>NC_060073.1:112770456-113997116 GCF_922984935.1 Meles meles | reverse complement strand
GAATCTTTTGCACAGAAAAAAACCAATCCCCTATTCCTCTCAACAAAACCAACAACCAAATGCAAAGGCAACTTATGGAATGGGGGAAAATATTTGCAAACTATACTTCCCAAATATTCAAGGAAACTGTACAACTAAATAGCAAAAATTTGATTCAATGGCAGAGGACTTGAATAGACATTTTCCTCAGAGAAGATATAAATGGCCAACAGGTGCATGAAAAGATGCTCAGTATCACTAATAGTAAGAGAAATGCAAATAAAACCCCCCTGAAATATCCCCTTACACCTGTTAGAATGATTGTTCTCAAAAAGACAAAAGATAAATGCTGACAAGGATATGGAAAAAAGGGAGCCTTTGTGCACTCTTGGTGGGAATATAAATTGGTACAGCCTCTTGGAAAACAGTGTGGAGAATCCTCAAAAAAACCCCAAAAAACAAAAAACAAAACTAGACCTACTATATGATGTGGCAGTTGTACTTCTGAGTATATATCTGAAATAAACGAACTCACAACGTCGAAGAGATTATCCTGTACCCCCATGTTCACTGCAGTATTATTTACAATAGCCAAGATTTGGAAATGACCTAAGCCTTCTCTATTTTTTGCAAAAGATTCTGTTCAAGTCTTTGCCGAATAGAAAAACTAGATAGTTTACACAGCCTCAGTCCTTTTCCACATACATTTCTTGCATATATTTTCTACTGGTTTGTAGTTTTCCTTTCATTATCTTTTTTTTAAAAAACCCAGCATGGCACTTGAGTTCTCAACGCTGAGATCAAGACCTGAGGTGAGATAAAGTCAGACTTAAAAAACAACTGAGCCACCCAGGTGCTATGATATGATGTGTTTTTAAAATTTTATTTTTTAAGAGTAATTTGAGGTTCACAGGAAAATTGAGAGGAAGGTACAGAGACTTTCAGTATACCTCTTGTGTTCCCACATGCATAGACTCCCTCCAAGTGGTACCTTTGTTAAAATGATGCCTACATTCATAAATGCCCCAAATCCATACTCTGCGTTAGGATGTAATTTTGGTGGTATACATTCTGTGGGTTTGGACCAATGTGTAATGACACTTATACACCATTATAGTATCATACAGAGTATTTTCACCCCGTAAAAATCCTGTGTGCTTCACCTAGCAAAAATTTCTTCTGAAATATTTTAAGATTTTTGATGATATGTAACTGGTATTTGAAAAAAAATTTTTTGAGTTGTTACTAATGCATCCAACTCAGAATTGATGTTTGTATTTTGATTTTGTATTCTGAAACATTGGTAGATTTATTTGTTATGTTAGGATTTTTTTTTTATTCTGTAGGATTTTCTGCATAAGCAATAGTTTTAATTTTTCTCTTCAGGCTTTATGTGTTTATTCACTTTTCTTGCCTCTTGCAGTGGCTAGGACCTCCCATGTAATTTCAAAAAGTAGTGGGCACAATGGACATTATTGCCTTTTCCCTGATCTTCGGAAAAATACATTTAATATTTAACCATAAAAAAAATAAAAAATAAAAAAATATTTAACCATTAAGTATGATATAGAATTTAAATTTTTTATTCCATTTGGCCCACCCAAGGTTTGTATTAGGTTGATCTAAATATTTGGATAGGGGAAGAAAGACTAATTGCCACACTTGGCTTCAGAGTAACTTTAGGTGTCCCTCTTCTTTAGGAGCCCTTGCTGCATTCTGTGGGTTAATCTTGCTCTACCTTCTGCCCCTATGAGAGTTCAGGTGCAAGAACACAAGATCCCCAATGAGTAGGTGGGGGAGGCATACTAGCTTAGAAGCTTTTCATGCCCCTCCAGAGCTATTGTCTCTTGTAATAACTCCATAGGTATCTTCTCCATGGTCCCTGCAAGGGACATGTCCATTATGAAGAAGTTTAAATTTGTACTTCCTATCACATTATTAGTTTTTCCAGTCCAAATGCAGTCTACCAACCAGGGTCATCTTTACTATAAGCATAAAGGTTGTGGACGTCCTACCTTTATCAGGTAGGAGGTACCTGGTAAAGGAAACAAAACTTAGAAAGTTAACCAAATGTCTGATTACCCATATCATAGTTGTCCTTCATCAAATTGAGAAAGTTCTCTATTGCTAGTTTTGAGTGTTTTCTTTTTTTTTTTTTCCCTTTTTATTTATTTTTTCAGCGTAACAGTATTCATTCTTTTTGCACAACACCCAGTGCTCCATGCAAAACGTGCCCTCCCCATCACCCACCACCTGTTCCCCCAACCTCCCACCCCTGACCCTTCAAAACCCTCAGGTTGTTTTTCAGAGTCCATAGTCTCTTATGGTTCGCCTCCCCTCCCCAATGTCCATAGCCCGCTCCCCCTCCCCCAATCAAACCATAAATGACTCTTAATCTCACAAAACAAACTGGGGGTTGCTGGGGGGAGGTGGGATTGAGTGTTTTCTTTTTAAAATTATGAATGGGTATAATTTAGTCAAGTGCTTTTTATAACACCTATTAAGATGGTACATAGGTTTGGTCTCATTATTTGGTTAGTGTGGAGTATTACATTGATGGGCTTTGTGTTCCTGGGCTAGACCCAAATTGCAAGTTGACCGTTTGAGCCTCATTTTCATCCTGTGTGAAAAGGTAAGAAACTCTATCTTTCATGGTTCAAAGGTTAAATTATTTGGTTTATAGAAAGCCCTGGGGAAAGAGGATGGTTCACACAGGTGAGATGAAGATGATGGCCACAGCTGTAGATGTGTTTTGCCATCTTGCTTTCCAAAAGTAAAATGCCAGTTTACAGTTGATTGCTTTCTTTTAACAGGCTTTCTCTGTAACTGATGACACAAAGAAGGGCGATTACAAGTAGCAGAGCACAGGATAGGGAAGCAAAAGTTAGAGATTAAAGAACAGACTTGACAATACTACCCTAATACTTGGTGCTGAATCAGGTTCCTGAAGATATAACTAATTGTCCTGTTCTCCTGAGTTTGTGCATCAGAAGGAAAATCTTTTGAGGTGACTAAAAGAGTGGTTTCTGGACAGTTTTTTTTTTTAATTTTTTTTTTTTAAGATTTTTATTTATTTATTTGACAGAGAGAGAGATCACAAGTAGGCAGAGAGGCAGTCAGAGAGAGAGGAGGAAGCAGGCTCCCCGCGGAGCAGAGAGCCCAATGCGGGGCTCTATCCCAGGACTCTGAGATCATGACCCTAGCCGAAGGCAGCAGCTTAATCCACTGAGCCACCCAGGTGCCCCCCCCCCCCCTTTTTTTTTCCTCCTCTCTCCTCCTGCTTCCACTTAGGACTAGTGTGTTTGTTTAGGCCAGGAAACTGTATTATCTGGTTTGTTTCCAGTATAGCTGCCATTTGAATAGTCACGATTTCTAAAAAGCTTTGTATTGGAGTTCTTTATCAAGTGCTAATTGGATTTGTAATTTTCCTAGTTTACCACATCCTCCATAAATATATTTGCCTTGCCTCTTTGTCCCAAGCAATACTGTTTTGTTACAGTGCATTGAAATAACATATTTTTAGTATTCTACTCAAGTATTTTATTAATGTGAATGCCTGGGTTATATTGTTGCAAAATGTTTCTCTTATTGACGACTTGCTCTCTTTCTATTTGGATGGGACAGTAAATAAAGGTACTTAATTTACATAAGCCTATTAAATGAAATTCTCAAGAGGAAGGAAAATAATTTTAAATGCAGTTTAAGTCTGGTGACAGCTGATCCACTTAGAAACAAGCTCATTTAGTGGAATTGGATTGAATGAAAAAGCTTCACAAGTTTTATCACATTGTGATACATACCAAGTGGTATTCATAATATTAAGCTGTATGAAGAGATTTTCTGTTGACCCCTTCTTTTCTCTCTTCTTACCCTAAGAGGGTAAAAAAAGAAAGCATATTTGTCTTGCCTTCCAAAATGATTCTGCTAATTTATAGTTGAAATGGCTTTTCTTGAAAGGGAGGCAGGAAGAGTCTGAGCTGCAGTTATCAAAGGTTCTGAGAGTGTAGCTCATACTGCACAGCCAAGAATCCTCTCTCTTCCCTTGCTTGTTTTCTTTCTTGGAGAGACAATTAGCAGACTTTCTTTTTTTCTGAAAGAAATAAAATTAGCAAAAGAATATGTATGGGACAACCGAATTGCTCTTGTTCTGATATCTCTTCAAAAGTTTTTAAAAGCTGCTTCTGTAACATCATAAGGAGTTCTGTTTCCACTGGCCATTGGGAATTACGAGCACAGCCATCAGAAGAGATTATTTTCACATATTTCTTTTTGACCTCTACAAAGATGTGTTTTCTCCTTTAGAAAGCCACTGGCAAATTCACCTAATGTAGAACATGGAGTTCATTTGTTTAAAGGATTGCAGCCTTAGGGTACAAATATAACACGTCAGCTCTTCAGTTAATTTCTGGGAAGCTCAGGTGATGACTCTGATATGTCGATTATATGGTATGGATATGGGCTGTAGTTACCTTAGACACCGCCTATTAGGTTTCTGCTTAGGAATTGTGATACTCACAGGCAGTTCTGCAGGACATTCTCAGATTTGAATTTGGAAGTAGAAGACCCACTTGCATTCTTCAGAGAAGGCACAAGTCTAAAATTCTTCTACCATTAATTCATCCTGCAGTTCTTTTTGAACATCTTCTAGATCTGGTTAAAATTTGTATGAGCAATTTTTCCTCATCTGCAATTGAATTCCAGTTAGACTATTTCTAAATCACTTTAGATTCTGCAGTTTAATTTCCCCAGGATCACTTGCTGCTTGCTTCTCTTCAATGCATTTTATTAATAGTCTTTACCTTAAGTCACTATTCTTGCACCATAATATTCTGATAACTGCTATTTTTAATGTTAGTTTGTACATTACTTTTATGAAAGCAATTAATTTGACTAATCCTGTGGAGAGAACTGAGTATTCTTTTGCTGGTCAGTACTGTCATTAAAGTTGCAAATGAAAACTTTTTACCATGACTTCGTTTGCAATGCTTGCTAGCCAGTAGCAGGCTTGGATCAGATCTTCAGAGGGCATTTAGAGTAGGATGGGGACAGACTCTTTGGAATAGAAGACAAATCCAACAAAAGAGGGTAGTTAGGGCAGAGAGTATAAAGAAAGGGAAGAGTAGTCAGTGGTATCAAATTCTGTATGACAGGTTAATTGATTTCTCTTGGGTCTATCTTCTCCTTCCTGCTCATGGTTGTTGCCTGAGCTTAGGTCATTTCTCTTTACTTTACACGCGTATGTTCTGTCTGAAATATCCTTTCTCACTGTATAACATTAAGATGGGTAGGGAGAAGAGACAGATTTCCTCTCGGGAATCAGTTTTCATACCCTGGACTAAGTGGCTTAGTTTGGTGATGGAGATCCACACCTTGGCCTTGGCTCCACAGAAGCTGTCTTGGCTTCCCATTCCAGGACTTCTGGGGCTGCCTAGATGTCTTACAGCACCCGTGTCATCCATTGTTTTGTCTTTCTTTGGAGAAGAAAAATGCACATTCCATTTTAGATCAAGGGCTTCCTCCTTTTGTTGTACTTTAGTTAGTTATTTATGTTAGTCACCATACAGTACATCATTAGTTATTGATGTAGTGTTCCATGATCCATTGTTTGCGTATAATCCCCAGTGCTCCATGCAATCCATGCCCTCCTCAATACCCACCACCGGGTTCACCTATCCTCTCACCCCCCTCCCTTCTAAAATCCTCTGTTTGTTTCTAGAGTATGGAGTCCATAGTATCTCATGGTTCATCTCCCGCTCTTAATTTCGACCCCTTCATTTTTCTCTCTCTTTTTAAAAATTTTTTATTTATTTCTTTATAAACATATAATGTATTTTTATCCCCAGGGGTACAGGTCTATGAATCACCAGGTTTACACACTTCACAGCACTCACGATAGCACATACCCTCCCCAATGTCCATAACCCCCCTCCCCCTCTCCCAACCCCACCTCCCCCCAGCAACCCTCAGTTTGTTTTGTGAGATTAAGAGTCACTTATGGTTTGTCTCCCTCCCAATCCCATCTTGTTTCAGCTAAATACCTTATCTAAACATTTTTCTCTTCTTTATCCTAATTTTATGTAGAACATAAAATTGTTCCATGCTGTTCCTTATGTTCCACGAATAAGTGAAACCATATGATAATTGACTTTTTCTGTTTGACTTATTTCACTTAGGATAATCTCCTCCAGTCCCATCCATGTTGATGCAAAAGTTGGGTATTCATCCTTTCCGATGGCTGAGTAATATTCCAATGTGTATATGAACCACATCTTCTTTATCCATTCATTTGTTAGAGGGCATCTCTACTCTTTCCACAGATTGGCTGTTGTGGACATTGTTGCTATGAACATTGGGGTGCATATGGTCCTTTTTTCCACTACATCTGAATCTTTGGGGTAAATAACCAGTAGTGTCACTGCTGGGTCACTCTTGTTGTACCTTGAATCAGAGCCAAGTTGAAGAGTAGCTACCAGTAATGTAAGATTGGTGGCATTGCTTTTTGTGTGTTTAGGTAGTTTGAATTGAGCAGAACAAAGAAGGGAATACCATCTATATATTATTTCATTTTTTGAGATTGTCCTTATTTATTTCAGGCTAATAGTCTATCTGGGAGATAGTTCTTTTTTTTTTTTTTAAGATTTTATTTATTTATTTGACAGCGAGAGAGCATGCACAAGCAAGGGGAGTAGGAGGGGGAGAGGGAGAAGCAGCCTCCCCACTGATCAGGGAGCCTGATGCGAGGCTCATTCCCAAGACCCTGGGATCATGACCTGAGCCAATGGCAGACGCTCAACTGACTGAGCCTGCCAGGTGCCCTTGGGAGATAGGTCTTGCAACACTTGTGAAAGATAATATATATGTACAAGATGGTACTGTCTTCTATACTACTGCATCATTCAGTTTCAAAGAAGAACTTCTCGTCGTTTGGAGAAGCAGCTGAACAGACACATACCTATCTTTTCAAATATTCTAAATTAGACATTTTATAAGCTGCCTGAAAAGACCTTTTCGTGTGCAGTAACACGACTACATTCTTTGCTGGCCCCTGTAAAATTGCCTTGTCCTTTGTCAGCAGAATGACTTCAGTTCTGCTTCCTATTCATAATGCTAAACTTCTGTCCTGAAAATTTTGTTGCTGGGTATACATGTGGGATACTGCTCACTGCAAGTAAGGGAAAATACAACCCAAGGTGGCTTAAAGGAAGAGAAAACAATGTATTAATTACATAATAAGAAACCTGATGAAAGGCAGTTGTGATGTCAGTTCAACAGCATTGTTGGATTAGTGTTCTATCCATCTTGCTGTTCAGACAGCCTTACTTTCAAGTTGACCTTTGTCCTCAGACTTGTCCCCTAATGACTAAAAGATCCTCTAACTCCAGACTGATCAAATGAGAATTGCTGCTGGTGGTTGATGGAGGGGCGGAAAGTGAGGAGGGATGGAGTCTGAGCATTGTCATTTGTCTTTTAAAAGTTCCCAGATGAGAAAAGGTAAGAACCTAGGCGTGTGTGGTCTTGGGAAGGAATGCAGAGAGCACGAACATTAGGGTCATATTTGCATTCAGATTCTACCTGTGTCACTTATTAGCAATATCATCTTGGTCACATTCTTTAATCTCTTTGAACCTCTTTTCCCATCCTTAATATTAGTATCACAGCCCTCATTTCATCTGATTGTTATGGATCTTTAATAAATACTACTTCTTTTTTCTCAAAAAAAAAAAAAAGTTCCCAGATGAGGAAGCGCCTGGGTGGCTCACTAGGTTAAGCAGTTAAGCACCTGCCTTCAACTCGGGGTCATGACCCCAGGGTCCGGGGATGGCACCTCAAGTTGGGCTCCCTGTTCAGCAGTGTTAATCTGCTTCTCCCTCTTGCTCTGCTTCTGCTTCTCCTGCTCTCTCTCACACACACTCTCTCTTTCAAATAAATAAAATCTTTAAAGAAAAAAAATAAACGTTCCCAGTTAATTCTGGCCTGCAGCTTGCTAGGACTGGGAACAGTCATACCAAGTAAGATTCACTGTGAAGATTTTAACCCAACCCCTTAGCCATTTGATAGCTGGAGAAAGCAGGGAATAGGGAGGGATACAACCAGTGTTGTTTGCCCTGATGCTGATGATTCGCAGTTAAAGAAAAACCAACAAAACACCATGTTTTGAATTCATGTGTGATCACTGTTATCACTTTGAAAAGAGCTATCTAAATTGTTCCTAGGGACAGATCTCCAGATAGTTTTATTAACTCAGTTAACTACAAAGAGAATGTTTTGGGTAGAAAGGAAACAGGACTATTAAAGTACATTTTGTAGGCGTTTTGCCTGGAGATAAATATCCATCTTTTTAGATGAATACAAAGTAATGATCTTTGTATGTTGCCTTGTGTCAGGATTATAGCGAGTTCTTGCTTAGTCAGAATTGAGTCTCTCCTTCATGGGTTATATAAAATGTGCTCTGTGTTGTGGCTTTTGGCTCTTGTCCTTTGTGATTTTCAGATGCATTCTTCTTCACCAGCATGTGCCAAAACAGAATTTATTATTTTAGTTTGTGTCACTTAATGGCATTACCATCTTCCAGAGGATTCAGGTTTACTTGGATGTGTCAGTCACCCAGACATTTCACTGGTGTAAGTGTCCTTGGCAAGCACATTTTCTCTTCACTCTTGCTCACAGACATTGTGCCACGTGGGGGTCTCTTTTGCTTTTGACTCCTGAAATACTACCTTAATAGGTTCTCCTTCCCCCTCCTTCTACCCACACATACCTTTTTCAGTCTGTTTTAATTTATTCCTAATAGTGCTTTTGGAGTTATCATCCTAAAATACAGATGGGATTGTGTTGTTTTTGAATTCCCTTAATAGATCTCTTGACCATGATTCTTTTACATGCTTGGTTCAATTTGCAAATTCTCTTAAGGATTTTTACTTTTGTGTTTATGAGACTGATTGTTCTGTAATTTGCTTTTTTGGTAATGTGGGTAGGTTTTTAAACTACAAATTCTTTTCCTCTACTAAATATATATACATATATATATAAATATTTATTTTTTTCTTAAATGACCTTCAGTAGTTTCAATTTTTTTTTAAAAAGAGTTTTTTAATTTATTTTAGAGAGAGTGAGCAGGGGGAAGGGCAGAGGCAATCGGAAGGGATACTCAAACAGAGTCCTAGCCTAATGCAGAGTCTAAAGTGGGACTTAATCTTACAACATCAAGATCACGATCTGAGCCAAAATCAAGAGTCAGCCACTTAACCGACTGAGCCACACATGTGCCCCGACCTTCAGTGGTTTTTACGTTTCAAGAAATTTCCCTGTTCCATTTAAGTCAACTGGATTTGTTGACATGAAGTTGCTGGTAATACTCTCTTATTAGCCTTTTAATGTCTGTATGATCTGTAGTGATGTTCTCCCTCTCATTTCTGATACTATGAATTGTGTTTACTTTCTTTTCCCGATTTTCAGGAAAAGGGGCTTATCAGTTTTACTGAACTTTCAAAGAGCCAGTTAATTTTCAATAAAAATGTTGTTTTTATGTTTCTTTTTTTTTTTTAAGATTTTATTTATTTATTTGACAGAGATCACAAGTAGGCAAAGAGGCAGGCAGAGAGAGAAAAGGAAGCAGGCTCCCCACTGAGCAGAGAGCCTGATGTGGGGCTCGATCCCAGGATCCTGGGATCATGACCTGAGCAGAAGGCAGAGGCTTTAACCCACTGAGCCACCCAGGTGCCCCTTATGTCTCTTTTTTTGTGATGACAGAACTATTCTTGTTCCGCATGACCTTTATAGTACATATCACTTGTGTTCTGGTTGAGTGTATACTTGTGTTTTACCCTTTTACCTTCCAGTGCACAGTATGCTTTTTTGGGACAACTGTTACTTGTTTTTGTCTTTTCCACAGTCTTGAGTCAAACTGGACTCAGCAGTAGTGGATAATCCTGTCTTGGAAGTTGACATGAGTTGATTTATTCTTCTGTTCACTGTCTCATGTAGAAGTCAGTAGTGAGTTAAAAAGGTATGGAGAGAATGCTCATGTGGGATGGCACATTTAGCCTTTTCAATAAAAAAGTTATTTGTTTCTGAACTACAAATAATTAAATTGTATTATGATTCCCATTCTTGTTAATATGCCTTACATGAGGGCGCCTGGGTGGCTCAGTGGGTTAAGCCTCTGCCTTCGGCTCAGGTCATGATCTCAGGGTCCTGGGATCGAGTCCCACATCGGGCTCTCTGCTCAGCGGGGAGCCTGCTTCCCTCTCTCTCTCTCTGCCTGCCTCTCTGTCTACTTGTGATCTCTCTCTGTCAAATAAATAAATAAAATCTTAAAAAAAAATATGCCTTACATGATTCTAGTTTCACTTTCCTTTGGTATGTAAAAGGAATAAGGGCTTTTCTAGTACCTTTATCTGATTTAGTACTTTCTTTTAACCTCCCTCTATGCCTTTCTCCCATGCAGTAGTGGAGATAAACAGGAAGAATTCTGCAGGAGAATATAACAAATAGATGAATGAATTCTATTACAAAAGATTCACTCAGGAGATAGAGCTCTATGTAGTAAATAAGGGCTTACCTAGTACATTTAACGTATGATTGGAGTTAGCACAATTTTATTGATAAAATCTTTCAGAATTGTACCTCTTCTGTGGTTTGTAAGGAGATCTGTGTCATTATCATAGCAGTTCAAATTCTGGTAAGTATAAATATTCCTGTTGTGTTGGTCAACAGCAAATAACAGAACAGCAGGGTTATTTGCTGACCTTTTCAGGTCTTTTAAGATTAGGAGAAGTATAAATAAATAAAGCCGTTCTTTGATTCCTGCTGAATGGCCTGGTGGCTGAAGAGCAAGAGGAAGGGCCTCTTTCTGCAGCTTGTGCAGTGGACTCCCTCTTTATCTGCTTGCTCAGTGACTCCCACCTAATAATCCCAAGGGAACAGACATAGGCTGTACCCTTTCTCTTACCATGCTTATAAATCTTAACAACCGTCTTTGAACTGACCCCTTGAATTCTCTTATTTCTTTCAATCTTTCTAAGCTGTTTTGACTCCCTGCTTCCATCTCTTGCTTAATATATTGATGTCTTATGAATCTTGCTGAAAAACATTTTAAATAAATCACTGTTTTGGCCCCCCCCACACAAGGTTTGCTTATGGAATAGAAGACTCTAAACTCTTAGATTCCAGGAAAGGCTCTTTTGGTTTCTCCTTCCTGAGGCATGGATTTGTCCTCAGTTACTCACCATTTCAGTCTCAATGAGTTTATTAGACATCTGTTTTTTTCCCTTTTTTTTTTTTTTAGTAACATTTTAAAACTCAGATAACATAAAATTTCCCATTTTAACTCTTTTTAAGTGTGTGGCATAGTACTGTTAAGAATATTCACATCATTTTGCAGCTAATCTCCAGAACTTTTTCACCTTGCAAAACTGAAACCCCACTCTTCTCTCTCCAGTCCTAGGCAACCACTGTAGTTCTTTGTCTCTATGAATCTGACGACTCTGGATACCTCATGGAAGTTCAGTCATACAGTACTTGTTTTTTTGAGACTGGCTTATTTCACTTAATGTCTTAAAGATTCATCTATCTTGTAGCAGCATGTGTGTGAATTTCCTTCCCTTTTTAGGCTGAATATCTTCTCTCTTTTTAAGAGCAGGTTTTTTATGGGAAGAGGATTGGGGATATTGGAATGTTAAACAAGTTAGAAGAATTACTACCATGGGTAGAGTGGGGAGAAAAAAGATTCTGGGGTGTTTGAAGTTTCAGATTTGCTGTGTGGGCTGGCAAAATATGCCACCGCAGAAGATACCGTGCGGCTATGAGGGTTATATTGAGTTAAAGGCAGATAAATAACAGCACATGCAAGAAGGCCACTCTGACCTTCCTTTCTCTTCCTGAAGGCAAGAGGGAAAACTAGTGAGAAGTGCCCTCCTTCTCACTGGGCGAAAGGAGCCTTCCTGCCACCAGAGATGGGGAATAGAGGCAGAGAAAAATCTGTGCAAACAAACCTTATTAAACTACCTGAGGCACCTGGGTGGTTCAGTAGGTTAAGCGTCTGCCTTTGGCTCAGGTCATGATCCCAGGGTCCTGGGATGGAGCCCTGCGTCAGCAGCAGGGAGTCTGCTTCTCCCTCCCCCTGTCCCTTCCTCTCACTTGTGCATGCTCCCTCTCTCTCTCAAAGAAAGGACGAATACCCAACTTTTGTAGCAACATGGACGGGACTGGAGGTGATTGTGCTGAGTGAAATAAGTCAAGCAGAGAGAGTCAAGTATCATATGGTCTCACTTATTTGTGGAGCATAACAAATGACATGGAGGACATAGGGAGACGGAGAGGAGAAGGAAGTTGAGGGAAATTGGAAGGGGAGGCGAACCATAAGAGACTATGGACTCTGGAAAACAACCTGAGGGTTTTGAAGGGGCGGGGGTGGGAGGTTGGGGGAACCAGGTGGTGGGTAGTAGGGAGGGCACGTATTGCATGGAGCACTGGGTGTTGTGTAAAAACAGTGAATACTGTTTTGCTGAAAAAATAAATTAATTAATTAAAAAAAATAAAATCTTTAAAAAAACAACAACCCTTAATAAACTAACCCTACCTTCCTAGCCACTTTTCCATAGTTATCTGCCCCAGTCCAACCCCTTCATCTTGTCACATTTTCATAATTTACTACCGTTCGTCCAGCCGAATGTGTAAGCCCTTGGCCCTAATGGCTTTTTTGGGGCTTCATTTTTCTTGTGAGGGCTTCCAAGTACATAAAAAAATAATGAAAAAAATTTGCATGCTTTTCTCGTGTTAATGTGAATTCCATCAGTTTAATTGTTGGGCCTGGCCAAGACCCTAAGGGGTAGAGGAGAAATTTAATCTCTTCTATGCTTGTTTCTCATTTACTGAGTTGCCTCTAAGTATCAGTAGTGCTGGGGTTTTCATTCTGTTTTTTATTTAAGTAAATTCCCGTCTAAGACCCAGTTTATTTCTAATTAAGCATAGTGATCCAATAACTGTATCTGCTATCTTAGGAATTGCTTTTTCTTGGCAGTTTTTGTGGGGGATATGTGTATGTGTGAAATTGAAGAGCTGTTAAAAGTAATGTCAATATCTTTTTGGACTCAAGATAATTCACATGATCTGAAAAATGTTCTTTTTTTGGAATTCTTTAAATCATTGATAGGAGTGTGGATGACAGAGTTTGTTATGTAATAAAGCATCTTACACTGAAAATGTAAAAAAGTTCATGTTCCAGTTTGGGTAGAACTTTTTTTCCTCTTGCTGTGTGGTAAATATGATAGCATCCTAGAAAGTGTTGGTTCTTGGCCTGAACCAGGACCAAGTACTTTGGAACAAATCTGATCACTTTACACCTCCATAGTAGCTCCCTGCCTGTTTCTGTATGTTAATTCTGTGTATCAATATATATGGAATTATATTAATATATGGATTATATGTGAGCATGTCATGCTAAATGCGTTGCAGTGTGATGCAAAACGACATCCTGCCCCATCTCTTGCCAGAGCCTAGTTCTGTCCCCACTTACTTTCTTCCCTGCCTCTACCTCCATCTGGATGACTAAGAATTCCCCAAACATGGCTTACCCTCTCCTTGCAAATCAGATTCTCCCTGTCTGGGATGCCCTATGCTTGTTTCTGTGTATCTGGTGAAATCTCACTCTTTGATTGAAGCCTCTGTCTGTCAGACAAGGAGTTTGAGTGACTATTTCTGAACTTTTCCAGGGATGGCATAGGAATGTTACCATGCAGGTGTGTAAGAACGACAGTAACTTATTACCTTCCATGTATGCTCTAGAGCATTAGGAATTACTTTTTTTTGGAGACCCTCTCTAAAAAAGGTCAGGTCTCAGTCTGTCCCCTTCTCTTGCCTTTGCACAGATTCCACTGACTTGTAATTGTTCATTTGTATATTCAACTTTACCATTTAGGCTGGGCGTCTAGAGGACAGAGTCTCTGTCTTATTTCTTCTCCCACCCCAAGACTTGGAACCATGCCCGATACAGTGTTGGTGCTCAATAAATATGAGTAAAATATAGGCAGGGACATCTCCTCAGACTTATAGTGACTTCTTTTTTTTTTTTTTAATATTTTATTTATTAATTTTCAGAGAGAGAGGAGTGAGAGCGAGCACAAGCAGACAGAGTGGCAGGCAGAGACAGAGGCAGAGGGAGAAGCAGGCTCCCTGCTGAGCAAGGAGCCCAGTGTGGGACTTGATCCCAGGACGCTGGGATCATGACCTGAGCTGAAGGCAGCCGCTTAACCAACTGAGCCACCCAGGCGTCCCCTTACAGTGACTTCTAAACACACTTCAGCTTCACTTTTCCCAGCATTGCCATAGTCCGCATCGTCTGTTCCCTTTTCTGTCAACTTTTGCCTTTGTTTCTTTCTTAAGTGAGTACCTTAATATTTGTTGCCCTGTTCTGTGTATTGTATTCTGTGTATAGTTGTCTGTGTATTCCCTTCAGCATTTTCTTGCTCCTTGAGGCTGCTTTGCCTGCCTAGGTGGAGCTAAAAATGCAGCTAACGAGTTTGTATGAATTTTTGGAAGCTCTAGTTTCAGATTTATAAGAAATAAAATTTTTGATTAATTGACAATTATGTGGAAAATTGCACGAGATGATGCTTTTGCCTAACTTTATTGGGCAAAAGTAGGATTAAACCATTTATTTGAATAATGTTGTGTTTGTAGTATTTGTAGTTTGTTTTTGCAGTTGATATTAATTTTCAGTGTATCTTATTATACTTAACATTTGAGTGTTTGCTTTATAAATTGATTTGTCATCCAGGTGATTAAGTTGTTTCTCCCCATTCCTTTTGCATCCTTGTGTGTTCAGTATGAGGAGGTGGAAATGGATAATAGTTGTTAGTTGATGTTTTTTTGTCAAATACTGTGTGCTCTGACTATAAAGAATTAATCCTTTGAGTTCGTAGAACTGTAGACTGGGCTCAGAGGTCCATTCTCTCTTTTTCAGACTCCGGATGATGGTGATAATGCAACTTGTCCTTGGGAAAGACACTGATGTTGTTAGGCTATGTACGTGGGGATATCAGAATGGGTACTTTGAATGTCACAGTGTGATTGTTTCAATTTTGTTAAGAAAATACTTAACCAGGTCAGAGTTTTGTAACAATATTAGCATAAAAAAATGATCTCCAGCTCTCCCTACCTGCCTAACCTATGCATGGAAAGGACACATTGATTAACCACTACAAAATCGGCCCTGAGTTTTGGTTCTGTTGGCTTGTCTTTCCCCTCTTTTTACAACTTGAGATAAGTGTGCTTTTTTGAGTGTGTTAGGAACATGTTTTCAAAGTGTCTGAACTTGTAAAATGTTAAACTCTTCTAAGATTGGCAAGAGCTTAGTGTGTGTAGAAAACAGCATCTGCTGGACTAGATGTGAGGAGACCTGTGAATCCTGAATACACTGTGTTCTGTTTCCTCACCACAGGAAAGCCCCTCAGCCTCTTACAGCCTCAGTGTCTCGCACACCCTGACGTGAAATGGAATAGAAGCATGAGTGGAAGTATTCCTAAGGCTGTGGGGTGCACATGGGAAGTGACTTAGTTTCTGCGTTTGATTCCTGTATTGTCATTCCCATTTTCTCTTGCATGAATACATTCTCCAGGCTCTTCACACCCCTTTAGAATACACTCAACACAAAACACTTTTCCTTTTGAAAAACTTGACTTTTTTAATGTGCTAGAGGCTGCTAAATAAGAACGTAACTAATTTAGAATTCAGATCTAGGTCCTTTGTATTCCTGAGCTTTCGCCATTCACTACTATGTATGCTACTAATTATCACATTCTTTTGTCATCATTAAAACAAGGGTGATCTCAACAATTTTATTATTTAGAGGTGAAAAGGGAGCTATGGGAGGCTTGAAAAAGAAAAGTATAGAAATTCTCAACCTGACACTGTTTTAGTGGGTTTATTTGTAGTCCAAAAAAAAAAAAAAAGAAAAGAAAAGAAAAGAAAGAAAGAAAAAGGAGAATAGAAACAGTGTGTATTGAGTGCCATGAGGCCTGTTGTGGCTGATCAAGGGGGATCTCATCTCTGCTCGGTTTAGGAAAACTCAGAAACATATATGGGTAAATCTGTAACACCCAAGTAATAGTATATTGATGTAATTTAAAATGCACAAAATTCAATAATACTGTAACTTGAAAGATACCAGTTTCCCCCCACCCTTCTTTAAAGCAATCTTCTACATTTTTATTAGACCTCTTTGGTTTATGTATCAGAAAAAAAAAGAGCATCTGATTTCTTAGGAGACAGCAGCCTATTATTTCCTGTCAGGGATAGGTCATTCTCTCAAGTCTGATCTGTCATGCTTGGAGTATGTTGCTTTCTTTTTGTTATTTTCTGAAACTTTATGAAATTCTTTTAAAAGATAATTACCAGATTCTTAGAGTTAGTTGTTTACGTTGCATGGCAAGGATCACATATGTACTTTTATTTTTATATGTGTACTTTAGGGAGCCCCCAGCCTATATGAGCACAGTGAAGGTTTGAATGCCATGAGTGCTAACACAGAATCGTCATCTCATGAATTGATCTTTCCGGACTTGAAATTTAATTATTTCAATCAGTCAGACTTGGATATAGGTATAGCTCCTAAGTAATACCAGCAGAGGCAGCCTATAAAGTTAATGTCTGCACCTATCGTTTTTAGAAATCCAGCGCAGGAACAAACAAAAGCAAACAGATGACTTTTTTCTGTAGAACTGACAGTCTGCTATTACAGACACCTGCTGTCTCCAGCACGCACTACCCCCCCCACCCCCTTTTTTAGCTGTCTTCGGTTTCCTCTACTTACTTTCTTTTCCAGCAGATGATTTTTTGCTAGCAGTAGTCTTTCAGTATATCAAATCTGGTTCAATATTATAAGTTTTTTACTACCTTTGTTACTCAGGGTCGTTTCCACTCAATGAATAATAATACCCAGGAGCAGTATTTTAGAATTCAAGGATCTTTGTTTTTTGTTTATCATTGCTGTCTTCCTCATTGTATCTCTGAGGCATCTATTTCATAAATCAAAGCTACCTTTTGAGGTCATGTAAAATGCACTTAATATGTGTTTTTATGTTCTCATTCTTTTATATTTTTCTCAGGTAAACTTCAGATATTCATTTCAGCGGAAGCTTTTTGATTTTTAATCTTTTATTTATAAAGTAATCTCTAAGTAACAGCAACTGAGAAATAAAGCAAATGGTCTTATGTTGGAAATAAATATCTTTGGTGGTTGCCTCTGAATTGTGTCTTCTTTTTGCTAACCTGTGAGGATCACAGGAGATAATTGCTTTCCTTTGATATTTTCTCACTTTTGGGTTCTATAGCCTCTTGTCTCTTTTTAGAGTAAGGTATTGCTGACGGGTCTGATTCCAACGCGGATTCCAGTTCCGCTAACGTGTGTGGGCTCGCACCTGTTTTCTCATACAAGTGAAGTGTAAGTGGACCGGAACGATCAGACTCTCACAGTTAATTCTCAATAAGCATTTATTGGGGGCATTGTTTATTGTGTTAGTCCAAGTACATTGAAGAATTAAAAATAACATCAAACTAGACAGCAGTTTTCTATTGCTGTATAACAGTTTTCCACAAATTCAGAAGCTTAAAACAACACACATTTATTATGTCATATTGTCCATGTCTTAGCTTAGCTGGGTTTGGTGTCTCACAAGGCTGCAGTCAAGGTATTGGCACTTTGCATTCTCATCTGGGGACTTGAATGAAAAATCACCTTCTGAGCTCATTAAAGTTGTTAGCAGAATGTCTTTGGCAGCTGTGTGACTTAGGGCTCCAGCTTTGTGCTGGCTGCTGGCTGGGGACCGCCCTTGGTTCCTAGAGGCCACCCACAGTTCTTTGCCATATGGGCTTCTCCAGCATGGCTGCTGACATCATTAAGCCTGCACAGGGAATCTGTGGCTCCAGTCTGCTGGTGAGATGGAGTCTCACATAATGTAACGCCACGGTGGGAGGGATGGCCCATTACTTTTCCCATATTGTGTTGATTGGGAGACAGTCCTGCTTTCACTGAAGAAGGGGGATTACACAAAGGCATGAACACCAGAAGGTGGAATCATTGGAGATCATCCTAGGATCTTTTTGCCACAGACAGGAGGTAATAAATGGTTGAAAAGTAAACCCCAAGTGATTAAAAATGGCACATTTTATTGCTTAGATAACTGTGTTCATTGCAAAACTGGATTAGCTGGATTTGAATCTGGGCTGTTACTGTGCTTGGCACTTTGTTGAGCATGGTCTCTCTGCTGACAAGCCTGTGTGCACACTAAGGACGAGGTTTCTCATGAGTCTGTGCCCAACCAATCCAGACAAACCCACATACGGTGTGGAGACTAGAATTTTTCTCCCATGATGATTTCAGAATTGTCACCAAACTATTAATATAATTTTTATTTTTTAAGAAACATATAATGTGTTATTAGCTCCAGGGGTACAGGTCTGTGAAACTCCAGGTTTACACACTTCACAGCACTCATCATAGCACATACCCTCCCCAATGTCCATAACCCCACCATCCTCTCCCGACTCCCCTCCCCCCAGCAACCCTCAGTTTGTTTTGTGAGGTTAAGAGTCTATTATGGTTTGTCTCCCTCCCAATCCCATCTTGTTTCATTTATTCTTTTCCTACCCTCCAATGCCCCCACGTTGCATCTCCACTTCCTCATATCAGGGAGTTCATATGATAGTTGTCTTTCTCCGATTGACTTATTTCGCTAAGCATAATACCCTCTAGTTCCATCCACGTCGTCGCAAATGGCAAGATATCATTTCTTTGGATGGCTGCATAGTATTCCATTGTATATATATACCACATCTTCTTTATCCATTCATCTGTTGATGGACATCTAGGTTCTTTCCATAGTTTGGCTATTGTGGACATTGCTGCTATAAACATTCAGGTGCACGTGCCCCTTCGGATCACTGTGTTTGTATCTTTAGGGTAAATACCCAGTAGTGCAATTGCTGGGTCATAGGGTAGCTCTATTTTCAACTTTTTGAGGAAACTCCATGCTGTTTTCCAGAGTGGTTGCACCAGCTTGCATTCCCACCAACAGTGTAGGAGGGTTCCCCTTTCTCTGCATCCTCGCCAGCATCTGTCTTTTCCTGACTCGTTAATTTTAGCCATTCTGACTGGTGTGAGGTGTATCTCATTGTGGTTTTGATTTGTATTTCCCTGATGCCGAGTGATGTGGAGCATTTTTTCATGTGTTTGTTGGCCATCTGTATGTCTTCTTTGCAGAAATATCTGTCCATGTCCTCTGCCCATTTCTGGATTGAATTATTTGTTCTTTGGGTGTTGAGTTTGCTAGCTCTTTATAGATTTTGGATACTAGTCCTTTATCTGATATGTCGTCAAACCATTGATATAGTTAATTGCTTTTGTTTAAAGTAGCAAGCAATACAGGCATCAAAGATACGTTTCTTTTTAGGCTGAATAAGAGTTTCATTACGAGAGTAGTTTAGGCATGTATGGAAGATAATTTGGGGGGGGGATACATATTCTTAGCCATGTGCTATATTTTCAGATACCACAGTAACTTTAAGGTTTCTTTTTTCCTTAATTTATACAGTTATTTATGTAGGTAATGAACTTGCTTCTTTTGAATGTTTTCATCTTTTCTTATCTTTTTTTTTTTTTTTTAAAGATTTTATTTATTTATTTGACAGAGAGAGATCACAAGTAGGCAGAGAGGCAGGCAGAGAGAGAGGAGGAAGCAGGCTCCCCGTGGAGCAGAGAGCCCGATGCGGGGCTCGATCCCAGGACCCTGAGATCATGACCTGAGCCGAAGGCAGCGGCTTAATCCACTGAGCCACCCAGGCGCCCCATCTTTTCTTATCTTTACTCCTACTTAATACTAGGTCTTGTTTTACATTGCTCAGTTGATATCATGAATTTAATGAGTTAGAGCAGTGACCTTTAATTTTGGGTATAGATTAAAATCAAAGATATCAGATTTCTCAGTGTCTTTCCTCTGCTTCTCTGTTTGTTTATGCCAGTATGACTTGATTTAATTTCAAAGATTTCTGGATTAAAGTAACACTTCTAATATATTTTTATTCTTGGGAAATACGTATGACCAGTTTAATAGTGAAAGAAGAAAAACGTGACACTTGGAGTTTGTTTGTTTTGAGTTAAATTTGTGGAATAAGCCATAGTCTTTAAAGATTTTTTTTTTTTTTATTTGACAGAGAGAGATCACAAGTAGGCAGAGAGGCAGGCAGAGAGAGTGAGAGGGAAGCAGGCTCCCTGCTGAGCAGAGAGCCCGATATGGGACTCGATCCCAGGACCCTGAGATCATGACCCAAGCTGAAGGCAGCTGCTTAAACCACTGAGCCACCCAGGCACCCCAAGCCATAGTCTTTAAAAAGAATTCTGTTTATACATAAAGTTACCATTGAGAACAACAACAAAAAAGGTGAGAGGGACTTTAGTGAATATATATTTCTCTCTGGAAGTCCATTTGAGACTGTGGTAGAGTAATGGGCGAGGACATGGTGTGTGTAGAGAATGTGTGGTGTCCCGGCAGTCCCTCCATTTGCTGAGTTATTCAGCTCTATTGACAGCTTACGGGGTGTCAGACCCTTTGCTCTAGTGCCAGAAAATCAACAGTAAACCGGGTGCTAGTGGTCAAGGCCGCCTTATTTTTTAAAAATTAATTAATTAATTAATTTTTAAGGCCGCCTTATGTTAGAGGTAGATGCATAGATAGTAAATAAGTACACGAGATGGAGTACAGGGTCGTGCTGTAAAGGAAACAAACTGGGAGCTGTAGTGCACGGGTGCTGGGATTAGGAGAAACCTTTTATGGAGAGGCCGCTTTAGAGATGGTGGCCAGCAAAGGCTTCTCTGAGAGGGAGGCCATTTGGTCTGAGTTTTATTGTGTTATCAATATTTGGTCCTTTCTGTAAAGGAAGATACAATTCCTTCATTTTGCATTAAGGGCATCTTTATATCATCTAATTAGCTCATTGGACTATAACTGTATGGTCAGGAAGAAAACTCTAGGAACTTATTGGGACTCTAGGGGACTGTAGTTTTGCTGTGAAGAAGGTATGCTTCATTTTAATACTCTATTCCAGTAGACTCATAATTTAAGAATCCTCTTAGATTTTTTAGGCAGGGAAGCTTTAAGTACCTTGGTTTTAGATTGTATTTGAACTTTCTTGAGAACATGGATTTCTGTTAACTCATCTAAATCTAAGCTAAGCATTAGGCTTGAGTTGTAAAGAAACCACTGCTGAGGTAGTATATATTTCTATCAGGTTCTTCACAGAAGCCAGGTAGAAAAGGGATACATATTATACCCACTTTGATAGTAGGAAGCCTTTTGCTTATAGAATAGCAGTTGCAGGGGCGCCTGGGTGGCTCACTGGGTTAAAGCCTCTGCCTTAGGCTCAGGTCATGATCTCAGGGTCCTGGGATCCAGCCCCTCATCGGGCTCTCTGCTCAGCAGGGAGCCTGCTTCCTCCTCTCTCTTTATGCCTGCCTCTCTGCCTACTTGTGATCTCTGTCTGTCAAATAAATAAAAAAAATTAAAAAAAAAAAAAGAATAGCAGTTGCAAATGGTGATTGATTGCTATATGGTCTTTCTCTGGCTTTACCACTTCTAGTTTGTAATGGATTCTCATGTGGGATTTTTCATCATCTGTGAAGCGTTGCACATTTTTTTTCTTTTTCTTTTTTTTTTTTTTTAACCCACTGAGCCACCCAGGCGCCCCGCACATTTTTTTTCTTAACTGTTGATCCTCACTCTTCACTCTTTGAGCAGCTTTTCTGAGGTCATCCTGCCATGTATCTGGGCATTTAATGGCCAGTTTTATAAAAACACAGTCCTTGCCCACATAAAAACCAAATACTTTTTTTGTGGTACTCACTTAATCTAACCAAGGGCCCATGTGATTTTTGTTGGCCCAATGGAGGAATTTCCCTTTATCACTTTGGAGTGGTACTTACTGTGTATTGACAGACCTTCCCTACTTTTATGAATTTAATATGTGGAATTAAAAACACTTGTATTATATAAGCAATATGTATGAAGTACAAACTTTACCCTAATCTTTAGTCTAAACGAAAGAATTAGTTTTATTTTCATTTTTAGTTTTTGGTAATAAGATTGGTTTGTACTGCATAACTATTTAGATGGCTTACTCACCTCTCTCAGATAGTAGGTGAATTATTCTGCCCGTGTCAGAGTCTGGTAGGTGTTTTGGGATTTTGCCTTGATTGCTCTGCAGTGTTGTCCTTTTCAGGTATATTAATAACTCTAAGGTTAGTCTTTTGTAGAAGTACAACAACAGTTTAGTTTGTGATACAGCACTGTTGTGCCTACTAAAAGCAGACAGTTACTCTAGCAGCTTTGTGAAAATAGGAGTGACATTTTCTGTCATGGGAATATATAAATCCTGTTGTGCGAATCAGAAAGGCTGTACTTTGTAATCCTTATGAAGGTTGCTCCCGTCTTTAGTTAGTACCCCAATGATAATGTACTAGTTGGGAAAGTACCAGGTTACATTTTGAAAGAGATCTTCCTTTCTCTCCCTCCATCTCTCCCTTCTTCCCTCCCTCCACCCATCTGTCCTGTCAGTCATGCTTATGTTTCATCAGCAAAAGATTTGACATGGCTCACTCTGGGAAAAAAAGAGAGAGAGAGAGAGAGAGAGAGAGAGAGACACAGAGGGAGGAAGAAAATGCAGTAGGTGAAAATCTGGTACAGGGAATATATTTGTCTCACTGAACACAGATGTCAAGGGCAAGCATGTACACGTTCACACACACACACACACACACACACACACACACAATGCCTGTATGGTTGCAATTAGGGCATGTATGTAGTTTTTACAATTGAGTGAAAAGTTCGTGTCTAGTATTCCTGATGGCCAAATTGAAAAGACAAAGTTTGACTTCAGTCTATAATAGCTATAATATAAAATAACACTTTTTTTTCCTTAAAAAATGCTTGTTTTTCCTAGCATTGATGTTACAATATTGTTAGGGGCAACTTGGAGTGATATTGTGGTAGACAGTTAAAATGGTGAAATGCTAAGTAACCAGTAAAGCCCATTTCAAATTTCCTTTAAGTATTCACTCACAAACATTTATTGAGCAATATCACTGATTTCAGTAGAGTAGTGGGAGGCAGAAGCCATATTGCAGTGATTGAGAGGTGAGTAAAAGGTGAAGATGTAGAAATGTTTGGGGTAGACTTTTAAAAGTAGTTTGACTTTGGGACACCTGGGTGGCTCAGTCATCAAGTGTCTGCCTTCGGCTCAGGTCATGATCCTAGAGTCCTGGGATTGCGGGCTTCTCCCGTTCCCACTCCCGCTGCTTGTGTTCCCTATCTGTCAAATAAATAAAGTCTTTTAAAAAAATGAGAAAAAGAAAAAGTAGTTTGACTTTGATGACAAGAAGGTAATAAAGAGAATCCAAAGAGCCTCCAGTACCCTCGCGGTGTTGTATTTGTTGACTTTTTGAGCATACATACCCTGGAAGTGCAGATGGAGTAAGCCATGAGAATAAGCGAAGCACTTCCAGATTTCAGTGGAAGGAAGGAAATCAAGGGTATGAGTGAACACCAGTAAAGGTGGGGGTAGGAGTGGATGGAAGAATGGGGTCTGAGGGAGCCGTGTCTCCGTTTGATTGATCCAGTCAATAAACAGTTAACTACATGTAGCCGGCAGTGTGTAAGGACGGGAGATACAGATGTGGCTCAGTCCCCACACTCATGGAGCTCACATTGGAGTGTACATACCCTCTACATATTAGCCACTGGGTAGTAGTTGTTTTCTAATGTAGCAGTATCTGGCATGGTGCTTGGTGTACATAGTAAGCACCCCCAAAATACGTTAGGGAATTCCTTTGTATTTATTTGTTCTACTTTGGGGTAACTGATATTTAAGGTTATATCACTTCTTTGGCATAGCAGGCGTCTCAAAAAATTTTTTAAGTTTATTTATTTAAGTAATCTCTATATCCAGTGTGGGGATCAAACTCACAACCCAGAGATCAAAAGTCACATGCTCTTCCAACTGAGCCAGCTAGGTGCCCCCAAAATTGGTTGGTTTAATACACAGGTAATATAACTTTTAAGAAGTAGTAACAGAGTTTTTTAAAAAACTAACATCAACGCTATTGGTAGCCTTTCTTTTATGAATGGTTTGAGAAGGTTTTTTGCAGCTTGGAATACATTTTCCCGTATGTCATCCATAAATGTTTGTTAAGTGTTCTCCATGTGTTCAGGTCTTAATCTGGAAGGAGATGAGGAAGGTTAAATTCTGTCTGAATACAAGATTTTAACCGAAAGATATTTAACCAAAAGATATAGGACGATATAATAAGTATGAAAATAGGTTATGAATAAAGTGATATGGGCACAGGGGAGGGGATGATTAATTACGGATAGATATTTGTTTCCTTTCTTAATTGATAAAAATCTGTTCTATTTGTAATGCAGTAGAACTTGCAAATTTTACTAGGCAGAACTCAGGGCCCTAGGAGGGGGAGTAGAGATGATTACTTTTCATAGTCTTTTCTTTTGAATGCATAGGATTTTTAAAAATTTGGGATTATTTGATACTGTTTAGAGCATGATTCATTAGAGCAGTGATGACAACCTCTGTGGGAAAGAGTAGGAGTGTACCCAATAGTATTTATAGATGATTTATAAATTTGTTTTGGAGGACTGGTATGTGAGGGAGAGGGAGGTGAGGGGGTGGAGTGGGGAGAGGTTGATTGAGAAGTAGAGATTGTGTTGGGAGTTGTGCTGACTTTTTGTTCAGAATTGACTGATGTGGGCCATATCTCTGAAATCAGGATACTCAACTAAATTCAGGCTCCTATCCTAAGTATAAACTATTATTTTTACATGGAATCTGTACTTTTTAAAATTTTCAATTTTTCCTATAGTGATGTACACATACACAAATCCATGCATGGCCAGACAGTCTGGGCATTTTAACAAACCACCAACCCCTGGCCTCCATCTCCCCCCCGCCAAAAGGCATACCACACACTTGCCATTCCTCCTTTACCCTGTTATATATATATGCTTTCCCCGTAGCACTTAAACCTTCCAGCCGTTATTCCTTGTCTATCTCCAGTGGAATGTAAACTCTCCAAAGGAGACCTTTTTGTCTGTGTGTTCGCCTCCTACGGGAGGTCACTAGATTTTGTTGACTTGATTAGTAGATGGGCCACTTGATATGCTGGGTAGTTGTATATTGACCACCATTTTTGAACTCAGCCTGTGCCTAGTGCAGCATGTGTATGTGTTGGGTTGGTGGTGGCTGTGGCAATATACACTTTCAACCTGTCACATCTCACAGTTACATTGTGGACATAGGTAGCGTGCATAAAAATGAGGAGATGACACAAGACCTTATACAGTTAAGGGCTAAATTGTACAGTAGGAATCGATCAAAGATCAGCATGTTGGACTGGGTAGGAGAAGGCCTCGTGGCTTAGATGGAACTTGAACTTTAAATGGATGAAGCAAGTGTGAGGAAGGATGTTCTAGAAAAGCGACCCTCATGCTACTTCCTTTTTGAATTTTCTCTGAAATTACTCCCATTCTTTAGGATTTATTTTTAAGATTTTATTTATTTATTTTGAGTGAGAGAGAAAGAGAATGGGAGAGAGTGGGATGCAAGGGGCCGAGGGAGAGAGAGAATCTGAGGCAGGTATGAGGTTGTCTCATGACCCTGAGATCATGACCTGAGCTGAAATCAAGAGCTGGAGGCTTAACCGACCAAGCCACCCAGGCTCCTTCAGGATTTATTTTAAAAAGGAGACAAACCCAAAAAAGTTGCCACCTTCTACCATGATCTGACATGTACCACATAATGAAATTTAAATGTTATTTTGTAATGCAACTATTTGTGTACTATTTTTTCTCAAAGGAAAAAAATACGTCAGCCTTATTGCTGATATTAATTTACAGATACTTGTTAAAAAGCAAGCAGACAAGGATGTGTTTTGCAGTGAGTAGGAAAGAATCATCAGAAGACTTAGTATAGCTTTTAGTATCTGCTTAGATTTTCTTATTAATTTCCCACCAGTTTCCCATTGCCTTTATGCCATGAAAATGACAAGCAATTCTACTGAATTTCAGTTAGGACAAATAGAGCAGCGGACAGTTTATAAAAAGGGAAATCTAGAGAAGAGACGTTAACTCTAAATGTGATGAAGAGAGAGTTGAGTAATAGAACTGACCTTTTTTTTAAAAAAAAAAAAAGATTTTATTATTTATTTGACAGACAGATCACAAGTAGGCAGAGAGGCAGGCAGAGGGGGAGGGGGAAGCAGGCTCCCCATTGAGCAGAGAGCCCGATGCGGGGCTCCTTCCCAGGACCCTGAGATCATGACCTGAGCCGAAGGCAGAGGCTTTAACCCACTGAGCCACCCAGGCGCCCCTAGAACTGACCATTTTTGTTGCATGTTGGCTAAACTCTTTTTGTATACATTCAAACTGTTTGTTGAAGATCTTCATGTTTTTTGTTAATATTCACTTGTCCTAAAATTTTTCATACCAGTCCTAGTTAATACATAAGCATGTTACTGTGCTCCTGTTTCTGTTTTGTTTTTTAAAGATTTTATGTATTTATTTGACAGAGATGAAGAGAGATCACAAGTAGGCAGAGAGGCAGGCAGAGAGAGAGAGAGGAGGAAGCAGGCTCCCTGCTGAGCAGAGAGCCCAATGTGGGGCTCCATCCCAGGACCCTGAGATCCTGACCTGAGCCGAAGGCAGAGGCTTAACCCACTGAGCCACCCAGGCACCACAGAAACACTGTTTTTTAGAAACATAGTCCTTTCTCTATTGCTCTCCATGCCACTTCTATCATAAATCCAGTAACCATTTTTGTATGGTTCTGTTTATCTTAGTCTCACTGACTGATAAAACCCAGGAGGGCTCTGTTACGTTCCCTGGAAATCTGGAGATCTGTATTTTTTTTTTCTGCTTTCATTTTTTTTTCCTTAAAGATTTTACTTATTTATTTGACAGAGATCACAAGTAGGCAGAGAGGCAGGCAGAGAGAGAGGAGGGGAAGCAGGCTCTCTGCTGAGCAGAGAGCCTGATGCGGGGGCTCAATCCCCAGGACCCTGAGATCATGACCTGAGCTGAAGGCAGAGGCTTAACCCATTGAGCCACCCAGGCGCCCCTGTGCTCCTGTTTTTCTCCTAGGAAAATTGTCTATCATTTTGCATTTAAGGCCTGCAACCAAACTGCTCATTAATTTCCCTGTTGCAAGAGGTTTTTTCTAACACACTAGATATTATTTGTAGAATGGGGAACAAAATCAATAAATAAGACATTAAAAAAATCCAGCTATCTTTCTAGGTTTGTTAAACAAATCATCAATACACTGATACTCTGCCTTTAAAATAGGCTTAATTTTTGCCACAGAGACCATCAAGTCTTGCTGTGTTTGATACCATAAGTAGCTAATATTAATTAGCTATCTTTGTTGATAATAGATTTTTGTTTTTCAAAAGTAAATTTACTAAATCTTCCTTTTTATAGCAGTTGGAGGAGAATGTGAGTACTATATAGATTTTTGATGAAGTAGACATGTCAGCTTGTTACTTGCACTGATTTATAAGTACATTTGTGTTGTAAGACAACAGTGTGTTGCATTTTTGTTATTTTTAGGTATTACCACCCTTTATCTACTTGTATATGTTCTTCGCTGACTGTAGACCAAATTAATTGAGGCATGTGTGAAAAGATGTAAAATGAAGATTTCTGAAATAGTAATAGAAAGACCATCATTAAAAAATGGCATGAATAAGTACTTGCTCTGTTTATGTACAGATTTCCCCAGTGATTCTTAAGTTGGTATAAAATTAATGATATGTTTTTAGAAACAAACAGCCAAAACTACACGTATTTTCTTCTTTATTAATGTTGAAAATACTTGAGTATATATAGTATCTAGTATCCTTATAGCAAGGAAAAAAACCCCCAAATTATGACATGTTTCTTGCTCAAAACTTGTATTCCTCCTCATTTTCAGGGTAAAATCAAACCTCTTAGTGTATTCTATAAGGCCTTATGTAATTCAGAATCTTCCTGTGTCTCTGACTATTTCTCCTAGCAGTCTCTACCTTGCTCTCTCTTGTCTGGTCACCTGAATTTTTTTGTTTCTTGAAAACAAACTCATTTATACTTGGAGGCTTTTGGTGCTTACTCTTTCCTCTACCTGGATTTCCTTTCTTTATTTTTATTTATTTATTTTTTTTAAGATAGATTTATTTACTTGAGGGAGAGAGAAAGTGGAGTGGAGGGGATTAGGGAGAGAGAGTCTTAGGCAGACTCTGAGCTGAGCATGGAGCCCAACAGGGGGTTTGATCTCACAATCCTAAGATCAGGGCCTGAGCCCAAACCAAGTGGCAGAAACTTAACTGAGTGCTCTACCCAGGTGTCTTTCCTCTACCTGGAATTCTTACCTAGATCATCGATGACTTCTTTCACATCATTTAGATCTCTGCTTTAGTGTCTCTTCAGAGAGGCCCTCTTTCACTAAAATCTCTCTGTTCTATCCATTCACTTCTTAGCCCCTCACTCTGCCTTTGTTCCTAGTGTTTAAAGCTCCTTGACATGTTCTGTGTGTGTGTGTGTGTGTATTTTTCTCTCTGGAATGCAACCTCTGTATATCCTAAGGGCCTAGGGTAGGATGTGGAGTATAGCAGATACCCAGTATTTGTTGAATAAATGACTGAGCCTCCTTTATTTTATCCTCCTAATCCCACAAGGAATTAGAAGTAGCTTAAAAAATACTTCTAGATGTAACAAAGTAGAAAACATCAGGCATGTAAAATATAGATAGAATAGAAATGACTGCTGGGAAATTTAATATGCAGGTCATGCAGGGTTTTACATGTTTCTTAAATATGAATCAAGAGTTTGGCTCTGAGGTCTTAACTGCCAAAACGAAAAGAACACATTTTTCCATAAGGAGCAAACATTCTTCTCCTCCAGAGAAGCATAGCTTTTTCTTGCATTTCAACAACTGTCCTATAAGACACAAAATGAATTTTATATGGAAATTTTAATACCCATCCTTAAAAGAAACTGGAGAGGTGATGCCAGCACGAGGTTCAGGGAAAGCAGCTCTCTGGAAACAGACTGATAAGATTCGCGAGTCCGTATTTCCTCCTTCTCTCTGTCTTCCCACCTCCTAATGTACATACAGGCGTCTCTGAGTAACATAGAGCCGTTTTAATGTGATTATCAATATATAGCTCTTTTCTAACGGCAGTGAGAGAGAATTAACTCATTATAACGGGTAGCCCATTCCAAACCAGGTTGAAAATTAACCAGATACCGTGCCTTTAGTCAAATGAGGCTTCCTGTAGATGCTCAAATAAATAGCTGATAATAGTACTGTTTTGATCAGATCATTCTGTGAAGTTTGTAGTCTTTTATTTTTATTTTTTAAAGGTTTTATTTTTTTTATTTGACAAAGAGAGCACAGCAGAGGGAGCAGCAGGCAGAGGGAGAGGGAGAAGCAGCCTCGCTGAGCGGGGAGCCCGATGAGGGGCTTGATCCCAGGACTCTGGGATCATGACCTGAGCTGAAGGCAGATGCTTAATGACTGGGCTACCCAGGTGTCCCTAGTTTGTGGCCTTTTATTTTTATTTTTTATTTTTTTTTTAAGGATTTTATACGATAGACACAGCGAGAGAAGGAGCACAAGCAAGGGAAGTGGGAGAGGGAGAAGCAGGCTTCCCGCAAAGCAGATGTCTGACGTGGGGCTCGATCCCAGGACCCTGGGACCATGACCTGAGTAGAAGGCAGACATCTAACAACTGAGCCACCCAGGCGCCCCTAGTTTGTGGCCTTTTT
Source organism: Meles meles (assembly GCF_922984935.1). NCBI lineage: Eukaryota > Metazoa > Chordata > Mammalia > Carnivora > Mustelidae > Meles > Meles meles. The sequence continues at coordinate 113,967,273 of NC_060073.1, read as the reverse complement.
AAAGGAAATTTTGACATCCAGAATTTTGGATTCAGAATTAATGAGGCCAATTATTGGTGAGTTTCATGATATTATAACTCTGGAAATCTCAACGCACTGGTGAAAGATTAATTGCATTTTAATAGAGACAGTTCCCGTCAGTTCAACCTGTTTACTTGATATGATTGAAGTTGAACATATTCACAATTAGTTTGATGTAAATTTTTTAATTAAGATCATCGTGTTATTTAATCCTTTCATTTATTAATGACTTTGCCAAATCCTTCAAATAATTACATGGCTTAAATAATTGAACTGTTTGGGGAAGAAATAGTGCAGAATATGTTGTAAATAGTGTTGGCCAGTGAAAGCTTACTAACTTGAACCACACGGAATCCCAAAGATTCATTTCAAGTTCCAGTATAGTCTTTTCTTTTAGACTTACCACTCCTATCCTGATGTCTTAGACATTCTTTAGGTATAATGGGAAAATACTAGGGAAATGGATGGCCATTATTATGCATCCTGTCAGTGGCTGGGTAAGAAATTCTCAGAGTTTTCTGTTTTAGTTTAATCATTTGGTTTTTCCCATTTAGAGTTAATGGTTTGCTTAGGTGTCTATTAGGGGAAAATTGGTTTGGCAGTACGGTGCAAAGTTTTTTTGCGACACATCACTAATTGTGAGAGGAATTTGTTTTCACAGTGCTCTAACTCTCCTTTGTTCCTTTCTTGTGATTTTGTTTTCAGATTGTCTCCTTTCATTACCCCGACTGTCTTAACCTCTGCACGCTATCCTTTCCTCCTGCTTTGTGCTTACATGCTGTCTCTTTGGTCCCATAGTCTTCCCTGAATCTTGTCACAGACCTCTTATTGCCTTTCTAATTTTTCCTCCAACTTTATTTCAACTCTGTGTGTAATAACTAATGGTCTTTTTCTTAGAGTGACATAAGTTTAGAGCTTAGGTCCATGGTTTCAAGTTGGGTAATTGCTTAACTTACTTTACTGTCAGTTTATCACCTTTAAGATGTAAGCAATACCTCAACAGAGTGGTTGTGACCAGTAAATAATATAAGGACCTCAGGCATGCTGTCCAGCACTTGGCATCACCATTTACTGTTCCATACACTTCTCAAAGTAAATTTCAGTGATCTTCTGATATGCCAGGTAAGCCATCTGGATTGTCATGGATTGGAGTGTAGGATAGATTTCATACCATTGTGGCATGGATTAAGGAATAGGCTTTGTTGGGAAAGTAATGTTTCATGGGGAGAAGAAGTAAGGCCAGAGTTTCCCCTCTTCTTATTTCACATAGAGAGTGCCAGAGTTTTGCAGTCTGCTCAATAGAAGGCATAGATGTTTATTCCAGTGAAAGTTTGCTGTCTTCTGTTATTCTCCCTTGTCAAAGAAGTAGTAGGTCAACCTTATCAGTGAGGAGTCATCCAAACTGCATGAGAACTGGAGAGTGTAGTTGTGGGTGCTTGCAATCATCTGAGAAATGCATTGATCTAGCGTGTGGAGACCTGGGGCCGAGGGAAGTTGGATCTACCTTGCAAAGGGAAGAAGCCACAGTCCTGTTAGAAGCTGAGTGTGCTTGCAGCCTGTCATGTTGGGAGAAGGGGGGGGTGGGCACCCGGAGTGACTCCTGACATTGTTTTCAGACTGTTCTGTTTGTGTCGCACCTTATTATTGCCCATTTATTTGTTTCTCAACAAATAAGTGTCAAATTGAAAGTGAAATGTGTTGTTGTTGTTTAATTTCTATGCTATTTAAGCAAGCTGATGTCGCAATAGCTAACTGAAGAATGCATTTCAGAGTCCTTGGGTCAGTATTGCTCCCAGTGAAAATTGCCTTGATTTGCTCAGGCTCAGCTCAGCTTCCCAAATAATTACCAATTTGTTCAGGCATAGTCTGGGCACTTACTCTAGAAATTAAAAGCTAAGATGAAGTCCATATCCTCAGGGAGTTGAGTGCCTAAGAGGGTAGAATAGAAGTGGAAGAATCTCTTAACAATTGGAATACAAGAAATGTCATAAGATACGCTGCCAAAAGGCTGAGGGTAGAAAGTGAGAAAAGTTTCTCAAAGATAGCCAGTATCATATCTTAATCAATCTAATTTTGCCTTTTGGGGGAGAATCACAAGCATATGGATAGCTCCTGCATTTTTTAGTCTCTGGATGGGACAGTAGGGAGGAGAGTGGTTAAAAAAAATGATTAGCTAGGTAGCATACCGAGTTTAGAGACTAGCAAAGATTTCCTTTTAATTCATTGGGAATTGTGACTCGTAGTAGGTTTTGTTAAGTTGTAATTTAGAATATTACATTTTAGTGCTACAAATTTCCTAACAAAATGGCAGGGACTCATTCTAAGATGGGAGAAAAATTAACGAGCAGTTATCTGTCAACAGTTTCTAATGGCTGTCAAAATTTGTTTTTAATGTTTAAGTGCCAAGGAGGGCAGATGGAAATTGTATTAATCACTGCATGCTCAGCATGCAGTTTGCCAGGAAATAAAAGGACAGCATAGAGCTTTGGGGAACAGAATACTTTTTGGTATATATGCTATGCTTTTGAGGTTTAAGAATATTAGAGGTCAGGTTTAGTAGTCTTATCTCTGGCCCTTCCATGAAAGCAGAAAGAACACTTTTAAAATGCATTCCTTGAAGGATTCTTTTCATTTTAAAGCAAACGTTTGCTATCCATCAGTTCTTGATTTCAGTTTTATGGAGTCTCGTGAGGATTATTTAGGAAAAATGTGATTGTTGGAGGAGGTGCTTCTAAGGTACTCTTGCTGTGTGCAGTGTCACGGTAAGAACACAGGCTAGCATCCCCGGGGACGTAGAGTTCTTGCCCTAACTTCACCGTCATTGGCCCTGTGAGCTCGAAATCCTCTTCTGTGTGTATACACATGCTGCTTGTGTCTCTAGGTGATCTTGGAGGGCCCGTTCATCCTTCCACGTTCTGTACTTAATAATGCCAGTGTCTTTTATCACCATTATGTGGCTTTGAAGACCATTTTATAAATGGTGTATTTTTAAGAATATCCAATTTTAAATAATTAGACAGCATCCAAGCATGTTTTGATGAAATATGGTCAGTGGGCTGGCCTTTGTGCATTTGGTGTTTTTTGCTTAGCTAACATTCATACACAGCGGAAGGCAGATCTTGGACATTTTACTGTGCATGGAGTTGTGCACATGGCTTAGACTGGGGATAGTAGTGATACTTGTTATTTCTCTTTTAGTTAAGATATATCCCATGCGTGTCTTGTGATTTACTAATGTCAGTCAGTGTAGAACACCAGACACTGGAACCAGTAGCAGTGATTGCTTTGTCTGGGGGGGGGCTCAGAGGTCCTCATTAGCATCTCATGAATGTTTTGGGATAGTGTGTCAGAAATGGCTCACTGAACCAGGTACCAAGCCCAGCTGGAGTTTAGTATATATTTTAGTTCTGTTATTTTAGTTCTTTGTGAAGGGTTTAAATCCTAAGAGAGATTCTGTTTCTGTTAGAGTATAGATGCATTGAGTTTGTGTGTAATTTTTAAAATTGGTGGTTTGCTGAATAAGTAGTATTATATGGCCTGTGTTTGTTAGACTTTCACGGTGAATGAATTTTCAGAAAGCCTGCTTTAGATTACACTAACCAGATTGCCAAATAATTTGTTAATATTGTAGGTACTGGAGCCAACTATAGAATTCTCAATTAAACCTGTAACTAAATATCGCCGAGTGTTACTTTGATGCTATTTTATTTTGTTCAAACAAATTCTGAATAAATTAGCTATTGGTACCTTCTTGCTGAGTCTCTGCTATCACTTGTGAGGGAGATGGTAGAGGCGAAAACCATTCAGGTGCTCCCCCAAGGAGAAGTGTTACCGTCATCCTGCCTTAAAGTAGTGCACAGATGCTGACCAGTCTTTTTACTTCCTTCATTACCACCGTTTCTGCCTCCTTAATTCTGTTAACTGGATGGCCGTGTATACAAGTTAGCTTTTGTCTTGAATACTACTGGTTTTTTTTTTTGTATGTATCTTATAATATTTCTAAGTTATAGAAGAATTTCAAAAGTTGTAGGATACAACAGAAATTCATATAGCCAATTTAGATACAAGTTAGAAATGAAATCCATACTGCCATTTTTTGATCTAAAAAGAGGGGAAAAGTGTGTCTCAGGCCCTGTTTTTCTAAATTGCTTCCAGCTGCCTGTTTCCTAATACAGAAATATTTATTAAAAGTGGCAGGTTAAAAATTGGATTCCTAGGGCAAAATATGACTGTTTCCATAATTTTGTTAAAGAACAGGAAGCATCTGAGATTTCACATCTGTGGTGGCTTTCCTCTCCCTCCCCCCCCCCCTTTTTAAATTTATTTGGGGTTTGGGGGGAGAGGGATATGGTGTGGAGCAAATAATTCATATTTCCTGGCTAGCAGAACAAAATAGTAAACAGCTTGGACAATTTCAGTGAACTAAAGATTTCCTCAGGTAGTGAAAGAGAAATAAGAAACTAATCTTTATGTGTTCCAGCAGGATAAATGTGTTCAAAAAGGTAGAAGAAAGCATTTAAGATAGTAAATAAAACAAAGACAGTGATGGCTCTGGCTGGCCATGAAGGTCAGGGATGAGGTTTGAAGTAAGGAAATAGCAAAAATCTTATCTAGACTAATTGTTTTTATTTTTATTTTTTTTTTCCATTTTATTTATTTTTTCAGCGTAACAGTATTCATTCTTTTTGCACAACACCCAGTGCTCCATGCAAAACGTGCCCTCCCCATTACCCACCACCTGTTCCCCCAACCTCCCACCCCTGATCCTTCAAAACCCTCAGGTTGTTTTTCAGAGTCCATAGTCTCTTATGGTTCGCCTCCCCTCCCCAATGTCCATAGCCCGCTCCCCCTCTCCCAATCCCACCTCCCCCCAGCAACCCCCAGTTTGTTTTGTGAGATTAAGAGTCATTTATGGTTTGTCTCCCTCCCAATCCCATCTTGTTTCATTTATTCTTCTCCTATCCCCCTACCCCCCCATGTTGCTTCTCCATGTCCTCATATCAGGGAGATCATATGATAGTTGTCTTTCTCCGATTGACTTATTTCACTAAGCATGATACGCTCTAGTTCCATCCACGTCGTCGCAAATGGCAAGATTTCATTTATCTAGACTAATTGAATTAAAAGAATTGTTAGACTGAAATGCTGTGAAAAGGCTTTTTAAAATAAAGGAAAATTTTGTTAATTCTGACATTGTTGAGGAAGGCAAACATGTTGAAGGAAAAAAAAAAACACCACTGTTTGAGGTGTTGGTAGGAGAACTTGTATGTGAAGAGTAAGAGAAGGAATTGAGGAATCTAGAAACTGTATTGGAGATATATCAGAAACTTATTTTTCTGAAAGCATTCAGTAGTTAAGGTGGCAGGCACACACTCTCAGAAGTTTATTAGGGTAAGAACATCTTCTGGAAAGTATCCCAGATTAAGCCTGTGGATTCAGGAAAGTAGGAATCCAGAAGGGGAGGAATCTATTAATCAAAAACTGTATAGAATGGTTGTGCCTTGTGATCCTCCATAAGCAGAAGGAGGGAAGTCCACACAAAGCTGAGATCACTATATATCTATGTAGTTTTTGGTCTGGTGGGGAAAAAAAGCAATTTTCAGTTGTCTGCTTACCTGTTTATGTTGACTTGTTAAGATGATTTTTAAACGAATCAGAATATTTTGTAATAAGTATGTTGTCATATTTCTTAGTATATTGTAATATTCATTAACCATTTTCATCATTTTATACATTAGAAATGCAGTTCACAGACTACAAAGAAGATAGTAGTCCCTGGTCTTATTGACTATACAGAATAGAGAGAGATTAACATTTACTTATGGTTTGTTTCTTAATGTAATCAGAAGGACTAATCTAGCTTTGAAATGTGAAGAACTTTGAAAGGATATATGGGCTTTCATCTATAGGATTTTGTGTTTGAAATAAACATACATTATTTATAAAATATAAAAATGGGGAAGGATTTCTAGAATGGGTCTTTAGGCTGTCTTTTAGATACAATTTATGAAGTGTCGATGTCAGGTAGTGAGACAAGTATCATACACAGATAAATATTATTAATAGCTGTGATTCTTATCAGAAAGGAATTAGGGTTGGGGCCTTGTAATTTGAAATCACATGTTCAGTATCTAACATTTATATTTGGATGTGAAAACAGTTACTTCAAAAGCCAGTACAAATACCATATCAGAAATTAGAATCTGAAAGAAATGTTTCTTAATGGGCCATGAACTGGAAAGTTGAAAAAAAGTATAAGTTTCTTAGAATAGCAATTTTCAAACATTTTTTTAAAGTTGATAGAAATGTAAAAGACACATACTGCATCAAAATATGATGCTGTAACCTAAGACAGCTTGAACAAAAAATCAACTAAGCATTGTAGAGTGTGAACAACAAAGTCAAGTGACCTTTGATTTAAATTGTGCACCCTTGAACAAATTGCTGAATTTTTCTAAGCTTTGGATTTCTAATTAAAAAATTATCAGGGACCAGATTTGACTTGTAGTTGTTATGAGCAGTAAATGAAGTAATGCTTTATTCCACTGAGAATTTATTCACTAATTCTTCTTTCAAGAAATAACATACTGAATGTTTCCTGTATGCCAACCTCTCTGTGATGCTCTGGGGACACGAATTTTAATACAAATGGTCTTAACCCTCGTGGAGATTACAGTCTATTAGGAGAAAGAAAACAGGAACGCGAATGATGACTATGGCTTACTGTAATGGGGGCAAGAGTGCATACAAAGTCTATTAACAGGACTCTTTAATACATTCCACTGCAGAGGTGGTGCTTACTGGGGCTTGGATAGAAGGGCACTAGCTCTCAGTCATTCTCTCCAACTCTTTCATTTTCTATTTTTATCAGTATGACCAAATTTATGCATGTTACCAAGGTTTATTGTAGCTTGCCTTCTATTAAACTTTAAACAGTGAGATTGGTAAATGTGGCCTCTTGGGAAAAAGAAAAATCCTATGAGATTGATTAGACTGCTTTATAAGATTATTTCCATAATTTATAATTTATAAGCACTCCCATTTCATATCCTCTTAGGTGATCTGCATTTGAAGGTCTCTTGTGTTCTTCTTGCCCCTTTCACGGCCCATCCCGGTCCCTCTGCTCCATCCACTGTGTAATTATAGGACTACCACTTTGTCTTAACTGTTAGATTTCATGGAGGATCTCTGAAAAGAGAAACTGTTGCTGTAACAACATTTTATCTATTTTTATTTATGTATTTTAAAAAGATTTTATTTGTTTGAGAGAGAGAGAGCACACAAGTAGGGGGAGGATAAGAGGAAGAAGGAGAGGGAGACAATCTTTTGCAGACTCTGCACTGAGCACAGAGCCAGATGCAGGGCTGAATCCCACAACCCGGAGATCACAAGGTGAGCAGAAATCAGGGACGCTCAACCAACTGAGCCATCCACATACCTCTGGAACAACACTTTAAATAGAAGTCCAGTTATATTCTAGGTGGCTCTTTATTTTTAATTTTAGTAAAATACATGAAGTGTAGAATGTACCACCACCTGAACCTCGAAGTATAGAGTTCATTAGTGTTAAGCACCTTGCTCTAGTTGGACAACCAGTCTCCAGACCTTTTCCCTTCTTGCAAAATGGAATCTCTCCACCCTTTAGGTGGCTCTTAATTTTAAGATGGTAGTTTGTGCAAAGATTTCACAAACATACCTTTTCTATTTACTGGTGGTTGTGTTTTTATTTCTTTTTTTTTTCCCCTAGCTTTGTTGAGAAATAATTGATAAGTAAGACAGTATGTAAAGTATACAATGTGATTTTGTTTGTAAGGACAGTGTGAAATGACCGCCAAGATTGAGATAATGCATCCATCACCTCACAGTTAACTTTTTTGTGTCTGTGATGATGATGCTTGCAGTGTACTCTCAGCAAATTTCAAGTTTACGGTACAGTATTATTAACTACAGTCGCTGTGCTATACATGAGATCCTCAGTTTATTCATCCTATAATGGAAAGTTTGTACCCTGTAACTTACATCTCACAGTTTCTCCCTCTTCCCAGCCCTTGGCAACTACCATTTTATGTTTCTATGAAATTAGACCCCCATGCCTTTTCTCTTTAAATATATCACATGAGTAAGTGATACTGTATGTGTCTGTCTTTGTCTGACTTATTTCACTTAACAAAATGCCCTCCAGGTTCATCCATATTGTCACCAAATGACAGGTTTCCATTCTTTCTCACGACTCAGAATATGCCATGGTATTTATATACCACGTTTTCTTAATTTATCCTTTGAGACTTACTTAAGATTGTTTTCATGTCTTGGCTATTGTGAGTAATGCTGCAGTGAATACGGAAATACAGATATCTCCTTTAGAAACTACCTTTGGTTCCTTTAGATATATACACTGGAGTGAGTGGTATTGTTAGATCATATGGTACTTTCCATTTTTAATTTTTTGAGGAACTTCCATTCTGTTCTCCACTGTTGCTGGGCCAGTTCACATTCCTAGCAACATTGCACAGGGGTTCCCTGTCCTCCACACCCTCACCAACACTTGTTACCTTTGGTTTTCTTGATGATAACTCTCCTAATAAGTGTGAAGTGCTGTCTCACTGTGGTCTTGATTTATTTCCCTGATGATTAAAATTCTTAGAAGAAAGCATAGAGAAAAAGCTTCTTGACTTTGGTCTTGGCAGTGATCTTTTGAATAAGACCCTGTAAGAACAGGGAACAAAAGCTGAAATAAATGGACTGTCTTAGACTGAAAAGCTTCTGTACAGCAAGGGAAAAAAAAAGGCAGCCTGTGGAATGGGAGAAAATATTAGCAAACCATATATTGAATAAGGGCTTTCTGAGCTATATATAGGGAACTCCAATGCAAAAAACCCCAAATATTCCAATTAAAAAATGGACAAAGGACCTGAATAGACTCTTTTTTTTTTTTTTTTTTGCTATATGTGCTGCTGAAGCAAGCATAATAGACTCTTTTCCAAAGAAGACATACAAATAAATGGCCAATACGTACAAGAAAAAGTGCTCATCATCACTAATCATTAAGGAGGTTTCTTTCTTTTTTTATAATTGTTTTTTTTTTTATTAACATATAATGTATTATTAGCCCCAGGGGTACAGGTCTGTGAATTGCCAGGTTTACACACTTCACAGAAGGAAGTTTTTTTCTTAAGAAAAGATTTTGTAGTTGTCTTTCAAATAAAATGTCAAGTAGTGCATCCTTCATTAATACTGTAAAATACTGTCAATTATCATAGTTGGGGAACTTTAAGATGGTGAAGGAATTATGCTTACCTAGCAGATGTTTGTTTTGTTTTTCAAATCTTGAGTTCTAGTGTATGGTGATTTAGGCTATGGAAATTAAGAGTCCTGCATGGGGCTCTCTGCTCAGTGGGAGACAATGCTTATAATGCTTATAAATGTTTATAAATACTATGAAATAGGTTGTAACAGGTAATCTGTGAGGTCTTCAGTAGGGTTGACAGTTTTTTATTTAGTTGGTTTCCTTTACATTTATTTATTTATCATTTATTTATTTCAGAGAGGATAAGTGTACTCACGTGTGCTCATCCTTGCACCCAGGGGGAGAGTGGCAGGCAGAGGGAGAGAGGTTTCAAGCAGATTCCTGCTGAGCACAGAGACCAACATGGGACTAGATCTCAGGACCCTGAGATCATGACTTGAGCCAAAACCAAGAGGCAGGTTTCTGACTGAGCCACCCAGGCTCCCCAGTCTCCTTCACTTAAGATACTGTTTCTTTTGTAAACCATTAATTATTCTGTGATACATATGGGAACTACTTTAAGGAAACATAAACCTCTGATTTCTATAGACTGTCTTTTCTTTTAATTCTGACTTTTATCTCCTTATGGTTCTGTTTTTCCTTTTTTTTTTTTTTTTAAAGATTTATTTATTTATTTATTTGACAGAGAGAGAGAGAGATCACAAGTAGGCAGAGAGGCAGGCAGAGAGAGAGGAGGAAGCAGGCTCCCCGCGGAGCAGAGAGCCCGATGCGGGGCTCAATCCCAGGACTCCGAGATCATGACCCGAGCCGAAGGCAGCGGCTCAATCCACTGAGCCACCCAGGCGCCCCTGCAGCGATACACTTATTGTACCCTCTAGGATGTATAGTAGTAATGCTTATATTAAAGTAGGTTTTTTTTTTTTTTCATTGATTATATTTTGAATCTTCTTGTAGCCTGTGTTAGCACAGACCTTCTGCTAGGAAGCATTGCTTTTAACCACAGTTCTTGTTCTTTTATTGTCCAAGTTATTTGTGGCAACCTCCTACAGCTATTATTGCAAGACCTTGAGAATAACTTGATGCTTCATCACTTTTGTATTCTCTGATATTTTCCTTTTAGCATTTTATTCTGAAGTCTAACATACATTTTGTGCAAGAAGTGCAGATGGAAATGAAAACTGCATTTTTCTGCCATTGTTTTACATCTTGTCAGGAAATCTTTCATTAAACTCTTTGTTGGCTGTAGATTTCATTCTCGTACCAATAATACAAAGTCTTGTAGTCAAAATATAACCTTTGTCTTAACAATAAGATACTTGATATTTTTTGTGATTTAATGAGCAGAAATTTGAAGTACTAATGAGCACTTACCCCTTATCCCAGAGCCAGTGTTGAAACTTTCAGGAAAAATGAAATCTGCATTTTAAGGAGTTAAATTCACTTTTGAAAAGTCTTTTAGTTGGAAGAATATTATAAGTATAGTACCAAAAAAAAAAAAAAACAAACCCAGAAAATTTCATTATTTTAAAAAATTGATTACATAAAGATTAAAAATATTATATGTTTAACAAAAAACAAAACAAAGCAAAACAACAAAATATTCCTATGTATGGCAAAAGTCTAAATATAAATGAAACAGTGGGAGAAAATATTGACACATTTTTAACAAATGAAAAGATTTCACAAATTAATAAGTAAAATGCCAGGAACTCATTAAAAATGCTGGTAAAGAATATACATGTTGCATAGGGAGAAAAATGCCTTTGAAAAGATGTTTTGCTATGCTTAAAACAATAGAAGTCAAATTAAAACCTCCCTGAGACATTATTTTTCACCTGACAAACATAAATATTATCTATTTTTTGATGTGGAGAATCACTCTCAAATTTTGTTGGGAATATTGAATTTTGTGTAACTTCTCAGGAGGGTTATTTGGAAATATCGTTTGATATTTAAATGCACATAATTTTTGACTGAGTGCTTTAACTCTTAGAAATTTATCCTGGGTAACTAGATGCACATTTTTTAAAAAAAAAAACTTTATTTATTTGACAGAGAGAAATCACAACTAGGCAGAGAGGCAGGCAGAGAGAGAGGAGGATGCAGGCTCCCTGCGGAGCAGAGAGCCTGATGTGGGGCTCAATCCCAGGACTCTGGGATCATGACCTGAGCCGAAGGCAGAGGCTTTAACCCACTGAGCCACCCAGGCGCACCTAGATGCACATTTATATGAAGCTCTGTATACAAGGCTCCTGATGGCAGGGATAGCTCTTTTATTATCTTGGTTTCTTCATATATATTTGAATGCCTGTTTCTGGAAAGGATATAGAAAAAGCTATTAACACTGTTTCTTTCTTGGGAGGTAAACATGTGGTGGAAGAAGACATGAATGGCAACTTTTTAACATGAATAAGACATGAATTCATAGGACATGAATATCCTTTACAAAATCAATGAGCATGTATTACCTGCTAAAGTTACTATTTAAAAGAGTGACATTGAACTAAGCTAAGCCTCTCTTAAAATATATGTGAAATCCCTGATAATTAGATACCTGAAAGGTACCAGTAGTGGCGCCGTGTTTGGGTGTTTGCCACTCATTCATTTGTCCCTCAAAAGGAAATTTTCCTTAACTTCCTCTCCTCAGCCTAGACTAGCTAAGGCAAGTACCGTATTACATAGAATTTATTCGTCTTGTGTATTTTTTCTGAGCACATAATTCATTTGTGATTTAATACTTAATATTTTCCACTGGTTTAATGTCTTTTTTCTACCAAGACAGTTAGGTTCCAGGAGGCTTTCCCTTTCGTTGCTGGGGGTCTCAGTATGTTCTATGGTGTCTTGTACATGGATGACACTCTAGTGCATATCTGAATGACTGAAGAATAATTTCTGAGTATTGGGCAAAGCCACAGCCTATCAATAAAATAAGATAAATGTGTCTTCTCACCCATGTTGGAATTTCTGTTCTTCCTTTCTATGGCTTCCCTCAGATAAGCAAACTCTCCAAAAAAAAAAAAATAATAATAAAATAAAATAATTTTTTTTTTTTTTTATAGGGGGAGATCACAGCTCCCTTTTAGAATCCATGATAAACTGGGGGCCTGGGTGGCTTAGTCAGTTTAAGCAACTGCCTTCAGCTCAGGTCATGATGCCAGCGTCCTGGGATTGAGTCCCGCATCAGGCTCCCTGCTTGGTGGGCATCTGCTTCTCTCTCTGCCCTTCACCCCATTCATGCTCTCATTCTCTCTCGCTCGCTTGTTGACTTGCTCTCAAATAAATAAAATCTTAAAAAAAAAAAAGAATCCATAATAAACCATAAAGATGCAAAACCCCCCACATTTTGTAACATGATTTCAGTAGTTTCATGGTTTTCCTTAGAGCTCTTGATGTGGACCTGGATCATTTCAAGGTTCCACTCTGTAGGGTTTGTTTTCTGGCTGACCGCTTTTCTGTTCCGATAGTATTTGGTATTTTTGCTTTGTGACTTTTTCTCTTGGTCCTGGGACCAAGCATTTGTATTTTATTATGAAAAATTCTAACATAAGAAAGGCTGAAAGAAATATACTTTTGGACAGCAAAATATCAACCACCCATATTCTACAGTTAACCTTTTACCATGTAATTCTCCATCTATCCATTTGTCACCTTTTAAGTGTGTAATGCATTTCAGAATAGGTTGCCAACAGCATTATACTTTCTTCCATGTGCTTGAGCTTGCCTGTCATTCATTGAAGTTAGTATTTGTTTACAGGACTCTTCTGAAATTTCCAGATAAACATTTTCCTATTCTGAAAATTTAAGTTTGCCCTTGGAATTAGAGCTATTTCTAAAATGTGCTCTTTGTTATAGCTACAAGGTAGCTTTATTTATCTTGAATGTCCATTTGTCACATTATCACATAGCTTCTGGTGCCTTAACATTCTCAGGGTAGCTTGGTTATAGTAATAGAAGAAATTTTAAAGGTTACTTATACCGTTTATCTTGTTTAGATTTAAGCCCCTTTAGCACTGGGGGTACTACTAGTTTAAAAATCTAATAACTTGATTTCTGGATAGTACTTTTGGTGCTTCTTATTAGCCAGTGAGCAGTAAATAATTTAATTTTAGAAAGTATTTAAGAGCTAAATGCTGATCTAAAGCAACCATTTAACTAATCATCTTTGTTTTTTGTACATTTTCATACAGAAAAAAGAACCTTCCAAATCCAGTGCCAAGAAAAAAGTGACCAAGGTCGCAGAAGCAAAAAAAGTAATGAAGAGAAATTTTAAAGTGAATAAGAAGATAACATTTACTGATGAAGGGGAGGTAAGATTCTTAAATGCTTAATTTCTGAGATACCATCCAGGTATTGTAGAGTCTGTCTCTCTTCTGAATTAGATTCATTAATGAGAAAAAGAAACTGTTTATTTAAAGCATGGGAGGCACTTCCTGTCCGTGTTGTCTTGGGCTGTACATCTGTAGGCAGGAATGCCTCATGGGCAGTCAGCTGTCATACTTCAGGGTGCTAACAACACAGAGTTGGTTTTGAACTTTCTAAATTCCATTCTTATAGAGTAGATTTTCCTGTCAGGGTGTCCATTAACATGTTCTGTGGCAACAAACGCAAGAATAGTAACACGACTACCTGCCACAGTTTTTTCTGGACTCTAAAAAAAATCTCTGCTTTGCAGTTCCTCAATTTCCACGCTGTATATTGGGTTGTTTCTTACTGGGATGGCTTGAGACGGCGTTTTCTGCTTCACACAGGTACCTGGCTCTCATGTCACCAAGACCTTGGTGTTAGCATAAATACATACCCGCAGAGTTGGGAAGGGGTTACTGCTCGCAGATGGCACAGTGTTCTCTCCATTTTTAAAGAGGGGAGTAATGGTGGTTAGTGGTCAGAGTGGGTCTTCAGACTGTTCTTGATTTTCAGTCTCTTCAACCTACAGGTTCCCCTGTGCGTCCTGGTAGAGCACATACCCGCTGTCCCACTGTCCTCTCATTTTCCTTGCCTTGTCTTTTATTTATTTTCTTCCTGGAACTTATGGGGACTTTCCATTCTCTATTTACGTGATTATTGTCCTTTTCTTCCATTCTAGTGGAATGAGGGCAGCTACTTGAGGGAAGGTATCTGTCCACTTTGCTTATTACCCTGTCCCCAGCACCGAGAACAGGGCCTGACATACAATAAACCCATAAGCTTATTGAATGAATGGACTATTTTCTAATATCCCAATAAAATAACAGTTTTTAAGATACTGGTTGTTAAATGTCGCACAAGATGTTTCCTCAGCACTAATACAAATGCAGCCTAAGCAGTCTGTATCCAGTGGGGTATGTTTCCTCTTAACTGTGAGGTTGACAGACATTTGGATGTTATTTTGGGGAAGGGAGCCCAGATTTGCACTACGAATATGGAGTAAAGTGATGTATAAATCATATGAAGAAAGAGTGCAATTTAAAGTTGTTGGAAGTTGTAGAGGAAGCCTACAGAATTGATAAGTAATGGATCTTTATGAAATTACTGAAAAGAGGTCAGCACCTGAAGCAGCCTCGGCCAGAATATAGTTGTATTACTTCAGATGCTTACTGTAAAGTAAGATTAGTGCTCTTAGTATAATGAGGCTCCTCACTGTGCTTGTCAGTTTAGCTGCACAGATTATGCCAGTTTGCTCCAAGATGAGTATAAGTCCTAACTGTAGAATGTTTCCCTGAAGACTTACTGCTGATAGGACCCCTGTATGTGTGTCGGCCACACTGAAACTTGTGCTCTAAAAGTCTGAAAGAACTTTTCGTTCAGCCCAGAGGCATGAACTTTTTTCATGCGCTTATAAAAAAAGGACTGAAGAGTTGGAGCAGTGGATGGCGTTCTTCCTGCCACACCTGCTCCCTCCCACTGTGTCTCCAGTGTCTGTGGCTCCCGGCATGGCTGCTCATGTGGTGACACGTGTGACCCCCATTCATTGCCAAAAGTTGAGATGCTGTGGGAATCCCATCTTGAAGACTAGATGGTGACAGGAGTGAGAGAAGGTGAAGAGAATACGTGTGCCCACAACTTCACTTTGCTTGCAGGTTAATTAGTGGCCTTTCAAAACAATGGCAGCTACTGAAATCCTCTGGCAGCTAGTTACTAGTTGAAAACAAGAGAATAGGTTTAGTCTAAATTGTCTTGTGTTTTACAGTGTTAGACCTGGAAGATGAGAGAGTCAAACCGACCTTTTTAAAAAATTGTCAGAAAAGGACACAGATGCCTAGAAATGAAGTATTTATTCAGGATTACACAGCAGGGCTAGCAAAAAAGCTGGAACATTAAACCAGGTCCCCTGACCTTGTTCCTAACCATGAACTGTATGTGTACATTGTGTAGATTTGAGCCAGCCTGAAATCCTTTATGCCTAGTTATTTTAGTCTTTATGTGTAGTACGGGCTGATACAGGATTTATTGATCCGTTTTGAGCATTTTATATGTGTCACATACTATGCTGGGCCTCGAGAATACAGGCACAAGGTAGTCAGCTGTCCTCGAGGAGATTAGATTAATTCTAGGCGGAAACCCAGGAAAGTCAAGCCACAGTATGGGGAGAGAAGGCTCGGAGGTGCCAGGGGAGCCGGCGAGTCTGCTTGGGTCCACCTGGCTCCTGCTCTGCTCATGTCGGGGACGGAGCCGGCAGAGTGTAGCCCATGAGGAGCACTGAGATGCTGCTGAAGCAGCTAGCTTCTCCTCCAAACTATTTCCTGATGTTTTCCTTTAATCCTGCTGTCACTGGATTGTGGCAGCATTACTTTATCCTGACTAGGACAGTTTTTTCAGAGATTTGCTCATTTTAATGATAAAGTTTGTTCGAAAGCTTAAGAAATATGGGTTCTAAGGCAGAAAGTGGGGAAAATGCACCATTTCAAAATCATTATGCAAAGGGAAATGGTTTTCTGTTGATGTTCCCTGTCCCCCGCCCCATACTTACTATTTTCCTGTCCGCAGTTAGTTCAGCAGTGGCCACAGATGCAGAAATCTGTCTCGAAGGACACCGAGGACGAGGACAGCACTGGTGGCATCAACTTAGATAAAGCCAAGGAAAGGCTACAAGAAGAGGACAAATTTGACAAGGAAGAATATAGGAAGAAGATCAAGGCAAAGCATCGGGTGAGCTTTCCATCTTGAATTAATGCTGAATGACATTTAATATGTCCCTAAATACTTATTACATGTTCATCAGTAACCACATTATTTTCCTCCTTGACTTCTTGAACACTTCTGTCTCTGTGGGTATTTTGTCATTTTATTAGTCTCTTCTTGCTTTTGCTGGTGGAGGCTTGTATACTGACTGGTTTCTGAGAACGTTGCCCAAATATAATTTTGGTTGAGGTAACCCAAATAATATTCATGATTTTTTTTTTAAAGTTTTGATTTTGAGATTAATGTAGTTTTACATGTAGTTTTAAGAAGTAACATATTCTCTGTATTACTTTCTCATCCTGGGTGCTCTGTTTCTGTAATTTTTGCCATTTCAGGAATGGTGGATAAATGAAGTGGTGGAATGTGTATGTAGCCTTTTGGGATTTGCTTTTTATTCTCATGTAATTCTGTGGAGATTCATCCAGGTTGTTGTGTGTCTGAGCACTTGGCATAGACGTACCGCAGGTTCTTCACTATTTACCTGTTATTTCCAGCTTCAGCTTAATAGTTGAATTTCTTTCCATAGGAATTAGTTGATAATGCATGGAAGATTTATTTAGTGTATTTAAAAAAAAAGAAAGAAAAGAAGAAACCTTGTAAGAGAGAGTGCTTCTGGATAAGCACGTGCACAGTTCTCTGTTACCCTTGAACTGGACTACTCCATCCCGGTCACTCTTGGTCTTACTGTCTACACTATTCAGTTCCCATAAAATTGGACATATCACTAGATAAATGATTCAATTAATGAAATAAGGCAGATTTACATTTTTAAAGACGTTTCTATAGCATGCCTTTGAGACAATGAATGATTTTAGGGAACATAGTCTCATGCCCAAGAACATAGTCTCATGCCCACTGCTTTAATGTGAGGTTCGGGGTTAAGAAACCTGTAAACCTTTGGATGTGGACATTATTAACTAGGTCCTGAGAAGGATTCTTGTGGTTTTTGACTCCTCTTTAACCTTGGAATGATTCAGTGGCTCAGTCAACTTTTGTAGAGCAGCAGTTCTCATTTCTTGAAGGTTCGATGCAGCTTCGCAGTAGCATTTGATGAATGAGAAAAAGTAGACATTGAAGATGACTGCTGGGGTGGAAATGACTGGTGAGAAAATCCTTTTAGAAATGTGGGGAACAAAAACTTCAAACAGTGTTTACAGTTCAGAGTGTTATTTAGACAACTAAACATTTCATACATTGCTGGTTTTTTAAAAATATTTTTTAAATAAATATATTATTTATTATTAGCCCCAGGGGTACACACCTGTGAATCACCAGGTTTACAGACTTCACAGCACACACCATAGCACACACCCTCCACCAACCCATAACCCAACCACCCTCTCCCTACCTCCCTCCGCCCGGCAACCCTCAGTTTGTTTTGTGAGATTAAGAGTCTCTTATGGTTTGTTTCCCTCCCAATCCCATCTTGTTTCATTTATTCTTTTCCTACCCCCCAAACCCCCCACATTGCATCTCCACTTCCTCATATCAGGGAGATCATATGATAGTTGTCTTTCTCCGATTGACTTATTTTCATGCACTGCTGTTATTACAGTACTTTAAAAAAATTGAAATTTGGTACTAATTTTTGTTATTAAAATTTTTAATAATATTAAAATGTCAGCAATGTGTCACATTTCAGGTTACCATCCACCTAGAGTAGTTATCCAGGGGAAGATTGAGCATAAGGATATTTTATCCTTTATTTTTAAATTATAGCCAGCAGTAAAAGCAACAGGAGGCCTTTACATGAAGTAAAGGTGTTTCCCACTGCTGCCCTTTCTTGTCTCCCTCCTCTCCCTCCCCCGTGTGTGGAAGTTATTGTATCCAGGCTGTGGAATATTGTTTCTGAAACCTTTAGAGACTTAATCTCAAATTGACTCAGCGTACATTTATTATACACTGTTTGTGTGCTAGGCTCTGCCCTAGGCTGTGAGGATAGAATACTTAAAATATGTGAATTCCTCTGTCCTTGGGAAGATTATAATTAAACATAGTTAACTCTGGATATTCTGTCACGGCACAAAAGCTTTTTATGCCTCTAATTTGTTTTACGTTAACATTTTTGAAATGAATAATACATTCATGTTCTAAAATCAAGATCATAAAAAAGCTAGTTGAGACATCTTGCTTCTGCCCATGCCTGTCATTCTTACTCAGACCTACCCCCATAGTAACTATTTTTATTAATTTATATATCCTAGGGCACCTGGGTGGCTCAGGTTCAGTTGGTTAAGCTCCAACTCTTGATCTCAGCTCAGGTCTTGATCTCAGGGTGATATGTTCAAGTCCCACAGCTCCACACTGGGCATGGAGCCTACTTTAAAAAAAAAAAATTACTGACATATCCTGCCATTTCTTTATGCAAATGTGAGTAAATAGAAATACAGATCCTTATTTTCTCCCTTTGTTATAGGAAAGATAAGTATATTGTATGTAGGTTGTTGTACACATTTATATTTTCATTTATTTTTATGCTTTTAAATCATTTTCTTTTGCACCATTGTTAAAAGTAGTGGATGATTTTTAAACTATTATGGTGACTATCTTACAGCAAGGTTGAACAGAGCACTTTGGACTGACATAGTTGTGAGAGAAATCACAAGAACTTAACATACTACTGGTTTTGATGTCTGTACCTCTGGAACTAAAACACACAGATGGTCTTTTTTAACAAGCCAAAGCTTCTTGTTTTGTATAAAGTAGGTATATTCTGCACAAGGTTACCTATGGCATACTTTCCATATTGGATGTTGAAAATACTATGTAGCCTGAAAGAAAAACACAAGGAAATTACTAAAATAGTCTGTTCAGCTTTAATGTAAATGCTACCTGAGTCATATGTGATTAGTTTTTTGGTATTTGTATCAGTAAAAATTATTACTTATGCATATGTAAGTATTTGTTTATTAAATTAGAGAAAATGTCACGCGCGCACTTCGGAATTAGTGAGTATATGACAGTAGCGTACATATGACACAGTATAGGTACTCATATCAGTCATGTACCAAACGTCATGGGCTGGATTCTGCCTCGAAGACATGCAGGATTTTCTTAAGTGGCAAGTTGGAACATTGGGCTTGTTGGTTGAAGGAATGTTACACTAGGCATTGCCTAGTCCAATGGGATTACCCAGTCACCAGTATGGACTGCAGTGTCGTGTTACGAAAACGAGGAAGTGGAAGTCGGAGTTCATACCCAGTGATCGAGGGATCCCCTAGCTCTGTGTGTATAGGGAAGATATGGGAATATAATAAACCCTTTTTGTTTGGAAAGTGGAATTTTAATTGGTCATCTTTTCCTGCTGACAAAATGGGTTCCTGGCTTGATGATAAGGCCTCCTTCTTGTTCTTATTTTCCAGTGGTTACTAAAGTTTGACTTAGAAGAGAAATATATTATTAATCCTGCACGATTATTTTATCTTAATTGCTTTATCTGAACATGTTATTGGCTTTGAAAACATATCTTTTTCCTAATTGAGTATATTACTTATTCTAATGACAATTCTTAGTTCTTCTAAGTGTAAGGTTTTACCTTGGGCAAATGTAATTATGTTTCCCTTAAAATTGTCACGCATAATTTTGTTATTTCTATGAGAGAATACTGAGAAGAATTCTATGTCCCTAAAGAACACAAGAAATACTAACTTAGGATCTAGGAATAAGCTTTTACTTCATGAAGATAGAAAAAGATGAAGAAACTTTAACAAAAATTATGAGTGAGGGATGTGTCTGAAAAAATGGTACAGGTGAAGAGAAAACTCTGCAGAATCTATATTTTTAAAAATATGTGTCAATTTTAGGAGTTTTCATAAGCTTACGAATGTTCTTTAGCATGTTTAGAATATTTCATGATTTTTGTTGCTTCAAAGAAAAACGTATTTAATATATATGTGAATTTTGTCATAATGATTAAGTTTGAAAGGAATCGTTTGCTCCTGCTGTTTAAACTGAACAGCTTTGCACCATGGTTTCGAGCACGCACCCTGTCTCCGTGGTGTGAGATTCAGCTGTCGGCTTTTGTCCTCCATGCTGATACACCTATTCTTGACTCATATTTTCAGCTAGCGGATTCTGAAAGTGGTGTAATTCCTGCTGTGACTCAAGTAAATATCTTTGTTCTCACAATGTGGAAACTGAGCAATAAGAATTTTAACTAGTTTGTAAGAAACACAAAAAAGCCATTACAGCATGGCTGGGAGTAGAATTTAGCTGCCTGCTGCTGGGGCTCAGAGCTCCACACTCTGGATGTCAGGCCCTCTTGTGCCTGCTGTGGGTCTCTGAGTCAGCAGGATCGCTTATCTTTGTGAGTCTTCTTTGTAGCCATTAGGCATCACTCCCCCTGCTGCACCCCCGCCCAAGGCCATTCCAGGCTTTGGCGGTCCCTGGAACTTACAGGCTAGCTGTACTTAACTAGGCCTCTTACTGTTCAATGTACTGAACCTCTGAAACTGCTCATCGGAAGTAAGATTATAGTAGAAGCTATAGTCTTTGCATAGAAGACCATTAGTAAGTTAGTATAGTATAAAGGCAAAACCACTACTTTTGCATGGAAACAGTGTATTTTTCTGTCATTCAGTCAGAACTCTGAAAGGTGGGCTGTGGATCACATCAGTGAAAGGTGTCTTTAATGGGGTGAAAATCTGCTTGTGGTGTTTATCATCATTCTTAACTCTGAAAGGTTACTGTATTTAGGGTGATAGTATCGGCTAGAACAGCTGGGAGGCGAGAGAAGCAAAACATCATGACGTTCTCTTTTATTCCCTTGAAATTTGCTTTGAGCACTTTATCCATCTTGGACTGCATGTTTAGACAACGCCGCCATGTCAAGATGTGACTCTGGACTGCTCGCGAAGATGGTAGAGGACTGCTCTGGGCCCTGCTCACTACTAGTGTGAACAGTAGAGAGGAAAGAGACTTTTTAGAAAATCTATTTCATTTTTGTTTTTGTTGACACGGGCTTTAGTTGCCATGGAATGCAGGTATGTTAAGCATAAATGTATATGATAGCCAAGAGGGAGGGAAGCAGTAATCAGGCGTCTTAGAATAGTAGTAACAAGAACATTGACAATAATAAGCAGTTAGTTGGTTAGGCCCTGCAGTGAGTGCTTTATATGTATTATTGTGTGTGCTAACAATTAACTTCTGAAATAAGTGAGCTAGCCTCAAATTACAGATGACAGAACAGACCTAGAAGGAGCAGGTAATTTGTCCAAGGCCCCGCAAGTTACAAATAGCAGCCCTGAGACGGTATCCCAGAGTCTTTGTTCTTACCTATTCAGTTTGTTTATACCTTTCTTAAACCATCAGACATTCTCTTACAGTGGCTAACTCTGAAACAGTGAATGAAAGGGTTGAAACAGGAGTGGAGATTTTGAGGAAGGAATGACAAATAATGGAAATTATTGTCAGTCCAGGAGTGAGTCTAAGGCATTGTCAGAGACTGGTCTGGCTCAGGTGACCTGAGGAAATTTTACTACTACCAGAAATGTTTCATGAGGATAAAAGACTAAACATCTGAGTTTTAACTCCTAAACGAACATTATGAATAAAGTTCATTTATAGGGGAGGAAAAGGAATATTCTCTTTTGTCCTTTACCCCCCTTCAGTTTCAGTCCTTCCTCCTGCCATTACAAAAAGGTGTACTCTAGGGAGCCATTTTGTTACTGTGGAACCTTTGCCTGTAATTTGGAGATGTCTGCTTGGGAGGTTTCTGTTTTTATTCCCGAGTTTATAGCATCTTGTGATATTTAGTTCAGCTTATTGGTACATGGGGTTTGGTTTCCTTCATATCCAGCATCCAAAATAAGACATTTAAATATTCAGAACTGCATAAATTGTATCAACTATGTAGCAAGTCTTTGAGCTGTTTATAATCTCTATTTTGTATTGTTAAAATAAAATGGGACTATGGGATTTTCTTGAAACACTATATTATGTTTGAGAGGTGGGAGGTGGTTGTTAGATTGATGGTCAGTAGAGACTGGGGTTGAGCAATGGGACAGAGTTTGGTGCTAGCGTAAGGAAGGGGTCTGACAAGGCTAGCTCATAGACTACAAAGACCAGGGAAGAGCTAGACTGTGTTTTCCCAATCCCTAGAGCCCACCATTGGACCTGGCATGTAGTAGTTCAGCAAGTGTTTGAAAATCAGTCTTTCCACATACACTTATTTTTCTCCCTGTCTTCATATCCTTGTTGGAGTTGTTGCAGATTTATATATTGAAGATCAATTTTTTTATGTCATTATCATGCACTGTGGAATAGGGAACAGATCAGAGAACATTGCTTTGTTCTGAGTTCCCGGGAAGGCTTTAGGTTAACGGGGGTTTTGTTTTTGGAGGGCAGGGGGTGTCTTCAGGGCCCAAAATCCTTGTAATCATTTTTTTACTCACGTCTGTTGACCCACTTTTCTCCCTCGAAAAATAAGGGTAAATGTCCCCTTGTACTCTCTGTCACAGCTGGGAAATCAGCTCCTTACCCGGAGTGACTCACTTGCCTCAGTCATTCAAACAGCTCATGTTGCCACCACTTCCTGAGTTGTGTTTCCAAATCCACAAATTTCCAAGATTGCCATAGAAGGAAAATGATTTAAATGCATAGTCCTGACTGCTGATAAAATTCATACTTCATGGGATTTTCTTTTCTTGAAGCTCAGGACCTATAGTTTGTGAGAAGCCAGAAGTATAATAACATCTGTAAAGGGAGTATTTGGTACCTTGAAATGTGATTTTTCTGTTTTCCTATCCCTCATGAATTTGGTTTCTATTATTGAATTTCATGCTCTTCTTACACTTAATCATTTGTAGCATGGTAGGACTAAAGATAAAATTTTGCCTTCTTTTTGTGTGGCATAAAATAGCTTTAAGTACCACTCTGTCCTCAAAAATGAAATAGGAAAATAAATGATTTAAAGCATTTGAACCACATAAAATTAAGAGGGAAGGAGAGTCTCAGTTATTGAATCTAATAAAATTCAATTATATTTGTCCTCTCAAGTCCTTGTATGCCAACTCTTTGTCTTTATGTCTTGTCATTTATAGCATGAATATTTTTTTAAGTTAGTTTTCCTGCCTCAGCAAAGGAAAAAAAAAAAAAACATTCTTTCTTCCTATATCTGTTCCCAAATTTTGGGTTACCATAAATTCTACTTCCAGCTTTTCTCCTCTGTTTGAAGACTAATGTTTACCCATTCTTCTTTTCAGATAGAATGCCAACTAACATAGCTTTTTAAGATAGGAAAGAAAAGTTTGCTCATTTACCTTGTGTTTCACTCAGTATTGAAAGTTCTTTTTATTTGCAATGAAGCTCTGTGTCATGTTTACTTCCTATTTTCAAGGTTTTAGATATCCTTCATTCATCTAGGACTTGTGAGAAATCTTAAAAGGAAAAATTAGCTCATTTGCATGCACATGTGAATTCTGATAGCTAGTTAAAATTTGAAATTTGTAATGTCCCTCATCATCTATAATAAGCTAATACTGGAATTCTGTAGTAATGGAAAATTGTCAATATATTTTTTCTGCTAAGATTAAAATGACTAGATGAAAAGGCCCAGAGTAGAGATTATGTTTACTTGTATAGACAAGATTTTTCTGATTTGAACATATTGAGGTTATTCTTTGGAACTTTGAAGTACCATTTTCAGATCATCTAATGTGTTGGGAGGTCAGTTACTGAATAATTACAACAAAAATTTTTGTGACTGTTAAATGTGGTTAATTATCTTTTTTTACCCCCGCGTGGAAGACTGGCAAAAACTAATTAGATAATGTCTCCAAAATGCTATCAGGAAAAGAAAATATGCTATCAGGATGAAAGACCCATGCGGTAGCAGACCATTATTAATAATAAAAGGAAATGGAACATTTGTCTTAAGCATATTGATAAGATAAAAACACTGTATGCATCCACAAGATAAGTACACTTTCTAATGGGCTGGAGGGTGGGGAAGAGGTGTGCTGGGGTTGAGGGGGGAGGAGAGGTATGTTAGAGTTGAGAAAGGGGAGTGGGGAGAAGTGGGCTGGGAGGTGTGTTGAACTTGAGAGGGAGGTGAGGTGTCCTAGAGTTGAGGGAAGGCAGAGGTGTGTTGGAGTTGAGGGGGAGGAGAGGTGGAGAGGTGTGCTAGAGTTGAAGGTGGGGGGGAGGTAGACTAGGTGGTGTGTTGAACTTGAGGGGAAAGAGAAGTGTGCTGGAGTTGAAGGAGGAGAGGGGGAGAGGTGGGTGGGAGATGTGGTGGAGTTGAGGGAGGAGAGAGGTGTGCTGGTGTTGAGGGGGATGATGTTGGCTCTGAGACTAGTTCATCACTGAGTGGCAGTGTGATTTCAGACCAGTTACTTAATCCCTTTGGTTCAGTTTTTTTTCCCCTCATCTCTAGAATGGGAAAAATAATCCTTCTAATGTTTTGTTAAATGGTTTTGAGAAGATATGTAAAATGCCTAGCATGCTCTTTAATTTAGAGCTTTAAGTGTTAGTAGGAAAATAACAATCATAATAATTGTTAATGGATACAAAGGGTTTTTTTTTTTTTAGCAGAAATTCAGTTACATTACTCTCTAGGTATTTGATGTTTTATCAGCTGTATCTCATGTAGGTATAGTTTTAAAATTACTTCAAGCAGCTCGATGCTTGAAAGTCACTGTGACCTTTTAGAATAACATAAAATACTGCTCTGCTTAATTTTACCTTCCAAAACAGGAAAGCTTCCTTTTGTAGAAAATAGAACCAAAGTGTGTGGTAAGACAGAAGAGAGATTACAAATACTAGAAGTACAAATATGTAATGTTATATTACAAATATGTGCATCTGCAAACTAAAGCCAGCGCTCAAACTGAGAGTATCCATGATCACTTGTTAATTCTTATCTCTTCTGTAGTCTGCTAATGCTCTTAGAAAATCAGTAAACGATGGCAACTTTTATGAGAACTCAGGGTGCAGATGTTGGGAACTTGGCATCCGTGTGCTCTGTCCCCCCGTCCCGGGGAAGTGCTGAGTGTGTTCTGTTTTAGCGGCTGAGCAGCTCTTAGGGGCCCTACGAGAGCCGCTTCGGGACTGGCACATAATGGCAGCTGCGTATTAATTGGCCTCTTGTTCATATGATGCCAGGTTATTATTTTCTTCTGTTATCAAAGTGTCATCTGTTAAAGTCTCCAAACCCTGACATGTTAATTTTTATGAGGTTGTGTTGGAACAAAGCGCTGGACTTGGCCTCGAAGACCCAGGTTAGAGAACAAGTCCTCTCATCTGATTAGCTTTTCACAAAGAGGAAGTCACAATCACAGTTCTTGTTTAGCTTTCCTTTTCCTTTGACCTTGGTCCTGGGACTTCCAATCTTTAGAATGTTCCTCTGTATAATTGCTCATTGTTTAAGTTTTACCTGCCCTTTTAATTCTGTGTTTTATTTGGAAGTCAAAGGAATACCCATTTTCTCCGAAACTGGGTTAGAGAAAGAATAATAACAGAAAGGAATAATTTAACATTATGAATTATTTAGGGGCGTGACACATTCAGAGATGCTTTGTGAATGTGAATTTTTGTGAGTTTCCCTTAGAATTTAGCTTTCCTACTGTGCAATCCGGAGCTCTGGAAACTGAATCTGTAAGCTCTGTGGACCCCCATCTCTTCGCACTAATTATTATTTAATCCCTTTTGAGACTTCCAACATTTATGTTCTCAGTTTGTCTTAAAGGAGTCTATAAACCTAGGTAAGGGGGATAGTAGGAACTGGCTGTCTTTCTCAATGCTGGAAGCAACAGAGCAGCCTCAGGTCTGCAGAGGATGCTTTAGGATTGGATTTGAATCTGGAGAACATCATGTATATGTACAACGTCCTGGTAAAGGCAGAGTGCCTGGGTTTATAAAACTTGTTAATTCTTGCATTAGTAAATGCTGTAATAGTGAGTCATGGTCTTAAAAGGAAATTACCTGTTATTTACTCAGCTTTTACGTTGACCTTGCGGTTCATTAAAATTTTTTACAAATATAAATTGTTGGCTATGAACTTTGGATCGAGTCTAGCCTTTTTATTATTTCAACACTTTGTTTTTGAAGAGAAAGAGAGGTTTTTATTTAAAACAAAATTCTTCTTGGGGTGCCTGGGTGGCTCAGATGGTTAAGCATTTGTCTTTGGCATAGGTCATGATCTCAGGGGCCTGGGATGGAGTCCCACATTGGACTCCCTGCTCAGCGGGGAGTCTGCTTCTCCCTCTCTCTGCCCCTCCCTGCTGCTTGTGCATGCACTCTCTGTCTCAAATAAAATCTTAAAAAAAACCCACAAAATTCTTTTCAACTTTAGTTGGGTTATTTTGTTTTAAATTTTAATGTTGTACACCCTGATTTTTTTCTTATTTTTAAAAATGTTAAATGTTGCATTTTCTGCCTATTTTATGATCATTGAAAAACTAATGGGGCAATTATGAAACAATTTAATAAGATAACATGCTTTGTAAGAATGATCTTCCATTGTTCTTTGTTTGAGAAGACGTTCCTTTTCTAAGAATGGATTTCATATCCTTTATAAATTTTCCTTTTAGAGAAAAAGAGAAATAGTCACTAATGCATTTTTCCCTATTTATCCTAATAACTGACATTGATTATATATCTGTCATATGTCAGACATCATGCCAAGCACTTACGCATAGTACTTTATATAATTCTTATACCAATTTTATGAACGTGTGTTCCTGTTATCTTCATGTTTCAATGAGAAAGTGAATTACAAAATATAAATAAGTTGCCCCACATTGCACAGCTATTAAGCTATTATTATTAATATTAAGCTATTAAGGAACTGTGATCCGATTCCAGATATGTTTGACACATACTTAACAATTATGATTACTTATGCCAAGCCCATCATGGGCACTCAGTAAATATTTATTGAAAAATGAATGTCAGGTAATAGTTGGCTTTAAAATAAATGTCAAGAATGTGTAGTCTGATTTGCGTGTAATAAACAGAAGTCCATATGCTGCTAATTTCCCCCCTTTTTTATAGGAGAAAAGACTGAAGGAAAGGGAAGCCAGAAGAGAAGCCAGTAAGAGACAAGCAAAGGTAAGGATTGATACTTTTTATGAAAAAAATGTGGGTAGCGTTGAGTGGGATTTAAAAACTCTGCTTTTCCCTATGCATTTTATATTTATTTATACATCATTTCGTTCAAATTGGATATACTTCCATGTGTGCTTGTCCTTTACTTTCTCCTGTTCCTTTCTTTCCTCTGTAATGCAGGAGGAAAAGTACATAAGATAATTTGTGTATTGCCACTGTCCTCCTACTCCCACCACCTTTTTCCATTCTATTTTGTGCCTATTAAATATGGAAGACGATTGGCTTTGTGGGCCACACTCGACAGGATTTTAAGCCCTGCCATCCTTCGACTAGGCAGACAGCTGTGTAGACCCAACTCAGTAACAGAACTCTGAAAGCACTGCTTGCTTCAGTTCCTGGGAGCATGTGCCTTCACTATTTTCTGTAGACAAAAATGTTCAGCAAATAGATATGCACTATTACTCATACATGTCCAGTTGTGAACACCATCCAGGTGTAGCTATAATTTTTCTCTGGTGTGTTCGACACTGAGAAGGGCTCGGCTTCTACATTCTGAGGGCATTGAGTACAAATGATTTCCTAGAACCGAAACCCAGTAATGTATGTCATTTTTCATGCCATGTCTCATTGTGCTATGCCTGACTAGCCATGATTTCTTCTTGGCAGTTCGCAAAGATCCGACTCCCTTGAGTAAGCCCATAATATTCTTTGTCATTTTTTCCATGCTGGCCATAGCACTTAGAGAGCAAGTCAGAGATGATAACTCATTTTATAGTTCTGAAGCGGGAAGCAATTACTCTGCAGTGTAAGATGAAAAGACTGCTTATATTCAGTATTAAATATCACTCTGTCTTCAAAGGTGCCCAAAAACGAGAGCTGTAGTGTGTGCGGCCTGACTGTGAAATCAGGTGGCGGATTCTGCATGTGCTTTTAAAATGCAGGCATGCACTGTCACGGCATAGAAATTACATCTTAGGGGCTGTAGTGGGAAAAATTTAAATGTAAGAAGAAAACTTTAAATCTAACGAAAGCATTTGATATTTATGAATATTGCATGCTCAGCATAAAACTAAACTTACTTCACTAAGATGCTCTTTCCTGCACATAAAATTATAAGATGACAGCCGTAGTCTGCAGCCAAAAGAAAACCTGCTTACTGTATTCCCTTTGTGCGTGTTCACGCATATTTGTGTGTATTACTAAAATGGCGTGTTTTACTCTTGTTGACACTGTGGCCTTCACCTGTGTGGTGGTTGGAGTCATGAATTGTTCTCACCTTTGGGGCTGTCTCTTGGGCCTTTTCCTTCATCTTTCTATCAACTGGCGTACAGATGGATTTGGTTTGATGCTCTGCCAGCTGGGACATAAACAAAAAATCTGGCAATAGCTGTCAGTTGGGTTTTTCCACTGGGTAGATCTCTGAAAGGAACTCCTCAAGCCAAGCCCACCCTTCCACTCCTTACCCCTTTAAATGTTTGTCCTCTATTTGTTCCTGACTTCTGGGAATGAGGACACCTCATTTCTGTCCAACCACTAAGGCTTGGACTGGACATAAATGGAAGAAGTGCTGCAGCTGCCATGACGTTGCTGCGAGGCCGGGAGCCCTCAGTAAAAAGAGGCTGTGCTTTGGTCATGCTCACGGGTGGCAGCCCTCTTGTAAGAGTGATTTCAGAGGAATGAGGGGCCGGATTGTAGCCAGGACTCAGACATTCCATGAGGCACCAAGGATCGGCAGCAGTGACAGATTCAGGCTGACTGTTGGAGCCCTGAGCAATTAGTTTCGATCTACCTTTTTGCGGCTCACTTCTTTTCAAATGAAAGTGGTGGGATGAAGGCTCCCATGGCTTTCCAGGTGCCCCTGTGGAAACAGACCCAGAAGATGTGATTGGGAACGACTCTATAAAAAAGAGGTGATGGCCCTGTGCTTTGTGATGTCTAAGAAGGAATACATGGTGTAAATTATCAGGTGTCCGTATTGTCTGTGTGCTTGCGCTTTAAATGATGAATAATTAAGTTTTAAAGCAAAGTTTATCCTCTCTTTACTATATTTGCACATAATCATTCTGTGACTTGTGACTGTGCCTTCTGACGCCCTCTGGTCAGCTTCAGGCCAGAGCATCTTCCGAATGCTGAACCTAGAAGATAGCCACAAGATCCCTTAGTGGTGAAAGGAAGTGGTCTTTGCAGACCTGCTGTACCAGGACTCGTAGCCGCGCGCATTCAGAGCTCTGCAGAGAACCAGTGCACAGCAGCGGACAGTGTGAGCAAGGGAGACTCCCGTGGCTCTTTTGACCTTGTTTTATGCTTCATTCGGCCAATATCATGTTACATGAGGAGGAACGTAGAAGACACAGAATATTGTTTTTAATTCGAAAAAATAGTGTTCGAATGAAAGTCAATGGATCTGTCTTTATTTCCCCCAAAATGTAAAGGTTTAATGATAACAGGAGGTTTCAGTTTTTTAAATGATGATTGGTGGTTCTCTCTTCCAACATAGTATTCCTAAGAAACATTGCTTTGAAGATGGGAGTACAGTGAAACAGTTGGAATGGAACTTTCAGCAGTCTTCTGCTACTCTTTGTTAAAAGATAGATCTGAGATTCACATGGAAAATGTGAATTTTCCTCATGCAGTGCAAGAGGAGGAGGGAAACATGAAGTTGGAACCCCCGAGGTTTTCTGGGTGCCCAGGGCTTAGTGATCCGGAAGATAGAGAGGTCTTTGGAGTATCAAAACTTGGTTTAGCAGAGAAATATTTGAACTGCAAATGGACTTTTTACTTTACCAGAATGTTGTGTGTTCTTATAACTTAGCCATTTTAAACTGAGATGTGTAAAAAACAGCTGTAGCCATGAGCAGTAGATCCCAGGGCTCCTTAGGTTCAGGGAGGTGACATAACTCTGGACATACAGCTTCTCCTCACCCTTCAGTGCGATTTCCTCACGGTGCTTATACCAACCTCTAATGTCTGGAATGGTTTTGCCAAAATGTAAAGAAGGGAACAACAGTGCTGAAACTTGAGGAAATAGATCCCCAGAAATACGTCAGAAAGTAGAATTTATTAAACACAAGCGTGAGGTTGGTAAATGTGCACACTGAGTGTGGAGGAATAAAGAATAGGAAGCAGCTCAGAGACACTTAATCCCCGGGAAATTACATGTGGCCTGAACATATTACAGATGCTTATAGTCATTTGTTAAGCGTGGGGAAAAATTTTATCAAAATAACTAAAATGATGTCCTTTGTTTTGAGGTTGAAGTTTTACAGTCGTAAACTTCAGCTTAATTTTCTCTGGTTTTTATTGCCTTACGTAATAAGGCAATAAAGTGACCCTGGGATACTTTATATACTTGGTTAACAAATCGTAGACATAGGAAACAGTTCTTTGGGTACCTGAGGTGGTATCAGTTCTTTGAAGATATAGGATCCAGAGAAGTAGGAGTTGTGTAACTCTAGAATGTAAGTAGACCTGAGAGATGGTCTGGAGTGGTTTCCTCGTCTACTAGTCTACCATATCTTTTTTTCTGGCCACTAATAGTTTTATACAGATAAGTTGTATATATTCATTCTGAGAGGACCACTTATTTATTTATTTATTGGCTTTGGAATATCATTTTATTTATGAAATAATGATGATTTTAAGAAGTCATCATTACTCAACAAAGTAAAAATCCTCTGTCAATCCTTTGAAATCTTATTTGAACTTTTCCTGGTCCATGACATTGATGAGTGTGGCCTCCACTGAGCTCCTCCAGTAGTGTGGGTTGTGAACAGTACACCGAGTGCCTAGCTGTTCTGTGGAGGTGTTTGGGGCAGGACTCTGGGCTCCCACTCTGCCTTCATTCAGAGCAGCTCCATCTTGCCCTTCATGTATACTAAACTTCCCAGGGAGCTTCTGTTTGACATAATGGCTCTACTTAAATACATACATACTTAATATTAAATAAATTAAGTCTAAAAGCAAGTAAATGACTTACCCCTGTCACTGACTTCCTCAGTGGCAGAAATGATGCGTGTGCTTGGCTTTCTGCATCCTCATTCCCTATTACTGTTATTGCTCCATGGTCCTTCAATACGATAACTTTTACCCCTTTTGTTTTATATCATTTTTCTTTAAAACCTGGCTTATGTGCATGAGCTAGCAGCTGCTTATAGAAAATGACTAATAGCAAATCTGTGAAACGAGAAATCAGCTGGCACTAGGAAGTGGGCTGTTTCCACGTTGCTGGGTGACCCCTGACATGTTGTTTCCCCTTCTGGCTGCTTCTCACCATGTGTCAGATGAAGGGAGTAGGTGACATAGTCACTTGTAATCGTATTTACACTTTTGTGCTCCCATATAATCTTGATCTGAGCCAAGGTACGTAACAAAAATGTATGTCTTGTACTCAGTGCAATTCCTAATATGGGACCTCAGCCTTTCTCAGCATTCATGGAGGACTCCTTTGTTTTCTCTCACATCTTACTGCAGTCTTACCGGCTGAAGGATGATCTTTCCTTACAGAACTACAAATAGACATTAATAAAGGATGGTAATGGTCATTCCTAGGTCTTAAGCTTCTGCATTTATTCCTTTTTGGCAGTATCTTATTGACTGATACCAAGTTAAAATTTTTCATTTTGGGGGGAAATTTCTCCTCGTTCCATCTATTTTATATAACCCTTGCACCCCCCCCCCCCCCGCATTTTCCTCTTTTTTTCTGACATTTCATAGTTTTGAGAATTTACTGGTCTCTTTCTTTGTTTTCTAATTTGGTTAGGATTTCAAGGGCTCTAGAGGGTCAGTTTATTTTGAACCAAGCAAGTTTTGATAAAATTAAAAGCAAGATAATGGAAACATAAGTTTGTTATAGTCCCAGTGTCCAGAGAAAGCAAAGGTCCTCCCTGAAAGTAAATTGTTCTCACATTTGAAGGGACTGAACCCTTCTAGGCTGCCCTTTGC
This sequence comes from Meles meles, assembly GCF_922984935.1. NCBI lineage: Eukaryota > Metazoa > Chordata > Mammalia > Carnivora > Mustelidae > Meles > Meles meles. Next base: position 113,934,860 of record NC_060073.1, on the reverse strand, counting down.
TGCCCTGATATAATCACTTACTTAATGGTGCCCTAAATGAGTCATTCTCTTTCTCTGAGCAAACTGCTCAAATAATACCTTGTTTTAGTGCTATAATAAGATCCATTATGCTGTCCTTCTACTTTTTAAATAAATAACACAGAGTCTTTTAGATGACATGCTTTTTCCCTTTAATATCTACCTAAGTGAGCAATGAAAGCCCAAATAGGTTTAGCATTTATTATGATTCTAGTATTGATTTGGTTTTGCATGGAAATTAATGTAATGATCCTTTTCTTTTCCTTTCTTTTTTCCCCTCTTCTCTTTTTATTTCTTTTCTTTCCTTTCATTTCCTTTTTTCTTCCCTTTTTTCTTTTCTTTTCCTTTCCTTTCCTTTTCTTTTCTTTTCCTTCCCACTCTTCCCCTCTTTGCCCTTTCCTTCCTTCCCTTTCTCTTTCTTTCTTGATAATGAAGAAGGGGATTACTAAATTGGAACTTTTAACTATGTAGATCACTTAAGAGATGCTTTCAGTCTCCCATTGTCAGAGAAGTGTCCTCCAGTCATGAAGATTTGAAGTTAACCGTGGGACAAAGAACAGTGCTGGTTATAATACTTACACATGGTGAATACATGCTGTTCTTCTAAGACTCACCTTTAGGTCCTCCCTTTTATGAACACTTTTCTGACCACCTCAGATAAAATGGACCTTCGTTTTTAAAACTCCCACTTCAGTCTCCTGTTTGCAGCTTCTGATGGTTTATGGCACTTAGTTGGATACGTGTGTCTGTCTTTCCTGCTCAGTTCTAAGTATTGTTCTTGATGTCTTCCTCTCAGGGGGTGTTTCATGATAAGCACTTGATAAATGTTTGAATGAACGACTGAGTGGGTGAAGGAATGGCTTAATGGGATACAGGCACAGACTTAAACGTTCTTTTAAAGTATTGTTTATTGCTGTAAGACACATAAGATTCCGTGTTTCAGCCATCTCTAAGTGCATGTTTGGCGTTAATTCCATTCACATTGCTGTGCATCCACCACCACTCCCAATTTCCAAAACCTCATCCTGGACGAAGATCTGTGCCCGTGAAATAGTAACTCTCCATTTCCACCTCCCCACTCCCACCCCAGAATACAAACCTTTAAAGAGAAGACTCTTATATTCCATGTCATTATTTTTTAAATGAGAAAGCGAAGGGTTTTTATGAGTAGATGATTCCAAGATCTAACAGTTAAATAACTGGCTACGTTAAACTCCAGGCCTCTGGGTGCTTATGTGTGTGTTTTTCATTCTACCTTAAACTCCCTTCCCCACAGTATGACAATACAGGAAATACCAAAGAGCACTGTGTGTAGTTTAGAATTTTATTAGATTTATTTAAGGTGTCATGTATAAAAATATAACAAAAACAAGTTATTAATATCATATTCTCAGTCACAGTCTCAATGCATATTAAAGACTATAACTCAAGTAATACTGAAAGTTTCAGTAACATCAATGTTGTTTATCAGAAAGATTTTGGTAAAGACTATCCCTCTTTTTTTCTGTAGAATACATAGGAATTGTAATAGGAACATGAATTTGGGATACAATTTACATGGACATTGTAAAATGTAACAGTAATTAACAGCTGCTGTCATTCATTGATTGTATGATGTTTACAAATACTGTAATTAAAGAAATGCTCTATGTGCATTATTGCCTTAAGCCTCACAAATAGCACCATGAGTTAAGTGGTAGGTATTATCTTCATCTTGTTAATGAGGAAGTTGAGGCTTAGGAAATTTATGCAGCTTTCTGAAGATCACAGAACTGGGCTATAGCAGAGTCTAAACTCAATTCTGCTGTACAGGACTCAGCGCCTGGACAAGCAAGCATTGGGCCATGCTGTTTACCTCATTTCCAAAGGTGTAAAGAGCATAAAGAATGTGAGAATCTTAAAAGCTAAAGCAGACATTGGAAATAAACAGATTTTTTTTTCCTGAAGTCACCCTTTTTATCTGCATTTAGTTCCGTCTTACAGTAGGTACTAAGAAATAACCATTGGCTGTTAGAGAGTAGTGTTGATTTCCTATTAGTTTCTATACATCACCACAATCCCAGTAACAGTCTTTTCTTATGAATGAACTATTATGAAATAAATTACCATTATCTTCATTATCTTGAAGATCAGCTAAACATGCCATATTCTTCTTTACTTTTTTTATACAAGCTTTTCTCTCCCTGGGCTATCCTCTCCTTCCTTGGTTTTTACCCCAGCACTGTTTCCTTTTTGAAGCCTGTTCTACCCCCTTCAGGCAGATATAGGCATTTCTTTCTGCTCTACTATACTTTTTATACATTATTTTGCTTTGATTCTTGGTGATTTTTTTTTCTCATCTGTAAACTCTTTGAGATCAGCAACTGAGTTTTTTCATAGTAGCTGGCACATAGTAAATGCTTGTAAGTTTTTATTGAATCAAGGAATTGCAGGCCTATTTATTCTTAAAGTTTAGTATTTACATGTTAATGCTGTGTCAGTCACAGGCTCTTTGAAACCCAGGGGCTGGACCCATAGAATACGGTGGAGTTGCAATACCATTTAAATTTGTGCCAGATGGGATGCACTCCTGACACCCGGGCTCTTCACAGTGCCGCTCCTTGTTTATTTATCACCACTTCAAACAAATCCATTAACCTGTACTAAGGTTATAGATCTTAATATTAAAAGAGAATGTAATGAATTGCAAGTGGCCAGCATCTCTTTAGAATATTTGACCAATATTCTGTTTGCTAAGAATTTGATAATCTTAAAGGTTGAAATGTCCTAATACGTACTTAATGGTTTTCCTTTTCGTCCCTTCTTTTATCTAGTTTAGAATATACAAAACTCCTGTACCTTACCGGTGATAGAAGGGATAGTCTATAGCAGTTTGGTCCTGATTTTCACCTTCTCTGTTGACTTTGGAGCCTTGACCTCATAAAAGTTGCGACTTCACTCTGTCATCTAGTACCTTGCTCATAAATATTTGTTGATCAACCAAAACAGGGAATTCTGTTAAAACTTCTCTGTTGGCAGCGTTGTGGTGAATATTGTATTTGGTGGTCTTGAACATGGTTTGCCTAAATAATTAGAACCTAATTCACATGTGGTTAGACCGTGAGAAAGCTAAGACTCAGATCCAGGTCTGTGTCTACCTCCTAATTTATAACCACTGAGAGCTGAGCAGTGGGTTTTAACATTAAGGGTGATTGTAAACCTGTACTTTGCCAGCTGTGAGCCCCGAGAACAGGAAGGAATTTTTCAGAAAACAAGTCAGGGTTGTTGCTTTTAAACTTGCAATGCAATTCCAGGTTAATTTGAGACAATTTTTGAGAGAGCATTTTAATGACTAATTCAGGTATTTCTTCTAATAATTCTTTAGGAATGTTGTTTCTTTTGTAAAGCGTGCAAAATAAAATGTTATAACCAGGTAACAGTTTAGGAAAAATAGTCTCAAAACACATTTGAATATAAGATGCCTAAAAAAGCACTTGTGTGCTTATGCGCACACTCTCTCTCTCTCTCTCTCTCTCTCGTGTGTGTGTGTGTGTGTGTATATCGGTACATACTTATATATGTATATGTTATCCCTTTCTAGGTATTAATGATAATTGTTAAATGCTCTAATGGACTCTGGTCATTTCGTTGGTCATTTAGGTCCATTCCAATACATTAGGACTCTGAGTTCAGGTTAGACCAAAACAGAATAAGTCAGTCTCTCTGGTGCCTTTTATATTCAGTTGTGCTTTATTCTGCTTAATATCAAGTTAGAGATAATTTGACATTTATATGCTTGAGTTGGTGGTTTGTAGAAACATCTCTGACAGAACAAATTAACTGTCTGAATCGTTGTGGTCAGTTGATAATTGTGTGGTCATTAACACATACCCTCCTTTGTAGAAGGTGTTGTGAGCATGTGTATGTGTGTGTGGCCATCTTGATTATGGAGGCTGATGCTTAGAATCATTGATCCATATTTTTGTATGTATTACCATTCACTAATGATGTGCATGATAACGTTGGCTATAAAGCTTTTAGTGTCTTTTGGGAGATTATGCTGTCATAATTTCTTACAGTATACAAAAATCACAAATTACTGGCATGTAAAAAGTGCATGTGGGTCCTTTTCTCCTTCTTGTTAAGATTATGCTTCAAAACTCTGAATCCTTTCATTTATACTGGGAAATAGAGAATTACCATTAATCTTGATTTTAATGATTCTCAGAGTGTGGTACAAGAATCTGTGTGGGTTCTCCATGTTATTGCTAGAGATTTTTTCAAATTCTCATGAATATCCCAAAATAAATTGTCTATAACATATATATCACATATATCTCATATGTATTTTATATATATATATAATTAAAAGTATGTAATGGCTATTAAGATGATCAAAATATGAATTTGTATTGCTAAATTCATAGTACCTTTTTGTCTTTTCTTAAATGACACACCAAATGTAGAATTGTCACCTTGTACACGGTTTAGTGTTCAGTGTTCTCTTTTATCAGAAGAGGTGGAAACCAGCAGAGTGATGTGTAAACAGCTCCAGCCGTACTTGTAACACTTAGAATATAAGACCGTCTGTGGCAGGGAGAACAGGGAGGAGGAGGATGCCGATACTTCGCAAGAATGCTGCCCTCAGTCTCTTAAATGAGGAAGTTGGGTAAAGGGAATAATAAAAACAAAAAAGAAATGGAATACAGGAAAAAGAAAATGGGGAAGTGTTTTACGCTCTGTCCTAAAGACCATTTCTGATTTTGGAGATGGGTAAGAGAATGAAGCTGATTCCCAGTTTTCAAGTATTTCTCGTATCCACTAGTGCGGTTTGAAATCCTTTTTTTTGTGAATAAGGAAAGCTCTTTTGGGGGATAAACTTTAACTCACCTTGGTGTTGGGAGTGAGCTGTAGAGTGGCCACGTTTTCCTGCCCCTTCTCGAAGCCGTAAAGACTTGTGTTGGAGAGCACTGTAAGCCAGTGTTCGAGAGAAAAAAGTGGCTAGAAGAATTTGTTCCTGGGGATACTCAAATATACTGAAAATAGCATTGAGGACTTGTTAATCCTCTAATGAATTTTATATGAAATGCTTTGTGACCATGAAGCTCTAATTAGGTAATCTTACTGTTGTTATTCTTACAGTTATTGTTACCAGCAATATTAACGAATTTCCTATTTCCCACGTTTTCTTTTTTTTTTTTTTCCCACGTTTTCTTTTTTTTTTGCATAAAGTTGTAGCCAGGTGTCTGCAGTGTTTTGCACTGGAATATCTTTCCCTTTGCTTAGTAGCTCTTTATTATTGATATATATTACAGGATCCAACGGTTTCTTGACTTGAAGAGAGAACTCTAGAATTTCCTGTTTATAGACTATATTGTTGTAGATTGTTGACACCATCACAGTGTTTTACCCTTTTCAAAATGCTTCCATCAAGGTTTATCGGTTTATGTAATAAATGGAAGCATTACGGTCATCTGACAGTTGCAAAAGCTTTACTACAGAGAAGCTAGTTAAATAAGTGACTTGGTTAAGGTCGTACACCTAATTTAGAAGGTTAAAAAAAAAACAACCTCTGGTTTCTGTCTCAGGACCTGAAAAGCAGAGGTCTTCTGGTAATGTTGAAGGGTTTATCTGTTTTCTGTCCTTCAAATTGTACATTAATAAATCTCAGCCTGATTGCCTTGAGCATTATCTACAATGTTCAGGAGAAAGTGGTATTAAATTATGAGGTCTGGAACTTATCTCTGCTTCTTGTCCTAAATCACTGTATATTTAGCTGCAAAATCACTGTATTCCTCTAAGCTTTACTTTTCCTGATGAATAGCGCAACTCCTTGGGAGAGATGTTTAGCAGTGTCTGCAAAGCTGGACTTACGCTACCCAGGGCTCCACACTTGCCCTCTTAGGTATAAACCCAAGAGGAATGCAGAGATGTTGCCTAAAAAGATGCTTCTAGAGTAGCATATTTATAATCCTCAGATTTCGGAACTAACTAATATTGAAGAGTAGATAAATTCTGCATATGGATACAATGGGATATTATATACAGGTATGAATTATTACTACATGCAGTAACAAGGACAAATTTTACAAATAATTTTTTTTAAGTTTTTATTTATTTATTTGAGCAGGGGGTGAGAGCATGAGTAGGGAGCAGGCACAGGTACAGGGAAAAACAGACTCCCTGTCGAGCAGGGAGCCCAATGTGGGACTCCATCCAGGTATCCTAGGGATCATGACCTAAGCTGAAGGCAGACCCTTAACTGACTGAGCCACCCAGGTGCCCCAAATTTTCCAAATATTGAGCAAAATAAGCCAGACACAAAAGAGTAAATGCTATGGTATCCCATTTATATAAAGTTCTTTTGTTTGTTTTAAAGTAAAACCAACGTTGGGGATTAGACAGGATAATGGGGTTACCTTTGGAGAAAAGAGGGAATTATTACTGAGATAAAAATTTGAGGGGGAATGCTGGAGAACTTGGGAATGTTCTGAGTTCTTATTTTGGGTAGTAGATACATGGGGGTATTCTCTTTATGAAATTTCATCAAGCTTTATGCTTACAATTTGTACTTTCCTGAATGTAGGTCATACTTAAAAAAGTTATCTTGGAAAGTGGCGTGGTATACTAGATCTCTATATGTGCTTTCAGTCTACATGTTTTAATTTGTGGATTTAGGAATATATAGGGTATTTGAATAGTACTGGAGTTATAACTCCAGAACTATTGGGAGCCTTTGTCCCTTGAGTCATCCATGTTTTATGAAAGCTATGAAAGAAAATTAATAATTTATGTCCTTCAAATAATACATTTCCTTTTTAAATCTCCTTGTTCCAAGAAGTATTATATTTTACCTCCTAAAACTCATAAAACAATTTCTCCAAAATGAGAAAATAATATTCTTATGATTCCCATGCAAATTAAAAAGAAAAATGGATATTTTCTAAAAGGGGCATAGTACATTGTGCCCTTCAGACACTTTTAACCTCCTCACCACCGCAGTGAATTTTCCAGTTTTTATACCAAATTGTTGGGTGTTCCCGTGGCCTTAGAATGTTGTCTAGTTCTCTACTATTCCTGCCAGCCGAGAGAACCCTGAGAGCTGTTGGAATTGGACTTTATTTCACATAGTGAACACAAGGATTGATGAAATGGACATTGGTACGAATGGTCCCTGCTTGTACTGTTTTAACTTCATAAATTGGAATGTGTGCATAACTGTCCACAGAAATTGAGAAGTATTCAGAACTTGAAGGCTTATTTAATCAAAGACGTTATTATTTTCCCATCCATAAGTAGGCCTTTTCATTTGGTTTATCTTGTTCTTGCTATAGAGATACTCAGATACAGTACTTCCCATGCACATCTTACGTGAATTAAGTGTTCACTCTCACTAGCTACAGATACATATTATTCGACAGGTACTTATTCAGCACCTGTCATGTACCTGGTCTAGTAGTAAGAGTTTACAGTATCAAGGAGGAAGTAGGCTTTGTTACCGTAGCTTTGTTTTATCTTACTTCTGGATCAAATGTCAAGCTTTGAAAATGCTGCAGAAATAGTGTATTCATGATCCAAAAGTTCCTTTATCAAGAAACATACTGCTTGTCTGTCTTTGGACTATAATCACTGCTAGAACTAAGACTGATTTTTTTATTTTACCCATCTTGATTTTCAGCTGTGTACATCAGTTTTCCTCCTTATTACAGACACATTGGATTTTTATTTCATAAAGTCCTCTCATTTCCTTCAGTTGGAAATGATATACACTCTCAAGCGTATCCATTTATTTATATTAGTGCAGCTTTCTTTGGAAATGAGGAAGTATATTGTCATAGGGCATCAGCTTCATTGAAGTGGTTTTAACATGATTCTTATCTAAATTCTAAACATGACTGCTATTGATTGCCGCCTCCTGGCATCCATCCAGCCCTGAGATTTTTGCCCTTCTCAGTACAGCGGATGCATGGAATTTTTGTGGTGTTCCTTTGAAGATAACAGAAAGTGAAAGAAAGAAAAAACACTAAGTCCTATCTAAGTAAAAGAGAAAATTAAGAGTGAATGATAGTACAGTGTACACTCTGAGTTCATCAGTAATGTTAGATCAGAGATTGGGGGCTTAAGGTCAGCTTTTATCACTAACTGCCAGGTTGTTAGGGCTTTCCCCCAAAGAGCATGATATTTGGAAATGAAAGACCCAGGGTCTGTTCTTTCCAGTAAGCTCCGGACTCCAGGGTAGCCATCTTTCTTCTGAGCCTCATTTTCCTCTTTTGTAGAATAACAGCAGTGGTGTTGCCTGTGTTGTCAGTCTTCCAGGTCTCTTGTGCAGACAGTAACTGTGTAAAGGCTTGGCGAGCTATGAGTCACTCTAAAGAATGTTAGCCATCATTATCAGTATTATTAAATGTTGCCTTTTTAGCGGGCTTGTCCAGAATTAGCCAAGATCTAAACCAGTAGCTCACCCAAGCCTGGAGTGTGTTAAATCCACATCACTGAAGGTTGTCTCAAAGTGCAGCTACTTAGCTCCTCCTCGGCCTCTTTCCTCAGAATCTCTGGGGCAGAGGGCTTATTGGCATGCATTCCTGCAGTATATATGTGTATAATTAAGGTATGTGTGCCACTCCTTTAAGAGCCACCGTCCAAAGCCAGATGCACACTTTTGTACTTGCATACAATCCTGAGCTGCTAAGCCTTTTCTATTTTTGGTTTGGCTTATGCCACTGTGGCAGAATGTCTGCTTGAAACACATGCATAAATGCAAGCTTAGTCTCTTGAGTCAGTCTGTAACCCAGCATGACCAGCCCTAGTTCTCCCTCAGTGTGTCTGACTGCATGTAGATTGGCATCAGAGAAAAATCTGCTTTTGTTCTTGCCCTGAAATCTCATGCACAGCCTCTAAATTAATGCTGGGGTATACGGGAATGAGATTATGAGAGCTGTGTTGTCCACAACGTTGTAAAAGATAGAGACCACCAGGATTTGGCTTCAGAAGTCCTAGGTTTGTTCAGCTCATTGGAGGAGAGAGAGAGGCCTGGAAGTGACCACACTGGGAGGAAGCGGCTCTGGTTCGTTAGGTAGAATCCATGTTCGGTGGACCTAGAGGATCCAGTGGGCTGGGAGCCTGATTTCTGTGCCACCAGTAGATCACTTTGTGGCCTTGAGCACATTTCTCAACTTGCTTGAAGTGTTTTGGGCTGGATGTTCTGCTTGGCGCCTTTCACCTCTGTAATTCTGATGTCCTTTTTCACTCAGGAGCTGATCAATAATTCTCTATCATTTTTAGATCCTTTATAACCTTCTCACATAATTCTGGCAGGTATATTGTCTATTCTGTGTAGCATCTTCACCAGTGAGGCTCAGGTCGTGATCTCAGGGTCATGAAATTGAGCCCCTCATTGGGCCATTTGCTGGGGAGTCTGCTTGAGATACTTTCTTCCTCTCCCTTTGCCTCTCCCACTCATGTTCTTGCTCTCTCTCACTCTCAAATAAATAAATAAATCTTAAAAGAAAAGAAAAGAAAGAAATACACCAAGATTTCAGCCTTTACAGTGTAAGGAGTTTGACTGGTGCTCTTGGTGTTTGTACAGGCATATGATATGAGAAGGGTTTTACTGGCATAAAGTGGAATAGCAAGAGCTAGGCAGGAGGAAGTTGGCGGGTCACAGAGGATCTTGAAGTCCTCCTTAAAGATTCGAGCTGATTCAGGAGAGTGTGGGGATGTGGTGAAGATTTTGTGGAGAGGTTCAGTGTCAATGGTAGCATGACCCTAGAAATAGTCATTCATTTAATTCATACATATTTCTTGAGTGCCTACTGTGTGTGATCGAACATAATTCCAAGATAGAATTAACCTCCCCTTAAGGAACTAAAAATCCAATAGAAAACATTTTTAAGTAGTACCGCGTAATGAATGCTATGGACAAGTTTTGTGAGGTATGTCCATGTATAATGCTTGAAGCCAAAGGGGAAGAAATGAAGCATTTATATTGTGCTTTCCATGTGTCAGAGACCATTTCATGTGCTTTCCATGGATTTTTTAAAATTAAATGTATTTTAGTATATGAACTTTAGCCTTTGAAGTTGTAGATAATATTGTCATCCCCATTTAATAGATGAAGAAATGTCATCATGGGAAGGTTGTACACTTCATTGTCTGTAGTGATTGAGGATTCCAGTGTGGTGTGACTCCAGAGAGTGGATGAGAGAGAGCCAGGTGACAAATCCTTGGGAACAGTATTCTCTGCAGCGTAGGCAGATGAAAAGCATTCAGGACAAATGAAAAGATAGTATTAGACAGATTAGAGGAGAGGAAGGAAAATTAGTATGTTGGTCTATGAAGTATTGAGAGAGAATTTAAAGAAGGGCCTGGTTAGGAGTGTTTAAATACTACAGAGAGAAGAAATAAGAGGAGAACTGAAAACAGACAGGGCTTGATAATTAGAACATCATTATGATCTTTCTTACCAGGATTAATTTTATTTGCTTTGCGTGGTTGGATTTCAGGGCATGGACAGCTCGGGAAATCAGGAGACCATTTTAGGAGTTGAGATGTTAAGAAATGATGGTGCATGTATCACAGTGAGTGTAAGACCAATGAGGAAGGTTTTGTTGTTCATGAGATTCAAGAATAAACTGTTAAAAATTGGTGACAGATGGGGGGACTCGGAAAGAGAAGTCAGATTGCCCTGAGGTTTCCTAAACTTGGCACCTCTCACACACTGACTGCATTAGGGAGTATAAAGATTGGTAACAGAGGGCCATTTTTAATAGCCAGTATTAAACTGCTGTGTAGCATACAACTGTGCTAAGGCATTTTATTTAGTACTCACAGGTAGGTATTCTCAACACAGTTTGACAGATGAGGTACCTACAGCTTAAAGAAATTAAATATATTTGCCCTAGGACCGATATTTAGTAAGTGACTATCTGAGTCTCAAATCTTGCATTTAACTTCTGTTCTGGCAGGCAGATCTAGTAAAAGAGATAAAATATCGGGCATGATTATAGTAGCAGAACCACTCGTGGGTGAACAAGATGCAAACAATTCAGAAGTTGGAGAGGTTGTTTCTGACTTACAGGATTCAAAAAAGAGAGCGTCCCAGTAAGATGCAGCAATAAATCAGGTTAAGTGTTCTTGAACGTCCATTAATTGTCATGTACCATAGAAATATTATATCGACAGTAAGTGGGCTTGAATATACTAAGTTAGCATCAAACAGAAGCCAGGAGTTTTAAGTCACAAGTTATTACCGACAGAGTTTTCCAGGGGTAAGGTAGAGATTGTCAAAGTGGGGAGGAGTACAGGTTGAGGCTGGAAATAGAGGACCTTGAATATTATAGCAAGTAGAGTGTACTTTATTAGCGCGTGGCAGACGCCGTGAAGAATTGAGAACATAAGCGTGCTTATGAATGCCGCTCATGTTGTGACATTTTTGCATATGTATAGATTGAATAGTTGGAGTAGAAGGTTGGAACTTTGAAGAATGAACCAAAACTTTGAGTCGTCACTTTGGGAGGGTTTAGTATACATTTAAACAAATAATTAATTTTAAAAATTGAAATTTAATGTCATCACTGATAGTGTATCCCACTTTTTTGAAATTTGACCACCATAGTAAAAAACCAGGAGTGAACAAAAAGCTTCTGGCCCACCTGTGTAGGAGTTGCAGGACCTGGGCACTGAGCACGTGCATTCTGGCGGCAGGGAAGGCCTGCACCCCTTCCACACCGATGTGCAATGTAGTCACGTTCTAACGAACCTGGGTTTGTGGGTTATGGAGCTACAGAGGGTAAATAGCAAAGTAGAACAGGTAGTTTGTTAAAGGACACTCCCCTGTTTAATCAGTGAAATGAGATCCCTATCAGCAAGGAACATTAATAGCAAAACAGACAGCATAATTGAGAAACACCATGGTTTGGGGATGGAGGGCCCTCCGGAGTCTTAGCAGACCCAGAGAACACCGTTCTGCTCCAGTCCTGATGGTTGTGATTTTTGCCCTCAGACATCAAGGAAATATGAAGTTACATTCTTTCTCCGGGCAGCCTCCATATATGGTTTGACTTAAAGGCATCTTTCATATGAATAGTAGCTTGGGATACAAGGCATTTGGAAACTCCTAACTTTATAGATATTATAGCTTGGTATCCACTGGGTTCATTTTTCTTTTGCCTCCAGCTTAAGTTTATTGATATTACTTTACCTTGTCATATGGGCTTGCAGGCAGAAAGGAAGAAAAGGCAGAGAAAGTCTTGTGGTGCCTCATCCCGTGTGGTACCTAGGAGTTTGATCTGTGATTCATAGCAGCACTGTGAGATGGCTGTTTCTGTTACCTCCATTTTTTAGATAAGGAGAGGAGACCCAGAGAGTTGAGGCGGAAGGTCACTGTGGGCGCAGGGAGTTTGACGGGTGTGGCCCGCTGGTAGAAAGCCATGAAGTGCAGCCGAGGAGGGAGAGGGTCACGGCAGGCTTTCCCCAAATGCTTTCCTGCGGGGACCCTCAAGTAGAAACTCATTTTACATCTCTTCCCAGTAACACATACACACAGCACTGAAAGGTAAATTTCAAAGAATGATACTTAAATTTATCATGGATCATATACTCATTCTATTTCCTTTTTGAAAAATGATAGTCACAGTCTACCCAGTGACTTCCTGACTCACTGATGAGTTGAGATGTGCATTCTGATCAACGCTGGTCTCCTGTGACAGGGAAGAGGGTTATTTTATGAGGCTGGAAAGCCAGAGGAATGTGTTAACAATGATTCTGTGGCGTGTGTTCTCAAGTGCCCGGCCAAGGAACTTGCCTTAACCTAACAGGCAACAAAAAGTACTTGAAGAATTTGTGTCGGGGTGATAACATGATTATGTCCTTGTGCCCGAAGAGGATGGTAATCCCCTAACAAGGTCTGTAATAATTCATGATTAACCTTTACATACCTTATTTAACTTGTTCTCAACAGTAACCTTCAGAGATAGGGAAAATGAAGTATTTACTGCCTTCATGCAGATGAAGAAACTGAGGTTTACAAAGGTAAAGCCTTGTCTCAAGTTTAAAGTCACAGCTGGGAATTAAGATCACTTTTTCTGACTGCTAGATCAATGAGTAAGCGGGAGAGCTTAGCCAACTGGCCTTTTCAAAAGTCTGGGCAAGAGGGAATGATAGTGATGGAGTGGAAGGGAGGTGTCAGATGCAGAATTCAAGGAAAACCCAAATAACTGCTTGAAGAATTTACTTTTATGTTGAAAGCTGTATGCACGGATCCTGAACTCTGGTTCTTTTTCGAGATAGTTTTTTGGTTATGTTGTAAAATTCCAGGCCATTTACCCAGCAAGGCCAGGGTGTAAAGTTAACATTATGTTCTGTCACAGCCTGTGATAGTTTTCATCACTTTCTCTTTGGAAGGAACTGAATTGAGAAAGCATTTTCCATTGTTTAACGTTCAGAGCTGAAAATACTGATGTTTAAACTTTAGAAACATCTCATTTGGAATAAGACATGTCAGCAGGTCTTCTGTCAAGTGCGAATTGTTACAGAGGTGCCTGAGTTCTTCCTTTTTGTTGCCGTTTATTCTGTATTTTCATTGGTAAACTTTTACTAACATCTGATTTTCAAAAATATCTTACCCCTCTGAAAGCCATTAAAAGAATATTAAGTTTGGCTGCACGTTTCACTCTGAACAGACTGCAGATTAGTCTGAAATGCACGAATGAAGGCATGAATGCTTAAATATATTTGTATGCAAGTAAACTTTGCAAGTAAAATGTTAGTCTGAAATGCACGAATGAAGACATGAATGCTTAAATATATGTGTGCAAGTAAACTTTAAAATCTCCGTTTTGTAGTTTTTGATCTTTCATTCTGCGAAAAGAATTTTTATTCCTTTTACCAAGAAAAGTTTGATGTATTTCATATATATCCTGTTTTTTTTTTTTAAATAATACTTTCTGTAAAATGCGTTATTTGTTAAAGGTCATTATTAAAATTTTGACAATTGAGGTTTTTAGCTTCATTATAGAAGATTATGGTAAAATTGTATATTAATTAAGAGAAGGTTAAAGTTGAAAAATTTCTGTCATCATTTGCCTGTCTCTTCTTGCCTACAAACCTGGGAGTCATTTTTAGCCTCTTCCGTACTCATCATATGCAATTAAGCATCAAGTTCTCTTGATTCCTTTTTAAAAATCCCTCTCCAGCTAATAGGCAGTGTTCCCTGAGACCAGTGCTCTTATAATCAACTGCCTATTGGACATCTCCACTGGAATTTTTAGTTGGAATCTCAAGTTTAATGTGGCCAAATTCAAACCCCAATTTTTATCTCCCCAGTTTTTTTCCCACGGTCTTCCTCATCCAAGGAAATGACTATCCCATCCTCCCTGCTCAGGAGAGAGGCCTTGGAGATGCCCTTAGTTTCTCACTTTTAAACTCTTTAACAGTTAATCGGTAAATCCTGTTGCCTTTGCCTTCCAAATGATCCAGAAAAATTGGTGAATCCAAGGTAAGACTATAGTTTAGTTAGTAGTAATATGCCAGGGTTGGTATCCTAGTTGTGACAAATACTCCATAAGATGTTAATAATTGGGGAAAGGATGCAGGATATATGCAGACTCTCTGCTCTCTTAGCAAAATTACTGTAAATCTAAAATTACCTAAAAATACTTTCTTAGTAAAATCCAGAATCCAGCCAATTTGTAATGCCCCCATTACTATCATTTCCGTCCAAGTCACCATCATCTCTACTGTGATCTAGTAATTTTAATAACCTTCTAACTAGCCTGCTTGCCTCCCTTCTCTCATCCTTCTTGCCTTCCCCTTCAACCCAGTTTATTCTTAATGTAGTAGCCAGAATGAGCCTTTAAAATTAGGCCCTGTCACATCAACCCTCCACTCCGAATCCAACCTCGAAGGGCCCCCAATAGCTTTATGTTTCCCTGATTCCTTTACCTCCTCCTACCTGCACACTCTTATTTGTTCTGTTTTTCTCCATGGTGCTTACCTCCACCAGACAGTGCATAAAGGTGTGCCAGTTGCTGTTGCATGTCTCACCCGCACTAGAATGTGAGCTCTGTGGCAGGTATATCACTGATGTCTAGACCAGTACCCAGCAAACACCAGGCAGTCTGTACTTAATGAGTAAGTGAGTGAAGCAGTCCCTTGTTTGAGCTCTTACACTTCCAGAGAAGTGATGTGCAGAATTACAGTGTGCTTTTTATTGGTAGGCACAATAACTTGGGGGATGTTTCAGATTCATTTCAGAAGAAGAAAATAAAACAAAACGAAAACAAGGAGAGGGGACTAGAAAGCAGTGTTACTGGGCCTACACGGGAATTAACTAAATATAAGCAATTTCTGACTGTATACTTTATGTCTCCAAGTTGAATTGTAAGCAGGAGCATTTTTCACTAGAAAACACGTTACACACCAGACCTGGTTCCCATTATTACTTGGAGTGACCATGTAAAGTACCCTACACACAGGACACTTAAGAGAGTAAAAACGGGTGCAGTAAATTACTTTGCCTGGATACCTGGTCCTTGCCAAACCCAGTCCGTAGGGTCACACTTGTTATAATCCACAGGGTCCTTTCCCCTGACCTCTGGAGAAGGTCATCTTGAGCTCTCCTGGAGGTCTAGAACACCAGAAACATATGCTTCTGCTGGGGGAAGATACAAATTGTAATGCGATGAAGGCTACAATTTGTTTCCTCTCTCCTTTCCTTTCCAGCACACTCATTACCCTAGCCCTGAGAGGGGAAGATCTTTTCCCTCCACTGTTCTAGAATTTAGAATACATTTAACTCTCCCTCCCCTGTACAATCTATAGGCCCACATCCCAATTCCATCATTTCCAGTCCCCACAATTTAAAAAAAAGGTTGAGCTTTGATGATGGATGAATGTGTCACCCTTACTTATATGTAAAGGAGTTCGTTAAGTACTAAGAAATTTAAACAGTTAACAAATGATTGCATTAATAGTAGTGATTTACTGGGGCGCCTGGGTGGCTCAGTGGGTTAAAGCCTCTGCCTTCGGCTCAGGTCATGATCCCGGAGTCCTGGGATCGAGCCCCGCATCGGGCTCTCTGCTCAGCAGGGGGCCTGCTTCTCCCCCTCTCTCTGCCTGCCTCTCTGCCTACTTATGATCTCTGTCTCTGTCAAATAAATAAACAAAATGTTTTAAAAAAAATAGTAGTGATTTACTAAAATAATATTAAATTCTGGATTTAGTGAACTATTTTGCAGTTATCTTGATTCTTCCTTTTGTACAACGTGAGATTGACAGTTGAGATTTTTAACCACCTTGTCAAATGTTCCTGTGAATACCAAACTCTGGTATAATGTTATATCAAGAAGATAAATCACAAATGTGTAAGAGATTGATGACTAATTATGATCAAAGTGAACTTAATTTTACATAATTGATTTTTCCATTAAGTGGTTATTTGCCCTGCATATCCTTTAAGATCATTGTGTTCTATTTTAATGTGTGTAAAACAAACAGTTTCTTCACTGTGTTCAGCTCTTTCAGAGAAAAGCAAGCTAGTATAAGCGTAAGATATTTAGGAAAACAGTCCTCATTTCCTTAAAATGAGCACTTACGTAAGTGAGAGTAGGGTACAGCCTATAAAAAGTATTGAGATGCACAGAACTAGGGATACTTTGAGATAATATTCTCCCCAGGTTTAGACAGCTTTGGTTTGCAAAACAAACTTGTTTTGACAGCAAAAATACGAGTACATTTTGGTTCAGTATGCTAGCTTCTTAACTGATTTCTATTATTTCTGGCATTACTATTCTGCTTGTTTTAGAAGAATTTCTGAGTATATTATGGTACTCAGTGGTGTCTGGTAGGGTGTGTGTCTGTGCGTGTGTGTGTTTGAATGTGTGGAAATACTTATCAGTATTTCCCATCAGCAGTGTTTTCAGGTGCAAATACAAGTGTGTTGTTTATCTCAAAAATATGGAGTGCATCTTTCCTGTCAACTCCCCTACTCACCTGTTTCATTTTCTCATTCCTGTTCTCCCTCTCTCTCCCTCTCTCTCATTCTCCTTCCCATTCAGTCACTCACGCTCCCATCCCTTCTGCCTCCATACTATAAATGCTTCTGAAAACTAGGAATTACCCTTACTGCAGATGGGCTGTGCTGTCATTTGAAACCTGGAGCCACTGCCAAAAAGGAGACCTGAAATGAGTTCTGTGAGTGAAGGCTTTAGAGTAAACATCATGGGCATAACTCACAGTTATATCATCCTGAGTGTTTATGTAGTTCTTTAGGACTCTTTCCTAATTTGGTGGAAGGTTACCCTGAGATGTTGCATTATCACTTTGTGTTACCATAATTATTAAGTATTTAAATTTGGGCTAAGTGGCCATATTTTTCCATTGGAAAATATAGCCTCAGTATGTTGTTTTTCTAAGTAGGTGGATGGTATGTCTTTACTATGTGAAGGTCAGATTCGAGGAGATTGTCATTCTGTCCCTGAGTAGCATGGGTATATCAGGGATGAGTGTGTTGTCTCAGTCCCCATGGGAAAAGGCTCGTACTCTCCTTCCTTCCTTCTTTTTACAGTGAGCTTTCTATCCCCAGACGTGCTATGCCTGATAGTTCAGGGAGACATGTTTTTTTTATCCTCCTGACTGACTGAACGTCCTGTTTATAGAGGAGCTGACTGACCATCATGGGACTATTTTTTTCTCTTCATTTATTATTCCTTCTGTCTTGTAACATTGTCCTGAGTTTTGTTGTTGTTTTTTAAAGTTTTATTTATTTAAGTAATCTGTACACCCAGCCTGGGGCTTGAACTCATGACCCTGAGATCAAGAGCCACATGCTTTTCTGACTGAACCAGCCAGGTGCCCCAAGAAAACTTTTATTTACCCAAGAACACCTTGTATTGGGGACAGATTCTTTTGTCTTCTGCATATCTGTTTCTCTATTGCCCTTACAAAGGATATTAAGTTTCTTTCATAAAACCTCTTTCCAAGGAGGTTAAATGAGTGATGGGCCCAGAAGGAGAACTCAGACTTAATGTGCTCTGCCCTCTATGCTGCCTATGCATTTTGTTTGGCCTAGAACATCCCTTACATATTTGTCCATGGTCACAGCTGCCTTATAAGAAAGTTAAGATGTCATTATGGTTTTATCAAAGCAGATTATACAACACCAATCCCAAATAAGTTACTTTACTAATCCTTTATCTCTCTAGGTATTGGACTAAATTGGATCAACCAGTACCTGAACTGTGTTTCATTCAGATAACTCCAAAGGGTCTGTTTCTCTTAGATGTTGGAGCTACTCCCCAGCAGGTCCTGAAGGAGAACACATTCTATTTAATTTGTGAGATTGCTGAAGATCACAAGAGGTATTGCTTTAGGTGACTGTATTGTGTTTTCACGGCTGCAGAAAACACTCCATGTTTTATAGCCTTAGGAAGTGCAGTGAAATTGGTGATTAGCCCAAGAGGACATAGCTTGTGAAAAAGGAACCAAAACAGTGTTATGGGATGAAGAGCAAAAATGCCCTGCGGAAGGACATCATAACTGTTGAGAAATGTCTCATGAGGTTAAGGTCTAACATGTCAGACCCTGTTCTCTGGGAAGCAAGGGACTCCTGCCTTCCGTGGTAGTTTGGATGAGAGAGCTTCTGGGGCCTGGGGCCTATCGGGATACTCTGAAGCTCATAATTCTGTTAATTGTACTTCGAGGGAAATCTGGGGAGGCCAACAACAGCATGCTGTCTGGCAGAGAGAGCTGTCTGTGAAAGTGACAGTTCCTTCCAGAATCGGCACTCACATGTTTGAAGGTGCTTGAAGACAGTTTGTCTGTTGAGTAGCTCAGCCCCTTCTAACGTCTTTACAGATCCAGCCTTAGTCGATAGCTGAACAGTTCATTTCAGCTGGACTGTTTTTTACAACAATCAGTGTCAAAGCAGCGGGGCCTGAATTAATAAAGTGTCACTCGGTTCCTTGATCAGCAGCAGTAAAGCAGAGCGACTGGGCTGGTTCTGGAACCAGGCTGTCTGAGTTTGAATTCTTGGGCAAGATACTGAAACCCGAGCAGCACTTTCTGCATTTCTGAAATGAGAATAATAACATTTCACAGCACTGTTGGGGGGTTTAATGAGGGATACATGTAAGATGCCACAACTAAAGTTAATCATAATAAAAGATTGTTGAGCAAGGAACAGGTATTAGGGCAAATCGTCTTCCTTGTTTCAAGGAATAACTAAACCAAGAAAAGACAGTATTTCTGTGAAGCCTTCATTCCTGTGCACAACATTTTAATTCCGTTTTAAAGAAACAGTTACGGGCTGATTTTGGTCGCTCTGTGCTGGTTGTCTGTTGGCACACAAATATTTTCTGAAGTTTTAGTCCATGTATTTTAAAAATTACACTTCCTGCATCTTAGGCCTTGGTCTCCACTGAGAGTATAATGAGTCATGGTTTGGAAGTGCAGAACCCTGGTGGGAACCAGAAGGGCTTGTGGTCACATGCTTTAAAAAAACTGCAGGTACTTGCAATACCATTTTTAGAACTGCCGGTGGCCCTTTTTCTGTCAATACAGAATTATAGTTTCAGGAGTTGTGAAGTCAGAAGGGTCTCTCAGCAAGAGTTTGTTGTGCTAGTTTTTAAGCTCGCCTTCCTATGCCTTTGGCAGCTGCCAGTGTGTGAAGCACACAGGTGAACGAGAGTGCCTGTGACATTCGAGTGCTTCCACAGGGAGAAAGCCCAGCCAGCATCCTGCCAGCTGTGACTTGTAACAGCAGTGGCCCAGTGGCTGTCTGCATGAGCTCACCAGTGCCTGTGAATGGCCTGCTCCTGCGGGTCAGCTTCTCGCTGCAGCCTCTGCCTGGGGGTGGACGGGGATCAGTTGTTAGGTGGGGACTGGAGGTGGATGCTGGGATTGGAGAGGCCGCATGACTGAGTCCAGGGGCTAGGCCCGACTTCGCCTGTTTTATCTTCGTGTTGGTAACCATAGCTTGTTAGATGCAGGGGCCCTGACCGAGTGAGTCAGGTTGTTGTGTACATAGATCCGTGTCGTGGTTTCAGCAAACCTGTGGTGTAAGTACTGTTGTTCTCCCAGTTTTGCACATGAAGATGACTGAGCCATGCCAAGGTTAAACATTAGGTTGAATCTTTAAAAATTACTGCTACTTGATAATTTTTCATAAACAGAAACAGCAGTTTCACATGGTTCAACCTAATAATTTACTCAGTACTAAATGGGCATATTTATAGATCTCTGTTCTGATCCCTTTTATGTTAATTTTGTTGTTTGACTCTTCGAAGACTGACTTATTGTCACCTTTTTTTAGATTCTTTGTTTGGGGGGGTACTTGGTCATCACCATGTCTTACCTGACAGTTGTTACTTTCATCAAATGAGGAGAAGTAGGGTCAGAGAGGTTAAGTGATTTCTCTGAAGTTGCACAGTTTACATGCCAGGGGAAATCCTCATACTCCAAACCTCTTTTCCCGCTATGCTGCATCAGTGGGAAAATGGTGAGGGGACTTTGAGGTCATGAGATAAGAAGGAATGGTTACAGGGGAACTGTGGATGTTTAACTTGGTGGAGAAAATATTTAGGAAGGTGAAACAACGTTGACTTTTGAGTCACTCATACTTGGATTAAAACCTGTCTCATTATTTGCAGCAAGTTTCTTAAACTCTTTAGGTTTGTGGGTTTGTTTGTTTTCTGTCAGATGAGGGCTATTCCTGAATCTTGGGGTTATTGAGAGAAATAAGATAACATTTGTGAAGTACCCGTTAATGCTTGGCGTGTAAGAGCTTCTCCACAAATTAGTTCCCTTTCCTACCACATTTGTCCTTCAGAAGAGAGAAAATGCATCCTTTTTTGTTTGTTGTGGTAAAGTCATATTAAAGACCATTGTGTAAATGTTAAAATGTGGCAGATTTCATCATAGGTTTTTAAAGATTTCGGTTAAAATAATATTGCCACCATTACTAGCTGCATCCAGACAAGTCACAGGTCCCCTTGGTTATTAAGAGGATTCTTAGGGGCACCTGGGTGGCTCAGTGGGTTAAAAAGCCTCTGCCTTCGGCTCAGGTCTTGATCTCAAGGTCCTGGGATTGAGCCCCGCATCAGGCTCTCCGCTCAGTGGGGAGCCTGCTTCCCCCCCTCTCTGCCTGCCTCTCTGCCTACTTGTGATCTCTGTCAAATAAATGAAATCTTTAAAAAAAAAAAAAAAGAGGATTCTTAGTTCATAATGGTTAGTCTAGGTGACCTCCAAAAACTTCCGTGGTTTTTTCGACAGATAGCCATAAGCGTAAATAACAGAGGGCCAACACTTGTCATGTTCTCTTCATAAACCATCAGAACATTCTGTAACATTCAAAATTTTGATAGATTTCGGGGTGCCTGGGTGGCTCAGTTGGTTAAGCGACTGCCTTCAGCTCAGGTCATGATCCTGGAGTCTCGGGATTGAGTCCCACATCGGGCTCCCTGCTTGGCAGGGAGTCTGCTTCTCCCTCTGACCCTCCCCCTTCTCATGCTCTCTCTCTCTGTCAAATAAATAAATAAAAAAAAGAAAAAAATTTTTGATAGATTTCTAAGATTGCTTTTTCCCATAAAACTTGAGGCTATCGGGGCGCCTGGGTGGCTCAGTGGGTTAAAGCCTCTGCCTTCGGCTCAGGTCATGATCCCAGGGTCCTGGGATCGAGCCCCGCATCAGGGTCTCTGCTCAGC
Organism: Meles meles; assembly: GCF_922984935.1. Classification (NCBI taxonomy): domain Eukaryota; kingdom Metazoa; phylum Chordata; class Mammalia; order Carnivora; family Mustelidae; genus Meles; species Meles meles. Next base: position 113,913,165 of record NC_060073.1, on the reverse strand, counting down.
AGGGAGCCTGCTTCCCTCTCTCTCTCTGCCTGCCTCTCTGCCTACTTGTGATCTCTGTCTGTCAAATAAAAATAAAAATTAAAAAAAAAAAAAAAACTTGAGGCTATCTAGCTCCCATTGTGAAAAGGCTAAGTTGATGAAGTCCTGGTTGCCCTGTGACTATTTTTATGTACTGCATTTTCAAAAGAATGTCCTCAGATTAAAGTATGGTGCAAACTTGAATATAAATTATATGGTTTTATTTTCATGGTTCTTTGAAACTCATCAGCACCATTTGTCTTTTGTTTTTTGTTTTTTGTTTTTTTTGTTTTTTTTTTTAAGATTTATTTATTTGACAGATAGAGATTACAAGTAGGCAGAGAGGTAGGCAGAGAGAGAGAGAGGAGGAAGCAGGCTCCCAGCCAAGCAGAGAGCCCGATGCGGGGCTCGATCCCAGGACCCTGGGATCATGACCTGAGCTGAAGGCAGAGGCTTTAACCCGCTGAGCCACCCAGGCGCCCCTGTTTTTTATGATCTAAATCTTCTGGGAGGGAAAGTCTAGTAAGTTATAGTACTTTAAATTTATGTAATGCTTTGGGATACAGACAGCACTAAAATGAGTGACCTGTTGAGATTTTAGAAGGATTATGCTATATCCCAATCTCAAGCACAGTTGGAAGCCTATTATTATGTCATAGCTGCTATGAAGAACTTAACTGACTTTGTAAAAAGGAAACTTGTGTTGGGTATTTTTCGTGTTAATGATAAACAACAAAGAGGGGTTGGTTATGCATGGCTGATTTGGAGGTGTGGAGAAGTGCCTTCTGAAGGTAAACTTAAATTGTGCACATTTGATATATAAAAGGTGTACATTTGATTATCTAAACTGGTGGACCTATGTAGCAGTAAACATTGTCATGGGAATCCTGTAGAGGATACTTGTGTAGGTCTCTGGCTCAGAGGGTTTTGTCTTGATGTGTGAAAAGGAGAAAAATGCAGTTTGCATTTGATGTGCTGTTTGCTGTAGCTTTCCCAATTTGGCAGAGTTCATTTGATCATTTGAAGTAAAACAATCTAGCCCAAGGAAAATAAATTTCATATCCAGAAAGCTTATTAAGGCATAGCCGGGTGATGCTGGCTAATGTTTCTTTTTCCTTTTCTTGCTTCTATTTGTATCTTGGTGATTTCTTTTCCACTTGTCTCTCTTTCTTCCTTTCCTCCTTTATTTCAGCAGAAGGAAGATATTTAAAGGAAAGCTTTTTAAAAGTCTACTTACTATTTGAAAATAACATCCAAGATAAAATACCAGATTTCACTGTCTTTGAACCTCCATGTTATTCACAATTAAACATATTAGATTCATATGCAGGACAAGAAATTTTTTTGTTTGAGACAGCATTTGCAAGGATGGAAAGGCTTAAAAGCAAAAAAAAAAAAAGAGGGGGACTGGACAGAAATTTTTGTTTGTTTTCTGTTTCTCCCTAGAAGAAAAAACAACTAAACTGAGATGCCCTGAAACATGGTCTTACAAAGAACTGGTTATCTCAGTCAACTTTAGACTGCCTGTCAACAGTTTCCTATAAATTACGTCGTGGATATAGATGTATATCACACCACTGCTACAGAAGGTTTTTTGTATCTTATTTTTACCCCTTTCTCTTGGCCAGCTTCTGTTTTTTCACTGAATATGATTGCCATACTGGTTCTCTTTTCTTGCTTTCTTCCTCCAATGCTATGGTTCAGTTTTTCTCTGGGAATGAAATTATGATTACCTGAAAGTCATTCTCCCCTTTTCCCACAATAGTCCATCAAGTGCTAGGATGGAGCTTTCATTAATGTTTCATTTTGTTTCTATTTTTTTTTGAACTTTTTTTTTAATTAATTTATTTTTTCAGCGTAACAGTATTCATTGTTTTTGCACAACACCCAGTGCTCCATGCAAAATGTGCCCTCCCTATTACCCACCACCTGTTCCCCCAACCTCCCACCCCTGACCCTTCAAAACCCTCAGGTTGTTTTTCAGAGTCCATAGTCTCTTATGGTTCGCCTCCCCATTTTGTTTCTTTTTGATAAGGTCTTTATATTAGACATATTGTTATCATGGGATTCTCTATCTTGAGAATTTCTTGGGTTTGTTCCAGTATGAACTGGTTTTGGTAAACACACGCCTTCCTTTATCAGTTAGTTGCCAAAGCCGTGTTTTGGTGTGAAGAACTTGGTTATTGCCGACAAAAAGACTTATTTTTATCACCCCAATTCAGAAACTTAATAGGTCTGTGAACTTGGGTAAATTACTTCTCTAAATCTCCGTTGACTGACCTACAAAGTGAGGCTGGCCTCTAAATAGAACTGAAATACTTCTTCTTTTATTACAGCTCCTATAGAGTTCCATTGTTGGCACTTGCTGGAATAAAGGGTAGAAAGTTTTTTTGTTAGAATTCATGTGAACCTTGAGTTCAGTTAATTTGCTACATTCTTGCAAAAATAAACAGGTAGCTTCCTGTTTATATGAATAACTCTTAGCTTATACCTAAGCTTAGATTCCTCTTCAAATTCCTTAGAAGGAGCCATATTCATAAATAATATAATCTTCCTGAAATAGTAACTTCTGTATTGCTCTTACTGATGAAAGATCATGGAGTAAGAATTGCACTAGGCTTCTGAAGCAGTTAGTAATACATGGTTATGTAACATTTGGCTGGGCTCTTGATGCAGGGACGTGCTGAAGTACTAGGAAGACTGTACTCCTTGGAGCAAAACTCCATTACTCTTCGCCTGTTTTGTTATTGCGTTATGATAATAAAACGGTCACCCTGCCCCTAACCTGACTGCTCTGGCCAGCTCTGGGTAAGTGGTAGGAATAGATCAAGAGTCATCACTATCTCTACACATAATACTTATTAATTTAAAAAAAAAGATTTTGCCTTCTAATGGGGTATTCTGACATGGCTTCATCAAATTAGCCTTGTCAGAATGTCTTTTATTTCAAGGTCACCATCATATCAAAAAAATTTTTTTCTGCTTACACATATCAAGACCAGGTTTTATGGATGTAATTGCATCCTTTTCCAGCGTTAAGGCATGTTGTTCAAAAAATATGTTGAAGGGAATAGTTGATATAATTGGAGGAATTTTACTAATTTGTGGACCTCTGAAGACTGGGTTTGCAAAAAAACCTCTGTTTGTTTTTTTCAGAAAATACTCTCTTGGCGTTTCTGTTCATCAGCTCAGCTGCTATAACAAAATACCACAGACTGGGTAGCTTAAACAACAGAAATTTATTTTCTCGTGGTTCTGGAAGCTACAAGTATAAATAAGACCAAGGTGCTCTCAGCATTGGTTTCTGGTGAGGCCTCTCTTCCAGGCTTGATCACTGTGTCATCCCATGACCTTTCATCTGTTAGGGGAGAGAGATCCTCTTCATATAAGGACACTATCCCTATTAGATTAGAGTGCTACCCCTATAACCCCCATTTAAACTCAATTACCCCATTAAAGGCCCTAGCTCCAAATGCAGTCACATTGGGCATTGGGGCTTATGAAATGAAGGGGGCGGGGGTCATAATTTATTTTTATCCATAACAGTGTTGTGTTAAACATTGGGTATATGAACATTAATTAGACCTCATCTTAATTTTCTAGAGACTCATTCTCTAGTGTAGAAACCCAAGGTATAAACAGATTACCAGAGGGTAATCCAGTGAGTGTAATAGCAGATATCTTCAACTGACAGTATCATTTTAGCTGGATAATGAAGACATTGTAGCTTTTGTTATGAGCAAGGAAAATAAAGGCATTCTGGGAAAAGGAAGTAACATCACGCTTCAGAGCTGAGCTGTATTTAATAGTGAACACTGTAGAGTTTTAAACAAGAAAGTGACATATAATTTGTTTTGTATTTTAGAAAGATAACCCTGGTCATCTAGCCCAGACTCCAGACAGATGTATAACTTCTGATGCTTTAAGCACTTAATCCAAGCTATTCTCAGGTGGTACATTTAACTATATTTCTGGGAAGTGCTTTATTCTACCATGCTATTTTGGAGTCTTTTCTGATATTGACCTTGAATATTCCTTATGTAGCTTAAAGCATTTTTACATTGTTTTCTTTGACCTGAAAAAAAAAAAAAAACACCAACTTTATTTTTATCGGTACCACTATATAGATAGGCTCTTAGGCACCTTTTTGCTTTCTCTGAACTAAGCCATATGTTTCAGTATTTAAAACTTCCCCTTAATCATTTTTGAAGTGCTCTTTAAACTCTCACTTTCTCTGCATTGTGAGCATAAAATTTTACAGCATTAAAAAAAGGTTCAGTATTTTTATCCTCTAGAAAGCTCTGTGAATAGTCAAACTGGTAGCTAACTGGGAGTTCTCCTCTCTTACAAGAAGAGAGAGGCTGTTAGATTTCAAAAATGCTTTCCATGCAAAGATTGGCTTTGTGGAAATTTTTTTCAATATCAATTTGGTAATGTGGAAAGCTCAGATGTGAATTAAAGATGAGTTCTCACAATATGGTTATAATGGCAAGCCTGATATTTGAGGTAAAACAATCGGGGAAAATGTACCTTATATAACAAGGTTAAAGGAATTAAGAGTGTCTCGCCTAGAGGAGAAAAGACTTTGAGAAAATTTAAAAACCATCAGAGAAATATATATGTAAGTGTATTTTTCAGATGATCATGGTAGATTCCATTTTCATTTAGGACAGAACAAAAGTGTGTTGTCAGAAGGCATTCAGCTTACCACAAGAACTGTGGCGTCTCTGGGAATTTCAAGGAAAGACGATCAGGCATCTTTTCTGGGGAGGGGTTGAATAGACACCTTCTTAAGTGCCCTTTAGATTCTCTGCTGATGTGAGATTTTAATCTACTGTGGCTGTTACAGAGTCAGAGTTTATATTCTGGGTAAGATCTGTGCTTGATGGAAAGGAGGAGAGGTGGTTATGCTGGTCAGAGACCAGAACTATTAATAATGAGCTCTTGGCTGCAACTTTTCGTTTCTGCTTGTTAGGCAGGGTCATTTATCAGTGACCAATTAGTTTAAATATTGTCTTTCTTTTACCATGAATTACAAACAGGTTAGAATCACCAACAAACAATTGTTTTTAACACCTGCCTGTTAGAAATGAGGCTGTGCCTTACTTTCAGGTGTAGAGAACATGCATTAATTTTACTCCTAAGGGATTGGTAAAAACCACCCCATGCTTTCTTCTGTAAGTATATTCAGTGTCTCCTTTCCGTTCTTCTTTTCCATGCCATCCACTCCAGCTTAAGATTTCTGTTGCATCAAACCACACTGCTCCGAAAGTTTTCTAAATGACTCCAAAGTCTTAGAATTATTTTCTAGGGGCCTGTAGTTTTCATACAGTGTAATGGAAATGAAGCCTTTTGAAATGGTGCAACTCAGGGTAGCCTTGTGATACCCCCTTCACCAGTCTTGCTTAGTTCTGTACCAAAATGTTTTTTTTATTGTCTTAGTCTGTTGTTTAAGAACCTTCATATTTCCCCTTTGCTTATTAGCTAAAATCAGAGCTTCTATTTGGAAATCTAGTTGCCTGCCTCATAGATTATTTTCACTTTATTTTGTCCACCCCCCCACCACCATTTCCTAATATAAAGACTACTCATCTTCCTCAACATTTCAGATTCTGAACTTCATTCCCAAAGACATTCCTGGTCTATAAGGAGCATGGTTCACAAATACACCTTCCCATTTTAAATATGGCGAGGGAAGGTATAGAGAAAGGAAACTAGACTGTGTGGGTTAGGGGCTCGCCACACCATCCCATTAATCCTCTTTCCAAATGTATGACATCCTAGTTGCCATACCATTTGTCAGAAGAAATAGCTTCAGAGAGATCAAATCATTTAGCTGAAGTTATACACCTCTTAGAGTTGGTATTTGAATGTGGGTTTACCTAATTCTAGAACTTTCTGAATTTGGTTATCATTCTGCCCTTTATATATTTGTTTATGTCCAGCAACAGGTCAGGTTATATTGTCTTTGGTTTTATTGGGTTATGACAAAATGTGGTCTAGAGCAGCCCCCAAACAGAAAGCTTCCTGCTTTCTCACGTAGGCTCCTGGGGACATTTCTCTCCTGTGTCTATCTCACTGCAGAGTTATAGTTGGAATAATGCTAACCCTTACAGTTCACCAAGATAAAGTAGTCATTGTGATAATAAGTGATGTATGTCAGATAACTGAATCTCTGTCCTGCTCCCAAATGTTGTTTTATCCTGTGGTAGACTGTTGTTCAAGAGCAAACCATTAGGACTCACCAACAAGTGACTCACCAACAAATTGTCAGATCTAAAACTAATCTGTTTTTATTCACTCTGTTTATTTCCTGGTAGAGGACTGAACACCATGAGGGTTGTTAACTATTAAGTAATCATGGTTTGTGGGGGAGAAAGAACTGAAAGCATCCCATCCTCTCTCAGCTAGATGCAATAATCAGGCCAAATTACTCAAGAATTCTCTGAAGTCAGTTTCTTGTTTTTCTTTATTATCTTCCATGAAGTAGAATATGCTCAAACTCTGCCCCTTCCTGTTCTATAAAATCTGGGAGTAGGTAGAAGTGGTTCCATTTTTGTGTGTGCTAATTTTATTATTTTTTAAGACTTTATTTATATATTTGACAGACAGAGATCACAAGTAGGCAGAGAGGCAGGCGGGGGGCGGGGGAGCAGGCTCCCTGCTGAGCAGAGAGCCCAATGTAGGGCTCGATTCCAGAACCCTGGGATCATGACCTGAGCTGAAGGCGGAGGCTTTAACCCACGGAGCCAACCAGACACCCCAGGCGTGTGCTAATTTTAAAAGAGGGTTCTCGGGCGCCTGGGTGGCTCAGTGGTTTAGGCCTCTGCCTTCGGCTCAGGTCATGATCTCAGGGTCCTGGGATCGAGTCCCGCATCAGGCTCTCTGCTTGGCAGGGAGCCTGCTTCCCTCTCACTCTCTCTGCCTGCCTCTCTGCCTACTTGTATCTCTCTCTGTCAAATAAATAAATAAAATCTTTAAAAAAAAAAAAAAAGGAGGGTTCTCAACCATTCTGATGTCATGGTGGTCCATTCATGTTGTAATTCCGCATCTCATCCAGGATTGGAGGCAGCTCTTAGTGAAAGCACCTAGTGGTCCACAGGAATCAGGGTGAAGCAAGGAGCTTGTGTGTAGTTCCGCATTGTGAAGACCTACTTTCTAAAATCTCATTACAGTTTCATGTTGACATCCATAATGTAAGCAGTGAACCCTCAATTGTGTAGGTAAAAGGCAGTTTGAAACATGCTCTCAAGACATTATGTAGTTAAAGTGTAGAATTTGTTGCTTTTCATTGATGGATGGGAGGTCAGATTTTTAAGTTTCCTGTGTCTCTGTTAACTTTGGTTTCCATTTCTCTTAGTATTTTAGGAAATTGAAGAAAATGAGATTTAGTTTAGTACAGAGGTATTCTAATAAAGGATTTGGAACAGTAGACTGGAATTAGGACACTATGCTTGTTGCTTGTTCTGAGCCAGTGACATGGCCTTGAACAAATAATTTAAAATCTCTGGGTCCTCAGCATTTCCTCATTTATTTTTAAAATGTTGCTCTCCTATGTAAACTTCTATGATTCAGTCATGGATTTGCATTCATTTGTCTTTTTTGCTCCTACCTATTAAAATAATGCTCCTTAAACATTCATTTTAAAAGAGCACGGGTGGATATTTACCTTCCTTCCTTCCTTCCTTCCTTCCTTCCTACCTTCTGTCATCCTTTCCTTCCTTCTTTTTCTTCTTTTCTGACATGCTTTTTGTTTAAGAACACATTGTACTAGTTTCCATTAAAACTTGAGTTTTAGTATGCTAACTATATTGTAATTAAAATTAAAAACTTAATAAAAAAAGAAAGAAAAGCTTGAATTGTAGCTCACTCAGTAGGTTGCTAATTATGTTTGGTTGGTGTACAAAACTGAAGATACCTTTTTACCCATATGGCTCATAAGAGCAGTAATCATACTGAAAGTCTTTATTTTCACAGTAACATTAATAATTATGATTCACAAGGCAGTTAATAGATTTTTTTGGTCTTCAGACCAGTCTATAATGGAATGTACTTTCATATACAGTACATACCATTTTCTTCTTTACTTTCAGGGAATACATAGACTGGGGGGGGATGATACAAAGCAAATACTTTTGTAGTTTTTCATCTCTGTAGGAATATATGCAAATCATACCACATTGAGGCATTATTATAAGAGGTGCAGTCTGGAAGAGTGAACACCAAGGTGTATTAGTGGGCTGTGACTGTGACCTTAGGGAGGATTCCCACCCGCCAATTCTGTGACCTCCTCTGTGCTAGAAGGAGGTTGAACTAAATTATTTTTCATAATAGTTATAATTGCTAACATTTCTTGCATACCTGCACAAATATGCCACCTGCTGAGATAGATTCTGCTATCACCCTGCCCCATTTAAAGATAAACTAGGAGACACGTGGGTGGCTCAGTCAGTTAAGCATCCAACTCTTGATTTCAGCTTAGGTCATGATTTCAGTGTCATGAGATCAAGCCCCACATTGGGCTTTGCGTTCATTGCGTAGTCTGCTTGTCCCTCTCCCTCTGCTCCTCCACCTGCTCACGTGTGCTCTCTCTCTAAAATAAGTAAATGAGGGGCGTGTGGGTGGCTCAGTGGGTTAAGCCTCTGCCTTCAGCTCAGGTCATGATCCCAGGGTCCTGGGATCAAGCCCCGCATCAGGCTCTCTGCTCAGCGGGGAGCCTGCCACCCCCCCCCCCCGTCCCCGCCTGCCTCTCTGCCTACTTGTGATCTCTCTCTCTGTCAAATAAATAAATAAAATCTTTTTTAAAAAATGAAATAAGTAAATTTTTTTTAAAAAGGTAAAATGTAATTAAGATGACCTATCCACTCCCTGCCTCTGAAACTCATGATTTGACCACTTTAGTACACCAGCTCCCATTTTATACAGTTTATGATCCTGTGACTTTCTAATACAGTAGTATCTGTGTTAATGTCAGAATCTCAAGACACTGCCCATATCAGCTGCTTCAGTATTCCTCTGTAAATCTTTTACACCCCATGCTGTGTCACTGTGCATGCTTCTGACACTTACCACTGTTTCTAAATAACTTTAAAATACTCGTACTTACATTCACAACACTCTAGAAGGAAGGTCGGGCAAGTGAGTATAATACAAATGAGAAGGGAGATTCGGCAGGTGGTGTCGAGGTGGTGAGCTGGCAGAACCAAATCTAGAAGCCACTTCCTGGCTGTTCCTGCGTCGGAAGACCGTGCACTGACAATGGTAGCTGTGAAAGGTTTTGGGGGACAAAGAGAATAAAGTCAGTTAAAGGAGTTATCAGATTACTACTGAGAAAATATTAGTAATTGTAGAGATTATATTACATAATATTCCTGCCTGTGCCTGTGCCTTTCCATCTGTTACCGTGAGTAGATTGTCCCAGCTTTTATCCAAGGCCAAGGCCTGTCTCTTTACTTGGATGCTGGGTCCCATCCCTTCCCTTCTACTCAGGAGCTTTACTCTTGAATTTCCCCATGTCTCTTTTGTAACATTCTTCTTCGTCGTCTTTTTTTTTTTTTTTTTGAGAGAGAGAGAGAGAGAGAGAGAGCATGAGCGGGGCAAGAGAGAGGCAGAGAGAGAGAGAGAATCCTAAGTAGGCTCTATGCCCAGTGTGGAGCCCAATGCTGGGCTCAGTCTCACCACCATAAGAGCGTAACTTGATCCAAAATCAAGAGTTAGATGCTTAACTGACTGGGCTACCCAGGTGGCCCTACCAGATCATTCTTAGAAGCAGGCAGTCATATTATATCTCTCATCATAAGCAGGGTTTTTGAAAAACCCTTCTGAGACTCTGTATTCTCCTTTAGTTTTGTCACATTTATCAATTTCCCTTGAGAGTAAAACTCCACAGAATTTTCTGTGCTTCTTTAACCACTTCCTCGTCCCTCACCTCTTGAGGCTGCTTGCTTGGGATGCTATACATCCACTTCACCCAAATGTTTCATTTCCTCTCCCCAGCAACTTCCCTGTTGTCAAGTGGCCAGTTTCCAGTCCTCATTTTACTGGACCTCCCATCACTTGACCCAGTTGTTCATTCTTTCCTCCTTGAAACTTTTCTTTACTGAACTTTCAGAGTATCCAGGTCTGAAAATGTCCTTGGGAACCTCTCCTTCTTTTTTGCTAACTTTTCTTCTACTTCTGCACTTCTAGTTGTTAGAAGGCTTCTGGACTCAGTCTTTGGACCTCTGCTCTGGCTTTACTCATCCCCAGATGATGCCCTCCCTCTTCTGCGCACAGATAGTTTCCTGTCTTCTTATGCTGATGATCGTAAATCTGTATGGTTAGCCTCCAGCTCTCTCCTGAGTTACTGGGTCATACAATTAACTGCCTACTTAATTTTGCTTGGGTGGCTTTTAGGCATTTCAGATATATCATGGCTAAAACAAATTATTTTTTTCAGGCTGAGTATCATATTGTACTGGACTCACGCTTCTTGTGTTGATACAAGATGATAAAATGCCTACATGATAAGATGACATGAGGTAAATGATGTGGGCAGTGGGGTAGCGCTAAGCTATGACTGACCTGACAGTTCACTGGGAGGAGGATCATCCGCTTCTGGGACCACAGGTCACTCTGGAAGACAGAACCACAAATGAGGGAGGAATGGTTGTAGGTAACTGTTGGAAAATAATCTATAGCACAGAAACATTAGAAATGGAGTAACTGACTAGTTACTTACATGTGTTTTAGTTTTGGAAATACACTTTAGCGAAGATTTATATTCACAGAGAAGTGGAAGGTTAATTTCTTTTTTTTGCCATTGTAAGCCTCTGCGTGGAAATACTACCATATTATACACAGGCCTTGTAGGTATCATGTAATATATTGCTTTAACCAATACAAAAGTCAAGGCTGTTAATCACCAAAGAACTAATTGATCTTTAGCATCAAGTACTTATTTCCAAAATAGAAAAAGGTCAAACCATTTCTTAAAATCTTAGAGGTATATTTTCCTCATATTTGTTTCTATGTAGTGAGTTAGTTGTTGGGCAAGGGTTGTTCTGATTTTTGTTTTGTTTTAGTTTTATCATTGACTTTTCCCCACCTAAGAAGAGCTCTTGGAGTACAGTAAGTTTGTTAGTCTCAAAGTAGATAACTAGTGAATTCTCTTGATACAGAGAATAAACTCATACTGAAATAACCTGAAAACCATAGTCTGCTGAAGACACTGCTTAGAAATAAATTAAAGATCCCCCCCGCCAGTTACTAAATTACTTTTTTTTTTAACTGTTTCAGTCAGTGGAAATGGATATTGCTTTGTTTGAGGTAGTGTTTTTAATGCTTATAAGCCTTATTTTTAAGATTAGATGACTCATGGATTTTAATAGCCCTGTCAGTCACTTCATAAACAAGTCTTTCCAGCAGAGGAATAATGATTAGAATGAAAATAAAGACACCAACCCATTTATATTATAAACACTGAACTGTAAAAATCATCTATCTGTAGGGAATGTCAAATTAGATTCAAATACAGGAAGACAATACTATCAAACTCTAATGTGATTTTATTGATAACATATCTGCAGACATCATGCATGGCTTCAATTATCTTAAAATACTTCCATATTCAATATATATATAGGGCACTACTCTCTTAGCATTGTAGTTAGTTGGCCCAAGGGGCCATTAAACTCTTTATTATTATTATTATAATACAAAAACCCAGTTATGGTCTTAGTATGTAAAAGATACTGCCTTCTGGTTTTAAAGTTCATATACCATTTTGCTTTGTATAGTTGAAGGTAGTTGCTACCATTACCGGGCCTTGACTATTTCTGTGTATCTTCTGTGTGAGTACAGTCCTCACACAAAGATTCCTGAAAGACGACAGCTGTCATGTTGACTAGGGTTTATGCTGTGAAATTGGTTTACTTTCCTAATTGGGTAAAGCTCACATAAACCAAAGCATTTTACCAGGGAAATTGGACATGTTGTACTGGTTGTAGACAAGAAATGGGGCACAGATGTTAATATATCTGACAAGATTTATCAAAATCCTCCTCCCATTTAAAAATTATTTTGAAGTTGATTTGGTAACTTCTCTTGGTGTTCCTCTCTGTGGTTGAAATCCAGTTTTCTGCAAGACCAGAATACTGTGGTTGTAATAAGAACACAGAACTTGCAGTTAGAAGACCTGATTCCAGTCCAGAGCCTGCTCTTCACCAGTATCATGGCCTTAGGACCTCTGAGTCTTATTTTCCTTGCCTATAAAATAGAAATAAAGGCCCCCAAAACAGAATAGTGTGAGAAGAGTCAACGTAGGAAACATGCTGTTGTACTGATTGTACAGTCATCGGAATTCTTAGAAATACGATCTTTTCTTAATAATTGAGCCTCTCGCTGTGTGTCCAGGTTATCTTCCTCAGCTTTTATGATGATTACATAATATGTAGATGTCAAAATGACAGGAGATCGAGCTAAATCTGATGACCCCAAAACACAAATTGCTGCTTTCACCACAGAGTTCACTGAACCCCAATTTTTACATAATTGAAGAGTCTAGTTAGTTGTGTTGAATCATGGACATTTTAGGTTATTTATGACCTTGAAGTACTTTTAGCTTATAAAACTTAAAGCCAGAACATAGCTGACCATAGAAAAGATGCTAAGTTCTGTAACCACACGAGAATAGCTTGAATCATAGCCCGATACAAAGACACTTTGAAGAGTTTATTTATAGTAATAGGAATCAACTGTGTGTTCTTAGTGTTTGTTATTTTATTTTATTATTTACTGTTGCTATGAAACACGTAAACCAGATTTAAAGAACAAACTCATAATTTCAGCAGAACCAAAACTAAGAAAGAAAAACATGAGAAGGAGGGAAAGTCTTAGGGTTTGGCTTGAATAGCCACATCATTGATATAAGTGGTTGTTCTGATGACACATTGAAACATTGTAAAATAAAGTCCAATGTGTAACATTACTAAGTTTTTAATAAATAGACATTTTCAAAATAAATAGGTTAAGGAGTAGCAATTATATTTCTTTGTAATAGAGATTTCAAAACAGTAGAGTCTAATTATTGAATCTCCTCTCAAAGAGAAAAATATGTGAAACTTGGCATGGGATCAGATTACAGAACAGACCAGTAGATATTAGCTATTTGCGAAGGAGTAAATGTAGGACTGCCTTAGACGAAGTCCCTCCTTGAGAATTTCACTGTTCTGAGTATTTGGTAATTCGCTATGTCTTCTGCAAGGGCAAATACAATGTGATAGAACTATCTGTAGGTAATCATCATCTGTAATCTGTAAGAATGAGAAAAGAATAAAGACTTACTATGGTAGCCCCCCTCCCCATTCTGTGCTTAGAAGAGAACATCCCTATGAACAAGCCATCAGTTCAGAAAGAACTGATCCCAAACTGCAGCTGAGAGAGACTTTGCCTTCTGCCTCCTGGTAGCTTGTTGGGGGTGACAGCTGGAGCCATGAACAATATGTTGCAAGTGCCCTCCCCTATTCCAGAGCTGTGTTTTTGTTCTTGGTATCTCTGATTGTCCCCTCGGCTCCGGTGGTGCTGGACATACCCCACCAATTCCCACTTTTTTTTTTAATTAAAAATTTTATACTTGTTTTACTGCTAGAAATGAATGTTTTAAATGCCACTTTTTTTTTTTAAATGCCACTGCCCTGCCTAAGAACCTGTATAAACCTCGTTTATGAAACTATTCTTCACCATCCTGGGTCCTCCATAACCTGACCTCCGCCTACATTCCCACCACGGGTTGGTTTACTTATTTATTACACTGAATTCCATTCCACAAAAGATGGAGGGATCCCAGGAGAGCACTTACAGTGAAATGATGGGTAGATATGTTTAGAAGTGATGGCAGAACTATGGAAATACAGAAGGAAAGAGCAGAAGGTTGAGACTGGGGCGGGGGGGGGGGACTCAGATGTACCGGCCACACCTGCTGTAACCGAGATTAAAGTTGAGTTCTGCACTGCTGTATGTCACTGTTCTGTCCCCTCCAGTGTCCATATACTCTGGTATCAGCTTCTCTCACTATGCTGTGTTTGCTAGCACGTGTGCACACATGTGTGTATGTGTGTTTACTCACCATCTTTCCATTTACTGTGCGTTATTCAGAGCTCATCTCAAATCCATTTCCCACCTTCCCCGAGGTCTTCCGTTTCAGTTCAAGTCTTTTCAGTACTTGCAGTTTGACTCCTATAGCAATGACACTCACTGCGGTAGTGGGAGCTTTTCATTACTCATCTTTTTTGTGGTCAAAATTGTGTTTTAGGCTAAGGGCTAAAGTCAGTTGGGCATCTGCCTTCAGCTCAGGTTGTGATCTTGGTGTCCTGGGATCGAGTCATGAGTCGGGCTGTCTGCTTATCGGGGAGTCTGCTTCTCCCTCTCCCTCTGTGGTCTCTCTTGCTCTCTCTCTCTCTCAAGTAAATAAATAAAATCTTTGAAAAAAATTATGTTTTAAGTTATTATTTTTCAAGTAGATTTTAAGTATTCTGAGAGATTTTTATATATCTAAACGTGTGTCAGTGACTTCCTTCATTTACATTATCACTCAGTAATGCCTCTGCAACCACCATTTTTAAAGAATATACTTTAACTAAAAAGATTCAACTCAATAATTTTCTTATACGTACATATTGCTAACTTGAAAATACATGTAGTTGCTATTAGAATTAGCAAAAACATGCACTGTAAAAAGGGTCTCTAAATTCATAGTAATTATCATCTCTGTAACTTATTTTATAAAACTCTAAGTTTGTATCTCTTCCCTTTATCCTTTATCTGCTTCGCATATCTCCCCATCCACCTATTCTCTGCCAACCACTTGTTTTGTTTTTAAGAGTCCTTGTTTTTAGTTGGTGTTTTAGATACCACATACGAGGGAAATTATATGGTATTTGTCTTTCTCTGTATGACTTATTTCACTTAGCACAATACCTTCAAGGTCCATCCATGTTGTCTCAAATGGCAAGACCATAGTCTTTTTTATGCTTGAGTAATACTCTTGTATATTTATACATATAGCACATATATAAAGAAGATAGATATCAATTCATAGTAAGTTTTGTTACTATATGTGGTCTCAAAGATCACAAAGGCACAGTGACTATCGTTTGGGGAGAGATGAGAATGGAGGAATCTACCCAATTCTTTTTTTTCTTTTAATTAATTGAAAAAAAATTTTTTAGTTCAAAACCAGATTTTTTTAAAAATTCCAATTCAATTAGCCAACATATAGTAGTGTATCATTAGGTCTTGATGTAGTTTTCAGTGATTGATTAGTTGCATATAACACCCAGTGCTCATGACATCACATGCTCTCCTTAATGTCCATCGCCTAGCTACCCCATCCACCCGCCCCACCTCCCTTTCCACAACGATCAGTTTGTTTTCTGGAGTCCAGAATCTCTCATGGTTTGTCTCCCTCTCTGATTGCTTCTCATTCACTTTTCGGTCCCTTCCCCTATTATCCTCTGCTCCAGTTTTTGTTTTTTTTTAAAGATTTTATTTATTTATTGAGAGAGAGGCAGTGAGAGAGAGCATGAGCGAGGAGAAGGTCAGAGGGAGAAGCAGGCTCCCCATGGAGCTGGGATGCGGGACTCGATCCTGGGACTCCGGGATCATGACCTGAGCCGAAGGCAGTTGTCCAACCAACTGAGCCACCCAGACATCCCTGCTCCAGTTTTTTATATTCCACATATGAGTGAAACCTTATGATAACTGTCATTCTATGCTTGACTTATTTCACTTAGCATAATCCCCTCCAGTTCCATCCATGTCTGTGTAAAGGATAGGTATTCATTCTTTCTGATGGCTGAGTAATATTCCATTGTGTATATGAACCACATCTTTATCCATTCATCTGCTGAAGGACATCTCGGCTTCTTCCACAGTTTGGCTATTGTGAACATTGCTGCTATGAATATTGGGGTGCACGTGCCCCTTCTTTTCACTACATCTGTATCTTCAGGGCAAATACCTAGTAGTGCAATTGCTGGGTTGTACAGTAGCTCTATTTTTAACTTCTTGAGGAACCTCCATACTGTTTTCCAGAGTGGCTCTACCAACTTGCATTCCCACCAGCAGTGTGAAAGGGTTCCTCTTTCTCCACATCCTCGCCAACATTTGTTGTTCCCTGTCTTGTTAATTTTAGACTTTCTGACTGGTATAAGGTGGTATCTCATCATGGTTTTGATTTGTATTTCCTTGATGGCAAGTGATGAGGAGTATTTTTTCATGTGTCTGTTGGCCATTTGTATGCCTTCTTTGGAGAAGTGTCTGATGATGTCTTCTGCCCATTTCTTGATGGATTGTTTTTTGGCTGTGGAGTTGGTAAGTTCTTTATAGAGCTTGGATACTAGCCCCCAGTTCTTTTTTTATGATCAAAGAAGTTCTTAGTTTTACAAGGCTGATAACTTTGGGCTCATAATTTGTGAATTTATTATGAATATACAATTAATACAATCCGTAATTTATTCCAGATTTGCTGAACAGGCCCTTCTCAAGCTAGCCCTTGCATACTTTATTAGGCCAGGATCTCACTATTCTCCTGTCCTTCATTGCACTGAAAGTGGCTGTTTTTCCTGCCCCTCTCTCTTTTTATTTGCCCTGTGAATTTTAACTCATCCTCAGGACAGATCTCTTCTGTGAAGTCTTCATGGTCCTCTTAGATTCCTTTTGTATGTATATGTACACACTAATAAAGTAATTTACTATACAAATCTTTCATCCACTAAACTGGCATATAGTAGATGATCAGTAAATACTTGCTAAAGAAAGAAAGGAAAAGATGATGTGTACATGAGAGTTATATAAATTCATACAGGACCTCTCTGGTATAGTGATTGGTGAGGATTTATACTGATTTGGTAGTTCTCTGTGGGTGAAAGACAAAGATGCTTGATTGAATTATCTTTTGTGGGAAAATTTTTTCGTTAATTTTGTATTAAAATCCAAAGATTTGGCTTCTGTCTCTACCACTGACTATACCCAAATCCTTTAATCCTATTTTCTTATCTGTAAAATGTGAAATTCTAACACATTTTCATCCATTTGTTGATTTGCTCATTAGACCAATATTTATGTTCTACATTGTTATTTTTAACCTATAGATTTTAACCTTTAAATAATTATATTGGTTTTTCTATTCATATTCCCCAAACCTTTAGAAAAATGCACTGGAACATTTATTTTATCATTTTTCTGTTAGTAGCTTATTTACTTACCTTATTCTTCTGGTAAACTGCACAAAATAAACTGTCTTTCAAATACATGGTCACTAGGGATTGTAGTCTCAAGTCCTTATCTCTAAATAATTATACATGGGTAGGTGGCTGAAATCTTAGCCCAGTACCTGAATGAGATACAGAAATTGCTGTTTGTCAGTCCCATATCAGGGCAGTATTGATTGCTAAATAGAATATTAAAGAGATTGATATGCAAGATTACCTATTTTTTTCCAAACCGAGAAAGTAATAGAAGATAAGAAATTTCATGCAAATTTATGCATTGGATGAGTTAGCTGTGATTTCCAGGTATTCATCTCCTCAAAATATGTTTCTCCTGTGTAAACAAAACATTTTCTTTGCTTTTGTCTTGCTGAATGGAAAATTGATTATCTTAATTGAATCTCTGTTCAAACTCACTTACAAATGACTGTGACAAACTGTTACCAGAGAGAATAGGGAATTTCAGTTCTTGAAGGGATTTTACTGCACAGGTGAATTTTATGGAAACCGAATTTGGATATTAAAATCATGGATTAGTGAATTGATGTCTCAGTAAAAAAAGGAAAGCATGTAAGTGAGATCATGGGAATAATACACCTTGACTGCACGTGTCATGTTGTCACACAGAAGGTAATAGGTTGGTGCTGATATGTTTTCTATCCAGCAGGGAGGGTGAGAATTAGGTTATAGTAAAGCTGAAGTATCTTAATTCATTCTTACTGTCTTTAAGGTGAAGATGATAAAGATGCAGGAAATTGATAGTAAGAGATTTTTAATCTTCTTATACATACATACACTTCAGATGGAGATTCTTTTGTAGAATTTAAGATGTATTTGTACAATTTAAAATGAGTTTTATCAGTCACTGTTCATGATTATAAGCCATTGCTTACTATGTGCTGCAAATCATGAGTTTTCTAATTTTAATTTGTAATTTATTTCAGCTGTTCTCAAAAATAGAAGCCTAAAATGAATAGTGAAGCAGATTTAAGAAAATATATTCATGGTTTATCTTAGAACTGGCTTGTTAATTTTTGTAAATAAAAATTTAATTCTTTTGTTGGCAAATTGTCATGGGGGAGGTAACGAAGTTAAGAGAATTCAAGACTCAGAATGCCTTAGAAAATGGTATTTTCCTCATTTAGGCATACTCTTTAGTATTAGTATTCTTTCATAAAATGCTTCACCACTTAAAAAAATTAAAACTTCTAGTAAAGGACAGCTGTGTGACTTTTCAATTAAATACTTCACATGAACTATTAAGGGAACTTGGGGGCAATTTGGAATTCCTTTACATTTGAAGAATAGACTCTTCATTTACTATAAAGATTATTGAGTTCTTTCCTTCCTTCCTTCCTTCCTTCCTTTTCTGTGAAAATTTCCACCTATCTAGAAACTTTTTATAATATCGAATTTGTAGTTGGCATTTATGCTGTATCCTATTTCGGATCATGACTATCTTGAGGATTTCAAAATAAGAAAAAGATGGAATTTTAGATAGTTTGTAATTTAACTCTACCGAGGTTAGAAATATCTGCTTTGATTAATAGAAACAACTTGGAGTTGGCTAATTAGAAAGAATGCATAGAGGGACTGCTCTTAGAAATGCTTCAACAATAAAATTCACCATTTTATAAGGTATAAGAGTTTTCTGAAGCTGGTGTAATACTCTTCAGAAACCTTTTCCAGAATATGAATATGTGTTATACTGAAATCTGTTTTTTGTTTTTTTGAATCCCATTGTGATGTATTGAAATCTTGGATTGTAAACTCAGGAGATCAGAAAACTTTTCTTTAGTCTCTTATTAAATGAGTTTTTCCCAAAATCAGAATGTTATTTCTTACTGGATATTAAGGATTCACTATTTTTCTTTTTGTTACATGTTATGTTATGTAGCAGCTGGACTGTAATTTAGCTTTCAGACATAAAGGAATTATCTTTCTATATTTTAGTAATACATTAATATTGATTTTAACATCCATCTTATAAAATTATCACACTTTATGTCCTAACTTAGTTTACTTTTTATAAGAAGGAAATAATAATTCAGGCTTAATAATATTGTTATAGCACAGGAATATATCTCAGGCATATGTCAAAAAAGATTAGAATTTTAATCCAAAATCCAGTAGTTCTGAATAATATGGAGGAAGTAGCTAAGGAAACATCTAAGTCCCATTTTAAGTGAAAATGCTCAGACACTATACATGCACAGGGCTTGTTATCCAGCTGTCTTTCTTTTGGAAAATTCAGTAAAGCTTTTCCAGATAAAACAAAAGTTATCAGCCTGCTGCCCAGAATTCCAAGTTGTTTTTTTTCTTCTTTTGTGGTTTGTAATAAACCGTTAGTGCCAAAAAGAAAGTTCTATCAACTTCCTCCTTGGAGCAGTCCTCCACTTACTGAGCAGTTCTGGAAAGTTTGTATACATTCTGCCACCCTAGTGAGAGTTCTGAGGAAATGAGTCAGAACTTGAAGAGGCAGGTTAATTGAAAAGGACTTCAGTAAGAGATCCATTTTGCTGTGATTATATTCTGCTGTGTACAAATATCTCTTTGAGAGCTTTTGCTGATTTCAGATCATATACATAAGATAGCAGCTGCTAAGGAGAATTGTATTAAAGCAGTTCTTGCTGGTTGTTGATGCATTTTGAAGAGTTCTAGCCTGACCACCTGTACTCTTAAAAGGTGAAACAAATGAACAAAGATACTAGTGAACCAGAATAAAGAATCCCTGCAGCCCCATCCTGGTATCTGGAGCTAGTGATTTCTAGGGCAGTAATCCCTCACATTTTTTTCTTGCCAATGCGTGTTTTTTAACTCTTCTCCCTCTGGGCCCCATTTGGGAAGGAATTGGTTTAGGCCCATTTCCTGTGATGTGTTCTTGTGAGTGATGATAAATGTATGCGTTGGTATCTGTCTAGCCATGTCTCTCTTGCCCTAAAATACTAACCCGTGCAGGTTTCAGAGTTGGAAGTTGTCTGATACTGAGATAGAAAATCCAACCTACAGTTTATTGATAAAGCAATTATCATACCTGGTCTTTATCACAAGTGTCACTGAATTCTGTTTTGAAATCATACTGGTTCTATAACTGAGGCCTACTCAGGAGTTCAAGTCCGTTCAGAATAAGAAGTCCATCTTGATGTCTTATCTCGATTGCCTTTCTGCTGGGAAGGAAAGAATTTTATTGAGTGCCTACCTCTTTCCAAATACTTTGTAGACATGTAATTTTTATATGAGAGTGGCATTGTCTGGCCTCAACTGGAAGATAAAAATGAAAGATCTAGGCTTAGTTCTGCCATTAACTTGTTTTATGATTTTAGGGAATTTGCTTAAACTCGATAGGTCAGCGTGTATTTGCTTGTACTTATTTGTCATCTATAAAGTTGAGAATATTGGCTAATAATCTTTTTTTAAAAATATTTATTTTAGGGGGGCAGAGGATGAGGAAAAGAGAATCTTGAGCAGACTCCCTATTGAGCACAGAGCCTGCCACAGGACATGATCCCATGACCCTGAGGTCATGCATGACCTGAGCCAAAATCAAGAGACAGACGCTCAATTGACTGGGTCACCCAGGCGCCCCTAATAACCTTTTTTAATTGTGATAAAATACACAGTACAAAATCTATGATTTTAACCATTTTTAAGTGTACAGTAGTGTTGACTACCTACACATTGTCAGGAAATGATCTGTATGATTCTTTCATTTTGCTAAACTGCGGTAGGATACCCACTGGACAATGACTTTTCTTTTCCTCCTTCTCCCATCCCCTGGCATCCACCGTTCAATTTTCTGACTTGAAAAGTCAGAAGAGTTTGATGCATATAAGTGGACTCATATAGTATTTGCCTTTGTGACTGACTTTTTTTTATTTAGCATAATGTCCTCAAGGTTAATTTGTGTTGTGGCATGTGTCAGAATGTCCTTCCTAAGTTATTAAGCCTGAATTGTATTCCATTGTATGTTTATACCACATTTTGTTGATGCATTAATCTGTCAGTAGACATCTATGTTGGTTCTACCTCTTGGCTATTGTGAATGATGCTGCAGTGAACATGGAGGTCCAGATATCTCTTTGAGATTCTTCTAATCTTTAACTTGCCGTTCTGATGCTGAAAGGCAGTGATTCCAGCGTGTTTTGTTCTCATCCTAACCGCTGCCCTACCTGTAATGACCTGTGATAATAAAGAACTAGAGAAGATCAAAATAATGAAAAGTTCCAATAGTATTTTTTTGTTTTCAGGAAGTTGTTTTTTTTTTTAAGTATAACCATCCATATAACAGCATTACATTACAATATGCATACAGAATGCAAAAATGCAGAAGAGATACTAAGGTATTCATAAACTAGTGTCAGTAATGGGGCACAGTATAGGAGCTTGCATATGATTTGTATGCCATATAAACCTAAAATACCATAGCGACTTTATTACCCTGTACTGATGGTAGATGGCAAGTTGTTTAAATAATGCATATTCTCACAGATGGAATATCACCAGTAACATGTCACTGTATAAGGAAATTGAGGAAAACCCGAAAATGCACAAACATATATCACCTCTGTATAATTAATGAACAAACTCAGTTGATAATAATACTAAAGAAACTTCATAATTGAGGAAAAATAATAATTGAAAATTTTACTCAAACTAAGACAATAGGGATAAATCTATGATAACCAAGTGACCCTTAATTTTTGAATACCAGATTTTACTAATCCCTAGTAATTTGGCTACATAGTTTCCCAGTAAATAACCTTTATTTTTTTTTAAAGATTTATTTATTTATTTGACAGAGAGAGATCACAAGTAGGCAGAGAGGCAGGTAGAGAGACAGGAGGAAGCAGGCTTCCCGCTGAGCAGAGAGCCCCATGCGGGGCTCGATCCCAGGACCCTGAGATCATGACCTGAGCTGAAGGCAGAGGCCTAACCCACTGAGCCACCCAGGCGCCCCCCAGTAAATAACCTTTAGAGCTATATGAAAAAAAATAAAAGTACAGGGAATTATTAATCATTCCTTTAAATAACAGCAGAAAGATCTTGGGTTTTATTAATGAGTTTACAACCCATCTTGGCTTCCTAGTAGACCATGGACCACAGCTCTAGAACAGTGGTTCTCCATGTACATGGGCTCGTCAGTTTCGCTGTTCAGCTCTCATCCTGCACACAGTTCACCTTCCCTCACAACTGTAACATGTACAGTGTCAAAGCAGTGCTGACCAATAGAAAGTTGAGGAGAGTCTCTGGGAAGTGAACTGAAAAACACATTACTTGCTGCACGAGAGAGATAAGAGTCATGGAGTGAGGTCACCCAGTGCCTGTGTCAGTCACATGTTCGGCAGGAAAATCAGAAACTTGCCCTCATGAGCATTCAGGCAAATACAGTCATGGCAGTTGTTCCATGTAAACCCATCCCAGTGCCAAAGAGTGATGACCTCATCAACCGTAAAATAGTTATGGGTATTTTGTAGAGGAAGCACAACACCTCACACTTTGATACATGACGTAAAGTGTGAGGACTGGCTCTGTAGGAATAATCATACTTAACTGTGGGCATTTTTAGTGGTTTTTGTCTTTCCTTTTGTTTGTTTTTCTTAAATCGTACTGTCTGTAAGCAGGCCACCCAAAATTCCAGTGTTCCCAAATGTTCTTGAATACAATGTTGTGAACTTTAGCTGTAAGCTGCCGTCTTTGGGTACCTCCTTAATAACCTCTCTTTTACTCTCACTTTTCGCCTGCCTCTGGTTAAGTTTCTGAACCTCACAGATGAACTGGTCTCTATTAGTCCTTTCTCTCCATTTATTCTGGAACTACCTTTATTATTTTCTTTCCCCTCTGTGTTAGGTTACAAATTATTTGACTTTTCTAGTAGACATCTGTTACATTATTTGTTTGTAATCTTGGGCTAAAATTTATGACCCTTAGGTAGGTTACAGAGATCTCAGGAGTATATTGAGTATATTGAGTATACTGATTCCCAAACTTTTGCATTTCAAAACCAATAGAGAATGAGGGAAGGGAGCCTGGGTTGCTCACTCAGTTAAGCATCCAGCCCTTGATTTCGGCTCAGGTCATGATCTCAGGGTCATGGGATTGAGCCCCATGTTGGGCTCTGCGCTGGGTATAGAGCTTGCTTAAGATACTTTCTTTCTCTCCCCCACACTTTTTTCTCTCCCCCTCTTTAAAAAAAAATAGTAAAATAATATAATAAAAACACAATATAATAAAATATATAAAAATAATAAAAATTTAAAAAGAAAATGAGGGCTATCATAGCATTGCCACCGTTGGCTACTTTTCCCTTGGGCACACATAAAAGCACACAACCATCATTATCATTATTTCACAAAAGAAAATGCAAATTGGTAATTTAATATTAGAATAAAATGAAGTACTTAGGCACTTTTGCTTCAGCATAAAGACAACAATACTGAGAATTATTTTGTAATCCTAAACTTTACCTGGCTAAAAAATTGCTACCTAATACAGATATTTTGACCCCCTTAGTAGTCCAAAGATACGTTAGTCCCGGATCCCAGGCCTGTCCACCTTCCTAGAATAATTTATATTCCTCAGCTTCCCTTCTGCCAAAACAACTACTTTGTGTCATTTATTGAGTGCCTGCATTGGCTAAGCTTGGTATAAGGCACTTTATATTTATTTCCTCATTATGACTACTTAATTATTAATACCATATTAATCCCCAGATAGTAAAGCTTTGATACAGTCAGGGCATACAGTGAGCGTGGAGGACCCAAGATTTAACAGAAGTTGCCTGGTCACCACCGCCACTGCCCCTGTACGTTCTTCCCATACAAGCCTGATCCCTTCCTCCCCCATTTGGTTGTTAATTGTCGGGGAGAATGCTTGGCTGAGGGGGTTCAGCGGGAACTAAAAGTGGTCTTCTGCTTCCCAGGCCGTGCGTTCTGGCAGGGGGCTGTGTCTGCTTGGAGGACAGTGGGGAAGTACCTTGTTCTAGTTACTTTTCTAAGACTGACCTTTTATGTGCCTACACAGTTGATGGCCTTGTCTTTGCTGATGTTATGCCTTCACCTGAAATGGCCTTCTTCATGTCCTTTACGTGTCCCATTCCTTATTTAGCCTGAGCATAACTTAAACGACGCTCTTCATAAAACTTTCCTTAACATCTGCCACCACCACTATCCCCTCCTAGTGCCAGAGCAGGCCTTCCGTTTGTTGGCTGAGCTTCTGTAGCATTTTAATTATATATTCTCCTGTAGGACATGTTTCATTTCTTCCTTTGTATTAGAATTACCTGTATTTGTGCTTTTCAGATACTTGTGCTGACTGGCCTACCTTTTCCCCTTGTTTATAATTCAGATAAAGACCATAGAAGAGAAATTCCTTATAGAGAAGTTACTTATTAGCAAATAAAATATTTAAGACTGCAGCATATGGTTATGAGCTTCTCATTTATTCAGAGCAAAGGGATGTGCTTTTTAAAGTATTTTAGATATATTTCAACACAACCCCAGAATATTCACAAAATTGAAAAAATAGGGTAAAATATTTCATGAGGTCTATGTAGGGACATATATATTGCTTACAGTTTTAACCTTGGAAAGACTATGACGAAGAGTTGGCTACAAATATAGAAGCTGAAATTTAAAGCCTCTGAATGTTTTCTAATACAAATCTTAAGGGGAAATATATATTGGTTGTCTCACTTGGTCCAGGAATCTAGGACCACAGTTAACTTCTACATTATATTTTTGTAACAAATATTTTCTCAGTGCTTACTGTGTGCAAAGTGCTAACGATAAGGGGCTTTGAGTGTTACAAAGAGAAATACAAAGGTTACTGCTCCTAAAGTATCTCCAGATTAATAGGGTCAGTAATGTAGGGACGTGTATGTATATATATAGTGGTATTCTCCCTTATCCATTGGCAGTATGTTCCAAGACTACCTATGGATGCCTGAAACTGTGGATAGTACCAAACCCTACATATACTATTTTTTCTTATACATACCCGTGATCAAGCTTAATTTATAAATAGTCACAATATTAATAACAATAAAGTAGAACATTTCCAACATTATATTATGGTAGAAGTTAAGGCTTATTACACTGGACTCACTCTTATTCTTGTGATGATGTGAGATCATGGAATGCCTACATGATGAGATGCAGTGAAAGGAATGACGTAAGCATTGTGACATAGTGTAGGCTTCATGGACCTGACAGTGTGTCAGAAGGAGATCGTCTACTTCCAGCCCGCAGTTTGCTGCAAGGAACTGAAACCTTGCGTGAAGGCTACTGCACTTCTTTCATTTCTTTCATTTCATTTCATTTCATTTCTTTCATTAATGAGTGACATTTCATTGTATGGATATCCTACATTTTATTTATCCATTTATCATTTGTTAGAAAATTTGGGTTGTTCAGACTTTTTGGCTATTTTGAATAATACTGCTACATACAGGTTTTATTTGTGTGTAAGTTCTTGTGTGGAAACGTATTTCCATTTCTCTTGGGTGTATACCTAGGATTGGAATTGTTTGCTAACTCTATTATTAACTTTGAAGAACCACCTATTTCCAAAGTAATGTCTTTCTTTTATCTCTCCTCCCTTCCCCTTGAATCATTGGTGTTTAAAATAGTGGCAGGAGGGAGCGAGAGAAAATGAGGAAGAAAACATTTTTATTGCATTTTTATTTATTTATAATGATTACAATTTATTTTATTTATAATAATTATAATAATATAATTATTGCATTATTTATAAGACATTGCAAAAACATATTTATTGTGATTTTTTTAATGGACAATTTATTTAAAACTAGCCCACTGGAAATGATCTGCTTTTATAAGGAGGCTGACTCTGAGAGCAGGGTGGTCTTAGCAGAGGCAACTGAGGCCCCGCTCTATACGATGCTAACAGAAGTTGGTTTGGGATGGGAATGTTTGTTCATTGATATCAGAATTACCTGTGTCCTTAAAAGATATACCATAATGGTTTGTAACTTTTATATTTGTAGGGGATGTTTCACACACTGTTTAGCATTTTTGGCTTTTTGTATGTTCATGGTGAGTGAATTTTCACGTTCTACTGGATTAATTCATATGCACTTGTCAGAACTTGAATTCATTCAATTTATTTCTAATTTTAAATTGCTATTTAATTTTCTCCAAACATGAGCCAGTTTTAGTCCCCGCAGAGAGTAGTTTTCCACTAGCTCGCTGAGAGAAGTTGAGGTTGTGCTTAGAGTAACCCTTGGAGAAATGAATTGGTAGAACAAACTGTGAGGAATGTGGTAAAAGTAAACATGCATGTGACTGAAACCCATCCTGTCCATGTTCGGTTAGTCTAAAGCTAGAGCCTAACTGGTGGTTACAGTTTCCCTTTTCTCCCAGAGAAATTAAAAGTTTGGCTAAAGATTGCAAAGATAGTCATGTGATAGAGGTCACATGTGACAGACCTGATCCCACTCATTCTATGACTGTTTAATGAATTACTGTTAGGAATTCTCACCCTTAACAATGGGGAGTTTATGCCTTCGGTGTTTTTCTGCCTGTCAGCAGCCTGAAACAATTCTTATGAGACTGGCATGTACCATTTGGCAGTTGAAACCTAATTCATATTCAGAGCTTTTGGGAATGAATGACCCTCTTAAAAACTCTGAACTATCTAATATGAGGTCTGTGTTCTTAATATCAGTGTAGTGCCAAGAAATACAGTTGTACCAAACATTAGTTCTTGACCAGGAACAGGAGTCAGGGATGGTTGGTGGCTCATGGAATCCTTTTTTTTTTTTTTTTTTTTTTTTAAAGATTTTATCCATTTATTTGACAGAGAGAGATCACAAGTAGGCAGAGAGGCAGGCAGAGAGAGTGGAGGGAAGCAGGCTCCCTGCCGAGCAGAGAGCCCGATGCGGGACTCGATCCCAGGACCCTGAGATCGTGACCTGAGCCGAAGGCAGTGGCTTAAACCACTGAGCCACCCAGGCGCCCCTGGCTCTTGGAATCTTAAAAGTTATGACTCTTCTTCCAAAATGTATATATCTGAATACTAAGAATTTTTTGATGTTGTTTCAGTAGTTTTGTGCCTTCCAGGAACCCTACGTTAAGAACTTCCAATTGAAAGCCCACTATTGTCATATTAGAGTCCTTACAAACCTCTCTAGAATCTTAAAAACAATATTTTATCTCTTTGACTTCAAAAATATTACTTACTCATTGTAAGACACTTTTTGATTGGTAGAAAAAGGAAAAATTATGTAATCCATGCCTACCACCCAAAGTTTCCTTTGTACATATTTTTTTATTAGTATGGTCTTCATAATTTACTGATTCATTGTGAACACCTTTAAAGATCATTAAAATATTATTTGGGGGCTCTTTTATTAGCTTACATGTAAAATTCATTATTTATGGTATTCACTTATGGATTTTGACAAATACATAAGAGGCGTGCATCTGCAACCATCAAAGTTAAACAATATAGGTACATCATCATCCCAAGAAATTCTTTCTTGCTGCCTTCTCCCAAACATCTGGCAACTGCTGATATGTTTTCTGTTGTTTTTTTCCCCCCAGATTTTAATATAAATTGAATCTCTCAATATATAGCCTTTGGGGTCCATTCTCTTTCGCTTGGCAAGGTGCATTTGAAATTCACCCCTGTATCAGTCCTTGTCGTTGTTGAATAATACTCCATTCATCAAACTATTTACTACTTGGTTTACAAAAGTAGTACTTTTATTTATTCTTGAGGTACCTTTGCTAACATTCTGACATTGATAGTTTCAGTTCTGTTCTCTTTTGTGTATAATTTTCTGTTTATTTTTTTATTATGAATACACTGCTTCCTAAGGAGATTTAAATCTATTGCATATTATTGCCCATGTTAGAATTAATGTTTGGAGAAAGCAGAGGGATACCTAAAAAGGATGAGACCACCAAACTGCTAGAATGTCTTTTTGTTATTTGTACAGTTCTGCTATTAATGATGATAAACATTATCGCAGACGACTTCTCTACTTTCTCATTTGATTCTCAAAGCAACAATGAATGGTAGATAACAGTGTTTAGATTGTACAGATGAGGAAACAAGCTCCCAGAGTTAGTAAATTGCCTAAGGACACACTGCCAGCTGCCGGTAGGACAATCAAATAAGGGTCTTGTGACTCATTGTAGATTAAAGTGTTCATTATTGTGACAAGAATGGCAAACTGGAATTTGTACTTTGTTTAATATCCTATTTGACGTAACTTTCCTCTGGAAAGAAGAGGATGAGAAATAAAGATGATCAATAATAGGAAGCACCATTATTTAATAGGATATTATGAAATTGTCGCATTCTTCGTGTCTTTCAGAGCTTTATGGGATAGTCATATATTAAAGAAGCGAGTCAGTAAGCAATTTAGGAAGAATAATGAATTTTGTGTAAGATAGTTTTAGGAGGAATTTCATTTTGTTGAAAGTCTTATTAAGGTTAAAATGCTGAATCATAGTCTCTTCTGTCATGCCGTGTTTCAGATTACATTCTTCTTCTATAGCAATGCTCAGCAAATAGCAAGTGTGCAAGTACATAGCTGTTGAGTGACTATTCCAAATTCTGAAGATCCTTCCAAATTTGGGACTTGCTCTTTGAGGCTTTGAATATTCATGTTCCAGCCTTTCGCCTGCCATTCTTAACTGTGTTCACTTCATGTATTATTTATATCACTTCCTCATAGCCTTTCAATCAGATATGTCTATTGTTTTGGAACACTTGGGAAAAATAAAGAGGGTACTGGGTGGGATTTGGGTAAGCTTGACTAGATTTAAGAAAGAAATTCTCTAAACAGGTAGCCTTTGCCTAAATTCTCCTCCTTGTTCCCCTGGTTAATGCTTTTATCATTTCCCAACATCCTGTGTTCCCTTTGTTCCCTCAGTTTCCTCTATGATTAGATGGCCAGGGCTGAAATGTATTGCCTTCCTCTGAGTCACTATGCCTGTTAGATAAGTGCCAGAAGTTAGGAAGGACAGATTTCTGAACAAGAGCCCCATAACTGTACAGTCCAGAACCCTTGACCAGAGTTCCGGATTTCAAGTGCAATTCAGCCAGTACATATTGGAAGTACAGAGAAGACACCCTTTGGCCAGATATTAAGCAACTGAGTATAAAAATCAGCATTAGGCCAAAGCCCAACATTGCTATTATGGAATAAATTTCTAAGAGCCAGAAACTGAAAATATTCTAAAATGAGTATGACAACATCCTTTTTAAAAAGTGGAGGAGTCAGGCAATTAAAATTTGGCATCCTGGTTGGGAGCAGCGATCTCTCAGCTCTGTCAGCTGCTCCTGTGTTTACTCTTCTGCACATGGACCTTAGTAGATGCTGACTTTCAGCTTCTAATATCATTAACCCTTGTGTGCTTACAGTTGAGAAAATCCATTTCAGTGATTTTTTTTCACTCAGGAACTTCGTACCTGGAATGTGTAGCTTGGGTGAATCTCAAAAAAATGAATCCATCTCTAATTACTGAAGATGGTTGGCTGTCTTTAGCAATCAGAATTTTTATTTTAAATTTCAAAACTTTGAAGTATCATCTCAGTGCTTTCTTAGAAAGTTGTTTTGAAGTTTTGTTAGTGAGAACAGAATATATTTTGAATACCTCATTTTTCTAAACATTTTTTCACCATCTTTACATTCTTTTTCAGGATCAGAATTAGTTGATTATGAATTTTGGGATTTTTCCCTCATGAAATTTTGATGTGTCAGAGTTGGCATTCTGCTTTTAATTCATGCATTATGGGAAGTCTTTTTAAAAAATCCTATATGGATTAAATAACTCAAATCTGAAGACAATTCTTAGGGCTTATCTTATTTATTTTTGTTGAATGCCGCGTAGTATATAGGAAGGCAATCCAGGTCATTTAGACTTGGAGTTGATTTCCTCACTGATGATCACAACCTGCAAGCATGTGTGTGTCTCCATCCACTGCATGTAGTATCGCTTCTGTTTCCACCCCTTAGCGAAGTGATTGCAATAAAATCTTAGTCCCTGTTACTTTATAGACGTTCAAGGTCTTTGGCCTAATAAAATACGTTATGGTTCTTTGTGTGTAATTCAAGGAAATAATCTGTTTTCTTTCCCTCCCTTGTCAGCCCTCCTCTCCGCTTCTCAGAGATGTTCTAGAGTTATGTCCCTTTGTGTTTTCTTTTTATCAAGCTTTGAGTGTGTTACATTTCTTATTGGGCCATTTTGTACTCTCTCACTTTTAGCATTAGGATTTCACTTTTGTTTTTGCTTTGGCTGTAACTGTGCGTGCCCTCAGAAAGAAAAAGAAGTAAAGGAAATACGGCATGTATAGAAATGTATTTAGATGTACCTGAGGAATCTGAGATGTAAGTGGTTGACAATTATCATAAAAATCCTATGACCCGATCTAAATTGATGAGATTTCTAACTTAACCAGTGTTAAACCTTTATTGATTATAAGTATTTATATACTCATTAATAATAATAATATCATATTCCACTTGAGTATTTTCACATTAAATAACTTTTTTACTTACCAAATATTTGAGAACCTAGTCTATGCTTTTTGATTACAGCGGTGAGCAATTTTAAAAAAAATTCAAAGAAGACAATTTAGGTGATACAAGCTTTAACATTTTGCGAAGTGGGCAGTCTGCTGTTGGAGAACTACAAAATGGGACTTAGGCAGGAAGCATTGATAGGATAAAGAATAAAGAACAAGGAAGAGGAAATATAGTATCTGATTGATTGGGGCCACTTAGTCTTGTTCTGGGTGAGAAAGTCCAGAGTTGGCTTGATGCTTGGGGTTAGCTGACTCTATATAGTGCATTTCTGGTCAAGCAGAGCATTTACAGGGACCCAAAAGTTTTGATTTGCTCCCATGGCTCCCCAGGTAGGAGTGCCTCCATCTTGGGCCTGGACATTTATTCCAACAGCAGTAGCGGGTTATGGCCTTTACTCCCATGGAACCTACTGCTTAGGAAGGAATACAGACATTAAATAGGGAATTCGCTCAAGGTATAGCACCAAAACAAATCTGCAGGAAGTTTTACCAGGGAAGTGATGTTCAGAAATGCTTAATCTAAGACCAGATGACTTGGAATTAACCAGGTGTTGTATAATAAAAAATATAATTGATCTTTATTCCTGGTTCCCAACACTGAACTTCTAAAATCTTTGGAATTTCCTTAGTGATAGTGCTGTATTACTCATAAGAATCCCCTGTCCGGTGTACTTGAGTTTATGCAAATGAGGTGACTCAGGGCATCAAAAGGGGACCTGGTCACTAGAGAGGCTAAACACAGGATTAGAGGATGGGAACTAGTCCTACTTCCTATCTCTTGGGAGGAAGTTAGGCCTGGAAATGGAGTTATAAGAACTCTTGAGCGGGGCGCCTGGGTGGCTCAGTGGGTTAAAGCCGCTGCCTTTGGCTCAGGTCATGATCCCAGGGTCCTGGGATCCAGCCCCACATCAGGCTCTCTGCTCAGCAGGGAGCCTGCTTCCCTTCCTCTCTCTCTGCCTGCCTCTCTGCCTACTTGTGATCTCTGTCTGTCAAATAAATAAATAAATCTAAAAAAAAAAAAGAATAAAAAACTCATTTAAAAAAAAAAAAAAAAGAACTCTTGAGCAGTAAGATTCTGAGAACATCCAGGTTGGTGAATATGTCACGGTGCTAGAAAGGTGGCACATCTGGAGAGGGCCTGGAGGCTCTGCCCCTCTCCCCACTCCATGCCTTGTTCTATGCATCTCTTCCATCTGGTTGTTCCTGAGTTGTCACTTCTATAATAGAGAAGCCGGCAGTCATAGCAGGGCACTGTACTGAGTTCTGAATCATTCTTGAGAATTATCAAACCTGAGGAGGAGGTTGTAAGATGTAAGATGTGAATTTGTAGTTGGCTAGGGAGAAGTGCAGGTCATTTGGGGACCCCACTTGCAGCTGGCATTTGATGTCTTGTGGGACTGAGCCCTTTACCTGTGGGGTCTTTGCTGACTCTGCATATTGAATTGCTGGTGCACTCATTTGGCATTGGAAAATTGGTGTTGAAAAGACACCACATTTGGTATCAGGAAACACCTCATATCAGACGAGAGTAAGTGGAAGTAAAAAAATACCCGGCGTGAGGTTGTTGAGATGGGAGGGGGCTTGTCTTGTTCTAGGACTTGAATGAAAGTGTGTCTTAAAAGGTTGTAAGCAGGTGAAAACACATCAGACTTCAACCTTAATGAAACAACAACAACAACAACATTCTAGTTACCACATAAACAATTGATGTGATTAGAAGGAGGGGAAGAATGGTTACAGAGACTGGTGAGTAGGCTGGTGTGGGCCTGCAGGCAAGAGACAACAAAGACGCGCTTGGGAGACCAAGCCAGTCAGAGTAGAGGTGGTGCATGCAGGGTACAGTTTTATGAAACTCATAGAATATGCTTGATTCTGAAGAAAGAATTGTACAAGCAGCAAATCCAGAGATTTTTACGGTGAGAGTTGATCAGGGTGATCCAGGAGAAGGCCTAGTATACGTCCAGGTTTGTGTGACCTTGGTTAAGTTATTTAGTCCTCTGATTCGCAGTTTTTCATTTTGAGAACAGAGCAGTAATTATCTTCTTACTTCATAGGGCTTGAAAATCAAGTAAGATAAAGTGTGTCAGAGCCCTTTGTGAATTTATTGTTGGAGGGTGACACTTCATATCTATGTTTCTTGCCATCATCAAAACCGAAAACAAAATGAAAGCTAGTTGCATTACATTTCTTTTTCAGGTAGTTTCTTCTGTCCTACTTTTAATTGAGCCTTCCAAGGAACTATTTTAGGAAAAGCCATTCTTATTTTAGGTGAAATATTTTCCTCCGAGGTTCTGAAACTCTATCTCAGGAACAGCCAGTTCATAGAGGTGACCCTGATTTCTGTGTGCGAGACCTTCTTTCTTGGGGCTGTAAAGAGAGAAGAGAGTAGTATCGGTGTGACGCTGTCATATCTATAGGTTCTTATTTGGAGCTGAGGTTGGGGGAAGAGGTGGGCGAGCGATCAGTTCAGTGAGGCAGGAGTGGTTACAGCTTCCAGCCAGGAAGTACCTGAAGAGAAGCATGTTGACCAGCAGGATCTACAGTCATTTAGCTCCATATCAGAGGAGCCGTGAGTTGAAGGCTGAATTCTGTAAGGTGGCAGGCAGGACCGGTGGAGCCACTTCCCTCTTGACTGGCTGTTCCCCAGAAATAGCAGAGCCTGGCTTTCATGCTATGCTTCTCCATGGGTAATATCCTAGGAGAACTCATTTTCTTGTTAGGGTAGGGACTTTGTCTCATTACTAGGCATCCCCAGAACCTAGTTATGTATGCACATATAATAGCTTCTTTTTTTTTTTAATTTTAAAATTTTTTTATAAATATATAATGTATTTTTCACCAGGGGTACAGGTCTGTGAATTGCCAGGTTTACACATTTCACAGCACTCACCATAGCACACCCTTCCCATTGTCCATAATCCCACCACCCTCTCCTGACCCTCCCTCCCCCCAGCAACCCTCAGTTTGTTTTGTGAGGTTGAGAGTCTCTTATGGGTTGTCTCCCTCCCGATCCCATCTTGTTTCATTTATTCTTTTCCTACCCCCCAAACCCCCCACATTGCATCTCCACTTCCTCATATCAGGGAGATCATATAATAGTTGTCTTTCTCTGATTGACTTATTTCGCTAAGCATAATACCCTCTAGTTCCATCCACATCATCGCAGATGGCAAGATTTCATTTCTTTTGATGGCTGCATAGTATTCCATTGTATATATATACCACATCTTCTTTATCCATTCATCTGTTGATGGACATCTAGGTTCTTTCCATAGTTTGGCTATTGTGGACATTGCTGCTATAAACATTTGTGTGCACATGTCCCTTTGGATCATTATGTTTGTATTTTTAGGGTAAATACCCAGTAGTGCAATTGCTGGGTCATAGGGTAGCTCTATTTTCAGCTTTTGAGGAATCTCCATGCTGTTTTCCAGAGTGGTTGCACCAGCTTGCATTCCCACCAACAGTGTAGGAGGGTTCCCCTTTCTCCGCATCCTCGCCAGCATCTGTCATTTCCTGACTTGTTAGCCATTCTTTTAGCCATTCTGACTGGTGTGAGGTGGTATCTCATTGTGGTTTTGATTTGTATTTCCCTGATTCTGAGTGATGTGGAGCATTTTTTCATGTGTCTGTTGGCCAGCTGGATGTCTTCTTTACAGAAATGTCTGTTCATGTCTTCTGCCCATTTCTTTATTGGATTATTTGTTCTTTGGGTGCTGAGCCTTTATAGATTTTGGATACTAGCCCTTTATCTGATATGTCATTTGCAAATATTTTCTCCCATTCTGTCAGTTGTCTTTTGGTTTTATTAACTGTTTCTTTGCTGTGCAAAAGCTTTTGATCTTGATGAAATCCCAATAGTTCATTTTTGCCCTTGCTTCCCTTGCCTTTTGCAAGGTTCCTAGGAAAAAGTTCCTGCGGGTGAGGTCAAAGGGGTTGCTACCTGTGTACTCCTCAAGGATTTTGATGGATTCCTTTCTCACATTGAGATCCTTCATCCATTTTGAGTCTACTTTTGTATGTGGTGTAAGAAAATGGTCCAATTTCATTTTCCTGCATGTGGCTGTCCAATTTTCCCAACCCCATTTGTTGAAGAGGCTGTCTTTTTTCCATTGGACATTCCTTCCTGCTTTGTTAAGATTAGCTGACCGTAGAGTTGAGGGTCTATTCTGTTCCATTGATCTATGTGTCTGTTTTTGGCGTATATAATAGCTTCTTAATAGAGACATGTTGAAGAAAGGCGTTTTTGTAAGGCATCTTTGCCGTATTTACCAAGCGGCTTTCTTGGACCGTATTTGATGTATAGTTATGGTTCTGTGCATATTGATTTTCTGCAATATATTATGTACCCATGTAGTCCACGGAATCTGGTTGGTTTTCCCTCCTTAACATCTCTCAGACATGGAGCACCTCGGTGGCTTAGTGGGTTGGGCCTCTGCCTTCGGCTTGGGTCATGATCTCAGGGTCCTGGGATCGCGTCCGGCATCGGGCTCTCTGCTTAGCGGGGAGCCTGCTTCCCCCCTATCACTGCCTGTCTCTCTGCCTACTTGTGATCTCCCTCTCTCTCCATGTCAAAAAAAAAAAAAAAATTAAAACATCTTTCAGACATGTTCCACCTCCATTTCTGTGCCACTTCCTTCACTGAATCCCTCTTTTCAACTGGATGATTATGGTTTTTAAACATATCCGGGGCACCTGGGTGGCTCAGTGGGTTAAGCCTCTGCCTTCAGCTCAGGTCATGATCTCAGGGTCCTGGGATCGAGCCCCACATCGGGCTCTCTGCTTGGCGGGGAGCCTGCTTCCTCCTCTCTCTCTGCCTGCCTCTCTGCTTACTCATGATCTCTCTCTGTCAAATGAATAAATCTTTGAAAAAACAAAACAAAACATATCCTACCTTCAAATCTTATACCCTTCAACCACCCTTCCCATTGCTGTCAGGTATGTCATCTCTAAGGTAGAAATTTAGTTACTTTCCTGCTAAAATGCTTAAATATTAAATAGTTCCTTTTTTGCCATCAGTTTCTAGCCATGGTATCCTAACACCATGAGATGTCACAGTTGGGAAGTAAGAGGTATATCTGTATTTATGTTCTCATGGAGATAATCCCAAAAGGGGATAAAAATGAGTGTGGTGCTTTATGTTTTCATTATGACAATTAGTGACCTTTATGTATGTTTTGTATTTATTATAAATGATAGTGTTTTTATTTTAATAAATTAAAACTATCAAAGAGCCACATTGTATTTTTCATAATATAGATATACTTTATAGTTTTATTTCTGACCGTGTGAAGAATGAACCAAA
The DNA here is from genome assembly GCF_922984935.1 of Meles meles. Taxonomy (NCBI): domain Eukaryota; kingdom Metazoa; phylum Chordata; class Mammalia; order Carnivora; family Mustelidae; genus Meles; species Meles meles. Next base: position 113,877,039 of record NC_060073.1, on the reverse strand, counting down.
GGACAAGAAAGATCAACATGAAAGTGACTTTTTTTCCATCATCCCTACACTTCTAGTAGGTTGAAGTTGTTTCTGAAAGGAATGATTGCTAACTTAAATTCGTTTGTCATTGTCATGCATTAAGGTATGTAATGCAGTACAAACAATATGGTGATAATCTTATAAGTTAGGAAATAACAAAACCTGAATGTTGTTAATTGGAAGAGAGTTAGAGTAACAGAAATCCAAATAATATCTTATCTAGTTACATTTTCATGAGTCTGAATTAGTATTTTCCTTCAAATAGTCAAATATGTACACAGGAATACTGAGTGAGATCTTTATACTGGGTCTCACTATGTAATTTATTTCTTCTTTTTTTTTTATTTCTTCTATTATAAGACTCTTATGAAGTCTGCTTGCTTTATAATAAATGCTAAAAGAGCATATTAAATGGTATTAGATGTTAAAATGCAGTTAAATGAAATATCCTACTTGCAGTGTGTCAGAGCATAGATCTCAGAGACAATAAAACAGGTAGAAATTAGAGCAATTCCCACAAGCAGGAAAACTATAGAGAAGGTGAGCTTAATTCTGCTTAAATCCTTGGCTGAGTGTCAAGTGTTACAGGCTCAGGGGAGACCTGTAGGAAGTCAGACTAAAAAGGCAGCATTTGTCAGCCACAAGGACAAAACAGAGCTATAAGCAGCTGAGCACCATGGGTTAGAGAGAGTTTGTGGTTTGAATCCAAGCAAGATAACTGCCTAATAGAATACAAATCCAGTAGTCCTCAGAAAAACATGACAGAATTCCGTGTCTATATCTGCAGTGTCTATTTTGCTACAAAAATATTAGAAATGCAGTTAGGCAGTAAAATGTGATCCATACCCAAGAGAAAGGCAGTCAAAGAAACTATTGGGCCAGATTTGAATTTAGCGGACTTCAAAGCAGCTATTTTAAATATGTTCAAAGAATTAAAGGAAAGTATGTTCAGAGGTTTAAAGGAAAATATGGTATGAATGAATAAGTACAGAGATAATCTCAGCGGAGCTATGGAAACACTATTAAAAACAAAAAAAAGCTGGGTAATCCTAGAGCTGAAACACATAATTACTGTTTAAAAAAAAAAAGAAAGTGCCCAAACATGCTAAATGGGCTCAAAAGTAGTTTGGAAATAGCAGAAGAAAGGAATAGCAAACCTGGAGGCCCAGTAGAAGTGACCCTGTCCAAAAACCAGGAAGAAAAAAGACTGGAAAAAGAAAAAGAACAAAACCTCAGGGAACTGTGAAGTAGGCCAGTATGTATGTCCTGGTAGTCCTGGAAGAAGAGATGAGAAAGAGGCATGCAAATGTTTGAAGAAATAATGACCCAAACTCCCCAAATGTAGTAAGAAACATGAAATGATAGATCCGAGAAGGTTGCAGAGCCACAAGAAAGAGGAACACAAAACCATTCCAGGCTGTATTCTAGTAAAACTCCTCTATAATAAAAAGAAATGTTTGAAAACCACCAGAGGAAAATTGTTGCTTGTTGCTTACATTTCAAGGGAAAAACTGAAAATATTTGTTGTTAATCATAAAATTTGACTTTCTGAGAAAAAAATTAGAATTTTGGAGAACTTGTATCCACCAGTAGCTTCCCCATACTTTGAAAGATACTTCTTATGATATTGATGGTGATATTAATAAATGCGATTTTAAAAATTATTGTAGAATGAAATGTGTCAGCACTTGAAGATTCACAACAGGAAGATCTGCATAAATTAAGTGAAGGAGTGTTTTCCAAACAGCAGATGCATGATATTACACCATCACTTACTGGTTAAAGATACATTCAAAGTGAAAAGTAGACCATTGGATTTTAATTTAACGGTACAGAATGGCTTCAGATTCTGTATTGCAACTACTTGTTCTGAAACTACTCATCAGGGTTTGTTGTATTATCAAAGGAAAGTCGTAACTGCTTACCGGAAAAGGCTATTAAACTACTCCTCCCTTTTCCAACTATCTATCTCAGAGAGACTAGATTTTCTTCATATACTTCACCCAGAACAACACATTGTGAATGCAGAGGAACATTTGGGCATTCCATGGCCTCCTTTTAAACTAGTTATGAAAAGGGCACCTGCGTGGCTCAGTTGGTTAAGCATCCGACTCTTGATTTGGGCTCAGGTCATGTTCTTGGGGTCATGAGATCAAGCTGTGTCAGGCTCCATGCTGTGTGTGCAGCCTGCTTGAGATTCCCTCTCTCCCTCTCCCTGTTCTCCTGCCTGCCTCTCTCCCTCGGCTCACATGCACATGTTCTCTCTCTCTAGAAAGAGAGAGGGAGAGAAAGGAAGGAAGGAAGGGGAAGAAAGAGAGAGAAAGAAAAAGAAGAAAGAAAGGGAAAATACTTATTAAAGAAACTTGCAAAAATCTAAAACAACGTTCTTTTATTTTGGGAAATTATAACTTTTTCATAAAATATGACATTTATGTTAAAATGTAGTGAATTTTGTTGTTACTTTAAAATCAGTTTTTAAAGATCTTAGTCTTAATTTCTAATACAGTAAATTGTCAGTAGATATAATCTACATTCATAGGACTTTGGAGTCCTTCATACTTTTTAAGTGTAAAGGTACCCTGAGACCAAAAACTTGAGAATTGTTTTGAGTCTGCTCTGTCTTTGATTCCTTTGAGAGCATCAGACTGGAAAATTGGAAATACCTTGTAGCCCAGGAGATTAGTGCTTTTGAGTATATGATGACGTTCTATTTTGTTGGTATCTTTGAGTATTTTCAAGTGGACCATATAGTATGCTGTGCAGGCCTTTGCTTACTGCATTTGATGGCAAGGCCCCCCACCCCCACCTTTGCTACAGTCTTTTCAGGCCTGTTATTTTCAGCTGGGAGCTTTACCAGGAAAGCAATAGGGGCCTTTTGCAGTGATGACTAATCCTTCTTTTCTTTTCCTCTTCCTCCTTTTGTTATGTTTAGATGTTATCCAGGGAGAGCTGTTCATAAAGTGTTCCAGGCCCTCTATCATGGCCTTGCACAGTCACTTGCTATGCTATTCTGAGTTGTTATTCACTTCCTGGGAAAGAACATTAAACATTTGAAAACAGAATCATTGACGTTTGTCTCATATGGTGTGAAGAAGAATTATAAAGATGGTAACTGAGAGAAACTCATCCAGAATTTTTTTTTTAAGTCCTACTTATAATCTGTTAAATGCATGTGGTGGTAGTTGTTTGGTTTTGTAACCTAGTAGATAAGAAGCACAATGTGCCAAAAATAAATTTTCTATAAGAGATGGTCATTACATAAATGTGTAGTAAGCATATTTTAACATTACATTGCTTTGTTCTTTGACAAAAATAAACCACTATAAAATAAAAGCAAAAAAAAAAAAAAAAAAAAAGAGCCCACCTATGTTCCCACTTGCATAAAACGGAATTATCCCCACATGGGATAATTCCATGTGTTACTGCTTCATCTGTCTCTTGGTATTCCTCTCATTTTCCATTGTTTTAGTGACTTCATACTTACACTTGAATTTAGAACACTCCTTACTATTAATGAACTTGTGTTGATCTGATTATTAAATTTAACATTTAGATTACTGTGATCATAAAGTCATCGGACAAAAAGTTTCTCTACCCTATCATCTGACCTTTTATATCTTCATGTAATATTCTGGGGAGTTTTGAAATTCACATGTGTATGGATAGGAGCACAAAAAAACTTTATTTTATACTTTATTTCTTTGACAGTTGAGTTATGTGGAAGTAGTAAAACTGACCATTTTTCCCATGTTGTGTTTAAGGACTTAATGGTGATTTACTTTCTGAATCATATTTTCATTTTATTTTTGAAATGACATGGATTTCCTTTCTCTTTGCAAATGATAATGGTTCTGAAAGTCAATAATGGCTTTCACCAGAATAGAAGGCTTCCAGTTTGAGGCTATCAATTAGAGAAGTGTTTGAGTCCTGAAATAAGACTTGATTATTCATCAGACATTTTTTTAAACCACAACTCCCCTTGTGTTTCCTTAGGTCAGAGATGAAGAGGAAGCCTTTCTGGATTGGAGTGATGATGATGATGATGGATTTGATCCGAGCACACTTCCAGATCCAGATAAGTACAGAAGCTCTGAAGAATCAGATAGTGAAGACCTGGAAAATAAAATTAGGTATGTTTTTACTTTTAGTAGGATTAAGTATATGTATCTTCTCCTCTGAATGCAGAGGTTGTGTAGAGACAAATGCTTTGTGCTTTTCTCATCATTTTGGGGGCTCTCTTATTGTTTCTATGATCACTGTTAGTTGTAAGAGTAGTAAGAGTTGTTTTTTCTTTTCTCTGTTCTTTCTCCTTCTGAATCCTTTGTGCTTAAGTCTTAGTACGGTATATATATATATATATATTTTTTTTTTTTTTAAATATTTTATTTATTTGAAAGACAGAAATCACAAGCAGGCAGAGAGGCAGGCAGAGAGAGAGGAGGAAGCAGGCTCCCTGCGGAGCAGAGAGCCTGATGCGGGGCTCGATCCCAGGACCCTGAGATCATGACCTGAGCTGAAGGCAGAGGCTTTAACCCACTGAGCCACCCAGGCGCCCCTTAGTACGGTATATTTAATGCAAACAGAGGCAAAATTTTATTTCAATTCACTGTCAAAGGACTCTATTGAGAGTGTTAAAAATTCTCTCTGAATTTTAAAAAAGGGCAGTTACACTTTCACATTTTTTGATATAAAATTAAATAACAAATACATAAAATAATGGAAAACTTAAACATAAACAGCCCTTGATAAATTCTCTCAATTTAAAATCCATTCATTTGTAATGTGAACTTATTTGTGACCATGCCAAAAACAGATGAAATGCACTGGGTTGAAAAATAGTGTGATCTGCTCGGCCTTTGTTTTCAGAGTACTGTGTATTAGATTATGTTGCGATTGTGTTGGTTTAAGGGTTGACGGCACTGAACTTTGTGGACATTCTAAACCAGTGAGCCTCTTTAGGCAGAAGGGAGGTACTGATGACAGCCGAAGTTCGTTTGAAGCACAGAGTGCTTGTTGGAACCCTGACTACTAGCTCAGGGATTTGGGAGTTGGAGAGAGAGGCCACAAAGAGCTATAATCTGGTTTTAAGTAAGAACATTATGAAAAAAATCTACCAAAAAGTTATCCCCTAAAGAGTAAATGCTAAAGGGGGAATCATTTCAGAGTTGCTCTTGTGTTCATATAAACATATAATTATTTTACAATACTGAAATGACATCCAAAATGCTGTCTTCCCAACTGATGCCAGAAACTTGAGACATTTGCTGTTGGACTGCTAGGTAGTGGACCTAATGGTTTTCTAGTTTTTCTAGTGGACATAGAGCAGACCAGGTAGTGAACATACTAGCTTTACTACCAAAGGGGTACCACAGGTGAAAATAATTTGATTATGACTTAGAAAAATATATAAATAGGTGCCATAGGGTTAAACAATTTAGTTCAGGGCTGTAGTCCTAATCTTGAGAAATTGATCTTTAAGGGGAAATATTCACACTTTGCTTCAGAAAGTTCCTTCGTGCCCATGTTGAGACCTTGGTGAACTAGCAGTTCATTAAGTGGTTAAGTGGATGCTTCCCCATATATTCTAAAATAAATGTCCCTTTTTCACATTTGTTTTATGGTATCTCCATTCTGACACATGCCAGCATTCCTTCTGCATCTGATTCATAATGATTTTTTCCCTAACAATTCCTACGATAGCTTCTGGGTCATCCTTAATCTGTGTGCAGCAGACATGTCATTTCATTCTTCTGGCATTTCTTACCCTCACAGTGACATTTCTCTGCTACCACCTCATTAGTGTGACTTGTTCTCTAGTAGCTTCCTGTGCTTCACCCTCTTAACTGGCCTGTAAATGCTTCCAAGCTAGAAACTGTGTTTTGTGTCAACAGCTGTAGCTCCTGCCTCTACTCCTTTGTCCACTGTTATTATCACAGGCACAGAGAAGGTCCTGAAATATTTGAATTGATTAATTGATTGATGAAGGAGAATTGTAGAGTAAAAAAAGAGAAGTCTAACCATCAGCAACTATATAATTGGTCCTAATAGTTTAAGTGATATAAGAGAGAATAGATGGTTGGAGAACTGGAGAAGCTAACTTTAGATAGTGTAATGGTGAGGGACAAGAAGACCAGAATAGCTTAAGATGCCAAAGCATCTTTTTTTTCTTTTTTATTTGACAGAGGGAGAGTTAGAGAGGGAGCACAAGCATGGGGAGTGAGAGAGGGAGAATCAGGCTCCCTGAGTGGGGAGCCTGATGTGGGGCTCGATCCCAGGGCCCTAGTATCATGACCAGAGCCAAAGACAGATGCTTAACAGCTGAGCCCACCCAGGTGCCCCAAGATGCCAAAGCATCTTAACTTAAATGTTCAGATGGAAAATAATTAAACATTACATGAAAATTAAAATGGTTTTAATTTCAGGCACAGCTAGTAAACTGTATTAACAGAAATCAAAAGGAATTGGTAAACTTGTCCTATACTGAAGAGAGATCATCTTATGTTGGAGAAATTACCAACCAGGGCTTATTCCCTTTGGCACATGTAAGGACTTCCTAGCAGTTTTTGTTTGTGATGACAGTGATTATCCAGTGTACCCTGTCTTCTTGTAGATAAAGAAACCAAGGCTCCCGGGAATAAAATAATGTGTGATCACAGTACCAAGTTAGGGACCTATCACGGTAATGTGCGTAAATCAAATTGACTCCATGTTTCTAATATTCCAATGAAGTTATATAGAATTACTCTAGCATTAGGAAAGGTAGCTCAGGAACATAGTCTGAAGACCAGTTTTATGTCATTTGGGTAAAGACTTGATCCATGAACTTACTATATATAGGATAGATGTGACTAGATTATGGTTTCCCAACTTCAACATTACTAACCTCCTATACAGATAATTCTTAGTTTTGGTGGATTGTGAGTGATTGTAGACTGTTGAACACCGTCCCTGGCCTCTACCACCAGTGCTTCTGTAGTTGGGACAACCAGAATTATCTCAGACATTGCCACATATTTCTTAAGGAGCAAAATCTCCCACTGGAGTAGACCCAGGATGGCAGGTCCATATTATACTCGTCCAGTATATACTTTGTCTATATTCCTTTGCATTTAGCCCAAGTGGTCCTTCTCAGTACAGCCTGTATCAATCAGTTGGGACTCCTACTCAAGACAAAACCTGTTTGCCATTCCCAAACTAAGGCAGAGTGTCGGGTAGTTACAAGGTGTAGCCAAAGTGTGAAATGCCTGTATATACTCTACCTCCATTTTCTCCCTTTCCCCTTCTCTGTTAAAATGACCTCAGTGAAAATGAATAAAGATAAATGTAAACTAAAACCAAAATTGTATTTAGATAAGTAAAAGTATTCACAGGTAAATCCATATACACTAGAATTTTGACAGTGGTAATTGCTGTTGTTCCTGCTGTTGATAATACCACACCAGCACATTTTACTGTATTGTTCGAGTTGGACTGCATCTTTTTTTCTTCGCCTCCCATAAACAGGAAGAGGTGCTGGGATTTTGTGATGTCAGCTTTCCAGGGCTCTCCTGGCATGCTCACGGGTTTTTATCTGCTGCGTTGTTTCTAACCTCAGCTCCGTAATTGCAGCAGCAGTGAGTGTGTCAGCCTCTTGGTCATGTTCGCTCTCCCAGTGGGTTATTCTCTGCTTATTAACTTCGCATTTTCCGATATGAGTTTACTTTTATGGGACCAAATAACACCAATTAGAAAATGGCTCAGTCCCAAAGTAGCTCGAGCCAGTTTCTTTGAAAGTTTCTTCTAGGTATTTCTTTGTCCCTTACCTCAGTGGTAACCCTAAATATTCAGCTTGAGTAACACTTTTGTTGCTCTACATAGAGAGACATAGTCAGGAGGAAGTAGGCAAAGGAGAGCCAGATGTAGCGGAGAATGACTGAATCTGGGGTCGATAATTCCTTCCTCAGAGAGGCGCGATAGGGTTTTGAAGAGTGTACCTCTGTCTCCCTCAGCACAGTGCAGTAGAATTTAACCCATCCTTAACCCTCTGTAGAATTCTCAGAATTGTCCTAACACTGATTCCTGCGATTCTGATGTGTGGGATTCAGCTCCTTTAAGTTAGCATGACTAGAAGAGTTCTCTTGCTTAAGAGTTCTCAGCGACAATGAAAATAATATGACCTTGAGTTCCTTTGAAGGAGCTTTAAGAATGTTTTCATTAGTAGCTCATTTATCCCCAGAAAGAGAGCAGTGGGATAGGAGGAACAGTAGTGTCCCCCATAGTACAGAGGATGTCAACCTGGCTAGTCAGCAGCAGATGGCTGAGCTCCGGCAGAGGCTCCGAACTTTTGTGTGCTATTTTTGAAAACAGAGAAGGGAGAGCTTGCTTTGACACCATGTGGTCTCTTTCCTCATCTTCCATCCTCCTTACACATTGGCCCAGGCTGTGTTTTACTCTGTAGCTTTCCCTTCTGGTTCCTTCCAACTGTGGAACTAGCATAGGTAGCGTTACTACACGATGTGTTAGCATTTGTCATTGTCATCGTTGTTACTAAAATAGAACAGTTTGGTCGGAACCTAGCTCTTTGCTGCACTGGGCTTGGTAGCATTGTGGGATTCATTGGTCTGCTAGGAATGGCAAAGAATCATGTTCTTGCCTCTAGTGAATTTTGATACAGACTTTTATACCTCCAGAGGAAGAAAGACCTCAAGTGTTAGAATTGTCTTTGTACTACTAAGTGATTTTTTAATTCTTCATCTCCCCAACAGGCTATGTAATGTATTTATACTGCTTTCACAATAAGAATATTTGGCTATTTTCTATATGTGGTGCCAAGAACTGGAGTAAGAACCTTCTGTATTATTTAAATCATGTTCTACTTATTTAAGAATTAAAAATATCCCCTTACTGGTTAGTCTCCAGCTTGTTGTAATATTTCTTCTGTCTGTTCTTTCAACTAAGAGTTTTTTAGTAATCATGTGCCAGGTAATAGTGAGTGCAGGTACAGAGGATGAAACATTAAAAAAAACAAACAAACAAACAAAAAAAAACCTTTCCTGCTCTCACAGTTTTTAGTTTAGCAGAGGTTGCGGACAGCTAAGCACGCAATTAGGGAACAATAGGATGGATACTTGCTGTGATCTGTGCCCTGGGAGAGGTGGGGGTGAGCAAGGGAGGGAGGGAGGGGGCTCAGGTGAGGAATCTAACCTGGGCTTGGTGGCTCTGGAAGAGCTTCCTGGAGGGAATGACATCTGAGTGAAACCTGAATGAAGTTTTCAGTCTTGCCTGAGCAGGGAAAAGATAGGTTGCCCTTCTCAACTGTACGGCCTTTGAAGTGAAACAAGAGTATCTTTAACCGTATTCCAATTAAACTCTTCTTTCACTAAAATTGTTCCTTTTAGCTGTTCCTCACAATCTGGGAGATTTGGTTTTGAGCATGTAATGTAAGATTAATTTTTGTATATCTAGTAGCATTCATCATCCTTGGTTTATGGCCATCTTCATGTGAATTGCTAATGATGAAAATTTGCAAAGTATTGAATGCGATGAAAAAGAAGCAGCTGGCTGTTCAAGATAGTCATTATTCAGTCAAATTAAGTTTTTAATATTTATAATCCTAACCTTTTTCAAACAAAAAAAAAGGAAAGAGAAGAAGGTTGTGGTTAGACTTTTACTGCCTGATAATGTGTCAGTGTTTTTTTCACAGACCAGTCTCTGGCCATGGCAGATTGCTTTATAAAAAATCCTTCCAGGGGAGGCGCGCTTGGTCGATTATTCTAGGTGGCATAAGACCCATTACATCTGTAATTTGTACTGAGACTGTTGGCATAGTTTAGACACGATAACTTCTATATGGATTGACGCCTTTTCCTGCACAGAGTAAACTGCTTTACATCTCCCATCTGGAGCTGTCCTTTTTGGCTTTTGCGACACAGCTCTGCATCGAAAGATTGATGAAGGATTTTTGTTCTGTTTTTTTTTTTTTTTTTTTTTTTTTTTTTTTTTTTTTTTTTCTTTTTTCATTTGTTTGGGGTTTTTGTTTTATTTTTCAGCTGCGTTCCCTGTTAGCTTTCTGGTTTTGGGTGAACTTGAGTTATCTTTAAGATTTGTCTCCTGTGTAACGGAGGTGACCCACGTTCTTCTGTGGTGTCTCCTCATGTTGTTCTGTGACACTTTTTCACTACATCTTGCTTCCCAACTTCTCTTCCAGGACTAAACAGTCAGCTTTGTAACATGTGGAAGGCTTTCCACCTGCAACAGAAATACATATGACTCAGAGGAGAATTTCTGGGGAAGGAAGATGGCCAGAAAGCATTTTCATTTCTTTTTAACTGTTTTTGGTTGGGACCAGTTATGCACATTCCATATTTTATATGAATTTTACTGGAATTATTGGTGTTTATTTTTAAGGGGACTTTTTTTTTTTTTCCCTCAGAGTCTAAGTATTGTGAAAAGTAAAATACTGTTGACTACAGTTCCATTTACTTGAATCTCTGTTCACTGGTGAATCTAGTTGTGTGTGGCAGATGAGGAAAGAAGTCAGCTCAGCTTAATGATATATTGACTTTATTGTGTGCCTGCCATTCTTTCCTTTCACTCTTTGTAACTTCAAAAGATTTATCTGATTCTAATATGCCTTGCAGCTTTCAAGGGAAAATCTCCATCATCTCTTCTTATTTGTGAAATACAATGAATTATCACATTCCATAGGGCTTTGATCAGAACTTCATGTGAATTATGGTTGACAAGGAGTTAATTTTGCTTGACTTTCTTTAAATTGTGTTCATTTGATCTTTCTCCACTTTGTCATTGTCCACAAAACATAACACAACACAACACAACAAAACAAAAAGAATATCCTGTGTGGCACATAGCATGAATGAACAAATTTAGATTGCTGGGTTGGGTGTGGGGAAAAGCAGTATTATTTGTCTTGGGATTCACAGGGGAAAGGATGCTACCCATCGAGGAGGGAAAGTATTATTTTCTGGGTTGAGGGTTAGGATGGGGAAGACGTATTTAGGAAATTTAGAATTTAGGAGGCTCCCAACTTGACCTTATTTGTGGTCCCAGTTTTTTGCCCTGTGCTTTCTGTTTCTCTCATTTAGCCACCCACTGAATAACTGGGCCTCAGTGACAGGAGTTTGTCATGTTTCAGAAGTGTTAGGGCCCTGGGACGACGATGAATGAGTCCAATGCCAAGAAGCCAGAAGAACCATGTAGTTGGTAATTAACCAACTAGTGGGGTTCTCATGGCTGCTACCCATAGTCTGGTGCATGGCAACTTTGTTTTCACTGAAAAGACTATTGAGAACAACACTTTCTTAGGACGATCCTCTTCTTCATTTCTTCATTTCTCATGGCCTCATGTAGAATGAATTTCTAACTAATGATTATATAGCATTCCATTATTTATATGCCATAATTTCCTTATCTACTCCCCTTTTAGAGGTCTAGGTTGTACCTTGCTTAGGTTTTTTTCATTTTTGTTGTTTGATTTTGTTTACTTTTGCTTTTGCCATTATAAGTATTTTTAAAATTGAGATAATATTAGTATATAACATTATATTACTTTAAGGTGTACAACATTGTTATTTGACAAATATATGGAATACAAAATAATTACCACCAAAAGTCTGCTTACCATCTGTCTGTTCTCTGTTATCTGTGAGCTTATTGTGGTATTCTTTTGTTTGTTCATTTCCTTTGTTTTGTTTTGTTTTTCAGATTCTATGTATGAGTAAAATCATACAGTACTTATCTTTCTCCGTGTGATTTATTTTACTTAACATAATGCCCTCAGGGTCCATCCATGTTGTCACAAATAGCAAGATTTTGTTCTTATTTATGGATGAGTAGTAATCCATTGTTTACTTATACCACAACTTTATCCATTTATCTATTGATGGACATTAAGGTTTTTCCTGTATCTTAGTTATTGTAAATAATGCTACAGTGAACCTATAGGAGTCCATGTGTCTTTTTGAATTGGTGTTTTCATTTTCTTTGAATAAGTACCAGAAGTGGAAAAGCTGGATCATGCAGTAGATCTGTTCCTAATTTTTGAGGAATCTGTGTGCTGTCTTCCACAGTGGCTGTAAAGTTTGCATTCCCACCAGCAGTGCACAAGGGTTCCCATTTTTCCCATCCTCACCAACACTTGCTATTTCCTGCCCTTTTGATAATAGCCATCCTAACAGGTGTGAGGTAATTTCTCATTGTAGTTTTGAATTGCATGGTTAGTGATGTTGAATATCATTTCATGTGTCTGTTGGCCATCTGTGTATCTTCTTTGGAAAGAAAGATCTATTCAGATCACCTGCCTATTTTTTAAGGTTTTTTTTTTTCAATTGTTGATTCACATATTCTTTATTTAGTTTGGTTATTAACCCCTTATTGGATATGGTTTGCAAATATCTTCTCCCATTCAGTAGGTTGCCTTTTCATTTTGATGATGATTTCCCTTGCTATACAGCAGATTTTAGTTTGATGCAGTCCCATTTGTTTATTTTTGCTTTTGTCTTTGCCTTTGGAGTCAGATTTACAAACACATCATTGACATTGATGTCAAGGAGCTTACTGCATAAGCTTTTCTCCAGGAATTTTATGGTTTCAAGTCTTCTATTCACACCTTTAATCCATTTTGAGTTAATTTTTGTGTATGGTGTAAGATGACAGTCTAGTTTTGGCTGACCAATTTTCTCAACACTATTTATTGGAGAGACTATCCTTTCTGCATTGTATGTTCTTGGCTCGTTTGTCCCAGATTATCTCTATAGATATGGGTTTATTTATGGGCTCTTAGTTCTGTTCCATTGACCTGTGTGTCTGTTTTGTGCCCATTCCATATTGTTTGGATTACTACAGCTTTTAGTACAGTGGAAGTTAGGAAATGTGATACTTCCAGCTTTGTTCTCCTGTTAAAGATTGCTTTGGCTCCTTAGGATCTTCTGTGGTTCCATACAAATTTCAGGATTATTTGTCCTCTTCTGTGAAAAAATACCATTGGAATTTTGATAGGAATTATACTAAATTGATAGATTCCTTTGGTTATATGGACATTTTAACAATACTAATTCCTCCATCCATGAGCACAAAGTATCTTTCCATTTATGTGAGTCTTCAGATTCTTTCATCAGTGTCTTACAGTTTTTAGTATACAGGTCTTTCACCTCCTTGGTTAAAATTTTTTCCTTGGTATTTTATTCTTTTTGATGCAATTTTAATTTCTCTAACATTTGATCATTAGTGTATAGAAACACCACTGATTTCTGTGTGTTAATTTTGTGTTTTACAACTTTACTGAATGTATTTATTAGTTCTAACAGTTTCTTGATGACTTCAGGGTTTTCGGTAATAGCTTGTTATCTGCAAATAGTGATGGTTTTACTTTTTCTTTTCAGTTCTTTCTTCTTCTGACATTTTATTTATCTATCTATCTATTTATTTATTTCCTAATTACTGTGCTTAGGACTTCTAGTACTATATTGAATGAAAGTGATGAGAGTGCGCTTTGTTGTCTTGTTCCTAATCTTAAGAGGAAAGCTTTCAGTTTTTCACCATTGAGAATGATGTTAACTGTGGGTTTGTCAGTATGCCTTTATTATGTTGAGGTACATTCCCTTTATACCTCTATGAGAGTTTCTGTCATAGATGGATGCTGAATTTGTTCAAATGCTTTTTATGCATCTATTAGGATGATCACATGACCATATGATTTTTATTCTTCATGTGCTCTATCATGTTGGTAGAGTTACAGATGTTGAATCAATCTTCCATCCCTGGAATAAATCTCACTTGATCATGGTTTGTGATCCTTTTAATGTATTGCTGAACTCGGTTTGCTAATACTTTTTTGGGGATTTTTGCATGTGTGTTCATCAAGGATATTGGCCTGTAATTTTCTTTTTTTGTGGTGTTTTTAGTTTTTGTATCAGAGTAATGCTGGCCTTGCAAGATGAGTTTGGAAGCATTCTCTCCTCTTTAGTTTTTTGGAGGAATTTGAGAAGGATGGGCATTTGATTTCCTTTAAATGTTTGGTGGAATTCACCAGTGAAACCATCTGGTCCTGAGCTTTTCTTTTCGGGAAGTTTTTGAAATTGGTCAATTCGGATTTTCTCTGTATTCATGATTCATTCCTTGAAGTTTGTGTGTTTCTAGGAGTTTATCCATTACTTGTAGATTGTCTGATTTGTTGGCATATAGTTGTTTGTAGTAGTTTCTTATGGTCTTTTGTGCTATGGTGTCAGTTGTGATCTTTTATTACTGATTTTATTTTTTGAGTCCTCGCCTTTTTTCTTGATTTTGGCTGAGACTAGCTTGATTTTTCTTGAGACTGGCTAAAAGTTCATCAATTTTGTTGACCTTTTCAAAGAACCAGCTCTTAGTTTCATTGATCTTTTTAATTATTGTTTTAGTCTCTATTTCATTTATTTCTGGTGTGATCTTAATATTTCCTTTCCTCTCCTAACTTTAAGCTTTATTTGTTCTTTTTTTAGTTGCTTTAGATGTGGATTTAGATTGTTTACTTGGGATTCTTCTTGTTTCTTGAGGTCTTGAGGCCTATATAGCTGTGAACTTCCCTGTCAGAACCACTTTTGGTGTATCCCATAGAATTTGGTGTATCATACTTTGATTACATTTTTCTTTAGGTAATTTTTTATTTCTCCTTTGATTTTTTTTTTTCCAGTGACTTATTGGTTGTTTAGTAGCATATTGTTTAACTGCTGTGCTTTTTGTAGTTGTGCTAGTTTTCTTCTCTATACCATTGTGATTGGAACAGATGCTTGATGATTTAAATTTTTGAATTTATTAGGACTTGTTTCGTGGCCTAACATGTGAGCTCTCCTGAAGAATGTTTCATATATACTTGAGAAGAATGTGCATTCTGCTGATTTGGATGGAATGTTACATATACATTTATTAAACTCATCTGGTTTAATGTGTCATTTAAGACTGATGTTTCTGTTTTGATTTCCTCTCTGGATGATCTGTCCATTGAGGTAAGTGGGATATTACAGTCCCTCATTATTATTATGTTGCTGTCAGTTTCTCTCTTTAGGCCTGTCAATATTTGTTTTATTTATTTTGTTGCTCATATGTTGGATGCATATATATTTATAAATATTACATATTCTTGTTGGATTGACCCCTTTATCATTATGTGGTTCTCTTTGTCTTCTATTACAGTATTTGTTTTAAAGTTTGTTTTGTTAGGTAAGAGTTTTGCTACACCACCTTTCATTTCCATTGCCTGAAATGTCTTTCTCCATCCCTCTACTTTCAGTCTGTAGGTGTCCTTACTTCTGTAGTTAGTCTTTTTTAGACATCATATAGATGGGTCATTTTTTTTTTTAATCCACTCAACCACTCTGTCTTTTGATTGGAAAGGTAGTCTTTTTACATTTAAAGTAATTAATTATCAGTTGGTATATATGTATTGCTATTTTGTTTATTGTTTTCAGGTTGTTTTTGTAGTTCTTTGTTCCTTCTTCTCTTGCCATCCTCCCTTGTGATTGATGATGAATTTCTTTAGTGTTGGCATGGATTCCTTTCTCTTTGTTTTCTGGCTTTTCTGTAGTTCCTCTGTTCCTTTCTTTTTTCTCTCTTTCTTTGTGGTTTGATGGCTTTCTGTAGTATTATGTTTGGATTTTTTTCTCATTTTTTTGATGTATATTTACTGTAAGTTTTTGTTCTGTAGTTACCATGAGGTTCACATATAACATCCTTTGTATGTAATGGTTGGTTTTAAGTTGATAGGAACTTAAATTTGAACACATTAGATAATTTATATTTTTATCCCCCCTACACATTTTGTATTTTGATGTCACATTTTTTATCTTTTTACTTTATGCATCCGTTAACTAATTATTATAGTTTTGGTACTTTTACCAATACTGTCTTTTTAGCTTTCTACTTACTTTATAAATGATTGATCCACTGTTTTTTTGGTATATATTTACCTTTTCCAGTGAGATTTTTACTTTCCTATATTTTCTTATTATTAATTGGTGTCATTTCTTTTCAGCTTAAAGAAATCTCCTTAACATTTCTTGTTAGTCCAGTTTAGTGGTGAATGAACTCTTTTTTTGTTGTTGTTGTTTGTGTTTATCTGGAAAACTCTTAATCTCCACTTCAATTCTGAATGATAAGTATGCTGAGTAGAGAATTTCTTGGTTGGAAAAAGTTTCCTTGCAGCACTTTGAATATGTCATGCCACTTTCTTACTCCAGCAAAGTTTCTGCTGAAAAATCTGCGGAAAGCCTTAGAGGATTTCCCATGTACTTAGCAAGTTGTTTTCTTTTGCTGCTTTTGAGATTCTGTCTTTAACTATCTCCCCTGACAACACCCAGTCACTGAAAGGGAAACTTTATTGATGCCCCAGGGCCTTGGGTCCCAGGCAGGGGGGAACCCTGTGGTCAAAGGAAGAGCCAGGGGAGGGGCCTTATTTTACCTTCTTCTTGGGGTGCAGGTTGTTGGGGTGGCCACCTGCTTGTGGCAGTTGATAGCACAGGGTATAGGTGGGCATGACACTGGAAGCAGATCATCTTGTCACAGCTGTATTTCTGCGCCAGCAGGCAGAGGAACAGCTCAGTGATGCCACCCTGCAGGTGAAGCACCAAGTACAGGGTAGATTCTTTCTGGATATTGTAGTCTGAGAAAGTGCGGTTATCCTCCAGCTATTTGCTCCCCAAAGTCGGATGCCACTAGTTAGGCAGGATGCCCTCCTCGTCTTTGATTTTGGATTTGACATTCTCCGTGGTGTCACTGGGCTCATACTTAAGGGTGGTGGTCTTGCCTGTCAGGGTCTTCATAAAGGTCTGCATATCTGTGTCCACAAGGCCACCATCCATGAGCCACTTGGCCACTTCATTGAAAAGAAAGAGTCTTTATCTTTAACTTTTAACCATTTTAATTATAATCTGTGTGGCTCTCTTTGGGTTCATCTCTTTTGGAACTTTCTGGACTTCCTTGATCTGAAATGTTGTTGCCTTACTGTTTTCAAGAGAGTTTTCTGGCCCTTTCTTTTCTCCTTCTGGGCCCCTATAATGCAAATGTTATTCCACTTGATGTTGTCCCAAATGTCCCTTAAGATATCTTCTCTTGGGGCGCCTGGGTGGCTCTGGGTTAAAGCCTCTGCCTTCGGCTCAGGTCATGATCCCAGGGTCCTGGGATCGAGCCCCACATCGGGCTCTCTGCTCAGCAGGGAGCCTGCTTCCTCCTCTCTCTCTCTCTGCCTGCCTCTCTGCCTACTTGTAATCTCTGCCTGTCAAATAAATAAATAAAATCTTAAAAAAAAAAAAGATATCTTCTCTTAAAAAAATTCTTTTTCTTTTGCTGCAGTGTCGTGGTGAATACGGTTGTTTGATATTTCAGTTCAGGTATTATTCTTCAGCTCTGTGACTTCTGCTTGATATTTTCTTATATTTTTCTGTCTCCTTTGAAGTTCTCACTGTGTTCATCCATTCTCCTCCCAAGTTCAGTGACAAACATCACTATGAACTCTCTATCAGATCGATCAATTATCTCTATTTTATTAAGGTCTCTTACTGAGGCTTTTTCTTGTTCTCTGATCTGGAGCATATTTCTCTGTCTCCTCATTTGCCTCTCCGTGTTTGTTTCTAAATATTAGGTAAAATATCTACTTCCCCATCCCAGAAAGAGTTCCCTTGTATAGCGATGTCTCATGGAGCTCAGAGACGATATCCCCCTTGGCCACTTGCACCAGGAACTCCGGAGGGCATTCCCCTGTATGAATTCCACGCGCCTGCCTGCTGTGGAGGGGCCGTCCTGCTGTGGCACAGGAGTGTGTGGGGATGTTGTACAGCCTGGCTGCGTTGTGCTGCTGTGGCACAGGAGTGGGCAGGGTTCTTTCCTGGCCTGGCTGTAGTATGGAGGTAGGCAGGTCACTCAGCAGGCACCCTCCAGTGCCGAGAGGCTTGAGGAAGAGTTCCAAAATGGTGCCTTCCAACACTGGCACCAGCAAGTTAGAATTAAGACTTCGAAATGACCCCTGCCACAGTCTGTGTCCCCGGAGAGTCCTAACCATGTTCCTGCCTCTCTTGCACACTCCTCAAGATCAGTAAGTTGGTCTCCTTCACATGTGGTCTAGGCAGTATTGAAACTGGTATCTTTGCACCAGGTCTAAGAGAGAGGGAGTCTCTTGAAAGCCCTTTATGAGCATGTTCTCTGTTCCCTACACTTTTCCTATATGTAATTCCCATTGGTTTCCATAGGCATTTGGGGGGCTCACCTCTCCTGTGCAGCATCTAGAGCTTGGTTGCCTGATGTGGAGTACAGACCCTTGACTTCTTTGGGAAAAGTTCTGTATCTATGAGATTCCTCCCAGTTATGCATCTCTCCTGAGCTTAGTTACTGTTTTGTTTTTATTATTTTGGCAAGGCTGTGCCACTTGCCCTACTTGGTTCAGGACTACTCTTTTATCCTCTGTTGTGGAGGTTCTGTTCATCTGGGTATCAGGTCTTTTTTCAGAGGAGAGTATTTCGTACGTAACTGTAAATTTGTTGTGACCATGGAAGAAGTGAGATTTGGATCTTGCTATGCCAGCATATTGAACCCCTCCCTCCTGTCAGTAATTCTTTAATGGACAGCTTTGCTGAAGATTGGATTTTCTTTCTCTTGAGATCATTTGAAAGGATAATGAGGAGTAAGACTAAACCCTAAAATTTAACTTTTCCAGATATCTGGAACACTGGGGACAAGTTTGGGTAGGAGATGATCTTGAATATTAAAAACAAATAAGTGAACAGTAGTTTGAGGAGAAAGGCTGATGTACTTCTGGGAAGCACGAAATGTGTTACATACACATTAGCAGTGAGAAAAATACATACTATAAAGCCAGCTTGTATGAGTGTTGAAATTTTTTTAATCTCAGGGAAAAGGAATAACTATGTATGTCTTCTAAATTACTGCAGAGCAGGGATTCTTAAATTTTTTTTTTAAGATTTTATTTATTTATTTGTCAGAGAGAGAGAGAGACAGAGAGAGAAAGATCACAAGTAGGCAGAGAGGTAGGCAGAGGCAGAGGGAGAAGCAGGCTCCCTGCCGAGCAAGGAGCCCGATATGGGACTCCATCCCAGACGCTAGGATCATGACCTGAGCCGAAGGCAGCCGCTTAACCACCTGAGCCACCCAGGCGTCCCCAGAGTAGGGATTCTTAATCTGGGATCTACAGATGAGCTGTAGAGGAATCTTGAACATCTTGAAATTGTATGCAAAAATGATGTGTAGGCGTACATACCACGTAGACACTCCCATGCATTTATCTGGAAAGTGGGGCCATTTATTTTCATTGATTCTGAAGTGGATTTATGAACTGGAAAAATAGAGATGGGGCCAGAACTTTTGCCAGTCCTGAATGACACATGTGCATTTTTCAGAAGGAAACATATACATAGACCATTCATGTGATCGCAGTCCTCTGCCTTCTATTTCTTCTCACCAACCCCAGCCGTTTCTCATTATTAGAACTTTGACCTAAAGGGCATCTTTTGCCCTTTTTTTACTCAGGTTTGTAATGGGTGCTGAGCCAATCAGTCTTTTGTTGACTACATTTTTTATTAAGTCCAGTTTTAGTCCTGAGAAGCTAGGAAAAAAGTGTTAAGAACACGATGCATTTCAGTTCCATTTCTGCATGCGGGAGCCTTCACCATCAGAAGGAAGCTGGACAGATTTTATGGAATGTACTGCAGTAATTAATCTTCATTAGGACTGTTGCCATGGCCTTGTAAATTAAAACTTATGATAAGAGGGAAGATCTCTGGCACAACATATTTGAGTACCAGAGTGCCTATTCTTAAGGTGGATACAGAGATTTCTGAGATTTTTTTTCTTAATGGTCCCAAGCTTGCTTATTATTAGCTTAAAATTCTTTAGGAAAAAATCTAGGCTGCATTTCTTGATATGAATGCAGAAGGAAACCTTTATACAAAAGGGGCACAAACTTGGGCACTCAGGTACTGACTCTTGGTAGCTTTCCAAATGATTCGACAGCATGTTGTAAAGAGAAACTCGAGGGCTTCTGTGTAAGTGAATACTCACTGTTTCCCATCTCAGTCCTCAGCTTCCTTATAGCTATATTAGTTGGCAGTTTCACCTGATTTCTTTCCTTTGCATTCCCCCAAAAAAGGGAGAGAAAAAGCAAGAATTTGAAAGCTGCACAGACACTATAGCAAAGGGAGTGTGCTTTCTTCAGTGTGCACCCTGTCCTGGCTTTTGTTAGGTTTCTAAAAAGGCATGGGCATTGATGTCGATCCTCTGTTTTATGATGAATGTGCACAAATGCACACATCCCTAATTGCACTTGAATAAATGCAGCTATTACGGAGGTTAAGAGCTCGAACATGAGCAAGCCATCATGGTGCTTCCAACTGCAATCTCTTTTCTGGTGTCAGGCTTACAGAATCCCCAGGGACTTTGGCTGCCATTTTATCACTTAATAATTGGAACTGCTTGCCCCAGTGTCCTTGGAAGTTTGGTGTTCACTGCACTACATTGTATTTTTGCTAAGCCTGCATATACTAGGTAAGAAGTTGACAGGATTCCCCAGCAGATCATTTTCTTCTGTAGTGCCTTGGCCACAATCATAACACACAGTGCTTGGAACATTCTTGAGGCTTGGAGTAGTTGTTCTGACTGCGGCATCCTTGCAGCCCAGGGAATATGGTTTCCAGGATACAGAGGACGTTCTGATCTCTTTTTATTGGAGTTAATTCACACATCATTTATTTAGAGTATGCTGTTTAACAACAAGCGGTTTTCCTATTCATGGCAGGTACTAATGATTATGTTCTTTTTCTTGTAAGGTTTCATTTGTCGTGTTCCTCCCCACTTGTGTAAGTCTGGTTGAAACTTCCTAAGGGTCAGACAGAGAATTTTTAAAAAATCAAGTGGTGTAAGACCTGGGAGTTTCCTCTACATGGAAAAATATCGTGTCAGTGAATTAGCCTCTCCTTTTGCCTTTCTGTTTTTTTCAAAGATTTGTCTGGGGGACAGAGATTTCAAAGATTTCTCTGGGGGAGAGAGAGTGTGTGTGTGTGAAAGTGGCAGCAAGGGAGAGAGGGAGAGAATCTCAAGCAAACTCCCTGCTGAGAGTGGAGCCTGACCCATGGCTTGATCTCGTGACGCATGAGATCGCTACCTAAGCCAAAATCAAGAGTCAGAAGCCCAACAAACTGAGCCACCCAGGTGACCTTGCCTTTCTATTTTAATACATAGGAATTTAAACAGTGTCTGCTCCTGGTAGGATGGTCTTAGAGGCGTCTGTATCTCAAAAATAATTGCTGTAGCAGGTATTAAATAAGAATTACATCAAGTTCAGGGGCGCCTGGGTGGCTCAGTGGATTAAGCCGCTGCCTTCGGCTCAGGTCATGATCTCAGGGTCCTGGGATTGAGCCCCGCATCGGGCTCTCTGCTCCTCAGGGAGCCTGCTTCCTCCTCTCTCTCTGCCTGCCTCTCTGCCTACTTGTGATCTCTCTCTCTGTCAAATAAATAAATAAAATTAAAAAACAAAAAAACAAAATCTTTAAAAAAAAAAAAAAAGAATTACATCAAGTTCTGTGGACTAAGAGACTGAATGCCTTCCCCCATAAACCATTCCATATAATTTGGGAATATTGATCTGTGTGCCGTATTACCATGAACTTTGCAACATGGGGAGAGGTAGGAATTTTGTGAAATTAAGTCTATTAAAACAAAGGCAAGCTAGTTAGCCTTGTGGGAAAACTGGCTTTTGGAGTTACACCTGAATTTGAATCTTCCCTCCTTTTGTAAGTTTTGGACCATGGACAAGTTCAATCTCTGTGACCCTCAATTTTCTTCACTAGTCAAATGAAGATAATTTTTACCTTGCAAGGTTTTTGTGATAATCTAATAAAGGTAAAAAGAAAGGGTATGATATGTAATAGGATCATAAATATATCATAATCTTTTTAATCACTAAGGGCAGAACTCTGATAGGTTTTTTTAAATGGATATATGTATTTACAAGAATAGAATGGAATGTCCTCTGGGATATCTACTTTCCATCTTCTTCCTCATCAAAATCATTCATTATGTGGTGGGCCTTATATTCAAAACAGTCTGCAAAAGTATCCTACAGATTTGATTGAAATGATGAATGATGTAGTGATGAGAATGTTAAAATATCATGTAGTGTATTCTGCTCAACATCTGGATAGAGCATACATATTACCAAATTGGAGTGTGGGAAATGCCCTTACCTGTCCCTTCTCCTCCTTTGGCATCCCTATTATTGAGGCATTCACTAAACTGAAAGTTGACTGTGTGCCTAGCATAGAGCTGTGAAGAGGAAAGACTAGATCCCAGCCCTCACAAAACTCAGCCCCCGGCCCCCACCCCCTGCCAGGAGACAGACCATAAAGAAGTAAAGAAAGGGATCTTTGTAAGGGCCATGAAAGCCATCGCTGTAGGATAAGGAGGATCTGGGAGGGCTGACTTTATATGAGGTGGTTAGGAAAAATCTGTGAGGGGAGGTTGAAGAATTACTGAAAGCCTTCTCTTTAAGTAATGAAGGAATAATCATCCTAATATTCTAACCATTAATTGCTCAATTAACAGAATTTAAATATTTATTCTAATAGCATAGTCGTGGCTATACACTTACACGTACTCCCACCAGAAATTCCTGGGCTCCTCATATCATTGTCCTTTACCCGTGTGTCTGTCCTGACTCTGATGCTGGTTGAGTTCGTGGAAGGCAGTGAGGGTAAGAAGCAGTTGCTCTCCTAGCCCACAGAGTGGCACTTCACTGGAAGGACATATGGCAGCCTGAGGTTGATGAGCACAGGAGAGAGAACGCGAGATGATCTGAGTATTCCTACTGAAGACTGGGAAGTTACTTTGGGTTATGAGTTAAAGCAGCATGTTCTGGGGTAAGAAGAGAAAACTTTAATAATTTAAGTTATGCTGGTAGTATATCAACTCTTTTGACCAAGACAAATATTTTTATGAATAGAATTTTTTTTAATAATTTTAGTTTTTTGGATAAACAATTAGTGAAAAGTAGTGTTTCCCTGTATGCCCCACCTCGGTACCACAGCCTTTTCTATTAACAGCATTTTATTACTGTTTGTTACCATCAGGGAACCTATATTCACACATCATTATCACCCAGAGTTTATAGTTTACTTTTAAGATTCATTCTTTCCCTTGTTGGTTCTAGGAGTTTTGACAAATACACAATGATGCGTATCTACCATTATAGTATCATACAGAATAGCTCCAGAGCCCTGAAAATCCCCTGTGCTCTACCTATTCATTGCTTCTTCCTTTTCCTCCCCGTTCTTTCTTCTTCCTGCCATTCAAACCCTGACAACCATTGGTATTTTTCCGATAGCCATAGTTTTGCTTCTAGAATGCGAAATAGGTGGGCTGATATAGTATTGTGGCCTTTGCAGGTGTCTTCTTTTTTACTTTTTTTTTTTTAAAGATTTTATTTATCTGACAGAGAGATCACAAGTAGGCAGAGAGGCAGGCAGAGAGAGAGGGGGAAGCAGGCTCCCCACCGAGGAGAGAGCCCGATGTGGGGCTCGATCCCAGGACCCTGAGATCATGACCTGAGCTGAAGGCAGAGGCTTAACCCACTGAGCCACCCAGGCGCCCCATGCAGGTGTCTTCTTATACTGAGCAGTCCACATTCAAATTTCCTCCATGTCTTTTCATGCATGGCCTGATAAAAATAGTCCAGTATATGGATGTGCCACAGTTTAGTTATCTAGTCATCTATTGAAAAGCATCTGGGGTATTTCCAGGTTTGGGTGATTATGAATAATGCTGCTATAAATATTCGTGTGCAGGTTTTTTATGGACATAGTTTTCAGCTTCTTTGGGTAAATACCACTGAGTACAGTTGTTAGATCACATGGTAAGAGTGTGCTCAGTTTTGTAAGAAACTGCCGAGTTGTCTTCCAAAAGTACATACAGCACGTTGCACACGCGCCGTCAATGAATGAATGTTTGTTACTCCACATTCTTACCAGCATTTGGTGGTGTTGGTGCTTTTAGATTTTAGCCATTCTATAAGAATTTTTGTAGTTTAAAGAAAGCTGTTTTTCTTTCTTTCTTGATTTTTTTTTTTTTACCTTGTAGAACATGGTAGAGTCTGACAATCAGATGGTTTATTTTTAAGATTTTGGAAATCCATACAGTGTGAAATCCTATTTCGCCAAACATGAAATTCTAACTTAACAGAGCCCTTCCTTACGAATGGGGCTGCCCTTTGACGAATTGTATTCCCAACCTCTCAAAGCTTAAGGTTTCCTGTTTTATATAAGACAAATAATGATACATTTAATTTTAATAAAAGCAGCAAAGACTACTGCTGTTGCTGAGAATCTTCACCTACTAGAGCACCCAGGAGTCTGTCTCCTTACAGAAGTTCTGCCTTGAATTCTTACCCCACCAAGGCCCACCAAGGCTCAGACCTCCCAGATACCCCTTCCTGACTGTCCCAGCTCCCTGGCGGTTCTTCCTGTGGGCAGTTCACATCACTGAGACATAAGATGGGCAACCAAAACCTGGGCTATGCTGGTCACTGTTGTTCAGTAGCCTTAACGTGTTTGATGGGTTTCAGGGATTAGCCTTTCTTTCATCTACCATTTAAGCCCCCACTTTTTTTTTTTTTTCAATGAAAAACTGATTTGTATCTTAACAGTAGACTTAAAACTATTTGGAACTCAAGGCATTTTAAATTAAAAGGCTTTCACCTTACATGGTAAAGCCCAGTATGACCCAAGTAGCATTAAAAGAAAAGATAAAATACTTCCCACCATGGGGAGTTGGAGAAGGTAAATTAACTCTTATAGTGTGTTTGCTATGCATGTATCGCCAGTTATCACTACTTTACATGAGGGGGATAATAATCACATTTTAGAAATTAGAAAATTGGCACTCTGTGAAGTTAAGCCATTTTCTGAAGTTTTAGGCAGTTGCTAGCATTCCAATCAGGTCTGAGCCCAACACCCCTCTCTTTCCTCCATACCAAAAATTTTGTAGAGCCATATTTAATAAAGCAGTTGAGTCACTGTGAAGTAACTGGTTTTAAAAAGTAACCATTTCAACATGAAACATGGGGGAGGGGGCATGCAAAGGAGATACTCTTTACCTTATGAGATATATATATTCCAGAGAAGTTACATGTTTTGTTACAAAGAAAATAAAGATTGTTTGTTTATTGAATTGAAATGCCAGGTTATGCTCTCTCTGTAATGTTGAAATATTGCCTCATTTCTTATTCTGAGTGTGAGGTTATTGGGTGCTTCTTGCTCGTGTTATTTTCCTTCTGCTTAAATGTTTTGATTTTCACTGTGGCTTTGATCTGTGGTATTTCTTTTAATGATGCTGTCTTTGAAAAAAGAAAAGTACAGGTTTATGTGTCCATTTACATACTGGTTTACAGAGAAGGTAAGTGTGTTTTAATTAGGGATTGTTCTGTCTGACCATATAGGTCATAGAGGAGACCAGTCAGATACGGAGCAGTACAGCAGCTCAGCCCATTGGCTTTATTCATCATTTAAGAAACATTTATTGAGCCCTTGGATACTAGGGCAGTGTGTCTACAAAGAATAAGACAAAGTTTTTGTCCTCAAGGAACTTGCAGTTTAATGGTGGAAGCAAGTAAGTAAGTAGTTGATCTCACTTTCAGATGTTATAATGGAAAAATGCCTATCTAGTGCTTAGAGTACATCTCAGAGGCACTTACCCCAGATGGAGATGGCCTGGGAAAGCTTCCCAGAGTCGAGTCAGGTGGAGAGGATGGAATGACAAAGCCTAAATTAAGGTAGTTACTTAGATGCTGGAAAAACTTTAGATGGATTTCACAGAGATTAGTACAGAATTGACTGATCAAAGTAAGGTTGTGAAGGAGAAGGGAGTTCAAGAATGACTTCCAAGCCTTTACTAAAAGGTGTCATTGTTCACTCAGAAGGGAAATGGAGGAGGAACAGATTTGGGGAAAACCATATGGTAGTTAGTGCATGTTGAGTTTGAGATGCCTTTGAAGGTGGAGACAGAGATATCCAGGAGCTGGGTGAATATGTGGATCTGGGGTAGAGGAACTCTAAGCTAAAGATGTTATCTTTAAAGTCATTAGCATTATGGAGAAGAGTTGAAATGCTGAGCTGCACGAGACTATGCAGAATGAAGATGCAAAAGGAGAATAGTAGAGGGCTGAGGATGGAACCTGGAAACATGGACATCAAATGGACAAAGGAAGTTGTTGAGAAGATGAACTATGAAGGAGGTAGAAGCTGACCTTTGCTGAAAATTTAGATAATTGTCCGTTATATCTCATCCTGTTTATATGATTTCGAAAAAAACATATGCAAAATCAAAATTTGGGATCCCAGGAACTGGGAAATGTATTCAGAACAGAGGATTGATCAGATAGGAGCCTGTACACTCACAGACTGGACTGAATGCTCTCGGTGCTACCATGAGTAGTGCTCTCCTCTGTGACTCTGTTGGAAGTGGAACGAGAAGCGAAGTCTATTTGAATATTGCCTTCTTCACTACAGCAGTGGTCCTTCTCAGAAATTTGAACAACCCTAACAAGGTCATGATTTTTACCATTCAGATGAGTGGATGCTCATTGATGATTTCTTTATTCAGGCCACCTTCAGGGATGAAGACAAAAAGCCCCAGACCTCAAAAAGCTAACAATTTAGTTAAGTAAAGCACAGGGAAGAGATCTACACAAAATCCCTAGGATTTATTGCAGAATGAGAGCTGTGGGAGAGGCACAAACATTGCGTGAAGCGGGGTCAAAGGTGGAGGCTTTGAGGAGGAGATGACGAAACTGGGTTTTGACGGATATGTAGGCTTTACTGTACTGTAAAGCAGTAAAGGAGAGTTCCAGATGGAGGCAAAATTAGTTGATAGCCTAGAGCATGTTTGGGACTAAAAACTAATCTGAAAGAATAAGGAGTGTATTAAAGGAGGAGGTATAATGCAGAATAGGGTACAAAGGCAGGCCTATACCAGGTCATGACTTAAAGATTATACCAAATAACAGTAGAAGGCAGTCACCAAAATGTAGAAGAATTATAAGAGCCAAGATATGCTTCACAAAGAATCTTCCTTTAAGCACATGTAGGGTTGGTTGGTGGAAATGGGGGGAGTGTTATGTGGGAGACATTAAAGGTTTAATGTATGCTATTTCAATAAGAATCTAGATTTAGAAGACTGTTTTTTAACTTTTTCTTTTCTTCTTGGGGAATGGTGAGCGTGGAAACCATTATTGAATGGCTTTCTTAGAAACCCAGTATGTGGGGCGCCTGGGTGGCTCAGTGGTTTAAGCTGCTGCCTTCAGCTCAGGTCATGATCTCGGGGTCCTGGGATCGAGTCCCGCGTCGGGCTCTCTGCTTGGCGGGGAGCCTGCTTCCTCCTCTCTCTCTCTCTCTCTCTCTCTCTCTCTCTGCCTGCCTCTCTCCCTACTTGTGATCTCTATCTGTCAAATAAATAAATAAAATCTTTAAAAAAAAAAAAAAAAAGAAACCCAGTATGTAAAACTAAAAAGTAAAACTACCCAAACTCTGAGAAATTTCTGCCTATGGTCCATGGAGCATGGACGGACAGTGACTTTGCAACATTTTGATCATCACAGAGAACTTTTGCTTTCACCCCTAATGTTTTGAAAGATTTTTGTCTTTCAGGAAAGTCAATTAAACATTAATGTCTTGCATTTGTTTTATTAACAATTTCAGCCCACTCAGGTGTCTGAAGTGTCAAGTGTTTACAAAGCTCGGTTTATAAAATTCCAGCCAAACCAAAGAAATACTAGAACTTAGTCTGGGGCACACAGTTGCAGGTGTTTTGAAATGCTGAAAGTAACCCATGACCCATCTATTCTGACAAAAGAAATTGCACTATTTCCCATACTTCTGTGGATCCAGGGATCCAGGTGGAAGCTTATATGGCACATCTACTCTCATGCTTCGGAGCTTTGTGGAATTACAGAGAATAATTGTAATTATACTTTACCCAGAACTGCTTTTCCCTTCAAATTTAACTTTCTTTTTTTATTGCAAAGAGTAATACAAGCTTGTTACAGAAAAATCAGAAGATATATATACCAGCAAAAAGAACATCTAAAAAAATCTTCCAAATCTTTTTCTCTCCAAACATGCATACAAGCCTTTCCTAAAGATGGACTCTTGCTCTATATTGCTTTTGTAACTATTTTCCTGCAACACTGTTTTTAATAGCTACATAGTGTTTCATTTCTAATTTTATAACTTAACAAATTAATCCCTTATGATTGGAGATTTGGGTTTTCAACTTTCTGAAATTACAAATAGTTTTGCCTTGAGTGTCCTATAACTAAGTCTTTATATACATCCTTAATTATTTCTTTGGGATAAATTCTCAGAAGAGAAATTGCTTCAAAAGGTGCCACCAAAGTGCCCTCCAGAAAGTTTAGTAGTAATTTATACTCCCACCCAGGACTTTTTACATTCTAAGTTGGAGTTCAGTTGCATACAGGTGAAAAAGAAATCACTTTAGTGTTAGGAAGTAGCAATGCTAAATGCAAAACAGCTAATAAACAATTAGAGCTGTTGGCTTTCAGAGGAAAGAGATCACTTTTTTTTTTTTTTTTTTTTTTTAAGATTTTATTTATTTATTTTTTTGACAGGAGAGAGAGAGATCACAAGTAGTCAGAGGCGGGCAGAGAGAGAGAGGAGGAAACAGGCTCCCTGTAGAGCAGAGAGCCCGATGTGGGGCTCGATCCCAGGACCCTGAGATCATGACCTGAGCCGAAGGCAGAGGCTTTAACCCACTGAGCCACCCAGGTGCCCCAAGAGATCACTTTTAATAGGGAGTTTGGGGACCTTTCGCAGAAGGTAAGGAATTAGAGAGGGCTGACCAAGAGGAAGGTGCCACATTGACAGAAGGGCACAGGTGGGACACACAAGAGGGGTCTCTGATCTAAACAAGTAAGGGGCCATGTTTGAGAGGAGTCCAGGAAGAGGGACCAGGAGGAAGGCTGGTTGACATAGCAGCTTGACTCCAGGTGTTCCTCCCTCTTTGGTTTCTCCTAAGTGTCACACAGGCTATACTATTACACTGGGTCACAAGGCAGCCACGAGTACCTGAAAAAGTTAAAATGTTGAAACCAGGAAATCAAACCTCCTGAAAAATCTGTTCACTTTCTGGCAGAGTTTTGGGTTTTGGGTTCAGAAAATTTAGAAAGTAAGGAAGGTCTATTCCATTTAAAAGTCAATTAGTAATGTATTAAGATGTTAAAATGGAATTCACATTTCAGTGTTAAATCCTTTGTTGTTCTTAGCGATGAATAAATTGTTTCACTCATTTACTTTGGGTATTGAGACAAGCTTTTGCATATCATTTTCATGAACGTTTCAAAGCCATTGAAGTAACATTTCCCTGTTATTGTCGGTTCGGATTACATATTACGACGTGATATTTTTCTTTGTGTTTTGTTGTAGGATTAATTCTTTAAATGACACACCAGACATTGCTCATTAAATCTATTAGTTGGATTATTAAGCGATAAGTAGTTCTGAATTCTTTAGCTTTGGTGGTTTTGTTTTTATAGCAGCAGTGTGCGTTCAGTGTCCCGAGCCACGCTTTTCCTTTTTAAGCCACACCAGTATTTTCTACTTTAACAACATTGAGCAGCAACATAGCCCTTTTGACACTGACTTCATAGATTTGAAGAATGTGGAGATAGTTTGACACTTGATGTCCCATAGAAATCCTGAAATAAAAAAATGCAGAGCTCAGGCCTGGGCACTTGGCCCTGTTTTGTAGGCCACCATCAAGTTCTCAGTTCATACCATGAGCCTCCTTACATCCTTCAGTTCAGTGGAGAGGACTTACTTCATGAAGAAAACTCACAGGTGTTACTGCTGTTTCCCACCTGTATTGTGATTTTCTCCCGGCAGACCTATTTCTAGAATGTTCCACCATCTAATTGGTAAAGTGTACCAATGCTGTGCTACTGTGGGACAGCTAATAGAACCCTTGATTGAGAGGCACAAGAGCCCCTTTCAGCAGCTGCAGAAAACAATTGAAGAACCAAGAAACTAGAACTCACTGTTACATACATTAGACTGTTAACCAATCCTAAAGAAGTCCTGGCTCTTAATTAGATCCAAGAACCCGCTGTCAAACATTAGCTATATGTAGGGTCAGAAACCTCTGCCTGATTCTCAGGATGTAAGTACGCTAGAGGTTTCTGGTGTCATACATTTCCCCCCACCTTGATTGGATACAGTTGATACATAACATTGAGTGTAAGGTGTATACCATGTTATTTGATACACTTACATATTGCAAAATGATTTTCACTCTAGTACTATTAGCTTACACCTATATAGCGTTACATAATTGGGTTTGTGTGTGTGTGTATGTGATGAGAACATTAACCATTTATTATTTTAAAACTTTCAAGTATCTAATACAGTCACCATAGTGTACGTTAGATCTGAAACTGGAACTTTGTACTCTTTGGCCAACATCTGCCCATTTCCCCTACCCCCAACCCCTGGTAACTACTGTTCTAGTCTTTGATTCCTGAGTTTGCCTTTTTTAGATTCCATATATAAGTGGTATCATTACAGATTTCATCTTTCTATGTCTGCCTTATGTCACTTAACGTGATGCCCTCAAGGTCCATCCATTTGGTTGCCAATTTTCTCATGGTTGAGTAATATTTCATTGTGTATATATAATACACTACATCATCTGTCCATCCATCTGAACTAAACACTTAGGTTGTGTCCATTTCCTGATTGTTGTGAATAATACTGCATTGAACATGAGAATGCAGATAAGTCTTCAAGATGTTGTTTTCCTTTTCTTTGGATATATACCCAGAATGGGGATTGGTGGATCATTTGGTGGTTCTATTCTTAATATTTTTAGGAATCTCCATGCTGGTTTCCATGGAGATTATACTGATTGCATTCCTGCTAACAGTGCACAAATATTCCCTTTCCACCCCCTCACTAACACTTGTTATCTCGTCTTTTTGATGACACCCATTCTGCCAGGTATGAGGTCATATCTCATTGTGCCTTTGATTGTCATTTCCCTGGTAATTAGTGGTAATTGAGCACCTTTTCTTGTACCTATTGGTCACGTGTATGTCTTGTTTGGACAAATGTCCATCCACTTCCTCTGCCTAATTTTTAAACAGATTATTTGTGGGTTTTTCTGTTTTTATTTCATTGTTGTTGTTGTTGCTATAGAGTTATGTAAGTTCCTATATATTTTGGATATTAACCTTTTATCATGTATATGGCTTGTCATATTTTCTCCATTTTGTAGGTTGCCTTTTCATTTTTTTTCTTTAGTTTTTTTTTACTATGCAGAAGCTTTCTAGTGTAATGTAGTCTTACTTTTGCTTTTGCTTCTTGTGCTTTTGGTGTCGTGTCTGAAAAACTGTTGCCAAGACCAGCATCATGGAGCTTTATCCCTATGTTTTCTCCTAGAAGTTTTCTTCTAGGAGTTTTATGGTTTGGAGTCATCTGTCTTTAAGCCATTTTGTGTTAACCTTTGTGGAAGGGATCCAGTCATTCTTCTAAATGTGGTCACCCAATTTTCACATCTTTTTTTTATTGGAAGAGACCATTCTTTCTTCATTGAGTAGTCTCTGTTCCCTTGTCAAATATTAGTTGACCATAAATGCAAAAGTTTATTTCTTGGGTCTTTGCTCTGCTCTGTTGGTCTGCGTGTCTGTTTCTATGTCAGTACTATACCACTGTTTTTTGATTACTGTAGCTTTGTAGTATAGTTTGAAGTCAGGATGTGCGATGCCTCTGGATTTGTTCTTTCTTAGGATTGCCTTGGCTTGTTGGAATCTAATGAATTTAGGATTAATTTTTCTATTTCATGAAAAATGCCATTGGAATTTTCATAGAGATTTCATTGAATCTGGAGATGGCTTGGGGTAGTATGGGCCTTTTAATAATACTAATTCTTCTGATTTATGAATTATGGGATATCTTCCCATTTGTTTGTCTTCTTCAGTTTCTTTCATCAAAATTTTATAGTTTTCAGTGTACCAATAATTCACTTATGTGATTATACTTACTTACAGGTTTCATGGGATGCTTTTTAAAAATGGGTTTTTTGGATAACTTGCTGCTAGTATAAAGAAATGCTACTGATTTTTATATGTTGATTTTTATATCTTGCAACTTTATTTATTGGTTGTAATGGTTTTTTTGGTAGAGTCTTTAGGATTTTCTACATATAAGGTCATATCTGTAAAGAATCACAAAATTACTTCCTTTCTGATTTGAATGCCTTTTCTTTTTCTTGTCTGCTTGCTTTTGCTGGCTGGTACTTATAGTATGTTGAATTTGCATAATGAGAGTGGGCATCCTTTAATTTTCCTGATGTTAGAGAAAAAGCTTTCAGTCTCTAACTATTAAGTATAATGTCACCCATGTCATACACGGTTTTTATTAAGTTGAGGTACATTACCTCTTTACCTAATTTGTTGAGAGTTTTTATCAAGAAAGATGTTGAATTTTGTCAAGTGCTTCTTCTGCATCTATTGAGATGATTATATGCTTTTTATTTTTCATTTTCTTTTTTTGTTTGTTTTTTAAGGTTTATTTATTTGACAGACAGAGATCACAAGTAGGCAGAGAGGCAGGCAGAGAGAGAGAAGGGGAAGCAGGCTCCCTACTGAGCAGAGAGCCCAATGTGGGGCTCGATCCTAGGACCCTGAGATCATGACCTGAGCTGAAGGCAGAGGCTTTAACCCACTGAGCCACCCAAGCACCCTATTTTTCATTTTCTTAATTTGGTATATCATGTTTATTGATTTGGGTATGTTGAACCATCTTAGCAGCCCAGTGATAAATCCCAGCTTAATCGTGATATGTGATCCTTTTAGTATGCTGTTGAATTTGGCTTGTTAATACCTTGTTGATAATTTTTCCATCTGTATTCATCAGGATATTGACCTGTAGTTTTCTTTTCTTGTTAGTATTTTTATCTGGCTCTTTGGCATTAGATTAGCGCACTCCATGTAAAATGTGTTTGGGAATATTCTCTCCTCCTCAGTGTTTTAGAAGAGTTTGAGAAGGAATGGCATTAATTCTTTTTTAAGGGTTTAGCAGAATTCACTGGGGATACCCTCTGCTTCTGGACTTTGCTGGGAGGATTTTGATTACTGATTCAGTCTCCTTATTCATTATTGGTCTGTTCAGACTTACAGTTTTTTTTATGATTCAGTGTTGTTTGGTTGCTATTTCTAGGAATTCATTCATTTCTCCTGAGTTATTCAAATGGTTGGTATATAATTAACCCATAGTGGTCTCATGATCTTTTATATTTTTGTGGTAGCAGTTGTTATGTCTCCTTTCTCATTTCTGACTTCGAGTCTGAGTTCTTTTTTTCTCGACTTAGTCTAGCTAAATGTCAATTTTGTTTATCTTTAGAAAAAACTAGTTCTTGTTTTTTTTCTTTTGTTTTTCTGATCTCTTACTATTTTCTGATCTTTGTATTTCATTGCTTTCTGCTAACTTTGGATTTCATTTGTTCTTTTTTTTTTTTTAAGATTTTATTTATTTATTTGACAGAGAGAGATCACAAGTAGGCAGAGAGGCAGGCAGAGAGAGTGAGAGGGAAGCAGGCTCCCTGCCGAGCAGAGAGCCCAATGCGGGACTCGATCCCAGGACCCTGAGATCATGACCTGAGCCGAAGGCAGCGGCTTAAACCACTGAGCCACCCAGGCACCCCTCATTTGTTCTTTTTTTAGTTCCTTGAGGTATAAAGTTAGGTTGTTTATTTGAGACCTTTCTTGTTTCTTAATGTAGACTTTTAACTCTATAAACTTCCCCTAAAAATGCTTTTGCTGCATCTCACAGGTTTTGCTATTTTATGTTTACATTTTCAGAGATTTAAAAAAATTTTTTTTAATTTCTTCCTTGACCCAGTCATTGTTCAGAACTATGTTATTTAATTTTTACATATTTGTGAACTTTTCCATTTCCTTCTTATAATTGATTTCCAGTTTGATACAATATCAATATTATTGTAGTCTTCTTAAAATTTTCTGGGAGTTATTTTGTGACCTATCATGATCTGTCCTGCAGATTTTTCCATGTGTGCTTGACAAGAGCATGTATTCTTTTGCTTTTGGGTGGAATGTCTTCTATATGTCTGTTAGGTTCATTTGGTCTAAAATATAGTTCAATTTTAACATTTCCTTATTAATTTTTATGTGTCTGGATAATCTAGCCATCTGTTGGAAGCTGGTTACTAAAATACTCTATTCTTGTATTGTCTATTTCTCCCTTTAGATTTGTTAGTATTTGGTAAATATATTGTGGTGCTCCAATGTTGGGTCTATATATATTTATGATTGTTATAGCCTCTTAGTCAGTTGACTTCTTTATCATCATATAATGATCTTTTTCATCTTTTGTTACGGCTTATGTTTTGTTTGGGCTTATTTTTTCTGATATAAGTAAACAGCTACCCCTGCTCTCTTTTGCTTTCCACTTGCAAGGAGTATCTTTTTCCAGCCCTTACTTGTGAGACTGTATGTCCTTAAAGATGAAGTGAGTTTCTTACAGGCAATATATAGTTGGGTCTTATCCATCCAACCATTCTATGCCCTTTGATTGGAAAATTTAATTCATTTTATTTATAATAATTATCGATAGCTAAGAACTTAGTAAGAACTGACTCTTTTCTGGCTGTTTTGTTCCTTGTTTTGTTTTTTTCTCCTCTCTTGCTGCCTTCCTTTTTGAGTTGATTTCCTACAGAGGTATGCTCTGATTCCCTTATCCTTATCTTTTGTGGGTCTGCTGTAGGTTTTTACTTTGCAGTTGCCATGAAGCTTACATAAAACATCTTATAGATACAACAGTCTGTTTTATGTTAATAACAGCTTGTTTCAAATGCATACAAAAACTCTATCCTTTTATTTCTCTCTTCTTACATTTTTGGTATCACAATTTACCTCTTTTTATATACTGTGTATTCATTAACCAGTATTGTAGCTGTAGTTATTTTTAATACTCTTGTCCTTTAACCTTTATACTTGAGTTATGTGGTAAACTCACTACCATATTACAGAACTAGCTTTTGTTTTTGTACTCACATATTTCTTTTATTTTACAATGTTTTAAAGATTTTATTTTTTTTTAAGATTTATTTATTTATTTGTTTGACAGACAGAGATCACAAGTAGGCAGAGAGGCAGGCAGAGAGGGAGAGAGGAGGAAGCAGGCTCGCCGCCGAACAGAGAGCCTGATGCAGGGCTCGATCCCAGGATCCTAAGATCATGACCTGAGCCGAAGGCAGAGGCTTTAAACCACTGAGCCACCCAGGCGCCCCTTATTTTATTTTTTTACTTGAGAGAGAGAGCAATCACAAGCAGAGGGATGAGCAGAAGAAAAGAGAGAGGAAGAAGCACCCTCCCCACTGTACAGGGAACCCTATGTGGGGCTCAATCCCAGGCCTCTGGGATTGTGACCTGAGCCAAAGGCAGACACTTAATGAACTGAGCCACCCAGGCACCCCTGTACTACCATTTTTTAAATTTAACTCTATACTTACCTTTAGCAGTGTATTGGGTAGTTTCCTAGGTTTTCATATACTCTGCACTCTTTCATATCAGCTTGGATTCCTTCAGCTTTTGTTTGTCCAGGATAGTCTTTTTCTCTTACTTATTTCTGAAGGACAACTTGGCTGGATAGAATATCTTGGTTGGAATTTTTTTCTTTCATATCATCCCATCCTCTCCAAGCCTATAAAGTTTCTGCTGAGAAATCTGCTGATAGCCTTATAGGAATTCCCTTATCAGTTACAAGCTTCTTTTCTCTTGCTGCTCTTAAGATTCTGCCTTTGTCTTTGAATTTTGGCATTTTTATTGTAATGTGTCTTAGAGGAGATTTCTTTCCATTGAATTTGGGAAGCTATGAGCTTCATAAACTTGGACATTCAGGTCTCTCCAGAGATTTGGGAAGATCTTGGCTATGCTTTCTGCTCCCCTCTTGTCTCCTTCTGAGATTCCAATAATTTAAAGCATTTCTCTTGAAAGGTATGTTGTAGCTAATGTAGGCTTTCTCCACTCTCTTTCATTCTTTTCCCTTTGTTCTCCTCTGACTGGATAATTTCAAAGTTTCTGTCTTCTAACTCACAGATCCTTTCTTTTGCTTGATCTGTTACAATGTTGGTCCTCCCTTCTGAGGTTTTTATTTTATTCATTGTATTCTTGAGCTGCAGGTTTTGTTTTTTTTTTAATAGTTTCTGTCTCTTTGTTAAACTTCTCATTTTGTAATACATTATTTTCCTGGTTTTGTTGATATATCAACTATCTATTTATCTATCTATCTATCTCATGGAACTTCCTTTCAACAGCTATTTTGATTTCTTTATCCAGTAAACTATAGATCTTCATGTGTTTGAGATCAGTTACTGGAGGATTACTGTGACCTTTTGGTGATATCATGTTTCCTTGATTGGTCACATTCCTTGAAGTTTTGTGTTGCTGTCTTCACAGTAGTGGTCACAGGCACCTCCTTTAGTCTTGACTAACTGCCTTTAAGAGAGAAATGCCCTCTGTCATCCCTAGGTCAGCTAGGGATTCTGAGGCTTTCTTAGACCTTCTATGGATTCACCTGCTCCACACTTCTTGGTCTCTCTTGTGCCAGAATTTTTAAGCTTGTATGTCTCCTCTTGATCTTTAAACATCAGGCCAAATATTTACACCCTCCCTTTTGCTTTCCCAAGAATGGCACAAATGCTGAAGTGGCCGTTCCCTGACCTGCAGGTTTGGGTCATGCTCAGTAGCTATCTGCCAAAGTTCCCTCTCACTATCACTGTCAGGAGCATGAACAGGAAGCTATACATAGGTGTAGGGAGGTATGGGTGAGGCACACAAATGCTGGAGGGTGCCCATGGACCAGTTGGAGGGATCTGTGTACAAGGCATCTCCGTTGGTTCATGGGTAGGGTTCTTGATGGAATCAGGAATGGAATGACACAGTGAGCAGGATTCACATTCTTTTATTCTGAGAGTCCTGTCTGCCAGTCTCCCAGCCTCTTCCTGCCTCTTGCCCCCAGCCATGCAGGTAATGATCTAGTACTCTGGATGGAGTGAGAAAGAAATGGGCCTTTTGGGGCAACATTCCACACAGCTGGGGAAGCTGGGTACTCACTTGCTCTCACTTTCCACCATGGGAAAAATCATGGCTAAGATTTCTTGGCCCTCAGTTTTGCCAGCTGGAGGGAGGGGTGATATGAGTGAAGTCAAACTATTCCTCTTACCCTGTCTAGTGTGTTCAAACTCATATTTTTTTTCCTCTATTGGTGTGCTAAATTTCTCTACTGGAAAACTGGAATTCCAGAGGGTCCTGTCATCCATGTGTAATTGTTTAAGGTGATGTTCTCCCACTGCTGAGAGGAGCTGGAGCCAGTTCACAGCTGGGACTGTAGACTATACGCCTGTTACCGAAGCATGGTTGGGTGAGACTCCTCTCAGGTCTCTGGCATCTAGTGGTGGATCCCACAGCTCCCACAAAAGCATTTTTGTCCCTGTTGTTGGAAGGGGACACGAACAGGGCTGTCTTCTTCAGCCATGTTCCTGACCTCTGACCTCGCTCTGTAGTACCTCACCATTTGGAGGAAGCCTTTTCATTCTTTGTTTTCTTTTATTTTTTGAAGATTTTACTTATTTATTCATTTGAGAGAAAGAAAGAGAAAGGGAGAGCATGATAAGGGAGAAGGTCAGAGGGAGAAGCAGACTCCCCGCGTAGCTGGGAGCCTGATGCAGAACTCGATCCCAGGACTCTGGGATCATCACCCTAGCCGAAGGTAGTGGCTTAACCAACTGAGCCACCCAGGTGCCTGGAGGAGACCTTTTCTGAAGAGACCACATTGTCACCGCATTTTGCTTTCTTACTTTCCTTATGTTTCCTAGATTCATTATCTTTTCCCCTTTTGGGTGAATTACCTATAGAATATCTATATTATTGTTTAATAATTAATTTGTTACACAAATTACTACTCATGTGCTATGGAAAGTAGGATAAAATACCTTTCTAGAATTGAACTGGTCCACAAAGCAGCAAAGCTGCTAATTATGAAAATATTTGGGTTACATAAATTTCCCATCTTCCTTTTATTATCCAAACCAGCTATTTCCTGCAGGGAATATGATGTTCAAGAGCACATTAACAAAGGATGCATTAGTAAAGCCCACTAATTAGGCTCTTTCTGATGAGCTGCTCTGAGATGCATTTGAAGCACAGGCAGGGTGGAAATCAGTATTGGCCTGTACCAAATCAGCCATGGCACTCTAGCCCAGTAGGTTAAGAATGAGTACTTTGTTTTTAAGGCCTGTTTCCGCTAAAAATTACTGTCTTTGCTAACTGAATTCCCATCGTGTAGGAACTCTTTAGAGTTCACCTCTGTGAGCACCCTTTCAAAATGCAGTTGTTCATGGCTTAAAGTAACCTCATAGTGCTGTCCAGTTTGTCTTTCCTCCAGTGGAGAGAGAGAATGGCTGCTGAGTCAGAGTACTGGGCATTTCTGGGAGGTGAGATGCAAAGTTATTTATGGCTTTGCTTCAAACTGGTCATAAGTGGATATGCTGATTAGGCACATTCACTCATATCTGGGCATGCTTCTTAAGAAGTAATATATTCCATTGGAACTTGAGCAGTTTGGTGGTTTGGTTTTTATTTTGTTTTTTGAATACATCATACGCTTGGAATACAGTATTTTCTGTGATGTTTTTTGCTTTTTTATTAACATCACTGTAAGAATTTATTTGAAAGGGAGTAGTTAATAGGCAGAAAGAAAATGAACATGTATTGAGTATTACTGTGTTCTTGCCTTTATGTAATTTCATGTAAATCATGCAGCAGTTCTGCTAAGTAAATTATATAATCTTCATCTTTGCAGAGAGACTAAGGCTTAGAAGAAATGGTAATTGATTGACTAAGATTTGACTGTTAGTACCAAATCAGTGCTCTTCCCACAGCCAATTCTTTTCTTTCTTGTCTTCCAAATATTGACAGAAACAAGTCAACTCTTTGCTTTTAGTTGCTTGGCTTTGGAGCTGAATTTAGAGTTCTTCAGATCTGTGTTTGATTCTGCTGTTTATAATCTGGGTGCAGTCATTTAATCATTGTAGAAAACAAAGCTCATGCTCCCCATACCAAGGATTTTCATGAAGACAAATGATATAATCTGTGTAAAGCATGTAGCACAGTAAGCCTTTAATGAAAGGTCACTACTACGAACACTGCTAGATGGGCTTTTTATTTTGCTTTAATCTCACATCTGGTAATTGGGTCATCTTTGAACATGATGATGGTATCTCAAAAACACTTTGAAAATATTTTGCCCTTTCTTCTATTTTTAGTGTATTAGGTGATTTCCTCTACCTTTAGAATCTAGCTTTATTTTTATGGTCTGTGCCTCAAGTATACGCAGAATACTGCAATTATGTTTGTTTGTTTTTTAACTGATGTATAGTTGACACACAATCTTACATTAGTTTCAGTTGGACAACATAGTGATTCCACAACTCTGTACCTTACACTGTACTCACCTCAAGGTAGGCACCATCTGTCACTGGACAACTCTGTTACAGTTCTGTTGATTATATTCCCTATGTGGTGGCTTTCCTCCCCATGAATTATTCATTCCATTACTGGAAGTCTGTATCTCTTCCCGCCTTCACCCATTTCACCTATCCCTGCCACCTTCCCTCTGGCGACAATCAGTTCTTTATGTTTATGGTTCTGTTTCTGCTTTTTGTTTGTTTTATTTTTCAGATTCCACATATAAGTGAAATCATATGATATTTGTCTTTCTCAGTCTGACTTATTTCATTCAGCATAATCCCCTCTAGATCCATCCATGTTTTCACAAATGTCAAGAACTCATTTTTAATGGCTGAGTAATATTCCATTATATATATAATAAATACGCATGCTACATCTTCTTTATCTATTTAACTATCAAGGGTCAATTAAGTGGCTTCCATATTTTGGTTATAGTGAATAATGCTGCAGTGAACATAGAGGTACATATATCTTTTTGAATTAGTGTTTTCATTTTCTTAGGGTAAATGCCCAGTAGTGGAATTACTGGGTTATGTGATTTTTCCATTTTAAATTTTTGAGGAACCTCCATACTGTTTTCCACAGTAGCTGAACTGGTTTGCATTCCCACCAATAGTGCATGAGGGTTCCCCTTTCTCCATATCCTCACCAACACTTGTTGTTTCTCATCTTTTTGATATTGGCCATTTTGATACTTCATTGTAGTTTTGAATTGCATTTCCCTCATAATTAATGATGTCAAACATCTTTTCATTGCCTGTCGGCCATCTGTATACTGTTGTTGTTGTTGTTTTGAAAGATGTCTATTTAGGTTCTATGCCCATTTTTAAATTGGATTGTTTGGCTTTTTTGGTGTTGAATTGTAGAAGTTCTTTATATATTTTGGATTTTAACTGCTTGTCAGATATGTCATTTGCAAATATCTTTTCTCATTCAGCAGGTTGCGTTGTTCTGGTGATGGTTTCCTTCACTGCAAAAGCATTTGTTTGATGTAGTCTCAGTAATTTATTTTTGCTTTTGTTTCCCTTGCCTAAGGAGGCATTTTTAGAAAAATGTTGCCAAGGCCAATGTCCAAGAGACCACTGCCTATATTTTCTTTAAGGAGTTTTATTGTGTAGGTCTCACATTTAGGTCTTTAATCCATTTTGAATTTATTTTTGTCTATGATGTAAGAAAGTAGTCCACTTTCCTTCTTTTGCATGTAGCTCTCCAGTTTTCTCAGCACCATTGATTGAAGAGACTGTCTTTACCCATTGTATATTCCTGCATCCTTTGTTGTGGATTAATTAACCATATAAGCCTGGGTTTATTTGGGGGCTCTCTGTCCTGTTACATTGATCTGTGTGTCTGTTTTTGTGCCAGTACCATACTGTTTTAAGTACTATAGCTTTGTAGTTTATTTTGAAATTTGGAATTGTGATACCTCCAGCTTTGTTCTTTTTCAAGATTGCTTTGGACATTTGGTGGCTTTTGTGGTTCTATACAAATTTTAGGATCATTTGTTCTAGTTCTGTGAAAAACACCATAGGAATATTGTTAAGGATTTCATTAAATCTGTAGATAGCTTTGGATAGTAGAACATTTTAATATTAACTCTTAAGAGTCAATGAGCATAGTATATCTCTCCATTTATTTGTGTCGTCTTCAAATTTCTTTCATTGATGTCTTACAGATTTCAAGATACAGATCTCTTAACTCTTCAGTTAAATTGATTCCTAGGTTATGTGGTTTGTCAGGGGTGGGGGTTGTATAGTAATAAATGGGATTATTTTCTTAATTTCTCTTTCTGCTTCTCCGGTATGGTAATGCAATAGATTACTGTACATTGATTTTGTGTTCTGTAACTTTACTGAATTTATTTATTTCCAGTAGTCTTTTGGTGGAGTCTTTAGGGTTTTCTATATATAACATCATGTCTAGAAATAGTGACAGTTTTACTTCTTCCTTCCAATCTGGATGCCTTTTATTTCTTTTTCTTGTCTGATGCAACAGCTATTACTTCCATTACTATTTTAAATAAAAGTAGTGAGAGTAGAATACTGCAAGTGTTTGTTTTCCAAGATAAGACAATCTGTATCTTAGGTACAGATTTTAAATGGGGGAAGTTTATTTGTTGTCTTAAATAATGCAACATTTGAGATTCTATTTTACTCATGTTCTTTATGTCACAACTTAATACAACAGGTATTAGTGTCTGGTATCCTGGCATCTGTGAGCCTACAGACTGCTACTTAAAGGATAACCTAACTTTGAACAGAGGTGGTTGATGTGGCAGGACAAGCACAGATAGGAGCCAGAGTACAGGGCATCGGTGTCCCCAAACTGTGGATATCATACTCATAGCTCCCTAGAATTGTGAGGATTGGATGAGACCATGTGTACAAAGTTCCCCGCACAGTGCCTGATGCATAGTAGGGCCTCTTCCCGCCATGTATTAATGGGAAAGTACTTATGACACAGATATCCTTATGTTGTTACAGTTTCTTTCTCTCTTGAATAATATCACTTTACCAACTATCTGTTTTTGGTTGTTTTGTCCTATTTGAAGTGTTTGATTTCATAATGGATTTAGTTATTTATCAAGTAAATCATTGGATTTGTTCCCACCAGTGATACCAAGAAGAAGCAGGGAATGAGAAAAAGGAACAACAGCGGAATGGAAGACGTGGGACCCACAAATCGTAACAGAAAGAAGGCCAAGTGGGAGACCTTAGAGCCTTTGGATACAGGCCTCTCTTTAGCAGAGGATGAAGAGCTGGTGTTACATCTGCTTAAAAGTCAAAGCTAGATATTCCGTGCTCTTCTCCTTGAAACCTCTGGGCACGATGATGTAGACAAGAAGTTGGGAAAACAAGTGACTATGGAACACATAGATGACATGAGTCCCACGCCCAAAGGATCTTTCCTCCAGGCTGAAGCAATTAGATCTCTAAGCCCCTTTCACAGGACATGCTTTGCACTATCTCTGAGCAAATGCAGAGTGCAGACGGATTATAAAATTTCTTGATCCCATTTTCCAGCATGTGCTCTGTTAGATTTTACCCATGGAGTCCTTCATCTTGTCATTGGAGATGCTCCCTTTGATTTACCGGCAACTTCTGGAGACCTTCTTTCATTATTAGAAATTCCTGTCTTACTTACCACACAGAAATTTCTATGTACTGTAAGACAAAATTGCTCACAGTTTTGATGTATTTAATATCTCTAAAGAGACAGAGTATGATGGACCAGCCCTGAGAAAAGAGTATTTTTGAATCGCAATGATCAATAATAAACATATTTCCTATAAAATATTAATGTTTTCATTGTGTCCAGTAATACGAGAACACTCTCGGGGGAAGGTTCCTGAGAGAAAAATGCTTGGCCAATTCCTGACAGTAATTTTTCGTATTCTTAGATTAGCCTTCCTAAAGATACCATTTAACTTACCTGCAGTTTTCATAGCCATTTTTGAAGTCTATGGAGGTCCTGAATCTGAAGAATGTGATCCAAAACAGTCTCTTAGTGAGCACCCAGCAGGCGGTAGGTCTTCGGTAAGAGCCTGGTTTGGCTCACTCTGCAGCACCCCACCCAGAGCTAGCTCCTGATAATGAGTAAGAAGCAGATCAAGCAGAGCCTGTTTTTGATTATGAATAACTGTCACGTTTTTTGTG
Source organism: Meles meles (assembly GCF_922984935.1). Taxonomy (NCBI): domain Eukaryota; kingdom Metazoa; phylum Chordata; class Mammalia; order Carnivora; family Mustelidae; genus Meles; species Meles meles. The sequence continues at coordinate 113,833,785 of NC_060073.1, read as the reverse complement.
GAGAAAGAAATCTGGGCCTTGGCATGCTGGTTTTACCATAGATTTATCACCCTCTCACTATTCTCTCCCTTGGCTCCCTCTCACTCCAAGCGTAAAACACAAATAATTTTCGAAAACTGGTCCAAACTACTCATGAGTCCAAGGAAAGGAATGTCCCACCTGGATATCCCCAAAACATTTCCAACTCAACCAGAATCTATATTGTCTCTGAAAAGTTTCTCCTGCTTGTGCAATTAATATCCCTCGTGGGTGACACCAGGAAACTCAATGACTTTCAGCCTCTCCCTTGACCAACCTTCACTTTGCAGGTTCTATTAATTCTTCTTCATATGACTCTTCAGCATGGTTTGTTCCTTATCTTCCCAGCTTCTGACTTTGGTCAGGGTTCACATTCTCCTCCTGATGTGCATTGATCACACCAGTGGCCCCCAGCTGGTCATGGTGCTCCAGCCTCCTGTTTCTCTAGGCATAGCACTGAGCTGAGCGTGTCTCTTCCTAGCTCTTTCTTACTTCCACTCCGGTGCTTATCATGCAGTGTTCCAGACATTGTTTTTAAGTCTGTCCCCCCTGTTATGCGACAAGTTTCTGGACCGTGCTTACCATCCTGTGTAACCCCCAGAGGCAAATACAGCACCTGCCCCATAATGGATTCTCAGTAAATGCTTATGGAATTAATGAATGAACAGGAATTGTCCGAACAGTTTGTTAAAATGTATGTTGTAGCACATTGCATTGTCACCTGTGGTAGGAAGGATATAGAGTGATGGAAATGAGAACTGGATAAAATGACTGTTATGGGGAAGAATGACTTTAGATGGCAAAGGAATTTAAGGCACAACAACCTGGGAAGATTTTGAAGATTCCAGTGTAGGGTCTCTTGGCCTTGACTATCTCCAAAGGACAGAAGGACCTAAGAGTAGGTAAACTGAAGGCTTACCATTGAACTCACTCCGTGCAGTTTCAGATTTGTTTGTTCTAACCCAAATGAGGAAATAGGGTAGTTTTATTATTCCGTATTTATAAACATTGAATAAATATATTTCCAGACCTTTGGTTCATAAACTAGTTTGAGTTGTATTCTGTCCCTGGAACTGAATGGATCCTAATATATACATTGAAGGGGATTTTAGTTTGCTGGTTTTGAAAACTAAAATATCAGAACAGTGTTGGTAGAAAACCCAGATAAACAATGCGTGATAGATTTTGTTCAGTGTTCCTGTGTGGTGTTATTTTTGAGCAAATATTCACTGCACCCTCTTTCTTCCCTTTGGAAAGCATCCTTTCTCCCTCCGCTCCCGTTGGGCCTGTCTATGTGACTTTCGTTGGCCCACGTGGAATATGGTGGAAATGCCCATGTGCCTTTTAGGAGCAGAGCCTTTAAGGTGCATTGGTGTGGCCTTCAGCCCTCTACCTTGAGCCCAACATGGAGCAGAGAGAGGATACTGCCTCTGTCTGGGTGTAAGGCGATCACAGGGCAGGTCGCACAGACCTATAACCACCATGTTCCCTCTAAGTCTTGGGGCGCAAGAAACCCACTGAGACTTGGGGTTTTTTCCACAGAGAAAAGTTAAGAAAAACACAGAACCAATGAACAAGAACATTCATCCATTCAATAAATGTTAATAAATTCAGCAACTACCATATGCCAGGCTCTGTACTTGTGAGAAATACAAACAGTTCCCTCCCCTGCTACCATGGGTGGGGGGTGGTGGGGAGAAGGAAGTTCATCATTTTCATGCATTATGAAAAAAGGTGGAAAAAGAAAGATGACTTTCCATGGGAGAGTGTTGTTGCTGGCGTGCAGGAAGTGGGGAGGACATAGGTGGTGACATGATCTAGGACCCAGAGGACTCATTCTCGCCTGATGCTTCCCCAAGGCCACGAGGCCATTCGTCAGACCCACTCGTGTAAGATGATCTCTAAAATTGCATGAGTCTCTTAGAGCAGATACAGCCAGCAACAGAAGCCTTTGGAGGACTGCCATCTCATAAGCTTAACATGGCATTTTAGATTTGTTTGGAGCTATAAAAAAATGTAATTAATTTTGTTATACAACATTTGAAATACCCTGAACCTGAAAAGTCATCTCCATGCCCGTCGGAGTCTGCCGGGGGTTGCAGATGTTCCTGGCGGTGGGGACGGTAGGGAGGAGGCGGGGATGGGAGGTGGTGCTGCAGGTCCAGGGGAAGGGGCCTGCAACCACTGTTCAGAGACCTTGTTTCCTATCCCCTAAGACCATTGTAACCAGAAGTGTGATCACGGTGTGATTTTTCTTCCCCGGCCCTTGCCGATCAGACAGCCCAGGGCAGACACGCTTTATTCGCTAATGCCCCATGCCTGCTGAATCAGGACTTGGCAGCCAACCCCAAGGCCAGCCGTGAGCCTGGAAGAGAGGCTGGTACAAAAAGCTCTGTCCAAACGGGGACAAGTTGGGCAAGTGCCATTCTTACTCCCAGAAACTGAAATTTAGGTAGTCAGAGGGATGGAGCTGGGAGACAGACCAGGGAACACGGTAGACGGAAAGTGAGCTCAGATTAGGAGTTAGGGAGGCAGGCTGTGAGTGACCGAGTACTCTGGCGAAAACAGAGGGAGCCAGCTGGTCGTGGCACGTGAGGCAAATCCATGGGAAGTGGAGGATCTGGGCCTGGGAGCAGTGAAGACCCGCAGACCCCCTTGCTGAGGTCTCTGAGAGCCACAGGGACCCTCTAGGGCTTGTCTCCGTGAGGCTTGACTTTCTCCTCGGTCCCGTTAGATGCCTGCACAAGTCTGTCCCCATTAGATGCCTGCGCAAGTCTGTCTCCTTCACTTCCTGATGTGCGAGTCTCCGTTGCCTCAACTCGTCTCTGAGTCCCCGGGGTTTCTGTAGCCAGAAGAGCCTCCATAAACTCGAGTACTCGCCTGGCGCACCGTGTAGACTTCGGCATGCCTGGCAGTCAGAGCTAACCCCGACCCGTGCGTCTGAGGTGGGACCCGAGGGTCTGCATTCCTTACGGGCCCCTGCTGATGGGGTGCCATTGGCCCTTGGTCACGTCAGAGTAGCGAGGCACTAACGGAATCTGGAGCGTTATTAAAATCATCATTCACAGATAGGGTTCTGTCAGAGTCCCAGCAGGAAACAGATGGCGCGCACAAATTAGCCGCGTTCCGAGGGGATTTAATAAAAGGATTATTTACACAGGCCAAGGCAGGGTGTGAGGAAATCATGAAGGATGGTCTACCTGAAGCTCGTCCCAGAAGTGTCCCCACTCCTCACCCTGAAGGAATGAGGGGAGAGGCAGGAAGGAGAGACAGCTGGCTGGTGACCTTCAGAGGCAGCCAGCCGTAGGTGACCACGGGGAACCTGCGCAGAGAATCCATCCTGGGACCTCACTATTTTCTCTCGAGCCGAGAAAGCAAGCTGCCCCGTGAGGTGAACCTGCGCAGTCTCCCGGGACACAGCACGGTGGCGAAGCCTGGGGGCCAACAGGAGAAGTGGGCACAGGGACGTAGGGCATAAAGAGATGGAAGCTTTTTGTGGGAGGAGAGGAGACATCGTCCCTTCAGCAGGTGCCGCGTCCTGGGTGCTGCTCGAAGGAGGAGGCCCACAGCAAGGGTGGGCTATGGGGAAAGCAGCTGCAAGACACTGTCAGGCAGGGAGGAATGTGGGGAAGAAAGGACGTGTGGGCCATGGAGAGCGGGGACTGTTGTGCAGTCAGCCAGACCTCTGGCGGGTTTGAAGTCTGAAGAGCAGGGCCTCCGTCCCAAGCACGTTAGCAGCCTCTCGGCAGCAGGAAGCAAGTGGAGGGATCTGTCTAACCGTAGGGCTTGGAGCCACTAGAAAATTCAGGAGCACCGGCCTCCACCGGCTTTCAGGTGCCTCCCACTCTCTCCTGCTCTCCAGGACGTCTGGTTCACATCGCTTCCTCTCGAGTCTCCAGAACTTCTCCTCCTTCACTCTTGGCCAGTGACCTTACTTTTGATTTTACTGAGAAACCAAAAATAGTCCAGAGACCTTGTCCGAAGTGCCACACCCCACCCCACCCACCTGCCCAGCTGCCCCCGCGCCCGTGCCCCCTGCCTTCCCCCTGCCACTGGGGACGGACTGTCCGTGCTGCCACCGGAGCCCACGCCCTGCACGAGCAGAGTCCCCTCTGCTTCTCACGGATGTCACTTCTGCATGTGTGCCCTCCCTCCACAGTATTAGCACTTTCCCCTCCCGCCTCCGCTCTTCCCATCCGTGAGTAAACATGCTGTGGGGTCTCCTATCTTAAGCCAAAATCATCCCTTCCAGCAACAGCCCAATTTCTCTCTTTCTCTCTTTCCCTTTCTGGTATATGGAACTAGCTCCTTGAAGGAGTCATGTCTGCTTCCTGTCTATACTTCCTTCCTTCTCAGTCCTTCACGCTTCGAGATACAATTGCTGTTGAATAAATTGCATGTCTAAAGTACACGGTTTGAGAAATACCAACCTGTCCCCTTATCCCTACATGTGCAGAGCAGATAACGACCACATACCCATCGGCCCTAAAAGTTCCCCCGAGTTTCCCAGCCAGCCACGGAGATGTTCTGAGTCACCATGGGTTGGTTTAGCTTTGCTGGAATCGTGTATAAATAAGGTCGTACAGTATGCGTTCATTCTGGTCTGGTCCCTGGAGCTCAGCACCGTCTCACAATCCATCCGCGTCACTGTGCCTACCAAGAGGTCATTCTTTTTATTTCATACTGCAGTGCATCGCTTCACCATTAACCAATAGAGGGAAAACCTTCATTCTTGGCAATGACAGATAAAACCGCCAAGAACTGGGCAAGTCTCTTCATGTGGTCTCGTGTATTCGTGTCTTTTGGGTAAACACCTGGGAGAGGGAACAGCTATCTGTTTAACTTTTTAAGAAACCACCAGCTGGTCTTTCAAAGGAGCTGTACCATTTTACATTGCCACCAGTAATGTATGGGAGTCTCACCTTCCACACACCCTCACCAACCCTTGATATGATTGGTCTTTTTAATTTTAGCCCTTTTAAGGGGTATGTCGCGACATCTCGTTGTAACTTTAGTCCATATCTCCCCCATGGCTAACCACACTGAGCATCTTTTCAGGTGCTTATTTGCCGTCCATATGTCTTCTTTGGTGAAATGTGTGTTCAAATATTTTGCCCATTTTTAATTTGGCTACATGTTTTCTTATGATATTCTGAACACAAGCCCTTTCTCAGATACATGATTTGCAAATATTTGCTCCCATTCTGTGGCTTGTCTTTTCATTCTCTTGTTTCCTGACTGTCTTTTGAAGAGCAGAGCTTTTAATTTTGATGATGTTTATTTTTTCTGTTGTTGACCATGGGATTGGTGTTGTATCTAAGAATTCTTGGCTTTTCTCAAGGTCATGAAGATTCTCTCCTATATTTTCCTCTAAAAGTTTTATAGTTTCAGGCTGTCCACTCTGATTCGTGCCGCATTTTGAGTTAATCCTTGTATATGATGCACAATGTGGATCGAACTTCATTGTTTGCATGTGGATATCCAGTTGATCCAACATCATTTGTTAAAAAGACTCCTTTTCCCTCCACTGAATTGCCTTTGCATTTTATCATGCCAGAAAGTAAGAAAATGCTCAAAAAGGATAAAAGCTCACAATGCAGTGGTATGTCAAAGGAGGGCAGGGGAGCCAAATGAAGGCGCTCTCAATGACCACAGTGGAGAGGTTGAGCAACAAAATAAATGAAGTAGGATTGAATTAAACCAAATATATATAAGGATCCATGAGTTCTCACTGATCTAAATAAATGACTGAATAAATAAATGTGGGAGAGGAGGCAAAACTCCCATGTAGAAGAATCCAATAACTTACGTAGATACTCTGCCCGCATGGAGGTGGCCTGCATGTAGTGACTTTCTTCCAAAGAGGACAGTATGAAAAGAAAGGGGGAAAACAAAAGGAATAACTCCACAGCGAAAACCTGACAAACACCACCTCAACCAGGTGACCAAGTCCTCAGCAACAGCACCTGTGATGGTTGACCACGCGCACTCTGGATACGACGGGATGAGAATAACACGCTTCCTCCATGGTCTTCCTCCCCTAAATGCATAACCTCAATCTGGTCATGAGAAGAGACATCAGACAAATCCAGGTTGAGAAACATTCTACAACACAGCTGACCAGTGCTTCTCAAAACTCTCAAGGTCATAGAAACAGAAAGTTCTGAGAAATGCTTACAGCAGGAGCCTAATTAGGAGACACTAACAAAATATAGTGTGGTGTTCTGGATGGGACCCTGGAACAGAAATATGGCATCAGATAAAGACTGAGGAAATCTTAATAAAGCATGGAGTTTAGTTAATAATAATTTACTAGTATTGGTTCATTAATTGTGAAAAATGTACCATCATCGTGTTAAGATATTAAAAACAGGGGAACTGGGACCACAGCCTCCAGGAGCTCTGCACTGGCTTCAATATTACTCCGTAAGTCTTTTTAATGATGAAAAAGTTTTAAATGAAAAGTTTATTTTAAAAATGACACACAGCAGATGCAGCTATTTTATATAATCTAATCTCTTATGATTAGACATTTAAGTAGTTTCTAAATTTTTGCTTTTAAACACATTTATGATAAACTGTCCGTACGATTAGATTTTTGCATACATCTGTTACTATTCCCTTTAGAATAATAAGCTTGTAGAAGTGAAGTCAAGGGATAACAGGTATGAATATTGTAATTACATTAAGGATTTTGATACAATATACCTAATGCACTTCCAGTGGAAGAGTGTTAACTCCAAATAATGAGGGATGACCAGTTTTGGAAAGAACTGTGATTTTTTTCCTGTCCAAGCCAATCACATCAAAATACCATGAAATGGTCCCGTCAACTCCATGAGAAAGTCACCTGCCAATGTCTGAATGCACGAAGCCTGCATTCAGAATCGCACCTTGCATTGGGTGACATGAACAGATTCATGAGCCTGTGAAGACGCAGGTCTCTGTCAGAAGATATCACTTCCTTAAACTGAGTTAGACCAACACAATATTAAAAAAAAAAAAAAAAATGAGGAACGCCTGGGTGGCTCAATGGGTTAAATCCTCTGCCTTCGGCTCAGGTCATGATCCCAGGGTCCTGGGATCGAGCCCCGCTACAGACTCTGCTCAGCGGGGAGCCTGCTTCCCCTTTTCTCTCTCTCCCTGCCTCTCTGCCTACTTGTGATCTCTGTCTGTCAAATAAATAAATAAAATCTTTAAGAAAAAAAAAATGAAAGCAGAAAAAAAGATATATAGATCTCCAGATTTCCAGGGAATGTGACAGAGCCCTCCTGGGTTTTATCAGTCAGTGAAACTAAGACCAATATTATAGATGAGTAGTTCTTAAAGTGTGGTCCCTGGGACCACCAGCATCAGCATTATGTGGAAATGTGTTAGAAATATAAATTCTTAAGGCCCCAACCTAGATGTACTGAATTGGAAATTCTGGAGTTGGGGCCCAGAAATATGTGGGTTTTGTGTGTTTGGTATTTTTTTGTTTTTGTTTTTGTTTTTAATAAGAATATGCTCCTAAAAATTTAATAGCTTTAGAGGTACCTGGGTGGCTCAGTCAGTTGCATGTCCGACTCTTGATTTTGGCTCAGGTCATGATCTCTGGGTCGTGAGGTCAAGCCCCACACCAGGCTTCACACCGAGCAAGAAGTCTGCTTAAGATTCTCTCTCTCCGGGCGCCTGGGTGGCTCAGTGGGTTAAGCCTCTGATTTTGGCTCAGGTCATGATCCCAGGGTCCTGAGATCGAGCCCTGCATCAGGCTCTCTGCTCAGCGGGGAGCCTGCTTCCCCTTCTCTCTCTGCCTGCCTCTCTGCCCACTTGTGATCTCTGTCTGTCGAATAAAAAATAAATCCTGGAAAAAAAAATTCTCTATCTTCCTCTCCCTCTGCCCTACCCCCACTCACACAAATGTTCTCTCTCAAAAAAATTATATTAAAAAATTTTTAAGTAGCTTTATAGGATGTAATTCATAGGCCATATATTTCACCCACTTAAAATACAAAATTCAGCAGTGTTTAGTTATTCATGTATTTGTGCAATCATCACCATAATCAATTTTAAAATATTTTCATGGTTACCAAAAGGAACGCTATACCCTTTAGCTGTCACCTCCTATCCCCCCAGCCCTATGCAACCACTAATCTACTTTCTCTCTTTATAGATTTGCCTGTCATATAAATCAAATAATACACTATGAGGCCTCTTCTGTCTGACTTTTTTTTTTTTTTTCATTTAGCACAGTTTCCTCAAGGTTTGTCCATGTTGTAGCATGTGTCAGGACTTCGTTTCCTATGGCCGTGTAGTGCTCTGTTATATGGAAGAATCACTTGTTGTTTACCGTTCGTGAGTCAATGGCCATTTGAGTTAGTTCTACCTTTGGGTGACAGTGACTCATGCTGCTGTGACCATTCCTGGGCACATGTGTGTCCACAGGCTCTTCCACTGATGCCTGTGCACACCACAGTTTGAGACACAGCAGTGTAGACGAAAGCAAGAACCAATAGGAGATTGTTCTTTTTAGTAAGTAGACAGGACCATTTCTCCTTTGGGCTAGAAGTCAAAATAGAAAGGCAAGAGCCAAGGCAGCAGAACCTACTGGTGTGAGGCCCGTGCACGGATGTTCTTGTCACGACAGACACGGGGAGAGGCTGGCTTGAGATGGCTGATGGAGAGGAAGCCGTGGGCACAGTGGAAGGGCTCACTTTGGGACCATGAGGCCACCCCTCACTAATTGACCAACATCTCACTGTGTTGTGTACATCCCCTGGGCTGCTCTTCAGAGGGAACGCCTTCCTGGCACTGCGGGTCTCCCTTGTTCTGCATTTTAGGAAGTGTTTCTCTCTACACTCTCCCTCCACCTGCTCAGGGACAGCCAGGTATCTCCATCCCATAGATCAGGCCGCCGGGGGTCAGCGAGAATAAGTATCCTGGCTGAAGTCACAGGCAGGATGTGATCAAGGGGGGGGTCCACCTCAGTTTCTGCACCTCCAACCTCACTCCCACAAACTACACACCACAGTCACTGGGAAGACCAGCCTCCACACCCAGAGACTTGATGCAGTTGGGCTGAGGGGAGACCCAAGGCCTCCTGGGAGATCTGCCCCCCACCCTGATTACTTTCTTCTTTTTTTTCTACTTTTCCTTTTTGAAATAATTTCAGACTTATACCAAAGATGCAGAATAGCGAAACAAGTCTTATATATCCTCCCCCTAGCTTTCCCAGATGTCCCCATCTCACTCACATAAATACAACATAACCATCCACATCAGACCAGGCCATTTGGGACATTCAAGTTGCTCCATCTCCTCAGGGTCCTTGAATCTTTCCCGGGTGATTGGCAACGTGCATGCAGGTGAGCACTGCTGGGGTGGACAGCCAAGCCCCACGGTTAGGGTTCGACACGTGGACCAAGTGTCCCCCCAATCTCTGACGTGGAAGAGCCATGTCTAAAAATCCAGGGGATGGCCAGGCTGTTGTCATGCTGCTGATGGGATGAATCATTTGAAGAATCCTGACTATTTTGTATGAAGTGTCAGTTGTTATATCTGCCAGGAGGAGAAATGAGGCTACTTACATTCATAGCAAGGTCACCGGCATCCTGGTGGCCACGGGAAATGGTGCATCGGGGAAGCAAGATGTAAGGGCTTTCACATATTAACTTGCGATTCAGAGGTCTAGAGCTCTGCTGAACGGAAGGACTTTCTCCGGATGGAAATGTCTCGAATGCAATTTAGATTTTAATTAGAGATGTGCCGCACCTTCAGGTAGCAGTATTTATACAGGGAGGCCAAAGACGCCGAGCTGAAAACCTTGCTGTTCTTACAGATGGTTTATTAAATTAAAGAGCATCTCCCAACCTCTAGTCTTGACCCTGCCGTTGCCAAGATGATTCATTGAAACATCAGCCTGTCAGTTACCCTGAGTGATTGGCCGGGTGCTCCGACTGGGTGCGTCGCCCCACCACACGCTAAGCTGGGTAATTCATAAGGGTTTTTATTTTTATTTTCTCCTGCAGTCAAACTACCTTTATCCAATTAGAATTTTCATCCTCATCTATTTATTATCTCCCTCTCTGAGTGAAAACACACCTGTGTGTCTCTGCTGTGTGCAAATTAGCCTGGCTCCGGAGGCCCCAGGGCTTCACAGAAACCCATCCACAAGTAAGTAAAAATGTTATTAAATTTGAAACCACATCCCCGTCACCAGCTCTGGATTCCTCTAGGCCACAGATGTTCACTGTCAGCAAATACTTCCTCTGTGAGGCTCCTGCTTGGAAGCATTTGAACCTAATAGCATTACATGTGTGCTTCTATCAGAAATCATATGCACAGATGCATCGATTGTCTTCAGCGTCTCTGAGGAAGCAGCTGGCTGCGGTCATGTCACACAGCTGCAAGGGCTGCCGGCCTGTGGGTCCCAGCACAGCACACTTGTGGCCCTGGCTTCAGGAGACCCTGCTCCCTCTGCCGGCCATGCCCTTCCCCCGACCTGTGCACACCCTTTCTTTTCCTGATTCACCGCCGCCACCTCTTCTCAGAAGCTTTCCTTGATTTCCTCTCCCAGCCTGAGTCCCAAGTTTTCTCCATGTATTTGCACAATATCCAGGCTTATGCATGCTTAGCATCATTATTTATGTGTCTGATTTCCCCATATTCTAGCCCCTAGCCCAGTGCCTGCTGCCTAGCGTGTGCCTGAGACAGACTTGTGTGAGTGGGTGAATGATGGCCCCGTGCTGTCTATCCAGCCTAGCTTTGTGCCAAGCACCGTGCTGAGCCATGGCCTCCCGTGTCTCCTTAAATGCAGACAACAGTTCTGAGAGAAGGCGATGATTGTACAGATAGGGAAATGGGCTGAGATGCTAGGGAACTTGCTTCCACATTGCCCAAAGTCAGGATTTGAACCTGCTCCGACTAATGGTGAAGCTGGGCCTCTTTGCCCCCGCCCTGCACTGCCTTGGATGAATGCGGGCAGGGCTGGCCCAGCAGCGGACTCCCCCACCTCGGGAATGGAAGGTCGTGCTGGGCACTGAGCTGTGGGACACCTGGGCCTTGGTTCACTGGGAAGGCTTTCAAGTGGAGACACAGCACCCCAGCTCTGTGGAGATGGTGTGCCCTGCTTGCCGCTGGCACCCACTATCCCTGTTTTGCAGTTTGGTGGTCAGTGGCCTGGGAGCCCACCTGGCCCTGTGCCTGGAACCCAAGAGCTCCCCGCAGCTCAGCGTCTCCTGCAGCATGTGGACATGGCTGGGGGCCTGGCTGCTTGACACAGCTCAGGGGCCATGGTTTCCAACTTCCCCTTGAGCTCTGCAGACAGTTCGTTCTCCCCGAGGTCCTGGGAGGTGCCAGGACTGGCTGGCTCAGCCCTGACCTTCCCCGGGGAGAGCAAAACTGTCCGTACAGCCAAGGAGGCAGCAAGTTGATGGGGGAGCAGGATGGGGATCAGGTGTCTCCCAAGGGCAAGCGCTCTGGCAGGGATGTCCTGTGGGGATGGAAGCCCTAGCATCGGCTGGCCGCACTCAAGTCTTGCCGCCCAGCTCTTCAGGTGAGTCAGTCTCTGATCTGTGCTCCACTCGAGCGCAGAGCCCGAATGTTCTGGAAGACAACTGCAGGGGATGGGGCACAGGAGAAACCCCTTTGTGTCCAGAGTCCCTGGCTTCCTGCTTCCTGGCTTTTCAGATGAAGAGGTCACTCATCGTGGTAAGAGTATGGACACTTTTAGGGTTTCAAAGACTCAAGATCGGAATCTCTGCTGGGGAAGGCTCTTATTTCCTTAAAAGACTTCTCTGTCTCGACCTCCTCTTTCCCTCCTACTCCTGACAGATCGCGTGTGGGGTGGCTCAGGTTTCCGCAGGGGCTGTCTGGGTTATTCAAATTTCCTTTTCTTTCCTCCTTGGGATAATATTAATCCATATATGGCAGCCTCCCTGGCATCCTGAGCGGGATCCTCACAGAACCCTCTCGGTAAAGAGACCTGTCCCGCCTCCCACCCGTGGGGAAGGCTTCACCTCGCAGGGACCTCCGCCCCTCCCTGAGGCCAGCGAACTCGCACTCGGCTGAGAATAGACATGAGCTGGGTTCCCAAGGGTCTCCTCTGGGGGAGTTTAAATAGGCGCCGCGGAATCGAGGCGTGGACCTGGCGGTGGTGGTGGAAGCCCGAGTTTGTGGCCCAGGGGCCCGAGCAGGTGCCGCAGACCTTGTCCGAGCTGCGGTGGGGCGGGACGGCAGTGGGCTTTCTCCCCACGGCCTGGCATCTCCCCAGAAGCCCCACACCATAAACACCTCATCTCCACTCCCAGGCTCTGTCTTCTCATCAGAATATACTGGAATCGCAGTCTTCATCGCAGTGTCTGCAGCCCTCAGAGGCCCACGGCCATGTGGGGCTTGTTGGCAAGCCCGGCTCTTTTCAGCCAGCTGTGCCCCCCGCCCAGTCAGGGGATCCCTCTCCATTGTGACCCAGACGGCCCTGAAGACCTGCTGGAAATGACGCTCTCGCTGGAGGGTCCCCGCAAAGCTTGTGTTTGTGGGAGACCCAGGAGCGCGCAAGTCAGAGACAGGCTGGGGGCGCCTCAGGTTTGCAGGCGGAGAAGTGAGGCGGGATGAGGTCAGAGCAACCCACAATCAGCAGCCACCCCAGGCCTTTGGGTAGCCTTCCTGGGAGGAAGACCCAGGAGGAAATAGTGGGAAGCCACAGTCCACCAGGAGAGAGGGTCAGGAAAGGACGCCTGCACTTCCCAGAGGGAACTTAGTGTGGAAAACTGGGATCCCTGGGCTTTGGGATGGTTGCAGCTCCAGCTGTTTCCAGAACAAATGCCAACATGGAAAATCATCATGACTGTTTGTTAAAGGACGAGATCCATCGGTGTTGTTTTGAATCCAACTCCGTGACTAATTGAACAACTTTGGAAAAAGGAAAAGCCGACACACGGGGTCACCAAGAGATGCTCCTGTGGGTGTTGGGACAGACTTGGTGCTTTGTGGCTTCGTTAGAGGCAAAGCAGGTAAACCGCTCAAGCAGCTGAAGACCTTGCTTCTGCTTGGCCATTAAGTCTTTGCAGAGATCTGAGAAGAGACCTCTGAGGAGTTTTTATTTGGGGTGGGATTTTCTTCTCGACATTGGAGAAGGTTATTGAGTTCTCAAAAAAATGGAAATTAGCCCTGTTCAGAGAGTCTCAAGAAGCTGCCTTTAAAAAAAAAAAATAACAGAAATGATGGGGTTTTTTTCTGTTTTAGTAATCTTTACTCTGTCTCAGGGACAGCCAGCTGCATTAGTGGAATTGCTGCCTGGGCACCGGGAGGAGAGGCTCGGCACCTGTCTGAGAAGGTGTTACGACTTCCAAGTGCATGCAGGGGCATTTGGGGCTAGGTGTTTTTTTCACATACACAGGACAGTGTCGTACAGCAGTAATTAGAAAACCAACCTGCCTTAAATTCTGTTTACTGTTTTCTCAAGGACAAGTTGGTAAGATCCATCCAGAACTGTGAATCCTGTGTTTCTTTTACCCATGAGTTCCATTTTCATCCATTCATGCCAAGGAAATAATAAAGGATCTGGAAGGGTTTTCATTTCAGCCTTGTTTATAATAACAACAAGCAGCGTAAATTCCCGACCAGCGAGAGCAGATGAGCAAGAGAAGTTGGGACATAAGCCCCAGGCCTGGCTTTGATTCTGCTCCCATGGACGAAGGACAGGGGGCTTGGGGACCTCCAGCCACGCACCACTTGTGGCTGAAGAGTCAAGTGCAGTCGCGAGGAGCGCAGAGAGAGGAGGTGGAGACAATGCCCCTGTGGGTCCCCTTCTCCCAGGCTTCCTGTCGGTGTTTTAGGTGACTGTTTTCAGCACCTAGGTGCACGGATGCAGGTTCGCCTTTCCCCACATGCCAGTGGCAGCCCTTTCTCTCCTGCTCGGGGAAATGGTATCAGATTTCCCATTCATCTGACCTCCTTATGAAGGGGTCTCCACTGGCTCCTGTCGCAGCCCTCCCAATTCACCGTCCCTCCATGGCCACAAAGACCTTCTAAAACCAGCAGAAGCACCTCCCTCATGTGCTTATGGCCCTCCAGAGGCTTTCCAGTATTCCCAGGTTAAGATTTAAAACCTTTTGCCTTGATTCACAACGCCCTCTACAGCGTGACCCCACCAACTTCAGCAGCCCCATGGCTTTGCTGTTCTTCAGCCACACGGGTTATATTAGCTCTTGCATAAGAGATTCGTTCTCTCCCACCTCAGGACCTTTGCACATGCTGTTCTCCCTGCCCAGAGCACTCTTCTTGCTCTTCTCCTGGGCAACTTCCTCATCCTTTAAGCTCTTTGAATAAACGTCACTTCCTCAAGGGGGCCTGCTTGTCTCCCCACGTGTGCTGTCCACATCCATCACCCCTGGTGCTTTTGGAGCCCCTATAAAACAGGTAGCTACTTGTGTCATAATGTCTTCCTGCTGGACCATAGCCTGAGGACAGGCTGAATATCTCCATCTCTGTGTCAGATGGGTGAATCAATAATGCATTTGGATTCTTTGGGCACGGCCTCGTTGTTTCAAATTGAAGGGCATTAGCACTGAATAGGAGTTAGTTTGGGGAGGGGACTCTCAGCCTAGGAGCAAGGCTTTTCATGAGGAATGTTCACAGATAAGCAAAGTATTCATTGACCTTGGGGGCAAACAGAAATTGTAGATGTTGAAGAAGCTGGAACAGGTAGAAATCAGGTATATTTCAGAAGGTGTAAAAAATAAATACTCTGACCTTGTCTTCAGAGCATCCCTGGCCTCTGGGATATATTTGTATGCAGCTTTCATTTCCTATTTATAAATTAGCCTGGAGGGGCTGCGGGTAGGTAGGTGGACTAAAGGTGAGCTCCGTGGTGTGAGAGAGAGGAGGGGAAGAATGCAGAGAAGCCTCCCTCTTCCGGACCACCCACGTCCATTTACAGAGAGTTTCTGGAGACTTAGCAGTGTGTCCGGCACTGTGCTGGGCACTTTGGGGTGGGAGGGGCAGGTGCTACAGAGACAGAGGATTGAAAGCTCAAGGTTGGTGGAAACAGAGAGAAGACAAGAGTCTGCCTAGGCCAGGTGGGAGAAGGGATCACTGGAGGTGGTGAATTTCAGCCAAGCCTTAAGGAAAAATTGGAATTTTCCTGTAGAAAAAGGAGGGAAAGAGCATTCCAGAAAACAGAGCATTCCAGAATAACATGAGTTTGAAAAGAATCCCAGAACGTTGGAGCAACGGTGAGAACGTCCAGCGGGGCATGCATCAGGAGTCCGGACTGGAGACCAGTGATCACGGGAGTAGCCGCCGACCTTTAGCAGATACATTTTGGGGCCAGATCCCGCTTAAGTGCCTGAGCCGTGTTAGCTCAGCTTGCAAGTGCCAGAGCCGGGGTGTTCAGCCAAAGCGGTCTAACTCCGGAGCCACCCTGGTGAGCACGGGGCTGGCGAGTCCACACTGTCAAGGAAACCGGAGGCCATGCTTAGCTCCCGGGAGGGGACGAGGTTTGGGAAAGATTTCGCCATTTGGAAAACGGCCCATTCAGACCGTGCTTTAGAAAAGACCACTGGGCGAGCTGCGTGCGGACCGGATATGCTGGACGTCTCGGGAGGCAGACGCCATGGGGAGGCTGCCCTGCCCCCCGGAGAGGAAGAGCATCCTTAGCAAGCAAAACTCACAAGCGGGCCGGCGGCCTGCGAGGGCTGTTGCCACGGACGAAAAACCAGTGAGCTCTAGAAGAGCTTCGAGGCTGCAGAGCTGGTTCTCTGTCCTGCTGTACAGAGGGACACCCACTATAACTCCAGAGAAGGGGCAGGTTTCCTTTGCGTCTTTGTCGTGGAATCATCCCGGGTTTGCTACCAAGTATACTGCTTTGTGTAACTGCCCCCCCCCCCCGCCCCCCGCCAGAATTCATGCTCCTCCCGAATCTCACAGCGGGACCTTCTTTGGAAATAGGGTCTGACCTATGTAATTGGTTCAGATGATGTCATTGTGGAGTGTAGTGGGCCCTTGAGGACGAGTGGCGCAGAGACACGCCCACAGGGTAAGGCCACATGAAGACCGAGGCAGATGGCGACAATGCGGCCACGAGCTTAGGAACTACGCGTTGCCAGACCACCAGAAGCTGAAGGAGGCAGACCCTCCAGAGGGAGGGTGGTCCTACCTGCGAACACCTTGATTTGGGACTTCCAGCTTCCGGAGCTGTGAGAGGATCCGTTTCTATTACTTTAAGCCCCCCAGCTTGTGGCAGTTTGTTCTGACACAGCCCTCGGAAGCCAGGACCCCAGGGAAGCCAAGCCCCTATCTGGGCACCCAGTCACATGGGCATGGAGCCCGCGGCGGGCAGTCGGGGTGAACCAGCTGCTGACCGCGTGTTCAGGGCATGGCCTCTGGATCTCAGGCCGCCCCCGCCCCACGCACTGCTGGGTACTGGTACTAGTACTAGTACTGCCCCAGTACTACTGGTACTGTGCAGGGTGACCTTGCACAAGGTGAGACGCTGTGTGCCTTGGGTTTCTTACCTACAAGAGCAGTTACTCTGAGGCCCTACCTCCTAGCTTCATTCGGAGGATGAAGCGAATTGATGTATGTGAGCACTTAGAGGTCTGGTTGCTGTTACCTGTCATCGCCAGCGGCCTCATTCACTTCTCAGTGAGGACCGAGATGCCATGACCCACCAGGGCCCGGCATCCCTCACTTTCCAGACCCATACCGCCCTGCGCAGGGTCTTGTGATGCGGGCTGTGGGGGCCAGTGCGCAGACTAAGCACCAGGTTGATTCCGCTCTCCTGCGCATCCAAAACTCAGGTCTGTGTGTGCCCGCGTGGGGCTCCTCTCTCCAGAGCCATCTGTGATTTGGACGGTGCAGCACCCTGGGGACCGGCAAACCAAGCGTGCTGCGAGGTTGTTTAGTCCAGAAGAGCTGGTGTCTGTTGCCAAGTGGCACAGAGAGGCCACAGCTGCTGGATCCCAGGAATCACACCTCCTGGTCTCACAAGGCCCATTTCAAATGCAAGGGTCTGGGAAGAGCTCCAAGAGCATCCTTTGGAGCTTCTCTTTCCTAGACCAGCCTGTCCCACTGGTCGCAGAATAGCAATCGCTGAGCATACCAGTTCTGAGTTTTATGCTAGCAGCAGGAAAGAAGAAAGTGAAGTGTTCTCTGGGGCTCTCACCCTATTAGCATGCCCTGGTTTCTGAGGACTCTTGGCTTCTCTAAATCCAGGCTCTTGTAGGGCTGGAAGGCAGTCATCCCTCCTATCAGAGTTCTGGCTTACAGAATATAAACGCAGAGAACTGAGCTAAGCAGGGGTCTGCAGGTCACCTTTATTTCCCAAAGTAAGGGCTCACCGGTAGACAGGTAGGCTTGATGTCAAAATGGGGCTTCTGGGGCTTCTTGCCCCCCCCACCTCAAAATCAGTTCTGCCCAGTATGGTGGAGAAGCAAGACTATGCTGAACAAAATGAGGACAAGTCTGCCCAATGACAGCCCAAGGACAGCCCAGGAGTCCCCAGAGCAAGAAGTGAGCAGTGAGCCCCTGGCTGTCACCAGGTGTGGACCTGCCCCTGTCAATGGATCCAGCAGATGTCAGCATCTCAGCAGGTCGCAAATCAGATAAACCCTTCCCTGGAGGACTTCTCAAGAGAACGAAAGTGTCCGCAGAAGTTTCCTCTTTGTGGAAAATACCGAGGGTAGAGGAGTAAAACTAACTGGAAAAATAAACAAACAAACAAACCAAAACCCAGAACCAGGTGATCTGGTTTGACTTTGCAAGGCAAAAACACTCTTGGAGATGGCAGTATAGAATCTGGCAAACTGGGGGATTTTTCCCTCCCCGATCTCATATTTAATCTGGAGCTGGCCGGGCCCCATTATATGCTCCTCTCTCTTTTTATTTCTTCCTCGGATCTCTTTTTACCGCTACAATTAATGATTCATAGGATTATCTGTTTGACCTCTGTGCTTCCCTACCCTACAGCCCCATGCGGGATCTCCTGGGCCTAGCACGATGCCTTGCTCCTCATAGGTGCCCAGGAAGGACCCACTGCTTCAAGGGAGGAAGCAAGGTGTCCCAACCCTCCTTTATAGAGCCCTGAGCTCACCTGTTCTTCCTGCTTCACCTGGAGCTGGAGCCTCAGCTCTCCTACCCACCCCCACCCCTCCCCGCCGCCACCTCCACATGGAGGCCTTTTGGGAAGCTCATGCCCCTGGCTCAACCTGAGACCCACTTGTAGGACGTTCACTTCTCTCCAGTTGCATTGGGAGCTCTGCACCAGCAAGCTGGGAGGAGAAAGCTCCAGCTTGTACGGCCAGGCTGCCTGTGTGACCCTAAGCAAGGCATGGATGCGTTTGAACCCCAGCCTTCTGGAGAGGAGCACACATCTCTACCCTGCCAACCTCATGTGTGGGTTGTGGGAATCCAGTCTGAAAATCAGGTTAAGACATCTTGTAGCTCTCCCCTTCCAACCATGAGTCATGGGCGTGCATTCAACGGAATCAAATAATACATGTTGTCTGCGGCTCAAGATTTTAAAAACAACAACATTATTGCCATATGATTCACATTTATTTATGTATTTATGTATTTATTTATTTTTGAGAAGGGGAGAGGGGGTTGGTGAGGGACTGACGGAGAGAGAGAGGGAATCCCAAGCAGGCTCCACGCTCAGCACAGAGCCTGACGCCGGGCTCGATCCCACGACCCTGAGATCATGACCTGAGCTGAAATCAAGAGTCAGACACTTAACCAACAGAGCCACCCAGGGGCCCCCAATTCACCATTTTAAAGTTTACAATGAACTGATTTTTAGTACGTTCATAGAGTTCTGTACCATCATCACAATCAATTTTTAAACACCTTCATCTCCCCAAAAAGAAACCTTGTACCTGTTAGTGTTACTCTTGTACCCGCTCTGACCTCCTCAGCCCTAGGCAACGGCTCACCTACTTTCTGTCTCTATAAATCTGCCTGTTCGCACATTTCCTATAAAAGGAATTATACACTCCATGGCCTTTTTGTCGGGCTTCTTTCACTCGGCACCATGTTTTCAGGGTTTGGCCATGCTGTACCTCATTCCTTCTTATTCCCAATAACGTCCCGTTGCACGGATACCCCATGTGTTGTGTGTTCATTTGTCAGTCAACGGGCATCCTTGGCCATTCTGAGTAACACTACTCTGAGCGTTCATCTAGAGCTGTGGTGTGCACACACAGGCTCTCATTTCTCTTGAGGACATACCCAGAAGCGGGTCTGGGGGTGTAATGTGACTGCGTGTTTCCCATCATGGCTAAGCGGTGTGGAGCTTTGGGAACCCAGAAGTGAGGCCGGGCCGAATGGCTGGTGCGGTGCGGTGCGCTGACGTGCCCTTGCGCTCAGGTGGATTGCAGAGACCGAGCGGTGTGGCTGGGCTGGAAGTCGCTGGGGACTAGCACTTCATATGCGAAGTGGCTCTCCGCCAGTCAGTGCCTTGTGACCCCGAAGTTTCTGCCTGTCTGCTCCACGGTCTGTATAGGACTGCCCCTGTGGGGTGGTGGTCCTCAAATAGTTCCTCCATCAACTCAAACACTTGGACAAAAGCAAACCATTCCAGGGGAATCCGGTGTAAGGAGTGTTGTAGATGTTAGTATTACTTGTCGCTCCTGTGTTTGCGCCTTTTAGATGTGTACGATCGAGAATCAGTGTATGGACCAGCCCAGGCTGCGGAAGGAGCCCCATCCCTGGCTTGTCCGTCAGCACCTGAGTGGCTGAACTAGGAGCTTGGCAGAGAGTGGGGGCAGAGAGGGAAGGGGAGCTTCTATGTTCCGGGTTAAAGCTAAGTGATTTCTCATTATAGACCGCCATCCTTCCAGAGTACCGTCCCTGACGCTTCCTTTTAGGCGAGATTCTTATGGGCTTACGTTTCCCTCGAGTAACCCTGAACCTCGTCTCCCCTTTGAGGGGGCTGCATTTAACCATCTCCTGCTCAAGTCACCCTGACCCGAGTCGAGGATAGGAAAAGCCGGGCTTTCTATCCTGGAGCCCCAGCACCGCCCCCACCCCCCCCCCCCCCCCCCCCCCCCCCCCCGTCCTGCAAAGTGTCCACAACAACCACACCCAGGCCCCAGGGTGCTTCCCTGTGGGCAAAATTGGCCATTTGGGGGAAGCATAATCTCTCAGAAAAGATACTTGGGTTTCCATGCTTCCCACAGCACAGATGCCCAGAGGCAGGGGCCTCCTGACTTCAGGCGTGTTTGTTCCCGGCCTGTGACACCTTCCGGTAGTACTCTTAGCATTTTCCTTCTGAGCCATGTCCGTAGGGCTGATTCGGTACTGCATAATCTGGTGGCTTTTTTTTTTTTAAGGTGGGGGAGGGAGGGGCTCAGACCTTACTTCATCGGTTTATTTTTCCTTTAGTTAAGCGTGCCCTTGGGGAACTGGGTGCAGCGACATTTCCCCACTTGCCCAAGCAGAGCCTCTGGTTCTTGGGAAGAGCTCCGTTCCTCTGCGTCCCACAAGCTGCCTCCTGTCCCTCAGCCGCCATCCTCACTCAGAGGCCTTTAGGCTGCAAGTTCCATGGGCCGACGGTGTTGGGGATTGTGGGGCTGGTGACGAGAAGCCTCATGCTTTCTCTCTGATCCCAGGCTGGACAGTGAATGCTCACATGGCCTCCAGCTTCCCAGAGCTTTTACAACATTGCCCGAGAGCATCATCCTCAGGAAGAACAGAGTCCCTTCCTTGCTCCCGTGCCTGGGCCAGCCCCCCCCACCCCCGAGGCTGGGGCTGCTTCCTGTTCCCGCCCCTCGGTGCCCGCACACCACGGGTGCACCTACATGAACAGCTGTCACATCTGCAGAGAAAGAAGTCTCTCCGTGACCATTTTGAAAGGGAAAACCCTGTTACTGAAATGTAAAAAGATTTTTGCAGAAGCCATAAGATTCACCCAATGATTAGTACCATAAAAAAAAAAGTCGGCCTATTGATCGATTTTATTCCCCCTGATGAACCGAGAGCGTTCTTGATGGCGGGGTGTGTTAACACCCTAATTGATATATTCCCTAATTTCATTATAAGCCCCGGGATTGCTTCTGAGGATGGCAGTTTATTTTTTTTATTGGCAAGAGCTTCAGAGCAGAATGTGTGTGTTATTTCCCAAAAGGGATTCAAATTGAGACATGCATGTGATAAACAGGAAAACACCTAGAATTTAGGATCCAAAACAGACAGCCCTTGACCAGTGTTGGTCCTATGCAGTTGCCACGGGAATGAGCATCTCCACATGCAGGTGGGAAAAGGCCCAGCAAGCACGAGGGGCTCGTCAGGTCTAACTCTGATTGGCTTATGGTAGTTGAGTTAGAGTGAGACAGACACCGGTCTGGTTTCCCATGCACAGGGAGCTGCCCAGCCTTTTATGGGCCACTGAATTCCCTACTTTGTCGTCACAGTTTGCCTTCCTTCCCCGTGTCATCTGGGAGACCTGGAGCTTTGTAAGATGCTGGAAACCCGGGAGGCCTGCCTCCAAACAGGGCTGACACCACTCCTCCTGCCCAGTAATGGAATGTGAGGCTGGCTTACCTTAACCCCACTCCCAGCCCTCCAGGCCCGATGCCATTCCAACCTTGCCCAAATATTTGCAGGCGCGCATCTATCCCGAACAAATCATTGCCCACAGAGTTCCGTTGTTGGTAGCACTTAGTATTCTGTGCTGCTAGTTTTCCTCACACGCTTTCAGATTTTTAAGTGCAACCAGCAGCCGGCACGTTTGGGAGGTTGCCCAGAGCCCAAAAGCAGAGCGAGCTTGTGCGTGTGGAACTTACAGTCCGTTCCAGCCCGCCCCACATCCCCTCCTCACCTAGCACCTGAGGTGATCATTCCATGCTAAAAATAGGAGTGTTATCACAGCTCTTCTGCAGGCGGGAAGCTTTGTGAAAAGAGATTGTCTTTGTTTTTTCTGTCCCTTCCCGAGTCCTTGGGGGCCGAATAGATGGCTGCTGCTTGACTATGTGTGTGCATGGCAGGCTGGGGAGGTGGGCGCCCCAGTCCGCTCGCAGCCACGGTCAGAGGCAGGGCCAGGCCAGGCAGGAGTCCCGGCTCCCCCTACTTCCATCATCTCCAGCTGTAGCATCTGAAACAGTGCTCATACGTGGGTAAAAAGATGGTCTTAGGAAATTGCTGAATTTTGTTCTTTTACTGTCCCTTGGATGGTACTTGGGGAAAAGGAGAATGGGGAATATTAGATCTACCTCCCAGAGAATCAGCTTTTACATATTTATTCAGTTCCTACTCGGAACAAAGCAAGAAATATTCCCCCGGTCATGCAATACTGTAAGCATCTCATAACAAGATCGTCTGGTGACAGCAAGGAGTCAGGGTAATAACGTAAAAGTAACCATAACGTAATAAGCAGTACACATTAACAACTTCTTAGCCTCTGTAGGATCTTATTTCTTCTGGGATAACTCTCCTAGGAAAGTAGCTGGAGCAGTTCTGTAAATGTCCCCAACTAACCCAGTAGCCCCCATCTGCCAGGAGTGGGTGAGCAGGAGGTATTGGCTAAGGAAGTGACATTGGGGTGGCTGGGATTTTGCAGGAAGCAAAAACGTGGGCCCTAAAAGAACAACTCTACCCAGATACTCCCTCCAAATACGTCTGCGTTCGGGGAACGTGGAAGCTAGCAATGTGGATTTACCAGAGACGTTCTGCCCCGGCCCATTGCCACTGTCTCCTGAATGTGCCGCTCAGGGCTTCATGACATCCCTGTGCTGGAGAGGATGTCACGTGTCTGTACCCCATGTGGCTCAGGGTAGCTACACTGATCACAATTCCACACACCCCCCCACCCAGTAGAGGAACACCATATTGGTTTATTTCTCACATGCACAGCCGTTCAAGATCACTCCCTTTCACGTTTTTCATCCAGGGACCTCCCCGGATGGCTGACTCTCCAAGAGTGGGTGTCTTAGCCTCGCTTCTCCCATTAGAACGCAGAGTCTGATGGCTCGGTCGGTTAAGGTTCAGACTCTTGGTTTTGGCTCAGGTCATGATCTCAGGGTCCTGAGATTGAGCCCCATGTCGGCCTCCATGGTGGGCGTGGAGCCTGCCCAAGATTCTCTCTCCCTTTCGCCCTCTGCTCCTCTCCCCTCTAAAAGACCCAGAAAGACAGAAAGCAGAGTCTGAAACAAGAGTGTGCCGCAGGGTCTTTATCTGGAGATTAATTCTGAGATCCAGAGGACTGTGAGAAGGTTGCCGGGGAGACTAAAACAGACAGGGGTGAAACCAGTGTGAGGGCTGATTATCAAGCTGGTCCCCACCGTGGGAAACTGAGGCATCGTCCCTCCGGGACATTCTGGGAGGCTATCTCTTAGAGTTCTAGGGCTGACATAATGACGTGCTGCAAACAGGGGCGTAAACAGTAGAAATCTCTTGCCTTGCGGCCCTGGAGCTTGGACGTGTGAGGTCAGGCTGGTGGGCTCCTTCCGCGGGCTGTGAGTGAGTCTGTCCCAGCCCAATTTCCAGCTCTTGCGGCTTTGCTGGCAGTGTTTGGAGCGCTGGACTTGCAGAAGCATCACCGGTCCCTGCATACACATGAGGTTCTCTCTGCGCGCCTAACTCTGGGTCCAGATCCCCCCAACCGGGAAGGACACCCGCCCGTCAGACTGGATGAGGGACCACCCTAATGACCTCATCTGCACACAATCATTTGCAAGACCCTAGTTCCAAATAAGGTGGCAGTCACAGGTACCAGGGGATAGGCCTACAGCATCTTTCCAGAGGACATCATTCAACCACAAACAAGCCATACAGACTCTCCCTCGGAATCATCTGCCCCAGGGCCTGAAGAGGCGAGCAGGGGCTCCTGACCTCTACCCAGTTCCCATAAGGTGTAAACCTTCCCGTCTTCTGGTTCAGTGGCTGCTGAGCACTTCCGGGCCAGAAAGAGAGACACGTGTTGCCCAGTAGTCCGGGGACGGCCATCGGAGGCTGCCAGCTGAGAGCGGGCCCCAGAGGGTGTGAGGTGAGGCCAGGAGGTATCCGACTCAGCGGCTGAGACGACCTTATGATCCTCGCCCCACACCACAGGGTCGCTTCTGCTCGTGGGCCTCCCCTGCGGGGCTGGGAGCTCCGCGAGGGCAAGTCCACGCTGGCCTTTCCCACTGTGGCGTCCTCGCGGCGTGGCAGGGTGCCCGGAGCAGGAAAGCATCCAGTGCATCCCGTCCCCACATCCCTGCCATGCTGGGCGCTCGATGTCGCCGCGGGAACCTGCTTGCGTGAATCGGGGAGGTAAGGTTGTCTCTCATCCGTCTTCCACACCCAGTGAAGCCATCGGAAAGGTTACGAAGCATGACCTGCCTCCTTCTAGGTTCTGAGGGACAGAGGTAGAACAGAGCGTTTCTTGTGTTGAGCTCGACGCACGGCCACCGTTTTTTAATGAGGCCGCTTTATAATGTGTCTCTAGGTACTTGCACAACCAGATCTTTCCGGACAGGATCCAGATAGAGCCTCAGTGCAACAAACAGTGACGTAACAAGGTTACTGCGTATGACCATTGTCACCATCCTCCTCAGGTCAACAGGGGCTTGCAGAGGGAGAAGAGTAATGTAAAATGCTCATTTAAAACGAATTTCCGGGGCGCCTGGGTGGCTCAGTGGGTTAAAGCCTCTGCCTTTCGCTCAGGTCATGATCCCAGGGTCCTGGGATCGAGCCCCACATCGGGCTCTCTGCTCTGCGGGGAGCCTGCTTCCTCCTCTCTCTCTCTCTGCCTGCCTCTCTCCCTACTTGTGATCTCTGTCAAATAAATAAATAAAATCTTTAAAAAAAAAAAATAAAAATAAAACGAATTTCCAAGCCTCGGCCCTCACAAGTGCCGCATTAGGTACTAAGTGTGCACGTTCAGCTGGGATCTTCGCAAGGTCGTGCCAAAGCACTTGGCCAAAGCGCGTGGCTTGGGCTGGGTGGGTGGGGAGACTGTGACCTGCCCCATTTATTTCTCCTTAAGAAAAACAGAAAAAAGAACTGCTTTTGTTCCAACCTCTGGGCTGTACCACTGGCCAGCTGCACGCTCACTGGGTTGGGGGAGTGCTTGGTCCCACGCTGTCTGAGGACCGCACTCACGCCCCCAGCCCCCTTCTCCACCCTCTGGTTGTCTCTGGGATGGGGCAGCTTGGGGTGAGTGGGCTGCTCTAGCACGTGAGTGAGGCCCTTTCGCTCGTCGTCACTTTAATCAGGGGACATCACACAGAGTTACAAGGGGACAGATGAGGTTCTCCATGTCCTAGCCCCCCCACCCCCAGGCAGAAGATGATTTGTAGGCAGGAACCTTTCTGACCACAGAGGGAGTGACCCCCTCCTCCACCGTCATGGTCATGAGGATGTCTGATGTATGCTGGAGCGACCACACCACACTTACGGAGACGAGCCCCTTAGGGCCAGTTTGTTCCACTGCTCAGTGCCAAAAAAGGCCCCAAGGCCCATCAGAGACTCTGCAGGGGGCAATACCGTAGCAGCTCTGTTCTCCCGATTGGAGACAGACAGACCTAACTGAACCCCAGCTCCGCCCCTCCTTGCTGGAAGACCTCACTTGAGCTACTGAACTGCACCAAGCCTCAGTTTTCTCCTCTGTAAAATGGGAATAATAGTAGTATCTCCCACTTCAAAAGGTTATTGTGAGAAAAACAAAACAAAACAATGTTAAACCACTATCACAAGACTTGTGAACAAAACCAGATTTTAATGATCAGTTCTTGTTTTTGACGTGGAGGGTTCTCAAGGGCTTCTCTTGTGGCTCTGCTTACCTTCTCGGCTTGGTGATGAGATGAGAAGACAGTACTGCTTCAGGACGGGCCTGAGACACGGGTGAACTGGCCAGCCATGCTGAGGAGGTAGGTGACATCTGTCGAGGAGAGCCCTGGTGTTGTCTGGATGGGAGCTGCCCTCAGGAGCGTCTGGCTGACTTCTGCCCCTTCTTCTCAGACTTCTTTTTTTTTTTTTAAAGATTTTATTTATTTATTTGACGGAGAGAAATCACAAGAGAGGCAGGCAGAGAGAGAGGAAGGGAAGCAGGCTCTCCGCTGAGCAGAGAGCCAGACGCGGGACTCGATCCCAGGACCCTGAGATCATGACCCGAGCCGAAGGCAGCGGCTCAACCCACTGAGCCACCCAGACTTCTAACTACAGACTCTGACCCAGCCTGGAAACCATGCCTTCTCAGAAATCTTGCCTGTTGCTCTTTTGGTACGGTGTCCTGACCTGGTTGTTAGTGGGGCCCAAGGGAGGGCCTGGGTGACTTCTGACAGGCAGATCAGTTTTGGAAGGGCCGGGAGCTCCTCACAGGACCTGAGTAGTCAGTGGATCCTGAAATCAGTGAAGGAGATCTTTAAAAACAAATAGACTTCCACATCTTTGGAAAAAACACACAGCAAATAAATTCCCTGACTATGATATTGGCTTCGGAAGGAAAATTCTAGAGACTAATGAGGTTCACGCACATTTTTTTGTTGTTCTTAATTTGCATATTTCATTCATATCATACTTATTTAGTCTTGCATCCAGGTTTATTAAGGAAATAAAATTTTTATTCTTTCCAGTTTTATTGAGAAATAATTGACATGCATCGCTGTTTAAGTTTAATGGAGGCAAACCAAGAAACAGACTCTGAACACAGAGAACACATTTATATTACATTATTATTATATTTAATATTATATTAAAATATAACATATTTATATAAATACCACATCTTATCCATTCATCCATTAACAGAAACAGGTTGTTTCCATGTGTTGGCTATTTTAAATAATCCGGCTATGAAATAGGGGTGCAGATATCTTTCTGAGGAAGTGTTTTTATTACCTTTGCATATATGCATATATTCCCAGGAGCAGAATTGGTACTTTTATTTTTAATTTTTTGAGGATCTTCCATACTGTTGTTTTTTTTTTATCCCCCATACTGTTTTCCGTAGTGTTCGTTAACAACATATGATCCCACCAAAAGTGCAACAGAATTCCTTTTTCTTGACCACCTTGCCCATATTTGTTATCTCTTGATTTTTTTGACGAAGGACATTTTAAAAGGTACACCGTGATATCTCCTTGTTTTGATTTGCATTTCCCTAATGACTAGTGACGTTGAGCATCTTTTCATGTACCGGTTGGCTTTTTGTATATCTTCTTTGGAAAAACATCTTTGTAAGTCTTTTGCTAATTTTTTAATTGGGTTATTCGGGGGTTTTTTGCTATTAAGTTGTATGAGTTCTCTATGTGTTTTAGATATTAACCCATTATCAAATACATGGTTTGCTAAGAGTTTTTCCCATTCTATAGGTTGTCTTCTTACTTTGTTGGTAGTTTCTTTTGCTATACAGAGGCTTTTAGCAGGATGTAGTCCCACTTGTTTATTTCTTATTTTGTTGCTTACACTTTGGGTGTCACAAGGAACTTTATTCTTAGGTTTTCTTCTAGAAGTTTCATGGTTTCAGGTCTTATATTAAGTCTTTAATCCATTTGAGTAAATTTTTGTGGGTGTGTAAGACATGGCTCTAATTTCATTCTTTTATCTATGCATATTCAGTGATCCCAGCACCATTTATTGAAGATACTGTCTTCTCCCCCCACTAAGTACTCTTGGTTCCCTTCTCAAAAATTAGTGACAATATATGCTTGGGTTTATTTCTAGACTCTCAATTCTCTTGCATTGGTCTCTGCTGTTTTGATTGCTATAGATGTATACGATAGCTTGAAATCAGAGGGTGTCAAATGCTTCCTGCTTTATTTTTCTTTCTCAACATTTCTTTGGCCCCTCAGGGTTTTTTGTGGGTCCATACAAATTTTAGGTGTTTAACAAATGCTATTGGAATCTTGATAAACATTGCACTGAATCTATAGATGCCTTTCAGTAGTATTGACACTCTAAAAATAACAGTCCATGAACATGGGATACTTTTCCATTTATCTGTATCTTCTTCAATTTCCTTCATCAGTGTCTTGTAATTTTCAGAGTAGAGATCTTTCACTTGCTTAGTTGAATTTATTCCTAAATATTTTATTGTTTGTGATGCTGCTGTAAATAAGAACAATTTCATTATTCCTTTTCAGAAAATTTGTTAGTGTGTAGAAATACTATTGATTTTTGTATGTTAATTTTATATCCTGCAATTTGACTGAATTAATTGATTAAATCTAACAATTTTTTTGGTTGCATCTTTAACATTTTCTACATATGAAATTTTGTCATCTGCCGGGATACCTGGGTGGCTCAGTTGGTTGCGTGTGCCTTCGGCTCAGGTCATGATCCCAGGGTCCTGGGATTGAGTCCCATATTGGGCTCCATGAGGACGGAAGTCTGCTTCTCTCTCTCCCTCTGTCTGCTGCTCTTCCTGCTTGTGCTCTCTCTTTCTCTCTCTGAAAAATAAAATCTTTTAAAAACATTTTGTCACCTGCAAAGAGAGACAAATTTATTTCTTCCTTTCCAATTCTGATACCTTTTATTTCTTTTTCTTACCTGATTGCTCTAGCTAGGACTTCCAGTATTATATTGAAAAGAAGTGGTAAGTGGCCACCCTTGTCTTACTCATGATCTGAGAGATAAACTTTCAATTTTTCACCATTGAGCATGATATTTGTTGTGGGCTTGTTGTAAATGGCCTTTATTATATTGAGATGTGTTCTTTCTGTGCCTAATTTGCAAGAGTTTTGTTTTGTTTTCTTTTCTTTTTGTCTATCATGGATGGATGTCCAGTTTTGTCAATTTTTTGTCTGCATCTAATGAAGTGATTTTTTTTCTTTCATTCTATTAATGTGATACATCATACTGGTTGATTTGTATTTGTTAAACTATCCTTGCAATCATAGGGATAAATTCCAGTTGATTATTGTGGATGATCCTTTTAGTATGCTGCTGAATTCTATTTGCTAGCATTTTATTGAGAATTTTTGCATCTGTGTTCATCAGGGATATTGTCCTGTATGGTTTTTTGTTGTTGTTTTTTGTTTGTTTGGTTGGTTTTTTAGTAGTGTCCTTTTCTGGTTTTGGTATCACTGTAACTGTAGCCTTGTAAAGTGAGTTTGGAAGTGTTCTTCTTTAATGTTAGAAGAGTTTGAGAAATATATTTTTTTTAAGTTTTTTTTTTATTTATTTATTTGACAGAGAGAGACAGCAAGAGAGGGAATACAAGCAGGGAAAGTGGGAGAGGGAAAAGCAGGCTTCCTGCCAAACAGGGAGCCTGATGTGGGGCTTGATCCCAGGACCCTGGGATCATGACTGAGCCAAAGGCAGACACTTAACCACTGAGTCACCCAGGCACTCTGAGTTTGAGAGGTATTGATGTTAATTGTTCTTCAGATGTTTAGTAAAATCCACCAGTGAAGCTATCCGGTCCTAGGATTTTCTTCTTTGGGAGATTTTTGATTACTGACTCAATATCCTTACTAGTAATTGGTCTATTCAGATTTTCTATTTCTTTCTGAGTCAGTCTTGGTAAGTTGCCTCTAAGAATTTTTTCATTTTTTTCTAGCTTGTTCAGTTTGTTGGCCAATAGTTGTTTGTATGTTTTCTCTCTTCTTTCTGGATCATGGCTGGTCTATACTTCCCAGACTTCATTGCTCTTAGGTAGGTGGGGTACACATAACTGAGTTAAACCAATGGAATGTGAGTGGAAGTGATGTGGACCATGAACACCTACCACTTTTGATCCTCACTCTCTCCCCCTGTTCGCAGTGGACTGGAGGGGATTCTGAGGACATAAAGGGGGCAGAGTCACAGGATGGAAGGAGTCTGGGTCCCTGCATGACCACATGGTCCTGTCTCATGAAATTATGATGTAAGTTAGAAACAAACTGTCATTGCTTTATGCCGCTGGGATTTTGCGGTCATTGTTGTAGTGGCTAGCTTTATTTATTGGAATATAGTTTACTTAAGATTATACTTTACTCACATGCTGCTGGCCAGCTGTCCTGATTCTGGGTAGATTTTAGGTGAGCATAATGGCATCTTGTCTTTAAATGTGAACTCTCTCTTTTTCCTTTGGCCAAGGCCATTGACGTTTGTTTGGTTATAATAAGGCTTCAAACATCTTTGTTTGTTTACTGTATTTCCCCCACCCATTTCTTCTATTTTCCACTCCTCTCCCATGCCCTGATGCCATCAAAAGGACATTGGATTCAGCCTCTGTGTCAAAGGAACACATGGAGAATCCAAGACTTTTAAGCTGTGGTGAAATTGATAAAATATTGAAAATCAAAACTGAGAATGATGTGAGCCTAAAGAATAGTTCTCTTTTGAACGTATCTTTTGAGTTTCATTCCAATACACAGACATGTATACGCACACACCTTGTTATTGGTGAGAGAACTAGCTAGGATCTCCGGAGAGACTACTGTAAGAAAGATACTTTTAAATACCCCTAACTCGCAGAGTAGCCCTTAGACTGGCAATCATTCTTCCCATTTTCAAAGTCAGAAACTGAGGTCCAGAGAGATTAGACAACTTGCTTACGATGACACCGCAGCAATGGGATTTGAACCCATGCCTGCTCTTACCCAGATATCACCTACTGTGGTAGGCTAACCTCTAGTACATTTTCTCTGTGCTGGCAATAAGAATTTTGGAGGCTTCTGGTTAGAAGCCTTGACCCTAAAGATGGTGACCATTCCTTCTAACGACTTACCTCCTAAAAATGTATGGGGAGACTGGTAAGCTCTACGTCAGACTTCTCTGTGGGGTCTCAAATCAGGCCCCAGTACTTCCGTATCCATCTGTCTCATCTATGCCTTGTGTAGCCTCAATGTTCTTGAACTCCTGTGTCTTTTCTTGTCGGGGCCCTGGCCCTGAGTGGAGCCCTGTCTGACAAGGGTGGTGGAATAGCAGGGATGGGAACATGTAAGGCTCTCTAGGCCAGTGGCCATGTGAAGGGGACCAGAGAAAAGACGACTAGAAGGCAGAACAGACAGTCTGCTTTGGTCACTGTTTGGGAAGACAGGTGAGGAGAAAGGAGGAAGAGATGGCATTCCCAGGTTTTTGCCTTGGGCTGCTGGGTGGGCAGCATGTGCTGGAAAGGACTGGCTTTAAGACAGTATTATGAAGGAAGCTCGGATCCGTCTGTACCTTCCATTTATGTCACCCTTCCTTAAGATGTCACGCAAGTTAGTGAAGGCTTTGCTGTGCCACATCTTCTCAAGACAGCTTGCAATAGCTCCCAGGACCCTTTACTGCATTTTAACCAATGACAACATAAAAACCAAAGGATGGTTTGGTTCATTTTCCCATCACACAATGTGTCTGTTTTATGAAGCTCATTTATGGCAACGTGGAACGCTGCTGGCTTCCATGGGTGTTTTCCTTCTGTGAATATTGTTCCCTTACATATTTATATTTATTTTATCACATTTATGCACACAGATGAGGCGTTCTCTAAAATAGTTTCTTTTGAAAGAAAACTTAGCGACACAATTTGAAATGAAAGTAAGATGAATTTATTTTAGCTTTTATTTTTCATAGCATGGGATTGCTTTTTCTTGGGCCCTAATTATCTAAGCTGGTAGCTGCCCTGCACAATCGCTCCTCATGATTACCTGCGGTGCTGGTAACAGAGACCAATTCTGTCCGGGACCCCCTCCCCCAGGAGGCTCTGATTCACTGGGGCAGAGGCAGCTGCATATGAGGCTCGTTGCAAATTCTGATGAGCAGCCAGATGTGGGAATCACTCACGTGAGTGACGGCTTCTGGATCTGTAACCCCAGTTTTGGTTACATTGGCATTTAATTTATTTATTTATTTATTTTGAAGAAAAAGTAGGCCTGTAAGTATAGACATAAATGATGTTTTATTGATCAAAACTAATATTAAATTACCGACTACTTGCTACTGCCAGACCAAAAAAATTTATGAATTCTTTTACTTAGGGGCGCCTGGGTGGCACAGTCAGTTAAGCCGCTGACTCTTGGTTTCAGCTCAGGTCATGATCTCAGGGTCGTGAGATCAAGCCCCACACTGGGCTCCGCGCTCAGCATGGAGTCTGCTTCCAATTCTCTCTCCCTCTCCCTCTACCACTGACCACTGCATGTGTGCTCTCTCTCTCTCTCTCAAAATAAATAAATAAGTCTTAAAAAGAGAGAGAGAGAATGATTTTACTTAACTTAGCCTAGTTCTCCTTGATGAGTTATAAGATAGCCTCACGTTCTAAAGGAATCTGAAGCTAGAAGAGGTTGATGAGATTATTCGAGTAGCTAGTTCCAGTGACCAAGTGGAGGAATATGGTTAGAACCCAAGTATCTCCAACTCTAGAAGAAAGCCGATCTTTGAACCACCCCCGTTAGGTTGCCAGTTTCTGGGATTAGTGATGATACCAAAATTCTGCAGCTACCTTTTGTCTTTTGAGGTAAGACTCTTGCCTCTGTTATGAGCGGGAGGGCAAAAAGTCAAAGCTGACACGTCGTGTGCTCTGGTGAAGAAAAATCTTGTTACCTCTTTGCTGGATGAAACACAAAAAAGGCCCCTTTTCAGAAAAACAGATAAACAGAAGCTGAGGAAAAGAATGTCAAAACCAAAAAACCATGCTTTCCTAAATATTTGAACCAGCTAAGATCTCTTATTCTTGCTTCTTTTTTTTTTTTTGGTAAGAGTCAGGATTGATTTATGACTTACGTGTTAATGTATCCAGCTAACTACGCCCATAAGATGGGGCTTCTGTTCGCGCTGTCATAAATCAATGCGAGACTGTTAATAGTAACACCGGCCTAATCACTCTGATGCCTCTTTTTGCTAATGGGGACTATAAAAATAGATGGAGGTGTGAAGAAATGTGTTTTCTGAAACTTGCCAGGCTTGAATGAGCAGAGCATGGACCTGGAAAGTGAGGCCATACAAGCCTCTGGGATGTGGATAACACTAACTTCTCCATTCCCTCCTAGACCTCGACCATAGCCCTGCGAGGCAGGCATGTGGGCCTCCACTTTGGGGCGAGGGCTCTGGAGCAGCCTCCAATCCAGAGTTCTCCCCTCGCAGCCTGGCCTGGGTCCTGAAGGACACCTGCCTGGCACAGACCCCTTCCCGCACGTTCCTCACATTCCGCGATGATTCCCAATTCCACTGGACGCGGGTGTTGATCCGAAGTGAGCTAGACTAACTCAGGAGCGACTTTGGGGCTGTGCAAAACACACTTCCATCATTGGTAAAAAGGGAACAGAGAAGCCGAGTGGTCATTAGGCTCCTGGAAAGGGAATTTGCCATAAATTCTCAGCCTTCTCCATAGCTCCGCTCTATTAGGACGTGAACCCAGATCTTTTTCTTCATTTCCTAACTCAGTGCTCACACAAGGATTATTGCTTTGTCATATTTCGTTTTCTTGGCGTTGCAGCTGAATTAAATGAAGACAAAGTAGGACCTGGAGGGGCGGGGAAGGGGAGTATCTCCTCTCCTTGGATTCTACCTCTCGGCTTGGTTTCCTTGTATTTAATGAACACAGTGGTGAGCCCAAGAATTGACCCACATGCTGTGGGTCTCCATAGAATCAGGGCAGGCCTTGCAGAAATGAAGAAAAATATCATCTAAAGTGTTTCTGAAATTGGATTGCTCCTCTTCTCCCCAGCAGGCCTGTGTGGCGGGTGCTCAGGTGATTTTCTTGTTGGGGCCAGGCTGAGGTGAGGGGGAGGGATGTATGAAGGACACTCTTTTTTCCCTTTTTTAAAGGCTTTTGTGTTTCATTAGCCTATGAGGAGGTTAATTTTATCAAATTCCCAGTTCCAATTTGTCTGCATCTCTGGGAGAAAATGGCAGCTGGAGTGAATGAGCGCTGGGTTCAGGTGGGGCTGGCGGCTGTGTGTGGAGGAGAACTCTGACAGGAATTACCTCAGAACTAGACAGGTTTGACAAGAGTTGTGGAACAAGCATGGGAATTCTGTGGAGACTTGGAAGTGGTCGATCTTGCAAATAGCGTGGCCCCAAAAGGTCTGAGTACCCCCCAGGAAAAAGGGTTACATGGGTCTGGTGGCAACTTCTTATCTCCCTGGTGCCTCAAAAACCAAGAAAGAGCCAGAGAGGTGGGCCAAGGGCCTCTCCCTTCTGAGGCTGACCAGGTGCTGGGCACTTTCCTCCTCCTGCAGCCTCAGAGGAAGGGACCCTGTCCTATCTACGGCCAGACCCAACCCCAGTGACCCAGCAGAGAGAAAGAACATGCAGATAAGAGAGCCTAGCAGCCAGAGAGGAAAAAGGGCAGTCACGACCAGTAGAACACAGCCTCCGTAGAACAGAGATGCTGGAGGAAGTAGGCGGGATGTGATAAGACAGCCTACAGAGATGGAAGTGCGATACAGAAGGAATTTCTAGTGGAAAACATCCTCATTCATCACTTCAGTAGCCAGAACTGAAAGAGTTAATGGTCACTCTTGAGACCCATGTTGATTACTCAGCCGACCAAAGCACAAGGAGCAAAGCCTCAACATGAAAATCAAAATGAAGGGCGCCTGGGAGGCTCAGTCAGTTAAGCGTCTGCCTTTGACTCAGGTCATGATCCTGGAGTCCCAGGATCCAGTCCCGCATCGTGCTCCTGGCTCAGTGGGGAGTCTGCTTCTCCCTCTGCCCCTCCCCCTCTCAAGCTCTCTCTCTTTCTCTCTCAAGTAAATAAGTAAAATCTTAAAAAGAAAAAGAAAAGAAAATCAAAAGAGAAAGAAAGAAAACAGACGGAGAGGGTAGAGCCAGGAGACCTAGCCTGCCCTGCCAGTTTAAGGGTTTACAGAAAGATGAAAAGAACAGCTGAAGATGAGGCAAGAATTAGACACACAATAGAAGAACATTTTCTGGAAAGACCAGACTCTATATACTGAAGGGACAAGCCAAGTTCCAGATAAGATTCATGAGAAACGTGAGACCCGCCACATTCTGGTAAAAATTCCTGAGCTCTAAGAATGAAGAGAAAACCTTGTAAGTTTTAGATGAGAAGAACAAGTTACTTACAAGGAAATAGGAGAAAGACTGGCCTTGGACTTTCCATCTGGAAGCTAGAGGATACTGGAGCAAAATCTGCAGAAAATCCCCGGCATGAGAAACCTATTCCCAGCCAAGATATAATTCTGTTAAGGCAAGAAATAAGAAAGTGGTCTGAGGTAGCTAATACTTGAGTATTTCACTCATCTTCACTATCTCAGCAAAACACTTGGAAAGGACTCAAAGCAAACAGCAGCAGATGACCCCAGAAAATGAACCCAAAGATCAACCCAGAAGATGTAGAAAGGAAAACCCCTTGTTCTTTCCGTCGGTAGATCCTGAAAGATGGCTCAGTCTCCCCCAGGCCAGCGGTGTCTATAAGGACCAGGGAAGAAACCAAGACTCAGTGGAAGAGTTTGCCATGGAAACGGGCCCTATGACTAAATGGGCTTAGGTATCCTCTTCATCTTTTATCATCTTAAAAGAAGATGGTTGCAACGTGGTTTAAACTCTTCCAGAAGAAGTTGAAAAAGTCAAATTCACTTAATGAAGCCAAGCTAATTCTAGTCCTGAACTCTAATAGAGAAGGTATAGTTGGAAATTTAAAACTATAAGCCAATCTAACTTGTGAATATTGATGCAAAAAATAAAATAAACAGCAAATAGAATCTAGTGAAGTTTTGAAATCATACTGTGACCTAGCAAGATCTATTTTAGGGATGCTAGATGGAAACGGGATAGCTATCAGTAGAACTCATTACATCAGAACATTCAAAGAGAAAGATCATAGGATTCTATTAATAGATTTTGAAAGTGCGTCTTATAAAATTCTTATAAAGTTAAGTAACCTATAAATAGAAGTAAACAACCTAAATACAATAAAAATCACAGTCACCAAGGCTCCCAGCAAATATTATGCCAGATTAAGTGGCAAAACAATCTACTTCTGTTAAAATCAGGAACTAGAAAGGAATATTCCAACTGTCGTCATGCAATGTTGTTGGAGTTTCTGGTGAATGAAATAAGTCAGGAAAAGAAATAACTGATAGCAAAACAATTTCTCTTTATTGGTAACATGGTTTTTTAGAGCCCTTCACACAGTTCTACTCTTAGGTATTAAAAAAATGACTCCGGTTAATAAGATAATATGCAAGACAGCAAAAATAGATGCATATACAATTAACCAAGCTAGACTTTTTGTTTGTGAGTAAGCAGTCAGAATGGACTTGGAAAAATTCATTTATAATATTTCAATACTGTGATACATTTATAAGTTAGTATTTTTTTAAAAGATTTTATTTATTTATTTAACGGAGATCACAAGTAAGCAGAGAAGCAGGCAGAAAGAGAGGAGGAAGCAGGCTCCCTGCTGAGCAGAGAGCCTGATGCGGGACTTGATCCCAGGACCCTGGGATCATGACCTGAGCCAAAGGCAGAGGCTTTAACCCACTGAATAACCCAGGCGCCCATAAATTAGTATGTTAAGAAAGACTCAGATCCTATGTGAAGAAAACTCTGAAACCTAATTGAGGGACATACAACAATCTCTGCACATTTGGAAAGACTTCCTTTTTTTGATAAAAAATTTAATAGAAAAGGAATTTTAAAGTTCATAAAAAAATTTTAGGAGTTCCTGTCATTATCCCAATGGGGAGCTTTTAATAAATTAGACAAAATAATCTTACAGTTGATTAGAAAGAAAAAAAAAATTTTAAACTAGCCAAGAAAAGTGTGTGAGAGAGCAATGAAAGAAAGATCTCCCTCAGCAGATATCACCACATACTTTTAAGAAAATTAGATTATCTAAATATAGATACAAAGACTATTGATGTAGACACAAAGACTATTGGAACAGATAGATAATCCAGAAATAAGCTTGCTTTATGTGAGAAATTAGTCTATTCCAGAAGAGACACTAATTCAACAGGAAAAGTTCTTACCTTTTTTTGTTGTTTTTTTGTTTTACTTTTTACTTTTTTACTGACTATAGTTAATGTTGCTATTTGATACATCTGAAAGTTGTTAAGAGAGTAAATCCTAAGAGTTCTCATCACAAAAAATAGTATTTTTATATCTACACAAGATGAACGTTCACTAAGCTTACTGACATGCAAGTCAAATCATTATGCTCTATAGTGTAAACTAACAATGTTCTATGTCACTTACAGCCCAATAAAATGGAAAAAAATAAAAATAAAGTAGACACAGTTACCAAAGGATCCTAAACATACAAATAAAAACAAACAAAATAAAAAACAGGAAAAGCGAACCATAAGAGACTATGGACTCTGAAAAACAACCTGAGGGTTTTGAAGGGTCAGGGGTGGGAGGTTGGGGGAACAGGTGGTGGGTAATGGGGAGGGCACGTTTTGCATGGAGCACTGGGTGTTGTGCAAAAAGAATGAATACTGTTAC
This sequence comes from Meles meles, assembly GCF_922984935.1. NCBI lineage: Eukaryota > Metazoa > Chordata > Mammalia > Carnivora > Mustelidae > Meles > Meles meles. Next base: position 113,796,492 of record NC_060073.1, on the reverse strand, counting down.
GCTGAAAAAATAAATAAAATGGGAAAAAAAAAACAGGAAAAGGCTGGATTTAATAATATAGTCTTGGGATTCCTGGTTCCTCATCTGGAGGAAAACAGAATTGGATCACTTGATGACATCAAAGTCACAGAAAATTTTCAATTAAAAAAGACAGGATTAATAGTCAAACATCTAATAATACCCCAACAATTCTTGCAGGCCGTGAAGAAGGGACAAACTACTGGTAGAAAATGATCAAATGATATGCAGAGGCTATTGGCAGAAGAACAAATCCAAATGGAAGTCACTGGTGTCCAAGGAATCCAGTTTTAAGTAACAGTGAGATATAAAATGGCCAAAATTTTAAAAAGTAATAACATCCATTGCTGGTGGGGAATGCGTCCTTTTATACAGGGCTGGCAAATGTAAAAATTTTTTTTAAAGATTTTATTTATTTATTTGACAGACAGAGATCACAGGTAGGCAGAGAGACAGGCAGAGAGGGAGGGGAAACAGTCTCCCCGCTGAGCAGAGAGCCCAATGCAGGGCTTGATCCCGGGACCCTGAAATCATGACCTGAGCCAAAGGCAGAGGCTTAACCCACTGAGCCACCCAGGTGCCCCAAAATGTAAACTTTTATAGTCTTTGTGGAGAGTAAACTCCTAAAACCATTAAAACTAATACTACACATTTCTTTCTGTTCAGTAATCCCAATATTGGGACTCAATCTGACTCAAAAAAGAAAACACTAGTATGCAAAGAGATTGTGATAGTTAATTTGGGTTTGTCGGCTTCAGTGGGCTACAGCATACCCAAATCATTGGTCAAATATTTTTCTGGGTTTATCTGTGAGCATATTTTTGGATGAGATTAACATTTGGATCAGTAGAGTGAATAAAGCTGATTGCTCTCCCCACGTGGGTGGGCTGCATCTAATCAGTTGAAGAGAGACCTGGGGGAAAAGGCCGACCCCACCTGAGAGTAAGGGGGGAACTCCTCTGCCTGACTACCTTGGACTGAGACATGAGCCTTTTCGTGTCTCTTCAGAGTTGAATTGAAACACAGTATCTTGTTGGGTCTCCAGTCTGCTGACTGTTGGGCAGAACTTATACCACAAACTCTCCTGATTCTCAGGCCTTCAGACTTGAACTGGAACTATACCATTGGCTCTCCTGGGCCTCTAACTTTCTGACTGCTGATCGTGGAACTTCTTATGCCAGTTTTTGATAATAAATCTCCTTCTTTCTGTATGCATATTATTGACACTGTTTCCTTGGAAGCCCCTGCCTAGTGCAGATTTACACGTAGAAAACAAAGGAAATGTTCATGGGGAGGGGAATGATTTCATCAATTACTGTGTCTTCATCCATACCCTGATATCTTATGCAGGGATTAAAAAAGCATAAGCAAAAACTAAGAGGGCGCCTGTGTGGCTCAGTGGGTTAAAGCCTCTGCCTTCGGCTCAGGTCATGATCTCAGGTCCTGGGATCGAGCCCCGCATCGGGATCTCTGCTCAGCAGGGAGCCTGCTTCCTCCTCTCTCTCTGCCTGCCTCTCTGCCTGCTTGTGATCTCTCTCTCTCTGTCAAATAAATAAATAAAATCTTAAAAAAAAAAAAAAACAACTAAAGACATAAACCTCTAACTCCATTGCCAGAGTTGGAGGGACTTCCAATGAGGAGAAAAAAGCAAGAGGCAGAAAAGCATTTACAATAAAATTATGTTTGTAAAGCACACAAGGCCATATCCCTTCTATATGTATGTGGTTCTATGAGTTTATGTGGGTGTTTGTATATTTTTATACAAGCACAGGGAAGCATGCAGGTTAGGTTGTCTCCAGGAGATTCCTGTTTGGAGAAAGGCCACGATGTGGTGAAGCCATGGGCAGAATGTGGGGGGCAGGGTTGCAAAACAAAATGATAAACCTAACACATCTGATAGGATGTGTTTGTGCATTTTTAAAAAAGATTTTATTTACTTATTTGACAGACAGAGATCACCAGCAGGCAGAAAGGCAGGCATAGAGAGAAGGGGAAGCAGACTCCCTGCTGAGCAGAGAGCCCGATGCGGGGCTCGATCCTAGGACCCTGAGATCATGACCTGAGCTGAAGGCAGAGGCTTTAGCCCACGGAGCCACGCAGGCGCCCCGTGTTTAATTACAAGTGTGTGTTCTGTGGTTAAGGAACTTAAAAATACGTTAGAAACGGAAAGAAAAAGAAAAAAGAAGCCGTGGAAGGAGCTGTCAGAGGCTCCCCGGCTCCCCAGATTTGGCGCAATGGGCGGGACCAGGCGGACGGTGCTCAGGGCAGCGCTCAGGCCGGCAACTCCATGACCCCCACTCAACCGACTCTCCCACTACGGAATTTTCTCCATTAGATGAGCTGAGCCACTTGGCAATTGTGGGTTCACAAAAACCATAAGCTGTTTGGGGGTTCAGATCGAAAACTAAAGAGGGAGTTAGCTGGATCTGACGTTAAGTAGGCCAGGTCAGCTCACTGGGGGACTCTGTGTTGAGTTTTAAAATAATCAAGGCACTGAGACATTGGGACTGAAATGTTGTTTGTGAATGTGAGAAAGACCTAGAAAGTTCCTCTTCTTCCACGCCCTAGACAAGAGGACAGCTTCCTGCATGGTTCCAGTGTGAACAGTAACTTACCTTTAAAAGGGCCTGGAGGCAGAAAAATCTTCTGTTTGAACACGAAATCATTCTTCTATAATGCCACAGTTTTCTTAGTGAATACAAGAGAACCTGGTGTGTGTGTTGCCCCTTGATGACTCAGGAGTCCCAGAACAGAGTTCTTGGTTTATTTATAGAAAGGGAATCCATCTCTTTGTCTCTGCCATTCCCGCTGCTTACCTCTGCTCAGCCGTGCGAAGATGACACATGGTTGGGCGGGGAGGGGGATACACTGGCCCTTCTAGTGATGACCTCCTGTCTGCCCTGTGCACCTGCTGGATGGGCCAGGCCGGTGGGGGCTCCCTGGAAGGAGGGGAGTCCTGAAGCAGAGGTCCACTGACTTCCGTGCATCGTTGGCGGAGCGACTTAGTCTTCTGGAGGCCCTGGAGGGCCAGGGCCTGTTGGTGCCGCAGATGGCTAGGGAAATCGCAGCCGCAGAATTGTCCCTCTGGCCTCCAAAGAGGGGGTGGTGGTGGGAAGACATCTGAGTGAGTATCCCTCGGCGGTCTTCCCGCAGGGGTCCAGCACCCCCCACCTGCCCGAGCACAGCACAGGCTTCCCTCAAGCCAACTCCAGCCAAGTCCAACGTCGGCACAGACTGTGACCATATTTTCTCTCCCATGGGTGACCTTGTTCTGGCGGTGATGTCTTATGAAAACTGAGAAGAGTCTTCAAAATGTCTTCTGTCCAAGATGAATTGTGCCCTGTGTTCTCGTTGACCCTTCCTCGTCTGACGTCCCTGGGTCCCAGCCTTCTTCCCTCTCTCTTCCCGCAGCATTGGACGGTGCTAGACAAGGCATTTTTTTAAGTCTCTGTGAGAGGTTTGCTATTACACCAGTGACAGACATCTCAGAGTGACTCCTGGAGACAAAAGAAATTCTGATCATTTTGAGTGTTATTCATGAGTATTTAAAGGAATCTTTTAACCAAAACCAACTTGGGGTGCTGGGAATTGTAAATTTTATTTAAAGAAACACCAAGGGTACCTGACTGGTACAATCAAACCTGGATAAAAGAAGTGAGAGGAAGAAAGAGCACGTGGAAGGTGGAGAGGACAAATGATAGTAGGGCCAGCCATCAGGATCTCCAATTTCTCAGGCTACAAATTGGGACACATAGTCTGGTGAATATGTTTGTAGTCGCGGAGGCAATAAGGCAAAACTGTTTTATGTTTGGGCTGTCTCAGAACGTAGAAGGCAGTAAGTACTTCATCTCAGTATATAAAACAAGGGAAGCAGAGAGAACCGTGACATTTCGATTTCAAGGGAAACGAAATTTGGGTTTTATGGCGCCCTTTGAAATCCCTTTGGTCCTGGAGGATTTCAGAGGTCAGAGCCTTCCTCTGTTGACTGATTATTTAGGGGAGTCACATCGCAGTGGTACTTCTGCCTACTCTTCAAGTATATGATTAGAAAATGATTTGGAGGGATTTCTGGCCAGTTTTATGGACCAAGCCTCCAGATTGCTATGTTTGAAGGAGCCTGGGAAGGAAGTAATTAAGGACATTTGCTGTAGGTTGCTGTGTTGTCTTGCTTCTGGGCACATTCTGCACTTGAAAATGAAATTGGAATTTCAAAAACACAATCAACATCTCTGCTTTTTTTCAGCTTCTGCCCTGTTTTTTGCACTCTTGGAAATGAAAACGGACTCCGTGGTTACTTATGGCCCCAAGTCCTTGCCCATATTCCCACCGAGAGAAATGTTAATTGCTCTTACAGAACAGAAATATGAGCCACCAGGATTTTTCAGGGAAAGGGACAAATTGTTGTTAATGTAAGAGTTCTTAAAATCGTTCATAATGGACTGAAACATCTATTTTGAATTTGGAATATGGGAAGCAATTATTTTAATGGATTGAATTTCAATCTTCTCTGACAAACTATTTTTATTGAGTTTGGTTCTTTTAAAAACTAAGTAGAAAATGGGCCGCTTTCAAGTTTATATTTCATGGTTAGAATAAGGGACACCATCTTCTTACTATCTCTAATGAGGGGGTGTGTCCTGAACGACGTGGCATCCTAGGGCTGGAAGGGACTGGTCAGTCATGTTCTTCATCTCTCTTATTTTCTAGCTGGAGCATATATAAGATGTTCCGAGACACAGTGGTGGCCCCAGGTCTCACGGCCAGTTAGAAGGTCAGCAAGACTCGCACCTGGGGTTCCTGGCTGCCGGGTGCTCTTTCTAATTCGCTGCATTGTGCCAAAGATCGCATTGACAACCCCTAGTCTTTACCTCAGAGCGTGTGGTACCCCATACGCTCAAGTGGCTCTGCTCCTCGGGTGCTATCTTCCAAGGGCTCCATATTTCGGATCTTGGCAAGCCTCGCTTCTCTTTATGTTTCTCTGTCTGGAAATATTCATTCCATTCACGTGTCCATTTCAGTTAAACTAGGCACAGAATGAGCTGCGACCAGAAGGTGAATTCTTGTGGGTAGGACCTCAGAGATCATCTAGGGAAGCCTCTCAGGGTAACCACGAGGCGTGGTTCTTCTCCTTCCTTTTGGAGGTGCACTTGCCTGAGGCGGGCATGGTCAGGTACTTTTTCCTTCTGGTAAGCGGACCAAGAAGCTCTAGCCAATGGAGAACTGCTGTGGAGGAAAGGGCTGGAAATGAACCAAATGGGGACATGGGCATCCATCTCTGCACTTTCTTCAATGGCTGCAGGAAACAATGAGCAGAGCTATTGGCGGCAAGGGCACCCTCCAGATGACCTCCCTTCAGGAGCTGGGTTATGTTTCTTGCTAGATGGCGACCTGGGTCTTTTTTATTCTCTGCTCTTATGGAATCAGGTTCTTGTTCTGTTGGTTTGGAGTAGGAGTTGGTCCTTGAACCCTGCCACTCACTCCCGTTCCCTTTGGGGTTCCTTCCAGGGAATCTGTACATCCAAAGGAGCGCACGGGAAACACATTACCAACATCAGCAGTAGTCATCCAGCCTGGCAGAGACCCATTACCAGCACCGTGCCCCCAGCCCCCTAATGCGGGGCTTCTCTGCTAGAACTGAGTTGGACAGGGTGCCTGCCTTCTTCGACTTGAGCCGAAATGCCTATTCTGCTTTCCCTCAGCATCTCTGCTTGTTCTCACCACACCCATCCATCCTTGACCTAAAGAGGGATCTTTGAACGATGAATCAAAGATAGACTAATCCAAAACACACCTGTTAACACCAGGAAAAAGGAGTTAGACATCCACAAGGGACGTATTTATCACCAGTGTTGCCCAGAGAAGGTTTATACTATTCGACTCAAGGCTATGTGGGTGGCCCAGGTCAGGCTGCCCAGTGGGAGAAGAGAGGAGATGGATGGGCATTTCCTTAGGAGGCTAAGGCCGTTGCTTTCTGACTTTTGAGTGCAACCAGCTGTGAGCTCAGCCTGCTGTGGCTGGTACAGGGGAAAAAAAAAAAAAAAAGAGTTCTATCTTTCTTGTTTAAGGCACAGTAACAAAATCTAATGAGCATCAGGCTCTGAGCAGTCAGAGATACAACCCCTTCTCGTGGGGAGGGCAAGGAAGTAAGTGGAGGGGGGCCAGAATATGAGCATGAACCCTCTTTTCTCTATTCTGGGCCAACATGGGCCAAAATGTGGGGAAATACATCGAGAATTTCCTTTCTTAACAAAACCTTGCTGTGCATAAAATAAAGGCTCACGGGTTTACAGATTATTAAGGAGAAAGCTCATAACAGTTAATGCGAAGCCTAAACTAGAAAAAAAAATTGTGCCCTTCTAGTATTTTCTATATGACAAGAACTGGTAGGCTAAGAGGCATGATTTTGCCTACTGAATTTCTCCATTTCCTAATTCTAAGAGAAATGTGACCTTGGGCAAGTCATTTCATCTACCTTCCTGGGACTCCTTTTCTTCAGGTGTGACATGGAAGTTTTGAACTGGAGGCCATCCCTTCTGACGGGAGGATTGTGTGACTGTGTGATTGGAATTATTTATAGTTGCGTATGCGGGGGTGACTTAAGGAGGATTCCTCTATGTTCTCTCTAGTGCTCAGGAGAAGGGCTCATGTTGACTGCTTTTGCGTGTAAAGGGTCAGAGGGAGACATGGGGGACTCCTCGGGAGAGGGGTGGGCTAAGGTGACATTGGGCAGCGATGAGAGGCATTTCTGCTTCAGAATCAAGAGGATTCAGAAGAACATCTTGGCGATGATCCAGAGATCAGCGGATCGGGCACTTGACAGTAGATTTCAAGCTAGCCAAGGACACAAAGTACGCCAAGCTGGGAGAACAGAGGGCTTTCACATCTATCCCCTTTCCTAAAGGAGATATTCTAGAGGACACTGTAGAAGTGTTCAGTTTACCAAGACTCTGTCTCCGTACAGTCTGTAGAAAAGCAGACAGTATGTTTATTATGAACATGAATATTCAGCTGTATATTTTTTTCAGTAAACCCTTACTCTATAACTTTGTAATTAGACTATTTTCAAGTTGGAGAAGGGGAAAGATATTACCTTTTAGTATGCATATTTTACATAGTATGGTATATTTTGAGTATGGTATATTTTAGTATGTATTATATTTTTTATGGTATTATAATTTAGTATTACATTTAGTATGGTATATATTTTTCCCAGATGTATTAGATGGGAATAGCTTTTATATTACTATTAATTCCAGAACAGGGTAAGCACGGCCCGTGTGACAGAGTGTAATCTACAAGGGCATATAAAACACTTTCAAGTTCTTGCTTGGAAAACTCTCAAGACTCTCAGGATACTTTTGTTTGAAAAGCAATGGATTTATAACAATAATTTACTGGGAAACTATGTTTTATGGGTAGAGCAAAGATAAACACGGCCAAGTTCACATTAATGAAGTCTGAATTCATGAGGGTCCTCGCCGCTCCAAGTTACCCGTGTGACTCTTCATTTCATGCCAGATTGTGAGCGAAGTTTAAACTCTTCTAACCAAACTTGGGCTCTATCACTGAAGTTTTCATGCCAGAAACCTACATTCTGGTAGGAAACTTTACTTTGTCGTGGATAATTTCTAATTTGTGTTGTGCTATTTTTGTGTAAGGATAATGACATGAAATAGAAATTGTCTTTTAATAGACAGAGGAAGGTAATTACTGTGATTATAATAGATGCTGGCAAATATTGCAACACATTGACTAATTTAGTTCACATCACAGAAACTACTAACATTAAAGCATTACATTCTAAGTGTGCAATCTTTATTAAAAACCACGTAGCATGAGTATCTTTGAATTGATAACTTTATGGAAACCGTGTCTCATCTTCATGGACCTAAATTCATGATGCTTCTTCATAAATTGATAGCTTCTAGAAGTGAAAGCCCAACAGTATCCTCTACTTTTTTTCTGTTCTCTCCATCCCTCCATCCCCCCTCCCTTTTCTCCCTCCGTCTCCCTCCCTGTCTTCCTCTCTTCTTTCCCCGAGACCTTTAGTATCTTATCTGTTTTTCCCTGGGTCTTTTCACCAGGAGTTCTGTGCCTAAACCCTTTGTCTTGCTGGGGGAGAGGCTCAAAGAAATGGCCACACAGTCACAGGCCAGAGACTGAGAAGGAAAAGAATCTTCTCGTTTCCCAAACATCTCTGTCCGACTCTTCTGATGCTGCCGCTCTTCCTGGAGCGGAGAGCTACTGAGTAAGCGCAACGGATGGAAAAGCCCAGCTTTCAGAGCTGGGGTCATCTGTTCCACTTTGAAGCCTACTTCTTACTGGCAGCATTCCCTCCTGGCCGGGCCTCCATGGACGGTTTTCATCTTCAGGGCTGACTCGGCTCCGTTTCATCTGGAGAGTTCAGCCTGCTCAGCCTCTGCTCTCCCTTCCTACTTCTTTCTCAGAATCGATGTTCTGTTTTTCAGCAACGCTTGCAAATGCTTTTTCTAAAAATGGTCTCAGCCAAACCAGGATCCTAATTATCCCTGCTGAAGCAGATGGCCCAGGGCCACCTGCTCCCTCTCTGCTCTTCTTCTCCAAAAGACATTTTCCTCTTGACCAAACTCCCTTGATTTTGCCCTGGCATTCTATGGTATTTGTGCGAATGAAACAGCACTTAAATCACACCTCATTACGATTCCTGCCAGCGGGGTTTGAACCCAGCATGGGAAGGGGAGAGACCCGCAGGCAACCAGAGGAGAAGCAGCCATCCGAAAGGGGAATCGAGCGCTTGCCGCTGGCTGTCTTCGGGTGGAAAGACGGGGAACTCAGACTGTTGGTTCTTTATCCACCCACGGCCCAGCGAGTGGTTCAGAAAACCTTATTCAGACTGGGCTGCTGAAGTAACACCGATACCAAGAGGCTTGGGCAAGGAAGGCCACCATCAAGGTCAAGCAGAGCCCTCTCTTTCCAGAGAATGTCCAGTGGCCTGGGTTTTTGTTATCTCTTTATTTAAGAAATTTCCAACTTCCGGGTTAGTGTGCTTTTATCCTCCAGTTGTTCTGAACCATTTTTCCCCCCTTTACTTTCATTTGCAGAATGCTCAGGAGATTTAAAATAAGTTTTAATATAAAAGTCAAATATAATTAGCTATTAAGTCTTGCAGAGCAAATTTTTAATAATTTTTCATATAACCTGCGTGCCCCTGTTTTAGCAGCTGAGGGAACCGCAGTTAAGGGTGGGTGGAAGTATTCATGAAACTCTCAAAATTTCTGGTGTGCTGATGGCATCCTTCTTCTCATGCTATATAATTTTCTCATTTTAATGGGATTTGGGGGCAATTTATGCATCAGGGTGCCTGGGTGGCTCAGTCTGTTAACCATCTGCCTTTGACTCAGTTCATGATCCTGGGGTCCTGGATCGAGCCCCACATTGGGCTCCCTGCTCAGAAGGGAGTCTGGTTCTCCCTCTCCCTCTCTCCCAGGCTCCTTATTTCTCTCACTTGCTCTTACTCTTGCTCTCTCTCTCAAGTAAAAAAATAAAATATTTAAAAAAAGGAAATTAAATGCCTCTACTTGGTAGGCCACTTAGCACTACATATATCTATGACTTTGCCTAGGCTGTCTCTCTGGAATGCATTTTCCCACCTTTTGAAGCTTTTTCAAAGTCACCCCCTCCCAAATTCAAGTTCACTTTTCCTGTACCTGAGTTAACTGTGTTTCTTTGACATGGTCACACTTCTGTTTCCTTGTCAGCCTCTCCCTATGAGAAAGAGGGTTCCTGGAGATGGCAGCTGGATTTTCTTGCCCTACTTGTCACTGCATCCTCAGCGGCCATCAGGATGCTGAGCCCCTGGGAGGTACCCAATAGATGTCACCAAACTGAGGAGAATAGCAAGCTTGCTCCATAGCCCACCCACACTATCTTTTGTTCCTCCGTTGGAAGAAAGTATCTCTCTGCGACAGTGTGCAGCTATCAGGAATGGTGCGTTTAGGTACTGGCTGTCTTTAGGGTCACTGTGACCTTCTGGGCTAGAGTGGAAAAATAATCTTTTAATGATGTCTCAAGGGTGTGATATAGAGACAGACATCCATTTTCTCACACGTGGAGAAAGGACCGGGACACGTTACCATTAACACTTCAAGGCAGCATCTTTTGTTCCCTATTTGAAAGAATAAAGATGATCATTAACATTTATGAAATGCGGCAAAAGAAGTAAAATTCTGTAAAAAGTAGATAAAATCATTAAAATGAGGTTGTCTCTAAGGACTCATGAAACTCCGAAAAAAAATTGTTCATTATTTTATATCCCACAATATTTGATTCAGAAAATATGTAACACATACATGTTTTAAAATATATGAATAAACCCAACACCAGGAATTCACCACTTGTCTTAAGAATGAAGATTTTAGGGGCACCTAGTTAGCTCAGTTGTTAAGCATCTGCCTTCGGCTCAGGTCATGATCCTGGAGTCCTGGGATCAAGCCCTGCATCAGGCTCTCTGCTCGGCGGGAAGCTTGCTTCTCCCTCTCCCACTTGCCCTGTTTGTGTTCTCTCTCTCTCTCTCTCTCTCTCTCTGTGTCAAATAAATAAATAAATAAATAAAATCTTAAAAAAAAAAAAAAGAATGAGGATTTTAGGAGCACCTAGGTGGCTCAGTGGGTTGAGCCCCTTCCTTTGGCTCAGGTCATGATCTCAAGGTCCTGGGATCAAGCCCGGCATCGGGCTCTCTGCTCAGCATGGATCCTGGTTCCCCCCTCTCTCTCTGCCTGCTGCTCTGCCTACTTGTGATCTCTCTCTCTCTGTCAAATAAATAAATAAAATCTTAAAAAAAAGAATGAGGATATTAAAAATATATTTCATCAATCTCTCTGCTCTTTCCCCATCTCAAATCCCTGTTTCCACCACTGAGGGCAAGGGTTCCCTTGAGTTTTGGGCTCACTGTTCCTATCTGTCTGCAGTTGTAATGCATAGAGAAGAAGACATGTAGGGATATGAGTGGTATGGGTTCCATCATCTCTATAAATCTTCAACTGAGCTTATCTGATAAGTAATTATTTTTAAGACTTACTCATCCATTCACTCCTTTTATAAACATTTGTGTGATTGCTTTGCATCAGATGTCACATGAACGAGCCACCGCGGGAGCCCTCCCAGAGCTCCCGATCCGGTGGAGGATGGACGCCGATGGGTAGGCAGGCATAGGTGTGTGGACTGATGACCACAGCGGGAGGGGCTGCTGAGGGACCTTCTCAGGGGGCAACTCCCCTGGGCCTGGAGGTCAGCCAGGTGAGGGACAGAGACTCTACACCGATTCCTGGTGGGTGAGCAAATGCCAACCAGACAACAGGGAAGGGCAGTGGGAAGCAGCGTGTGAAGGTCTGGGAGCATACAGAGCTTGGCTCAGTAGAGAGCGGGTCTGGAGTTGGGAGTGAGGAGTCAAAAGGAAAGCGGGGCTAAGCCAAAGAAAGCCATTATTAACCCGCATGTGCTTTTGGAGCATATCCTGTGTGCAGCGTGCCGGGCTTGGCACTGGGGATAGAGAGTTGAAGAGCAAATCCTGCATCTAAGGAACTTAAGCTCTTCTCTGGGAGATGGAACGTACGTGCGCTCACGCCAGCAGTGGCAGAGACGACGCAGAGAGCTCGGTTCTAAACGATAGCTTGGCTACCCAGGGCCGTGAAGCGAAGCCATGAAGAAGCATTTGAGAAGGAAGGAGTTGGCAACAACACGGTGGAGATCAGGTCCTCCTTCAGAATGTTGATGAGCTTCGCTGGCAAAGGCAAAAGTAATCGTACGTGAAATCACTGTCATGTGTCTGATTTCTCATTCGCCTAAGCAGTGGTCCTGGAATGGCTTTGTCCCAAGCCTGTCCAAAGCCACCAGCTGGCTCGAGTAATCATCTCTGAGACGGCACTGTCCAGCAGGACCTTCTGCAGGGATGGCGATGTTCGAGGAGGCTCGTCCACAGCCAGCTTCCGGGTCGAGACCAGGAAAACAAGCAGGAAATGGGAAGGAAAATGGGGACGAGGATTAAATGAGGAAGGCGGGAGCACTTGGTCCCTGAGTCCGTGCGCAGTCAAGTCTGGCTGTGGAAGGGAAGGAACTCCAAAGGCATGCTCTTGACGCATGTTTGCCCCCTTCCTCCCCACTCCCTGCGCTGCTGGGGATCTGTCCTCAATCGCAACACGTTCGGGCCCTGTTCCTTTTGCTCAGCCCGGTTACTCTATTGTGAAGTCTTATCTTGTCATCGACTCATCCGTCACGACCCACCTCTTACACGCCTCCCAGCGCCCCGCGCGACAAGCACCCCGTGACAAGCACCCCGCCTCCTCTGGGATCCCCAGCAGTGTGGCTATGGTTCTCCCAGCATGTGTCACACCTTCGTACAGAGGAAGGTGCCCTATGCTCTCAGTGCCTTGGAGGGACGTGCTTGTGCATCTGCTACCTTTTCTTTGTTCCCCACCTCTGGGCAGTGATGTGCATGTAGTAGGTCCTCAAAGAAAAGGTCTGGTAATGTTAGTGAGAGTGCAGGATCCCACGGCCTCAGTTGGGGGAGACCCTGCGCCCTCCAATGTCAAAATGCCCAGCGTCTCAGAGCGAAGCGTCTCCTGCGTTTATCTATCACTCCCCGTTATGTATTTGCAGCAGGTCTAGCATTTGCTTTGACAAGCAATCTGATTAGCTATAGGCAAGACTAAATAGGCTTGGGAAAGGAGAGTCACTTGAAGACTTTTATCTTCCAAAGATTAGTTTAAGCCTTTCTTTGTAGTCTTCAATGAGAACAAGAAAAACAAAGGGAAAAATTCATCGCCTGCCAATTCAGCCTGTACAATGGGACTTAGGAGTACATACAAATTCATCCCATTCAAGCAGAAACCTAATCTACTCAGAGGCCTAAGTGAAAGAGGGAGCTGGCTGAGGGTTCTGGAAGGTAGATGGGTATTTGTTCCCGAATTTGTGGCTTACAGCTTGTGGTCATTCTCACGATGGGTTCAAGAGCACCTGTTTATGTGGCCCTTTTCCCAAGACCAAGCAGTGGTGAAGAGAGAACATGCGAAGCAGTTCATGAAATATCTAAAAGACCGTCGGAGTAAAATCTGCCTTCCGGTGACTGAGAGGCCTGGCGTGGAGGACCGGGGACTGTGCTGCGAGCTATCGCGATGGCTCCGGACGCGGGAGGGACGTTACAGAAGCACCTGCAGGAGCCGGAGAGCGAGGCTTCTGAGAAGAGTGAAACTGAGCTCTCGGCATTCCTGGAAAAGTTCTTGGGTAAACAGAAAGGAACGTAAGGCATCTGCCACAGCAGCATAGCTCTGGGGAGGCATTAGAGAGGCTGACTGGGAAGGAGGCGCCCGAACTGGGTGCAGAAACACGGGGCCAAGAGGCTTCGGCGTCTGAAGGCCACACAGCAAGTCTCCCACTGCCTAGTCCCCAAAGGCAGCTACTTAAGAATCTCGATCTCTGTTTGGCGGAAGACTGCTTTCCTTTCCATCTAGTATCCCAATCTTCACTGTTATGCACGTAAATAAATTTGGTTTCGCATTACCAAAAAAAAAAGGGGGGGTGTCCTTTGAGGAAGCCTTCAATGATGCGTTGGGTAGATCCAACACATCTCCACTCAGGCTGGGCCACTAACCAGCCAGGGTGCCTTAGTGCCTCAATTAGTAATAATAATCACTAATATTTACGAAGCACTGACTTCGTGCCAGGGGCTGTTCTGAGCCCTTTATACATGTAAGCCCACTGAATTGTCCTGGAGCTTCTCTGTCATAGGACTCAGGTACTGTCGTCATCATCCCCATTTTGCATCTGAGAAACTGACCCCTGAGAGGACAAGTGACTTATCCCACCTTGTGTCTGAATGTGCAGTTGTTGGAATCTAGCTTGTCTGTCTGGAGTTTGCACACGCAAGAACAGGGCTGGTCTGACTCCCCAACAGGGTCGCAGAGGGTTGTACGATGTATGTAGGCTCCTGGCTTGTTCCTTTGGATGGTGTTACAGGATGAACTGTGCCCCCCTCAAATTCACATGTTGCAGTCCAAACCCCAGGTACCTCACAATGTGACTGTACTTAGAGATAAGGGCCTTGGAAGAGGCAAGGTGACAATGAAGTCATTACAGTGGGTCCTAATCCAACATGACCAGTGTCCTTATAAAAATAAGAAATTTAGGGGCGCCTGGGTGGCTCAGTGGTTTAAGCCTCTGCCTTCGGCTCAGGTCATGATCACAGGCTCCTGGGATCGAGTCCCGCATCAGGCTCTCTGCTCGGCGGGGAGCCTGCTTCCTCCTCTCTCTCTCTGCCTGCCTCTCTGCCTACTTGTAGTCTCTCTCTGTCAAATAAATAAATAAAATCTTAAAAAAAAATAAGAAATTTAGACACAGACACATACAGAGGGGAGACTGAGTGAGGGAGAAGAGAGTCCTCCACAAACCAATGAGAGAGGCCTCAGAAGAAACCAACCGTGCGATACCTTGAGCTTGAACTTCTAGCCTCCAGGACTGTGAGGAAATAAATTTCTATTGATAAGCATCCAAACCCCCAACCCTGATCTGTGGTACTTTTTAATGGTAAAACCCAGCGAACTGATAATATGGTCAGAGGTGGTAAAGCATTGTGTCCATCTATGTTCACTTTGACCTCATTGCTAAGGAGTTGGGTGTCATTGTCCATCTGGGTGTCCCTGTCCGTGTGGACATCCACCTGGTCTGGGTGGAGTGTCAGGAATTCTGTAGTGACGTGCCCTTCCTTGGGGGGCTGCTGGTCAGCAGAGCCCTCTGCCGTTCCGGTCTGGAACCCACTGACCTCTGGTGGTGATCGGATTTGGAAATCTTTGGGAAATCATCAGGAAGGGCAACAGGTGAACAGAAGTGAGCTCTCAGAGTTTTGTGAGGGCCTTGGGACCTTATTTTCACAACAAAGGGCTCCCTGGAAACCGAAACAAAAGGCTTGGAGGAGCACCTCCTGAAGGCTGACAGCTGGGCAATTCCCTCAGGTAATGGAAATTCACTCCAAATGGCTCTTCACCCTCACTGCCCAACACAGAGCCACCCAAAGAGAAGAAGGTTCTTGGATTGTCCGATAGAGACTGTATCCTAAACACTAAAGATTTTCTCCCCCACCCCAAGCTCATTAAAAAATATGGAAGATTAGAAAATCCAATTAAAACAAGATCCCAAATGGCATTCTCTTAATGCGCCTGAGCTTGGTATCAGGTAGACCTGAAGAGATGGGATCTAAATTCTATTCTGTTTGCATTCTTATGCAAACATCGCTGCTTTTTTCATGGACCAAAATATCTTTTTAATAGGCTTCCAGCATGGAAAGCTGTGTGCTGTTAAATGCAGGTGATTTCTAGTTTCTCATCTGTTCCCTTTGGCCAATGAGGGGAAAATACCCCCACCCCAGTATTGAGTTTCACTTTAAAGCACACAGAATTTATTTTTTATTTTTATTTTCTTTTCTTAGAGAGGGAGTGGAGGTGGGCAGAGGGAGAAGGAGAGAGAGAGAATCCTAAACAGGCTTTCCATACCCAGCACAGGGCCCCACACAGGGCTCGATCTCACAACCCTGAGATCATGACCTGAGCCGAAATCGGGAGTTGGACACAACTGACTAGCCACCCAGGTGCCCCTAAACCACACAGAGTTTAAAACCCACCGCTCCTCCTTGACTCTGATTCTGGAGCAGAGCTGGCTTCATCCCTGGGAAGCTAGTGGTAGGATGTTTACATGACGTTATTTGCTTGCGTTAGAGGCTGACACTTCTCTGAGGCAACCCAAAAGTGCAGATAGAAAACCTTGGATGTGCGGAGCTGAGGAAGATGTAAAAGGGGGAGAGGTAAGGTTGGCCCCATCCCTTGATGTCCAGTTGGACAGGACTTGAGCTGAGAGAAGAGCTGCTGGGGCTGACTAGTGGGATCCTAACTGCGGGTAAGGGTAGTGCAGCCCAGAGAACCCCAGGGTGGACCTCTGGGGAGCGTCTGCTCTGCTCTTTGCAAGCTCTCCCATTTCTGGGAACCACGCCCTCTCTCTGCAGGGTCACAGTGTGGTTCCACAGGTGTACTCTGGAACCCACATGCGGGCCCTGGCCGTGACCACCAGGATGACGGGTAACTGAGCCACACTGAGCCAAATGGATTTTCTGAAGTTAGTTCATGCCTTTGATCCTACGGCTGTGAACGTGAGGTCATCTGTTACTGGAGGGTGGAGAAACGCCGTGAGCCTGCCTGTGGAGACACAGAAGAATGAAGCAGCCTCTGTTGGAATAGAAGCTGCTGGTGGCCCTTCTCAGTCCTGCGCTTGTGAGAGACACCTTCTCGACAAGAAGCTCGATTTGACTTGCTTTTCCACTTCGCTTTGCAATTAGCAAATAAAGAGTTCTAAGCAGGATACCTGGTTCAAAAGGCAGGAGAGTACATTAGGGCCGCAGTTGGGACAGAGGAGTTACGGGGAACACCACCAAAGGAAAACCCAGTATTTGAAGGCAATAGGGGATTGTCTTGATTCCCTGGTGAGAAGGGATCTAGAGTCTAGAGAATTTTCTTGCTGGGTTTGTGAATAAGGTTGAATCTTTTCTGTGCCTGTGCTGTGGGGAGTATCAACCATTATTCTTGGCTTCTGTCTGCCCTACCACTATACTCCCTGCCCTTGTCTGTAAACTTTAGGTAGAAATATTGTTTTGTAAGAGCCTGAGACATCCTTCTTCGTTTATTCCATAGAACCATGCACTAAAATTGGCACTAATCGGGCATCTGGGTGGCTCAGTCAGTTAAGTACCCAACTCTTGGTTTCCATTCAGGTCAAGATCTCAGGGTCCTGAGATCAAGCCCATGTCAGCCTCCCCACTCGGCATGGGATCTGCTTGTCCTTCTCTCTCTGCTCCTACACCTACGTTCATTCTCTCTCTCAAATAAATAAAAATATTTTTAAAAATTGTCGTTGTTGGGGTGCTTGGCTGGCTCAGTCAGTGGAGCACGGGGCTTTTGATCTTAGGGTTGTTGTTTCAAGCCCACACTGGGGGTAGCAATTACTTAAAAAGACGAAATCTTTAAAAACTTTAAAAAAATTGGCATTGTTTTCCTACTAAAATATGGGAAGACAGAAAATTGGAAATATACAGAGAAGTACAAAGAAGAAAAAAAATCACCTGAAATCTTACTATATGGGAGGTAATTACACATTTTCTAATGGCAAAAAAAATATCTCACTGTAAGCTGTCTAGATAACTCTATGTATCTAAGTTTCTAGCTACATTTAACCATCTAGCCAGCTGGTCTCCCTTCTGTCTACCTGTCTAGTTAGTCAACTCTCTTTATATTGCACATTTTCTTATACATGAGATCGCGTGGCACTTACTGTTTGGTGATCTGACTTTGCTCCCTATGAAATGTATCTTTTACAGTTTCTTTGTGTCATAACAATTTTCTACTGTGGCATCAATATTTAAAATTTTAATGCCAGTGTGGTTAACATACTGTGATATATTGGTTTCAGGCGTGCAATACAGTGATTCAAAAATTCCGTGGAGTACTCAGTGCTCATCAAGATCAGCAAACTCTCAAAAACAATGAATTCTGGGGCACCTGGGTGGCTCAGTGGGTTGAAGCCTCTGCCTTCGGCTCAGGTCATGATCCCAGCGTCCTGGGATCGAGCCCCGCATCGGGCTCTCTGCTCAGTGGAGGGCCTGCTTCCCTTCCTCTATCTCTCTGCCTGCCTCTCTGTCTACTTGTGATCTCTGTCTGTCAAGTAGATGGATAGAATCTTTAAACAAACAAACAAACAAAAAAAAAAAGAATACTATTATGCTGAAAAAAAAAAAAAAGATCAGCAAACTCTTAATCCCCTTCGTTTTTAATGGCTGCATGGTGTTCCTTTGTAAGGATATACCATTTGCTATTTCTTCCATCCAAATGATAACGTTTATCAAACATCTTTAGAGAAGAATCTTTGTACATAGTGATTTCTAAAGGAGCTAATATGCTGGAAAACTCTATTAGCCAATGGTAAGCTGTAAAAACCAATGAATTTTGCTATATTGCTTCTCATGATGGTTATTCCATTTGACCTTTCCACCAGCATTTGAGAATGACTTTTTCCCAAACTCTTTTCAACACTGGGTCTAGACTGTTGTGCAAACAAACGTAGCTCTGTTATTTACTGGTTGTTAATTTGGCCATGCTTCGTAGTTTTTCTTAGTCTCCATTTATGAGACCAGTTTCATTAGTCTGTAAAGTGGAAAAGGGAAAAAAAATCCAATCCGGAGCTTTTATAAGGCGTACGGAAGATCATTTGTGCATACCACTTAGTGCTGTACTTGGCAAACAGAAAATATCCAAATATCCAATAATGTTTAGTCTTCTAGAGAAGTTGAAAGGGTAAACTAGTCAGGAACATGATTTTTGGAGCCCATGTCTCTGAACGAAAATTCTCTTTGCAACCCTGTTTAGCTGTATGAGTCTGAGTAATGGCTTATTCAGTGTAAAGTGTAGGGGATAATAATAGTAACTTCCTTGCAGGTGTGTTGTGAAGATTAAATTAACGAATTCACGTACAGTACTTAAAAGAGAACCTGGATCAATAAATACTAGCTACTGTTTTTTTGTTTCATCTTTGCCCACTTTACATATTTCTAAATGTTTAATTTTTCATTTATTCAATTACTAGTAAGGTTAAATAGTTTTTAAAGTCATGGATATTAGCCACTTTTATTTCTTTTGCAAAAATGCCTATTCATGTTCTTTGGCCTTTTTTCATCAGGGTGTTTATTTTCTTTTGGATTTATAAGACTTTATGTATAATATACATAGGACCTGTATCTGTCATTTATGCTTCAAATATTTCTTGATTTATGTCTTGCCTTTTATTTTTCTAGCCTGCTAAGGAACTGAGACATGGCATGACTCAATAGAAAAGATAAAGAATCCTTCCATCTGCAGTACATCTCTTTGGAAAGAACAGTTTAGTACAGAAAATGAGTCACATACAAATGGAAATATAACAAATAACGAGAGGCAAGAGAATAAATACTAGCTAAGTGATTTTGGCAATAATGGTAATGACTGTCTACTTTGCAGGTAGCTCGTTCCACTGGTGCAGTTCCAATGAGCTCTTTCTGTATCTTGAGTTTTGGGGAATATTTACCCTTGAAGTGTTTGCCATGAAACAATGTTGCTCCTCGAAATGGTGTGCATGTCGGGTGAGAAGATGATTTGAGACTATGAGACCATCCAGGAAAGTGTTTGTTGTAATTGGGGATGAAGAGAAGAGGCATTTTAATGGCAGGGGAGTCTGGAAAATGTGGTTCCTGGTCTTCTAGCCCCATGACACAGGGGACAGCAAGAAGGGAGACTTGCTAACAAGGTCTGGCCCAGCTGCTGTTTGCATAGGGTGTTGAGGAAAGTCCTTTCAGAGGAGATGGTCCTAGAAGCCCTTCAGATTTTCGCATCTTTCTGTTTCACTAGGTCACGTCATTCTTCTGTGTTGCTCTCTTTCAAACGGCCACTGTGAAGTTTTCCCTTCCCCCGGTGTTGCACGCTATAATCGTTCCCCACTCTGCATTACGGCTGACCTTTTGAAACAGAAATCTAATCATTCTATTACAAGAGTCTTCAGGACCGACTCCAAATTCGGCATATAGCCTCAGGCACTGCCTATCTCTTCCCCTACACCTGGCGCATAACCCCTCTGAGTGCCTCTGCTCCATCCCTCCCAACTGCTGCGCAGCTCCAACAAACCCGGCCCTCTCTCACCTGAGACACGTGATTCCTTCCCTCTTCTCTGTTTCCATGCTATTTGCCAAATATTTTTTTCTATCCTACTAAACCTCGGGACCGCCTCATCTTCCTTGCCGCTAAGAGAAGCCACGGACTACTGTTCTGGGGAAAATAATGATAATAATAATGAGTTTTTAGGAGAGGGTACCCATTCCCAAAGGAAAACGCAGAGTTTGTCCCCGGAGTCTTCTGTCCCTCACTCGTGTCCATTTCTCCTGCCTGGAAAGGAGACAAGAGGTCTGGAAGCCCAGTGGCCGTCTTGCAACCCCCAGGGGAGAGCATGAGCGTGGAAGACAACCTGTGGAGGATGATGAGGCGGAAAGACGGGAAGAGCCTGGGTTCTTGGCCATGTCTGTGAGCTGTTGTGCCATCCTTGGACTTGCCTGTCCTGAGCTCGAGACAGATACTCTCTCGGTGGGGTTCACTGATGTGCTTTCTTTGATGGCTTCAGAATGTATTCCTAATGGCACAGACCAAGCTAAATGTCACCCCTTTTGGGAACATCCCACTCTGCCCTAGATATCTTTCATCCATTGGCCTCTGGATGCAGATGGGATTCTAGAATGGAAGCCAGTGCTTTGCTGATGTCAACTCTGTCTGGGTACGGGTGAATGAACCCTGGCTAGGGGTGGACTGGGAATCCAGCGAGGAAATGAAGGTCCCAAGAGATCCACCAGAGAGGTGGAGAAAGGATTGGGAATGGGGGCAGTGAGAGTCTGACATATGGAGATAGGTAGAGGAATGATGATGTCTGGAATTCTTATGTCCCTCCTGGTTCCTGTGGAGCAGAGACAGAGGTCCCTAGCTGTGCAGAGAAACGTAGAGACCATGGAATTAAACGGATTGTTAAGGGGGGGGGGGTGGTTGGTGCCTTGGGGAGGATGCCGGGGGCCTAGAGGAAGGCAACTGGAGGAAAGGTGTAGGCTGACGGCCTGCCCACCATCTGTTAAGGGCAGGAGGTTGTTGACCCAGGATGGGGCCTGGGAAACTTGAGTGCTGGTCTCCTCCGTCTGCGCTGGAGGCCTGAGAAGTCCTTTCACTCCTTAGGGCTGGGAGGAATGTAGAGTGAGAACAGTGCTTCAGTTATGAGCGCTCAGGGGACAGGCTGGAACGTGGGCTGCAGTCAGACTGACCTGCTTTGAATCCTGACTCCTCGAAATGCACCTGGTGATTCGAGCTCCTGAGCGCCGGTTTTCTCATTTGAAAATGGAGATGCCAGTTTTTGACTTGTAGCTAAGGTCGAAAGCTATAGTGAGAATTCTATGAGAACATATGTAAAACCTGGTATGTAATAGATGTTCAATAGTGATGCTCCTATTACTGCTTTTCCACCGGGGCATTTAAAACAGAACAGGGCTCCCAAAGAGCCCAGGGCAGGACCCCATGGCGTGGTATGAGTTCGCTGGGGTCTGGCCCATCTGGGCATATCTGCGAGCCCAGGCAGGGGAGCAGGAGGGAGGGGTGTGTGATCTCTATGGCGATTGTCAGTTGCAGGGCTTGGGGGCAGAAGAAGGAGATATAAACAAAAGAAGGGCCAGCACCTCCTGGCAGCTCTTGGAATACTGGGACAGGAGCCCCGGGGGTGGGCACGGGGTTGGAACGGATAGACAACGACGTTATCTCTGAGCCAGTTGCAAGGGGAGGAGCAGGTGCAGGAGTTCAGGAGGCCTCAGGCCGACTCCTTCCACCCAAACCAGCCAAAGGTCTGTGTGACCTTGAGGAAGCCACACGATGAGACACAGTCAAGTGGCTTGTCCCCTCTTCGCTGCTGGGCAGAGTCGGAATGGGGCGCCACAAGGATGAGCCCTGGGACTGTGTCAGACGTGAATGCATGTGCACGGGGAGAGCACCAGGGACTGGCACACCAGTGAGGTTGGTGACACGAACTTTGACCCCTATTTTTTTTAAGATAGGCTTTATTTATTTATTTATTAGTACATTTTAGTTTTAGAGCAGTTTTAGGTTCACAGCAAAATTGAGAGGAAGGCATAGGGATTTCTCCGATACCTCCTGTCCCTAGTTGTGCACAGCCTTCTACTATCAAGATCCCGCACCGGAAGGCCACGTGTGTTATCATCAATGACCCTACACAGGCACGTCATAAACCTCAGAGTTCACGGTCTGCATTAGAGTTCCCTGTGGGTGTTGTACACTCTATGGGTTCAGACAAATCTAGAATGATGTGCGTCCATCATTGTAGGGTCGTACGAAAGAGTTTCACTGCCTTCAAAATCCTCTGTGTTGCTGTTCCTCCCTCTCCCAGCCCCCAACCACTGATCCTCTTTATGGACTACGTAGTTTTGCTTTTTCCAGAATGTCGTATAGCTGGAATCGTACAGGAGACAGAGGCCTTGGTTCTAGAGCTCGCAGAAGACCATCATAACTTAGAGCCACTTGTGAGGGAGGTTTTATTGTTCCCATTTTATTGCCAAGACTCAGGCTCAGCCAGTGTAAGGCCATTGCAGGAGGTGGCACAGCCGTGGAGGGGCGATCCCAGATCTTCGGGTCCCCTTCCTATCACCGGGTCTTCCTGGCGTGGAAGAGGAGAAGGCTCTGATGATTGGGACTCACTGTTGTCCCGTCTGCAAGACTCTTCTCGGTGGCCCTTGCATGATTCGCTCTTACTCAAGGGAAAAACGTTCCAAATATGCAGCTTTTCTCCTGCATTTGTTTCGGCCAGAGAGCTGGTTTTTCTGTTTGCTCTAAAGCTCCTGTTGAGATGCCGCTGTCTCCTTTTCTGCCAAATCAATCCTGAAAGACACTCCTGCCTCCTTGATCTCACGCCTCCCCCGGGGCCAGCCACTCTCGGCTTGTCCCCATCGCTGTCAGGGATGGATTCTCATCTCGGCCACGGCGTGCAGCTTTCCTTGGGACAGTGATGTTCTTTGCCCTGTCATTGCTTTCATTTGCCCACTCTTCAGCGTGTTATCCTGTGATGCATTACGCTTAGCTGGGCTGTTCAATAAATGAGTTCTGTAATGGGACCAACAAGTCCTATAAAACCCCAGCTTCATTCTGGGAAATGCGTGGCTGTCAGAGGGCGGCGGGGACGTGGAGGGGTCCGAGCTGGTGTTTTGGGAGGAGGAAATCCATGTTCCTAGCCTGCTTGTGTATGAGAGAGCAGTGGGTGTGGATTCCGGACCTGGATTCTTCTTTACACTCTGTCACCCCCGGGTGATGAGGGAGCAGGGGCTTGCTCCGGCAAAAAGAAGGCAGAGATCTGCGGTGGCAGACAGTCGTGTGTTAGTGGTTCCCTGTGTGAGCCGATGGCTGAGGTCATCAAGGGGAGCCTCTCTGATACACTGGTTCTCCAGGGGACCCTGGGATATTTGCAGAACCCTAATGACAAGCCCCTCAGTTGATTGAGGTTGACTCTCCTGCCACCATTTTGAAGGGGCCTCAGTGTTGGCTTGAAGCTGATTTAAAGTGCCTGCAGAAATGTGGGTTTTTGCATATCTAAGTTTGTAGACAGAGATTCATCTCTGCTTTATTCCAGTCCTGACCACAGAAGCCTCCAGGACCTGGAATCACTTTCATCCTTAAATATCCCCTCTTCCAGCTTGCCTTTCTGACATGGCCAAGCACTTGCAGTTCCAAACAGAAGTGCTTTTCCACCCCAGGGCCTTTGCTCAGCATACCCAGTGGAAACGTCTGAGTAAAGTCAGTTGTTCACAGGTTACTGTGCTTTAACTAACCTACACCCCCCTGCTCTGTCTGCAGGTAACTCAACCAGGAGGGGCATTGGACAGGGATCCCCCTCCAGGTATAGGCTGGGCTGTACTGGGTGGGGGCTGGCCAGTGGTGTCCCACTCTTGCTGAGTTGGAATGCAATGGACAGAAAACCAGCAGACACGTAGCATGGGAGGAAGCCAAGGCAGACGTGGACAAAGTGGTAGGCAGAAGCTCAGTGGCGGTGAATACCAGGAATAAACAGAAATCAGAGCAAATGAGGTAAATAGATAACAGTGGCTGGGCTTGTGGAAAGAGGAGAGAGACAGACAGACTGACAGGGAGAGAGGTTTAATTACTAGTCAGCTCGATCACTAGAATAAGGAACAATGGATCTACTTCTAAGAGAACTCAGGATCTCTGAGCACTGAGAATTGTGTTGATTCTTGAATGTTCCACACGAGGTCTTAGCTCTGTGTATCTTTGTATTAAATTCCCATTAATGGAAACAACATTTTAGTCTTGAAGTCTGGAAAAGCCGAACGCAGTCCTGAGGTCCCCTCTGCCTACATTTTCTTCTGCCTCTTCGACTCACAGCTCATTTCTATTCTTGCTGGAAAACCCTGTTCAGGTGCCCTCTTCTCCTTTTGTCCCCCCTCCCCCTCACCCCTCTGCCCCGTTGTCTGGGCTCCTGAGCCCTCACGTCTCTGGCACTGTGCTTGGCTTCTCCTGTTACGATCGCATATTTGTCATCCTTCATGAGGTGCCTGTCGCTCCAAGGAAGGGGTTGTATCTTACTCGTTTTTAAATCCAACTAAGAAATGGCACAACTTGAAACTGAACTCAGGTCTTTACCACTTCTTCGGTCTTTCAACTCTTCACAGCTGCTTTATCTGGTCTCCCAGCAGATTTTTCTAGCAGGAGGTTTTCCCCAGCATCTTTAAACTCACACAAGGGTCAGACTCTCTACTTGCTGGACCCACCTCCGAGGAGGAGGTTTGCTTACTAATTTCTTAGTCGAAAAATAAAACACACAGTGATTTCTTTTTTCTGGAAGAGTAGGAAGGTTGATAAGTTTACGGTTCGACAAAATGCTAAGATCTATTCTCAGGGGCAAACTGTGTCAAAGTCAACCAAACCCATGTGTGGCAAAACGAGGCCTGGAGATTTGCAGTGGACTAAGAAGGAGTGGAATAAAGAAGCTTCTGGAAGCCTAGCTGCTGCAAGACTCAACCTAGTTTGGAGGAGGGATGGGGAGCCTGCCCACGGGGCGCGGGGGCGGGGGGGATCTACTGATGACAAGCAAGGGCCTTGGGTTCGAGTCACACCTCTTTACATGTTGTACCTGGGTGCCTCACTTGCCTTGGCCTTGGCTGTGGAGGCCTTGTTTCAGAGCTGGAAACAACCTTCTCAGCACTTGTATGCCTTTGTGACCAGAGGATCTGAGAAATGGGGCCATGCCTGTCTCCTGTGCCTGGCGCAGTGCCTGGCTCTCTGTTGGCAATTACCAAGCTTTGCCGAGGGCATAACTTAGTAGGTTCTGGGGAAATCCAAGTCAGTTCAGCAGTGAACCATGCCCATGTCTTTCAGAGCAAATGAGCCAAAAGAAACATATTTTAGAATGGGTGACGTAGAATGGAAGAGAGACAGGTCATTGTACCTCTGGAGCAAGGATCAGTTCCAACTTTCCTCTTCCCTTGGGGGGTTTTTTACAAAGAAAGCACTAACATTCACATGAACTAGTACAGGCTAGTTCACGTGAATCATGATTGGGGACAGGATGAGACGGCTTTTGAACCGCCTCCAAATCTGTAATCTGTTATTATTCATTCATCTATTTTCCCCATAATCATTTACTGAGCATCTACTTTATGTGATTGTCAGGGCCTAATTGCTGTGGCCTAATTGAAGACCTGGATCTAAATATAAGGACCCTCTGGGGCACCTGGGTGGCTCTGTCGGTTGAGACTCTGATTCTTGGTTTCAGCTCAGGGCATGATCTGGGTTGTGGGATGGAGCCCCGCATCAGTCTCCGCGCTCAGCAGCGAGTTGGCTTGTCCCTCTCCCTCCACTCACTCTCTCTCTCTCAAAAATAAATAAGTAAAATCTTAAAAGAGAGAGAGAGAGAGAGAGAGAGAGAGAGAGAGAGAGATCCCTCTTGAGCTGCTGGTAGGAGTTTGGAGAGGTGGTGGTATTGTCAGAGGGAGGCTTGCCGTGGCTGGGCAGCATCGAGCACCACCACGCACATAAAGATCTATGTGATCGGGACCAGGCAGCTGATCTGTTAATCGGAAAAGCTGATTGAGGGGGCCTGGGTGGCTCAGTGGGTTAAAGCTTCTGCCTTCGGCTCAGGTTGTGATCCCAGGGTCTTGGGATCAAGCCCTACATTGGGCTCTCTGCTCTGCAGGGAGCCTGCTTTCTCCTCTCTCTCTCTCTGCCTGCCTCTCTGCCTACTTGTAATCTCTGTCTGTCAAATAAATAAATAAAATCTTTTAAAAAAAAAACCAAAAAGCCTATTGAAGGTGAAGAAGCATAAAGCATTGTTCATAGTCTCCCCAGACATGCTATTAGCTTAAAATGTATAAATGTGCATTTATTTCCTGGTGTTTTGACACAAAACTAAAGCCTCTGACTATGGGATCTTCACTCTGGTGTTCCGCACTATCCTGTGTCACCAAACCCCCAGCACCGTGAGACACAGTGAGGTTCTGTGCTTAGAGTGCTTCTAGATGTTTATAATCTCCCCTCCTCCAGCCTTATACACATTCCATCTACACCCAGTTCACCAGCAGTTTTTATTTTTTTATTTTTTTAAAAAAATTATTTATTTGTCAGAGAGAGAGAGCATGAGTGGGGGAGAAGGAGTGGAAGAGGGAGAAGCAGGGAGCCTGACTTGGGGTTTGATCCGAGGACCCTGGGATCATGACCTGAACTGAAGGCACACGCGTCACTGACTAAGCCACCCAGGCGCCCCTCACTAGCAATTTTTAATGACTCAGTCTTTCTAAAGCATTTGACTTCATTTTATGAACTAATGTCTTTCTTTTCACATTCATATTTAATCAGTTTATTACACATAAGTACATAATATTCACATATATAAAATAAGATATAATTACATTACATAAGGACAGACCTTAGAGATATTGCAGGTTCGGTTCCAGACCACTGTAATACAGAAAATATTGCAAATAAAGCGAGTCTCACGTTTTTGCTTTTATTTCCCACTGCATGTAAAAGTTATGCTTACACTATACTATGGTCCATTAATTGTGCGATAGCATTATGTCTAAAGAATGTATATCCCTTCATTAAAAAATACCTCATAGGGGCACCTGGGTGGCTCAGTGGATTAAGCTGCTGCCTTCGGCTCGGGTCATGATCTCAGGGTCCTGGGTTCGAGCCCCGCATCGGGCTCTCTGCTCCACAGGGAGCCTGCTTCCTCCTCTCTCTCTGCCTCTCTCTCTGCCTGCCTCTCTGCCTACTTGTGATCTCTCTCTCTGTCAAATAAATAAATAAAATCTTTAAAAAAAAAATACCTCATTGCTAAAAATGCTGACCATCACCTGACTCTCAGTGGCCCATCATCGCAGATCACCAGATCATCACAACAAACATAATTACAGTGAGAACGTTTGAACTATTGTGAGAATCACCAAAATGTGACATGAAGACACCAAGTGAGCAAAGTGGGCTAAAACAAGGTATTCCTGTGGTTATCATAGGTAAACAGTTTATGTTTTATACAAAACATAATGATATGGGTCAACTGAGAGGAGTGTGTGTCAACGAGGCTGTGCTATGAGCTTAACTGTAGTGTTCAGGGTCCTGTGGTCACCACCTATATGCTCTGTAGAAGGCCTGGAGCACATTGGTCCTGTCAACCCAGCCAGCAGGGCTTGGTTAAGAGCATATCTACTAAATCCACTTCATATGACCAGTTCCAGAATTTGGTCTTCCACTTCGAATGGTCAGAAGCTCACTCTTGGTAGGGACAGAGGATGAGACTTAGGATAGTGGCTCAGACTAATGGATTCCCAGAGGCCTAAAGTCTGGAGCTGTGTCTCAGTCCTTCGTTGGCATGAGGGATAACTGTCAGAGGATCCGAGCTATTGGAAGTCTGCGTGGCGAGCATATTGTGTTGTCTTGTCTCAACCACTCTTGTTTTTTTATTCCTTCATCACTAACCTGTCAAAATTTGTAATTATTTTAATGCCTGCTTATCTGGTAATTGCAACAGAGGGCTGAACGAGGATTTTTAAAATAGTTTTAATAGTTTTAATTTTTACAATTTTTAGGTTCACGGCAAGATTGAAGGGAAGGTACCTCGATTTCCCATCATCCCCCTGCCCCCACACACGCACGGCCTCCGCCATTCCTGACATCCCCCACCAGTGTGGTACATTTGATACCACTGATGAAACTCCACCGACCCGTCGTGATCACCTCAAGTCCAGAGTTCACACTGGGCTTCACTGTTGGGGTCATATGTTCTATGTGTGGAGAGTCATGTATAATGACATATATCTACCATCATAGATCATATAAAAAATTCTCTATGTGTCACTGAGTCCCCCACTCCTTCTCCCTAACCCCTGGCAACCACTGATCTTTTCACTAGTCCTGCCTTCCCCAGAGGGTCACAGAATTGGAGTCCTACAGCATGAAACATTTTCAGATCGGCTCCTCCCACTTAGTTGTATGCATTTAAGTTTCTTCCATGTCTTCTCATGGCTTGACAGCTCATTTCTTTTTAGCTCGAAATAATATTCCATTTCCGGACGTCCCACCATTTCCTTATCCGTTCACCTACTGGACAACATCTTGATGGCTTGCAGTTTTGGCAATTTACAAATAAAGCTGTTGGAAACATCCATGTGCAGATTTTTATGTGGACACGAGTTTTCAGTGTGTTTGGGTGAATACCAAGGTGAACGAGAAGTTTTGTTGGTTTGTCTTTGTTGTTGCCAGAATAATTTTTCAGTGATGAAAGAGACTTGATGAGGTTCAAGGCTACTTGGAAGGACCCAGTAGAAAATAAGATGCTGAAATGTCAAGAATGGTTCAGATAATAGAGATACTAGGGCCCTGAGCAAGGACCCCGGGGACTTAGTGCTTAGATCATTCTTAGAGGGGAGGAGAGATTCCTTACCCTTCCTAGTTGAAGGATAAAGGGAGGAGGGTTGATGCGGGTGAGGCGGAAGGGAGGGGCCGGGATGTGGGAAGGGAGAGGGCAGATGCCGGAGGGAAGGCTAGTAAGTTGGCAGAAGTTGAGCGAGTTCTCCTCGTAGTTATTATTTTCTTGCTGAAATGAGAGGTAATGTCTTGAGGGTTTCAGTGGCATGGTGGAGACTTGGAAGTGCAGTTCTGGACAAGGACCCTCTCAGCCTCCAGGCTGGCTTTCTGGAGCCCACTTGGGGCTGGAGGCTGTGCCTGGGTGTGGCTGTGGCCTCTAGTAGCCCTCGGAGCTCAGGGGTCGTTACGACAAGGTGGACGTTGGATTGCTTTAGGGTAGCTTGGCCAGATGGGTGCACGGAGCTCATAATGTGGTAAGGAGTGTGGTTGAAGGGATGGCTTCTCCGCGGCTGCCTCTGCCTGCTTTCTTGCCTTTTGACCATTTTCTGTGACGGGGGCCCTGGCTGGGTGAGTGGAGAGAGGCTAGTGAGGGACTAGCACATGTCTGGAAGAGTCTTAGGGGCCGTGCACTGGACTTTCCTTATATGGAAGCACTCCAGAAATGCTGAATCTATAATTTAGGAATTGGAAATCCAAGAGTGTAGGTAAATCAACACTAACTGGGAATTTTTGTGGGCCAGTGCCTAAAATTAGAAAAATGAATATCAGGGACTCCTTTGTTCTACAAGTTCAATGTGTAGTGGGAGATACAGGTTAGTAGCCATAGGGAAAAATTATAATGTGTTCCATCCAAAAGTGAAGACACGTACCTGGTGTCGTGGGTTCCTAGGGACGGCTGGGTGCAGAGCAATGGGCAGAAGCAGGCTGAGCTTCGCCTCGCTGGTCAGAAGGGGTGCCCCGTGGGGCTGTGTGTCTGGACGGGGCTGGATTTCCTGCTTCCTGTCTGGGAGCTGGGCCCCAGCTGTCTGCAGGGAAACAACAGGCTCCCTCTGGGGTCTGTGGAACCAGCAGGGGTAAAGCCTGGCTTGGCCACTTCAGTGCCACAGCGTGGATTTTACAGGGCAGGAAGGGGCTTCTGGACTCTGTCTTCTTGACGGTCAAGCTTGGGACACAGTCTCTCCCCTCTCATCTCGGGAGAGCCTTCCGGGGCAGTGCGACTTTTTGGAACGAACATTTGGGTAAGGCGGGAGGCAGCCCATGCTGAGGCCTTGCACAGGTTTCATTCTTGCCATGAGATGCGGGAACGGGAATCATAGTGATAATAGTAATGATGACGATAGCAACAAAGACGATTACGATGACGAGTGACATCTATGAACCACTTGCTGAGTGAGTGACACCATGAATCACGACAACAAGCTAAACAGTAGAGGTTAGGGGCTCTGTGCTAAAGATAAGGACTCAAGGTGCCAAGACGCCGAGCAGCTTGCCTAGAACGGATCAGCTGGGGACTTCAGACGGAGCGCACACCCTGCTGCGTTGAACTTCCCAGCCCACCTCCTCACCATCAGGGACATCTCACGTTGGTGTGTTGCTTTCCAGTGTTCAACTCACTTTTCCCTCCATGACCTCGTTTCGGCTTCAGAGTTCTCCCGGGAAGCAAGCAGAGCGGGTGTTCTCGGCGCAACCGCAGACGTGCAGACTGAGGGCGGGAGAGGGGAGGAGCCAAGCCTGGCCGCGCAGGGTTGGTTTCTGGCCAAGCCTCTCCCCAGTGTTTGCCGACTTGTGTCCTACTCCTCTCTTTCTGTCCTGCCTGGCTCAGTCTCCCATAGAGGATAACAGGAAACATGAGAGGATACAGTGTCCTTGGCGCTTCAGTGCCTCTGGGAACAGCCCCAGCCACACAGGGGGAGGCGGCAGCCCTGCGGGGGGGGGGGGGGGGGGGTGTTCCCGTATCTACGTTGTTCAGGTAGCTTTCGGGTAACCTGCCCTTTGAAGAGCGGGGCTGCTTGGGCCAGGGTCTGGGATTATCCCCTGCACGGGCTGTATGGCTGGACACAGGGAAACCAGGGTAGGGAAGGCTCACCTGAGACTGAGTTAGTAAGCAGCGGTTGTTTGCTTTCGGATGCGCCCTGCAGTCCCCCAAGGTTCTTGGTGCCCACTGGCTGTCCCCCTGCATTTTTCTTATTCCTCATTAAGAACAATGGCCTCTCGTGGGATGCCTGGGTGGCTTAGGCCGTTAAGCCTCTGCCTTGGTCTCAGGTCATGGTCCCAGGGTCCAAGGATCAAGTCCCACATCAGGCTGTTTGCTCAGCAGGGAGCCTGCTTCTCCCTCTGCCTGCAGCTCCCCTTGCTTGAGCTCTCTCTCTCTGACAAATAAATAAATAAAATCTTAAAAAAAAAAAAAAAAAAAAGAATGATAGCCTCTCACACTCAGGCAGCACTCCACGCTTGGGAAAGCGTGCAAACATGAGTTTTGCACATAAGATCTTATTGGCTTCTCATAATAGCCATGAAGAAAGCCAGGGAGGATGTCTTGCAAGCAATTATTAGAGGGATCAAATGCCATTTTCAAGATATACAGATATTAACTGGTAGAACAAGGACTCGTAGCTCTAAAGTCTATGGTCTTTTTACAGCCCTTAATGATTTCCAAAAACCCATCTGCTCTGCCTTCCATCTCCTCAGGGCTTCGAAGTTTTCAAGCTTAGATTACTTCCATTGTTTTGTTTTTAGAAGATTCTGATGACAAAATTGCTTAAAATTCGGTGGAAAGTGAATTACATGGCGTGGACATCTTTACCAAATGCTCTTCAAACCCAGCCGAGTAGGTATATCCTCACATTGTTATTGCCGTGGTCCAATCTCCGGCATTCCCCTCGTTTTACCAACGGACCCTGTCACGTACCAGGGTATATGGATGCTCCTCGGAGCAAATGCACACTCGCTGCTCTGCCCAAGGCATGCTCCGCCATCGGTGGCTCAGAGACTCCACCTTCTCATAGGAGAAGTGATGCAATTATTTTTATTTATTCATTATTTATTTATTTATTTAGCGATGCAATTTTTATTAGCTTATCATCTTGAAGAAATACTTTTGGCAACTGCATGCCTGTACTTCCTCTTCATGGGTGAGCCAGACAACGCAAGAGACTCCGAGGGTGTAAGGGTGGACATAAAATTTACCTTAGGAATTTGCTGGGTAGAATGAACCATAGAGACATTGGTCTGACCCTTTTCATTTATAGATAAAAGTATCCACTGGGATACTTTGGGCTGCAAGTAACAGAACACCTACCAGCCAGGTCTTACATCATAAGGACCCGTGCCATTTTCTTAACAGGAAGTCTGGAGGGAGTTGTAGTTTAGGAGGTTTCATTGGCCCCAAAGATGTGGGTTCCTTCAGTCCTTCAGTCTTCTCTGTCCTGTCCGTGCTTGACAACCTCCTCCCTCACAGGTGCGAGATATCCACTTCAGTGCCAAGCATCGTGTCTCTTAAAAAAAGGTCTGGAGAGGAATCCAGAGGGTGTTTGGAAGTGGTGAGAGAATGTTTTCCTCTTGAGTCTTGTTCTTCTTACAACACTTTATTTTTATTTTTTGATTTCTTATAAGATAGTGTTCTTTTTTAAAAGATTTTATTTATTTATTTATTTATTTGCAAGAGATTGAGATAGCAACTGAGAGACCACAAGCAGCAAGGAAAGGGAGACTCAGGCTCCCTGCTCAGCAGGGAGCCTGATGTGGGAATCGGTCCCAGGATCCTGGGATCATGACCAGAGCCGAAGGCAGATGTTTAACTGACTGAGCCATGTGGACATCCAGACATTATTTTTATTTTTTTTTAAGAGCAGATTTATCCTCTGACCCACATGTGCATGGCCTCTTGCATTATCAGTATCTCTCACCAGCATGGAACATTCATTATAACTGATAAATGTCTATGGGCACATCTCAGTCACCCCAAGACCATTCTTTACATTACAGTTCACCCCTGGTGTTGTACACTCTATGAACTTGGACAGATGTGTATTAATGTGTATCCATCATTATGGTATCATACCGAGTATCTTCACTGCCCTAAAAACCCTCTGTGCTCTGCCTGTTTATCCCTCTCCTGCCCTACACCCTGGCAACTATTGATCTTTTTATTTTCTCCATAGTTTTGCCTTTTCTAGAATGCCACATAGTGAGAATCATACAGTATGTAGCATTTTCAGGTTGACTTCTTTCACTTAGTGATATGCATTTCAAGTTCCTCTATATCTTTCCATAGCTCAGCAGCTGTTTTTAGTGCTGAATAATATTATGTCGTCAGGTTGTACCATTTTATTTATCCATTCACCTACTGAGGGCCATCTTGGTTGCTTCCAAGTTTTGACAACTATGAACAAAGATGCTAATAAACATGGACATAACTTTTCAAATCCTTTGTGTAAATACCAAGGAGTGTGATGGTTGGATTGCATGGAAAGTTTAGAAGAAACCACCAAACTGTCTTCCAAAGTGGCTGTACCATTTTGTGTTCCCACCAGCAATGAATGAGAGTTCCTGTTGCTCCACATGCTTGTCAACACTTGGCACTGTCAATGTTCAGATTTTAGCTATTCTAATAGTCATTGTTGTTTCAACTTGCATTTCCCTGATGACATAAGATGTGGAGCATATTTCCATAAGTGTATCTGCCATCTGTATATCTTTGGTGAGGTGTCTGTTAAGGTTTTTGGCCCATGTTTCGATTGGATTGTATGTTTTTCTCATTGTTGAGTTTTAAGAGTTCTTTGTATATTTTGAATAACAGTCCTATATCAGACTATCTCTGCTTTTCAAGGATGATACCCTTATCCAGAATTCCCCAGCCAATTGCCCCATATGTTTCACAGAACCCTGACTGCCAGGAAGGCAGGACAGTGTGAATTCAACATTTGTAGCCTCTGTCTTTGGAAGAAATCAGAGAGAAAGGGGTTGGAATGCTTCTTGAGTGGCCAATCACTGGTATCTAACCAATGGAGATCCTGGGCTTCTGAGAAGGAGTGGGACTTCTCCAAAGTCACATAGGCAGTGGGAGCTAGGACTAAAATCTACATTTTCAGTCAGAGATCCAAAATGGGCAGCTGAGTGTATGGAGAGGGAGAACTTTTGTAACAGAACATTTCTTCTCCTATTCTGATCCATGGAGATAACATGTCCTAGTTTTTAGCTGATCAAGATCCCAGAGCTGTCGTTTGAAGCCTACCTCCTGATAGAGTAAGCTGGCCCTGGCCTTGGCGGTCAAGGACTATCAATTTGTTCCTTTTGTCTCTTAGCTTGTGGGCAAAAACACCTGGTCAGTTGTCTGGCCATCACAGAAAATGCTGCTGTTTCTTCTGTCAGAATTCATCTTTTGCAAGGTGTTGGTAATTTTTTTTATTGGTCAAAGGACAAAGGAAAAGTGCTTGAGTCTCTAATTCCCCTAAGGTGAGCTATTTTAGAAACCCTCAGAAAGTCAGGTAGGAAAGATCACAGCCCAGATCAATAACTGCCTCCTGGACTGAGAGCAGAAGATGCTTTATTTATGGGTCTGGGATGCTGTGGAGTATAGGCTCGATACCCAGGCCTTTGATCACATGAGCGTACACAACACCAAGCAGTGAATTATTAAAGCCGAGAGAGACCCCCTTGGTCCACGTCTCCTCTTGTGCCGATGCTCCAAAAAGCAACTTCTACTCTCTTTTGACTTCCTTGAAAAGCTTCCCAGAGCTGTGATTTGGAATGCTTTTGCCCAAGATCTTAAGTTCCACATAGGTCAAACCCTTCACCTACAATAAATGTATTCCTCGGAAGGTATGTGTAAGTGCTGTTAGGGAAAATCATATGGTGTTTTATTGCATTGGAGGAGCTGGCAAGTTAAAGCAATCTTGAAGCTCAATCCTTTGCAAAGAGAAGACTCGTTTTTTTGTCATGTTATTTGTAAAGCCAATGAACTCCAGCCTATGTATCTATGCAGCGTGTGATGTACTGAGTTGGCATTTCTAGGAGATGAGACCATGCTCTGTTTCCATAGTATGAGAGGATAGGAGGACCCTGGGATATTTGTTCTGTACCTTAGGCCATGAGATTCTGCCAACAGTAGAAGGGCTGAAAATATATCAGGAGCTACTTAGAGACTTCTAATGTGATTGAGAAAGTCCAGAAGAGCGTGGTGGAAAATTAAGATCTGTGTGGAGAGTGCAAGGATACCTTTGATAAATTCTGGTCAGTATGCAGGAGGACACCATGGTTCCGTGGTCAGATCCTTTGGCTGTCCTGTGAGACAGACTGTGTGTCCGTGGGCCTGTGATCACTGCATCTCATTGTAAATGAGCAAAATGTTGTCCTAGTTTGGTGTATCAGTCTCTCTTCAGAGCTGATATGTATTTTCTGTTCATACTGGCCCTTGCCAAATGTTTAAGCTTTGTTAGTCCCAAAGCTTAAACAGTGCAGGTCTCTGGAAGATTTTCATTTACACCTTTTGCTGGATGGAACTTGAACTCCCTCTCAGATTTCCTTACCATGTTACTTACGCACATTCCAGACATAGGAATTCCCAGAGGAGGATGGATATGGATCTGTTTCCATCATGTCTGGTCCCTTTTTTTCTTGGGGTTTTTATAGCATCCCAAGACCCTATTCCTTTGTCTTGACTAAGACAGGACCAGACTCCTTCTCATCTTCAAACAACCAGCCCTTTTGGACCTCAGTGTTTTTGCTCACCCTACACCTTCTGGGAATCCTTCCACCCCCAACTCCAGTATCACTGGCTAAAATGTGTTTGGTTCCAAAGTTTAAAAACCAAGCAAAGCTGCCTTAGATTTAAAAAGAGAGAGAGAGAGAAAATTCATTGGAAAGACAGATGAGGGGACTTAAAGAACTCAAAGACAGCAATGTGACAGGGCCTCAGGAACCAGGAACGGGGGGGGGGGGTGTCAAAATTCAGGTAGTATTTCCTGTCCCCCATTTCTCCTTGTTTCTCATCTCAGCTTTTCTTTGCACACCCACATCATTCTTGCTTTCTGTGGTCTGGCTCCCTTTGCTCCCCACTGACATGGTAGAAGACATGGCCACCTTCCAGCTCCCGAGTTAAGAATCTATACAGAGAGGCCTCAAGTTCCCTTTCTTTCTGGGTCCCAATTCTAAATTCGAAGGAAGGTACTCTGATTGGCCCATTTTGTGTCAATGGGCCCTTCCTGGACCAATCAGCAAAGACAATCAAGGCACAGATCAAGGCAGGATCAAGACACAGAAAGGTAATATTGCTGTTAGTACAGGGCCTATGTGATGGACAGACAGATTTCAGAGAACACGGGTAAGCAAGTCAAAGGATGTCTGCTGTCTCCCTTCTCCGTGCCTGTGAAATAAATAGACCCCACTTTTTCCTCCCTTTCTTCCTTCATACATTTAGGAAATGTCTCAGGCAAAATGCTACTTGCTATAAATACAGTTCTGAGTCGAACCTGGTCCTTCCATCAGTGATCTTGTAGGTGAGCAGAGAATACAGATCTTGCTTATCCTGTACAACCCAGTGCAGACAGGACTCACACTAGCTGGAGAAGTCTTTCCTGACACTCTTCCTTCTGTTTTCCCACAGCATGGTTTGTCTTCTCTGCGTGGTTTCTATTCTCTGCGACTCTGGTACCTACCTCTATTGTGGTAATCGCATTTCATTATCATTTCATTCCCGTGATTCTGTCTCAGTAGTTTGTAAGTTGCTGGAGAAAAGAGATGGCCTTTGAATTTGGAGTAATTGGCCCCAGGTACACGTGCAGTGAATGTCTGTTGATTGAAATAACTGCTCTTCATATGTGGAATCTAAACAAAAAGAAAACAAAAATGAACAAAAACCACATAAACGAATAAACAGACAAACGAAAAGCGGAATCAGAGCTGGAGACACAGAAAATAAACTGAGGGTTGCCAGAGGGGAGGGAGCAAGGGGATGGGCAACACGGGCAAAGGGGATTGGGAGATACAGATGTCCACATGCGGAATGAGTAAGTCACGAGACTAAAAGGCAGGGCAGAAGGGATGTGGTCAGTGATTGTTGTGATGGCATCCGATGGTGACAGAAGGCGGCTCTCCTTACGGGGTGTTGCATACTGTTTAAACTCTTGGAATCACCATGTTGCACACCTGAAACTAATGTAACATTGTGTGTCAACTACATTCAAATACAAAATTAATTTAAAAAAAGAAAAGAAAAGAAAATCACTGTTCCTCTTTAGGAAATAGGGAGGCCCAGAGGCCTCTCTTTCCTCGGAGCTGTCAGGCAGAGGCGGGGTCTCTGCAGAGCTACGTGGAGGGGGCCTGGCATCTCTGGGGAGGACAGGGCTCCCGTGAACACACCCACCATCGAGTCTGACAGGAGTTGGCGGAATTGGCCTGCTCTCGGTAGTCCTCGATAGTCCCAGTGGGGCATACTTGACAGCCTGTATTTATTACACAAAATGCAGGTCAGACCATTAATTTGACGACTTTGTTGCATCTTGGAGTTTTCCTCCCTCAAAGGGAGGCTGAGAACGAGGTATCCCCCTTCAGACCACTCCATTATTCATTATTTCCTTCCCTCATCAAGCCCCTATCTGTGACAGGCTCCCGCGGATACAATCGAGATTCTCAGCTTACTGAAGGGGAAAAGAAGCAAAATGAAATTTGCCCAAAGCATACTTCGAGTGAGTCACAGAACAATTAGCAGTACCCAGGTTTGACTTAAATGATAATATTTTTAAAAAATTAGAATAAATTTTGAAGTGTTTAGCCAATGCTTGTTATGCTCATAGAACTGACTCACAGTCCTTTTGGATTTTTGAGTGAATACCATTGTTAGTTTTCAGTTTTCAACAAGACATAATTGGCACCCAACAGCTCCACGCTTTCCCCTTTTCCCATGAGTCAGTTGTGAGTGGCAGGAGGCAGGAGCATTTCTCACAGGTCTGTGCTGCTTTTCTCTTGATGAATTTTGGATTCTGCTGGTTGCTTTTTCCTTGCCGTCCTCACCGGACTAAACTCTGACATGCTGGATGCCAGGGTGTTTGGTAAGGGAAGTTTCCATTGCATTCACTCAGCCATTCTCCTCCTCTGTGGGTTGTTTCTATTCCACATTCTGGGGAGCTCAGTGAAAATAATTCCTTTGTTTTTCTCCCCACCTTGTTTCGGGCAAGAGGGTGGTTCAAACAATGACCATGTAAGTTAGCAGAGAGTTTGCTCTAATCAAGGAGCCTCTGGCTCTCTCGTCTGTAAAATGAGCTTGACAGTAGACTATACCTCATCAGGTTGTTGTGAGAAATTAACGGGAAAATAATAAAGGAATGCATGCACGCGCTTACCATACCGTATGGTGCTTAGAACTCGGTCAATAGTAGTCATTGTTAATTTTTCCAAGACTTTCTAGATGCTCACCAGTATCATGATGTAGAGAAGAGCAAACAGTTTAGAACTCATCCTTCTACCCCTCCCAGCTCTCTTGTGCCACAGTCCTCATGGCGCTCAGAATCCTTCGAGAAGACGCCAGCGATGGTCCGGGGACGCCGGTGCTGTCTGTCTCCCATTCTCCAGACTAAAAGTGCTCTTATCCCAAATTTAATATCTAAAAATAAATGGAAATTCTCTGCACATATGTGTTTTTAATCGACTGGCAATGAATTTTTGCTTCCATTTATCGTTCGCTTAAAGTGGTCTTTTAAGTTCAACAGTGAGCAATTGCTGAAAAAGAACAGCTAAGAAATCTGGATTCTAATTAGCTTTATCTCTAATTGTTATGTAGCTCTGAGTCACTGGGTATTTTTTGTTTTTTTTTGGTAAACAAGGGTAGGAACTACAAAGATTAATGAAGGTTGTCAAGACTGGTGGAGGAACAAAACTGAAATTTCCATAATGATATCTTACTTTTTTTTCTTTTCTTTTCTTTTTTTTTTAAGAGAGGGAGGCAGGAAGGGGCAGTGGGACGGGGAGAGAATCTTAAGCGAGCTCCGCGCCTAGCACAGAGTCCGACACAGGGCTCGATCTCACGACCCTGAGGTCATGACCTGAGCTAAAATCAAGAGCTGGACGCTTCACCAACTGAGCCACCCAGTCACACCACAGTGATATCTTATGAATCCAATACTTTGTTTCATTTTGTTGCATAAAGCCTGGCAAGGGTAGGACTGTAGTTATTTCTGTTTTGGTGTGCGGGAAAACCGAGGCACGGACGCATAGTCTCTTTCACAGAGCTTGGTTTTGAGATTCCTTCCCTGTCTTCCCACAGAGCCCTCTCTACTCTGTAATACAATTGCCTTTTTTTTTTTTTTTTTTTTTTGGTGTCCTTCTCACACCAGAACTGGACATTCTTGAGGGCAGAACGCCATCTTGTTCGTCTCTGTGTCTGTGTCAAGGCCTGGCACCCAGTGTGTATTTACCCAGTAATGTAGAATGAATGACTACATGGATGAACGAAGAGAGCCAAGGCCAAAGGTGTGATCCTGTGATACTCAGGCAAATGCTTGTTGACTCTTTCTGTGCAGCTTCCTATCCCACGGTGGTGAGCCCCACATTGGGCTCCGTGCTTAGCAGGAGTCTATGTCTCCCTCTGCCCCTCCCCCAACTCGTGCTTTCTCTGTCTCTCTCTCAAATAAATAAAATCTTAAAAAAAAAACAAAAAACTATAAACGAGAAGCACTAAACCAAGACTATAGATTTTTTAAAATTTGATTTTCTTTTTAGATGGGACATTAAAAAACTCTAACAACATGAATCAGTCACCATAGTTTTATTGAGGATTTGCTCTGTGTCAGGCCATGAACTCAGGGATGCGGGTTTGCTCTCTGGTTTGGGAGCTGGGAGGGCTGGAGGTAAGCGGCTCGCCAAGAGTCAACAGTGAGAGCTGAAGGTCCTAAGAGACGGGGGCAGGAGAGAGGGTGACCTCATGGAAGGGGCTGGATTTGTCTTGAGCCCTAAAGGCAGTGCCTATGGAGTCAGAATAGCAGAGGGGACTAGGGACAGGGGAGGCACCAGAGTGGACAGTGCGGGTCTGTTTGGGAACTGCTTGGGCATGTGCTCTGCTGGCTTTTCACTGAAAACCACAGGATCTTTCAGGGGGTTGAGAATTTCCCTCATGTCCTCTCGTCCAAGCTAGTTCATGGAACTCGATACGGTGGTCCGAGATACAGTCCTCTAAGGCTAATTAATCACCTAACAGAGCTGTTCATTTGTTAGAAGGGTCAAGATTAAAGATACCGTGTGGACAAGAAAGAAGGAAGTTGTTTGCACAAAGAAAATGGTTCATTGACACATGCGAGTCCTCTCTTTGGATCTCCCCCATCACCAGCTTCCCAGCCTGGACGTTCGAGTCAGACACCGAAAGGTTTGGGCTTACTTTTTTTTTTTTTTTTTTTTTTAAATTTGACACTGTCTAGATAGCTTTGGCCAATTATTTAACCTCGCTGAGCCTTAACTTACTCTGTTATACCACAGAGTAAAGAAAGCTGCCTTGGAAAATTGCTGACGATGGAAGGAGAAGGTGTGGGGGGCGACGCTTGCTGTGTGGAGGGCGCACAGCAGGTGGTTCTTAGAGACGAGGCGAGGACGCGGAGGCAGGACTGGAAACTAAGCCACAGGTGTGCGTGAGGGGCGGCGGCAACATCGATGACGCGCGTGCGCGTTCCCTGGAGGGAGCGGCTGATAATCAGAGCCGCCTAATTATTATCGCACTGAAATTTGATCCCTGTGTTGTCAGACCTATTTTTTTATTCGTCTTTGTGTTTATTTTTAGATATTTTGTATATTTATTTGACAGAGAGAGGCAGGGAGAGAGGGGACACAAGCAGGGGACAGTGGGAGAGGGAGAAGCAGGCTCCCTGCTGAGCAGGGAACCCGACTCCTGAGACTCTATCCTGGGACACTGGGACGTTCTGGGGTCCTGACCTGAGCCGAAGGCAGATGCTTAACCACTGAGCCACCCAGGCGCCCCAGATCGATGTTTTTTTAAAGAAGTCAATAATCTAGAATTTGATTTCAAATCATTTGATTTCAAATATGACAAGTGTGACAGAGATTACGAATTGCCCCACACCACTTTTCTTTCTCTCTGTCCCAGAACCCCCAGGTTTTAGGTAGGCACATGCGTGTTCCTTGCCTGCTCCCTCCCTCCAGCGCTGCACAGTGTGCATTCTGGCTTCTCTTGCCTCAAGTGCGGCCATCCATCAAGTTCTGTTCAACAGAGCATGAGAATGAGGGACACGCACATCTGTGGTCAGTTCCTTAGAAAGAGGCTCCTTGAACTCCACTTCTTTTTTCCTGTTCCCACTGGTGGGGAGCCTGCTTCAGCCACATGGGTGGCGTCATCACTTTGGGGACAGCTGGGAACAACCAGGTAGGAAGTAGAGTTACCTACACCCGTGGACTGCCTGTCACTCGACATGCTTACGGAGAAAGAGTTAAATGTCCATCTCAATTAATACGCTGTTATTTGGTCTCTAATAAAACTGCAGGGCCATTACCTTAAACAATACAACTGATGCACAATTTAACAAAATAAAGGAAATACCGTCTATATAAAAAATAATATTTATGGCTGACTTTGCTGATGGGATGTTAGTCTTTCAAAGAATTCAATACTATAAGACCCAACCCATACTGACCAGAAACTTTCGTCCCACTGGAAATACAAAGCAATTAACCCATGATACAAAATAAGAGTGTGTGGAGCCCGAGTGCTTCAAGAATTCAGACAAATCAAGTACCAAGTAAAGACTTCCCACGTCCCTTGCTACATCACAGGCAGTGCATTTCCACTGTCAGGAGCCCTGATGTAGCAACCAGCAAGGTAGTATGCGTTGGATGGGGGACAGGTGCATTCTATGCCCGTGACAGGTGCCTTGTATGCCTGCGGATCCTGGGAACCCTCCAGGAGATGGGATAAGAAGACGTGGGCAGGTGAGTCCCTGTTCTTGAAATTTGAACACCCATGGTTTACATTCATTGTATAATTGAAACCACCCTACCTCCATTCTACAGGCTGCGACGAAACAAAGTTTCTTGTAATTATCTGTAGAATAGGGGCTCAAATCCCTGGCTGCTGGGTGCAGAGCGTTTCCTTCTTTCTGCTGCCTAGCCATCGTGTCTTCTGCGGCAGGCCAGTGGCATTGTGAAAGATATCAAAGGAGATGAGGAGGAAAAATAAATTCTGAGATCTCTATTTGGCATTATAGGCATTGCTTGAAATAAATTCATGAGTGAGAAATTCAAGGGAAGAGAGGAAAAGGATAAGACAGAAGAAACACTTTTTCTTTTTTTCTTTTTAGTTTAATCACATTGAATAAACCTAGAAGTAACAAATGAACAAATGGTGTTCGGAATGTCATTTTTTTTTGAGGTTCCCACAATGCATTTTGATCTCCAAGAAGAGAGGCTGATTAAACAGGAAGATTATCTGCTTATTTGGGATGACAAATCTGTTCTTATAATCATAGCTGCGAGTACTTGGGAGCCTGATCATAAACACATTTTCATAATCCTTGCAAAGATTAATGAACACTAATTACTTTATTCAATGGCAAAACCTTTGGTTTGGAGTACGTGTCCTAGTAAGAATTTCTGTCATTCATATTCCAAAATGAATCTACATAATGTATTCCTTATAATCCCTGTGCTTTTTGCCCTCTCTTCAAATTCACTGGTAGACTCTCTTCATTTTATAGTATAAAATAATTCAACTATTTCATGACTTGTCAGTTACTGCTTTAAAAAAAAATCACACGCCGGGCTTTAGTTCTCAGGTGAGCTGGGGCCATTACTCAATATTTGTTGACATTGTGGCTGCAAGAGCCTTGGTTTCCTTCAACTTAAATGAACTCCCATTTCAATATTGAAGTTTCAGGAACACCATAGAGCCGTTCTGACATTACACAGTTGATGCTCTTAACTGCATCGTAAGGGCCTGGAGACCATCGCTGAGTTGCAAATTAATAAAATCCTTCTGAAGTGGAAAGGTCATATTCAGAGCCTGGAGAATTTAAGGAGACCAGATAAAAGCCTGGGAAGGCACCTATATTTGTACAGGCAGAAATCTACCTGGACGCAGCCCCGAGAATTAGCGAGGAGCAAAAACAGGAGCGGCCTGAGCAGTCAGAACAAGGTCAGCCACAGGGGAGGCGCGAGGTGGGCGGGGGTCCAGCAGAAATGTGGGGGACAGACCACAGGCCACCTCTGTGCCACATCTGTCGCATATCTTTCCTCCAGGGCCCGAGGTGACCATGACAGGCGAGTCTCTTTCAGTGATAATGATGCAAATTGCTCTCACCCCACTTCTCAGCACAAAGGCTGTGTGAGAAAGCAGACCGTGGAGATAGAAGGCGGTTTCCTGTTCAACCTCTCCATCCCTTGCACATTCTCTTTTCTTTTAGCTACAAATTCACATGCCTTCCTAGAGGTAGAGCTCCCCCCTCCAGATCTTACAGAAGATACCCTTCAAGCTGTATATACATATGTCGAACAGGTTCTGAAAATTCGTTCTCCACTAAGTAACCTCTGAATTTCTTCTCATTTCAGGTTCTTGGCCCACAGGACCTTCCCATTTCCCTTCTTCTCTCTCTCCTTGGCTTTCGCACTTCTCTGTGGTGGTTTGCTCCAGCATTTTTTCCTTCACGGACTCATTGCGTCCAGGTCATGAATCTCCTTTCTCTCTCTCTCTCTTTTTGTCTTGTTACAAGGTCCCTGAAATGCCTCCTTTTTAACAGCCCTTCGCTCGTATGATCTTTCCTGTGATCTTACCTTTTCTGACTCCCAAATCTTTCATTTATAGGGATACACAAGCTGGCACGGGTAGCTTTTTCAGCTCACGACTAGAGATCGTGTTCTCATCTCCCTAAGAAGCCGATCATTCTCTGGCCTCTCAGAATTTTTGTACTTCCAAAGGGGGCAGAACCTGGGCTTTCAGATCAATCCCTATACATCATAGTTTCCCCATTTTTTTTTCCTAAAAAAGACGCCCACCCTTTCCCTCATTAGTGTGTGCAGTGTACCCAGCCCTTTGTCAATGTCGAGGTAAAAACTCGGCTCCTTCCCTGGTTTCTACAAGAAATTCAAGTAAGTTTACTGAATATCCATGGGGTCCCTGGGAGAGCTCTTCACAACGCACAGAGCTTTTCTCCGGGAAAATCTCTGTTAGCTTTTTCTCTCCCTTTGTCTTCTGTTCCTCTTCCACACCTTAGCCCGGATGCTGCTGCTTTTCCGGGGTACTTAGCCCCATGCAGAGCTCAGCTGTTCTTCCTAATTTTCCTGGCAGTCTCTGTTTCTCCTCTTTATTATGTAAAGTAGCTCTCTCTGCTCCCCTGAAGGAAGTCTAGGGCTGAGCCCAGTACCCTTGCCTGGGAGGCTGATTCTTCCAGATTTGGATGAATGGTTTATCCAACAGCTTTTCAACAAAGCTAGCTTTCTCCTTGCAGAAGAATTCTCTGACCAGCTGCTATTAACAAAAAGACAAACATTTCTGTATATCATTACTCATAAAATGGGGCTATTAACACTTCACAGGGTTGCTGGAGGATAAAGGAAGCCGTGAACATGGAGGGTTTAGTACACTGTAGTTTCTCCTCGCTGTCACTAAATGGAATCCGATTATGCAGTTTTGATCTCCCCTCTCTGGATCTGTGTGACCGCCTCCATTGCAATATGTTAGCAAAGTTGTCTGAGCTCGCTCCTGGCTTTGAGCTCCCCAAGGGTCCCGCTTCATTTTATCCATCCTTGTATCACCAGCACCTGCTGCAGAACCCATGCAGAGGGATGCCCGATAAATGTTTGTCAAACAGTCGAATCTCTTG
Organism: Meles meles; assembly: GCF_922984935.1. Taxonomy (NCBI): domain Eukaryota; kingdom Metazoa; phylum Chordata; class Mammalia; order Carnivora; family Mustelidae; genus Meles; species Meles meles. Next base: position 113,752,160 of record NC_060073.1, on the reverse strand, counting down.
GCTTGGGGGGATTCTGGCACATTCTGAAAAAGCACTATATGTAGAGAAAAAGATAGATTTGGGCACGGATGAAAACTAAGGTCCAGGGCCATTGCTGAAAATGATTCAATACAAAGGAAGCACTTTGCAGGGAGGGGAGAGGAGGGGCTGTGCTGGCTCATTTGTGGATCCCCGGTGCCCAACATCGTGGTGGGCACAGACATGCTAAGGGTCCTCGTGGCTAATAGATTTCTTACATTCATTTTATTTTTATTTTTTAAAAGATTTATTTATTTACTTATTTGAGAGAGAGAGCGCGCGCAAGCGGGGGAGGGGCAGAGGGTAGACTCCCTGCCAAGAGGGGAGCCTGATGACCTGAGCCAAAGGCAGATGGTTAAGGACTGAGCCATCCAGAAGCCCCTCAAGCTGATGTTCTTAAACATTTGTTCATCAGAGACCAACGACCTGTCTCATGGGGAAAGGATGCAGGTTGCAGCTGCGGGAAAATGTAGATGATAGCTCTGAGCAATTCACATCAGCTCCCAAACTGCTCCCAATTTGGGTAGGTTGTCTGCATTAATCCCATCTCCCTTCTTAGGAGGCAGCTCCGTGACCGTGCCATTCAGTTCCTGACATGCGTTCGTGAGTGGGGAAGGACTCATCCAGCCCCAAGTGGTTTTAAAAAAAAACATTTCTTCCAATCACATAGACAAGCACCCGAAAACGGTTTCTGTAAAATACATCTTTCCCACCCCATTACATTTCCAGAGATGTATTAGCATCCATTACGGAGCGACACTCCGGCTGATGTCACCTTAATATTTCACATGTAGCTCCATTGTGTCACAGACTAATAAATACAAAATTCACCACTTTCCCCTATCTTCCTGGTTTTGCCATAGGATGGATGTTGAATGTGAAATAAGTTGGCCTTATATCAAATCCTCTAGATTGGGAAGTAGTCGAACTCTCACCCAAGAAAAGCATCTTATAAATGTATGAGTCCATGTATTATACAGATTATAAATCTTCATATAATTTGTCATTAATTTTGATCACTTCAGTTTTGGGGTATATAATAGTGTTTTATTATTCTAGCAATTGATGTCTGTTAATTGTGAGGTTCTGAAATGCTCCTACAGGTGGTATGTCTCAAATAAGGAGCTTATGGTACAGCATTCTGGAGCATTCCCCACCAAAGCAGTCCTGGAAAGTATGGTCCGACCAACTGAATAAACACATGAATAGAACACTATCAGGCTGATAAAAGATCTTGCTTTTATCTTGGGCTCTTACACCTTGAGCTGTGGCTCCAATTTATACAACTCTAAGATGGGAATACTGATTTCCACCATGTCTCTTTTTTATAAGACTGAAATCAGTTAATAAATAATCTCATTCTGATACTAGAATACAAAGTTTTGGTGGGGATGAAGAACTTAGAAATCTCTTCCAACCACTCTTACAACCCTGAGGCCAGAAGTTAAAAAGTTTTGGGTCATAATGTGAGTTTCACTCTGTACCTGTGAAAGGTTGCTGTTTGTCAATGGCGACATTGTATCAGGTTTTCTCTAACTAGCATATCTGAGGATTCCACCCATTTGGTGGAATTTAAGTTACCCGAAACCCCATGACAATTTCCGTGTGATTAAGCTAGCCACCCAGGGCAGGGAAAGTTAATAAAATTCAATCCTCTTGAAGAAAATTAGCAAACTGATGAACTCACTGGCCATAGGGGTATTCTGAGATCCAGATGGACGCCTGACAGAATCACATCAAATTTTCATGGAGGCAATAAGTTCCCTCCAGTTAGAGCCATTCAGTTATAAACTAACAATTAAACCCCAGCCTACAACATTAAAATGTGATTAGCTGTTCACTAATAATACAGAAGGAACATCCAGGTGATTATGAGGGAGGAGTGAGAAGGTCTGAAGTACAAGAGGATTGATGTTGTGATGAGTCGTTCAGCATTCCCTCACCACGGGATGAGATGGTGGAATTTCTTTGGTAAGAGGCATCTGCCATTCTGTTGCTGTTGTTGATAAGAATGGGGAATTCTGTATCTTACATCTTTGACTTCTGCCAGCAAATTTTCTAAAATTTTATGTCCTGGTGCAGATACCAGTCAAAACAGACTTTTCAGGCAATGCTTAAGGGTTTTCTGTTGCATGCACTGATATGCTTTCCCAGGGTCAGTGACACACTTTTTCTGAAGCCAGCACTGACAGAAACTAGATGACATTTCAGTGGGTGCTGGGTTAAAAATTAATTACTCATAACTGAAGGTGATATTATTCAGAATTCTTGGTTGAAAAGGAGAGAAACCCAAATCAGACTTCCTCAAGTGAAAAAATAGTTTCTTGGGTGTTTTCACTGATGAGGTCATGGGCTCTTCACTTGAGAGAAGGCTTGATTCAAGTCCTCGTCAATTTTTTAAAAGATTTTATTTATTTATTTGAGAGAGAGAACATAGGCAGGGAGGAGGGGCAGAGAGAGAGGGTGCAGACCTCCCACTGAACAGAGAGCCCGATGTGGGGCTCAATCCCAGGACCCCGGGATCATGACCTGAGCCTAAGGCAGATGTTTAATTGACTGAGTGACTGGGTGACTGAGCCACCCAGGTGTCCTCTCACTCAAGCTTCTAGGATCCAGTTTCTTCCTTCTTCATATCCTGGCCAGCTTGCCTGCCTGCCTGTCTTCCTTCCTTTTACCCTTTCTTTCTTTCAAAATAGTTTCTTTTTTTTTTTTAAATATTTTATTTATTTGACAGAGAGAAATCACAAGTAGGCAGAGAGGCAGGCAGAGAGAGAGAGAGGAGGAAGCAGGCTCCCCACGGAGCAGAGAGCCCGATGCGGGGCTCGATCCCAGGACCCTGAGATCATGACCTGAGCCGAAGGCAGAGGCTTTAACCCACTGAGCCACCCAGGCGCCCCTCAAAATAGTTTCTTAACATGAAATTCACATGGCATAAAATTAGCTATTTTCAGGCCAACAACTGTAACACCTTCACGATTTTGTGCGACCATCAATCTGCCTAGCTCCAGAACGTTGTCATCACTCCGAAGTAAAAGCCCTTAACCCACTGAGCAGTTTCTTCCTCTTCACTCCCCTCCCCCCCACCAGTCCCGAGCAAGCACCAATCTGTATTCTATGCATGTATTTGTTCTGGATATTTCATATAAATGGAATCAAATAATATATGACCTTTCATGTCCAGCTTCTTTCACTGAGCATGAAGTTTTGGAGACTCACCCATATTGTAGTATATGTATCAGGACTTCATTGTTCCGTTTGGTAAGTGAGTAGCAATCCATTGTATATGCAGGTCACAATTTGTTTATCTGTTTAACCACTGATGGGCATCTGGGCTGCTTCCATCTTCTGGCTCTTGTGGATAGTGCTGTCATGAACATGTGTGTACATACACTTTGCTTGAGGACCTACTTTTAGTTCTTTGGGGTACATACCTAGGAATGGAACTGCGAGATGATATGGCAATTCTATGTTTAGCTTTTTGCAACTGAACCATTTTTACATTCCCACCAGAAGATGCACAGGTCCGAATTTCTCCACGCCCTCACCAATGCTTGTTATCGTTCCCTACTTCTTTTTTTGACAATAGCCATCCCAGTGGGTGGCAAGTGGCACCTTGGTGTGGTTTAGATTTTCAATTTTCCTAATGATTAATGATGTTGAATACCTTTTCATGTGCTTGTTGGCCCTTTGTACTTCTTTGAAGAAATCCTTGCTTGCTTTTATAGGGGCTGCTCTCTCTCACAAGCTCATGACTTGGTGGTTTGGACAATCATCTCAGTTTGCCTGGGACTCAGGGGTTTCCTAGAAGGCAGAAATTTTAGGTTTAAAACCAAGAGAATCCCAAACAAACCAGGGTGAGTTGGTCACCCACATGATGGGAAGGATGGCTCCAGGAATCTTGAGCTTATAAGACTTTACAGTTTGGGCATCAGGCCAAGAAATGATCTGATTATTCCTTAACTCGCAGGAACACTCATGGTGATGGTTTGGCAATTCTAATTGGTCTGACTTCGAACACAGACCCATCCCTGAACTCTGTGGCCAGGGAGGTGAATCACTTTGACATATTTAAGCATGTGTTCACCTTGAGTTAAAAGACGAGCTTCTCAAAAAAAATGGGTGGAGAATGATTACTGTGGAATCGGGGGGGGGGGGTGATTTTTCCAACGTAGGGATGCTCGGCAGACAACTGTGTGTTCATCACAAACTTCTGTAGGCACCAGCTGTCATGGTTGATGCTTGCACATGGATTACTCCATCCAGTGCTCACTATATCCCTACTGGGTAGATATTAATACCTGCGGTAGATACTAATAATTAATATCAACACTGGGTAGGTATGAATATTAGATGTGATGAAATTGAGCCTTAGAAAAGTTAAGTTACCATGCTTAATGTCACATCATAAGTAAGTGCTGGAGACAGAATAGGTTAATCTATTGTTTTTATTGAGGGATAATTGACATGTAACATTCTGTTAGTTTTAGGTGAACAACATAATGATTTGATATCTATCTTTATATACATACATGTATTGCAAAATGATTTAGGTTAGTTTTTAATATGACTCATTGTAATTTCCAGGCAGCAAAAAGAATTGAACTTCAAAGCAGTTAAAGAAGCTTCCTTCAGAGAACTTTGTATCCGTCAGGGCCCATTCAGGAAAAAAGAACCATGCATTATTTTAATAGACGATTTAATAAAAGCAATTTGTTAAACAGGTGTTTGAGTGTTTAAAGGCAAAAGGGACTATGGAGGTAACACGGAATAGCAGCTTCAGGAAGCTACGTTCTCTACAGCTGGGGGAACAGAAGCACGAGGCTGGGCTTATTAGCATCTAGAATCTGGAAGATTCTAGAGGTGCCAGTATCTCTGAAAAGGTGCAGTGCCGCTGGTTCTGGAAGCATGGGAAACATTTGAAACTGGAGCCAACTACTACCCTAGGTACAGAAAGAAAAAACAAGGGCAGACTCACCCCCTCCTGCGGCTTCCAGTCTCCTTGTAGCAGCCCCTATTGGCAGAACCTGGTAGACCATCCCTGGCTTCTCGGGAATCGCGAGCCTGGCGGGGTGGGTTGGGAGCAGAGGGACAACAACGTAATCACCAGCCCTGCCTTGAAAAGTGGGAAGCTCTTATCTTTCAGAGTTCACAGTGAGACTGTTCACATATAAAGTAAGGGAGATTGTTGGATGCCTTTTTTTTTTTTTAAACAATCCCGGAAGATTTTTATTTTCTGAAATTAAGCTACTTTTCTTGATTTGAGGAATTAGCATAATTAAAGTCTGCCTTCCTTTGTGCTGATAATGACTGGACCTCTCCCCCATCCGACTCCACATCACAATTCCATGCTTGAAACTCTCAGACTCAAATTCATTTCCATTTTGGAATTGACCCATTGAAGTATTGCTCGGAGCTGAAGTGGAAAGATCCAAGGCTTGGGAATGAGAAAGATGTTAATTCAGGCCATTTCCCCTCAGCCACTTTGTGGTTTAATTTATAGGGAGTGAGTTAGTCTTAGTTTCCTCATCTTTCAAAGGGACAGAGAAAATACATATCAGTATCATAGGGTTTTCACAAGCTTTGCACGAAATGTTATATAAAAAGCTGGCATGTTCTCTAGCACAGCAATGATGCTTAATAAAAACAGATTCCATTTCTGGTTCTTTTATTTAATCCTGCTGCTTGAGGTCAGATGTGAGTTTCAGACAGACCACCTCCCTGAATGCAGAATCTCACTTTTGCAGCACCAACGAGAGCTGAACAGGCATTGGTGTCTCCCACCTAATTCCCATCAGTCCTCTCTTAAATCTCCCCCACATAACCCAGTGATTTAAGGAACAGTCGGATCGCTGAGTATGTAATTAGAACCAAGACAAGTTCCCATTTTTTCCTCCCAACTAGATTGCCTCATCCTTCCTCCTATGAGAAAGTCTGAATCCAAAGACTGTTTGCTGGTTTTTTCGTTGCTCCCTTAAACTACCCTAAGCTTCCTTAATTGAAAACTAGGGACAGGGGCACCTGGGTGGCTCAGTCTGTTAAGCTTCTGCCTTGGGTTCAGGTCATGATCTCAGGAATCAAGCACCCCCCCCCCAGGCTCCCTGCTTAGCGGGGAGTCTGCTTCTCCCTCTCCCCTTGCCCAACCCCCTTCTCCCGCTCCTCCTCTCTCCCTCTCTTGCTTTCAAATAGATAAATAAAATCTTAAAAAAAAAAAAAAAAAGAAAAAGAAAAAAACAAGAAAAGAAAACTGGGGGCAAAGACCCATCTTGGAACTAGGCAGGCAGGTCTTTGGTGAATTGTTGTGCATTCCAAGTACGTCCCTCTGAGGTTTGGGAGGCGGTGTTTCTGAGCTAACAGAAGCCTCCTCTCCTTGGGAAGTGAATCAGGGGTATGCTGACAAAACTGCCAGTTGTCTCTTGGGCATCACTTCATGATGAAACTGTACCTGGCTAGATGGTCACTGATCTATGGAAGTCTTGGGTGCCTGCCTTAAAATCTGTTCTGGACCGTTTGGAAGAAAGACATGGATAGTTCTTTATTTCCTGGAAATGACTGGACAATAATTTGCCTTTACCTCATCAGCGCGTATAAACTTACTGTACCTTCCCTGCCTTTTACAGATCCAGCCAAGATTAGGTGTATTCTCCCCAAGAGTTTTCCTGAGTGCAGTGGGGAGTCTGGGCCTTGCTCCCCAGAGCACCCCCACAGGGCGACGGGTAGCACCTCCTGCTACTGGTTTTCTGTCGCAGAGCTCAATACTCCTGGTTCTCATAGGCTTCTTTGCATATGGGAGTTAGTTCTCTGAAAACTCACATTTGAAAACATTATTGAGTCTCATGAAGCAGAAAAACAGGCCACAGCTCTAGCAATCTTCTTTTTAAACACTCTGTTTCCTTTTTCTCTTTTCTATTTGTTTGTTTCTTCTCAACATTTTATCCTCTCTTTGAATCAAACTGCTTCCTGGATTGCAAACTCTCTATGTTGCTTTTCTGCCTGGACTGATTTACAGCAAGTCATAAACCCTTGGAAATAGGATTTATAATGGAAACGCTGATACAGGCCTAGCTAGCGTGGCCAGAGAGGTGTTCTAATAATACTGGAGAGTAATATTCTCTAAATCTAATGCCTTATAGATTTTTTTCTTGTTGTGATTCATACTGACCCAATTCTTTCCTTAACTTCTTCAATGCCAAAGCCTGTGGCCTGCCATGCCCATGACTGGCAAGGTCAAATGCCATTTGGACCAAAGGATATCTGGCAGAACGTGACACAGTTCATTAGTATAGGCACAAACTTGGGGTAGGCTGAGTGCTGGAAGGAGACAGATGTCTGCAGGGAGGTGGGGTTGGCGTGGTGGGGACGGGCACAGCTGACTGTGACTATGTGTCCAGTAGGCAGAACCCTGGCGGAGGGAGACTTTCCAGTTAAGCAGACATGATGTCCTGACAGGTTGAGGAATACAGTGATGGTGAGTCAGGAATCTTTCCTCGAGATCCGGGCAGGTGGCTCTGTTAAGGGAAGGCTGATGGCAGGTGGGGCAAAGTGTGAGTCCCTGGCTGTGGTTCCCGGGGAATTGGGGTATAATTAAAAAAAAAAAAAAAATATATATATATATATATATATATATATATATATATATATATATGATTGGGGCGCCTGGGTGTCTTGGTTAAGCGCCTGACTCTTTTCGGCTCAGGTTAGGATTTCAGGGTTGTGGGATTGAGCCCCACTTCTGGCTCTCTGCTTAGGTGGAGTCGGTTTGGAATTCTCTCTCTCCCTCTGCCCCTCTGGGAGATGAAGTTCAATCACCAATGGCCAGTGACTTAATCAATCCTGCCCATGATCTTTTTTTTTTTTTTTTAAAGATTTTATTTATTTATTTGACAGATAGAGATCACAAGTAGGGAGAGAGGCAGGCAGAGAGAGAGAGAGAGGAGGAAGCAGGCTCCCTGCCAAGCAGAGAGCCCGATGCGGGGCTCGATCCCAGGACCCTAGGATCATGACCTGAGCGAAAGGCAGAGGCTTTAACCCACTGAGCCACCCAGGCGCCCCCAGTCCTGCCCATGATCTTGAACGAGGTTTGGGAACTTCCAAGTTTATGACTGTGTTTGCAAGCCAGGAGTGTGGTGCACCTAGAGAAGGCCTGGAAACTCTGCCCTCTCCTCACCTCCCATACCCTGCTGCTCGCTTCTCTTGGATTTGGCTGTTCCTGAGTTGTGTCCTTTCCAATAAAACCACGATCATAAGTATAGAGTCTCCCTGAGTTCTGGGAATCGTTTTAGTGAGGGATGGAATGTGAGGATGAGTCATGGGAGCTCTCCAGTTTATAATCAGCCGGGCAAAAATGCTGGCCTTCTGGAACCCCATTTATAGTTGGCCTTTTGCGGGACTGGGTCCTTTAACTGGGGGACGGGGGGAGCCGTACTAACTCTGATACCTAGTGAAAGAATTGAATTGTAGGACACCCAGTCAAAGAATTGAAGGGCTGTTTCTTTGGAAAATGACCTGGGAATCAAGTGAAGGAGGGCACTGGCAGGGCCATGGTGGGACCCAAATCTCAGAAAGAGGAAGACCCAGAATCAAATGCTAGTTTTGCTTATCTGCTAGATGTGGGACGGCAGACAAGTGATGTAGCCTTTTAATTTCTGTCTCCCCATCTGTAGAGTGGACATCATAACGTATTTGTTAAGTGGTTGTGCTGTCATGATTGCTATGCCGTAGGTGATCAAACATCCGTGCAATGAATGAGGGAGGGGGTGTGTGGACACCAGGTAATCTACAAGGCGCTCAGAGCCAGGGAACAACTCCGGACCTCAGCCGTGTATCTGGGGTACACAGTCAAGGTAGAGCCAGCGGAAAGGGCGTCTTCGTTCTAAGTAGATGTACAAGCCACTCACGCCGTTTTCTACCTTCTACCCGATATCGGGACTGGTCGAGTCGTGGGCCCCTGCAGGTCAAAGCTGGGTGGCCGGAGTTACGCGGAGCAGAGGGCCGCGGGAGCTGGGATGGGGAAGGGTCTGGGTTCTTTTGCTGGAACTTGCTCTGGCGGCTTGCCCGGGGCGGCCGTGTGTTGAGTAGAGCTCTACGCCTGCGCGAAACCCGGTCCTTAACCCGGCGGGCTCGCGCTGCGTCCACAGGGCTTCCGGGGCACGCGGCTCTCCGCAGGCGGTGCGCCCTGGAAATGGGCTCGGGCCGCGGGGCGGAACCGAGGGTCCAGGGTCGGGGAGCGGGTGCGGAGCCTCTGCCCGGCCGGTCATTCCTGTGGGACCTCGGGCGCCAGGAGCTGGGCGCGGGGTCAGGCCTGCGTCCGGAGCACGGGACTTGTTGGCGACGCAGGATTGCACCTGCTGCTGCCTGTTTGTTACGAGGAGCGAGCGGGGCAGTCGCGAGGCCGCGCTCGGACAGGAGCAGCGGGGCGAGCCGGGAGTTCCAGGGGCGCGCCTTCCGGGCCGCGGGGCCGCAAGGAGATGAACCCAGCGGACGCCCCGCGGAGCACCTCCGTTTGGTCCCAGAATGAACGGACACCTTAAAGGCAGGGCCCGAGGCCTCTCCAAGAGCTTCCCGTTGTTCGTGGTTCCTCTCAGATCCGGAAAGCCCAGGTTCCTTCAGCTGTGGCTTCGGCCATCGGCTCCGTGGCACGTGCGGGCCGGTCCTGCCTCGCGGGGGAGGCGCCGCTCCTGGCGGACCCGAGTCTGGACGGAGAGGGCTGGTGGCAGAGTGGGCCGGGGCCCCGCCACGCCAGGGCGAGCCCGGGTCAGGTGCCCAGAAGCATCGGCCTTGCTGGCCTCGCCTGTGGAGAGCCTCACGAGCCGTCTCCCAGGGCAGGAAGGCGAAGTGCCCAGGCTTCAGCTCAAGGGAGCCCCACGGACGGATGGGCGGCGGACCTCGCCCTTCACGTGCAGTTTGCGGCCTGATGCTTAGCGAAGGGCAGCGAAAGCGGTCTTTGCAAAGAAGTCCCGAAGGACGCCGTGGACGAGGCAGGGGGTCTGCAGCCTTCGCCGAGCTGCTTGAGAAACTCGGGAGGGCCTCTCCTTCCATCGGGGCGGACGGTAGTAGGCTTTCGTTAATGGGAAGAGCCGAAAGAAGTCTCTAGAAAGCAGGATTGGAGCTGAACAGACGCTTGGGCAGCACGGAGCCTGATACCCCAGACCTTCAGGCTTTAGGCAAAGGACCCCTGAGGCGCTGAGAGGAGCCCCTTGCCCAAGGACGCTAATTTACAGCACAGCTGAGAAAACCTGCCTGTTGGCGCAGCTGTCTTTATACAGGCCTTTAATGACAATTTTGCTGACGTTGTGTTTGAACAAACGAGATCAGGTGGTCTTCTGAGAAGGCAGTGAAGAGCCAGTTGTGGAATGCAGCAGGACGGCCGGTAGGACTCAGAAGCCTCCTCAGGAAGAGGGAGAAGCTGTGCAAACTCTTTGGAAGGAGGCTCTTGCAGGTACAGATTGCGGTGGGCCACAGTTATCTCTGATTGCCGTCTTTTCCTATCAGGGCCCTTTCTAGGATTTGCTGGAAATCCTTTTTTTCCCCTGCTGCCCTTTGGCTCTCCTGATTCTCTTTGAAAGCTTTAGGTAAGCAAGAGCAGCAATTGAAGTTTGCATGTTTTTCTCCTTGTTGAGCCTGAAGGCTATGTGCCGTTCTGGCAGTTAACCTCCTAAATTAAGGCTTTTTGAAGAGCATGCTTATTTTTGGCCAACTTGGCAAGTCTTGAGATTCAACATTTTCACAGGGTTGCTTTATTCAGTTTAGAATGGGAGCGATTGCGGCCCAACGGAACATTCTGTGTCTTCTCCTTGTGATTTGTTTGGCTTCTGTAGGATTTAGGCTGCCCCATAAGGCCGCCCAGGTTGTATACTGCACAACTCTAGGGTTATGATTCTAAGATATGAGTGGAACCCCAGTACATAGTACTGCGACTCTGGTCTTGTTTGTTTCTGAAATGCTGCACTTTTAGCAGCCCCTGCAGTTCGCTGGTGACTAAGCTACCCTACCTGTCTCTGCTCTTTTTTGGTGTTTTAGCTTTAGCTGTGCCCTGCTTTCTTGTGGGCTCGTGCTGTCTTCCGGCTTCCAGGGAACCCCAAACAAAGGTTTATTCATTCTGGTAGCAGTCATGAACTGCATTCTCTCCCTCCCCTTTGCTTTATCACAATGTTCTTTTTCAGGATGGGACATACCTACCAGGACTGTTGGCATTTATAAGGGTACATCTGGAGACAAAGTAACAACCTGAATTAAAAATTAATGATGGTCTGGGGAATATGAGCATTTTGGGTATAGAGGGAGTTTTGGAGGAAGCCCTCAAACTGTCCCAATTATGATTACTTCTCTGCTCTCTAACTACCCCTCCCTCGGGCATGCTTCACCCAAGGGAAGGATGGTTGTCCAGTTAATCCCCAAATATCCTTTTCTATTATTGCATCCTTCCATTTGAGGGCCAAGCCTCACCTTTAATTATCCCCAGTACCACCTGACTCTTTCCCATAAAACTGAGGTTGGACACAGACTTCTCCCCTTGCCAGCCTTTGGGATAGCTGAGAAAGGAATGCTTTTTTGAAAAGAACTTCTGTGGTATTTATGCCGGTGGCCCTTTAGTCAAAGACAAAAGGAACCCTACTGAATTTTTTTCCCCCAAAGAATTTTGTAAATGGTCAAAAGAAAAAGAATCCAGAAATGAAGAGGGCTAATATGGTAGGTTAAGGGGGAGAGGGAATTGTTTAGAAAATATCAGCTAAAAGAAACCACCAAGATGGAACCTCAAATTAAGGATTGAGCTTTCCGGGTCATCTCAACAGAGGAGGCTCCATCGCTATATATGGCCATCATTCGAGGAAGAAAATTCATTTGTTTGAAGAGAACAATTTTTTTTACAATTCCAGTGGCAAAACATATATCTAGTAGGGTATGGTTTTGAAAATATCATAATGTGATCCTCCCCCCCCCCCCGCCCCTTTCTGAGTTCAGGACCTTCTCCTCACTCAGCTAACAATACTCATCTGTCTGCTGGTGTGTTAGGAATGTTACAGAAGGAATACGTAGCATGTGCAGGGTTTTCAGCTGCTGGGTTGCAAAATAGAAAGCAGTGAGAAAATGGGCTTGAAAACCAGGCATGTTTGATCTACCGAGTTAGTCTAGGTCCTGTCTCACAAATCAAGGTCTGAGCTTATAGGATTCATACCACAGAGTTCTGATGTATATAGAGAAAGCACCCTTATTGAGACCACGGAGTTCTTTTAAGGTGTAGGATAAAACCATCTGGGTCTGAGTGTGGTCCTTAGACCAAAAGTATCAGCATCACTTGGGAATTTGTCAGAAATGCAAATTCCCTGGTCCCGCCTCAGACTTACTGAACAGAAACTCTGGGGATAGGGCCCGGGAATCTATTTTTAACAAGCCCTGTAGGTGATTCTGATGCATACTTCAGTGTGAGAAATAATGTGGAGAAAGCTTCACCCCTTCCAATCCAGGGCATTTGGGAGGGTGGAGGAAAGACGCGTGAGAGACGGATATCCCTGTTTTTCTCTTCTCCAGGCTTCAGCCCAGAAAGGAAGGAGTTTTAAAGAAGTGAGAGCACACAGGGAACAAGGTTTTCTCACCCGTTATCCTTATTTGGAAATCATTGTGGCCTCTTTTTAGGTTGGCCTACGTCGACCAAGGGTGTCACCAAACCTAGAGAGCGTTTGGTACTGCCGTATGGTTAGGCTGAGAGGCTTTGCGTTTTTGTTTTTTCGAGCCTTCCACAAGTCCCCGGCGGCGTAGATGGGTCCCGGACTTAGCTGGGAATCCGTCAAGTGTTTGTCCATAGGAGTGACTCATACGGGAAGTGGTTTTGAGCAAGGATTGCAAGTGGGTTTCCCAGGTTGAGGCAATTGGAGGCATAGTCCTATCTGAGAAGGTTCTTTAGAATTAGAAACCTTAACCAGGTCGGTAGAGGGCTCTTGTCAACCTGAAAGAAAATGACACCAGCCACTGGTGGACAAGGGAACATAGCTCCAAAGTCCAAGACCAGGTTATCCCTCTTTTTCCCTGGTACTTGAGGGAATACATTTCCTTTGCGCTCTAGTTAGTATCTGTGACCTGCAGTGGGAAATTTCTGGAAAATATGCATTTCAAACTCACTAGTGCAAAGTGAGACTCATCTTTACTACCATGTTCTGGTCCTGTTCTGTCTTCTGTTTCCATTAAAGGCACCACCATGGATCCCACTACCTAGGCCAGAATCCTGGGTTTCAGCCTTGAGTCTTCCATCTTACTTCCCTTCTCCTCTTTTTGTTATGAATCTGGTCACAGTTTTTTGCCTTGGTTCAGGCCTCTGTAATCTCTCCCCCCGATTGTTGTAATGATTCCTAACGAGTGCCCCCCCCCCCCCCCGCATTCCCAGTGCATCCAATGAGACTGAGCTCAGTTAGGTAGAATTTCATCGTGTGATTCACTGACCTATCCAGACACTTTGCCTTTATTATGCACTGTGAATCTCTAGGAGGCTTTATTAGACACATTTTCCTAATAGAATTGACCATGAGGCTTTTATTCATGAAATATTTCATGGGGATAATGTTCTGCTGAACACAATTTGGGAAACAATATTCGAGAAGAATTTAAGGACAAGAGTTACCAAATCTTGCCTCCGCTATTAAAAGACTCTAATTTGATTCTTATAGGATGTGTCATTTTAATAATAATATATCTGACATTTATTGAATTCTTATTATAGGACAGGCAATGCTAAGTGTTTTAAATGTGTTTTCTTACGTAACCTGCAAAACAGCCTTTGAGGTTGCTACTATTATCTGCATTTTATAGATGAGGAATAGGAGCTGAGGTTAATTTGCTCAAATTCATATGGGCAATAAATGGGAGAATTGGGATTTGGAGCTTGGGATTTTTAAATTCTGAAACCTGTATGTTTAACCAGCGCCAGCATATTTCAAATCCTGTTCTGTGTAGCTGTGGAGTTCTAGTTATGCCTCTGAAGCAGCTGCGAAGGAAGGAGCAGGGGGAGCAGGTGATGAGGGGGAGACCAGCTCTGTGAAATTGTGGGTCCCCGAGGGTCACTTCAACCAAAGCATCTGTTCCTTCCTCTCTTTTATAAATGGGGTCTCTGCAGAAAACATCTACTGTGCAAATGTTTGGAGCATGTTGGCAACTACTGGAAAGGGAGATTTTCTTCCTTTCCTTCTCATTTCTTGTGAGTCGTGAGGCTGCATTTCTGTGAAGACGCCAGAGGAGCATTTGACTGGCATCCAGAGTGAGCTCAGTTAGCTTGCATCACTGCTCGCTCTCCTGCGCATGAAATCAAGGACTGGACTGGTTTCCTTAGCCGTCTTCAAATTGCAGGAAACAGAGTAGGGGGACGTGTTAGAATGCTCCCTCTACGCCTGCCTGTGCCTCGTCTCCAGTATTAGATTTAAGAAATTGCAGTTTATTCAGTGGAGAGCTGGCATAGGATATCCAGGGATATTCAAGAGACTGATGAGTCCGGGGAACTTAACAAGATAAAACAAAATGAAACAAAGGGAATACAAACCGAGTGGTAGAGTTTTCAGAGGGCAGGTTCCTTAAGCATCTCAATAAAGTTAGGTGGAAATTTGATTCAGCACGAAATCCTTTTTGTCTCAGATACCTGTCCTCGAGCTGAAGACTGGCTGGCATAGATGTCTGCCATCTGGCTTGGTGGCTCCTTTCCTAGTCTCGTTATCTGCGTTTAGACACTGTCTGGTTCCCTGCCAGTCCTGAGCAGTCTCCTAAACATGTAGTTACGCGCTGGCTTCAGCCACTCAACCCTGATGCAAACTTCTTGTACTTCCGGGGATTTCTAGTTCATTTCTGGTACCTTTCTGGGGGCTGGACCCAAGCCAGACTCATGACCTTAATCCTGGTGGTTAATGCTGGGACTTCAGTGAAGACTCAGAGGTTCCTAGCTTAGGTCATCCTGGTAATTACCTAAATCCCAAGGGCTCTTTTCTCTAGCAATATGCCTTTTAACGGTGGCGTTTGGGCAGCCATTCTGATTGGTTATTATTTTGGCTTTTTGTGAAATGAATTAATGCCCTTAATGAATTGGATGTATTTGATTGGAGGACTGTGGTACCCAAGTCCCCTTAATGTTGGGGAGTTGTATGGTGGATACAAATTGTAGAAAGAAGACTGTCTTATGAGATCACCTAGGTCTTCTGATCCATACAACTGTTCCAGTCTGTGCATTTCAAGCGAAGTAGGAGGGCCACCCCTGGTCCCTTTCAATTCATAGACAGCACACAAGGCCCACGTAAACAGAATTAAGTCTGTTCATAGCTATAAAATCCGGGTGCAAGTTAGAGACAGAGGAGGATAGGGAGAGGTGGCTGGTGGGAGAGGTACCGGGTCAGCCACCTCCCGCCGACTCATGCGCGGAGTTCCTTCTGCTGCTGGGGCGTCTTAACCCTTTGGACATACAGTGGAGATTAAAAGTATTATTGGTAGAAACTGCTGCTTCTTAATGTTGTCCTCGTCATTTAAATACTCTTATAAAGGGAAGTTTCCCAAAAGGCCTGAAGAGATTGCAAGACCAAGCGTGTCTGACGAGCGGTGGTAGCCTCTGTAATCTTGGTGCCTTTCTTAGTTAAAATAAAATGGAAGAATGTCAGATACCCAAAAGCATGACAGAAAATTAATCAAACTTAGCACCTCTTTTCCTCAGGGATTCCTAAATCCTAAATCTTAGCCTTTTTAAAAGTTACTGCAAAGATCATAAGGGATAAAAATGGTCATATTTAAAACCCATGGAAGAACATTAATTTAAATTATGATAATATGACCTATTAAAGAGATGTACTCTGGTCTCCCACCAGACCAGGCTAAAATAAATCAATTTTTGTGAATCTTTTGGGAAGCAAATGGAAGTTACTTACACTAGTGGTCAGAAATTAAAAACAAGTAAAAGTAGCTACAATTTATTACCTTTCTCTCTAGTGGTGTTTACACAGGGAGTCATCGCTGCCATTTTCTTAGGCTTTCTACACTTCTTTAAGCTCTACGCTGGGATGGAAAATGATCAAAGGCGTACACATTCAGAGAAATGCCAAGCAGATTCCTGCCCGCATCAGGAGAAGCAGACAACTCGACACGTGTTCATGCTTTAGGGAAGTGTATATAAAACGAGTGGCATCTGTGCCATTAGTTACTAATTAGAGATAGACAAACACTTGACATGAAAATTCAGATCTCACCAACACTCACCATCTTCTTATCTACAACACATGTACAAAGGAACATGGGCCCCTCAGAACCCCTTCCATCTTGCCCTTCAATTCAACAGGAAGACAAAGTCATGATGGTTTAGGTGGGGACCTATGATCAGGGTTGAAGTAGCTTTCTCCAGCATGCCAAACAAAGTTTCAAGATATTAAAGATTTGGATAGAGTTTGAAAGAAAGCAAAAAATCTTTAAGATGGGAGTTGAAATACACGAATACTGAAGAAAGGATAGAAGAATGTGTATTATAAGGTGCTAGGATCACAGAGATGATGCCTTTAGAAAGAATCTGTGACACCATATGGATGTAATTAGTCTATGGAGGAGTCTTGGCAAATCAGGGTATAAATGCAAAAATGTTTCTAATCATTGTGGTCAGCTGAATTCTTTTTTTTTTTTAAGATTTTATTTATTTATTTGACAGAGAGAGATCACAAGTAGGTAGAAAGGCAAGCAGAGAGAGAGGAGGAAGCAGGCTCCTGGCTGAACAGAGAGCCCAATGCGGGGCTCGATCCCAGGACCCTGCAATCATGACCTGAGCCGAAGGCAGAGGCTTTAACCCACTGAGCCACCCAGGTGCCCCGGTCAGCTGAATTCTTGAAACTTTTCATTTCTTCGTTTGTTCTACAAATACTTATTGAGAGCATCACATGTCAAGAGCTGTTGCAGGTGCTGGAGTACAGTGATAAATAAAATTTTTGCCCTCATGGATCTTGTGCTCTTTTAGATGGTCCTTGCCTTTATTGTAGTCTGATTCTGTGCTTTTTCAGATACTTTATTTTATTTTAAAGCCGCTGTGATCTACTGAAGTTCTCTTTGTTTTGCGTTATTCTATAGGCTGTACTTAATGTTAGGTACAACATGTAAGGTGAGGTCAGCCAATTCTAGTTCAAATGGAGATATGGAGGTACAGTTTGGGCTTTGGAAAGTAGGCAGCAAGACAAAGAGACAGGACAAAAAGGTCAGATAAAAAGCCCAAGGTAACAGGAGAGTAGTGATTTGGGGTGAGTGCCAGGAACTCTAACTAGGACCAAGTGAGAAGTCTAGAGTTGCTTGATACCGAAGGCCCATCAAGTCCCTGGGCCAACTGAGAGGGTATTACGCTAAGTGAAGTAAGTCCGACTGAGAAAGAAAAGTACAATATGATTTCACTCCTATGTGGAATCTAGAAAACAAAACAAATGAATAAATAAAAAGCAGAATCAGATGCAGAAATACAGAGAACAAACTCATGGTTGCCAGAGGAGAGTGGGGAACTGGGCAACATGGGTGAAGTGGTGTGAAGGAGGCAGGCTTCCAGTTATGGAATGAGCCAGTTACGGGAGGAAAAGGTACACATATGGAATGTGGTCAAGATACTGTCATAGCATTGTGCGGTGGCAGGAGGTAGCCTTGCTTCTGGTGAGCACACCACGCGGAGCACTGAACCCCTGTGTTGTACACCTGGAAGGAATGGACCATTGTATGGCACCTCTACTCAGAAACTTGGAAAAAAAAAGTCACTGAGCCGAAACCGGGTAGGGGAGCTGGAAGATGGGCATAAATAATGAATAAAGCTCAGGTGAGTGTGTCGGCAGCAACTACAATTAGGTTACAGGGAAAGATCTGACACGGGTAGAAACCAAAAGAGAAGAACAGAGCCGATGAGAGGCCAGAGTAGCTGGATTGAGTGGCCTCTGTCTGGGGGTGGGGACCAGGTCGTGGCCAGTGAGGCTTCTAGGGCTGGTGACAATACAGGAGGAGGTCGCAGACGGGCAGGCAAGAGCGCCTAAGCTGGGACTGCAGGTGTTGATGGAAGCAGGATGAGTATTAAAACTGAGAAATTTGAAGCCAACACAGATAACTGAAATAGCAGGGAAGGTGGGAATCTGGGCCCAGACCTGCCAGGATGTGGAGGAGCCTCTTAACAGGAGGAGTAGAATAGTTTGAGGAATGCTGGCAGAGCAGCCATCCTGGGGGTGGGAAATCTTGGTTGAAATTGGGAAGTTGGCAAGTAAGAACAGTTTTCTTGAGGGGGCATTGCAGAGCATTCGGAGTCCCTTTGTGGAGGGACAGTCCTGCTTGAAAAACACCCAGAAATGAAGCTAACGTTTGTGAACACTGCTGTGCATCAGGCCGTATTGGAGGCATTGCACAGATAAATAATAATGATGCGTGTTCTTAATACGGGTCTTACCGCTTCTACTCTGCTCCTGCTCCCTGTGTCCAGCAGGGAAAAGGGTTGTTTAAAATATGAGTCAGGGTTGCAACTTACGGAATGATGGTATGAGGAGATTGTTGGATTCTTTGTACAGCAAAATAAAACTTTGATGAAAGTTTTATATAAGCTATAAATATATATGTAGTTTGCATACACACACACACAGACACACACACAATTGAAAACCTCTGGAAACTGTCCTTAGAACATATAACAAATGGAGAAACTCTGTGTGTGTGTGTATACATAAATATATATAAATAGTTCACATGTACATATGAAAGCTTCTGGAAACTGTCCTTAGAACATACGACAAATGGAGAAACTTTTATTTGAGAAAATCTACCAAATCTCAGAACAATGAGTTTGTGGCATTTGGTCCAGAACCTATGTCCATCTTCTCTTCCCCCAACTCCATGTGACCAGAGCTCTCCCAGAGGAACACTACTTCGAGCAGGTGCAGCCAAGAAGGGGGCTTTTTCTACCCCCAGCTTCTAGGGCTAATGTTTTGTTTCAGTAGGGGCGGGCCAGTGTCTCTTACTTGCCCCCCACCCACCAGCCTGTGTCACAGAAGGCGCTGTTCCAGGCAGGTGTACCTGACAGGATTGGCACTTCCTTTCCTCGTCCAGCTCCCATTTGTGTGGCAAGGACTGTTGCTGTCCTGAGCTCCAGTGGGCTGGTGCAGAAATTCTTCCCAGGAGAAGAGGCAGGTTGCAAGGACAGAGAACCCCACACCTGCCTCAGAGAACTGAGTTTATTTGGAACAGAAAATGCGGAAGTTCATGCCTAGGGTTTTGTTGGAAACAGTAGATCGCCTGGTGGTGTGCAATGAAGAAGGCTAGTAGTTTTGTGATACTAGTAGTAGAGAAAGAGCTTACTGAGAAGAGCCTTCATGGGTCACTGTCCTGTCTGGGGACCTAGAAGGCTCTGCATGTGTATCTGTGTCACTCAGGAGCAATAAAAGCAGAATGTGGGGCGGGGGGGGGGGGGTGGTGAAAGCATAAGTTAAACCACTTTCGGTTTGCGACTCTCTTGGGAACTTCCTCAGTATAATCTAAAACCCAGTTCCCAAACATTCAGGACAGGGGGAAACCAAAGAAAGAGGCAGGTTGCTTCTCCTCCAGGTTGGTAGGTGGCATTTTTAATAAGTAAAGGGAACTTACATACCAAGCTTGTCTTAGGCAGCAACAATGTGAATGGATCCCAGCACCTGCCCTCAAATTCTCAGGTTTACAAAGAGGCCCGAACTAGGCTCAGTCACATATAGTGTGTAGGTATTCTCAACACCATATCATCATCTCAAGGCTATGTCCTTGGAGTAGGCTCTGAGAGTGGGAAAGGCACATGCAAGGCACATCCCAAGGACACGGGAGGGGCTGAGGAGCCTCCAGGTGCCCGGGTCCAACTGACAAGTCAGTCAATGGTCATGTCTTCTTAATGATGTTCCCCAACACCCACACACATATCCAGCAAAATATGGAAGCGTTACTGCCTCAAGGGAAGGAAGTACAACCTCTGGCCAAACACGGGCTGAACAGTAAACTACTCTGATCCAGGGGTGAGTCCTAAGAAGCCAGGCTTCAACCTAAAATCACACTCTTCCCTAGCGGTCTTGAACACCATGCATACACAAGGCTGTGCCCTCTCAGGAGTGAGTGGTAAGGAAAACTGAGCTAGTGGTCCTGGAACAAAGTGGTAAACTCCCTGAACTACAGAAGCAGTCTCTCAGTCACACATAGATCTAACGGTAAGTGTGTATATTTACATTGCTAAAGGGGTTTATGTGCAATCTTAGATCAAAAAGTGTTTCACACAGCCCCAACAGTAATCCCTAGGAACAGGAGAGGAAAATGAAGACAGAAATCTAGACTGAAACATCAGAGGCTTCACAAAACAAAACAAACCAAAAACAAATGAAACAAATTTAGTTCCAAAATGGTTCCCACAGAGGGGGAGGGATCAGTGTTGGGTTTCTATATTATCTAAACAGTATAGTTTTCAACAAAAAATAATGAGACCTACAAAGAAACAGAAAAGTGTGATAAAGACACAGGAAAAAAAAAGGAGACAATAGAAAATACCTTTGAAGGGGCCCAGATGATGGACTTAGCCAACCGAGACTTTCAGACAGCTATTAGAAATATGTTCAGAGAATGAAAGGAAACCATGTTTAAAGATGTAGGGGCAGGATGGTTATGGTATAAAAAGCATAAAAAGACAGAAATTACAAAAAGAATTGGATGTAAATTCTGGAGTTGAGAAGTACAATAACTGAAAGGCAATAGTCACTAGACGGACTCTGTAGTAGATTTGAATGTGCAGATGAAAAATCAGAGAACTCGAAAGCAGGTCAATAGAGCGTATACCACCTAAAGAACAGAAAGTAAGTAGAATAAAGAAGAATGAACAGAGTCTCAGAGAAACGTGAAACACTATTAATGCATCAACATACATGTAATAGTAGTGCCAGGAGAGGAGAGAAAGGTGCAGAAAAATGTTCAAGGAAATCATGGCTGAAAACTTTCCAGATACGGTGAGAACATGCTGACACCCACATAGAAGGAGTTGAACAGACTCTTAGCAGGATAAACAAGAAGAGGTTCATACTCAAACATCGTAGTCAGAATGTTCAAAGCCAGAGGTACAGAGAAGCTCTTGAAAGCAGCAAGGGGAACAGGACTCAGCCCACTAAGATTAACAGCTGCCTTTGTATCAGGAATAATGGAGTCTCGCGGGCAGTGTGACAGTATATTCACAGTGAGAAAGAAAAACTCTCAACCAAGAAGCCCATATCCAGTAAAGCTGTTTTTCAAAACCAAAGGTGAAGTAAAGATTGTCTCAGATGAATAAAAATGGAGAGAACTGATTGTTGCCAGAGCTGCCTTATAAAGAATACTAACAGAAGTTCTTTAAGCTGAAAGGAAGTGATATCAGTCAGTAATTTGAATCTACGTGAAAAAACAAAGAGCTCTGATAAAAATAGAGGTAATGATTAAAGGACAAGGTTGTTATATTTTTATTTTTTCTTCTAATTTAAAACAGTATCTGTAAAATTGTATTACGGACCTAGAACACATAAGAATATATTGATAATAACATCACAAAGATGAGAGTGGGGATGAAGCCATATTGGCTTTTAGGAAGTGACTCCCATCCACAGGAAGAAATGAGTTTAACCCCATCTGATAAGTAAGGAAATGAATGTATTTTGAGAAACTCCTGCAGAGATATTTGTGCTGTCATTTCTTCTCTTAGTTTACACAAAAGACAATATTAGAAAAAGCAGTAATTCCAGCAATGTATTGTTGGGTTTGCTACTTAGATAGGCATTCATGTATATAACAATGAGAGCACAAAAAAGGAAAAGAGAATGCAGCAGTACAGGATGTATTTTATTGTCTTACTGGAATTGAGTTAGTGTTAATCTGAAGGCGATTTTAATAAGTTAAGATGCATATTGTAAACTGTAGAGCAACTGTGGGGAAGAACACTAAAAAATACACAGTTCAAAATCCTTAAGGGAATTTATGGTACCCTAGCAGCTATCCACTTAAGTCCAAGGAGATAGTAAAGGAAGAATATAGGTTATATATATAGGAACATGGTTATATATAGGAAACAAAAAGCAGAATGGTAATTAACAATCCAGGCATATCAATAATAATACTGAATATGAGTGTATTAAACCATCCAATCAAAAGAAAGGGGTTGTCAGACTGGGTAGAAGAAAAATGATCCCACTGTGTCTTGTCCACGGGAGACACACTTTGGATTCAAAGACACAAATAGGTTGAAAGTAAAAGAATAGAAAAAGATAGGCCATGTAAACAGCAGGTAGAAGAGACCCAGACTGGTAAAGTATCAGAAAAATAGACTGTAACATCTAATATCAGATAAAATAAACTATAAGACTGAGCACAAATCAGATCTTGGCTCCCCTCTGTTTTGAAGCCTCTGGGGGCCTCCCATCTCTGAGAATAACATTCAGATGTTTAAACCAGCAACTATCTCACCCCTCACTCCCCTGCCCCCAATCTTAGGCCATCCTTCCCTAAAAATGGCTTTATTTTATCCTACATTTTGATCTTAGTGTGGCTAGGTATAGAATTCTTGGTTGGAAATAATTTTTCTGCAGAATTTTGAAAGCACTCCTCCATTTTCCCTTTGGAAGTTTTATTTTATTTTATTTTTTTGCATTTTATGCAAAAATTCAAGTTTTATTTTTACTTATTCTTACATTGGTGGGAGCTGATATCAGGAACTGATAGGTAAACCAGAGCTCTTGTTTTCTCTCTTAACCTAAACACACACAATGTGACATTATCATTAGGCAAGACTTGCTTTTTTACCTTTCATACAAGAATACAGTATTACCCTTTTTGAACAAAATGCTCACATTATTAAGGAAACCATCTTTGGGGGAAATGTTTAATAAACATTTTATTTTTAGTAAATCCTCCAGTAGGAAATGGGAGAATTCATTGCCTTTCCTTAGCAGAAGGCTGTGTAAGGAGTTACCTGTCAAATTTATCTGTGCAGCTCACCAACATTTACTCATTGGAAACCTCAGTATTTCCCTATGACAGTCCTCAGAATGGCTTTAAGTTCTCAAAATTCTGTGTCTCCTTTGGCTTGCTTCTGTCTTGATGCCACCCAGGCTGTATTAATGGTTCACTTCATACCATCCTCTCCATATTCATAAATTTTCTGTAGAACATTCCTCAGTCTCCCACTGGGATCTGTTTCAATGTCTTGGGAGGAATTTTCTTTCTCTTTGCACTCGTTTTCAACCCGAGTCAGGTCGTCCCACTGCGTGTTTTCCGCTTTCTTTCTGTAAGAACAGTGTCTGTCTTGTTTTTTTTTTTTTTGAACTGCCTTCCATGGGGATGGGTTTTAAGAGATTGTTCCCAGTTGTGGGGTAAGTCTTCCCGTTTAGATTCTTTGCCGGAAGATCAAATGACCTTGCTGTGAAGGGCACTTGCACATTCTCAGTGGGGGCTTGATGAACTCTGGTTAAGGTGATACAGATTTCCACGAACAACTCTGACCGCTCCCATCCGTAATTAATGATTTTCACTGCATATCCCGTTACAATGGAAGTCACCATGGCTTCTGGCTTTCTCACTGTCAAGAAGTTCTGCTTTTCCCTCTGATTTCTGCTGCATCTTGTTCTTGATTTCTCTCTGGGTCTTGGATTTTTGAGCTGTAAGGGCATCACATCATCTTTTCCTGGTGGCCTTTTCCACCTTCACCCCTTCCAGACCCCTCGCTAGCTCTTCTGAAGCTGAAGCCATGGTCCGGCCGGGTCAGCCAGTTGCATAGGGGAGAGAAGAGGAAACGCTGCTCCAGACGCAGTCCTCTCACCACCCCCCCCCACCCCTCCCCAGGATGCACAGTGCCCATAGCCTGGCACACACCCCATCTGCTGCGAGGCCCGGCCTGCCTCTCTCTTTGGAAGCTTTAAGGTATTTAGGACACTGCTGTTCAACCCCAGTGCTCTGAGACGTCACGAGAGTTTGCCCGAGTGTGGATCACTTTTCTTTCATTGTGCTGGACACTCAGTGGATCCTTTCAGTTTGTAAATTTACATGTGTTTGTGATTTCTCTTCCTTTTCCTATTTGCTGCGTTCTCCCTTTCTGGGAGAACACTCTACCGACTGTGTCCTAGTGCTGAGTTTGTTAGTTCTGGCCTCGGGATATTTTCCTGTCCTCTGCCAACATCTGTGGGGAGCTTACTGCAATGCCAGGTGCTCCAAACCTGTCCTCTTGATCATCTTTTAGCACAACTGTGCTTACTGAGTATTTATTGCCGCAGTGAAACCACTGCAAGATGGACTGAACTGTGATGGGCTGTGGGTTCGTCGTCACGTGAGGTCCCTCCTCCTGTCTCTGTGTCTTCTCGGGGCCTCTGCGGGTTCCTAACTCTGATTCTCCTACTGTCCTTGCACTTTCAGTTGTGTCTTGATACCCTCTCTAGTGACTCATTCTCCAAAACCATCCGTAGCACATTCCCCGAGTTCTCAGTCTTGCTCCAGACATTTAACCACTGGGTTCTTCTGGCTCTAAAAACTCCCCAGATTAAGAGCCACCTGGAGAGACTATTAGTTCCCATTTAGTGAGCTAAGGTAGATCTTATAGTCTCTGTCATATGAGGCAACTAACGCTTGCTCGGGTGAGAGTGAGGCTTCCAAACCAGGTCAGCCTCCGGGATTTCAGGATTTTCAACCTTTCTCGATGCCTCTCAGTCTCACAGTGTAGCTGTAAGGATCATACGAGGCAAGCAGAGTTAGAGTCTGCACGGACGCCGGTGACGTTGGTGGGCGTGCAAATTCTCCCTGGAGTTTTCTCAGCCGAAAAGGTGATTTCTGGAGGTAAGATGATTAACACAAGGGAATGAATCCCTGATGATAAGAATGAAGATGAGCTAATGGATAAGGGGAAGGTGAGAGAGGTGGGCTGGGTGTCTGGGAAAGGGAGGCCCTTTGGCAGTGCCCTTAAAGGACCTCATCCAGGCGCTGCCTGGACAAGCCAAGCCAGGTGATAACAGCAGAGCTTCCGTTGGTGAAGCTGCTTCCATGGATGACGAAGCCAAGGACAGTGTGTTCCAGCTTCAGGGGAGAAGCAAGCTGTCCAAGTGGAGGTGAATCTCTGGCTTGCCAAAGGTTGAGTAACACGCTTCCTTAAAAAGCTCACCAGTTGGCTAAATTTAGGGTGGTGAACACTATCAGGCCAAGAATATACTTTGGCCTTGGGCCCATGGCATTTTATTTGACTGAGAATTGGATGCATTTTCATTTTCTCTAAGCTTTTCTCTTGACTCCTGGTACCTTTGTCTTTGG
This sequence comes from Meles meles, assembly GCF_922984935.1. NCBI lineage: Eukaryota > Metazoa > Chordata > Mammalia > Carnivora > Mustelidae > Meles > Meles meles. The sequence goes on along the minus strand of NC_060073.1, from coordinate 113,726,876 downwards.
AGGCAGGAGACTGGGTGCTGGTGGTTGGGTGGAGCCCTGTGGCGGTGAGCAATGTCCCTGTTGATAATGACAGTTAATAATCACCCTGTTTTTCTGGGATGCTTTGTTTTTTAGTGACTGATTGGGTGTGCACTGCGATGTTTTTATATAATTTTGTTTCACCAGTCATCAACCTAGAGGGGCATTTCTTGAAACTTCTCTGCTTTTCTTTCTCTTCTGGGTTCCCTTCTCTAATTGTCTTCTCCAAAGTTTTTTTTCAAATACAGGAACATCTCAGGCAGCCTGAGCCCTTTGCCAGCCCAGGTAACGGGTCTGATTGCCTGTTCACCGGCTTACTGATCAGCGCCACTGTCTGTCAGCTGCCACGACTTCGTGGGGGGAGGGGGCATCTGGATGCTCAGCCAGCATGTTGCTAATCAGAATGGGAAAATAAACATCCAAACCTATCGAAGTTGAGAAGCCACGAGGCAGAGTGAAGAAAGGATTGATTCCAGCATCAGCAGGTCCAACTTCCAGGACCGACTTTGTATTGACTGGATGCATTATCAGCTTCTCTGAGCAGTGGCTTCCTTATCTGTAAGATGATGATACCACTTTCCTTGTTAGCTTTTATTTGACTTAAAAGAGATGTGTATCGGTGCTCCGTAAGTGGTTGTGTCTGTCCCTCTCTTCTCAGAAGGAGCAGCTGGTCGGGCCTAGTAGTAAGGCCCCCTGGCACTCCACGTGCAGCAGCTCAGGGACAAGAGCGAATCCATTGTGAACTCAAGGGAAAGCACCTAGTTTGCACACTTAAGGACTTCCACTTTCTTTTTACCAGGTTTATGGGTTCATTCCTCAGTAGACCTGAATGGTTTTTTATATAGTTATTAATCTGACTTAGATTCGTTCCGTCATGCAAGTTGATTTATTAAGCACTTCTATATGCCAGCACTATGTTAAGCGCTAGAGACATAATCTAGGTCCCCCAAGAACCCAGAGTTCAGTGGAGAGATGGACTAGTCAACCTATAACCACAGTAGAGCCAGCAAATGCTAATATGGCAGGTGAGGATGCACAGAGAAGGGGCATCTGAGCCAACCTTGGGGAGTTATCAGGGGCTTCCTGGAGAAGGGGACCTTTATGCTGAGATCGAGGGCTTCCTGGAGAAGGGGACGTTTATACCGAGATCGAGGGATGAGTAAGAGCCGGCTGGGCAAGAACACAGCATGGGTAGTGGGCCTGAGGGATGGTGAAGGTGGAGGCCATCCTGTCTACATGGCAGGGAGTGGCCTGGGCCAGTCTCAGTCCTGTCTTCCTAGAAGTTCCTGAGAGACTGTGAGGCCTGGATGCATTTCAGAGAGACAGAGGCTCATCAAGGATGACTGAGGAGAATTGTTCTTTGGTGGAGTATTTTAAAAGATAACTTACTTTTTGTATGGTTTTCTGAAATAGTCCCAGTGTGATATTTCTGTTGGTTTGTGGGTGGGTGTTTGTGTGCATTTATGTGTGGAGAGGGACAAGGTGCAAGTTTTACGGTGTGATGTTGAATGTGTTTTCTTTGTGAGGGTTCATCCTTTTTTTTTTTTTTTTTTTTTTAAGATTTTGTTTCTTTATTTGACAGACAGAGATCCCAAGCAGGCAGAGAGGAGGCAGAGAGAGAGAGAGGAGGAAGCAGGCTCCCTGCCAAGCAGAGAGTCTGATGTGGGGCTCGATTCCACGACCCTGGGTTCATGACCTGAGCCGAAGGCAGAGGCTTTAACCCACTGAGCCGCCCAGGCGCCCCTGTGAGGGTTCATTCTTTAGGCCCCAGCAGTTTGGAGAACAGGCTGTGACACCTTTACCACGTTGGTCACTGCTACCCATCCCCACTGAGTTGCTCATGAAACTCTCGTTGACTGTATTTTTTAATAAAAGATTTTATTTATTTGTTTGATAGAGAGATAGAGAGTGAGCACAAGTAGGGAGAGTGGCAAGCAGAGGGAGAGGGAGAAGCTGAGCAGGCACTCCCCCTACCTGATGTGGGGACTCGATTCCAGGACCCTGGGATCACAACCTGAGCTGAAAGCAGATGCTTAACCGACTGAGCCACCCAGGCGCTCCTCTCACTGACTCTAGATGAGATGCTCCTGCATTAGATGGGGTTTGGACTGGCTGATGCAGAGGAGGAACACACAATACAGCAACTTGGGCCATGGATCCCTGCCCAGACAGGAGGGGCCCAGAAGTGTGTATGTGTGCGCGCGTGTGTGTGTGTTGGAAGCATGTGGGAGGCCTGTATATCTCGGAAGTTGGATGCCGCTTTGCACCTTCCTTTCGCACTGTTTCTTCCTTTTCACCCTGCTCATCTTGTAGATGGGGAACCTGACCTGGATTAGCCAGCTAGGCTCACCATGGCTCAAGCGTTTCAAGTCTGTCCTGGTTGGGTAGGAGGCTCTTCCTTTGGAAACTTGCAGCTGTGATTTCAGGGGATGAAGACTGTCCCTTTTACCTTGTTCTCCGTCCTGCCTTGCTGGCCCCAACCCCAGCTGCCTTTGAGGAAAACACGAGGGTGTTCTGTTTGATCCAGATGATCCAGTTCATTCTGCGTGTGATGAAGCTGATCCGTCAGAAAGTGCAGTGATTTGTCCAAAGTCACCAGGTGAGCTGGTGTGAGAACCAGGTCACTAATTATAGCCCAGTGCTTTCCTCACTAAATACCAACAGCTTTATCGGACTTCCCTGGATGTGGTCCCAGCACTGGTTTTAGAGATGTGAGCGCGAACTGACGCGTGCTAAACATCGAGCTGAGGCACTTACGCATACTCATCTCATTGGTTCACTGTTCCAGCCCTTCCAGGAGGCGTGGGCACGGGCAGCGAGGGGAGGAACAGGGAAGCATGTTACCCACACATGGAACCGGTGTTTGGAACAAGGTCCAAAGCCCACGTTCTGTCTTCTGGGCAGCTTCACCTCAGCATGCTCACGTGAGCCCAAGTACTGAAGGGCTTTGAACTGGGGTCAGGAGCGACTTCTTTTTATCCTTGACACGATGCAGAAGTTCAAACCCGGGTCTAACTCGACACACACGGGCCTTTGGGGCTTAGTCCCTCTAGAGACACTGCCACAATCCTGACTATGTTCAGTGTCTTCCCTGGCGGACTTCTGGAAGTATTTTTTTTTTCCTCAGCCTTCTTGATTCTACCCAGATTTAGTCTTGGCTTTTAGACTGGCTAAAGGATATTGTTGGCAATGGGAGGAATATGTTTAAAATGCAACCTTGCTAATGTCGAAGATGGATCTGAAATCTTTCAAGCAGACTTCCATAGTGTGTTGCTGCCTCTGTCTCTACTCGCCTCTGACTCTTGGAGAATTGGCGTGGAGGATTTCAAGGGGCTGGGATGGAGGTCTAGCAGTACTTGCTGTCTTCAGTTCAAGTTATTTCGTCATGTTTGGGGCCTCTTTGTGCCTCTTGAGCTTGGCGTGCTTGTCCGTGGTGTGCCGGGAAGTTCTCGTGTGGCTCCAAGTGTCTCTGACTTTCCTGAAGGCATCACACATTTCTTAAACACGCCCCTTCTTCCCATGCGGTCTCTGCTGCCTCTCACGTTCCAGCAGGATTTTGCGGAAGTCTCCCGCAGAGCTCCCTGCCTCTCTTTCCAGGCACATAGGGAGCCGGCACCTCCCCCAGGCCAGGCTCCCCCTGGACGACGGCGTCCTGCAGGGCTGGCGTGTGCCTTCTTCCTGGCCTGAGCGCGGATGTCTCCGACATGCCCCAGCCAACGGTGCTCTGGCTTTTTACTGAATTACTGAGCCACCGTGAGCTCTCATGTTACCTTTTTCTCCCAGACCTGCTGTGGACTGCTTTTTCTCAAGAGAGAAGCTCCCGAGACGTACCAAGAGCCAGAGGGGCCCTGGGGAAGAGGGCAGCATGTGTGCGGCGTGACTCCTCTGTGGGGGCTGGGGGACGAGATCTGGGAAGAAGATGACTCTGCCTCTTCCTCTCTTCAGAGCGAGACCTGTGGTTTTGGAAGCTTTTACGATTCTTCTAAACCCTCCAGATAGTGGAAGGCCGGCAGAGGCTGTGGTCATCTGCGCCAGTAAAGGGGATTTTCAGCGTGTCAGCATGCTCTAGCCGACATCAGCCTGGACTCTTCTTCGTGGAAGTCTCTTTCTAATCCCCCCACGCCTTTAATCTCCTTTCCTCAGCTTTGCTAGCTTTATCTAGTGTCCCTTCCTGATTTCCACCTCACTCAATGACTTGCCTCCCTGCCCGGATCGGGTTGGATCCTCAGTGCCGTGTGTTCTGTGACGGTTTCAGCTCTGGGTGCGGTATGACCTGTAGTTCTTATTCTCCTTCATTATTATCCTCTAGAGTCTGATGGTCTAAGTAGAATTCATCTTGGTTTGGGGGTTAAATTAAACCTCTACATGTTACTGCCTTATTTGAAAGATCACAAGGGCGCCCAAGGGTCTGGTCTAGCCTGTCCTTGCAGTAAAGCTCAGTGCCTCGTAGTGCAGGCAGACACTGACCTAGTAAGAAATGCCAAGGATGGGCGGGTAGGTCCCCGAGGTGAGAAGGCATCCAGCCTAAACTACTGGGATGGAGATGCTGGTGGGCTGGCTCTGTGGTCTCCCTCTTAAATCTTACCTCTCGAAGCTGCTTAGTAAATTGCAGAGTGAGGGGGAAACACGGCTGTGGCTCGCTGCTCTGGAATCCATTTATTCCGTAGAAAGGATTCCAGAATTGGGTGCTTTTTCTCCACTTCATTTTTTGCTAACAGATTTTCTCTCCCTGTTACAGGGTAAGATTGATTTCTGTCTTCAAAATGTGTTCATGGGGATGAGGGCTTTTCAGTGGAAAGCATTACAAATCATCCACAAACATCAGGCATCTTTGTGGAAGTGAGGCTGTGTCTACAATGCTCATTTTTCACAGAGAGCACTACCATCTGACGTCGGCCTGAATTTCCAATTTCAGATTGTCCTTGTCTCTCCGAGCTCGGGTATGTGAATTCCAGATGAGCTTGTGCAGGCTTTTAAAACTTGCACGGTGTGAGGAGAAGGAGCAGTGACAGCTGAGTGACACAGAAATGGCGGGGGAAGCCAGGCTGAATCAGAAACTCTGCTTCTGGTGAAGCCCCCGTCTTTACTGAGTGCCGGCCTCTCAGCCCTGAGACCATATTTCGAAGTGATTTCACAGGTATTTGTTCCTTGTCTCCTCCCAGCACCTTGTGAACAAGACAGGAAGGATGGAGAACACACGGCAGAAACGGAAGCTGGAAGCTGGAATGTTTTTGTGACTTAGCCTTAGCCCCAAGCAGGTTAGCAGCAGAGATGGGATAAGAGCCCAGTTCCTTTTCCAGGGGGGCACGTTCCTTAGGAATCTATATAAAATGTATAATATATACATCTGTATAAAATGTATAATAGTGAGGAACTCTGGGTCCAAAAATTGGTCACCAAAGATCTGGATTTTGAGGTAGCAATAAATATGCCTTTATATTAAGTTCCGAGGAAGAGATTTGGCCCACAGTAGGCACTCAGTAAATATTTGTTGAGATAATAAGTTCTCATCTTCAAGCCCTAAGCTCTGAGAAGAGTGGACACACCTACAGAGGTACAGCCCAGGAGCTTTGAAAAGGACGTCAGTGGCAGCAAAAAATGTGCAAAATGAGCCCCAGGCTGTCTGCACCTCAACCACACACTGCTCATTGGATCCCATAGGTTTTTGTGTTTTTTTTTTAAAAGATTTTATTTATTTTTTTGACAGAGAGAGATCACAAGTAGGCATAGAGGCAAGCGGGGTTGGGGAAGGGGAAGCAAGCTCCCCGCCGAGCAGAGAGCCCAATGCAGGGCTCGATCCCAGGACCCTGAGATCATGACCTGAGCTGAAGGCAGAGGCCTAACCCACTGAGCCACCCAGGCGCCCCGCCATAGGTTTTGTTTTTGAAAGATTTTATTTATTTACTTGAGAGAGAGCATGAGTGGAGTGAGTGGCAGAGGGAGAAGCAGGCTTTCTGCTGAGTAGGGACCCCGATGTGGGGCTCCATCCCAGGACCCCGGATTATGACCTGAGCCAAAGGTGGATGCCCAACCAACTGAGCCACCCAGGTGCCCTGATCCCATAGGGTTTGAATAGACGGTTCCAGGGATTTTTTTCCCCTTGCATCATTCATTTAGATTCTGGGAACTGCTGTCAGGAAAACAAACTGATGATCTCCATCAGACATCTTCCACCGCTTCCAGTCTCCTGGGACGTGCATGATCTGACTTCTCCCACATTGCCAGCCTCCTACTGGCACTTTTTTTTTTTAGATTTTATTTATTTATTTGAGAGAGAGTGAGTCAGCGAGAGCACGAGCACTTGAGTGTAAGTGTGGGGGGACAGGCAGAGGGAGACAAGCAGACTCCCTGCTGAGCAGGGAGCCCCTGATCCTGAGATCATGTTCTGAGCCAAAGGCAGACACTTAACTGAGTCACCCAGTGCCCCTCCCACTGGCTTTTGACCTGTGATTTTCTGACTTGGAAATCCACCATGTTGCTCACACATGATTTCTTGCTTTGGGTTTTCCTGACACGCTCATGCCTTAGCAATGGTGTCTCTCGCTGAATATCTGGAGATGCTCTTTGAGACCCTGGGCTTCCTGATGCCTGTCTACTTGCCTGACTTCAGACCCCTACCTCCCTCCTAACCTTCGGCTTCTGGGCTCCTCTAGCCTCTGGCCCTTTGACATGAAGTGTGTCTTACTTTCAGTCTTGCTATTTTTAAAAAATCTTTTTGCATGACCACCCTTACCATTTGCATGTAGGGGAGAAGTTATTTTGTAAGTTGAGAGCAGAACAAATAAAAATACCAACTGATAGGCTCTTTGTCTGACTCTTCAATTTACTGATGAGGAAATGGGCCCAAAGAGGTTTAGTGGATTGTCTCAGTTCACAGAGAGAGTTGATGGATAGGTCAAGAGTAGAACCCAGGTGTTTCGCTCCCCCACCATGGAACTATGGTGTCTTCTGTTTTTCTTCAGTTTATGAAAACATCTAAACCCTACTGACAAAGGAGAGGACCAGTAGAAACCTCTTTTCTAATAGAATGGCACACAATCCTTTCCTGCATCCCCAGGCCCTCTCCATCAATACTCAAGGTCCTAAGGCAGGACAGGAATTTAAAATACAAGTGCTCTGATTGCTTAATGCTTCTGGTCTCCCAAGAGTCAAGACCATGGGCCATTAACAAAAGCATTACATTTGATTCCCACAAAGAAGCATGAAGGGATCCCCATGGCAACCATGACCAGGATGGAAATGGCAGCTTGTATTGTATCCTAGAGCTAATTGTTGACCATAGAAGACCATGGACCACAGAGGTAATGAGCTCCATGGGACCCATGGTCTCACGCTAGTGGCACTGGATGCCAGCCAAAGTTTGTAAGCAACTGAGCTTGAACAAACGTGATTTGTTAAGCTATATAGATAAGAATCAGAGAAACCACACTTGAGATTTGGCCTATATTTTGCCCTGGAGTGTCTGTGCCAAGCTCAGTGCAGGTTATGATGTGCTGGCTTCCTCAGTGGCTGAGAAACAGGCCTGTGCCCAGGGGCACCTGCCCCGGACAGGCCAGATTTGTGTTTCCTGCTGTCTCTTCTTTGAATCATGTCATGCCCCCTTGAGTTCTATCTTAGAGAACAGCCCATACTTTTTAGGACCTCCATGTGGCCTGCTAGTTCTGCAGGTGAAACTGCTTGACCCAGGTATGACTTGGGGTGGAGTTCACTTCAAGGGGTGATGGTCTTGGACATGAAGCTGCCGTGAGCCCAGTTCACTTCCTCAGCCCTCCGCTTGTTGGCTGGGAATTACTGCAAATGCAAGAGTCTGAGGCCAAGGGTCAAGTCACTGAAATGCAGGAGAGAAGTTGTTTTAGACAAATTCAGATATCCGTTCACGTTGTCTAGGCTGCTTCCTACCCCAAATACCATTGTGTTGTTTCTCTCCTCATGTCGTCTTGTCCCCCTGCTGATAAGCTTTCTCCCTCCTCTCTGTCAGGACAGGCAACGGATACTCTAGCAGACATTCCTATATCTTCAATGGTCTGCGGCAGACACAGCCAAATTCTTTTGTTAGAGATCCTGTTGGAATGGCCGGAGCAGGTTCAGACCAGGAAAAGGGAACTCAAGTGCTGACTTACAATAAGAAATGTTCAGCATTTAATGCCTGTTAAATGATGGGATGCTTCCTGGAGGAGGGGGTATCTCAGCTCTATCTTAAAGCACAGTGAGCCATGAAAGATTAGAAAAGAGCATGGAAAGAGCAGCCAGGATGGTCAGCAGGAGCAAAAGCATGGAGGCAGGAAAGAGTGGCGGTGTACAGGATGTCTCCAGCACTTGGATTTTGATAGTGTATGAAGTGAATTGAAGCATAAGATTGAGACAGGGGTATGGGAATCCTTTTTTTTTTTTTTTGAAGACTTTATTTATTTATTTGACAGACAGAGATCACAAGCAGGAAGAGAGGCAGGCAGAGAGGGAGGAGGAAGCAGTTCCCCGCTGAGCAGAGAGCATGATGCGGGACTCAATCCCAGGTCCCCAGGATCATGACCTGAGCCGAAGGCAGAGGCTTTAACCCACTGAGCCAGCCAGGCGCCCCGGGAATCATTTTTCAGGATGAGCCGGCTGCGCTGTTGGTTTTAGCACTGGTGCTCTTTGAGGCACCTTAATGAAAGCTATTTTCTGATTATCTGTTAATGGAGTTTCAGACATTACAATAATGGATAATTGTCAAGTCACTTAAATCTGGGCAGAGAAGCTGACCAGGAGAGACCGTGGGAGGAAGACTTGGTTTCTTCCCCTTTCACTAGAAGATCCATTTGAGGGCTGTGGGGGTCTGCCTGCAGCATTTCCTTTGCTCTGGTCTCTCAGCTTTCCCATGGGGCCATCTGAGGGTCGCATCTTCCTCCCTCCAGCCACATATGCTGGAGACTGGGTGCGAGAGGCCTAGGGAATAAGGCTCCAGACCTGCCCCTGAGGCTTGAACTGGCTGATCTCAGACTAGTCTGTTCACCTTCTGAAATTCAGTTGCCCCCACTATAAAATGAAGGGATTAATGCCCTGAAATCCTGGTGAGGGGAGCTTTGCTCTGAATGCCCCTAGCTCTAGAGATTTGCCACCTGTGGTTTCCCTGAGTGGTGCACAGTAAAACACACGAGATAAAAATCCAATGATAAAATGTAACATAAATATATAAAGAATTAAATAAAAATATAATGGTGTATATGTGGTATATGTTTACATATTTAGTTATATGTATATAACATATACACATATATGTACAGATTTTTAGGGTGTTAGTGCAGTTGTACTGTCCTCACATTTTAAAAAGTCATCTTTGGGGCGCCTGGGAGGCTCAGTTGGTTAAGCGACTGCCTTCGGCTCAGGTCATGATCCCGGAGTCCTGGGATTGAGTCCCGCATGGGGCTCCCAGCTCCATGGGGAGTCTGCTTCTCCCTCTGACCCTTTCCCCTCCTGTGCTCTCTCTCACTTTCTCTCAAATGAATAAATAAAATCTTAAAAAAAAAAAAAAGTCATCTTTGGATTTTGGATATTCTGTGCTATCATTTTAGATAAAGTAAGTAAACCTCTGGGGAAAGCCAAAGGGAGAACTGCCCGACCCATCCTCCTTTTTCTTTTTATAGTAACCCTAATTGGAATCTATATTAGTCATGTCTTCTGGGTGTGCAGGGTGGGAAGGAGAGCTTCTCACAAGGAAGTAGGTTAGGAAGAACTGGATCATGGCCTGAAGACATTTCCAGGGCCGGGTGTGCTTTAGCTCTTCGAGGTAATGAGGAAGCCGTCCAGTGTGGCAATCATACGGTAGCTCCCGTGTATCAGGTATCGTGCTCTTCATGCATTAGCTCCAACCTTTATACGACCTTGCAAGGTACATATTATTTCCCTTGTCTCACAGGTGAGCCAGCTTCAGCCACGGGGGTTTCAGCAGTGTGCTGTAGTCACACAGGTCGTGCAGGGGAGTCCGATTGTGGGCTGAATCTGTCAGGAAAGCTGGTTTTTCCTCTTGGTTACTCTGCTCCTCAACTAGAGTAACGTTAGTGGGTGTGACACGGACTGTATTCTCCCCTCCCCCACCACCTGAGAGTTCTAGGGAGCAACTTGGAAACTGAGGCATGTAGAAGCTTCCTCTTCATCTGGAGGATGCACATGCAGTGATTTTTAACTTAGATTACATGAAGGATACAATGCTTCTAGTCGGGGTAGCTAATTCTCTATTCTGAGAGTAATAAAATACTGTGCTGTTAGCCCAGTAATTATAATATGTAGCGAATTCACTTTGTTTGGGGGTTACTTACTGTTTATATGCTGTGCACCTGCTGCTTCTGGGAATGGCCGTCCCCAAATAGATCTCTGTGGTTTCTGCCAGAATGGCTACATTTTTCCATGACTTCATCCCTTTGACTATCATGGACTGGTACAAGGTTGGACACCTAATCCGAGTGGGGCCAGCCCAAGTTTCCTGCTGGCTGGGCCGCTGGTGAGTGGCCCAAGTGTGCGAATCTGTCTGGATCTGGGCTGCAGAACTCCTTCTTCATGTGTTTTTAACTGAGGTCAGAGAAAGCAAGAAGTCAGTTCCCGAGCACTAGACCTTTAAGACCTTCAACTCTGGGGCTGTTGTTGACCATGGTTTCCTCTGCTCTGGCCCACCCGGAGAGAGAATGAAGTAGGGGCACAGAGGGGAGCAGAGACCAGAGAACGGGAAGAACCCTGAGAACGGGAAGAACCCTGTGGTGCTCGCGTTCTTGCTTTGGGCTGTTACCAAGGTCGGCATATTCCCGACTTGGGCTCCGTGCGGCACGTCGGCTACTTCTTTCTGCCTCCACTACTGTCGGCTGAGTTTCTCTCCTCTGCAGATTAGCCTTCGCGTTCTCACTTCCTAACTTTACTTTCCGAGTAAGCCTGTAACTGGATGAGCCGGGTCCCACAGACACTGGCTTATTCGAGTGTTCAGAGCGCTGTGCTTCTGGAGCCCAGGGTCTGCGGTGAATGGAGACGCTCTGTGCCACACTGGCTGACTCACTGTTTCTTCGCTCACTGTTTTGTAAAATGATTGGGCTTGTTTTTATAATCCCAGCGTTGGGCCCACTTGTTTAAAACAGGGGAGGTGGGATACTGCAGAACCAGAACTCCAGACCCTCCAGCCATAAAATAAAAGTGTGCTTGGTAAGTCCCCGGACCAATTACAGAAATGTTCTATGCCTCGTGCTACAGTTTTGCTTCTTCCTCTCCCACCTTCAGTTTGGTGCCCTAAGTGGCTGTTTCTGTTTCTGTTGGTACTACCTGGCACCCCAAGTCCTACTGATTAGGTTCTTAGTTTTCTTCTGCTTTTCTGGGTCCTGGATCAGCTGGAGCCTTGTTTGAGGTAGGACTCAGCGGCTGCCTTTGGTAATAAGAGAAAGCGTTTGAAAGTATGCGGTTAGATTCGTCAAAATTCACGACCACTAGTTCTGATCACAGGTCAGTGGCACCATCTCTTTAATTGAAAAGCAGCCTCCATATTCATGCTCTGAAGTCTAGATGGAAAGTGGAGCCAGCAAGGAAAGATAGGCCTTCTGTCCCCCTTTGGGTTCCTGGGAACACACAGAACGCCTTTTTCAAGTCACATTACACAAAACATATTTTCTCTGATATTATTTTTAAATATATTGGCATAAATTTGAGATAAAAAGATAAGAGAAAGTAATTTGTTTTTTTAAAAAAAAGTACAAGTTGATATTCTGCCAGGATTTGTGTGTGTGTATGTGTGTGTGTACATCTCAGGCATCACTTTGAACAACTCTCTATTTCCAATGCAGTTAAGAGTGTTTTACTCGGGGCACCTGGGTGGCTCAGAGGGTTAAAGCCTCTGCCTTCGGTTCAGGTCATGATCCCAGGGTGCTGGGATCGAGCCCCGCATCGGGCTCTCTCCTTGGCGGGGAGCTTGCTTCCTCCTCTCTCTCTCTCTCTGCCTACCTCTCTGCCTACTTGTGATCTCTCTCTGTGGAATAAATAGATAAAATCTTTAAAAAAAAAAAAAAAGAATGTTTTACTCAATACAGTTTCCATTTGGTTTTAAAAAGAATGAATGCTTGAGTGAACACTGAATGGCTATTCTGCAAAATGAAAATGAGTAGCTAATCACTTCTGGATGGCGTCTAACAGCATTGGGCTGTTACCATTGGAAACTACCATTGGGATGGAGGGATGGCCACACAGCTCCATGAAGACCCAACTCCTTTGGCTATAAATGCTCAAAAAATGTGTGCAGAATGTGGAGAGCTGGAGAGCACGGGGTTTGCTTATTGAGCTGCGTTCCAAACTGGGTGTGCCTGTGAGAATCCTATGCAAGGGACATGCCTGCAGGCACCACGGGGTCTTCCCTATGGATCCCAGCTTCCAGGGGTCTGCTGAACGCTTGGGGACAACGCAGGCTTTTCCCATCTGCATTACTGGTGTTGTCTCCTAGTCCTACTGCAGTAGGGCTGTTCATCATAGCGCGTTGCTGTTTTCAAGGTAGGAGAATAGCAATGGTGCTGGGGAGGGGAGCAGAGCAAGGCCTGGGGGGAAGGTGGAGGGTGTGGCTCATAGAACGGGGCACTGTCTGAGCGGGGAGAATGTAACAGGAATCCCTTTAGGCAGGAAGGATGGGACTTCTCTCTTGTGTGTCCAAAGAGAGCAGGCAAGGGCCTCTGGGTTCCCTACCCCCATCTCTGCTCTTAGGATTCCTCATTACATGTTTTTTTTTCAGAGATGTTATTCTCTGAAGCGTTGGGGAGGAAGATCTCCACACCATTGCTCACACTGATTTCTCAGCTTGGATTGCACTGACATACTTTCCTCTTCCTAGGAGTGATCTAGCGCTCAAAGTCCAGCTCACATGTCCGTTCCCATGATGTCTTCCTTGATTCTCACAGGCAGAAAGCCTCCCTCTCAGAAATTCCGTGACACTTGGTATCACATCTTGCCATTTAGATAGATGCTATCACCGTGTATGTATTTTTCTGTGACTTCCTTTCCCTCGGTCTTTTGTTTTTGACATTCATCCGTAGTGATGTGGGTAGCTGTAGTTCATCTCCTTCCCTGCTGTTTTGCCGAGGTTTATGGAGAAATTCTGTGTTTGCTGCTAAAAGTTTTGAACTTTCGCATATAATCTACTGGAAACTGAGTCTTGTGCATGAAGGGAAGAAGTCAAATTTAATTTTCTTCTATATGGATAACCAGTTGTAGTAATGCCAGCTTTTAAATACTTCCTCTTTCCCCACTCACGTGTAGGGCCACCTCCGTCGTGTATGAAGTGGTGGCGTGTGGATGGCCGTCTCTTTTTTCTGCTTGTTTGGTCTGCTTGTCTCTTCCTGTACCAGTGCCACGCTGACTCTATTCCTGTAACTTTAAAACAGGTTTTGGATATTTGATATGGTGAGTTGTCCTCCTCCTCCTTGTTCAGGACTATTGTGGACCTTTGTTTCTTATATAGTTTTAGATTCAGATGATTAGCACCCACAAAAACAAACAAAAATTTCAAAAATTAGCGTATTTATTATAATAACATTGAAGTTATAGATCGATTTAGGAAAACTGGTATTTTATGATACTGAAATTTCTTACCTAGGAACATATTTCTCCCCATCTGTTTCGGCATTTTCAGTGCCTTTCAAGAAAGTTTTTTAATTTTTGCCATAAAGCCTGTATAATTTTTGTTCTTAGATTTTTTCCTAGGTGACTTTGTTTCCTGTTGCCATAGTAAAGATTATTTTAATATTACTTTTTCTCTTTGTTGCAGGAACATAGAAATGCAAGTAATTTTGAATATTGATTTTATATTAATTCACTTAACCTAACTCTCTTATCAATTTTAATTTGTTTATAGTTGCTTTTGGGTTTTCTCTAAAGAAATGATTAATTTATGAATAATTTATTTTTTCATTCAGTAGACATTTATTGTATATCTACAATGTACTAAGCTCTATTCTAGGACTATTCTAGGAAGTTAACAAAATAAACAAAACTCCTTGCCTTTAAGTAACTTAGTAGACCATTTCTCCCCCAGTCCTTGTACCTTTTATGGCTGGAAGGAAAGGTTAGCAGCTGGTATGTGACCCATCCTGTTCAGGGAAGAGAGGAAAGAAAAACTCAAGAGAATTAAATGGCCTGGTCACATCCCCTTGTAAACATAATGTAAATCTCCTCCTTATATGTGGGATGCTTTTATTAAGGTATTTATTTATTATACTTTTTATTATATTTTACCTTTTATTATATATTTATTATTTATTATTATATATTATTATTATATACTTTTACTATATATTTATTATACCTTTTATTAAGGTATGTCTGATCTGTGTAGGTTGTTGATGATAAACAAACCAGTTGTTTGCAGATTTAGATGGCGTGGCCCCCAGGAAAATGTTGGTATCAGCCATGTAATTTTCGGTGTACAAAATGGAGATGTTTCATGATAGAAATTTCTCCCCTTTGTGGAAACGATGTCCAGCGTGCATCCTTACAGAAGCCAGCTTAAATCTGGACCGGGCAGTTTTCTGTCACAACACAGTGAGGGAAGAACTGGGGAGCTGGGATGATAGCTATCAGAATTCTCCATAATTGCCCTGCTTCTTGTGGCTTCCTGTGTTCTTTGAATTATTAATAAAGTTTGATATTGGTACGATCTCTGATTTTTGTGAGTTTGACTTGACAAATGGACAAGACCACAAATAGTCATCACAGTGCCTTACCTTCTTCCTGTAATGAGGTAGGATGATACTAGTGCCTGTCCGTGTGGTTCCTGATTTTATATAGGATATGTCTCATGTTCCTGCTCTTAGAATCTTTTCTGTATGTTTTGGGCAGATATTCTTAGTCAAGGAAATTCCCTTCTATTTTTTTTCTTTTTTTTAATACTCATGAATAGGTATTGGATTGCTTTGAATGAGTTCTCTCCATCTGTGAAATGATGAATTTTTCTCTTTTAATCTGTTAACGGGGCGAATTCTATCATTAGATGTTAAATCAGACTTGCTCTGCTGGAATAGACTCATACTGGTCATGATGCATATACTAGTCAGGGTTCTCCAGAGAAACAGAACCCACAGAATATACATAGATACATAGAAGAGGAAATGTAGTATAGGAATTGGCTCATGTGGTTAGGGAGGCTGACAAGTCCCATGATCTGTTGTCTACCAACCAGAGAGCCCTAAAAGTTAGCTGTGTAGCTCAGTCCAAAGGCCTGAGAACCAGGGAAGC
This sequence comes from Meles meles, assembly GCF_922984935.1. Classification (NCBI taxonomy): domain Eukaryota; kingdom Metazoa; phylum Chordata; class Mammalia; order Carnivora; family Mustelidae; genus Meles; species Meles meles. The sequence continues at coordinate 113,711,633 of NC_060073.1, read as the reverse complement.
CCGTACTATAAGATCCAGAGTTGGGGCGCCTGGGTGGCTCAGTGGGTTAGGCCTCTGCCTTCGGCTCAGGTCATAATCCCAGGGTCCTGGGATCGAGCCCCGCATCGGGCTCTCTGCTCAGTGAGGAGCCTGCTTCCTCCTCTCTCTCTCTCTGCCTACTTGTGATCTCTCTCTCTGTCAAATAAATGGGTGAAATCTTAAAAAAAAAAAAAAAAAAAAAGATCCAGAGTCCAAGAGCCTAAGAACTAGGAACTCTGATTTCAGAGGGCAGGTGAAGACAGATGTCCCAGCTCAAAAAGAGAGTTAGTTCATTCTTCTCTCACCTCTTTGTTCCATTTTGGCCCTCAGTGGATTGGATGGTGTCGCCCACATTGGCAAGGGTGGACCTCTTTACTCAGTCCACTGAAATCAAACGCTAATCTTGTCCAGAAACATCATTATGGACACACCCAGAAATAATATTTGCTAGCCACCTGGGCATCCCTTAACCCAGTCAAGTTGACACATAAAATTAACCATCACAGGGCACCTGGGTGGCTCAGTGGGTTAAGCCTCTGCCTTTGGCTCAGGTTATGATCTCAGGGTTCTGGGATCGAGCCCCGCATTGGGCTTTCTGCTCGGCAGGGAGTCTGCTTCTCCCTCTCTCTCTGCCTGCCTCTCTGTCTACTTGTGATCTCTCTCTCTCTCTCTGGTCAAATAAATAAATCTTTTTAAAAAAATTAACCATCACAATGTATATCTAATATATATTACTGGGTTCAATTTGTAGGTGATATAAATATATGTATATCTAGGAGAGAGTTCTCTTCTCATATTTTTCTGATTTTGGTAGCATGGTGATATATTCTTGACTATAAATTGGGAATATTCCTTTTTTTTATTTCCTAGAGGAGTTTTTAAAAGATTCCATTTATTTTTCTTTCTTTGTGGGAAGATCATTAACTTCTAATTTAATTTCTTTAATGATTATTAAAGAATCGTCTAATCATTTAATGATTAGAAAGGCTATTCAGGCTTTCTATTTCTCCGTGAGTCACTTATGACACATTGCTTTTTTCTAGGGATTTTTCAGTTTTATATAGAAGTTTACTGACTGAAGTCATTATCTTTTAAACTTTCTGCTCTGTCTGTAGCATGGTCCCCTTTCATTTTTACTATTGGATTCTTCTGTCTTCACTCTTTTTTACTTGATTATTCTAACCAGAGGCTTAACAGTTATTTTTATTCTCAAATATCTTTTGGATTTTTGGGTACTCCATGTTGTATCTCTGTTTTCTCTGTTGCTTATTTCTGCTCTTACATTTATTATTTCTTTCTCTTTGGGCATTTTCCCTTTTTAAAATTTTTTTTTTAAAGATTTTATTTATTTATTTGACAGAGATCACAAGTAGGCAGAGGCAGGCAGAGAGAGAGAGGAGGAAGCAGGCTCCTGCTGAGCAGAGAGCCCAATGTGGGGCTCGATCCCAGGACCCTGAGGATCCAATTGACCTGAGCCGAAGGCAGAGGCTTTAACCCACTGAGTCACCCAGGTGCCTCCTTTTTTTAATTCTTAAAAGACATGGATATTTATCAGAATTACAGTTTTTGGGGGGCCATCTGGGTGGCTTAGTCAGTTAAGTATCCCACTCTTGATTTCAGCTCAGGTCATGATTTTAGGGTCATGAGATTGAGCCCTGTGTCAGGCTCCATGCTGCGTGTGGAGCCTGCTTGAGATTCTCTCTCTCCTTCTGCCTGCCCCCCCCCCCCCCCCCCCGACTCCTGCTCTGTCTCACAAAACAAATCAAAACAAAACAGTTTTTTTGGGAAGAGCTTGTGTCAATGACATGCAAATAAGATGGTTCAGATATCACCAGGACAGGGGCGCGTGGGTGGTTCAGTCGGTTAAGTGTCTGCCTTTGGCTCAGGTCAATGATCTCAATGTCCTGAGATCGAGCTCCACATTGGGCTCTCTGCTCTGACAGGAGCCTGCTTCTGCCTCTCCCTCTGCCTGCTGCTCCCCCTACCTGTGCTCTCTCTCTGTAAAATAAATAAATAAAATCTTAAAGAGAAAAAAGAAATCACCAGCACATATGCTTGTTAGAGTCTAGAAAGTCTTATCTAGAAAAATTGTGCTGTTTTAAATTTTTTTCTGGGGTAGACATTCAACTTTTAAATTTTCAGCCTTTCTTCTATAAGCATGCAAAACTATAAATTTCTTCAAATTATTTTTTTAACCTTCCACAAGTTTTGATATGTATTATTAATACTATTTAATTCTAAATATATTTTAATTTCCATTGTATTTTCTTTGACTCATACATTATCTAGAAATACTTTAATTTCCAGTCGTAAGAGGCTTAAATTATCTTGTAACTGACTTTTAATTTGATTGTGGTCAGAGAATATGCTGTGTGTGATAGGAATAATTTGAAATGTGTTGAGACTTATTTTATGGCCTAATTTGAGACAATTATTATAAATGTTCAATGGATCTTGAGGATAACATGTATTTCCTATTGTTGGATGCATAACCCTACAAATATCCATAAAATTGAACTTGGGATGTAATTTTTGTCTGCTTGAATACTAATAATTGAGAGAGGAATGCTAAACTCCTGGTATGATAGTACATTTATACATTTTTGACATTCTGTTAACTTTCACTTTATGTCATTTGAAGTTATTTTATTGGGTGCATATATGATCCTTATTTTTTGGAAATGTTTATCATTAAGCAATGACACTTTATAAATGCTATTTATCTCAAAATTAAGTTTTCTGACATTATTTGTTTCCTTTTTTTTTTAAGATTTTATTTATTTATTTGACAGAGATCACAAGTAGACAGAGAGAGAGAGAGAGAGAGAGAGAGAGAGAGAGAGAAGCAGTCTCTCCGCTGAGCAGAGAGCCCGATGTGGGACTCGATCCCAGGACCCTGAGATCATGACCTGAGCCGAAGGCAGCGGCTTAACCCACTGAGCCACCCAGGTGCCCCTATTTGTTTCCTTTTGATTAGTACTTATCTAATGCATCTTTGTTATATATAAAATTTTTCCAGGGGTGCCAGGGTGGCTCAGTCATTAAGTGTCTGCCTTGGTCTTAGGTCATGATTCCGGGGTCCTGTTATGGAGCCCCCCACGTCAGGCTCTCTGCTCTGCAGGAAACCTGCTTCTCCCTCTCCCACTCCCTCTGCTTGTGTTCCCTCTCTTACTGTGTCTCTCTGTCAAATAAGTAAATAAAATCTTAAATTTTTTTTCTATGTTTGTACCTTTATATCTATTTCTTAGGAATAACATTTAGCTGATTAAGAAAAATCTGACAATCTTAATTATGAATTACATTTACATTTATTATTATCATGGATATATTTGGACTCATTTGGACTCATGGATATATTTGGACTCATGGATATATTTGGACCAATTTATGTTGTGCTTTCTATTTGATCCTGGTGTTCTGTGCTGTTTCCTGTCCCATTTCTGACCTTATTTAGATTATTTTTTCTTGTTCAACCTCCACCCCCCATCCACCTCTCCCTGTACTTGTTAGGATTATACACACCACGTATCTCCTTTTCCTGGTTTTCCTTGTAGGCTGAAAGTTTAAAATTAGCTTCTGAATTTCTTGAATAATGTAAGGGTCTTATGGTTGTTTATCTTTGATTATCCCTGTCTGGGCTTATGTGCTGTTGTTATTCAAGATTTTATTTCCAGCATTAAAAAAAAAAGTTTTGCCATTTAAGTATTGTTACTGTATTACATGGAAAGATTTCTCAGATTTGTCTGCATCCTTACCAATTTCTTTGCTCCAATCTTTATCTCAAATCTTACTTTTTGAATCCTTTTCCTTCTTTTTGAAGTTTATCATTTAGAAGGTATTTTTTTGAGCATTAGTGGTAAGCTATCACGGTTTATGGTTATCTAAAAATGTCTTTGTATCACCTTCGTTCTTCCAAGTCTTCCTGAGTATGTAATTCTAGAGTTACAGGTATTTTCATTCAACAATTTGACCATTACATTCGATTCTGGCTTCCAGTAATACTCTTGAGAAGTTTGATGTCAGTCTGGTTTTCATTTATTTAAAAATCACCTGTGCGTGTGTATGGCTATTTTTAAGATATTCTTCTAAGATTTTTAAATGATCTTTCATCTTCACCAATTCCATTTTAATATTTCTGTCTCTGATATTCTGTGTTACTCTGATTGTAATTCACTGGGATTCCTGAACCTAAAAATTGTATTTCACAAATTCTAAAGAATTCTTTGTTATTCTCTCCTCAAACATTTCATCTCCTCCTTCTGCATCGGCTTATTTTCTGAAACATCAGTAAGATCTATTCGTTCTTTAACTTTATCCTCTGTGTCTTAATTTTTTTCAATTTTTTTGAAATCTCCCTATAATTTGTTTTTAATTATGGGTAAATTCTTTAATTCTCCTTTCCAATATGTTAATTATCTTTTCACCTATATCTAATTAGATTCAAAGTCTAATTTTAAACTTTTAGTCTAATATGTATCTATATCCTATTTGTGAAATTTAAGATTTTGGTAATTACATATTTTATTTCTAATATTTTATTTGGTTCTATTTACAACCTGGTCATTTTTAGTAGTCTCTTATTGTTTGTCTTTTGACTCCATTAAAAAATGTCTTTAAACATAATATACGGAGTATTTTATATTCTGAATCAGGTAATTCTGAATATCTGAAGTACTTGGTGGGGTTGGTTATATCTTCTTTTTTTTTTTTTTTTGCCCCCTGACTCTTGCTCTTAGTATTTTATTTCTTTGCTTGCTTAATGGTTTCTATTTTGAGCTCATTTTATTTTTACACTTAGTCTGTGAGAAGTTTTGGGGTCTAGTTTTGGTATCTTCACCCAGAAAGAATGATGTGTTTCTGCTGTGTACTGAAAGTATTAACAGCTAGGATACAATTTTATTTACTCTATGGATTTAAGGCTTCTCTGATTGTACTCAGGAGTGAGTGGACCTATGATTGTGGCTGGTAAATTCTTAAGGGGTAGCTATCATCAATGGTAATCTTAGTTTTTGTTTACTACCACAGCTGTAGCAGACAGAGCTAGGTTTCCTTGCAGGCTCACTGTCCTCCTGGGAGACGGCATTCCTGGCCGCCTCTCATTAATGCAGAAGTCTGGATTCCTTTGGCAATCCGGTGATGCCCATACACCCTGCTTGGAGTGTTTTTGAGTGCATGAAACATAGAGGATTATGAATGATTACAATTACATTGAAGTACAGTTGTTATAGCCTAAATGCATTCCCTCCAAATTCACATGTGTGGTATTTTGAGATGATACCTTTGGTGAGTAGGTCATGAGAGCAAGGGAATTAGTGCTCTTTATAAAAGAGACCCCAAAGGGGCCTTTGCTTTTTCCTGCTATGTGAGATGATGGACCTCTTTGAACCAGGAAGCAGGTTCTCACCAGACACCAGATCTGCTGGTGCCTTGATCTTGGACTTCCCAACCTCCATAAGTGTGAGAAATAAATTTCTGTTGTTGAGAAGCTATCATATTTGTTATATAAAGAAGTCATTGTATATAAGTCTATGGTATTTTGTTATAGCAGCCCAAAGGGACTGAGACAGTGGTTACCAAAACACTACAAAACAAATGTGTGATATATTAATATATGGGCTTTTTAGAAAGAGATTTATTTATTTTTGGAAAGAATGCACGGATGTGATAGGGAGGGGCAGAAGGAGAGGGAAAGAGAGCATCTCGAGAAGACTCCTCCCTGAGCACAGAGCCTGATGCAGGGCTCCATCTCACCACCCTGAGATGATGACCTGAGCTGAAATCAAGAGTCAGACACTTAATGGCCTGAGCCACCAACACCCCGGTGCCCCAATGTATGTGCTTCTTTGTTCATGTGCTAAACAGTGGGATCTGATGCTCTCTCTGCTGTCATAATCGCAAAACAGTCATAAGGAGCATAAACATTAAGTTATTGGCAACAGTGGAAATCTGTGATTTTTATTGGAGGCAAAGACATGGTTATTGCTCAGACTACTGTGATGTGTTGCTTTCATTTGGTAATTAAAGAAATTGTAATTAGAGGTACATGAAAATACGTAATCTTTTCCCCAACGAAGCACAGGGATTCTCACGAAGACCTGGAGAGCCCAGAGACCCCAGGTTCAGATCCCCTGGGACGACTAACCTTCCTTTCCTTTTTTGCTCAAAACTCTGGGCTCTAGGTCTTCGCACTTTCGTCTCGGTTCCTCCGGCTTATGCCTAACAGGTCAGGCTCTGGTTTCAACCCCACCTTTCTTTTCCTGCCTCTGTAAGGATTCCCTTACTTTCTCAGAGGTCAACAATATGTTTCAAAGTTTGCTTCTGTTACTTTTGCAGGAACTCCTTGCTCTTCTTTATACAAATATGGCAGAGTCTTCACACTGGCCAAAAATAGGATTGTAGGCTTCTTCCCTTATTATCAGATCATAGAGGACGGAGGCTTTTCTTTTTGCTGTTTGTTAAACCTGCTGCAGTGGACAAAGTGTCTACATGTAATAGATTCTCAGTAAATATTTGTCGAATGGATAAATAAATCCAAGAGTGCAGGACTCCAAGATTACCTCTGACTTCTCACTTCCCAGAGCCGGCTCTGTGAACTGTTCAAGGAATTTGATAGTTCAGGGTTCTAAGATGCAGTCCTCCTGTGAATACTATGTGACCTGTGTTCACAGCGAATATTCCAGCTACTGATCTATATATAGAGATAATGAGTGAAGCGCATATACTAGGTAGGCATGGCTATATATAGATTTATCCCACTCCGGAGAGCGAGGGAGATGAGAACAGAGCTCTTACACAACTTTAGAAAGATGGTAACATTTTCTGCATTTTTAATTGCTCTAATAAAATCATTTTTTTTTACACAGAATCATTTTACAAGATTGTCAGACACTTAAAGACTTTAAGTACCACACTTCTGTCTGAAGATGGATTAGTTTTCATTTTTGTTTAATATCTCAACCTCAAGGGCAGAATTGGGCAGACTTCTCACTACTTCTGCTCCATTCTGTGCTGCTGCCAGACAAGAGATGATGGGCTATAAATCAAACTTTGGGGCAACTTTAGTAGCAACGTAACTGTTTCCCCAACTGTCATGATTTCAAGCTGCTCTTCAGAATAAGCAAAAACACCCGGATGTGTTAGTGACATTTTCTGTTCTATGAAAGCTTAAAATTGAGTCCTTGCTATGTTTGGCTCCCACTGTAATTAGTCTTTCCTTTATAGAAACATCGTTGCTCCATTACTCCTCTGCCATTTGTTGATAGCAAATTATATATTCCTTTTAGCATCGCATTCACCTTTTATCTTCTAAAATGTGGCTCTGAATAAGAAAAGGACATTTTGTTCAGAATGTGCAGTGTTCTAGAATGCCAAGTCTCTATAGAAAGAAGAAAAATGGGAGCACAAACAGAGAGACCATAATAGAGCCATTTCGGATTTATTATGTTCAACACAACACACTTGGGTACGTACATACACATCTGTTTTGGAGTGGGGAACCATGGCTATAGCTCACACATCCCTTTAACGAAAAGGTCAGGAACAAGCCTTTTTCTCTTTATTGCCAAATACATACTTCCCACCCACTGTTGTGGGAGTCATACGGGCAATAGTCAGGATTAAAAAAACAACAAACAAACAAGGGTAAAGGGGAAGCTGGCAGCATCTCCTTGGATTGAGTTTTGGAAGATGAATGACTGATCTTTAGTAAATATGAATAATTGAAAATAATGAAAAATGAGCAGAATATGTGGATATTTGTTGCGGGTTGAATTGTGTACCCGTAAAATATATATTGAAGTCCTAACTTCTAGCACCCGAGATTATGACCTGATTTGTAAACAAACAGTCTTTAAAAATGTGATCAAGTCAAGTGAGGTCGTACTGGATTAGGGCGGACCCTCCTCTGTGACTGGCATCCTTACCAGAAGAGGGAGATTTGGACACAGAGCGCAGGCACACAGGGGACAAGGCCATGGGGAGCTGGAGGCAGGGATGGGAGGGATTCATCTATAAGCAGTGGAACACCAGGGATTGCCTGCAACAGTCAGATGCTAAAGAAGGAACGCACCCTGCAGACACCTTGATTTCTGCCTTCGAACCTCCAGAACCATGAGAATAAATGTCTGTAGTTTTAGGTTCCCCAGTTGGTGGTACTTGGCTGTAGCAGCTCTAGGAAACTAATACAGTATTTAAGTAAAGTGCTTTCTGGATTTCAATGACTTTTCGAAAAAAATTCTCTTTATTTTTTTAGTATTAGATGGCAGTATACATATTAAATCATGAAATTAAGTGAGATCTTGACTCATTCTAAATTCTGGGAAATCTCCACATTTCTTTTTGTAAAATTGAAATAAAATTTGACACATACAATTATATTAGTTTTGAATGTACAACATAAGGATTTGATAGTTGTCTGTATTGGGAAATGGTTGCCACAGTAAGTCTTGGTAACATCCATCAACATATATAGTTACCGTTTTTTTTTTCTTTCAGTGTGAACTTTTAAGATCTACTCAATGTGGCAAGTTTAAAATGTACAAGCAGGTGTTAACTGTAGTCACCATGCTGTATTATCATACATCTCCAGGCCTTATTTATTATGTAATGGGAAGTTCGAACCTTTTGCTCCTTCTCACCGACCTCTGGCAACTCCCCATCTGTTCTCTGTATCTGTAAGTTCCGTTTCTTTTTTTCTTTTCTTTTCTTTTAGATATCACAGATAAGTGAAAGCATATGGTATTTGTATTTCTCTGTCTGACTTATTTCTCTTAGCATTACCTTCAAGATCCATCCATGTTGTTGAAAATGACAGAATTTCAGTGATTTTTGATAATTCTTTGTATTTTTGTATTATTGATTTTTTGTTTGGTCTAAAACCTAGAAAACCAACTTTTTAAAATTTAAATGCATTTCTTATTACGTTCAGTTTACCAGCTTAGAGTACACCATTAGTTTTTGATGCAGTGTTCAGTGATTCATTAGTTATGCGTAACACCCAGTGCTCATCACATTATGTGCCCTCCTTAATGCCCATTACCTGGTTACCCCATACCCCCACCTCCCTCCCTTCTGTAGCCCTGAGTTTGGTTCCTGGTGTCCAGAGTCTCTCATGGTTTGTCTCCCTCTCTGATTGCTTCCCATTCTGTTTTCCCTCCCTTCCCCTATGATCCTCTGCACTATTTCTTATATTCCACATATGAGAGAAACCATATGATAATTGTCTTTCTCTGCTTGAGTTATTTCACTTAGCATAATCCCCTCCAGTTCTGTCCATGTTGATGCAAATGGTGGGTATTCATCCTTTTTGATGGCTGAGTAATATTCTGTTGTATATATAAATCACATCATCTTTATCCATTTGTCTTTTGAAAGATGTCTTGACTCCTTCTACAATTTGTAGAAATCCAACTATTAGGCCCCAAGGCCCACTGGTCTTTTTGGGTTGTTGCTACATTCACTTATTTTGTCTTCTTCTTAATATTAAATATATATATGTATTTTGTTGAAAACCAGCCATCCTCACTCCTGCTTGCTTCTGGTGCCCCTCCCCCACTCTGAAGGGATTTTCAAACTCCTCCCACAGTTGCCTTACACATCATCCCACCTATTGGAAAGGATCATGCTATGAATAAATAAGAATGAGAAAAAGAAACGTGGGCACAGTTACAAATGTTAAATAAAAATAATGGGTAAATTTGAATTTCTGAGGACTTTTGGGTAATCTGTGTGTTGGCCTGTGGGCTACACAGGCCTTGTTTGTACCCTATTGGCCATTTGTTTGTACCCTATTGGCCATTTCCAGGCCAGGTGTTACCACGGCTCCCCATCTCTGTCCCAGAATACTCTGGGCTTATCTCTTTTAAAGTGCTACATTCTAGTGCAATGGTGCTTTTTTTTTTTTTTAACAAAGTTTTTATTTAACTTCTAGTAACACACAGTGTGGTATTAGTTTCAGTGTACTATATACTGATTCAGCACTTCCATACATCACCGATGCTCATCAGAGCAAATGCCCTCCTCCATCCCCATCACCTGTTTCCTGCATTCCTCGACTCACCTACCTACTGTGACCAGCAGTGTGTTCTCTGTAGTTCAGAGTCGGTTTTTTGGTTCTCTCTCTTTTTTTCCCTTTTTGTTCATTTGTTTTGTTTCTTAGATTCCACATATGAGTGAAATCGTATGGTATTTGTCTTTCTCTGACTGACTTATTTTAATACTCTCTAGCTCCATCCATGTCATTGCAAATGGCAAGATTTAATTCTTTTTTAATGGCTGAGTAATATTCCAGTATGTACGTGTGTATGTGTATACACACACACATCCCACATCTTTATTCATTCATCAGTTGATGGACACTTGGGTTGTTTCCATAATTTGGATTGTAGATAATGCTGCCGTAAACATCAGGGTGCATGCATCCCTTTGAATTAGTATTTTCGTATTTTTTGGGTATATACCTGGTAGTGTAATTGCTGGATTGCAGGTTAGTTCCATTTTTAACATTTTGAGGAACTTCCATCTGTTTTCCAGACTGATTTCCCACCAACAATGCATGAAGATTCCTTTTTTCTCTCCACATCTTCACCAATACCTGTTGTTTCTTACAGTGTTGATTTTAGCTATTCTGACAGGTGTGAGGTGGTATCTCATTCTGGTTTTGATTTGCATTTCCCTGACGATGAGCATCTTTTCACATGTCTGTTGGCCATCTGAATGTCTTCTTTGGAAAAATGTCTATTCATGTCTTTGGCCCATTTTTCAGTTGGATTGTTATTTTTTTTGGGTGTAGAGTTTTATGAGTTCTTTCTATATTTTGGATACTAAGCCTTTATTGGTATGTCATTTGCAAATATCTTCCCCTATTCTATAGGTTGCCTTTTAGTTTTGCTGATTGTTTCCTTCACTGCACAGAAGCCTTTTATGTTGATGTAGTCCCAAGAGTTTATTTTTGCTTTTACTTTCCTTGCCTTAGGAGATGCCTCTAGAAAAAAGTTGCCATGACCAGTGTCAAAGAAGTTACTGCTTGATTTCTCTTCTAGGATTTTTATGGTTTCAGGTCTCACACGTACCACATCTTTATTAATTCATCAAGTGTCTTTAATCCATTTTGAAGTTATTTGGGGATATGGTTTCTTATTTAGCTAATTTTCTAACTCTGTCTCTGGTCTGTCTCTGCCACTAGAGTCTAAGGGCTTGGGGGCAGGTGCCATTTGCATTCCGTCTTTGAATGCTTTGTTTTCAGCACCCTGTCTGGCAAAGAACAGGCTCTCAGCCTTGGAACAACAGAGTCTCTGCCCTTAAGGGCCCTGTAGTGCAATCTGGCACCTCTTTTCTAAAGCAACATTGACAAATGGCAACGGCTTTCTATCAAGCCCACATTTGTTAATGCTGCTTTTAACAAAAGATGCCAGCATGTTGTCCTGCCTCCTATACAGGACGGAAACAGAGCAAAGTCATCTACACAAAACATGACTTGCCCGGAGCTAGGCCTCCACGTCGGGGAGCGAGATGCAAGAGAGAGGAGTCAAGAAATTTACAGGTGTGTTGAGGATACGGGAGATACATTCAGATTTCTGGTTATTCATGTTCTTCTCTCCCACTCTCTCCCTAGCAGTGACTTCAGTTACCTGTGGAGGGCCTGGCTTTAAATTAGTGGTGGTGCTGCTCTTGACTTCTGGGAGCAGATCTGAGCTCCTCCATATTTTACCTGATCTGTCAGGTGTTGCCAGTAGCTGCAAATTAATCTGCCCTGTCTCTCCCCCACCACCCCCCATCCTACCGTACTTGTTGGCCAGGATTTACTGGCTGTGGCCGTTCCGTGTGAACGTGCTTCCTGATTATTTATTTCCAGGACGTGGCCTTCTCACAGGAGCTCCTCCAGCCCTCTGTCCGGGCAGCCTTGTCCACCGGCTGCCGCAGCTGCCGCGGGCACCCTGCCAGCCGAGTGCTGCAGGCAGAGAGTGGCTTTCTCTGTATCTTCTAATCCCCCTTCCCCTTCCCTGCCATGTGTATTTCCATGATAAATCACCCAAGAAAGATTTTCAATGTGTTTTGACAGGATGAAACTGTGTGATTTGGCTTGATCTCGTTAAGAGCCCTGTAGCCAAATCCCTCCGAAGCATAGAAGACAAGGAAAGCTTGCAAACTGTGGATGGTTTGTCTTTCTCGCTGAGAGGGACACACTGAAGGACCTTAACTGACATGGCTGACTTCCTGTCTTTGACCTCAAGGAGAGAGGGAGAGAAGGAGGCTCCCTGCAGGCACTCCCCTGCAGAGTCCTGGTGGAAGTGACATGGAGGTCAGCGCAGGCTTTCCAGGATGTGGCACCCACGCAGGCTGCTAAGGACCATCCTAGCCCTCTCATTCATTCATTCATTCATTCTCTCATTTCACAAACGTGTCAGTGCTAAATGTAATAGGCGGTGTGCTAAATAATAAATAAGACAAAAATCTATGCCCTCAAGTAGCTCGTGGCGTGGTAGGGAAGAGACATACAGATGGATAATTAGACATCAGTGTGTGGAATGCCATGGTATAAAAAGGCCCGTGGTATTACAGTGAACAAGGACATCTCACTGCATCTGGAAAGGTGGTAATGAGGACGAGCTTCCTGGTGGAAGTGATGCTGAGACCGGTTTCCTAGGAGGCACAGGTGTGAGCATGCTGGAGCTGGGGGGTGGAGGTGGGAAGTCTTGGGCAGAGAGGGCAGCTGTGAGCAAAGGCCTCTGTGCCCATCCCTGTTGTCTTTGTTTGCAAGGTTTCTCATGGACTGTGATTCTCCTCTTTGTTTCTTTTGTGTTTTCCATCTTGAGATGTGTGTTCACTGTCCTCCCTGATTCTGTGTGGATTTCTTTGCAGGGACCGAATTTCTGCATTCTGCTTCAATGATCTGGACCATCTTCAGCCCACTCCTTGGTTCTAGGTTCACCACTGTCCTCTTGACACGGACAGCTTGTGGTGATTCTTAGGGAATTCATAACCAGTTAAAAGACCAAACATACTTCCCCAGAAACATGGCAGTGCCCTCTGTCTAGCTTGACAGGAAATTTGAAGTTGGGTTTGTGTTTTCTCCATGTTTTTATTCCCAACTGCCTTGTGCGTAAGAGGGGGAGAAGGACAGTGGGTGGCCTAGCTAACAGGCGTCCTGTGTATTCAGGGTCTTTTATTATTCTGTCTCTTCAAAGAATAGGGAACAGTGGTACCCACACCAATTTATGAAAACTCAACTTACCGGCACAGTCAGAAGGAGCCTGTAGGATTGAGAGAGGGCCCACACGGTCATGTGACCGCTAGCGCACGTGACACGGAGGCCATCGCAGAGTGGAGTGGGTGTAACTGGATAATCAGAGCAGGGATGGTGATAGAGATGGAGTGCTCTTTGTCCCGTCCACAGAGGCTCATGTTTAGGACTCTGCCTTGGCTAGACAGGAAGAAGCATCTTCTGTGTGTGTGAGAGAGGCGGGAATGCTTTCTCCAGGCCATTAGCTTAAAAAGAGTGCGGTATCTTGGCTTTATGGAAGTGCCAGAAAAGACGATGCAGTGTCTAAAGGTCTGACCAAAGCCAGGGTTGTAAACTACGTTTTATTCATCAGGATGGATGCCCGAGTACGCTGAGCCGCTGAGAATGCTTTGTCCTTCGTACATGGGGATGGAGCCTCTGGGCACCATTAGTTCCTCATAAGGCAGTAAGTCCACTTACATTTGCATGAACCTTGCTTTTATGCATGTGATTCAAATTACAGAGGGAACTTCTTTTGGGGGAAGGGTTGGGGGGAGGAGATTGCCAAAGGAAGAATGAGTGTTTCTGTCCTTCAGGAAATTTAACCATCAGCTGAGGCTTAGTCCCTGGAGTCTGATTCAGGCTCGGCTTCAGCAGCTCTCAGGAGTGTGAGCTTTCTTGGCTCTCCCCAGTCACCCTGGGCCCCAGTCACCATCTCAAGGAGAATCTGGAACTGGAGTCCTTCCTGGAAAAGCCCGAGACTCTGCATTCAACCCCACCACAGTGGCACGTGGCTTCTTGCAGTCTTGGCTCCTGCCCTTGGTGGCTGTGATTCTAGAACCTGCTTGCGGAGGGCAGAGCGTCATACTGTCACTGATCGGACGGCTGCCTGCTGCTTGCTCCCTCGGATCTTGGTTCCAGAGCCTCCACCACTGAGACCCGTCTCTGTCACTGGACTGTGTCCTGCATCTTTCTGTAGCCTTTGTCAGTGTGGCCATCACTAACTTGGATGATGGTCATTCCGCTGTAGTCTCCCTGTGGTGCCCGTTGCCGCTGCAACCACCATGGCTACCGGTTTATGCCTCAGGCAGCTGGACGACTGAGTTCTGTGCACAACTTGTATCTCTTGGATTTGTCCCATTTTTAGGCCCTCAGGGCCAAGAGAAAGAGGATCTCGTGACATAGCTATCCCAGTTGCTACTGGACTTTCAGAGATAACCGTCCTGGCAGAAGTGAAGGGCAACACTCGCCATGTTCCTCAACCAACCCATGCTTGATGGAGAAAACTTAGTTGAACCCGGGAAGACCTAGGGCAAATTTTAGTTATGCGCTCTTTCAGTGCAAGAATATATGGTTGTCATCCCGTTTCTTGATCCTGCCAGCCGGAGGGAATAATAATAGCTTCCTCCCAAGAGCAAGGCAAATAATATGCATTTATTCTAATGATCACAGCCACCTTCCACAGACACTGTATCTGTGTTACAGATGAAGACTGGTTCAGAGAGGGAACGTGATTGGCCCACATCACATAGAGAGTAAGGGGCCCAGAGCTCAGATTTTTCTGCTCAGATTTTTCTGGCCTCTAAGCCTGTGCACTTTCTGCTCCATGGGGTTTCTTCTTCTCCTTCCTTTCTGTAGTCAAAGGAGAGCCTGCCCCAGGAGAGGCTTCTGAAGCAGGTCATCTGAAGCCAAATCATCTGTTTGGCCTTAATCATCTTGATAAGTATTCATTATCGTATTTGAGCCTCAGAAAACCTCTGTGAAGTTGGTAAGACAGTGAAGTACGAGAATAGTAATTGTAAATTGAGGAGACTGGAACTTAGAAGGGTTGAATGAGTTTCCTTATGAGGTGATAGAGAATAGGGTTACTTCTAGGTTTTCTGGGTAAAATGCCTGTGAATTTTGAAGTAGTCTCATTTTAAATCTGATTACAAACATGACTTCTATTTCTGATGGAAGGAAGAAAAAAAAAAACCCGCAGGGAATAAAGCAAGGATCACACATAGATCTGACTTTGAAAGAGCCCGTGTCCTCCCGTCTGCCTCTGTCCATGCAGGGGTGACCCCGTGTACTCTGGGACGTGACTGTGCCCAGTCACGACCTGACGGCGTGGGGTGGCACGCTGAGGAGGCTGACCAAGAATTACCTACCTTTCCTCCATGCGGCCCTCACTAGCGTCTTCTCAGATTTGATCCTCCATCCCGACATCTTCTTCAGCCTTCTCTCTTGTCTCTGAAGGTTCTACCCAGAACTGCTTAGGACGAGTGACTGCCATGATGCTGTCCCAGCTGGGCCGTTGACCACGACTTGGGTGGTTTATGCTCACTTGAGGGTGCCAGGAGTTTCCTTGGGTAGAAGGGATCAAAGAGACAGTATGTTCACATCCTTTAAAACCATTTATCCCCCTTAGACCTTGAAGGAATGATTAAGAGTGTCTTCAAAAAGTTGTCTCACTAAGGAAGAAACACTTTTATAATTAAATTAGATTGTGTTGGGCCAAATGGAGAGTGAGAAGTTCTTTTTGATTGCCATCAAGTGATCCATTTACTGGAGGGCAGTGGCCTTTGCCTCCTCAGCTGAGATGTGCCGGGGTCAGGGCTGGGAACTCTCCCAGGGTCAGCGGCAATGGGGGATATAGAAGAGCAGCCTTAGGAGGCAAAGGGCGAGTGGTCCGAGCAGGCCCTGGGTCGGAAATCTGATTTCTCACCTGTGCTGCTCACCGATTTCTTACAGTCCCCATTTCTTTACTTGCTCCTGTTCGGCTTTGCGGAATGTAGTAGAATATGCTGATGACTGCCTGGAATTTTGAGCTTATCAAATTCACACAAAGACTCGGAAACACACTGATAAAATATGGAGATTTCTGAGATAGAGCAACTGATGGAAATAAGTCTTACGTTCTCATAGCTCTTTGCTGGCTGGGCTTGAACTCACTGAAAAGCAGTCTGACTCTGTGTCTGGGCACTTCTGTCTCCCTTTCTCCTTCTGCCCTCTAGCCTTCCCTGTTTGCACCCACTTCTCAGCCTCAGCCTGAGAAAAGAGCAGTGCTCCTCAAACCTCGCTGTGAGAACTGGTCTCCCAGAGATCCTGAGAAAGTGCGGATTCTGAGTCACCGGAGAGGGAGATCCCAGGGGGGTGCGGCTGCACTCCGTGAGCACCACACCGTGAGGTCAGGCCTGGGCTCTGAGCCTCTCTGGGGTTAGGACAGCCTTGAGGAGGCTGCAAGCTTGGCTGCAGACCAGCCGCAGCGACTGGGTCTACGAGACTTGCTATCAAGCTGGCGTGGGCTCAGGGTGACCCAAAGGTGTCAACACTGAAGGACAGAACAACCATTTGGCCCATTTCCTCGTCTGCGTGGAGCTCTAATGTGGCTAGACTCAGGCCCAGGGCTTTCTCTGTCCCCTGTGACCCCACCGGGCCAACCCTGCAGCAGTTACTGCTTCTGAGGTCTTAGTTTCTGGAGCATTCCTGCAGCCGTAGGGAGGGACACAGACCGCACATGCTTTCCTTCCTGCGTTCTCTCCCTGGCCTGGCATCTTGTGACGAGAGGACCACTTTCCTCTAGTTCCAGGGACACAAGAGCAGTGCTTATGGGACAGTTACAACACAGGCTGGAGTGAAAGGGAAAAGGTGGAATCTGCTGGCGTGATCGCTGAGCTGCTGCAGGTTGATACCGACTGACTTGACTGTTTTTCAGCAGTCAGAGACAAACCGTTTGGATTTTTCCCACCTCCCCCAACCCCTTGACAGTCTGTTCTTCTGGGCCTGTTACCTGACTGTGACTGGGGAGGTCTGGAATAGCGTGGGTCACCCTCTGCGATGACATGAATTTCTGTGTAATTACGGTTTTAACCATTTATCCTTAAGCACCCTGGGTGCCCACCTGGCTCCCTGCCTTATTGGATCTCCCAGAAACCATGGCGCTGGTTTTCCAGTTAAAAAGGGCCAGTCTTTAAAACCTGGGAACCTTGAGGAGGGGGTAAGATGTAGAGTTTGGAGATCTAAGTAACTGCTGTGTCCTGGGCTGGCAGGTCTAGTCACCGAGGGTTAGTAGGTGTCTGCAGTGACCTGTACTGTGCTGCGTGATTGGTGTGAGCAGTTGTGTAGCTGGCTTCTGACAGACCTGGCATTGGACGTGGCTTTAGGCCCTGGGTTTGATAAGTCCGTCCTATGAACAAATGGTAATAGTGGGTTGCTGCGTACTACGGCAGCTTTGTCTGTAGGCAAAAGGACACTTAAAAAAAAAAAAAAAGATTCATTTATTTATTGTAGACAGAGCGTGTGTAGGAGAACGAGCAAGCACAAGTCGGGGGAGGGGCAGAGGGAGAGAATCTCAGGCAGACTCCCTGCTGAGTGCGGAGCCTGGTGTGGGGCTCAGTCCCAGGACCGTGAGATCACGACCTGAGCCGAAACCAAGAGTGGGGTGCTTAACCGATGGGGCCACCCAGGTGCCCCCAAAGGGATGTTTTTCTAGAGGAAACTGTGTGTATCTCCACAGGCAGGGCCGTGTGTGAGGGGCTTGGTGCAGGCTGGGCAGAATGGGAGCTGCCAGCTGGACCAGAACCACGAGGCCGCAGCTGGTATTAGTGTGGCGGGGAAGGCTCAAAGAGGGATCAAATCATCAAAAGAGGCCCCGAGCCCCACCGAGGGCTGACCTTGAAGCAGGAGGGGTGCCAGTAACAACTTTTTGCCACTCTTACTGTGCTTCTCATCCAAGTCCCCACAGGTAGCTACGTTCCAAGTGGAACTCACTGGTGAGTGTGTGTTTGGCGCTCCTAGCTGTGATCGTTAATGCCACACTGAAGTAGTTCGCTTGCACGTGGCCGCAGGTTCCATTAATTGTACCGAGGGACCGGGGACTTGAGGGTGTGGGGCAGCCCAGTACTCTTTGTCTGAGGAGTCAGTCGTCCGACCTCCAAAAAAATGGAGGCTTTGTTCCTGTCTCTAAGAACTGAGCCGAGGCATGGATTAGCCTGGGTTCAGTAGGGTTTTTTTGTTTTGTTTGTTTTGAGATGATTTCAGGAAGCTGAAGAGAGGGAATGGGGTTAGTGAGAAATGGCCGGAGAGAGCAACACTGGCTGTGTCATGGAACTGCTTCCCCTTGGGGGCAGTGGGACACTGAGGGCGCTGAGAGAACGCACTACGCTGTCTCTCCGCAGCCTGCGAAAGTGGACGCTTCCCCACCGGCCCCTGCTCTCAGTGACTGGGGGCAGCTCTGTCTCCTAGGCTACAGCTGCACAAGGACAGAGGGACTTTCTGAACCTTTGGAGAGAGTCCTGAAGCAGAAGAGCCCTGGAAAGTCTGAGAGGGGACATAGGTGACAGCTCAGAGCTGTCCACCGCAGCCATGTTGAAGTCAAATAGTCTCGCTGGGGCAGGGAATGTGGATGGGCCCCAGGGTTTCCAGTACAGCCTGTTAGTTACATAAACTCTGACCCTGACTTTGGATTTCTGAGATCCATAAAGTCAGCCACTGGTTTTAAGAATAAACAAATACAAAAAGTCCTTATTATGCAGAGATTACACTATCAGCAAGAACTAAAATAAAAATTATCTCGATAAAACTACTTCGAATCCAGAGGTTAGAAAGGCTTTAGCCTGGAATCCTTGGTTTCTAGAAATCAAATTAACTTGGGAAATCAAAGAGAAACAAGAAGAGTTTGAAAATACATTTTCAGTTCTATTATCAGAATAGTAGCAAGCGAAGAAATAAAATAATGGAAGAAAGTATGATTAAGCTGTGAAAGAGCAGAGATTTCTTCAGGAGATGTGTTGCAATGGAGAGGACAAACAGCAAGATAATTGGAAATTAGATATTTGAAAGCGAGGGTAGACAGATATGAAAGGGAAAATGAGTTATGCTTGGGTATCAGGGCTCTGAAACAGGACTTCCTTTCTTTAGAAAAGAGGGAAATACTTTATGTGTTACTAAATCAGAGTGACCGGGATCCAATAAAGGTGAGAAAAGTAATGTATTAGGGAGAAAACTAGAACAACTCTTCAGAAAGTACCGGAATCCATAAGATGACTGAAAAACACTCTTTGAGCAGCAAATACTCCACAGTAAGAGCAGTGGGCCACGATCCTTGCAAACTGGGGATGAAAAAAATTGAGAGAAGAACACTAGGAAGAGGAGTAACTTGGAAAGCTTCAAAATGACACAGACATCACCTGCACCTTGAAGGAACCTACCCAAGAAATACATGGAATTGGTGCAAGAAGAAGGCATAGAGAAAAAAAAAAATGGGAATATTTTTGGGAGCTGAAAATCTGAAGGAGTATATTCAAAAATCATATGTCTGAGCCAGAAGGGAAAGTAAAAGGAAACAAGGTAGGCAGAGCTTAGCACTACCTGTGTTAGAATGGAAAACGATGTCCTTAAGAAGCATCTTGAAAACAGCTAGAAACTGAAATGAGTCTTCCCGAGGGGAACAGGAAAACAGAGTTGGGAATGGGCACACAAGAAAGGCTAGACGTTCTCCACTGACTCTTCCAAATCTCCTGTCTGTCCTTCCAGACCCAACTCTGTGCCTTCTGGACGTAGACTGTTCTCCCTGAAGCTGCTTTACTCTCTAGTCCTGTTGGCTAAGGCCAATGGAGGGCACAACAGGTGGAGAGAGGCTGAGGCGCTAATTCACCGACTCCTGCTCCTACCCCTGCAGTCTGAGCTGGTTATGGCTTCCCTGCATGCTTCCCTTCTGTGCTCTCTTCACCTGCCGGCAAATCCCCAGAGTGCTCCCCAAGCAAGGAAAACTTAGCAGTTCTTAACTGTGTGGGTGAGCAAAGAAAGTCATCTCAAATAAGATCCATGGAGGCTGCCATCACTGCAGAACTCTGACCTTGGCAGTCATGGTTACTTCTTGCAAGAACATCTTGAATACCATTTTTTAAAAGAAAAAAAAATTTTATTTATTAATCTGCTTGGATTACCTCTAAGGAGATTGAGCTATGAGTGAAATTCAGGATTAGTACACAGGAATGGCTTTTAAGAGACTGTCTAGACTCTAGGACTTCTTTGTCTTTCATGGAACTCCCCTTGAATATTTTTAGAGAAAATTCTCTGCACTGTGAGGGAAAGGAAATTAATAAACTTTCTGCCTCCCAGTCTAGTGTCTAATACACTTCACCATCAAAATTGTTTTCTTTGAATATATTTATTAAGATCTTAGATTGCAATTTGTATTTTCTATTTATTTTTATTACAGTGGTATATTAGCTCAAAGTGTACAGCATTGTGATTCAGTAATTCCACATTGTTCTGTGCTCACTGTGACGAGTGTAGACCCCATCTGTCACCAAACAATATTGCTACCGTCTTACTGACTACACTCCCTATGCTGTGCTTTTCATCTCCATGACTTACTTATTTTGTTTTGTTTTTAATTTTTTTTAAAGATTTTATTTATTTATTTGACAGACAGAGATTACAAGTAGGCAGAGAGGCAGGCAGAGAGAGAGAGGGAAGCAGGCTCCCCACTGAGCGGAGAGCCAGATGTGGGGCTCCATCCCAGGACCCTGAGATCATGACCTGAGCCGAAGGCAGTGGTTTAACCCACTGAGCCACCCAGGCACCCTTGGCTTACTTATTTTGTAACTGGAAGTTTGTTCCTCTTGATCCCCTTTATCTATTTCATCCGTCTGTCCACTTACCTCCCCTCTTGCAAACTCTCATTTGTTTTCTATATTTAAGAATAGCTTGGGGGGCTTGTTGTCTCTTTTATCGCTTTGTTCATTTGTTTCTTTAATTTCACATATGAGTGAAGTCAATATGGTATTTGTCTTTTCCTCACTGACTTATTTCACTTAGCATTATATCCTCTCGGTCCATTTATGTTGTCGTAAGTGGCAAAAATCTCATTCTTTTTAGGGCCAAGTAATATTCTATCACACGTATGTACCACGTCTTCTTTATCCAATCATCTATCAGTGGACACTTGGGCTACTTCTGGACCTTGGCTATTGTAAATAATGCTGCAGTAAACGTAGAGGTGCATCTCTCTTCTCAAATTAGTGTTTTCATTTTCTTAAGGTAAATACTTAGTAGCAGAATTACTGGATTTTTAATTTTGTGGGAATTTGTATACTCTCCCAGTTATCTTTCACCAGTTTGAGTCCCATCAGCAATGAAGGAAGATTCCCTCTCTCCACATCCTTGCAAAGCCTTGTTATTTCTTTCCTTCTTTGAGAGGAAGACGGTGCAAGAACAGATTTCCCCTCAGGGATAGTCAGTGTCTAATGTCAAAATTAGTCTTCTGTTGGGATCTCTTCCCCCAATGAATTGAAGGGCAGAAATGAGGCTCTTCCAACAATAACAGAAACTCATGTGTCCTGGTGAGGCTGAATCCAGGGATTTTTTTTTTTTTTTTTTTTAAGATTCATGTATTTATTTGAGAGAGAAAGTACAGGGGACAGGGACAGAGGGAGAGGGACAGAGAGTCTCAAGCAGACTCCATGTTGAGCGCAAGCCCCATGCAGGGCTCGATCTCACAACCATGAGATCATGGTCCAAGCCAGAACCAGGAGTTGGATGTCTAACCGACTGTGCCACCCAGTTCCCCATGAATTCAGGGATCGTCATTGTCTGCTGTTTTTCCCTCATAACACTAAGTCTTGCTGTCTTCTGGGATATATTCAGGTTAAGGATATGCAAATACAGGGATTAACTGCTTTAGGGTCCTGATTTTGTCAGTGTGGGCCTAGTGCTGTGAGCATCTTGTGTGTCCTGGTAACTCTTTAAATTCTTTAAAAATGAGACACATGTTGGGGCGCCTGGGTGGCTCAGTGGGTTAGAGCCTCTGCCTTCGGCTCAGGTCATGATCCCAGGGTTCTGGGATCGATCAAGCCCCGCATCGGGCTCTCTGCTCTGTGGACAGCCTGCTTCCTCCTCTCTCTCTCTGCCTGCCTCTCTGCCTACTTGTGATCTCTGTCTGTCAAAAAAATAAATAAAATCTTAAAAAAAAAATTAAAAAAAAAATGAGACACATGCAAGGCTTGTCGTTTCATTCAGCCTGGGAGGGGCTGAGAAAATGAAATTCATACCGTGGACAGAGCCCAGGCAACAGCTACTGAAGAATCCAGTGTCTGCCCAGGCACCATGAATCCTCTCCCCTGCAGCTGAGCAAAATTAAACATTCATGGGGATTATAATATAATAATCACATGGATTTAAAATTCTCTAGACCTTGGATTTAAAAGGCCAAGAGAATTTGATTTTGAACTTTACCTTGCAAAAAGATTAAGTTCTGGACATTAATTTTTCCCTGGAAAATTAATAATTTAGGATGATTTACACTCATACTTGGTATACACTATTGGTATTAATGGATTACAATAGTTGTGTACTGTTACTGAAGAGCATTGCAAAACCTTTGATGACCTGTATTATATATCATGGTTAGGCAAATTCAGAATGGGAAATAGTGAATTTTTCAGCTTTGAATTTAATTGAGTTAACGAACTGTGTCATCAGCCCATTCCAGCACTCTTGGAGAGCAGAATGCTGCCTGCCCTGCGGTGGCCCCAGAAGAACCCACAAGGAAGCAGTTGTTGGCTTTGGGAGATGGACCTCATGGAGATGGACCTCATCCCCACTTACCTGTCTGAACATGGGATAAATGCGGTGGTTCTCAGTGGTGACTGCCCATTATCCTGAATATCCTGAAATATCCCAATATCCTGAATATCCTGAAAGTTAAAAAAAAAAAAAAAAAACGAATATCCAGGGAGCAGGTGCCTGGGTGGCTCAGTAGGTTAAGCATCTGACTCTTGGTTTTGGCCTGAGTCATCACCTCAGGGTCCTCATCTCAGGGTCTGGGTTTCTGCTTGGATTGTGACCTCAGGGTATTGGTTTTGGCTTGGGCTGTGATCTCAAGGTCATGATCTTGGGGTCGTTATCTCGGGTTCTGAGACCCAGCTCCATATCAGGCTCCGTGCTCAGTATGCAGTCCGGTTAAGACTCTCTGCTCCTCCCCCACCCAAATAAATAAATTTTAAAAAATAATAAATAAATAAATCCCAGTGCCCAGGCCGCCTCCCAGACTTACTAAATCTGATTCTTTGGAGGGTGGAACCCAGGAACTAGTATTTTTAAAGTTCTCCCAGTGTTTGCTGTGGTGGTAAAAGTTGAGAACTACTTCCTTAGAAGCTGAGCAAAGAAAAGAAGGAAGGATGGAGCCCCGGTCAGTGTTAGGTTACTGCATACCCCCTTCTTCCTGTTCCCAAGTGGGGTAACCTTAGAGATCGGTAGTCCTGGCCACTTTCTGATCTCACTCATTACCCTTCAAGGTAGTAGAACAGATTTTTGACGGAAGGACATTGGGAGAAGTAACTGGGAATACATGTGCCTCTTTCTTTCCTTTGGGTCCTCCTACTGACAGAACTGTTTGCGCTTCTCCGGCTACAAGGTAAATGTAGTGGTTTTTTTGTTTGTTTTTATTTTCGTTTTTGTTTTTTTGTTTTGTTTTGTTTTAACACTAAGACCTTCTGCTTGTTTTGTTTTAAAGACTTTGGCTTTTTATCAAGGTCTGTGTTGGTTCATCTCTGCTAGTTAGTGACTGGGCAGAGATGTGAGAATGTGGACCACTTGGTCCAGATTTTAGTTATGTTCTCCAACTAGCTTTTTCAATTAAAAAAAAAAGTCAATACTTCTTACATTTATCTGCCTGACTTCTGTTTTGTTTTGTTATTTTCCCTCAGTTTGTTGAGAGAAGATGAACAGAACAAACCAGGACATGGGGCGGACCGAAGGCAGGGTAATAAATTGACAACCCTACTTGTTTATTATTATTATTATTATTTGTTATTGAAGTACAGTTGACACACAATGTTACATTATTTTCAGATGTGTAAGATAGGGACTTGACAACCCTGTCCACTGTGCTATGCTCACCGCAAGTGCTCACCATCATCTGCCACTGTGCAATGCTATTATAATACCACTGACTCTATTTTTTTAAAGATTTTATTTATTGGGGCACCCGGGTGGCTCAGTGAGTTAAAGCCTCTGCCTTTGGTTCAGGTCATGATCCCAGGGTCCTTGGATCGAGCCCCACATCAGGCTCTCTGCTCAGCAGGGAACCTGCTTCCCCCTCTCTCTCTCTGCCTGCCCCTCTGCCTACTTGTGATCTCTGTCTGTCAAATAAATAAATAAAATATTTAAAAAAAGATTTTATTTGTTTATTTGAGAGAGAGCCGGCATGAGCAGAGGGGACGGGCAGAGGGAGAAGCAGACTCCTGGCTAAGCAGGGAGCCTGATGCAGGACTCCATCCCAGGACTCTGGGATCACAACCTGAGCTGAAGGCAGATGCTTAATGGACTGAGCCACCGAGGTGCACCTGATTTTTAAATTTTTATAACTTATTCACTCAATAACTGGAAATCTGTATCTTCCACTCCCCTCTGCCCATTTTGTCAGTCCCCCTAACTCCTCCCCTCTGGCAACTACCAGTTCTCTGCATTTATGGGGTAGTTTCTGTTTTTTTGTTAGTTGTTCATTTTGTTTTTTAGGTTCTACATATAAGTGAAATCATGTGGCTTTTGTCTCTTTCTGTCTGATTTTTTTTAAAATTTATTTATTTGACAGACAAAGATGACCGAGTAGGCAGAGAGGGAGGCAGAGAGAGAGGAGGAAGCAGGCTCCCCGCCGAGCATGGAGCCCGATGCGGGGCTCGATCCTAGGACCCTGGGATCATGACCTGAGCCGAAGGCAGAGGCTTCAACCCACTGAGCCACCCAGGCGCCCCTCTTTCTGTCTGATTTTTTAAAAAAAGATTTTATTTATTTATTCGACAGAGATCACAAGTAGGCAGAGAGGCAAGCAGCAGGGCTGTTGGGGGGGGAGCAGGCTCCCTGCTGAGCAGAGAGCCCGATGTGGGGCTCAGTCCCAGGACCCTGAGATCATGACCTGAGCCGAAGACAGAGGCTTAACCCACTGAGCCACCCAGGCCCCCTTCTGTCTGATTTTTTTTTTTTTTTTGCACTTAGCATAATAGCCTGTTGGTCCTCCATGTTGTCATAAATGACAAGATCTCATTCTTTTTTATGGTTGAGTAATATGCCTGAATATGTATAAAGTGGAATCTGTATATGCATGCCTATATACGTGTGTGTGTGTATCTACACCACATCTTCTTTATCCATTCATCTGTTGACGGACACTTGGGTTTCTTCCATAGCATGGCTATTATAAATAATGCTGCAGTAAACATAGGGGCGTGTGGGGTGCCTGGCTGGTTCACATGGTAGATTGTGTGGCTCTGGATCTTGGATTTTTAAGATCTATGTTGGGCATAGAGATTACTGAAAAAGAAAAAAAAACCGACAGGGGTGCATATATCTTTTCAAATTAGTGTTTCACAATTTTTAAACCAAGAAATATTTGTTTGACAGTTTTATAAGGGGGTGGAATTTATATGCTAAGAACATTTTATCCATCTTTATGTCCAAAATTACCTGCATTGCCCCAGATGTAACCTAACATTTTAACTTTCTGATTTTCTAGATTTTTATAGCACTCATGATTGGATTGGATGGGTTTGGTCATTCAGACTCACTGAGGATAGAAGTAATTTATAGAAATACTTGCTAAGTCTTATTCAAAGTATTTTGAAAAATTCTCCCCCCCCCCACCAACCCTGGCTTCTATGTAGGCAAAGTATTTCACACCTGTTGGTTGATTCTGCTTTAACTTCGTTTTTCTTTTGCAGTTTTCTGAAATAGGCACCTTCTGTAGAGTAATACAAAAGGTTTGTAATGTAGACAGTAGTGACTGCCATTCGCAGAAAACCGTATTGCACAATGTCGGGTGGTGCCGCCAGCATCACATCACTGCAGTCACAGCACGAAACCTGTATATGTACCTTGTGGGAATGATCAACACAGAGAGGTGAGCGCCAGCTAGGATCGCCTTCTCAAATTTTCACTTGGGGCACTGCCTTATCCCGTAGGAGCTGGATCACAGTTTGCCTGATGTAATCGTGTGTGGAAACTGATACCACAGTCCAGTGCATTCCGTGATGCATTAGTGTCCCTTTTAGACCGATTACACTGGGCACCTACCTTCCTGGCTCCTCTCTTATCCAGGGGCTAACCAGAATGAAATAGCAGAGACTGCGAGCCAAAATGCCAAAGAGAGGCCAGGCTTCAAGTTCATGGTATGTGGATTATTCTGGCGATGGTGGCTAGGTTACAAGTGGAGGGCTAGGGCATGATGTACTTACATTGTAGTATAAGGCCCAGAGGCCTTACCAGGTAGATGAATGGAGTGAGGATTCTGATGATGAACCATTGAGATACTATGATGATTTTTGACTTCACAAACATAGGAATTAAAATATTATGTATCTAGGATCCCCAGAGCAAATTAGTGTAGCATTGGAATAAAAGTATAATACTTTCCATCACTGCGATGCAGTGAACTATGATAGTCTTTAAGAATTTAAAACTGTTCATGTGTATGCCCTGTTGGTATTATTATATTGATTGCATGATATAAACTTGCTGAAATTTTTCATTAGTATGTAACTGGCTTATAGATAATAATACTCTCCTTTTAAAAAAGATTTTATTTATTCATTTGAGAGAGAGGGAGAGAGTGAGACAGAGAGCGCCAGCATGAGTCAGGGGGAGGGGCAGAGAGAGAGAGAGAGAGAGAGAGAGATGCAGACTCCCTGCTGAGCAGGAAGCCTGATGCTAGGCTTGATCCCAGGATCCTGACATCATGACCAGAGCTGAAGGCAGTTGCTTCAGCAACTGAGCCACCCAGGTGCCCCAGAGAATTATGTCAGCTTCCTTCAGAGAAAATCAGAAATCGGCATCTGCAAAGATAATTAAGCAAAGACACACTGGATTATTTGGGTCATTTAGGAGCCAATGGAGTTAACCACCTTAGGATCTCTTAGTCCTTGTATTAAAATGTAGCACTGTTCTTTTATCCATCTGTCATCAGGTGCAAATAACCTGAAAGCGCACAAGAACTCAGGGGTGCTCGTGTCCTAGGTCAAACCCTGTGTCACCTGTAATTGATGAAGAGGCTCCTTCTCCATCTAGACCTTTATTCCTCATGAAATTTGTGTCACTCCATTCACTGGTGGCACTTTGTGCAACTTACCTCCTTCTTCAATCTTGGAAGATGGACAGGGGCCAAATATTACTTTGTACCTAATAGTTTTATAAATTAGGAAATTCACTCAGTGTAACAATTAAGAACCGTGTCTATTTCATCTATTATTCCCAGCATAATTTTTAGTGTAGAGAATGTATTTAGTGAATGCACATTGATTAAAGGGACCTATTTCTGGAACTTTTGCCCACCAACATATTTTACTGAAGCACATTCAGAAGTCAAAAATGTATCAGCTCCCATCTTGTTTTAAACTGCTGAATGACCCATGAATCAAATAAGTGGTAGCTTCATAATCTTTAGAAGGTTCAAATTTGATGAAAATCTGACATCATTTCTAAATGTGACAGTGGTATAGATTGATAATGTAAAAAAAGCGGTTAAATTGGCTGAGATTTCACTTTGCTCAGCAAATCAGCTTTCTAGTCATTAAGAGTTGGCAGGGATGTGATGGAGCATTTGGACATATGAAAAGACACTTGGCAGAACCTTTCTGGTTTACAGTTGAAAATCTGACAAGTTTTTCGAAGAATAATTAATGATAAGTCTTAAGAAAAGACAGGAAGCAGGAATACTCACATTTGTTATGATTATGTTTTTTTTTTTTTTTCTTCCTGCTCTATTCTTCATGTGGGGTTAAT
Organism: Meles meles; assembly: GCF_922984935.1. Classification (NCBI taxonomy): domain Eukaryota; kingdom Metazoa; phylum Chordata; class Mammalia; order Carnivora; family Mustelidae; genus Meles; species Meles meles. The sequence continues at coordinate 113,683,636 of NC_060073.1, read as the reverse complement.
TTTTAGGGCACTGCCTTCAAGCTTAGGGATCCATTCTCCAGTCATTTGCAATCTGTTGTCTGTTGTTTAGTTCATGGAGTGACTATTTCATTTCAGGTATTGTAACTTGGAATTCTAGAATTTCTTTTTATTTTTTATAGTTTCCATGTTTCTGCAAAGAATCTCCATTTATTTATTTAAGACCATGTTTTCTTTAAGTCCTTGAGGATGTTTATTTTTTTTGAAATATTATTTTATTTCTTTTCAGTGTTCCAGAATTCATTGTTTATGTGCCACACCCAGTGCTCCATGCAATCCGTGCCCTCTTTAATACCAACCACCAGGCTCACATCCCCCCACTCCCTCCCTTCCCAAACCCTCAGTTTGTTTCTCAGAGTCCACAGTCTCTCATGGTTCGTCTCCCCTTCTGGTTTACCCCAGTTCACTTTTGCTTTCCTTCTCCCAATGTCCTGTGTGTTATTCCTTATGCTCCAAAAGTAAGTGAAACCATATGATAATTGACTTTCTCTGCTCAACTTACTTCACTCAGCATAATCTCCTCCAGTCCCATCCAATAATCACTAATTTAAAGCCACTGTCTGAAAATTCCAGCCTATGTATCACCTCAGGGTCTGTTTCCATACATAGTTTTTTTCTTTTTTTTCCCCTTTCAACTGTGGTCCACATTCTCCTGCTTCTTCTTCTTCTTTGTATGTCTAGACTTATTTATTGTACGTGATAAATTGTGGATGATGCATTGTAATGGTTCTGGATTATATTGTCTTCCTTTCTAGAAATGTTGAGATACCTAATTTTTGGGTGTCTCTCCCTGATCTTTGCAGGCTTATTCCCAGCCTTGTCAGAGTCCAGCTGTCCACTAAACCTTTCTGTGACGATGGAAAGGTTATTATTTGCGCTATCCAATGTGGCTGGCACTAGTCACCTTTAGCTACTGAGTATTTGTAAGGTGGCTAATGAGATTGACAAAGTCAGTTTTAAGTTTTATTGAATTTTAATTAGTTGGAATTTGAACTTAAATTGCTCTTTGTTGGTTAGTGGCTACTGTATTGGCCAGTGTGGGTCTAGATTAAATCTCATTCTGGAGTATGGTCCTTCCTCCTAGACCTTTCTGGAATCTCAGTGAATGTCTGGGGTGTTGATGAGTCTCCATTCTGATCTGGGCCAGAACATCTGCATCTCCTGGGATTGTGTAACCTTCAGTATCTTTGTCCTACTTCTTAATCTGTAGCTCCCATTCTTCACCAGGCTTTCTGAGTCTCGTGCTGCTTGTTTACACCCCAGATCTTGGCCAAACACCTGGAGGGAACCTTCACACAGACTTAAGCCATTGGCTTGCTATAACTAGGACTTGGAATTTTTGGCATATTTTGATGTTATATATTTCCTTGTCTTGTTACTGTGCATAAAGTGATCTTGAAGACTTACAGAGTAAGGAAGGCAGTAATGATGGCTTTTTTGGCTCCTTCCTTCCTGTTGCCGAAGCACTTTTCCTTCCCCCATTCTCTCTCTCCTGACGTTGCTCTCTAGTGAGTTACCTATTCCATGTCTGTCTTCCCAGCCAATCTACGTGCTACTTAAGAGCAGAGACTGTGGCTTTTCCACTTTTGTGTCTTTAGTACCAAGAACATGATTGATCCATAGGGATGCTGTATTCATTGAATTTTAGAGGGATTGACAGAAGGCAGGGGGCACTGAACTTTTAACAGGCTGGGCAAACCAACACAGCAAAGGAAATAAGTCCTCGAGTGAGCTCTCCAAGTGAGCTCAACGAGGCAGTTAGACAACAGAGCTGTGTAGCGATTGCTGTCTCATAACCACATGCCAGTAGTCACTCACCATAGCACATACCCTCCCCAATGTCCATAACCCCACCCCCCTCCGACCCCCCTCCCCCCAGCAACCCTCAGTTTGTTTTGTGAGATTAAGAGTCACTTATAGTTTGTCTCCCTCCCGATCCCATCTTGTTTCATTTATTCTTTTCCTACCCCCCAAACCCCCCACGTTGCATCTCCACTTCCTCATATCAGGGAGATCATATGATAGTTGTCTTTCTCCGATTGACTTATTTCGCTAAGCATAATACAAGAGGGCAGATCTTAATGGCAGTAAATAAAAGTTGTGTGAATAAATTCTCAAGCCTACAGTGATATTAAGCACAGACATAACTTGAATAATTGTTCTATGTCAGGCTTTGTGTGTCTCACAACACCCATATAAGGTAGGTGTTACTGTCTCTGTGTAATAGATGAGGAACTGGGTATGGAGAGAAGAAGCACTTGACCAGTTTACAAAAAATAGCACTTGTCAGGGAAGGGGTCCAACCAGGCGATGTGACTCCAGAGCTCATGGCTTTAGCCTTTATACTATCTTGCCTCTTGTATTTCTTTTCTGGTTTATTGTCTTGACATGAGGGAGAACGAGTACAGCATTGCTTACCAGCATCTTCAGCATCAGTATTTTCAGCAGACACACCTGTTCTGCAGGGCTGTGCTTGACTTCAAGTGTTAAAAGATAGAGCCCTTGTCTAAGTAACTCGAAATCTTGTGGGGCAAATAAGACATAGAGCTAAAAGTTGAATAATGATGTAAAACATATGCTAAATATAGTTAAAGATCAAACAGCTATTATCAAAAATTTATTATTATTTAGGATACTTGGGCCAAATGATCATGTAATCTAGCCACATTACAGGTCTGGAAACTGAAAGACACAGAGTTTAACTGACTTGCTTAAGCCCTTAAACACTCATTTGTCTGTCTCTCCCTCCATCCCTCCCCCCAGTATTTACCAGGTACTGACTTTAAGATACTGTGCTTAGGTCTTAGGGGTCTATGTAAGTAAGAAAAAGTTTTTATTTTCAAAGGTTTTATGTATTTATTTTTATCAGGGGGAAGGGCAGAGGGAGAGGGAGTGGAGAATCTGAAGCAGACTGTGCTGAACACGGAGCCCCGTGCAGGGCCCAGGCTCACAACCTTGAAATCAGCACCTGAGCCGAAACCAAGAGTCAGGGGCTCAACTCACTGAGCCACCCGTGTGCTCCAGCAGTCCTTATTTTCAGAGAGCTCCTGTTCCGGTGGTGAGGACAAGCCCATAGCACTAACAACCATTTTATCCACTCTGTAATATTTTTTTGTTTTGTTTATTGTTTGTATGTTCTCCTGCATTGTGGTGAAGGCAGATATGTATGCTTATAAATATGTACTTATATACATCATATTTTTACTTTTTTGTTATATATTTAACATGTTTTATACATATTATATATATACATATATTGTGTGTGTGTGTGTATATATATATATATATTTTTTTTTTTTTTTCTGTTTTCTTCATTCCAATGTCCCCATCTGAAGCAGATCTAAGTTTTGTTGGGCTTAAAGGCCACATACATACTTCTCGTGCTGGGCCCTGTGGGAGGCGCTCGTGTTGCAAGACCAGGTCTAGCCCAGCATCTGTGTCTCAGTGGTTGGCGACTGGGTGCAGTGCATGGTATATTCCTATGAGCCATTCCTACTTGCAGAAAGGCTAATATAGATTAACTGTGAACCATGTACATACACCTCACTAAACCCAAACACTTCAGCTTCCCTGTGGCCAGACACCCTAAGTACCTGCTGTGTCTCCTGAGGGGATGTCCGAGTGGGAAGACAGGGTCCTTTCAACTGAGGAAAGTTAAAATATCTTACTTGTGCAAATATGGCAGGAATGTATGACCACATGTTGTTAGGGACCCTTTCAGGACATTAGAAGGTATACTTGTTAAGTGAGGGGCTCTGAGGCGCCATCTTTGGGCTTACGATAAATCCCCGTGGCACCTGGTCCGTGGGGTAGTGGCTGGGACGTGTAAATTGTGCTCTGGGTGGGTGAGTGATGATGCACAGAGCTCAGCGTCCTAACGCAACGTGGAAAGCGTCCCGTCGATGTTAGGTGCAGGCACGGTGGTGTCGGGAAGTGTCTCCACCCACCCCTGGCGGAGAAGAGGAAGCGGCGACTCTGAAGCAGGGAAACTGTGAGGCGACGCTTGAAGACAGGGCATGTTTGGGGGGTTCTGAGTCTCTGGCAGAGGGCAGTTTCACAGGACTTTGTCTTCTCAGTCCAGGGGTCCTTCCCCATCAGAGCCGCCGCTCACTTGTTCGGAAACCGGTGTTTCTGCGCTCTTTACCCTTGGAAGCTGCTGCAGTGAGCCCAGTAGGCTCCCCCTTCCTGCAGGCTCTTCTGATGATGGGACGTGGGTACTTTGTGCACTGAGGGGTGGGGTGACAGGGCAAGGAGTGCTTGGCTCCCCACATGTTTTTACACGATGACAATGAGCATAGCAAACATTTCTTTCACAAATAGGATTGTATTAATTAATGCGCAGTTTTTTGGCTCCTGATTTTAGGAATTGACTTTTTTTGGTCTTGGTGACATCGCTCCTTTCTCACTTGTGCAGTCACAGATACAGGGGCTACCAACTTGCCTTCACGTCTTCAACACATCACTACTGAATGTCCACTATGTGTCAGGCACAGTTCTAGGCACAGGTGGTATAACCATGGACAAAACCAGTAGTCTCTGCCCTTACAGAGCTTATACAACCATGCAGGGTGGGGGGATAAATACACACATGCAAATATAAAATAAGGTTGGGTAGTATTACAGAGAAAATATTGTTACATAGAAATTCCGTTATAAAGAAAAAATAGAGTAAAGATATAGAATGTGATGGGGGTTTCTTTTAAATAGGGTGATCTCAAATGACCTCTCTGAGGAGGAGACATTTCAGAATTGAACTGAGTAATGGGCAAACCATGAAGGGCAGTAGTAATCCAGGCAAGAAGAACAGGTGCAAAGACCCTAAAAGTGTTGCATACATTTTCATCCTCCCCAGGGAACCTTTGCATTGCATCAAGTGCTTGCTGATGCGGTCTGGGTCCAGTTGCTCTGTTACTGTTACCATTTACCAGCTGAGACCTCTTCAGCTTCCCAAAGGAAGATACAGAGCTATCTACCCTGGAACAGAGACCCAGAAATGGGCCCTAGATTCCAGGAATTTTTAATCCTTTGACTCACAGACATAACAGAACCGTTGCAGCAAGGGGTTACTTTTCCATGATCTTTGGAGCACTGGGGCCAGTTTTTGTCTCAAAATAGGCTGATGAGTTTCCTGTCTCTGCTAAAGGCTCAGCCCAGGGGTCTCTAGGATCTTACTTTTCAGCAATATTACCTTTTACTTGCTAATGTGGAGCTTTATTTGCAAGGAGTATTGATCCTAGCAGCAGGCAGTCTCTGTGGTGTTTAATTCCCTGGTTAGGCATCTGCTTGCTGAGATGTCCAGTGGAAGGCAGTTGGAGCATTCTGGGAAGGGGATGGGCTCTGGGAGCGCAAACTCATCCACCACTCAACAGCCATATGGCCTCGGGCAAATAATGCCTCTGCGGGTCTCAGGTTACTTATCCGTAAAATGGCTAAAAATGAGTCCTCCTTGATGTAAGTCCTTACTTACTTACCTTACTGGAACTTAATTCCAGTTCCCCATTCCTGGACAACTCCTACATGACGTAGTGTTAAAGTACCTTTATTTACTGGCATGATGGGGTAAGAAACATTGAATTGCACGGTGAGCTTGGTCCCTAGATGGCAACGTGCTGGCGGACCCACTGACTTCAATGATCGCTCTTTCACTTTGTCTCTGGGCGGTCAGACAGTGCTTACTGGCCCTTGAGAGAGACAGTAGTTCTGTTATTGGGTGTAGAGACTGGGAGGAGAAACATAGTGTCCTAACTCTACCAAATGGCTCTCAAACTTTGCCCCTCAGAGTAATGGGTGGATCCAAAGGCACCTGGAAGATTAGATACCTGGCCTGGAGGGTATCGTCTGCTTATCTCAAGTTTGAGCTCTCATTTGAGCTCATGTGGTGAGATTTGCTGTGAATACTTGTGGACAGCTCCTGGAAAGATCAGTGTGTTTCCAGGGGGTAGCAAATAATAAGTAGGGTCCATTTTTTCTGTCCAATAATTAAGTTATAGTTTCTCAAAACTTCGTGAGATGATAAGTCTTAAATCATAGCCCACAAAGCCTATCTTTACTAAACACTGAGATGTCTCAGAAAAGCTGTCTGCAGAATAGTTGTCTGAGACACAATCACTGTCTTGCAAGGAAGCACCTGTGCCATTATCGAAACAATGTTGTGTGTTCATTACCTGATGAGTCTGTTGATGTAGCCTCTTTTAAATCACAGGAGGGCATAAGTAAATGCCCTAAGTGATTAGACCTCCCCCTGCCCCCAGCCTAGAAACCTTCATAAATCAGAGGTTTGTATACTAAGGGCTCTTAGTGGAAAAAGTGGTTACTTATTTTAGAAACCGTTATCTTAATCCGTGTTTTCTTCTCCATGTACTCTCATTGTCGCTGTGATGTCCGCGTCCAGTGTAACCTCAAATGAGCCGCCTCCATGCTGCGGAAACCCTTGCTGACAAGGGAACCAGTCCTGAGGGGTGAAGTGTTGGGCAATGTCATCTAGAGGAAGTGACTGCAAGTTGACCCTTGAGCTGGATCTGGGTCCTTGGAAGCTTCAGATCTCCTCCCCTGCCTTTAGAGTGTCTGTTCAGCCACCCTTCCCACAGCTGAGCCACTTTCAAGGAGACAGGCTTGAGAGGGCCGTGTGTTGTTGGGATCATCTGTGTAGTACATTAGACTGAACCCAGTTGAGTCCTCTGTAAACTACTAAGATTCTGGCAGGTGGGTGTGGAGATCTACTCTCATCTCAGGGCTGCTGAAGACAAGCCTCATAAGGAAGCTCCTTTGCATGCTAAACCTGCCACCTACCAAAGGAACAAAAGAAGCTTGTGGAGAAGGCAGAACAGATCCTGTTCTCACTTATTCATTCAGACATTCATTTATTCGTTCATTCAGCCATCATTCATCACATACTGTGTCTCAGGCAGGAATGAGTTTCTTTTTCCTTTTGTATATGTTATCTCATTTAATTCTCAAGGTGCCTTAAAAGGAGTGCTCAGAGTTCCCCCTTTCCACATGAAATGGCCTCGGAAAGATGAAGTATATAACACCAGACTAGAAAGGCCCAAAGCAGGGCTGATAGTCAGCAAGTGTGCGCCAAGGAAGCTGTACTTTTTGTTAAAACATCAAAATATTTCAAAATCTGTAATAACCACTGCCTGGGGCTTCTCAAGTGCCCCCGTCCCGCTTCTCTGGTTTCTTCCCCGCAAATCCTTCCCAGGACTTAATAACGAACGGGTCAGTGCCTGGCATAGCAGGGAGCCAGGCCCCTGCTCCAGCATGACAGCCAGTGTTGGTTCAAGTTGGGCAGTGCCTCTGCCGCGATGGGCAGTATTTGAACATCACCCCTGGACAGAGGGGATGTCAAGGTTTGAAGAGATGGGGCGGGTTGTTGAGAGTCCTAGGGAGGACTTAACCGTGGGTGTTTTGACTCTAAGTTTTATTTTGCTTGCTTATTTGTTTCACCATCATGACCTTATCTCGCAGTGAGAGGAATTAGAAATATCATGTCTATAGATTTTAGATTTTCCTCTCCAAACAAAAATTTTAAACTTTATATGGTTTACTTCCCAACATGTTATTCAATAGATATGCCCAACGTCAGTTGATGTAAACTCTAATGCTTTTATCAGGCAGAAGCAAATAAGGGAAGTGTCATCTGCAAAGGGTTTGGTTCTGGAATTTGTGGGCGTTAGTAAGTCTAGGGTGGAAAGTAGCACCCTCAAATCAGGAGTGTGCTTCGGTTCTCAAGCGTGTCTCATTTCATCCTCACAGCACTCTGGACAGAACCCCTCATAGCAGGAGGGTCCCTGAACTGTCTGAGCATTTGCAGTGACATTGCTGCCTTTTCTCAATGCAGAGCTCACAGCTGGAAGAAAAAGTTCCAAGTCGGGCCAAAGTAGTGCCTACAGACAGTGCTTCGCAGTGATTGAATCTCAGAGCTGAAGAGGCTTTAGAAGTTCTCTAAATCATTCAGTCATAATGTTTTAAGTGGCAACCGTGAACTAGGCTCTGGGAGGCTCTGAGGACACTGCGTCTATTGCTAATGAACCGGGAGGCTCGTTGAAACCGGTCAGCAGGAAGGTCTGACTCCACGCTCTCAGGTAGCCATTGTGGTAGCTGGAGGGGGGCCGTCTGCCAAAGGAAAACGAACTGCCAGGCAGCCTCCCCACCCTTCCATGTTTGGAACGATCCTCTCGTTTGGCTGCAGAAGAGGCCAACACTGGGGTGAATCAGGATCACGCGTCACTGGGTGGCTATGGTGGCAGGTTAAAAGGATCGTAGCCGAAGAGTGGTTTTCGTGATGGGTCGCGATGTCTGGACTGGTTACAGAAGGATCCGAGCTGACGGCTGCGGAGAAAGTGGAGGTTCCATGGCCTGGCTGGGTTCATGAGGCCATGGTTCAGGAGCAGAGGTGATAAACGCTGGTTTTCGGAGAGTGAGAAGAAAGGATGCAGGGAGGGACCCTGTGAGCCAGACGAGGTGTGGGAGCTGGAGGTCATGGCGGCCTGAGGGAGAAGGAGGCAATGCTCTGTGGGGAACGGGAGCGTCTTGTGGGATGCAGGAGGGGGGTTAGGAGGCGGGAGGAGGTGGGAGGATCAAGGTCGTGACTGGAGTGAAGAGCTCCGGGAGCAGTGTGAGGTGCAGGTGTGTGAGGGATACAGGACTGGCTGGCCCGCCTTTGGAGCAGCCCTCCAGGGTGCGGAGAGTGCAGAGTGCCCCAGTTTTCCAAATGAAGGACCCATTGAGGTTCTTAGAGGGCTGGAGGGACTGAGGTCCTAGATGGGGTGAGGGACTCAAGAGCACTTGGAGGAAGATGTGCTGTTGTTTCAGGTTCGAAGGGAATGTGGCAGGGAGTGCCGGTGGCCTCCGTAGCTGTCCTCTCCCCCCGGGCAAGAGAGAGGATGGCTCTGCTCCCAGGATCTTCAGCTTGTTTCAGAGAACTCCTGGCTCCTGGCTCCTGTCGCTGGGGGCAGCCAGCTGAAGCCCCGGTGGGGTCTGCTAGAGAGGGATTGTAGCCCAAGCTCGCAGCTGGCCATGCTGGTTTGCTCCCAAGCTCTTCTCTCCTGCTGTAAGCATCACCCGCCATCAGCGGCGGGTCGCAAATGTGTTACGGGTCAGATTTGCGATTCAGTGAATTATCCTTCCCCCACCCCCATCAAAAAGATACAGTTTCTGGGAAAGCCTAGTTATGTTCAGATTCATTTTATTCCTGCAGTCAAATGCTCTACCACTGAGCTATACCCCCAGATTCGTTTTATTCCTAAAGCCTAAGAGCTGGAAATATGTTATCTCTGTTTTTCAGAATCTGTGCCTTTAGAGGAGGACATTTTGTTGAATTTAGCTCATAGTTTTAGAGGTGTTGCCCTTCACACTGAGACCAGAAGTCGGTCTCTCTCACTAAGTGCTGAATTCTTGAAGGTTGGTTCAGAAAGGGTGTTCGATAAATGCTTGCAGAGCAAATAGTAAGTTTTTGACTATTTCTTGCTATGATGGCAGCTACTTCTTCTGTAAAAATAACCTTTTTCAGCAGTCCTTTCTTTTGCATTCTTGCTGTCTTTGACCCCCGTGACAGTGTAGGCTCTAGTATCTCATACACTGTGTGGGCTTCTTCGTTAATGTCTCTTGCTCCCAAATCTGCTTCTCCAGTCTATCCTGAAGCTTAGTACCTACTGACTGCCCTAAAACATTCTGTTTACCGTGCCAATCCATTGTGCAAAAGCCTTCCTTGGATCACTGCCTAAGTGGTAACATCTAGGGTCCAGGGCGTGGCATTCAATGTCTTCCATTATGTGACCAACATTTTCCCAACTCAGTCTATTATTTATCCTTTAGGAACCTACCTTTTCAGCCACATTGACCAGTGAACTGTCTTCTGTTCATGCCTTGCACTTTCTTACCTCTCTTTCATTTTTTTTTAATGTTCCCTTTGCTTGGAATAGCAAACTTTCCCTTCTTATTTCCTTATTTGCTGCTTTCTGAAACCGAGGCGTGTTAAGAAATTCTGTGGTATTAGCTATAAATACGATGAGAACTCATTCGAGGTGAATCCAATCTTTCACCCAGCCAACACTTACTGAGCTTCTATGTTCGCTCCCATTGGGGAATCATACAAGTAGTGAAAATGTATATGTTAGGCACTATCCTAAGCGCTTAACATGTAATTGTTCATTTAATCCTCTTAATTAATGAAGCTCAAGTAATAATACTTTACCCTAAATGTGAACCAGGTAGTCTCATAGTCTTGTTCAGGGAGACAAAGTTGAGACCATGATACAATTTGGTAACAGGGTTAATCACATGGTGTGTTATGGGATTACACAGTAGTGGTTTTATGTTACCGTAGAACAAATCACCACGAGACAACACAAATTTATCATCTCACAGTTTTTTAGTTCAAAAGTGTGGGCATGGTGTCACTGTATCTTTGTGCGTGGCCTTATTTGCCTGAAGTTAAGGTGTCAGACTGTCTCATGTGGAGCTCGTGGGTCTTTTCCGAGATTACTTGTTGTTGGCAGAATTCATTTCTAGGAGGTTGTAGGACTTGTCCTTTATGTCCTGCTTGCTGTCAGCTGTCATTCTCTTTCCTCTCTTAGGGGCCTCTCTAAGGTCTTTTCCATGTGGCCTCTTCCACCTTCAAGCCAGCAATGGCACCGTAAAACACCTTCATGCTTCACATTTCTTAAACTCTGCTTTTAAAAAAAAAATTTTATTTGTTTAATTATTATTATTATTATTATTTACTTTTTTAAAGTAGGCTCCACACCCTGCATGGAGCCCAACATGGGGCTTGAACTCATGACCCTGAGATCAAGACCTGAACTGACATTAAGAATCAGACCTTTAACCGACTAAGCCACCCAGGTGCCCCAACTGTGATTTTAAAGGATTCATGTGATTAAGTCAGGCCCACATGGATGATCCCCCAGTTAACTCAAGGTCAGCTAATTCATAACTTCAGTGACATTGGCAGCATCCCTTTGCTCTGTAATGCCTTATAATCAGAGTAGTGATAGCCTATCATAATTACATAGGGGAAATTTATATGTAGGAAAAAGTCCTTGTGGGTCATCTTGGAATTCTGCCTGTGGACATATGGGACGAGCCCTTCACCTAATTTTGGGATTGAAATGGGAGCAGGTAAAGCAGGAAAAAGCTTTTCAAAGGAAGTGATCTCTAAGCAGTGAACCAAAAGGTTTATAGAAATTAACCAGGTGACCAGTATGGTAGGGTGATGCTTGATATCAACCAATGTTCTTTTTGTTCTATATATTTCTTTTCTGCCCTGAAATCTTTCATTTATTTTGTGTTTTTGATCTTGATATTTTCTTCTCTAGTGTAACCCATCCATTTATTTCAGGTGGCAGCCAGGGCAGCCTGGGCTTGCAGCTTCAGGAAGTGATGGGTCAATATTTAGCTTTTGTGTTCCACAACAGACCTTTAACATTCATGGAGAACCAGGAGATAAAAGGTGAGTGTTTGTTTTCAGCTCAGAAGTTAAAATCCTGAAGAACTAAGACACAGAATTTTGAATTGTTAAGCTGAGAATCTGTCCGAACTAGTTTTTCCAAATGAGAAGAAAGAAATTCCTCCTAGAAGAAGAGAGGAGAAATTGATGAGAAAAGAAATAGAATTCGAAACCTGTGTACGTATCTGATGAAGGGTGATGTGCCCCCTACTTGGTCTGAGCCCTTCTGAGGGAGGACAGTAGAATCACAGTACAGAGCAGAGGCTCTGAGAGCAGGACGGAGCTGAGTCCTGCTTCCCTGTTTGGAGTCTGGGGCATCATTAGTCTTAACAAAGTCCCCCTGCCTCCAGGACAGGAGGGCATTAGGAAAGGTGGCTGTGGGCATGTCTAGACAAGAAAGCCCGACGTAGCCTCACTCTGTTTCCTATCACCCCAGAGAAGCTGAATTAGAACCTGAATTAGAAGCTGAATTAGAACCTTCAGAGAAGCTGAATTAGAACCACAGACCCGCCCAGGCTTTGTGGACAGAAAGCAAGACGCAGTAGAAGAAGCTGGGTTAGTCTGTAGAACCAGAGACAAATGGGAACACAAGCCCCATACAGATTTAATGCAATAAAGACTCTGAGGATGGGTCACTGGGAGGGAGGGCACCCTTCTCAGCAGGTGCCAGGAGCAGGAGTGGATAATACCAAGGTGTTAAGGTCCTCCTGACCCATACCCCAACCTAAGCATTATGTATGTGTAAGCCTTTCTGGACTTTAGACGTATCTCTATGCAGAAGAGGTAGCTAAAAACCCATAAATGACTGAGAAATCTCTGATTTGAGCAAGAAAAACCTTAACAGCACCAGGATTCAATTACTCCCTCTAGCTGGTATGGAGGCTTGAGCTGGAAATCACATTTCATTACAGAAAAAGAAAGAGAATTACATTCCTGGATACCTGAGTTTGTGGCCTGGGAATTTGTCCCCACTGCATAATTGTGAACATGGTGAAATCTTTTTGCCCAAGGAGGCTGGAGAGGGAGGGACTGGATTTTAAAGGATTTGCAGGTCAGAGAGAACAGTGGGTGGTGTGGATGGGGAATGACTGTAGAGAGTCAGCAAAGCGGGGGGTGTAGAAGTGAGGGTGAAAAGGGCTGGGAGCCTAGGTGGAGCACAGAATCACCTACGGAATTTATTCAGATACACGGCTGCATATGGAGGTTGCGGTCAGATTATGAAGGGCAAGGTGGCCTGGAGAGGAGGTGCTGAATAGGGTTGTGAGAGCTGAAGCTCAGAGAGGGGAAAGCAAGGCAACATTTCTTTAGTGATTTTGAGGGCCAGACACCTTGCAAATTATGTAATAACCATTAAGGCATGCATTATCCCCATTTTTACAAATGAGGACACTGAGGCAATGTTAAATTCCTTCTATAAGTTCAAACAACTGATGGTTGATGAAACAGGCTTTTAGGCCCGTGCTCTTGGCTCTGTCTCCCAGGCCATTTTCTGCTGCATCCCTGAGCCTGCCTTCAGGAGATTTTTGAACAGGGCAGAGGCCCAAAGAATCAGTACTTATGGCCTGGCATAATTGTGACTAATGGATTGGAGAGGGAAGAGTCCGGAGAGCAGAAACTGGAGCTTTAATGTGGGAAGCAGGCTGGATTTGGGAGAAAAGATATCTCCAAAAAATGATTTAAAGGAAGAAGCTTCATAAGGTGGATCTGATAGACAAGACAGGTTTTGTTTTTTATTTTTCTTTTCTTTTAATCTCAATGATTTCCCTTCCCTGTTTTCAAAGATATCACTGGCATTTTCTACAGACCTGCAGCCATTAAAAAAAAAATCATATGACATTAAAAAGTAATAGCCCAGGGCTTTTCACTTCTGGCGGGTTTATTTGAGGACATACCTTTCTCATAATTAGTTTCCAGAAGATATGAGCTCTACTACAGCCTTTCAAAGAAACAGTTTAACTTTCTCCAGGCTTTTGGATAGGAAAATGGCCTTAGCCACCGTTGCAGCCTGCCACACATCCAGAGCGACACAGACTGTTCTTTTGTAACATATGGGAAAAGAACAATGAAAGCACAGTCCTCTGAGATGCCTGAAATTTATGCAGTTTCATGCCCACGTTCTCATGGAATTTCTGGTAGCGAGACATCTGGAAGCTTGCTATCAGCAGTCTGCCACCAGCAACTGGTCCCTGTTTCTGAAGTAGGTCTGCATGTCAGGGGCTCCCAGTGTTTGGTGAGAAGGAGCTCATTTTCCTTTGAGGACTTGCCATCACCTACAGTTACCTGGCAGTCCCTGTTCTATAGAATATATCAAGTTCACTGGTTGCGAACAGGAAAAAATAGATGCTGGCTAGCTTAGGCCAAAAAAAAAAAAAAGAAAAAAAAAGTTAAGTAATAGAAGATTCCCGAGGTGCTTCATGAGACTGAAGGAGAAGCTAAAAAGTTGGAAGTCTAGGCCCGCTCTGGAGAGCTCCGCAGCAGGATTCCCTACTGTTGCAGGATTCGGTGCCTGGGGCTCCTGGTCACAAGGCTTCTGAGAATGAAGAGGGAGACCAGACAAAGAGTGGTGGGCGGCACGGCTATGTATATGGAGTAAGCACAAAGCTCCCGAAGAGGGCAGGACTGAGAGGGTTGCAACCAGAGTTTCTAAGTCGAGGGGTTTTTATAGGCCGGGGGTGGGGGGGTGGCTGTTTTAATCTGATTCACCCTCCATGGGTCTGTCACCAGATCAGGTTTTTGTTCACACGCTCCTCTGCCTATCAGGTAGTTGTTCATGTGGGAAAGGGTGGAGGGCTCCTTCCAGGGTGCTGGAAAATCCTCTTGGGGCAGGTGGGGGTGGGGAACCCTTGTCTCTGCCTGCCTTTCTTCTGACTCTCCTTCATTAAGACCTCTCTGGAGTCCTGAGATTCATGCCGCCCAGCTGTGAGGGCTTGGGTCTCTGTTGTTTGCAGCTTACACTCCCAGGAGAGAATCTGATGAATCCAGTTAGACGTGCCATTCCCTTTGTGTATCAAAGGTCCATCTCTGAAGGGAGACTCAGTATGAGTCAGCCTGGCATCCTATCATCGTTTGACAACAATGGACTTGGAGTCAGATAGATTTAGGTTAAATCCTGGTTGTTCTCTGTTTGTTTGCTTATTCATTCATGAATATTTATGGAGAATCTACTGAGAATTTATTGAGAATGTCTGTATTTTATACTTACAGGTGTTCAATAAGTGTGGGTTTCCACTTTTAGAGAAGAAATATACAGAAGAACTATAGAGATAGTCTCCATGTGTAGATTCTGAGAGTCAAGTTCGTTACTCAAACAAGAAAGACCTTATAGACCTCAACTCTCCTTCTATTAAGAAGATAAACCACAGAGGACCCTTGATGTAAAAACTCAGAGGTATTTAGAGCAACATGTGAATTGCTAGGTGAGCTAACTAGGTGAGACTTCAAGATTGAGTCTGTAAATGTGAATTTGTACATTTTTTGGGAAGATAAAGAGTAATACACATCAAAAGCTTTAAAAATGTTTGTTTTTGACTCAGAGATTTGACTTCTAGGCATTTATCCAATGAAAATAATACAAGGGTAGAGGTACTATACTATAAAATATTCAACATGGCAGGTTTTAAAAAAAAATGTGTGGATTTCTGGACAAGGCAGCCCCAGCATGTCCCAGTGTCTGGGCAAGGTTTGAAATTTAGAAATGATCTGAAGGACAATAGAGTGGGATTCGTTAAGCTGGTTATCATATTATATATGTTATAAACCAACTACCCATTCATACCGTGTTTTAAAAGACTACAGGTGTGAAAGATGCCTAGTAATAGAAAGCTTGCAAAACTGTATCATTCCCATGTTTTTTGGTGAATAAGCAAGGAAAAGTATATACACACATGAAAATGTCTAGAGATAATAGTACTTACCTCTAAACAGTGATACAAAAATGCATCGTTTTTACTTTTTATTGCTTGCCTTTATCCTTTCAGTCTTTTTTCCGCAACAGAAGTAGTCTTTTTAATCATTAAAAAAAAAACAACCCACAACAATAAAAATGTTTTGAAAAAATCCCAGCAATGCCAGTCTGCTACTTGGGAAAACTCTGCCAACACAAAGGCCCCACATCACTTGGCTTCCTATTTTAATGAGCCAGTCAGATCCTACCTCCCTTTGCTGCTTTCAGAATCTTGAAGGAAAGCTTTCTTTTTTTTGTCTCTTTATAACCCAACCAGCCTTTGTATAGTCTGTCCTAGGTCACTATCAGAACATCCACACCTGGGAGGTAACTCAGGAAGCATTAAAGAGGCAGGTGCTAGTAACAGGCTTGGAAAGATCTGCAGAGAATAGGAACCCAATGATGTGGCCAGTGGTGGACCTATTGGAGCCACAGGGGTCCTTCTTCTCGCTGTTCTGTGGTTAGGCAGTCAGAAGGCCATGAATTTCTGTCTGCCATTGGTATCCTTTACAGTAGGTGGATCATGAAGTATATCGTGCCTCTCCTCGAGATGAGGAAGCAGGAGGACCACTCCAGTCTGCTGTTCCCTGGGCTGTTTTAACTTTATCTTGAAGGGTTTAAAAGAAAAGAAGAAGTTGAACTCCCTCAGAATATCTACCAGATGGCCTTCCCCTCCTTCTCCTCTTCCTCTTCTTCGCTTCCTCTTCCCTTTCCTCTTCCTCCTTTTCTTCCTTCTCCTCTTTTTCTTCTTCTGAAGATAAACAGTTCTGTGCTGTTTACTTTGAAATAATAATAAAATGCTCTTAAGCTCTTCCTAGCCATTTTGTTGGAGGAAATGATGTGACCCAGCTTCCAAGCCCCTGCTTAGACAGTTAAAATGCTGGTGTAGCTTCTGCTCACTGCTTGGCAAGGCTTTCCTGAGACCAAGGCTTTATGGAGGAAGAGCCAGCTGTATGTTTTTGTGTCCCTTTCCTGACCAGTCAGCAACTTGGTGTCCTGGTTTACTCATTTGTGAAATGGAGGTCATAATACTTTAGCATTTTGAAGTTTATGTATCATATATGTAAAGCACTGAGCATGTTCTCGTATATGTTGGCAAGCACTAAAATATAGTTAACAGTTTCATCATTCAGGACTAGATGTTGCAGCCATGGGAAGTCCAACTCGAAGTGGCTTGTGTGCTAGAGGAAATTTGTTGGTTGACTTATCCAAAAGGATGAGGGATAAAAGTAGCCTTAGGTGAGATTTGATCCAACTTCTTAATAGTAGCATCATAAAAAATTTCTGCTTATCTTTTTCATTCCATCTGCCTTCACCACCAATGAGCACTTACCCCGACACTCTCGGCTCTCTCCTCTTCTGAATGTAGTCAAAATCTCAGATTGTCACTTTCTTTCTTACAGGAACGGAAAGAAAAAGTCTCGTCTGGGATTTGTAGTTGAAGAAAGAAGAGGTTTCTAATACTTGTAGAAGAAGCTACTGTAGCTTCAAGTTGCAGGGTTATGTTTCACTGGTCTTGATTAGGTACCACGGTCATACCAAAGATCATGGCCCAGAAAATAGGGTACGTTAATGGTCTGGGCTCAATCAAGTTCTGTCCCTAGAGTTAAGGTTGATTTGAATCACACCCAAACCACACAGCTGAGAAGGGAGAGGTAGTTTTATAAAGGAAATTTGATTATAAAGTTATTAGATACTCCCAGAAGGAGAGGTATGGATAGATAGATCTGCAAACAACAAATGTTTATTACTGTGTTTTAATTTGCCTTTCCCTCATAAATAATGATGGTCAGCACTCTTAACATGCCTATTGTCTTCTCTTCTTTTGTGAAATGATTGTCCAGTTCTGTTGTTCATTTAAAAAATTGATTTGTAGGAGTTCTTTTTGTATTTTAGTTATGAATATTTTGCTGGTGGTATGAGTTGCAAATATCCTCTCCCATCTGTGGCTTGCCTTTTCATTCTCTTAAAGGAATCTACTAATGAACAAAAGTTCTTAACTTGAAAGTAGTTCAGCTTCTCAGCATTATTCCTTAGGATAGGTACTTTTTATGTCTTGCTTAAAAACTCTTTTCCAATCCCCAAAAGTAAATTCCAGGTTCAAGTGGTTTTATATACTAACTTGAATTCCAGCTTAATGGAATTCAGACCTTAATGTGGAGGGCAAAATAAACAGTAAAGATCACTTTTGGGGGAATGTTTTAATTACAAATTCAGTATCTAATAAGTATTCACATATTTTATTTCTTCTTGTGGCAGTTTTGGTAAGTTGTGTTTTTTCTAGAAATGTGTTTATTTCCCCTAAATTGTTGAGTTTATTAGCATGAAATATTAAGTAATATTTCTTCATTACCTTTTAATGTTTATCGAAGGGCTTGGCAAGCTTTTTTTCTTGTCATAGTAAGATAGTAAGTCTTTAGGCTTTAGGAGACTTCTGCTCTCTGTCACAAGTACTCAACACTGCTGTTAGAGTGGGAAAGTAGGCACAGATACTGTGTAAATGATAGCCTCCCTGAGCGCCAATAAAACCTTATTTGTGGGCACTGAAATAGTAATTTCATATAATTGTCATATGTCACAAAATATTGTTCTCCTTTTGGTTTATTTTTCCCCTCAACGATTTTAAAATGTAAAAATCATTCTTAGCTTGCATTCTCTACAAAAACTGGTGGTGGCTGATTTAACCCCTGGCCCCTGTGGTTTGCTGCCCCGCCCCCCCAGCCTGTAGCATCAGGAACACTAGCTTCTCTTGCATTCTCCAGTTGGTAATTTGTGCTTCCTCTTCTTTTTTTCTTGGTCAGTCTTGGTGGAGATTTTCAAGTTTTATTAGTCTCTTTAAGAAGTAATTTTTGGCTTTGCTGTGTTTCTCTATAGTAGCCTATTTCCTATTTTATTATGTTCTTTATTTTTCTACCTACTTACTTTATGTTTAAGGTTCTCTTCTCTAATACAAGACTTTCAACGTATATATTCCCCTCTCCAAGCATTACTGAAGGTGCATCCCACAAATTTTGTATTTTCAAATTCATTCAGTTCACAATATTTTAAAATTTTCCTCTGTTTTTCCCATTGTGGTGTAAATCTTTTAGATGACATTCCCTCCCCCTTTTTTCTTTTTTACTCTATTTGGACAATTGCTGTCTTAGTCATAGTGCTTTCTGTATTCATAGTTTCTTCTCTATTTCTGCTCTATTTGTTTAATCAATTTTCTGTTTCTCTTTACCTGTCTTCTTTTGAGATAATCAGTAGTTCTTATAATTAAAATTGTTTTTTCTGCTTGCATTTTAGCAACACCCAATCATAGGTTTATACTGCAAAATGACCACAGTAATTCTAATTAACATCTCTCACTGCACATAGTTACAAACCTTCGTCTTGTGATGAGAAATTTTGAGATCTATTCTCCTAACAACTTTCAAATTACAATACAGTATTATTATTAATTATAGCCATGTACTGTAATTATGTCCTCATGACTTACTTATTTTGTAACTGCAAATTTGTACCTTTGGACCACCTTCACCCATTTTAACTCCCCCACCCACTGCTTCACAGCCACCAATGCGTTCTGTATCTATGAGGTTTTTTTTTTTTAATATTCAACACATAAGTGAGATCATACAGCATTTCAAAATTCGTCTTTCTCTGTTTGACTTCAGTTAGCATAGTACTAAGTGAAGGCCGTATATCATAATTTCTTGATCCATTTATTCATCAAAGGACAGTTAAGTTGTTTACATGTCTTAGCTATTATAAACAGTGCCGCAGTGAACATATAGCTATCTTTTAGAGTTAGTGTTTTTGTTTTCCTTAAATAAATACTCAGAAGTGGAATTGCTGGATCATATGGTAGTCCCATTTTTAATTTTTTGAGACGACTCCCTACTGTTTTCCGCAGTGGCTGCAATAATTGGCCTTCCCAGCAGCAGTGCACAAGGGTTCCCTTTCCTCCATCTAATCACCACCACTTGTTATTTCTTGTCTTTTTAATAACAGGTGTGAGGGGATAGCTCATTGTGGTTTTCATTCGCATTTTCCGCATGGTAGGTGATACTGAGAAGATTTTCATGTGTCTGTTGGCCATCTGTACATCTTTGGAAAAATGACTAGTCAGGTCATCTGCCCATTTTTAAATCAGATTGTTTATTTTTGTTATTGAGTTATATTTTTAATATATCTTGGATATTAACCTCTTATAATTTGCAAACATTTTCTCTTGCTCAGTAGATTACTTTTTCACTTTGTTGACTTTTTTTTCCTTCTCTGCAGACGTTTTTTAGTTTGATGTAGTTCTACTTGCTTGTACTTTTGTTGCCTTTGCTTTTGGTATCAAATCCAAAAAATCCTATCCCAGGGCCGTGTCAGGTGGCTGTGGCCTGTATTTTCTTCTAGGAAAACTCCTGGTTCATGGTTTCAGGTCTTATGTTCCAGTCTTTAATTCATTCTGAGTTAACTTGTGTGTAAGGAAGTGACGCATTTTCTTCCTTTTGCACGTGGGTGTTCAGTTCCCAACACCATGTGTTAAAGAGATAGCCCCTTCCTTGTTCCCTTTGCTGTAAATTAATTGACCACATATGTGCGGATTTTTTTCGGGTCTCTCTTCTGTTCTGTTGATCTGCACGTCTGCCTTTCATGCCAGTGACACACCGTTTTAATTATTATAGCTTTTTAATACAGTTTGAAATCAGGGAGTATGATGCCTACAGCTTTGTTCTTTTTCAAGATTTCATTGAGTCTTCCACTTATTTCTTTAAAGTGAGTTTTCTGTGATTACAGTCTATATTCTTACTTTTTCATACTCCACTTCATTTTAATATTCTGTAACTACATGTAAAAATGTAAGAATCTATAATGGTACATTCGTTTTATCTTCAAACTGTGTTCTGTTGTTCCCATAGGCTTTACTTCTATATGTGTTATAAAGTCTGCATGATACAACGTTTACAAAATTAGTTGTTTTTTTAAAACTTGAAAGAAGAAAATATAGTTAAAAATTTACCTGTGTATTTGCCATTTCTAGCACCATTCTGTTGAGCTGAATTTACACTTGTATTATTTCTCTTCTGTTTGAAAACTTTAGCATTTCTGGCAGAGTCATTGTACTGGCAATAAATTCAGCTTTTACTTACCTGAAAATATTTTTATTAACCCCCTTTTGGGAAGGATGGTTTTTCCAGATATGAAACTCTTAATTAGCATTTTTAAAATACTCTAAAGAGGTCATTTCATTTTCTTTTGCCTTCCATTGTTTTTGGTGAATGGTGGCTGCCATGATTATAATTCCCCCCCCCCCGTGTATAATGTATTATTTTTCTCTGACTGCTTTGAAGATTTTATTATTATTATTTTTTTTAGCAACTTGGCTATTATGTAACTCAGTGTAGTTTTTCTTCTTTATCTTGCTTTGAGGTTTGCCAAACTTTTTGGACCTGTTAGTTGATTTATTTTTACGAATTTGTGAGACTTTAACCATTATTTATTGAAAGTAACTTCTCTGCACCATTCTCTTGGTTTTTCTTCTTCACAGATTCAAGCTACACATATGTGAAACCACTTGGTAATTTTCAAAATATAATTGAGGTTCTGTTAATAAGAAAAAAAAATCTAATTTCTGTCAGTGTGGATAATTTTTATTGATTTGTCTTCATGTCAGTTTACATTTTATTCTGCATAATCCAATCTACTTTAATCTCATGTGTTGAATTTTTTCATTTCAGATATTATAATTTTTGATTTTAGAATTTCCATTTGGTTCTTTTTTTTTAATAGTTTCTACTTCTTTGTTAAGATTCTCCATTTGTTAACTCATTTTGTCTTTTTCTTTAAATCCCTCCACATGTTTCTAACAGCTGTTTTAAACTTCTAATCTGTTAATTTCAATATCTTTGTTTTCTTTGGGTTTTTTCTTCTGATTTCTACTTCTCTTGGTTTGGGGCCACTTTACATGTCTAGCATTTTTTATTATATGCTGCACATCGTGGACAATATACTGAAGGGAGTTAGATCGCATGACCTTGTGTCTGTATTCAGCCCCCACTCCCAGGGGAGCATCTCTCTCTCTCTCTCTCTCTCTCTCTCTGCTAAGGGTTGTAGAATCTTGTTCTGCATACAAACAGCCCCATGCATTTAGCCAAGGGCTTGAGGGAAAACTCCAAGGTAAAGTTCCAGAGGCACTTTCTTTGCAAAGCTTTTCAGATTCTAGTGCCTTGTCCCATAAAATCCAGTCACCTCAGGAGGAATAAACTCTGGTTTCTGCCTTCTCAACTCAGAGAGACAGCTGCTCCCTACCCTCTGCCTCACTTTGGGGTTCCCCTTCTCCCCACCCCTGAAAGTGTCCCTAGGCAGAATAGGGACAATAGTTATCTCAGACATTTTGCCCAGTTTTATACTTATTTGTGGCAAGAAAATAAGTCTAGTGTCGTTAGTTATTCCATCATGTCCAGAAGCAACCGTTCCTATATTATTCTCTGGTGTTTTCAACTATTTGTCACAGTCACCTTCTTGTCTCTGTACTCATTCGCACATTTTAGACAAAGGTGAAAGTCAGAGTTTTGCTTGCATTTAACTGGTTCTCAAATTTTGATATGCTGAGGAATCACCTTTAAAAATATATAGGTTATTTGGACATGGGGTGGAGTCTAGGATGATGCATTTTCAACATGCACATAGGGAGATTTTTTTCACACATTTGATCTTAGTTCCACACTATTCAGAACACCTTCCGTGTTGTGTTGGATAATAGCTTATTAGTTCAAGAGATGTTTCACTGTCAGTAAATCTGTATCACTCACAGAGAAACGTCATGAAAATTCACATATATTATTTCCTCAGAGGGATGTGATCACTTTGCAGTGATAGTGCAGCATTTTCTTTAGACATTCATTAGCCTTGAGGCCTGATATGTAATTAGGATTTTATTCTGTAAATTGGCAGATTAGTTTCCCCTGATAGATATAGGTTCACTACATGTAATTTAAGACTGATTTTAAAATATAGGAACCCTGGAAGTACTTAAAGGTGACATTACAAATCAGGCTCCATTTAGTTTCTTGTGATAAAGACCACAATGTTAGGGGTTTGGAAGTCTGCTACATTTAAGGCTTACATATTGCTCTTCACAGGAAGTGTCTTGCCATAGGCTCTGGTGTGATCCTCTGTTATTTGGTTTGACAGAAGGAATCCATAAGGTTGTTTGATTGTTTGCTTTTTGTGGACCTTCTGCGGCTCATTTCTTTTCTGAGGTAAAGAATTTTTGTTGTACTCATGAAAGGACATTAATCTTCCCTATTACTTGTTTAATTTTCAGTCTCTCCTGTTTGAAATGTATAAACACTGAGTTCATCAGTATGTATCCAGAATAGAAATTATACAGAAACACGAGCAGCTATAGTCCATTATTTCTCTTTTTCAAGACATTTTCTGGTTTTGTTGAATGATTAAAGTCAGCATAGCTCAGAGAAATATTAAATAGAGTTCATAAAATAATGCTGTCCTTAGGGAGTCACTATTTGAATTATAATCTTCATATATTTAGCCTTTATTTACTAAGCAAACACTTCTCTCAATGGCTAATAAATCCCTAAGAGATGGTAGCAGAAGGAGGAATGGAGACAGTAGTTTTCCACGGATGGTAATACATTACTTTCTGAGTGTGGTTAAGAAGGACCTGAGTCATACACTCTAGTGATTTCCTTTTTGTCAAACGATGGGCAAAGTAGTCACATGCCAGTGGTCATCTTCATGGAGGGTTCTTTCTATGCTGATTCCAAGAGGGTGCTCTGAGCTTGCTGTGTTTCAGGCAGGATATCAGGGAGTTGAAAGCTGGGACTGAGGGTCTTCTTCACCCCGTGTCTTCACTGGATAGCAAATGCTCAATAAGGTTCTTTGGAATAAAGGAATACGTGAAAGTTTCCACCCTGGAGGACTCTAGATGGAAGCTCAGTAATGTAAGTGAGCTCTTATGATAGAATCTGAGATGTGTCCAGTAGAAAAAGGTACAAAGTTCTATGTGAAACAGCTAGGTTTGAAAGGGGCAAGTGGTTTTTCTAATGCAGTCATTTTTTGTAGGTGAGGACCATTAATCTAAGAACATTAAATGCACCCACTAAATTAAATTAGGAAAAAATGTGGGTCCCTGTTGTTGAAGTGGAGTTGAGCCTCTCGTAGTAGAAGAATGTAAGTGCTAAAAATATTTTTTAAAAGATGAGGATATATAAAAGGACACAGGAGACAACCTGAAAAAACTTACAGTGGTCAAACTGAAACATTTTGAGCAACACAATCAATATTAATAGTATTCAAGGAATAAAATAGATATTCATAAGTGCATATAAATCAATGAGTAAGAAATAAATGGATAATTTTTCCTTATAAAAGGACTCAATTAATTGATGTAGGAAGAATGAGGGACATGGAAAATCACCATTAGAAGACCGTAGTAATAACTGCTGCAGACAAGATCCACTGATGAATGTTAAAATCAGTGGAGAAAGATTTTGCATAATATTTACTCAGTACAAAAGGAAAATATTTACTAATTACAAATAAATTTTGTACAATGGTGGAAAATTTGGGCACACTTCATTTTAACAAAATGATCCACGTTGATACCACCAGTGACAGCTGATACGGTATCATGCACTCTGTTTTGGGATGCCCTGAGACAGGCTCATTCCTTCTTTCCTTCTTCCCAAACATGGATCACCTCCGTGTAGTCATGAGAAGCCACAAACAAACTCAAACTGGGAGATAAAACTCCTGACCACTACCAGTACTCTTTTCAAGAGTGTCAAAGTCATGAAAGACCAAATTGGGGAATACTAAGGAGAATTGACAAATGAATGCAGTATGAGATTCTGCAATAGAAAAGGGATATTAGCAAACACCTGGTGAAATCTGAGTAAAGCCTATGGTTTAGTTAATATTATTATGTTAATTTCCTAGCTTTGGTAATTATACTGTGGTTGTATAAGATTAAAACATTAGAGAAAGCAGGGAGAAGGGGATATTGGAATTTCCTGCTATTTTTGCAACTCTTTTATGAGTCTAAAACTATTTCAAAGTCAAGAGTTAAAAAATTAGAACCTCTGCAGTTAAGCTTATTTTGTTCCTCTGGGGACAACTGTGCACTTTGTCCTTATTGAATTGGTCTTTGCTAATTGAATGGAAGCAAGGTCGACATGGATGCTAGTAGGTGGATGAGTTGGCGGAGATAGTTACAAATGCCTCAGGTCTGTATGACCAACAGACAGCAGCACTGAGCAGCTCTTTCGTGTTTGTTGTCTCATTCTTTGGTGAAGGCAGAGGGTAAAACTCCACCAGCTCTTGGGTAAACACTTAGGATAAGAGCACTTCTGTGCCCTCAGCAATCTAAATGCTTTCTATTCTTTTATGGAAGAATTGATAAATGCTTTGAACACAGGACAGAGTTGGTTTGTTTTAATGATTTTACTCCTGCATAGTATTCTGTGGGGGAATCTCAGAGACAGGGAGATAATAGATTGATGGTTAAATCTGTGAGGGGCTTAGGAATCTAGGAAAGAGCCGAGTTACAAGGTTTTACAGATGGAAGGTTTTATAGATCCTTCCTAGGAGGAACAAAGTTTTCTAATTAAGAAATCTGTAAATCAATTATTTTTACCAAATTAGCAAGTTTTATTGAGCAACTACTCTATGCCAGGGACTTTTCATGGACTGTCCCATTTAAACATAAGCAAAACACTTTGAAGTGCAGGTGAGGAAACTAAGAGAGGTAGGTTGCCCAAAGACAAAAACTTGGCAGCCTTACTTCTAGGTGGAGGAGCATTCTAAGAATATCAGGTCCCCCCAGTAAATTAGATAAAAAGGACTCTTGGTACTTTCAGGACATGCAGTATATGCTGGTATAAGTGCACAGTTTCAGAAAGTCTGATTTTAAAGTGAAATGGTAGAGGTGAGATACTAGCTCAGGCTTGTCCAAATGAGTAACTGGTATTCTTTGTATCACAGCAGATGAATTTAGTAGGGGCTCAGATGGAAAAGGTAAAATGGAGACTAGAACTGGATGAATGGATAGGTTTTGAATGGACAAGGAACAGGTGAGATGTAGTCATGTTGGAAGTAGACTAGATTCTTAGTGGTTCCTTGATGATTTAAAGAATTTCCGCTCATCTTCTACCATTTTTTTCTTCCCTCACCATGGGTAGCTCTTCAAAGAAATTTGTCTGCCGAGTATCTTTAAGTTTGACTGATAAAATCGTATTTACTTTTTGTTGGCGACTTGTTCCCAGATTCTTAGGAATTTCTCTCCTCCACTCAGAGTGGCTTGACATGGTAGTACATGCTGTAACAATGCAGAGTGCTCCTTCCCTGTGCCCCTCTATCTGACAGCCGTGAACTAAGTCCTTCACTTCTTCTAAAATGTTTTGGGTTCTGAAACAGAGTGGTGGTCTAAATGGAGCCTTTGATTAAGAGCCCCTCTTGACTGTCAGCTTTGCCAGGATTCAGACATATTTTCATAAAGGTAACACATGGGCAGGTCAAAGCTAGATTCCTGTCAGCTTTCCTGCTTATCCATCTGTGGCCCTTCTCATTCATTAGAACTGTTTAGAATTTCAGAAGGACTAGGGACACTATATCATATTTAAAGGGTCTATCCATCAAGAAGATCTAACAATTATAAGGATCTATGCCCCCAGTGTGGGAGCAGCCAATTATGGAAACCTATTAATAACCAAAATAAAGGAACATATAGATAATAATACATTAATAGCAGGGGACTTTAACACCCCACTCACAGCAATGGACAAATCATCTAAGCAGAAGATCAACAAAGAAACAAAGGCTTTGAGTGACACACTGGACCTGATTGGCAGATATATACAGAACATTCCATCCTAAATCAACAGAATACTCATTGTTCTTGAGTGCATATGGAACTTTCTCCAGAAGAGATCACATACTGGGTCACAGATCAGGTCTCAACCATTACCAAAAGATTGAGATTATTCCCTGCATAGTTTCAGAACACAATGCTTTGAAACAGGAACTCAATCACAAGAAGAAATTTGGAAGGAACTCAAACATTTGGAGGTTAAAGAGCACCTGCTAAAGAATGAATGGGTCAACCAGGAAATTAAAGAACTTAAATAGTTTTTGCAAACTAATGAAAATGAAAACACTCAGTACAAAACCTATGGGATACAGCAAAGGCAGTCCTAAGAGGGAAGTACATAGCCATCCAAGCCTCTCTCAAAAAGTTATAAAAATCACAAGTACACAAACGAACCTGGCACCTAAAGTACCTGGAGAAAGAATAGCAAATAAAGCCTAAACCAAGCAGGAGAAGAGAATTGATAAGTGCAGAAATCAATGACATAGAAATCAGAAGAAGAGTAGAACAGATCAATGAAATTAGAAGCTTGTTCTTTGAAAGAATTAATAAGATGGATGAACCTCTGGCCAGGCTAATCAAAAGAAGAGAAAGGACTCAAATTAATAAAATCATGATGAAAGGGGAGAGATCATGACCAATATTAAGGAAATACAGATAATTGTTAGAACATTTTTATGAGCAACTCTATGCCAACAGATAAAGCAATCTGGAAGAAATGGATGTATTCCTAGAAACTTATTAATTAACAAGACTGAAACAGGAAGAGGTAAAAAAAAAATCTGAACTGACCAATAACCATGACAAAATCAAAGCAGTAATCAAAAACTTTTAAAAAAACAAGAGTCCAGGGCCAGATGGCTTCTCAGGGGAATTCTGTCTAACAAACATTTAAAGAAGAATTAATACCTATTTTACTGAAGCCGTTTCAAAAATAGAAATGGAAGGGAAACTTCCGTACCCGTTCTATGAGGCCAGCATTACCTTGATCCCAAAACCAGAAAAAGACCCCATCAAAAGTGAGAATTATACACCAATATCTGTGATGAACATGGATGCCAAAATACTCAACAAGATCCTAGCCAATAGGACCCAACAGTACATTAAAAGGATTATTCACCACAATCAGGTGGAATTTATTCCTGGGGTGCAAGGGTGGTTTAACATTCGCAAATCAATCAACGTGATAGAGCACATTAATAAAAGACAGGAACCCTATGATCCTCTCAATTGAAGCAGAAAACACATTTGACAAAATACAGCATCCTTACTTGATTAAAACTCTTCAAAATATAGGGATGAGGAACCACACATCAATACCATAAAAGCCACCTATGAAAAGCCCACAGTGAATATCATTATCAATGGGGAAAAACAGAGCTTTTCCCTTTCGGTCAGGAAGACAAAAAGGATGCCTACTCTCACCACTTTTGTTCAATGTAGTACTAGAAGTCCTAGCATCAGCAATCAGGCAACAAAAAGAAATAAAAGACATTCAGATTGTCAAGTCAAATTCTCTCTCTTCATAGACGACATGATACTTTATGTGGAAAATCCAAATGCCTCCACCCCCAAATTACTAGAACTCATACAGCAGTTCAGCAGTGTGGCAGGATACAAAATCAATACATAGAAATCAGTTGCTTTTCTATACACTAACAATGTGACTAAAGAAAGAGAAATAGAGAAATCGATCCCATTTACAATAACCGTGAGATACCTAGGAATAAACCTAACCAAAGAGGTAAAGGATCTATACTCTAGAAACTACAGAACACTGAGGAAAGAAATTGAGGAAGACACAAAGAGATGGAAAACATTCCATGCCCATGGGTTAAGAATAAACGTAAAAATGCCTGTGCTGCCCAGAGTGATCTACACATTCAGTGCAAACCCTATCGAAATACCAACGACATTTTTCACATAGCTGGAACAAATAATCCTAAAATTTGTATGGAACCAGAAAAGACCCTGAATTGCCAGGGGAATGTTGGAAAAGAAAATCAAAGTTGATGGCATCACAATTCCAGACTTCAAGCTCTATTACAAAGCTGTGATCATTAAGAAAGCATGGTATTAACACAAAAACAGACATAGATCAGTGGAACAGAACAGAGAGCCCAGAAATGGACCCTCAACTCTATGGTCAACTAACCTTCAACAAAGCGGGAAAGAATTTCCATGAGAAAAAAGATGGTCTCTTCAATAAATGGTTCTGGGAAAATTGGACAGCCACATCCAGAAGAATGAAACTGGACCATTTTCTTATACCACACACAAAGATAAACTCAAAGTGGATGAAAGACCTTAATGTGAGACAGGAATCATCAGAATCCTAGAGGAGAACACAGCACCTCAGCCACAGCAACTTCTTGCAAGACACATCTCTAAATGCAAGGGAAGCAAAAGCAAAAATGGACTATTGGGACTTCATCAAGATAAAAATCTTCTGCATGGCAAATGATACAGTTGACAAAACTAAAAGGCAACCTGTGGAATGGGAGAAGATATTTGTTAATGGCGTAACAGATAAACAGCTGGTATTCAAGTTCTGTAAAGAACTTATCAACTTAGTACCCAAAAAACAAATAACCCAATCAAGAAATGGACAGAAGACATGAACAGATACTTCTCCAAAGAAGACATATGAATGGCCAACAGACACATGAAAGAGTGCTTCACATCCCTTGCCATCAGGGAAATACAAATCAAAACCACAATGAGATACCACCTTGCACTAGTCAGAATGGCTAAAATTAATAAGACAGGGAACAACAAATGTTGGCAAGAATGCGGAGAAAGGGGAACCCCCTTACATTGTTGGTGGGAATGCAAGCAGGTACAGCCACTCTAGAAAACAGTATGGACTGTTTTCCTCAAGACATTAAAAATAGAGCTACACAATGATACCGCAATTGCACTACTGGGTATTTACCCCAAAGATACAGATGTAGTGAAAAGAAGGGGCACCTGCACCCCAATGTTTATAGCAGCAATGTCCACAATAGCCAAACTGCAGAAGGAGCTAAGATATCCTTCAAGGATGAATGGATAAAGAAGATGTGGTTCATATAGTCAATGGAATATTAGCCATCCGAAATGAGAATACCTACCATTTACATTGACATGGGTGGAACTGGAGGGTATTATGCTAAGTGAAATAAGTCAATCAGAGAAAAATAAAACATTTATCATATGGCTTCACTCATATGTAAAATATAAGAAATAGGGTAAAGAACAATAGGGGAAGAGAGGGAAAACTGAATGGGAAGAAATCAGACAGGGAGACAAACCATGAGAGACCCTTGACTCTGGGAAACAAACTGATGGTTGCAGATGGTGAAGGGATGAGGTAACTGGGTGATGGGCATTAAGGAGGGCACATAATGTGATGA
Source organism: Meles meles (assembly GCF_922984935.1). Taxonomy (NCBI): domain Eukaryota; kingdom Metazoa; phylum Chordata; class Mammalia; order Carnivora; family Mustelidae; genus Meles; species Meles meles. Next base: position 113,653,961 of record NC_060073.1, on the reverse strand, counting down.
GCACTGGGTATTATATGCAACTAATGAACCTTTGAACATTATATCAAAAACTAATGATGTAGTATATGTTGGCTAATTTAATTTAAACTAAAAAAAAAGAATTTCAGAGGGACCAAAACAATGTTAAGTGAACACTGAACATTGAACCAGTCAAGTTCTAAAGGTTAATAAAACATCCTTCACTCCCGTAGAGTGGACAATTCATGTGCTGAGCAGAGTACAACAAATTGTAACTGGGAACTTAGGGGGAATTACAGAGTACTTTAAGTTGTGTTATGAAGTAGACATTTAAAAGACTTAAAAGTTTTATTTAATTCTTTCCAAGGCAATCCAGTAGTTCCCTGTCTCTTCCAAAAGTTGCTTGTCGTAGAATGGAAAAAAATTGATTCAGTAAGCACTTGTTAAACACTTTTTCTTTTATTTTTCTCTTTTCTTTTTTATCTTTTTTTCTCCTTTTCTCTTCTTCCTTTCTCTCTCTCTCTTTTTCTATTTTTATTTTTTTTATAAAACACTATTTTCAAGTGTTGTGTTAGGTGCTAGAGGTAAAAACGTGAATAAGATAATTGCTCTCACTCTCAGAAATCTGGTAACCCAGCGGGAGAAGCTAACAGTAGGTAAAGTAAAATGTCATAGTACTAGAATTAAAATCTATATAAAGTTGTGGGGAGGGGCACCTGGCTGGCTCAGTCAGTTAAGTGTCTGCCAAACAAACAAAAATATATCTTTAAAAAAGATGTGGGGAGTGAGAACCTCTGGGGGTGGGAGATGGTTGATGTAAAATCACATGGATTCATGGTCATCAGTAGCTTAGTGGTTGGACTGTATGTGGTCCCCTTGGTTCCTAAAGGTTTGTCTTAGTTCATGCTGCTGTAACAAAGCATCATAGACTAGGTATCTGCTAAACTACAGAAACTTATTTCTCACAGTTCTAGAGGCTGGGAAGTCCAGGGTGTTATGAGGACCCTCTCTTCAGTGTCTTGTTAGGACCTTCTTCCTGGTTTATAGATGGCCGGCTGTCTTCTGTTTCACATGGTAGAAAAGGTGAGGGACCCCTCTGGGGTCTCTGTGATAAGGGCATGGATCCCATTCATGAGGGCTCCACCTCATGACCTAATCAGCTCCCAAAGGCCCCTCCTCCTAATATCATCATATCAGGGGTTAGGATTTCAATGTATGAATTTTGGGAGAACAGAAACATTCAATCCATAACAAGGTCTAGCAGGACTGTTTCCTAAAGTAAATATAGACTAACAAAACAATTTCCTGGGTGAGAAGTTTTTTAAACAATAATTTAAAGGCCAAATTAATCCCATGAAACTAAGAAAGAATCAAATCAGAAATTTCTAGAGCAATTAGGATATTGGAGCCTTTTGTGGAGATAGAGATGATTTTGATACATTGATAAGACACGGGTAATAGATGAACTTTGCCAATGCTGGCTTGATCATCTTTATTTAATTTACTCTTTTGGGGGATGGGGTGGATTTTGAAGCTCAGTGAAATGTCTTTAAATGTGAAATCCCAGAGGATAGGAGCATGTTCTACCTTAGCTTGCTTTAAAGGTTGCCCTATGAGTATATTTTAATGTTAAGAACAGGAAACAACATGAAAAATAATGTACTTCTAGGTACAGCTGGTGGCAAATTACTGTTAATAAACTTGCTGCCTGTTTTGAATGTTGGCTCACTGTCATATGTCTTATGCTCTACAGGATGTACACGTAGGTTAAATTAAATTCATCAAACTTTTATTGAGAGCTTGTTATTCACCAGGAACAGAGTGTATGGGATACAGAATGGATCTGGGAAACTGAATGCAAGGATGAGTGTTGGCTTCATTCAGACTTTCTGTTATCACAAAGTCAAGGGATTTTAACAATTTGTAAACCCAAGAATGACAGAAAAATGCAGATTTTTTTGCCTATTACGTATAGCTTGTTGAAACAAATTGTTATCTTAACAGCTGGCAAAAGAATTTCTCTTAAAGAAGAAGCTCTCTATTTGGGGAAGTACCTTGCTAAGGTGCTTGGAAAAAAAACTGAGACCATGAACTGATGGTTTTGTAGAAGGTAAAACAACAAAGGGTATAAAAAGCTTATTTTTAGATCTGAAGGGAACATTATTGTCATAAGGAAGCCAAGAAGGCAGGCAGAGTATTCTAGGATGACTGAACAGGATGTCTAATTTAATTTTAAGTTTCTGTGTTGTGGTGAAATAAACTCCTGTTTCTGTCCCTTCCACAAGCCTTCAGTCAACTCTGTTCCACACAGGGCTGTGTGTGTGTGTGTGTAGATGGAGAGTGGAGGGGGAGGGAAAGAGAATACCATGGAAAGGGACTCTCTTCCATGTCTGTGCTGATGTTCAGGGTAGAAAAGAGACACGACCATTAGGTGAGTCAATCTGTAAATGGAATAGATTTGCAAAACTGTGGTATAGGTGACCAGGAGAATTTGAGCTCCCCCTACCTTGAACCTTGAATTTATACATATTTGGGGGGAAGCCATTGGACATTTGAATCTTATCTAGATCTTTAGTGTTGTATATCCCGTCCAATCATCTTACTGTGTGTGATTACCTTCGTAACACTTGATATTGCCTGAAATCTAGTTATGTGTCCTTTTTCTTTTTTAAAGATTTTATTTATCTATTTGAGAGAGAGACAGTGCATGCAAGAGAGCATGAGGGGGTTGGGGGGAAGTGCAGAGGCAGAGGGAGAAGGAAGCTCCCCCCGAGCAGAGAGCCCAATGTGCGGGACTCGATCCCAGGACCCTGGGATCATGACCTGAGTGAAAGGCAGATGCTTGACCTACTGTCCTTTTCTTGTTTGTTATCTTTGCCATCCTCCCCCCACCGCCATTCCTTGAATAGAAGCTTCTCAGAGAGTGTGGGATCTTGCCTGTCCTGTTCCCTGCTGTAAGCCAGTGCCAGCCCAGTGCCCCGTGCAGTAGTAGGTGCTTAGAGAGCTTGTGTGAATGAAGGGTCTTTGAACTACGGGGATTGCATACAGCTCCCTCTGATGTCGTCCTTTGAAATTTTCCTCTGCCTGTGGTCAGTAACACCCAGTTTTGCCTCTATTTAGACTATATTTCTTTTCAAATGTGTTGGTCAGTGACTATTTCTTTACTCAGTAGTTTCTGAAGTCTTTTTGGAGTAAAAAAATGAGGCATTAATACCTTCATCCTTATTTTTAGAAAATGCCTTTTCTTCCCCTTTCTATCCCTTAACCCCTGACTATTTCTGGATCACCATCAGCATGGGCTTTTCTTTTTGTACCAAGATAGTGGGGGAGTTGGAAATGGTAATTTATTTAAGTGGATAAGCGCGTCATCCTGAAAAGAATTACGTGTCAGTTGGTGGGGTCAGGTGGGTGTGGGTGGTAGACGTGTCAGCAGCGTGCTGTCTGCGTTCTGCCTGCATTCCCCTCGTGTTGCACGGGGATTGGAAGATGTCTGTGGCTGGAGATGGCGAAGGACTCTCCACCAAGGTCAGACCCACATAGGCAAGGCAGAGTTTGCCGGATTTTCATTTGGATCCAGAAATGAAGGCTTGCATTTGAGAATTCCCATTGACCTTCCCCCCCCAGTGTTGAATATTTCCCTGTTGGAGACTCACATTTTTTTGTACGAAGTTTGATCCTCCAGTTTCTGACACTGAAATACTGTTCATTAAACCTATACTTTGACTATCTCTCCTCAGCATTTCTTAATGTTTTAGATTTCTCTTGGGGAAAAGGTTGTCAGATAAAACACAGAATGCTGAGGGGCGCCTGGGTGGCTCAGTGGGTTAAGCCTCTGCCTTCTGCTCAGGTCATGATCCCAGGGTCCTGGGATCGAGCCCTGCATAGGGTTCTCTGCTCGGCAGGGAGCCTGCTTCCTCCTCTCTCTGCCTGCCTCTCTGCCTACTTGTGATCTCTGTCTGTCAAATAAATAAATAAAATCTTAAAAAAAAAATACAGAATGCTGAGTTGCATTTGAATCTCAGATAAACAGTGAATAATTTTTTGGTATAAGTATGTCCCATGCAATATTTGGAACATACTTGCATTAAAGTATGTATTGTTTCTCTAAAATTCAAACTTTTCTAAGGCATCCTGTGTTTTTATTCGGTAAATATGGCAACCTTACTTAGGAACATCCCTTGGGAGTGAGATGCAAAAATCTGCATTTTAGGACATCTGTAGGTTACGCAGCAGTATAAGCCTGTCTCGTGTCTGGAAGAGAATGTGAAGCCACTGCAGTATATTACCCTGGCAGGAACTGAGCTGCTTTTCCAGCATTTTCTTTTCAAAACACGTGCCAAAGTAATTTTCTAGATTGGAGTAATGAATTCCAGATCTTTTAATACCATGTACTGTAATTAGCTGGATAATAATCTGTAATTATTCAGGGAAAGTGAGCCCATGTATAAATTATTAGAGTTGTAAACTATGCTCTTTCAGTGGAGGAACTTTTGGCCTTTTCTAATCAGCAGTGGCATTCAGAATCCCATGATGGGCATTTGGCCCTCTATGCTGGGCCGCCAGCCTCCTGTCGTACATATCCTCCTCGACCTCGCTCACTTTCTTTGGAGAGGCAGGCAGATGATGCTGGGTCTGCTGTCAGTCCATGGCATGGAGCCCAGACCAGGCACACAGAAAGCCATGTGAGTTCTGTGAAGCAGAAGGCACTTCTACAGTAGTTATGGATGCTGATGTCTCCTGGTATGTAGCTTGGACATTGTGAGTCAATCAGGTGGGAAGGGGAGGGTGTTTGAACGAAGGGTCCTTTGGCGAAAATCATCTGTGGGAACAGATGTCACTGTAGTGGGATGTGCTCTCTACACACATCTCCTCTGTTTGGGCAACGTGTTGGTCAGGGCCATGAACTCATTAAACATTCATCTTCAGAGCGCACTAGCATTTCTGTTCTTGATCACCTTATTCCTGTAATACTCCCAGTCTGCTTAGTCAGTAACAGCTAACTTATTATCACTCTCTCAAGAATTGAAATTTAAAAGAGGAAATCTGGCAAGGACCGTTTCTGAGAGTTTATCTAAGAAGCAAGTCTCTAACAGTGAAATTTCAAACACTCTGGAGACTCTGGGGGAAATATGTGGGAAGTGAGAACCTTCTGGCATTCCTTGGTTCATGGTACATGAAAAACTGATATAAGGCAAATCATGTCTCCATCTTGTTGTTGAAGATGGCAAGGGCCCAGTGCAGTGACAGATTGTCCCAGCATTATGTCCCTGAGCTGTCATCCCAGTGGGTTCTTGGTGGTCCTCTGGCTGAAGGGTCCATTATCCAGGAATCTGACCGTCATTCAAACCTCCTCTAACAGAGTTTTGTATGTTTACTGTTAAAGGATCCTGATGAGTCTGCTCATTGAATATGAAAGGGAAAATGCCCATAATAATGCTTATGTATATTAAGTGGCAAGTATGTGTTTAATTTTCATAACATCCCTATAAAAATATCACTAGAGTCACTTTACACTTAGCAGAGTGAACCTCACTGAGGTTAATGATTTGCCCAGAGTTAGTGAGTGGTGAGGTGAGAATTTGAACCCAGGTTTCTCTATAGCCACACTGTTTGTAGGCTCCCATTACATTCGTTTGTTAAAGATGGTCATGGAGTGGCTCCTGGTGAGGAACCTGCCTCTGTTTAAATTTGAGGGTTCGGAGACAACCCTAGAGACCCCCTCATTTCCTGTCAGCGCTGTTTTCTTTTAACTACCTCATGACGTGCTGCACCATGTTTCAGTTGTAAGATAGGTTTTGGTTGAGAATTGGCTATTTGTGCATCCTTGTAAGGAGTGCTCCTGCCAGTATGCCTATTTTTTGACCTCTCATAGGGTCAGGGATCAGGTCTGACATGGCATGTCCCACATCAGGAACAGTAAGTTTGATGGTGATGGTGATAATGATAGTGATGGTAATGATGGTGATGATGATGGTGAGGATGGTGAAGATGATAGTGATGATGGTCATGATGGTGGTGAGGATGGTGACGATGATGATGATAGTGATGATGCTAGGTGATGATGATCATGGTGATGAAGGTGATGACTGTGATGATGAGTTTGAGGGTGGTATCCTTTAGAAGCTTTTCACTGAAGATACATAAATGCATTCTCCAAGCAATACATATATAACTAGGGACAAAAGCATAAACAGTAAAACAAACAAACAAACAAAAACCTCTCCTCCTCTATATATCGGGGCCTAATATCTGATAGATCAGTTGGTTGGATAGAATTACAAACAAATTTTGGGGGCCACATATCTGGTATTTGTTAATAATATTTTTTCTTTCTTTTAACAAACATTTATTTTATTATTTTTTATTAACATATAATGTATTATTTGCCCTAGGGGTACAGGTCTGTGAATCGCCAGGCTTACACATTTCATAGCACTCACCATAGCACATTCCCTCCCCAATGTCCATAACCCAGCCACCCTATCCCTACCCCCACTCCCAGCAACCCTCAGTTTGTTTTGTGAGATTAAGAGTCTCTTCTTGTTTGTCTCCCTCTCCATCCCAACTTGTTTCATTTCCCCCCGTCCTCCCCACTACCCCCCACACTGCCTCTTAAATTCCTCATATCAGAGAGATCATATGGTAATTGTCTTTCTCTGATTAACTTATTTCGCTCAGCGTAATACCTTATAGTTCCTTCCACATTGTTGCAAAAGGCAAGGTTCCGTTTCTCTTGATGGCTGTGTAGTATTCCATTGTATATACAGACCACATCTTCTTTATCCTGTTGATGGACATCCTAGATTCTTTCCATAGTTTGGCTGTTGTGGACATTGCTGCTATAAACAGTCGGGTACACGTGCCCCTTAAGATCACTACATTTGTATCTTTGGGGTAAATACCAGTAGTGCAATTGCTGGGTCATGGGGTAACTCTATTTTCACCTTTTTGAGGAACCTCCATACTGTTTTCCAGAGTGGCTGCACCAGCTTGCATTCCCGCCAATAGTGTAGGAGGGTTCCCCTTTATCAGCATCCTCACCAACATCTGTTGTTTCCTGACTTGTTAATTTTAGCCGTTCTCACTGATGTGAGGTGGTATCTCACTGCAGTTTTGTTTTTCCCTGATGCCAAGTGATGTTGAGTACTTTTTCATGTGTCTGTTGGGTATTTGGATATCTTCGTTGCAGAAATGTCTGTTCATGTCTTCTGTCCATTTCTTGATTGGATTGTTTGTTCTTTGGGTGTTGAGTTTGGTAAGTTCTTTAGAGATTTTGGATACTAGCCCTTTATCTGATATGTCATTTGCCAATATCTTCTCCCATTCTGTCAGTTGTCTTTTGGTTTTGTTGACTGTTTCCTTTGCTGTGCAAAAGCTTTTGATCTTGATGAAGTCCCAATAGTTCATTTTGGCCCTTGCTTCCTTTGCCTTTGGTGATGTTTCTAGGAAGAAGTTGCTGCGGCTGAGGTTGAAGAGATTGCTGTCTGTGTTTTCCTCAAGAATTTTGATAGATTCCTGTCTCACATTGAGGTCTTTCATCCATTTGGAGTCTATTTTTGTGTGTGGTGTAAGGAAATGGTCCTGTTTCATTCTTCTGCATGTGGCTGTCCAGTTTTCCCAGCACCATTTGTTGAAGAGACTGTCTTTTTTCTATCGGACAGTCTTACCTGCTTTGTCGAAGGTTAGTTGACCATAGAGTTGAGGGTCTATTTCTGGGCTCTCTATTCTGTTCCATTGATCTATGTGTCTGTTTTTGTGCCAGTACCATACTGTCTTGATGATTACAGCTTTGTAATAGAGCTTGAAGTCTGGAATTGTGATACCACCAACTTTGATTTTCTTTTTCAACATTCCTCTGGCTAGTCAGAGTCTTTTCTGGTTCTATATAGATTTTAGGATTATTTGTTCAATTTCTTTAAAAAAAATGGATAGTATTTTGATAGGGATTGAGTTAAATGTCTAGATTTCTTTAGGTAGCATAGACATTTTCACAATATTTGTTCTTCAATCCATGAGCATGAAACGTTTTTCCATTTCTTTGTGTCTTCCTCAATTTCTTTCATGAGTACTTGATAGTTTTCTGAGTATAGATTCTTTGCCTCCTTGGTTAGGTTTATTCCTAGGTATCTTATGGTTATGGGTGCAATTGTAAATGGGATCGACTCCTTAATTTCTCTTTCTTCTGTCTTGCTATTGATGTATAAAAATGCAACAGATTTCTGTGCAGTCCTGACACTTTACTGAATTCCTGTTCTGAGTTCTATTTCGGAGTGGAGTCTTTTGGGTTTTCCATTTAAAGTATCATATCCTCTGCAAAGAGTGAGAGTTTGATTTTGTCTTTGTCAATTCAGATGCCTATTTCTTTTTGTTGTCTGATTGCTGAGGCTAGAACATGTTGAATAGCAGTGGAGATAGTGGACATCACTGGCGTATTCCTGACCTTAGAGGAAAAGCTCTCAGTTTTTCCTCATTGAGGATATTTGCTGTGGGTTTTTCATAGATGGCTTTGATGATATTGAGGTATGTACCTTCTATCCCTACACTGTGAAGAGTTTTGATCAAGAAAGGAAGTTGTACTTTGTCAAATGCTTTTCCAGCATCTACTGAGAATATCATATGGTTCTTGTTCTTTCTTTTGTTAATGTATTGTACTATATTGATTGATATGCAGATGCTGAACCAACCTTGAAGCCCAGGAATAAATTCCACTTGGTCGTTTGTGGTGAATAATCCTTTTAATGTACTGTTGGATCCTATTGGCTAGTATTTTGGTGAGAATTTTTGCACCCGTGTTCATCAAGGATATTGGTCTGTAATTCTCCCTTTTTTTTTGACGTCTTTTTCTGGTTTTAGGATCAAGGTAATGCTGGCCTAAATTGAGTTTGGAAGTTTTCCTTCCATTTCTATTTTTGGAGCAGTTTCAGGAGAATAGGTATTAATTCTTTAAATGTTTGGTAGAATTCCCCCGGGAAGCTGTCTGGCCGTGGGCTCTATTTTTTTGGGAGATTTTTGATGACTGCTTCAATCTCCTTACTGGTTCTGGGTCTGTTCAGGTTTTCTATTTCTTCCTGATTCAGTTTTGGCAGCTTATTTATCTCTAAGAATGCATCCATTTCTTCCAGATTGTCAAATTTTCTGGTGTATAGTTGCTCATAATATGTTCTTATAATTGTTTTTATTTCTTCAGTGTTGGTTGTGATCTGTCCTCTTTCATTCATGATTTTATTAATTTGAGCCCTTTCTCTTTTCCTTTTGATAACTCTGGCAAGGGGTTTATCAATCTTATTAATTCTTTCAAAGAACCAGCTCCTAGTTTTGTTGATTTGTTCTACTGGTCTTCTGGTTTCTATTTCATTGATTTCTGCTCTGATCTTTATGACTTCTCTTCTCCTACTGGGTTTATGCTTTCTTTGCTATTCTTTCTCTAGCTCCTTTAGCTGTTGGTTAGATTATATTTTTGAGACCTTTCTTGTTTCTTGAGAAAGGCTTGTATTGCTATATACCTTCCTCTTAGGACTGCCTTTGTGATTTTCCAAAGATTTTGAACAGTTGTGTTTTCATTTTCATTTGTTTCCATGAATTGTTTCAAATCTTCTTTAATTTACTGGTTGACCCATTCATTCTTTAGAAGGATTCTCTTTAGCCTCCATGTATTTGAGTTCTTTCCAACTTTCCCCTTGTGATTGAATTCTAGCTTCAGAGCATTGTGGTCTGAAAATATGCAGGGAATGATCCCAATCTTTTGGTACCAGTTGAGACCTGATTTGTGACCTAGGATGTGAGCTATTCTGGAGAATGTTCCATGTGCACTAGAGAAGAATGTGTATTCTATTGCTTTGGAATGGAATTTTCTAAGTATATCTGTGATGTCTATCAGGTCCAGTGTGTCATTTAAAGCCTTTATTTCCTTGTTGATCTTTTGCTTAGATGATCTATCCATTTCAGTAAGGGGGGATGTTAAAATTCCCTACTATTACTGTATTATTACTGATATGTTTCTTTTATTTTGTTATTAATTGGTTTATATAATTGGGTGCTCCCATGTTAGGAGCATAGATATTTAAAATTATTAGCTCTTCTTGTTGGACAGACCCTTTAAGTATGATATAGTGTCCTTCCTCATCTCTTATTATAGTCTTTGGCTTAAAATCTAATTAATCTGATATAAGGATTGCCACCCAAGCTTTCTTTCGATGTCTGTTGGCATGGTAAATTGTTTTCCACACCCCCCTCCCCACTTTAAATCTGGAGGTGTCTTTGGGTCTTAAATGAGTTTCTTATAGACAGGATTATCGATGGGTCTTATTTTTTATTCCATTCTGATACTCTGCGTCTTTTGATTAGGGAATTTAGCCCATTTACATTCAGGTCAACTATTGAAAGATATGAATTTAGTGCCATTGTATTGCCTGTAAGGTGACTGTTACTATATATTGTCTCTGTTCCTTTCCGGTCTATGTTACTTTTAGGCCCTCTCTTTGCTTTAGAGGACCCCTTTCAATATTTCCTGTAGGGTTTGGTGTTTGCAAATTCTTTTAGTTTTTGTTTATCCTGGAAACTTTTTATCTCACCTTCTATTTTCAATGACAGTCTAGCTGGATGTAGTATTCTTGTTTGCATATTTTTCTCATTTAGTGCTCTGAAGATATCAAGCCAGTCCTTTCTGGCCTGCCAGGTCGCTGTGGCTAGGTCTGCTGCCAGTCTAATATTTCTACCTTATATGTTACAATCCTCTTGTCTTGAGCTGCTTTCAGGATTTTCTCTTTGTTACTAAGTCCCAGGATTTTTTTTTTTTAAAGATTTTATTTCTTTATTTGACAGAGATCACAAGTAGTCAGAGAGGCAGGCAGAGAGAGAGGGGGGGAAGTAGGCTCCCTGCCAAGCAGAGAGCCCGATGCAGGGCTTGATCCCAGGACCCTGAGATCATGACCTGAGCCAAGGGCAAAGGCTTTAACCATTGAGCCACCCAGGTGCCCCTCTTTGTTTCTAAGACTTGTAAGTTTTGCTATTTGTGGACCTATTTTTATTGAATTTGAGGGGGTTCTCTGTGCCTCCTAGATTTTGATGCTTGTTCCTTTTGCCAAATTAGGGAAATTCTCTAGTATAATTTGCTCCAGTATACCTTCTACCCCTCTCCCTCTTTCTTCTTCTGGGATCCCAATTATTCTAATATTGTTTAGTCTTTTGATATCACTTATCTCTTGAATTCTTCCCTCGTGGTCCAGTAGTTGTTTGTCTCTCTTTTGCTCAGCTTCTTTATTCTCCATCATTTGGTCTTCTTTATCACTAATTCTCTCTTCTGCCTCATTTATCCTAGCAGTAAGAGCCTCCGTTTTTGATTGTACCTCATTAGTAGCTTTTTTGATTTCAACTTGGTTAGATTTTAGTTCTTTAATTTCTCAGAAATGGATTTTATTTCTCCAGAATGGGATTCTCTGATGTCTTCCATGTTTTTTTTTGAGCCCATCTAGCACCTTGATAATCGCCATTATGAACTCTAGTTCTGACATATTGCTAATGTCTGTATTGATTAAGTCCCTAGCCATTGGTGCTGCCCCTTGTCCTTTTTTTTTTAATGGTGATTTTTTTCCACCTCGTCATTTTATCCAGGTAAGAATAGATGAATGAGAGAACAAAATACTAAAAAGAAAGCAACAACCCCCCAAAAATATACACTAATCAAATCAGTTAATATTGGTTAATATGCATTAACAAAATCAGAAGAGATGCAAAACCGGGAAGAAAAGGGGGGGAATATATATAATCTATAAATATTTTTTATATATAATATATAATATAATATATTATATATATATTATATATATATAATATAATATGTATTTTTATATGTATATAATATATGTATATAAATATACGTATATTTATAGATATATATATTAGACTGGTGAATAGAACAGAGCCACACACTTGACTTTGGGTGTATTTTGGTCTCTTAGCAGAAACTACCTCCCCAAAATTTTAAAGAAAGAAAAAATATATATACAAAAATAAGGGTAAACAGGATGAAGAGATGGAATATGACTGTAAAGATGAAAATTTAAAAAGATGCTTAAAAAGGAATTGATAAGAAGTTGGTTGAAAAAAGAAAATAAAAAGGAGAAAATGTTATCAGGCTGGAGACTAGAACAAAGCCATATGCTAGATTTAGGGTATATTTTGATCTGTTAGAAGAAATTTGTCCCAAAGTTTTTTATATCCAAAAAAAAACCTGTATGTAAACAAAAAATAAGGTTCAATACAATGAAGGGATAAAATATGACTATAACAATGAAAATTAAAAAAGATTTTTAAAAAAGTGTTGATAAGATAAAATATTTTAAAAACCTTAAAATAGGAAAGAGGAAAAATTAGAAGAAAATAGAATAAAAAATTTTTTTAAATTTAACTTTGAAAGACCAAAGAATCATGGGAAAAAAGCCATGAATTCTATGTGCTCTATTCCCCTAGTGCTGGAGTTTTGCTGTTCTCATTGATCGGTAAGCTTGGTCTTGGCTGGATGTTCTTGTTGATGTTCTGGGAGGGGGGCCTATTGCAGTGATTCTCACATGTCTTTGCCCAAGACGGAATTGCACTGCCCTTGCCAGGGGCAGGGCTAATTTATCTGTGCAGTTTTGGTCTGTGGAGCTTTTGTTCCCTGAACGCTTTCCATATGGCTTTAGAGGACAGGAATGAAGATGGCGGCCACCTAGTCTCTGGTCCTGGTGGAGCTGAGAGCTGGTGCCCCACTCCTACTGAGGAGAAAAGCAGTCAGTCCCTCCTGTCTCCTGGTCTCCAGCCTTGGTCTGAGCTCATGGCCTGTGACTGAGTGTTTCTATCTCTGGTGCATGGCTCCGTTTGGAATCTCCAAACCCAGCAGGTTCCTGTCACTCACTCTCGTGGCTGCTCCTCCTGGAGGATGAAGGAGGGGGTCTGTCTGGATCTGCCACTTGTGGGGTCCGTGCTCCAAGACCAGTGGTCTGACTGTTCCCTAGATCATGGTTTATGTAACCCTGAGCTAAGAGCCCACTTCTCAGCTCTGTCTCTGCAGCCAGCTTCCTTGCTCTGATACCTGTGAGCTCTGCCACACTCAGCAAACCTGTTTGGTTTTACAGGATGTACTGTTTGGATGTACAGGAAAGATTTTTTTCTTTCCTTTTAGGGCTGTATAAACTGTTTGGATGTACAGGAAAGATTTTTTTCTTTCCTTTTAAGGCTGTATAAAGTACTGTTACCTAGAACTCCATCAGTCACCCATTCAGCATTTATAAACCCTAATAGGACTACTGAAATAGGAAGCGTTCTCATTGATTCACCTCAATGCATGGTTACTGACTTCCTGCTATAGCTTGTGCTTTGAGTTGGGAAATACAAAATTGGCAAATATATCTGAAATCTACACAATGAAATGAGTACCGAATCAGTGACAAATGAGTGCTGTGCATGGGAGGATCAGAGGAGGAAGATGATTTTGAGCTCGTGTGGCCACTGAGGCTTCACGAATGAGGCAGAATGTGAACTGGATCTGAAGTTCATTGGGGATATTAAGGTAACACGGAGACGGTCGGTGTGTTCAGTACACTGTGAGGAACAAGTGTGGGCTTTAATACGGTGTTGGTGAGTTGGAGAGAAGGTCAGTGACTGACAAAGCAGGGTCCAGGAAGGCACTGCCCATTCCTTCGGGCAGAGAGGACAGAAAGGGAGGGTGTCGTTCATTTTTTCACTCAAACAATTTTTGTTAAGCATCTCCTTTGTGCAGAGGATACATTGGTGAGCAGAAGCAGATGTATCCTGAGGGAGGTCTAGCGAGAAGCACATGCTTTTCTGGGCTCTGTACATAACTAAGTCTGTTATTTAAGGTCTAGTTAATGAAAGGTTGAAAGGTTGAATTTCCTAGAGACAGAAGAAGGTGGGAGGACAGTGGTTGGTGCTTTTGGATAGAGAGAAGGCAAGAGATCAGAGTGAGCAGAGCAGCTGACAATCGGTCAGTTAGATGGCACTATTGTTGTTGCTGCTGTAGTTTTTAAAGCAAGCCTAATCTCTGGCTAAGCAAGCGGTCCTATTATATGAAGGTAAATACTCTTGCGTCCTCTGCATCCAGAAATTTTGTTCTTCTGTAGATTAAGACCACAGCAAGGAAAAGAAAAGGAAACAAAAGGATTTGCTCCTTCCTCTCCGTCCTCTCACACTTTCTTTCCACTGTCAGCCCCTTCCTCATCCATGCCTTCTCTAAGAAATAAATGAAAAGGTAGAGACTTGTAAGATGCCGTCTATCACAAGGCATGTACCCACTGAGATTCTCCTGACATTATTCTCCTGTAATTTCCAGCTGTCACTTTTCTTTGCTGAATTTGGCCAGCACAATGCCCTCAATATCAGTGCCTTCCTGACTTCCAGCCGGAGAGTTGGTCTATTGTACCAGTAACTGCTGGGTTTGTGCCTCACAGTAGAAGCTGGAACCTATTGTCTATGCAGACAGGGGAATTCATAGGACAATTACTGTGGGAAGTGATTGTTCACAATTTGGTGAAAAACAGCTTTGCTGACTTACAATGCACTGCAAGATAATTTAGGTCTGAAGTACAGAGAATAATAACCAAGTCCTTTCTGAAGGACCCGGGTAAGTGAAAGCCCCGGCTGCAGCAGCTGACGCCATGAGTTCAGAAAGTGCCCTCGGGGGCGGTTCTTAGCCTCTGAGGGGCTGTTTTATAACCTTTGTCAGTGTGGTGTTTTCCATTGTTTTCCTTTTTCCTGCACGGACACACACAGCCCACCCCTCTCTTTACCTGTGCACTTCAGTGTTGGGGAAGGACTCTGTCACACGCCCAGCCTGCCACCCTCCTACTTGGACGGCTAATGCATTTTAGTACAGGGACACATCTTGGAGCTAATTCGTACGGATGAACATCAGTCTCTAGCAGCGGAGAAAAGAATCTCTCTAGAACAAGTAGCTTCTTTTCCTGTGATAAATTCATCCCTTGTCATGGATTTTACTTAAATTTTCTTAAATGATAAAAGATTTTGACCTTTGGAAAAACCTGTCATCTTTTCCCAGAGAGTTTATTACGTCCAGTAGATGGGAAATTAAAGATCGTCATTTAAAATGCCAGCTTCGTCACTAATGACCTCTCTGACCTTGGGCAAACCGCCTTCGTGATGAGTGGGGCTCCGTTTCCTAATCTGTGTGCAGCTGCTGGGTGCCCCTTGGCTGAGCCCAAACATAGATGGGGCTCAGGGTCCTGACAGCCCGCGCCCACCTTCCGCTATGCTTGTTCTCATCAGATGGCATTCACGAAGGCCTCTTTACCTTTCTCAGAAGAGAAAGGAAGGACATTTCTGTAAAGGTACAGCGGTGACACAGGAAAAGATCGATGGTGAAGTAAGACGGCAAGTAGTTTGGATTGATTTTGAGCCCTTAGAGCAAGGTAAGTTAGAGTCCGAAGCTGAAGAAACAATTTTTCGGAGAGTCTTGGTGAATCTCTGTGTACAGGCAGTGCTGCTTCAGGGCGCTCCTGTGGCCCAGTGCCGACCAGGAGTGGAGGGAGGACTGTTCTCCTCCACCAAAGCCCTGCAGCAGTTCAGAAGGGAGAATTCAAAGGAAAGCCTTCTCAGGGTTGGGGAGGTTGACTGCTCTTTAGGGAAGGTACCAGGAAAAGTGCTGGCAAGGGGTCTTTGGCCTCCTAGCTGCACCTGGAGTATCTAAAAAGATGGCCCTACCTAGAGAAAAAGCTTAGAGCACGTCTGCCTCGGCCAGACTCCGGGCTATGAGCTAGTACTCCTGCCGCCCCAGGCCATGGTGTGCCATCAGAGACATATGTCTTTGTAAGGGAGAAAGGGTGAGGAAATTTGATCAGCCTCTTGTAAGAAGGAGGAGGTCACAAAATGAAGGCTTTCTTGGAGAGTTCTCTTTCAGCCTTAAGAAAAACGTTTGAACTTTGGTTAAAACATGCCTCCTGAGAAGTGGGCTCTGGAAGGAAATAAAAGAAGAATGTTGACAGTTTGCAGTGGCTTTTCACTGTAGTCTGTCCATCTGCTCTGGCAGACAGTGCCTCCGTTGCTCTGACGGCGAGCTTGGATATATTTAAAGATTCATTTGTTTATTTTAGAGAAAGAGAGAGTGCATGATAGTGAGCAGGAGGGAGGGGCAGTGGCAGGGGGAGAGTCTTAAGCAGATTCCTCACTGAGCATCGAACCTGTTGTGGGGCTCAATCTCATGACCCTGAGATGATGACCTGAGCCAACACCAAGAGTTGGATGCTTAACTGATTGCATCACCCAAGTGCCCCTGGAGAGCTTGACTATATTTAACAGAAATATGAGAAACTGGAGGACTGTGCGAGTTGAATACTCTTTACTTATGTGGGTCATTGTTCTTATAGAAAGCTGTAGTCTGCTGGTTTTCAAACTGTGTTCCACAGAACACTTGATTTTTCTCAGTTCCTACTTAAAGGATACCCTAGTAGAGCTCAAGAGTGGGAAAGGGTCAGAGGCCAAGGGAATGGGACTCCCGGTCTCCTACTCCTGCTTTGAATATGGAAGCACTGCTTATGACTTTGTGTAAACAAATCACTCCTTAGTTAACCATGGCCATTGCGGTAGAGGCTATGGTTAGAAGTACCTTAAAAACTCATGGTTAGAATAGACTTAATGCAGGGCTTGGGTGCTGGCTTAGACTGCAGTGACAACATGAATAACCTTGTGCTTCTCTGGACTTCTCTTGGGCTTAGAGAGACGAGGAAGAACCTCCGACCATTTGGAGTAGTCACTAGGATCCCGCCAGGGTCGAGGAGAGAGTACAGAGAGTCTCTCGTACACTCACATTTCAGAGTATTGTTTGGGTAGACTTCCAAGGCCACCAAGACTGCAGGGAGAATCATCTAACCCTGAAGTGTGAGTGTTTCCAAAACAAGGGCCAGGGAGTTCTTGAAGCAGAAAAAAACCCCACTGTTCTCTTATCATTGGATAAAGGATAGCTATTTCTTAGAGGACTGCAGGTTTAGGGAATGTGTAGTTAGGGCTTCAGAAGCCAAATGCACTAGAGAGCATGGGAACTGTGTATTCTTCTTCTCCTCTCCCACCATCCCCCCAGACCCTAAATTCTCAGTTCCCAAATGGTAGAGCCTTCTCCCTAACTGCCTCATGTACTTGAGGGCTAACGGAGCTCTTGAGGAAGGGAGCATTGAAGGCATCTGTATTCTCATAGCTGTTTAGGCCAAAACCTTGGAATCTTCCTTGACCTCACATCTCATGTCCGATCCATCAGCTGGTTTTGTTGTGTCTATCCTCAATATGGATTCAGAATTCTGCTGCTTCTTGCCGCTTCCCTAACTATCACACTATCACTCAGGCTCCATTTTCTTCTATCTGGATTCCTAGAAGCTTCCTACTTGGATAGCTTCCTACTTGGATCCCAACTTCCACCTTTAATTCTCAGTAGAGAAGGCAGGTTGATTCTATTGAAGTGGAAGGAACATGGGTCAAAACCCTGTTTCATTCACGGTAAAAGCCAGTGTCTTCATAATGGCCTGGAGGGCCCCTCCACTTGATCTGATCTTCCATTATTTCTCTGAACATCTCCTATTTGTTCCAGCCACATTCACCTCTTTCCTGTTCCTTGAACATTCTGGACTGACTCTTGTCTTAGGGTCTTGCACTGTCTGTTCCTTGTGCTTGAAATGTTCTCCCTGTGAAGTCCACAGGATTAATGTACTCATATCCTTCAAGCTTTTGTTCAAATGACATTTTCTCAATGACATCTTCCTTGACTACTCCAAATTGTTCCTAGCCCCTTAGACCATACACACTTGATGCTCTTCCTTACTTGGTTCTACTTTTTAACAAGGCGTGTTTTAGTGTTCTGTAAAGTTTACTTCTTTATTATGTTTATTTTGTATCTTTTCCTGACTGAATGTAAGTTCAGTTATGAGGACTGAACATGTCCCATGAGGACAGGGATTTTTGTCACTTTGGTTCACTGCTATATTCAAATTGACTAAATTCATGCCTTGCTCATATTAGGTGCTCTATACAAATTTCCTGAATGAATGAATGAATGAATGAGTAAGGTAGCTAGCCAAGATTCTTTCTATTATCTCTTTTACTTTAATATGGTTCTTTATTATGTAGTAATTTCATATTAGATTTAATATTCATTTTTGAATATGAAATTATATGAAATACATATTAGAATTATAGTTCTATGAATCATGAAATATTACCATTTAATAATATATTAAATAATACATTTAAGCAGTAATATTTCATATTACATTTAATATGATTCTGTCATAAAAATAAAGAGTATTTCTCAACAACTTTGTTTTCTGGTCAGCAATAAAAAATACTAAGTTTGGGGAGTAAGATAACCAACCAGTTGTATCTCTTCTGATTGGACAAAGGCTCTTGCAATAAGTATTCAGCACATTATGTGTTTGGGGCTGGCTTTTAATGACCCCACTGTTGTATTTTAATGAAAACCCGATAGGAAGAAGGAAGGGGAAAGAGAAGGCAGGTCATGATGGGTAATCCCCTCATCCCAAGGAGAAGAACTCTTCTTCTTGTCAGCACTTGGAGCCTGTAGCATGGTAGCTGCCTAGTAGTCATCCTAACATGAATGTTCTGGTCTGTGCTATTATTTCTTATTGTAAATTGATAAACTGGCATCCAGGGACCCAACTCAGTCTCATTTATGTTTTGGTGAGTGAGAGTTAGGCTCTCAGCCCAAGCAGAATCTGCATATGATGACCCAGCTGTGGTTCGGCCTTTTGAGGTTCTCCTCACCTCCTGCTGATGCTACCTAATATTGATGCATCCCCATTGCTCAGTCTACTGGTTTGATCGGAAACATACCTGTTGGAGAGAGTGGGATGATTTACGTCTTCATTAACGAATTATTGGTAAGAAAGCTTTATGCCTAAAAATCTTGAGTTGTTTAAAGATCATATGGTTGTGAAGTTTCTATCCAAACCCTAATTTTATCATTCCTACCAACCTCTCTCATCTTTACTTTATTGCTCAAACTTGCTCTACCCTTCTTTATTTATTTGTGGTAAACACCATCAGAAAACCCAAATGAAAGTAAGCAAGAGAGTCAGTACTCGTGGGCTGTTCTTTTCTTCCCAGCTTTATTGAGGTATAATTAACAGTGAAAAATTGTATATATTTAAGATGTGCAACTTGATGGTTTGATATACGTATTCATTGTGAAATCACTACCACAATCGGGCTAGTTAACAAATCCATCACCATATATATGTATAGTGCGTGCGTGTGTGCATGTGCAGTGATCTTAAGATGATCATTTTACACATTTCAGGTGTACAACACAGTATTGTTGACTGTGGTCTCAGTGTTGTACATTAGATCTCTGGAACTTACGCATTTTGCATGACTGTAACTTTGTGCCCCTTGGCTGATACACCCTCAATCCTCATAGCCCCTGACAACCACCATCCCACTCCCTGCTTCTATGAGTTTGACTCTTTTCAATTCCACACGTAAGTGAGATCGTGCGGTATTTATTTTTCTGTGCTTGGCTCATTTCGCTTAGCAGAATGTCCTCTAGGTTCATCCATGTTGTTATAAATGCCAGGATTTCCTTTTTATGGCTGAATATTTCCCCATTGTGCATATACAACATGTTTTCTTTCTTCACCCTTTGATGGACACTTAAGTTGTTTCCATATTTTGTCTATTGTGAATAATGCTGAATTTAACATGGGAGAAAAGATATGTATTTGAGATCCTCATTTCATATCTTTTGTATACACATTCAGAAGTGAGATTGAAGGTTCATAAGATAGTTCCATTTTTAATTTTTCGAGGAACCTCCTTACTGTTTTCCATAACACATGCCTGCACCAGTTTACATTCCCACCAGCAGTGTACAAGGGTTTCCTTTTCCTTACCTCCTCACCAGTGCTTTTTATCTTTCTGATAATAGCATTTGAACAGATAAAAGGTGGTAACTCGTGGTTTTGGTTTGCATCTGCCTGATAATTAGTGAAGTAGAGCATCTTTCATACACCTGGTGTCCGTGGGTCTCTTCTTTGGAGGCGTCTCTTCAGGTCCTTTGCCCATTTAGTTATAGGGTCATTCTCTGTCTCTCTCTCTTGCTATTTTTCGTTTTTTTGTTTTTTTTTTTTTAAAGATTTTATTCATTTATTTGACAGAGAGAGAGATCACAAGTAGGCAGAGAGGCAGGCAGAGAGAGAGGAGGAAGCAGGCTCCCCGCGGAGCAGAGAGCCCGATGCGGGGCTCGATCCCAGGACCCCGAGACCATGACCTGAGCCGAAGGCAGCGGCTCAATCCACCGAGCCACCCAGGCGGCCCCTATTTTTTGTTTTTAAGGTGTAGGAGTTCCTAATATATTTTGAGTAGTAATCCCTTATCAGGTATGTAGTTACACAAATTTTCCTTCATTCTGTAAGTTGCCTTTTCACTCTGTTGGTTGTTTCCTTTGTAGTATGGAAGCTTTTTAGTTTGATGAAATCCCAATAGTCTATTTTTGCTTTGTTGCCTGAGCTTTTGATGTCATATCTGAAAAGTCATTGACATGGGCTGTTCTGTATGTTAATATCTGGAAAGCAGAATAAACTGAGTTTCATAATAAACAAGTTCTCCTTTGAAATCATGTCACTCAGTAAATGTACAGGTAAGCATTTTGTGGGCTGTGAGTGCAAAGAGGCAGGACCGCATATCAGGACTCAAACCCACAAGGCAGGCCTCCAGAGCATTTCTGGTACAGTGTAGAGTCAGGTGCCAGGATGTTGATTAGTATTGTGTCCCACCTTTCAGGCTGGAGGGAGGGAGTGTGTATTAGCCACCCCTCCGGGTCCTAGACCGTTTTTTTCTCTGTTCAATATATACTCTGCTCGGAGACTGGATCCTGGGAAAGTGATTGCATCTTTTCTCTAGCTACTCCATGTCAATGGTCTTTTCATCTGAGCATTGGGTGAGTGATTATAGTGACCCAGTTTGTGGCAATATCATGTGCACGACTGTATCGTGTCTTGTTACACGGCCTTAGAGTATGACGATGGCTCTGCTTGAGCACAAGGGACACTTTGTAGAATCTCTGCTGTGTGATCTGAGAATATTACTGTGCTGCACATGGACTTGCCTCAAGTACTACGGTGAAAAAAACAACATAAAACTTCCACCAAAATGTAGAAATCCAAAGTGGAATGATGCACTTCTGAACCTTGCTTTCTTTTACTTCCAAACATGGAGCTAAGAATTGCTCAGAGGCTCTGAATATATAAATGGTAGAGCAAACTAGGTTTTATGCATGCACTCTCCTTTGGTGGTTATGGGTCAAACCAACCCTCTTAACCTCATTTGGTCAGATTGAAAAGGCCTTCCTGCTTCTTGTATATTTCAACATTTGATGGTATATGCGGATAAAATACACAGACTGAGCCTATCTTGAAAGCATTCCAGGAGCTCCCAGCATATTGGCAAGGGCAGTAATGATGTAAAATCCCTTGTCTGGATGGATGATGAGTGAGGCTCCTTTTGTGCTCCTTCTTCTAATGTATCCTTTCTCTTCGGGGCCAGCTTTAGACAAGTGATTTGACAGCTGGCTTATTAGTTGGAGAATTTAGATCGTAGGTTTAAATTGTTTGTTGGGGGGCGCCTGGGTGGCTCAGTGGATTGGGCCGCTGCCTTCAGCTCAGGTCATGATCTCAGGGTCCTGGGATCGAGCCCCACATCGGGCTCTCTGCTCCGCGGGGAGCCTGCTTCCTCCTCTCTCTCTGCCTGCCTCTCTGCCTACTTGTGATCTCTGTCTGTCAAATAAATAAATAAAATCTTTAAAAAAAATTGTTTGTTGATTGCCTCTAGATTTGAATAACCAGCATCTTCACATCTTTGAACAGAGAGGTTGGGCCTCCACACACCCTCAGTCAGTGCTAATGGCTGTTCCTCCTCCTTTCTTCTCCTCCTCATCTCCCCTGCATGCCGAGCAGGTCTTTGTGGTGGAAGTGAAAATATAAATGGGAACCTGGGGAGAAATGAAAAGCAAGAGAGTTTTCAGTGCGTCAGGCAAATAGCACACAACGGGTTGCAGATATTGCCAGTGAGCTTTTGAGTTGGAGGTCTGAAGGCCAGCAATGGCTGCAGTTTGTCTGGAATGTGTGTTTCACCTCTTGTGGCTTCAGGCCAGGGGTCCGGTTTTCCCCAGGGGCATAAGAGGTGTCCCTGAGCTGTTGGTGGAGATATTTCTATTCTTCATTCTTCCTCACCTTTCTCTCAAGGTTTCTGAAATGGAGGGTGTTAAGAATGGTCTGATCTTTGAATCCTGCTGCATGAAGCTGGGGAACTTGTGATGTCAGGTGAGTTCTGCCCAGAGGAGAATGGGGTTCTTTAGGGCACATTCCGTTGGGCAGACCTGCTGTGTTTGGTGTACAGCCTGTGTCTAAACACAGGTCAGTGGCGGGGGGGGGGGGGGATGTGCTGGGGTTTGGAAGAATGGTAAGTGGATATACTGGAATTTGGGGGAGAAGGGTAGGATTTGTAGCCTTATTTAGTGAAACTAGTCAGTGGGAATTATCATCGTGGCCTACTGTTCCCGACGCAGATAGGCCCACTGCCGTTTGGGCTGATCTGGGTCAGAGCAGAATTCTAAACCTTCATCTTGAGGCTGTGCTATGCCCTTGGCCCATTCACATACTCATGTGTTCATTCACGTGTCCCTTCCATTGACGTATCCATTCATTCAACACCCGTTGGCCAGACTTTGAGCTGAGCTCTCTTGATAAAGAGTAAAAAGCCACCACTCTCCCCTCACATCCTGGTGGGAGAGACATAGGCAGCTTGGTGGTTATGTTATCGAGGGCTGTTGTGCAAGAGGTAAGGACAGGGCTTAAAATTGGGACCTTTATGGGGTCTGAGAGGCTGAGGGAACATTAGTGTGGTGAAGGAGAAGGGCCTTCTGGGTGGTGAGACTGTGTCTCACCATCAGGTTGAAAATTGTTTCAAAACTTTTCTTCTCTATTTTCAGACTGCCTGGAAGAGGCCTGGTATTATCTGAGGTAGATTTCTTGCGTGTTACTGAATTCACCAGACAGCTTTGAGTTTTATTTGCTCTAGCAATTGTCCAGTTCTCAAAAAAGAACATGGAAGTCCCTGCTCAGCTGATTTTGGGGAAGACAGATGTGTGTGCTATCCGCATAGACACCTTTATGGAGATTCTGCTTTCCTGTTTAAGGAATTCACAACAAGCTTTATAATGAAATCATTCTGGTTAAAATAATCCTTATGAACTAATGAAAGCTTGGATAGTCTTCAGGGTTTCCTGCCAGGACTGTGTTCGGTGGCAAGACCCGAGGTCACAAGATAACTACTTACAAAGCTGGTTGCAAGGGCATTGCTAAAGAAATATTCTGACAAAACGGACTTGAGTCCATTGGCCAGACACTGTTCTTTGAAACAAAGGCCCAGCTTTGATCCTTTCAAAGCCAAACCATGGTGGTTCACAACAGACAGCGTTTTATCATTTGTCTTGCTCCCCATGTATACCACTCCTCCTTTCGCTCAGCCAAAAGCTCCTGTATTCGTTTTGGGCTTTCTCAAGACGCCTGAGAGGGCGGAGGTATCCTGCCACACACTGCAGATCCTCTTTCTGACTGTTAGAAAAATTGCCGAAGGTAAAGGGACATTTTCCAGCATCACACTACAGTGTCTAGGTGTTTTTTCCTCTCTTTCGTGAAGTGAGGGGGAAAAAAAGAGACCTCGAATTTGAGCACTGGAAACTCCTCTAACAAGTGCGGGATCTCAGTGATGAGGGAGCTCTGCTGCTCTCCACCCAAGACTGGTACTTTGGTGAGGGTCAGTGGTAAATACCAGGCAAGAAGAGGTGGCAGCTGGGTGACTCGTGCCCTCAGTGATGTCTGCTCTGAAAATGTAGAGGTACGTCCCAATTTTTAGACTAAGATTGTGAATTTATGCTAAGGCAGAAAGAGACTGTCTAGATCATAGGAGCCTCTTTCACGGGCTCTCTAATGGGCTAGAGGTAGTGGGTGACATATGGGTGATGGTTCAGAGGAGGGCATTGACCCAAGAGATGAAGGAACACTGAGCTTACATGGAGATCGAACCCACGACTTTGATCCCATTCCAGCCAAACTCATGCAGCTGAAGTTCTCAAGGGGCTGAAGGTGGGAATGGGAAAGTAGGCACATCAGCGTGATGTATGCTCCTTGGTATCGAACCAGTCTGGAGTTCATCTCTGAGTCTCCCACTCATGGGATGGATAGTTTTAGACAGGTTGCTTAACCTCTCTGATTGTCCAGTGCCTCTTATGTAACATGGAGAGAATTAATTGCAGGATGAATAGTGAAGACCAATTAATGAATACTGAGATAAAAAGGGGGATGTGCAAACTTGACTAGGCACTGCATAAAGGATACCTAAAAATAGTAGGCAAGGTTGGCCAGACGGTGACGAGTGTGGGCAAGACAGAGCTGAAGCATGGGTGACTCCGGGGATAATGGGAACCTTTGTAAGACAACTGACCACACCACTGACCGTCTCTGCTTCAAAGACAGTAATAGTAGCAATAAAAACAACAATAACAAGCAAGAGTGTGGGCTTTAGTAGGATTTTGATGTTATTGAATGGTGTGATTCTGACTCAGCATTGCTCAAATGCTGTCCAGCGTGCATTCCTTCTCCCCCCAGAAGGCCCCTTGGGGCCTGAGCTTGCAGCTTAATTAGCACTGCTGTCCTTCCAAGTCTTGGGATCTGAAACACTCGGATTAGCCACACAGTTGAAGTGCTTCAATAAGTGGGAAAGCTAGCTGCTCGCGCTGTAGAACAGGCTTGGACTCTGTCCACCCCCAGCTTCATACCTATTGGGCATTAGAAAAGCACTGAAGAGAGTTGGCCGGCCCACCTCTGTGGACACTGTGTTCCCCCAGCAAGGTGCGTACCAGGAAGGAGAGGTCACAGAGCCCAGAGGAATTCCCACCCGTTAGGAAGACATGGCCCAGCCTATACCCAGCAGCTCCTTCATCCCTGGAGGAAAAGGGGTCCAGGATGGGGTTGCAAATTTCTTTCTCCAACAACAGAAATGGCAACCAGCATTTGCTGACTGCCCAGAGGCAGGATCATCTAGCTCCAAATCTCATGTCTTTAACCTCCCTACTAGGAAGCCACAGAAAGGAAGAAGGTGCTGCTCCCCCATCTCAAAGCATGAATCTTCTTTGTGAAAATTATCTTAGCTCTGGCATACACTAATGTTTTCTATTTGCCTTACCTTTTAAGCTTGCAGAGTACCTTTAATCATATCCTACTTCAGGTGTATTTTCTCCAGCTCTCAGCCTTTTGAACTGCCCAGCTAGGTAGGTAAGTTACTTTATTTTCATTTTAGAAATCTGTACTGAGAAATCTGTATCCGTTATCTTGCCAGGCAAACGTTCGTATTATCCGTGCAGAGAATCAATTTTGTTTACATGTTAATAGACTTAGGTCTGGGTGACATGTCCTCAAGTCTTCTTCAGACAAATATGAGCTTGTGGTGCTCTATTAGAATGCACCCAGGGATCGGAGCTAAAACAAAAATAGATCCAGCTTTGTCTTTAGGTGCTTCGAATTACACACTCAATTTCAGGAAACGTATCCATCCACGTCTTCTCTGAGGAGCAGGGACACAAAGAGCCAGCTAGCTCTCTCACTGCCCATGCACCCGTCTTAGACTGGGGTCTTGGATTCTCGTCTGTGCACGTTCCAAGGCCTGATGGCTTGATGAAAGGTTTTTGTGTGTGGGGAAGCCACGCCCTAGCATTACACATTCTCACTACTGTTATTTCAGCAGTAATCTGGTGCTATTCCGAGAAGGTTTGCTAAGCCTGGCACATTCTGGATGTTTTGGGAATTGTTTTAAAAGATCACAAGACTTCATTCTTCCCTAAAAAGAGATTATAATTTACTGGGAATGTCTGGCACAAATACCTGACATTCATGAATGAGATAAATTAGAACCTTGATGTGCTTAATTAAAAAATCTTAAGAAAGTGTTTCGGGGAATGAGCCCGTTAGCAGCCTTCTCAGCACGCGGTGTCACCACACACCCATGTGTCACAGCCCGGTGTGAAATTCATTGCAGGTCATTTGTTAGTAATAAAAACTGAAGTCCTCAAATTTGTGAATTACTTCATCATATGAATTAAGGTGAATTCAGTGTCATCCCTAAATTCCTCGCTTGTTTGCGTGCTGACACGCTTTCTGGAAAGAGAAAGACTCTAAGTGGCTGAAGCCAACAGGCTGTAATTACAATACTGCTCCCTGGTTAGGAGCTTGCGCTCTGGAGGCAGGTCCTCTGAGCTCGAATCCCAGTTCCCTCCCCGTGACCTAACATGGCCGAGTTCCTCGTTTTGCTGTGAGGCTGCGAGGAGATCATTGGGGTACTGCCGTGCTTTCCTTGTCGTGGGGCAGCCAATAGATAAATGTCAGCCGGTGTCATTGTTAATTATGTGTGGTGCTGGGTACACAGCTATTGTTCTAAGAGACCAGAAAAAGCACGAAGTGTTGGCCGTGGTTCAGAAGGAAGGCCTAAGCGCAGGGTCCTTGCGGACAACATTGCAAGTTTACAGGACGGGTTGGTTTTCTTTTTCACTGCTGTTTCCCTCAGTGGCTTAGGGTGCCACCCCCATGCTAAGTCTGCTGTGCATTTTCCCCCATTGCTGATAAGCCCTGTTCTGTTGTCTTTAGTTTGGCTCGATCCTCATGGGATTGGATTGTTTGGCTTTGGAAAGGTGTGCGATACCTTAATTCTTTCCTCTTCTCATACTCACACTCATGGAGAAAAATGCCACTCCTGGCTCTGATTTGTCATTTCTGTTCTGTACCGATGTAGACCTGCCCCACCCAGGTCAGGACCCTCCCCGTGAGGTGGATCTCTGTACTTTCTTCAAACCCCACCTCCCCTTTCCCTCACTAACTCAGATCATCACTCCCCTTATGCCTCCTACTTGCACTCATTTTTTAAAAATAAAATGATTGTATTATACATATTTTAAAGATACATCAAAGTGAAGATAATGAAGCTTTACAAATTTATATTCACGTTCAATAATTTTGAAGATTTTGCGACGTCTGCTCCCTGTCCATCTCATTTGGCTTTCCTTTGATGAATTATAGTAAAGCAATTTCCACGTATGTTCTTTCACAGCTGTGTGCTGAAGAACACATCCTTAAAAATTATGGACATTCTCTGATATGACCACTATGCTGTTATCATGTCTAACAAAAAGTAATTCTTGGGGCGCCTGGGTGGCTCAGTGGGTTAAGCCGCTGCCTTCGGCTCAGGTCATGATCTCAGGGTCCTGGGATCGAGTCCCACATCAGGCTCTCTGCTCTCTACTTGGCAGGAGCCTGCTTCCCTCTCTCTTTCTCTCTGCCTGCCTCTCTGCCTACTTGTGATCTCTCTCTCTCTCGCTGTCAAATAAATAAAATCTTTATAAAAAAAAAAAAAAAGTAATTCTTTGGTATCATTGATTACCCTCTTAGTTACCAATTTTTTTTTTAAAGTTGGTTTGTTTGAATTAGGGCCCACAAATTATGTTATGTTGCAAATTTCCTTGAATCCAGATTAATGTCCTTCCTGCCCTGCTGCACCCCGCTCCTATTTGGCTATACGGCTGGCTTACTGACGAGAAGGCAGTCGTGCTTAGGAATGTTTTCAGTTTACCTGTTTGTTTCTTTGTGAAAGCTTGATCCCTCCATTGGAGTTGAGCCTTCGTGGAAGAGTATGGGATTTTTTCCATTTGTCTAAATGAACTTTTTCATCTTTCCATAGTGTTTACAATTTTTCCTTGTGTAGATGTTGCATGTTCCTTGCTCAGAGTATGATTAGGTAGTTTGTTTTTTCAAGCCTTTTCCTCCTTTAAATAGCATGATATGCTAGTGTGTGTATATGGGGGCTATTGATGCCATATATTAATTTTATGTCCTGTTAATTTACTGCATTGCCTGATTTTTGTGGTTTTCATTAATTCTCTTGAATTTTCTTAATATACAGATCTGTTATTTAAAAATAGATCTAATTTTAGCTCCCAATTGCTTGATCTTATCTGATTGCATTGGCTGATTCTTCCAGTATCATGTTAACTAGTTGTAGCAATCGTGGGTGACTTTGTGTTGTGTCTTACATTAATGAGAGTGGCTGTATTTCCCCATTAAGTAAGATAAATGTTTAATTGATTTGTGTTTTAGGAATGAGTGTGTATGTGTGATCAGAAATAAATGTGGAATTTTTTCAAATGTTTTTTGGCATTGCTGGAGATGATGGTATGATTTCTCCTTTGACCTCTTGCTGTGATTAGTTACATTAATGGATCTGCTCATGTGGAATCATCTTGTATTCCCAAAATAAGCTCCCTTTGATCATGACATATTTTGACATAAGATTCTATTTTTAATTCTTTTCTTAGAATTTTTATATCAGTTTTCATACATGAGAATGATACATAGATTTCTTTTTCATATTATCTCTATATGCCTATTATATCAGTGAATGTATTTGACATAAAATATTTGATTTTTCTTCTTTTTCTATGCTCTGAAACAATTTAAATAGTGACTAGATTATCCGTTTTTAACTATTTGTAGTATTCCACTGTAGTTTGTAAAACCATCTGGTTCTGGTGCTGCTTTAAAGAGTAGCTTTGTGAAAACCCTCTCATTTATATGATAATTGATCTGTTTGGGATTTTCTGTCTCAACTTTTTATTTTGACAGAAGTTCTCCATTTCATATAGGTTTTCAAATATTTGCTTTGAGTTGTGCCAACACAACTATCTAGATTAAATAAGTTCCTTATTTTGATGGTTATTTTTCCTTTGCCATGTTTATTTTCTGTATTTGTGTTTCCTACCCTTATTTACTTAAAAAAAAAAAATTACTGTAGATTTGTCCATTTTATTCATTTTTTTCAGAAGATAAGATTATTTCTTTATTAAAGGTATATATTCCATTGTCTAACTCTTAATTCTGCTTTTATCTTTAGTAATTCTTTTATTTTGCTTTCTTTTGACATTCTTTAGTGTTCTTTTCCTCACTTCTGGAGTAGAGTGTTTAATCCATTTTTTCATTTTTATTGATGTAATAAAGCTATGAATTTTTATTTGAGTATTTCCTTTAGCTGTATCCCTAGATACAATATATTGCATTTTATTTATTGCTGCTATGGAAATTCTGCAGGAAGTTGTACAATTACTTTTTATATTTCCTTCTTGACACTAAAGTTGAATGAAGTTTTTTTTAATGTGTTTGTTTACATTTCCTAGTGGAAAGACTTTTAAAAGATCTTATTAATTTCTAGTTTTATCACACTTTGGTCAGAATACACTGTATTTTTAAAAATTTACTGTACTTTCTTTGTGGCCTAATGTGTTGTTAATTTTTCTAAATGTTCCTTGTGTACTCTTAAAGGAGGTGCATCTCTATTATTAGGAAATGTTCAGTATGAATCAATAAGATTGATATTGTTGCTTGTTTATATCTTCTATAACACTAATTGCTTTTGTCCATTTGCTCTATCTGGGTCTAAAAGAAACCGATAGGAGAATAATTGTTTATTTTCCCCTCTCAGGTGAGTTAAGCCCTCTTGCAGTTATTGACACAGCGGGTATGTTTGGTGTTATTTTTACTTTAAACTCCTGTGTTTTCTTTGCCTTGAATGGGCATTTGTTATTTGAAAGTTTTAATATTTGTTAAAACAGGCACATTTCTATCTTTGTTTACTATGCTTAGTTTAATATGCTTAGTCACTTCTTATTTAGATACAAGCTATTGGTTTTCTGGTATGACCAGTACAGAGGTTAACTAGTGACTTTTTCCCCCCACTGTCCTTCTCCTAGGCTCCGATTTAGACAGTATCCTCTAAGGTCCAGTGCTTCTGTGACCACCATACCGAAGAAAATTTTAGATAGATTTTAAACTCTAGTTTTCAGTTTCTTTCTTTGAGTATGTTAAAAGTGCTGCATTGATTACCAGTATGAAATACTGTAGTCAAGATGGATGTCTAGTCTGCTCTGATGTTCTTTTCCTATAAATGACAGACTTTTTATAGATACCCAAAGGACTTTTCCTTGTATTTAAAGGCTATGACTTTTACCAGGAAATGTTTTTTGTGTTGACACTTCTGGATCAAGTTTCCATGGCAATAGTATACTTTTCAATATATAGATGCAAGTTTTCTTTTACTTTAGGACATTTTTCTTATAGTTTTAAACATTTGTTCTGTTTCATTTATCTTTCTTTTTTGGGGGTGTACCAATTGTCTATATACTTACTTATATTTTATATTTATATTTTTCTTGAACCATATAAAAATTTGAAAATTTCTGACTGATTTGTTATTATTATTTGTTATTATTATTGTATTTATTTCCCTTCTAGTCTCTGTTTCCCAAAGGTACTTTCTTTGGTTTCTATTCATTCTTGTGTTTTTTAAATTCTAATTCTTTTCTGAAATTCTAATTCTTTTCTGAAATGTCAGTTCTTACTTTACACATTCTTCTTCCTAGTTCTATAATACCTGAGCTTTTCTATTTCTTATATGTGCTGTTGTTTCAAAGCTTTAATAATTCTTGAAATTTTCAGATTCCCTCATGTTGAAATAATTGAATAAAGTTTTCTGCTTTGTGGCCACACTTTAAGATATATTTTCGTTATTTGTCAAAATGTTATAATGTTCTTTTTCAACTTTTTTCCCATGTCATCATTTTGTATGAAGCTATTGTTTTGTTCTTTTCCTGCTAGTTTAATATGTTATTAGGCGATTGGGAGAAAATGTCTATGGGAGAACTGAGTAATGGTCATACTAGTCAGGGTTTGTCATTCAAGGTGCTCTCTCCTTTGCTGTTACCATAAAGAATTCAAGGTATGGCCTCTCTCTGAGCTGAGCTGGGTTGAGAAAACTTTCTGACTCTATAGACCTTACATTCTTGGGTGATGCCCTCACCTTTAGATGCTGCACTTTGCTGTTACAGTGATTTCTGGGTTTACTTCCTCAGTTAGCCCCCACTCTCTCCTCTATCTTCAGCCTGTCTCTTCCCTGACTCCTCCTCCTTATTCCATAAACACAGTCATCTTAAAAAACAAATCTGTTTTTTGACACTGTACCCCTTCAGGACACCATCCAATCTTGTCTCCTTTTTGTACCCAAACATCAATGACTCACACTCTTCAGTTTCTCATCTACTGGTTACTCTAACTCATTATCAACTCCTTTCTATTTTCACCACCTTTTTTGAAATAGATCTTGTTACAGTCACCAGTGAGTTCCTACTTGCAAATCCAATGGACGCCTCTAGATTTATTGAATTTGACCCCACTGTTGTGTCAAAACTGGTGATCATGCCCTCCTGTATTCTCCCGTGTGTCCCTTTAATTCCTCTCTGGCCATTCCTTCTTCGTTTCCTCAGTTCTTTCTCTCCCTTTGTCCATACTTGAATATTCCTGCTCGAGCCGTCTCCATTTAGCTCAGTTATCTTCTCATTCTACATTGTCTTGTTACTGGTTTCATCTGCTTTCAGAACTTTACCTTTCATAGGCTGGTGACCACTAAACAAAGCCCAGTTCTCTCCTCTGAACTTTAAACTTGTTCATCTTTCAGTGGGCTCAGCGTTCCCAAACAGATGTTACAGAGATACCTTATACTTCAACATGAACTTGTCTTTCTTCTCTAGGATTCCTGATCTTGGTGCTGGCAGTCACACAAATTAGAAACCCAGGAATCATCCTTGATTTCTTTCTTTTTCAATCATCTCCATTCACGTATACACCAAATTCTGTAACATTCTATCATCATCTCTTGCCAGTGTGATACCGAATGGTCTTATGGCTTGTGGTCTTGTCTCCCTCAATTATCAGCATGATCTCTCTGCTCATGTCACTGCTTTAAATTTTCTATGCATCCCTGTAGCTTAAGTGATAAGAATCAGGTTCTGTGACTTGAAGCTCAAGGACCCTTTGGCTTTCTCAATAGCTTCTTCTTTGATCACTCCTAGCCTGTAACAGCGTGTATGATCCATGCTCAGCTGGTTTAGCTTAATGTGCCATGTCGTCTTGCTTTCCCATGCCTTTGTTCTTGCTGTTCCCTTTACTCTCTGTTCTTCACTTGGGTCGCTTCTATTCATTCTTTAAGGCCAAATTCAGATATTACGTCTTTCATGAAGGCTCTCTGACATCTGCCATCCCTTTCTTCAAACCTAAGCTGGAGTCATTATCCTTCCTCAGTGTTGCTCTGCATCCTCAGCTCTCTGATACCATTTTGCTAAACATACTATATTGCAATAAATCAGATTTATTTTTGCCTCCTCCTCCAAATCTCCCTTCAGATTTCCCTGTTCCACATAGAAATCACTTCATATATATGCTATAGAAAAAATTACCCATTTGGATTTAGCACTATGGATACAGGCAAGAACATGCTTGTTTCATTTCTTAAAATTTTTGTATCATTTATCATATTAGCCCAGATGCCTTGCTGCACATAGTTCATGCTTAATGATTATTCTGTGCGAGATAAAATTGATGGATATCCCTGCTCTTAAGGAGCACAGTCTTTGGTGATATGGTGAGACCAGAGGGGAAAGCTGCCAAGCTTAAAATGTGAAGAAACATGGCTTAGAGACAAAAAGTCCCTGAATGAGGTTATCTGGAGAGCTGGTAGCTCTCACTAACTCGCTGACCTTGTGGAGGTGCCTTCCCGAAGCGGCGAGTGCTGCGATCCCTCAGAGCTCTAACATTTGGTTCTGAGTCATAGTCCAACTTGGTTTTTTCGTGAAGCTATTTCAAATCATACGGGATAGTTTGCAGTTAGCCTGATGCAGTGGACTGACAATTTCAAACCCAAGATAAAATCATTAGCACCAAATATCTTCCCTGCAGGCACAGATTCATGAATTCCTACCAGATGCCATGACCTGAATTTCATGCCAGCTCTCCTTGACTTGGGAGCCCCCGCGCATTCTGTTCCTCCCACCCACAGTGTTCTTCCTCTTCCCTCTGCCTGCCCCTCCTACCCTTCTTTCTTCCAAGGCGCAGATCACATCCTCCTTCCCTATCTGTATTTCTCCTTTCTATGTGCTTCTGCTCGCTGGGATTATGATCATTACCACACTTCTGTGTTTAGTTGTTCCCCAAACATTTAATGTGACTTAAGTTTACTTTTATGATGAAATTGTTTGAAACACATAGAAGACTGAGGTTCCAACCTTTAAAAGCTTCAAGCCCCCATCACGGACTAGCACTGCCATGTTCATTTGCGTCCTTATGAAATCCCTGCAGGATGATTGATTTATGGTGTCAATAGTAGAAAAGGTGAACATTGAGTGAAGGCAGCTGATGTCATGGGAAAACTTCCTGCTGAGTTTCCTCTTTAGAGAAACTTCAAGTTTCAGACCAAGCCTAAGATCTTCGCTCTGAATCCAAACTCTGCTACAGTTATTTTGTATAGTTTTTAATTTTCAGGTTGTTAATGCTGATTGATGATGATCATTTGCTCAGGGGGCTTGAAAAAGATCTGTTTGGCTCTGTGATGCTTCCCCCTTGAAACCGTAGGAAGCATGCTGATTAGACGGAGCATCTCTTGAACAAAAGCCTGCTGCTGTTGTGAAAGATGCCTCAGCTGCAGTTGGACAGATGCCTTTGCTCAAAATGAGCTGCCCCAGTCCTAACAGTCTCCTGCGGGGCTGGTCTGACTGCAGCTGCCGTTCCTCAGTGCTCCCTAGTTTTGCCTCACCACTTGGCGCTTTGTACTAGACCAGCCTCAGAGCGTTTGTCTGCTCTCCCTTGCAGAGTCTCGGGCAAGCTTGTCTGTGTGACCTGCTCTACATCTATTGGCGGATGGACTCACCAAAAGCAACCCTTTTTAGAGGGATGTCAGGGAGCCAGAATGGGACATGCACTGGCCACAAGTCAGTGGGGCAGGTGCCGAGGATGACAGATGTGCTGAGTCAAGGAGCTCTTCGCAGCAAGAGAGGGCAGGCCCTGTCCTGTGGATTGTGGCTGACAGCTCATTCCACTGTCACGAAACCCTTGGCTTCTCTCAGATGGGGGGCTGAGTGTGCCTTCTCCTCTAATTTACCTAACTAGTTGCAATTAGGTGCAATGCTGTGTTTTTCCTTTGGCATAAGGTTCTTATTTGTACCTCTCATGAACGCTTTATAGAATGTGGCTCTGTTCCTTTAAGATCTAGTAGTCAATTCAATTCATTCTAATTCAGCAAATATTTGTTAAGAGGCTGGGGTGCGGGGGTTACATCTGTGAGGAAGACAGATATGGCATATGTTCTTTGACATTATATTGAAAATTCCTCTCATGTTCTTCTGGGGCTTTTTTAAAATTTCATTTTTATATTTCCACCATTGATTCATCTGGAATTAATTAGGATATGAGGAATGAAACAAGGATACGATTTTATTATTTCCTAGATGGCTACCTTGTTGTTTGTCTTTTAATTCCAGTGTAGTTAGCAGACAGTGTCAGACTAGTTTCAGTGTACACTGTACTGATTCAACAACTGTGTGCGTGCTCACTGCTCGTCATGCTTCGTGTACTCTCAGTCCCCTTCCTCTGTTTCACCCACTCCCTCCCCTCCGGTAACTATCAGTTTGTTCTCTATAGTTAAGAGTCTGTTTTTCGATTTGTCTATTTTTACTTTGTTCTTTGTTTCATTGCTGAAATTCCACAGGTGGATGAAATCATAGGATCTTTGTCTTTCTCTAATTGACTTATTTCACTTAGTATTGTGGTCTCTAGATCCATCTGTGTTGTGGCAAATGGCAGGTCTCATTCTTTTTATGGCTGAGTAATATTCCATTATATATTTTATATCTTTTTCCATACATCTGTTGATGACATTTTGGTGCTCTCATAATTTGGCTTTATAAACAGTGCTGCAATAAACATAGGGATGCATATATCCTTTCAAATGTGTGTTTGTATATTTTGGGTGAATACTCAGTGGTGGGATTACTAGATCATATGGTAGTTCCATTTCTAATTTTTGGGGGCATCTCCATACTGTTTTCCATGGTGGCTGCACCATTAACATTCCCAACAGTTCATGAGGGTTCCTTTCCCTCCATATCCCCCACAAAAGTTGTTTCTTGTGTTTTTTATTTTAGCCATTCTAACAGGCGTGAGATGATATTGCATTGTGGTTTTGATTGCATTTCCTGGACAATGAGTGATGTTGAGCATCTTTTCATGTGTCTGTTGGCCATCTGTGTGTTTTCTTTGGAGAAATGTCTGTTCATGTCTTCTGCCCATGTTTTAATTGGATTATTTGGTGGTTTCTGGTGTCAAGTTGTGTAAATTCTTTCTATATTTTGGATACTAACCCTTTATCAGATATGTCATTTGCAAGTATCTTCTCCCATTTTGTGGGTTACTTTTTAATTTTATTGATCGTTTCCTTTGCTGTGCAGAATCTTTTTATTCTGATATAATCCCCATGTTTTATTTTTGCTTTTATTTCCTTTGCCTCAGGAGACTTATTTAAAAAGGTGTTACTATGTCAATGCCCATTTATTTTTTGGATAAGCCATCTCTTTCCCTCCTTTGACAGTAGTGCCTTGCTATGTAGAATTCTTCCCTTGTATTATGATGGTATTTTGTTCTAAGTGGGAAATCTTCTTACTGTTATTTCAATGGCAAAAAATTATGTGGGGACCTGAGTCTCAAGACAAAAACTTTATGTTAAAACCATCCCACACCTTATTGAAATTAATATAACTTCAATAGTTAATACTTAACTATTATTACATGACATAACAAAGCCAAGTTTCATTAATTTCTCTATAATAGGGCTCTATACCGATAGTCATTCATCTCTTTCATAACTGTTGGATGCTATTGTAATCTTAAAATAATCTTCACAGACAAAACATTCCCATGATTCTCAGTATTTAAGTAATTGAATTTTTAAGTAAAAAAAAAAAAATCAACGAGGGGCACCTGGGTGGCTCAGTGGGTTAAAGCCTCTGCCTTTGGCTCGGGTCACGGTCTCGGGGTCCTGGGATCGAGCCCTGCATTGGGCTCTGTGCTTGGCGGGGAGCCTGCTTCCTCCTCTCTCTCTGCCTATTTGTCATCTCTGTCTGTCAAATAAATAAATAAAATCTTTTAAAAAAATCAATGAAGTCTATGTAAATGAAGAGGTTATAACTACAACGTACTGGAGTATTTTAGGGGGAAACCCAGTAGAATATGCACCAAGTATACAACTCCAAAACGTCTGCCTGTCGGCTCCAACTTCATAGTACTCTGTTGCTCAGAGGGAATCCTAACTGCTTGTAAACACGAGGGAAGTCTCGTAAGCCAAAGCAGGAGTACTAAATGAAGTTCTTCACAATTTGAGCTCTTACCACAAGATGCGGCTGTACTAAATCCAGTGTGCATTTGTGTTTACTTCTCTAGAAGCTTTATGATCTGTCTGCTTATTTATGCGCCAGTATCATACCCTTCTACTTATTGTAACTTGATTATGTGCTTCATTGTCAGATAGAGGTAGTCTTCTCTCAGTACTTGCCTTTTTCCAGAATTTCTGTTTTATTTCTCTATATTTAGTTTTCCAGGTAAACTTTAGAGACACCACTGTTTAGCTATTCAATATCTACTGATATTGAATACTGATAATTGATACTGATAAAATATCTACTGATATTTTACTGAAATTTCTTGACATCTAGAATTACTATCTAGTGAGTTAATTTCATTTTGATATTGAATCTGCCAAGACAAAAACAAACTATGTTCTTCATTTACTTATATTTTCTTTTTGGTACAGAATTTTAAAACTTCATACAATATAATCTTGCCTGTTTCTTGTTAAGTTTATTTCTAGGTCTTTATTCTTTTAGCTGCTACTTAAACAAGATCTTTTCTAACTGATTATTATTTTGTATACGGGGTGACTATTAATTTTGTTTATTAATTTTGTATCAAGTTAGGTGAATTATACCATTGTTTGTTATAAATTTTCAGTAGATTTTCCTAAGCTTCCCAGTTGTATAATCATATAATTTTTTTCATTGATTTATTACATTTAGGGATTAGCACAGGTAGAAAGTATTTGTGTGTTAAGAAAATTTCTTTGTATTAAGAGGGGATTTGGGAAGCGAGACAAACCATAAGAGACTCTTCATCTCAGGAAACAAACTGAAGGTTGCTTGGGGGAGAGAGAGGGGATGGTTGGGTCATGGACACTGGGCAGGATATGTGCTATGGTGAGTGCTATAAGACTGACGATTCACAGACCTGTACCCCTGAAGCAAATAATACATTATATGTTTAATAAAAAAAGTGGATTTGGAATCCTATCAAATACCATCTTTTTATCAGTGGAGATAATGATATGACTTTTTTCTCTTTTGACTTGTTAAGAATTATTAATATGATTTGTATCAAGAGATACAAATACAAGAGATATTGAACATTCTTTCATTCTTTGAGTTAGGTGGTTTATTCTTTCTGTGGGTTTTGTATTCTATTTACTGATGTTTTATATAGGATTATTGCATTGATATTTCATAAGTAGATTTTTGTGTGTGTCATCTTTTGCCATCAGTATTATACTAGCTTCTTAAGAAGAAGAATCTGAAATAGTTTAGAGTACCGTAATTACATATATAAAAGATTGATACAATCACTCCTGAAACACCTAGACACTTCAGGTCTCTGTAATTCAATGTTCACTGTCAAAATTTTTTTTCATTTATCTCCCTGTTTGTTTAAATTCAACTTGTAGTAGGTTTTTGTTTCAAGGAAAAGTAGCTTTTCTTCTTTGGTTTTGCACATTTGGGTTTTTTCTCTGGTTGCCACTATATTTATATGACAGTTATCTGATGTGGCGGACTGCTGGTCGCTCATCCAAGTCTGTTATTTCTTGTCCTTGGGCACACAGTTTGCTTCCTTTCCCAGCCTGCCTTGAAGTTAAGTGTGCCATGTGTCTGGGCTCTAGACAAAGGAATATGAATAAACTGATGTGTACCAACTTTAGGCTTAGCTTTTGTGAAAATTTTCCACATAACTGCTGTGAACCAGATACTGTTCGGGGGAGTTGGGCTAGGGAAGTCCAGAAAGACCAGCTTTCTGCTCCTTGACGTTTATAGTGAGCTTGAGGGAACATGATGTGAAGAGAAGGAAAATCTGGGTAGAAGATCCTAGTATGATTGAAACCAAGGTGTGTGAACAGTAGGTAGAATAGGAGGGAGCATGTGGATTGGTGGGACCAGAATGTAAATGGCATGTGAGGTGCCTGGGTGGCTCAGTGGGTTAAAGCCTCCGCCTTCGGCTCCGGTCATGATCCCAGGGTCCTGGGATCGAGCCCCACATCGGGCTCTCTGCTCAGCGGGGAGTCTGCTCCCCCCCCACCCCGCCTGCCTCTCTGCCTACTTGTGATCTCTGTCTGTCAAACAAACAAACAAACAAACAAATAAATATTTATTATTTAAATAATATTTAAATATTATTTAAAAATTAAAAAAAAAAAAGGCATGAGAGGTGATGGGGTGGGTGCTGAGAAGTGAAGCTGGTGAGGCGGGCAAGGACCAGATGGCACCAGGCCAGCCTAAGTGGTTGAGAGTAATAGGGAAGTCCTGTTTCCAGGTGTGCAGTGTCAGTCACATCACACTGCTATAACCCAGAGAGTGGGCTGGACTGGTGCTGCCCAGGAGCTTGGAGAGCCATTCAGCAAGTGTCCTGGAAAGAGATGCTCAGGGTAGGAGGGCAGGGCACAGTCAATACAGTCAGTAAACTTCTGTTACTGACCAGATGTGGGGGATAAAGGAAGGGGGGGTTGAGAGTGAGTGCCAGGTTCTTAGTGTAGATGGAGAGTCATGCTATCTACTTGGACAGGTGTACAGGACTGAGAGCAGGTTTTGTCCACATTCTACTCTACAGGATTGGAAACATTTTCATTTGCTCAGTATCTATCTGCTAGATACTAATATTATCTACATCTATAATATCATTATATAATATATAATATGTTATCTATATCTATATTATCTAAAATTCAGAGGGAAAAGCTTGATGACATCTTTAGTGTTGGGCTTGCTTTTTTTTTTTTTTTTTACCATAAATGGTCAGTTCCTCTGAATTTTTTTGATATTTTTTCTCTTGCTCTTCAGGCAAAATTGTGTTTATTTATTAAGAAAAAATTTTCATAATATTGTAGACCTTGCTTTAATGAGGTTTCATGCTTCTCTTCACAAATTTTTGCTTTATTTACCTGTAGGCAGAATTGAGTAAGCATGCTTTCTAAGTGGATAGTTTATTCACAGCTTTCTTTAGAATTTAAAAAAGGTGTCAAAGTTGCCGATAGAAGTGTTTTCTGTCTTCTATTAATGTCTTTTCACACTTTTTACTACAGGCTGTTATCATTCTTACAGGAAGTGAATAGTTACGAATCATAAGTCTTACAACTCAACATAACAGTAATTGGCGTTTCAGAAAGGTATCTGTCAGAGGTAAATTAGGACACATGTCTGAATGATATTTTATATTCATAACTTTTAGTGAAACAAGTTTTTAAGGTATAAGAAAACTTGTATGTGAAGGCTCCTTGGATTTGACTTGTAGATTAATGGTAGGGGATGTTTATCTATTTTCTTATCATTAGGTTCAAAAACATACAAAGCTATGAGGAGAGTAGATCGCTTCTTATATACTTTCCATTTCTCACCTTCTCTTACTACTTGTAAAAATTCATTCATTTAAAATTAACTCCCAAATGTGACAACTGAAATATTAGAAGCAATTCACAATGCTAAAATTATACCAATATAAAACCTCTCATCAGCTGACATTTTGATG
The DNA here is from genome assembly GCF_922984935.1 of Meles meles. Taxonomy (NCBI): domain Eukaryota; kingdom Metazoa; phylum Chordata; class Mammalia; order Carnivora; family Mustelidae; genus Meles; species Meles meles. Next base: position 113,614,179 of record NC_060073.1, on the reverse strand, counting down.
CAATAAGGCTTTTTTGTTTATTTGATTTTAATAAGTCTCATGTTAAAAAAATATGTGGAATGTTATTTTCCACCATGGTTTGTTTTTATATGTAATTGTATGTTCTGTACCTATTTTGGAACTACACGAAGTTATTAAAATACTTTTAATTTCATTTAGAATTTTACGTATTTTTAACTCCTCACAGTTCTTGAATTTAGAGATTTACTGTATTATCCAGGAGTCAGCACTTATTGTGCCTTTCTTTTGATAAGCATAGCTATTTTCTTTTTTGAGGATTCCTCAAACTAAATGTTTACTTTTTGTAGCATAGTTCCATAATTCCTAGGTAATCCTTCATGTGTGCTAGGCAAAATAAATCTTCAATTTCACTAAAACATGATTCTGATTTTGGTTGGTGACATTCTTTCGTTGCCAGGTTTTTTTCATATTTAGGTCTATGATTTTTTTTTTTTCCAGAACACCATCTGTCTATTCTTTTATCTTCTTTGAAACTGCCAGCATTTCTTAGGCGAATGTGTAGGGAAGTGAGGCATATTCCAGAAAAAGAATGTGTGTTCTAAGATATTTAAACCAAACTACATGGCTTAGGATATCAAAAGCTGATCTAATACTCGACAATAACATCAAAGCAAACTTCCCTTTCTGTATTGTCCATGTCATTTCTATATTTTTTTTCTGGGTACTTACTTTAAAAAACTTACAGTTTTGAGATAATTGTAGACTTATTAAGAAATAATACAGATAGATCCTGACCATTTAATCCCCTTTCCCTCCAGTGGTAACATCTTGCTAAACTGTAGTATAATATCACAACCAGGATATTGACCTTGATACTATACATAAATCTTATTCAGATTTCCATGATTTTAAATGTACTCATTTATGCGTGTTATATATTTTTAGTTTATACAATTTTAACACTTGTAGGTTTCTGTATCTGCCACTCTTGTTGAGATCCAGACCATTTCTGTCACCACAAAGATCCTTCTTCTTCCCTCTTAAAATGACACTTTCCTTTCTTCTATCTTGTAACATTTTGTCATTTCCAAAGTGTTGTGTAAGTGGAATCAAACATGTAAATGACTTTTTTCCCTCAGGCACCCCAGTCCCCTGGAGAGTCATCCAGATTGTGACGTGTATCAATAGTTCATTCTTTTTTATTATTGAGTAGTGTTTCATGGTGTGAATATCCCACAGATTGTTCATCCATTTGTCCACTGAAAGACACAAAGGTTGTTTCCAGTTTGGGGCTATTACAAATGAAACTACTGTAAGCATTTGCATACAGGTTTTTATTTCAACATAATTTTCTCTGTGATAAATGCCCAAGAGTGCAATTGCTGGGTCGTATAGTGATTGAATATTTAGTTTTAGAACAAACTTCACCAGCAATGGATGAATGCTCCAGTTTTTCTGCATTTTGCCAGTGTTTGATGGTGTTACTAATTTTTATTTTAGCTATTCACATAGGTATGCTGGTGATTTGTGTCTACCTGCTTTTTATGTCATTGCTTTTCTGTACTTTTTTTCCCCCATTGATTTTTACTCTTACCTTTATTATTTCTTTTGTTCTGCTTGGTTTGGGTTTACTTTGCTCTTCTTTTACTAGTTTCTTAAGGTAGGAATTTGTTACTGATTTGTGATCTTTCTTTTGTTCTAATGAAAGTATGTACATAAATTTCCCTTTCAATACAGCTTTGGCTGCATCTCAAATATTTTGATCTAGTGTTTTTTATTTGTATTCAGTTTTACATATTTTTAAAATTTTATTTTGGGGTTTCTTTTCTGATCCATGGATAATTTAGAAGTGTGTTAGTTTCCAAGTGTTTAGAGATTTTCCTCATGTCTTCCTGCTTTTGATTTCTAGTTTGTTTCCATTATAGTTAGAAAACTTTCTAGGAATTCAGTGTTTTTTAATTAGTTGAGGTTCATCTTATGGATGAGGACATGATCTACTTGGAAAAAGACATATATATTCTGCTATTGTTGGGTGAAGTGTTCTCTATATGTCAGTTAGATCCTGTTGGTTAATTGCATTGTTCAGTTCTATATCATTCCTAATTTTCTCTGTAGTAGTACTACTGTTTGTTGAGAGTGGATGTGAAATCCCTAATCTTCATCTGGCATAATATACATTTGCTTCTTTATTTATTCACCTGTTCTTCTGCCCCTCTAGAATGCCAGCTTTTTGAGGGCAGGAATTTGTGTCTGTTTCATTTCCATCTGTATATTCAGCCAGCAGTATATTGGATGCAGTATACTTGACTGTAAATAAAAAGAATTAAGACATACTACATCTTTGTTTGAGGAACTGTCTAGCAGTCATCTTGGTTTTAGTGTTTGAAACAGACACTAGCTTGAGTAGGTGTTTTAATGATGTCTATGGAATGAATAGATGCATTTCCTAGCTGATCCATTCCCACATGCTGGGAGGCCTGTCAGACATGTTGTTTCTCCAAATAGCCCAGCTTTGACTTGGCCCCTGCAAGGCGGGTGTCTTTGCTTGGTAAGCTCTCTGGAGAAGTGGCCATGGCAGGCGGCTTCCGCGGAAGGTAGCAGCTGACACTTGAGATCTGTCTTTTCCTTTGCTTTGTAAAGTTTTGATGGCACAGCTGAGAATATTTACAGAATTTTGCCCAGTGTTGTCTAATTACATTTTAGAATTTTGTTCAATATTGTGGAATTACATTTTAGAGCTTTGCCATCTCATTATACAACAATTTGGGTGGTTGTGAGTGAAGATTGTGGATGATGATTCTGGCCATTTTGTGTGTCTATAACTCTTCAGTGTGGGCTGGAGAAAGCTTTCAGGGAGTTTAAGGAACAATGGGTTTTCCCACCTACAAACAAAATATTTTACTTTTGTAAAATGGTGAGAATGTCAGGATGGTATTGAAGGTCAGCAATGGTTCGAAAGCAGGCCCTCAAACCAGGCAGATTAGGTTCAAATTCCAGCCCTCCTACTCAATAGTTGTGCAACCATGAGTTAGGTAATATTTTTACCTCACTTTCTGCCTCTCTAAAGTGGGGATAGAAACTTTTTAGTTGGATGTAGTCCCACTTGCTCAGTTCTGATTTTGTTGCTTGTGCGTTAGGTATCATATCCAGAAAATCATTACCAAGATCATGTCAAGGAGCTTTCTTCCTATATTTTATTCTAGGAGCTTCATGGTTTCAGGTCTTAAATTTAAGTCAATTATTTCCCAATAAAACTGGAAAAAATGAAGTGTGGATAATTGTTGAATATATTACATTACAGAAAGATTGAATGAGATGTCTGAAATGGAAACTGTCATAAATTAAGTGCTTGATAAATATTAATTCACTTAATTCTTACCCTGTTTTTGACACGTGAAAATGAAGAAGTCTCTCCATCTCCAAGAGCTTTTATCTCCTTTGTCCATGTTATGATTTGGCGTTGCTCACAGTCAGATGTATTGTGGGACTCAGAGAATCTGGCATAGACAGCAGTTAGGGGAGATTCAGACCCTTCTGATGAGAATAAACGTACAAGGGGAAGCAAGTGGGGCATGGGCACATATCCCCATGAAGGAAGAACGGACGGAATTCAAAAGGGGTCACAGTAAATAGAGTCACAGAACTCTCTGTGTCTGCTGATTCCCTGCTATCCACTTAGTCTCACTGTCAGATTGCAGGTGTCCTTAAAACAAGGTTTTTGTCATAGCTACAGTTTCACGTTTCTTAAACCATATGAAGTATCCATTGGATATTTTATAAGTAATATTTCCACTTGGACTCATCTTTTTGTAGGGCATAAGGACTGTAGTTTGCTTTTCCAGAACTTGAATGAAGGAAAGGAAGATTTCCCCATTAGGCAACTAAAATATTAATGCATAATGAACCAGGACAAACGTACGTAATTCTTTATTAAAGATTTCTTCTAGGAACTGTACCCTGATTGAAGGCTAAGTTGCCCAAAGAGGTCATTAAAATTTTGAGTCATAGAACGCCCTTTATTTTGACTGCAGGATTATGAATCAACCGTCTGATTATAGTTTATTTTCCTTTATGGCATGCTACGAGAATGGTGCACTGGCCAGAAGATCAAATGATTCTGATACCCTTGGAAATTTTATTTCTTATTTAAAAATAATGAAGATTGCTCTTAGTCTTGTAAGCTTTGTTATTGTGCTATACTCTTGATGTGCAGACAGAATTAGGTCTGGGTCTTTGAGGCCATGGGCTAGGCCATTGACCAATGCAGTTTGTTTGGGAAATCTGCTCTGGGAGGCCTCTAGTCAGGTAACATGCGAATTTGACACATAACTTTCAGCTCATCACTGGTTCTTACTGTCTTCCTTGAAACATGAAAGTAGCCAATTTTTATTTTTTTTAAATTGTTTTAAAGATTTACTTATTTATTTATTTGACAGAGATCTCAAGTAGGCAGAGAGGCAGGCAGAGTGAGAGGAGGAAGCAGGATCCCCACTGAGCAGAGAGCCTGATGCGGGGCTCGATCCCAGGACCCTGAGATCATGACCTGAGCCGACGGCAGAGGCTTTAACCCACTGAGCCACCCAGGCGCCCCCAAAGTAACTAATTTAAAAAAAAAAACTAAAAGATTTTGATCTGGAAGTGACCTCATATTCTCTTTTATATTGGCTAATAAAAATACTGTAAAGTCTGAAAGAATACTAAGATACTGTCCATTGTTACCTTTACCACTTAATTCAGAAATCTTTTTTACTATTTCTAGCAGGTTATCACTGGGCCTCTGACTGAAGCTCATTATCTTATGAAGCAGGTTCTTTATTTAAAAAGTATGTTAACTTTATATATTGTGAAATAGGTAGATCTGAAGTTACACCTAGATGAGTTTGACATTTTGATTAGCGCAAAAACATATGCCTGTGTAACTTCCGCTACAAAGTAAATATAAAACATTATCTATTTTTCAGACAGATGTGATTATTAGAATATTACTTCATATGTTAAAATATAATCTATTTAGGATTTCTGCATGCTGGCTTTATTTTTCTCCTCTGAAGCCTATATGTATAATCAGCCCAATTTCTCTTTTCCTTGACTATTCTTCAAATATTTGAGAATTGAATATGAAATTATAAACTCTTCAGAATGTAAAAAGTATTACATGTCTCAACATGATTCCAGAACCTAAGTCAACATTTTATTCTTTCTGGTGAAGTGGAACCTACTGCTTTCCATGTATTAATTGTGTGATGTTGGAAAAAGTTTCTGTGTTTCCATAAACTGCAGTGTAAAATGAGGACAATGCCTACCCCATGGGATTGTTGAAGAAAAAAAAAAGATGTAATGTATTTAAAATGCCTAACATATTTCCTGGCCCTTAGTGAGGTATTCAGTAGAAAGTGACAGGTATTATTTTAGGCAAAGTAGATTTGAGTATTCTTGAAAAATCCTTGGATATAACTTCTTCAAAATTCTGTCTCCTTTTTTTGACAGGGATTAAGGAGTATAATATAGTGAAAGAAGACTGGATTTAGAATCAGATTATCTGGGTTTTAATCCTGGCTCATATATTTATTAGCCTCTGACCCTTAACAAGACACTTAATCTAACTGGCGCATTCCCGCATATCTAAAGAAGGGATAATAATACTGCCTAACCTACATCTTAATGTTGAGCTTTTAAAGATTAAAATATGGTGTGAGTTAAAGTTCTTTTTAAGCTGCAATTTTCTATAATAAGTAAGGAAGAATAAAATGATGGCGCTCATAGGGAGGCAAGATAGGAAAGGTCAACCTAGAAGTACTTCAGGCTGAATATGCTATATCTGCCTTTGTGGAATTTCAACTACAGCTCACATGATGGTGGCATCCAGAGTGCAAGTTATAAGCAGGTGACTGGTACCCAAGGGTTCCTTGTGAAACACAGAACATTCGTATGCTCAGGAAACTCAGAGGGTGAGGATGTCTAGGTTGTGGATAAATGCACATCCCTTTGTTATCTGGGATATTTACATCTTCTGGATGAGAGATCCTGGGTGCGTTCACAGACTTCTCATTGGTGATTATTTGCTCTGGTTGAACCTACCCATCCACTCCCTTTTTGTGCTGTCACCTGCTAATAGGAATTCCAGTCACTACTCATTTTTCTCTCTGAACTCAAAACGGGTTTCAGTTGCCTGGTAATCTCTGATGTGCTCAGAATATCTTCACTAATTTATAGGTACGAAGGATGCAACATTATTTACCATTAATACTCAAGTAATAATAGCTCTAAGTTCCTCCTTGAATTCAGCATCCCAGTTTTTCTCAGCACTTCACTCCCCTCCTATCCCAATTCTTCCCCTGCTATTTGTGGGAAAGTCTCAGTACTAATAATGTGATAAGGAACAGGAATATTTGCTCTCACCACTTCCATTCAACATTGCCCTAGATGTTCTAGATAGTGCAATAAGACAAGAAAATGAAATAAGAGGCTGTCCAGATTGGAAAAAAACAAAAACAAAACAAACTGTTTTTATTTGCAGATAGCACATTTATCTATGCAGAAAATCCAGTTAAATCTGCAAAAAATCTTATGGAAATGATGAAAAATGTTGTCAAAGTTGTAGGATATGAGATAAATATACAAAAATCAAGTATATTTCTGCATGTTGGCAATGACATATCCTATATGCTAATCATAAAGGAAAAATGAATAAATTGAACTTTATTAAAATTAAGATATTCTGGGGGGGAGGAGTCAAGATGGCGGAGAAGTAGCAGCCTGAGACTACATCAGGTAGCAGGAGATCAGCTCGATAGCTTATCTAAACATTGCAAACACCTACAAATCCAACGGGAGAGCAAAGAGAAGAAGAACAGCAACTCTAGAAACAGAAAATCAACCACTTTCTGAAAGGTAGGACTGGCGGAGAAGTGAATCTAAAACGACGGGAAGATAGACCGCGGTGGGAGGGGCCGGCTCCCGGCAAGCGGCGGAGCAACGGAGCACAAAATCAGGACTTTTAAAAGTCTGTTCCACTGAGGGACATTGCTCCAGAGGCTAAACCAGGGTGAAGCCCACGCGGTGACAGCGTGGCCCCAGGCCCCGCAGGGTCACAGAAGGATCGGGGGTGTCAGAGTGTCGGAGAGCTCGCAGGTATTAGAACGGAGAAGCCGGCTGCAGAGACAGAGCCGAGGACTGAACTCTCAGCTCGGGGTTACCTTGAACCGGTCGCGGGCTGGGTGAGCTCGGAGCGCGGCTAGAGGCTGGGGATACGGGAGTGATTGGGTGCTGTCCTCTGGGGGCGCACTGAGGAGTGGGGCCCCAGGCTCTCGGCTCCTCCGGGCCGGAGACTAGGAGGCTGCCATTTTCACTCCCATCCTCCGGAACTCTACGGAAAGCGTTCAGGGAACAGAAGCTCCCAAAAGCGAACCCGAGCGGATTACTTAGTCTGGCCGCCGGTAAGGGCGGTGCAATCCCGCCTCGGGCAAAGACACTTAAGAGTCACTACAACAGGCCTCTCCCCAAGAAGATCAACAAAATATCCAGCCAGGACGAAGTTCATCTATCAAGGAGAAAGCAGGTTCAATTCCTAAGACAGCAGAGTAATTCCAGAGGAGGAGAAAGCAAAGCACAGAACTCATGGCTTTCTCCCCATGATTCTTTAGTCTTGTGGCTACTTCAATTTTTTTTTTCTTTTTTCAATTTTTTTTTCTTTTTTCTTTTTTCTTCTTCTGCTAAATTTTTTTAAAACTTTTACCCTTTTCTTTTTTAACGTTTTTTGACTAGTTCATCTAAATATATATATTTTTTCTTTCTTTTTTATATTTTTTTATTTGTTTTATTTTTTAAATTTTTTTCTTTTTTTTTTTTTTTTCAGAACCTGTTTTTATCCCCTCTCTCCCCCCCACAATTAGGGGTCTCTTCTGATTTGGTTACAGCGCATTTTTCTGGGGTCTTTGCCACCCTTTTAGTAGTTTATTTGCTCCTTCATATCCTCTTATCTGGACAAAATGACAAGGCGGAAAAAATCACCACAAACAAAAGAACAAGAGACAGTACCGAAGGCTAGGGACCTAATCAACACAGACATTGGTAATATGTCAGATCAAGAGTTCAGAATGATTCTGAACATTCTAGCCGGGCTTGAAAAAGGCATGGAAGATATTAGAGAAACCCTCTCTGGAGACATTAAAGCCCTTTCTGGAGAAATAAAAGAACTAAAATCTAACCAAGTTGAAATCAAAAAAGCTATTAATGAGGTGCAATCAAAAATGGAGGCTCTCACTGCTAGGATCAATGAGGCAGAAGAAAGAATTAGTGATATGGAAGACCAAATGACAGAGAATAAGGAAGCCGAGCAAAAGAGGGACAAACAGCTACTGGACCATGAATGGAGAATTCGAGAGATGAGTGACACCATAAGACGAAACAACATTAGAATAATTGGGATTCCAGAAGAAGAAGAAACAGAGAGGGGAGCAGAAGGTCTATTAGAGAGAATCATTGGAGAGAATTTCCCTAATATGGCAAAGGGAACAAGCATCAAAATCCAGGAGATGCAGAGAACCCCCCTCAAAGTCAACAAGAATAGGTCCACACCCCGTCACCTAATAGTAAAATTGACAAGTCTTAGTGACAAAGAGAAAATCCTGAAAGCAGCCCGGGAAAAGAAGTCTGTAACATACAATGGTAAAAATATTAGATTGGCGGCAGACTTATCCACAGAGACCTGGCAGGCCAGAAAGAGCTGGCATGATATATTCAGAGCACTAAACGAGAAAAACATGCAGCCAAGAATACTCTATCCAGCTAGGCTATCATTGAAAATAGAAGGAGAGATAAAAAGCTTCCAGGACAAACAAAAACTGAAAGAATTTGCAAACACCAAACCAGCTCTACAGGAAATATTGAAAGGGGTCCTCTAAGCAAAGAGAGAGCCTAAAAGTAGTAGATCAGAAAGGTACAGAGACAATATACAGTAACAGTCACCTTACAGGCTAATAATGGCACTAAATTCATATCTCTCAATAGTTACCCTGAATGTTAATGGGCTAAATGCCCCAATCAAAAGACACAGGGTATCAGAAAGGATAAAAAAACAAAACCCATCAGTATGTTGCCTACAAGAAACTCATTTTAGACGCGAAGACACCTCCAGATTTAAAGTGAGGGGGTGGAAAACAATTTACCATGCTGATGGGCATCAGAAGAAAGCTGGGGTGGCAATCCTTATATCAGATCAATTCGATTTTAAGCCAAAGACTATAATAAGAGATGAGGAAGGACACTATATCCTACTCAAAGGGTCTGTCCAACAAGAAGATCTAACAATTTTCAATATCTATGCCCCTAACGTGGGAGCAGCCAACTATATCAACCAATTAATAACAAAATCAAAGAAACACATCAATAATAATACAATAATAGTAGGGGACTTTAACACTCCCCTCACTGAAATGGACAGATCATCCAAGCAAAAGATCAACAAGGAAATAAAGGCCTTAAATGACACACTGGACCAGATGGACATCACAGATATATTCAGAACATTTCATCCCAAAGCAACAGAATACACATTCTTCTCTAGTGCACATGGAACCTTCTCCAGAATAGATCACATCCTGGGTCACAAATCAGGTCTCAACCGGTATCAAAAGATTAGGATTATTCCCTGCATATTTTCAGACCACAATGCTCTGAAGCTAGAACTCAATCACAAGAGGAAAGCTGGAAAGAACGCAAATACATGGAGACTAAACAGCATCCTTCTAAAGAATGAATGGGTTAACCAGGAAATTAAAGAAGAATTGAAAAAATTCATGGAAACAAATGATAATGAAAACACAACAGTTCAAAATCTGTGGGACACAGCAAAGGCAGTCTTGAGAGAATAATATATAGCGGTACAAGCCTTTCTCAAGAAACAAGAAAGGTCTCAAGTACACAACCTAACCCTACACGTAAAGGAGGTGGAGAAAGAACAAGAAAGAAACCCTAAAGCCAGCAGGAGAAGAGAAATAAAGATCAGAGCAGAAATCAATGAAATAGAAACCAAAAAAACAATAGAAAAAATCAATGAAACTAGGAGCTGGTTCTTTGAAAGAATCAATAAGATTGATAAACCCCTGGCCAGACTCATCAAAAAGAAAAGAGAAAGGACCCAAATAAATAAAATCATGAATGAAAGAGGAGAGATCACAACTAACACCAAAGAAATACAGACAATTATAAGAACATACTATGAGCAACTCTACGCCAACAAATTTGACAATCTGGAAGAAATGGATGCATTCCTAGAGACATATAAACTACCACAACTGAACCAGGAAGAAATAGAAAACCTGAACAGGCCCATAACCAGTAAGGAGATTGAAACAGTCATCAAAAATCTCCAAACAAACAAAAGCCCAGGGCGAGACGGCTTCCCAGGGGAATTCTACCAAACATTTAAAGAAGAACTAATTCCTATTCTCCTGAAACTGTTCCAAAAAATAGAAATGGAAGAAAAACTTCCAAACTCATTTTATGAGGCCAGCATCACCTTGATCCCAAAACCAGACAAGGATCCCACCAAAAAAGAGAACTACAGACCAATATCCTTGATGAACACAGATGCAAAAATTCTCACCAAAATACTAGCCAATAGGATTCAACAGTACATTAAAAGGATTATTCACCACGATCAAGTGGGATTTATTCCAGGGCTGCAGGGTTGGTTCAACATCTGCAAATCAATCAATGTGATAGAACACATTAATAAAAGAAAGAACAAGAACCATATGATACTCTCAATAGATGCTGAAAAAGCATTTGACAAAGTACAGCATCCCTTCCTGATCAAAACTCTTCAAAGTGTAGGGATAGAGGGCACATACCTCAATATTATCAAAGCCATCTATGAAAAACCCACCGGAAATATCATTCTCAATGGAGAAAAACTGAAAGCTTTTCCGTTAAGGTCAGGAACACGGCAGGGATGTCCATTATCACCACTGCTATTCAACATAGTACTAAAAGTCCTAGCCTCAGCAATCAGACAACAAAAAGAAATTAAAGGCATCCAAATTGGTAAAGAAGAAGTCAAACTATCACTCTTCGCAGATGATATGATACTATATGTGGAAAACCCAAAAGCCTCCACTCCAAGACTGCTAGAACTTGTACAGGAATTCAGTGAAGTGTCAGGATATAAAATCAATGCACAGAAATCAGTTGCATTTCTGTACACCAACAACAAGACTGAAGAAAGAGAAATTAAGGAGTCAATCCCATTTACAATTGTACCCAAAACTATAAGATACCTAGGAATAAACCTAACCAAAGAGACTAAGAATCTATACACAGAAAATTATAAAGTACTCATGAAAAAAATTGAGGAAGACACAAAAAAATGGAAAAATGTTCCATGCTCCTGGATTGGAAGAATAAATATTGTGAAAATGTCCATGCTACCTAAAGCAATCTACACATTTAATGCAATCCCTATCAAAATACCATCCATTTTTTTTCCCCAAAGAAATGGAACAAATAATCCTCAAATTTATATGGAACCAGAAAAGACCTCGAATAGCCAAAGGAATATTGAAAAACAAAGCCAAAGTGGGTGGCATCACAATTCCGGACTTCAAGCTCTATTACAAAGCTGTCATCATCAAGACAGCATGGTACTGGCACAAAAACAGACACATAGATCAGTGGAACAGAAGAGAGAGCCCAGAAATCGACCCTCAACTCTATGGTCAACTAATCTTCGACAAAGCAGGAAAGAATGTCCAATGGAAAAAAGACAGCCTCTTCAATAAATGGTGCTGGGAAAATTGGACAGCCACATGCAGAAAAATGAAATTGGACCACTTCCTTACACCACACACGAAAATAGACTCCAAATGGATGAAGGACCTCAATGTGAGAAAGAAATCCATCAAAATCCTTGAGGAGAATGCAGGCAGCAACCTCTTCGACCTCAGCCGCAGCAACATCTTCCTAGGAACATCAGCAAAGGCAAGGGAAGCAAGGACAAAAATGAACTATTGGGATTTCATCAAGATCAAAAGCTTTTTCACAGCAAAGAAACAGTTAACAAAACCAAAAGACAACTGACAGAATGGGAGAAGATATTTGCAAATGACATATCAGATATAGGGCTAGTGTCCAAAATCTATAAGGAATTTAGCAAACTCAACACCCAAAGAGCAAACAATCCAATCAAGAAATGAGCAGAGGACATGAACAGACATTTCTGCAAAGAAGACATCCAGATGGCCAACAGACACATGAAAAAGTGCTCCACGTCACTCGGCATCAGGGAAATACAAATCAAAACCACAATGAGATATCACCTCACACCAGTCAGAGTGGCTAAAATTAACAAGTCAGGAAATGACAGATGCTGGAGAGGATGTGGAGAAAGGGGAACCCTCCTCCACTGTTGGTGGGAATGCAAGCTGGTGCAACCACTCTGGAAAACAGCATGGAGGTTCCTCAAAATGTTGAAAATAGAACTACCCTATGACCCAGCAATTGCACTACTGGGTATTTACCCTAAAGATACAAACATAGTGATCCGAAGGGGCACGTGTACCCGAATGTTTATAGCAGCAATGTCTACAATAGCCAAACTATGGAAAGAACCTAGATGTCCATCAACAGATGAATGGATAAAGAAGAGGTGGTATATATACACAATGGAATACTATGCAGCCATCAAAAGAAATGAAATCATGCCATTTGCGACGACATGGATGGAACTAGAGCATATCATGCTTAGTGAAATAAGTCAATCGGAGAAAGACAACTATCATATGATCTCCCTGATATGAGGACATGGAGAAGCAACATCGGGGGTTAGGGGGATAGGAGAAGAATAAATGAAACAAGATGGGATTGGGAGGGAGACAAACCATAAATGACTCTTAATGTCACAAAACAAACTGGGGGTTGCTGGGGGGAGGTGGGATTGGGAGAGGGGGAGGGGGCTATGGACATTGGGGAGGGTAAGTGCTATCGTGAGTGCTGTGAAGTGTGTAAACCTGGCGATTCACAGACCTGTACCGCTGGGGATAAAAATACATTATATGTTTATTAAAAAAAAAAAAATTGGAAGGGGAGGCGAACCATAAGAGACTATGGACTCTGAAAAACAACCTGAGGATTTTGAAGGGTCAGGGGTGGGAGGTTGGGGGAACAGGTGGTGGGTAATGGGGAGGGCACGTTTTGCATGGAGCACTGGGTGTTGTGCAAAAAGAATGAATACTGTTACGCTGAAAAAATAAATAAAATGGGAAAAAAATAAAAATTAAGATATTCTGTTTGTGAAAAGTGACACAAAATAATGTAAATAAATGCAACCTGTGGAGTGGTAGAATATTTTCTCTGTGCACATATCTGATAAAAAACTCCTATCCAGAGTATATGAGAAGCTTATATTAAAAAAAAAAAAAAACCAAAACCCAGGAGATTGAATAGTTAAAAACTCAAACAAAAACTTTCCAGTGGCCAAGAAGCATATGAAAAGATGCCAAACTGAATTTGTCATCAAGAAAACACAAAATAAAACTGCTATCTTATACCACTACACAACTACCAGAATGATAAGATGAAAAAGATGGTAAAACAGTGAGAGTTGGGGAGGATATAAAAAAACTGTAACTCTTATATTCTGCTGCTGGGAGTAAAAATTAGTATTTTCTCTTTAGAAATTTATTTGAAAAAAATGAAATGATTCATGTTCTGACCCAGAGATATCTAACAGAGTTGAATGGTTTTGTCTACCAAAATGTACAAAATGTACAAGATTGTTCATAGCAGCACTATTTAAAGAGTCAAAACCTGGAAACTACTCAAATATAATCACAAAAGGCAGGACTGTGTAACAGTGGAAATGAAGTTCATTACATGTAGCGTAATCAATCTCACAAACATATTTAGCTAAAGAAGCTGACTGAAATAGACGGCTACTTGCATTTTTTTTTTTTTAAATGCAGATTCACTCGGAAAGGGAGATGAACCATGACAGATTATGGACCTCGGGAAACAAACTAAGGGTTTCAGAGAGGAGGGGGATGGGAGGATGGGGTAACAGGGTGATGGATATTAAGGAGGTCACGTGTTGTGATGAGCACTGGGTGTTACACGCAGCTAATGAATCATTGAACACTACATCAAAAACTAATGACATACTATGCAGTGACTTACTGAACATAATTAAAAAAATATAGGTTCAGGGGTACCTGGATAGCTCAGTTGGTTAAGTGTTCAACTCTTCATTTTGGCTCAGGTCATCATCTTAGGGTTCTGAGATCAAGGCCCACGTTGGGCTTTGTGCTCAGTGCAGAGTCTACTTCTCCCTGTCCTTCTGCTCCTCCTCATAATTTCTCTGTCACAGGTTCTTTCTCTGTAAAATGAAATGAAATGAAATACTGTTAAATGTAGGTTCATAAAGGAAAAATTACACTGGTAGATGTCAAAAGCACAATAAGCCATGGAGAAGTTGTAGTGGGTTGATTAGTTCAAATTCTGGTTAGTTCAGTTTGTGAAAATTCATCCACATATGATATGTACACTTTAGAAAAGGGGAGTGAGGTATATTCCTAGACCAAAAAAAAAAAAAAAGTTTTTTGGTTTTTTGGGTTTTTTATTGCCAGCCAACCTCAAGTAAAAGAAATCCTTAAATGAGTTCTTCATGCAGAAGAACAATATCCTTGGTGGAAACATAAAAATGCAGGAGGGAATGAAGAATAACAATGCAAACTATAAGGACTGGAAAAAAAAGAAAATTCTTTTTATAGATGATATAATTGAGAATCTATGGACAAACTGATAAAATTAATAGGCAATTTTAGAAAGATCATTCAGAATGAGGTCAATACACCAAAATCAGTTTTATTCTATGGATATGTAACCAACATTTAAAATGTGAAGTTTAAAACTAATAAAACTTAAAATAGTGTCAATAACAGCAAGTGCCTAGGACATAGAAAAAATGTACAACATGGTTGAGAGAAATTTAGGAAGACCTAAATACATGGAAGGATATACCTTATTCAGAGATTGGAATACTCCATGTTGTAATGATTTTAATCTTCCTAAATTGACCTATAAATCCAACTCAATGACTATGAAAGTCCCAGTAAATTATGCTTTTATTTTATTCTGTTTTATTTTGAAACTGACAAGTTGATTCTAAAAGTTGGATGGAAATGCAAAGGGCCAAGAATAACAAGAAAATCTTGAAGAAGTTGAACAAAGTTGGAAAGCTTATGCTACCCCATATCAAAACTTATTTATAGTAATTAAGACAGTGTGGTATTAGCCCAGAGATAGAGAAATAAATCAATGAAACAGAAAAGTCCAGAAATATATCTAGTCTTACATGTTCACTCAATTTATGACAAATGTTATACTATAATCCTTCATAGAAAAGATGACTTACCAACAAAAGATGACTTACAACAAATTGGAAAGCTGTACAGGAAAAAAACAAATCTTCACCCCTTACTTCATACCAAACTAAACGTCAACTTAGGATGGATTGTATATAGAAATATAAAGCCCATAACAGTAAAATGTTTAGAAGAAAACATCATGGTACATCTTCATGTCCTTCTAATATGTATGTTTCTTATTTATTTATTTAAGATTTTATTTATTCATTTGAGAGAAGGAGAGAGAGAGCACAAGCAGGGGAAGAGGCAGAGGGAGAGGGAGAAGCAGACTCTTTGTTGAGGTAGGAACCCGATGTGGGGCTCAATCCCAGGACCTGGAGATCATGACCTAAACTGAAGGCAGATGCTTAACGATCTGAGCTGTCCAATTGCCTTGAGATGTAAATGTTTCTTAAACAAAACCAGAAAGCAGTAAAATAAAAGAAAGATTGACAGATTGGATTTCAATAAAATTATTTCTAATCATGAATGGAGAATGAAATGATAAGCCATGGACTGGGAGAAGATATTTGCAACACTCATATCTGACAGTGGGCTTATTTGAATATATAATAGGCTCATAGGTATCCATGGGAAAGAGTCATCCCCAAAAAAAACTGGGCAACCATGTGAACAGCCACATCACAGAAGGGGATATCCGAACAGCAAAAAGGTGTGAGGAAGGTGCTCAACTCCATTGGCTATCAGGGAAATTCAAATTAAAAATCATACTAATATGAATAAAATCTTTTTAAAAAGGCGGGTGTCTGGTGGCACAGTGGGTTAAGCCTCTGCCTTCGGCTCAGGTCATGATCTCAGGGTCCTGGAATCGAGCCCCGCATCGGGCTCTCTGCTCAGCAGGGACCCGGCTTCCCCCTCTCTCTCTGCCTGCTTCTCTGCCTTCTTGTGATCTCTCTCTCTGTCAAATAAAAAATATAATAAAAAATCATACTAATATGCATCGAAAGGGCTAAAATTAGAAGGACTGACAATTCTAAGTTGCTCTGTCATACCATTCTGGTGTGATTAAAAGTTGGTACTTAGGAAAGCTCTTTGGCTGTGTCTGTGGGTGTTGAACAGATAAACACCTGATGGCCCAATAGTTTTGTTCTCATCTTTATAACTTTATAATAAAGTATACTATAGTGTACTAAGAGTGTGTGTAAGAATTTTATAGCACTATAATTCATAATTTCCTCAATCTGGAAAACCAGCTTGTCCATTCATGACAGAATGGAAAAAATACAATACAGCAACGAAAAGGAACAAACTATTGTTATTTCCAACAACCTATGTGAATCTCATAAATAGTGGTGAGGGAAAGAAGTCAGACACAAAACTAAACTATATGTACTGTATGGCTTTATTTATATAAAATTCATAAATAGGCAAAGCTAATATGTCTTGTTAAGAATCAAAACGATGTTTATTCTTAGGGAATGGATGTCATTATTGGGAAGGAAACTTCTGGTAATATGTTATTTCTGTACTTGGGGGTAGATAAGTGAATGGGTTAACTTTGTGTAAACTCATAGAACTAATACTTACAACTTATGCCCATTTTTGCATTGTAATTCAATAATAAAAATCTTAAAACAGCAGCAAGAAGTTGCTGCTTTGGTAGCTTATCCTCATATCTCTAGCCAGATGAGCAGCTTCATCACAATCCCTGTCTACCCTGACCTATAGTATTCTTATATGCCCTCAAAATTTTTTTCATGGCTCCACCTGGAGGACAACCAGTTGTGGGGAGCTAATGAGCTCAGTTCCAGATGCTGCAGTGTCCAAAGGCAAAGATCCGAGAGGTGAGGGAAGAGTCTTCAGTTTTCCTTTATTCAGAATTCCTAGCAGAAGTGCACCTGCTCTTCATTTCTGTACTTCCAGTGACAGCATCACAGACAGGTCTCAAAAGCCATTTGTGTAGGTACGTCACTGGCATTGTGTGTATATGCATGTATTTTATCTCATTTTTTTAATTTTTAGAATTATGACCCATGAGAAAGTTGTATAAAACATAGATACTTGTAACCACCAACAGGATCAATAGAGCATTACGGGGCGCCTGGGTGGCTCAGTGGGTTTAAAGCCTCTGTCTTCAGCTCAGGTCATGATCCCAGGGTCCTGGGATGGAGCCCCACATCGTGCTCTCTGCTCAGCAGGGAGCCTGCTTCCTCCTCTCTCACTCTGCCTGCCGCTCTGCCTACGAATGATCTCTGTCTGTCAAATAAATAAAAATCTTAAAAAAGAAAAAAAGAAATAGAGCATTACCAGATTGCAGAAGGGCCCCCCCCCAGCCCAGATGCCCTTCCTTTATCTTTGTGTATTTATTCATATGTGTATGCGTGTGTAAATTTGTATTGATAGAATATTTTTATTTACCATTCACATTTCTGTTTTATCAGTTGATTTAAAAATGTCCTTTATAAAAACTTCCCCCTCCAGCAAAAGACCCAGTCTAGGGTCAGAGATTAATTACATTTATTTGTCACATCTCTTTAACCTCTTTTATTTTTTATTTTTTTTTTTAAAGATTTTATTTATTTATTTGACAGAGAGATCATAAGTAGGCAGAGAGGCAGGCAGAGAGAGAGGAGGAAGCAGGCTCCCCGTTGAGCAGAGAGCCCGATGCGGGGCTCGATCCCAGGACCTGAGATCGTGACCTGAGCCGAAGGCAGAGGCTTAACCCACTGAGCCACCCAGGTGCCCCTCTTTAACCTCTTTTAATCTGAAGCATTTTCGCAGCCTTTGTCCTCTGCCTTTAGAAAGAACATTTCTCACACGGTGTTTGGTGTTTCCTCTAATCATGGTGAGATTAAGGTTATGTGGTCTGGGCTGGAATACAGCACAGGTGATGTTACGTTCTTCTCAGGGTATCATAACTGGAGGCACATGATGTTCATCTGTTCTCATAGGTCATGTGATTTTGACCACTCAGACAAGTATTGCCTGACTTTTCCACTCTATGTTACTATTTGTTCTTCTCCTTTGCAGTAATAAGTTGTCTCTTCAGAGACACACAAATATACTGTGTCTTATTAAGTTCCTCCTTGAATTAGTATCCATTGAGGAGTTTTGCCTGATTCAGTCTTTACCACAATGACTACAAAAGGATGACTTTTCAACTCCCACACAAACATTCCTTCCACATTGACCAGTTGGTCCTCACCATTCTACTGTAAACAGTTCATTATTATGTACTATCTAAATAACTCATTTATTTACTTATGTAATTATCTGTATAGAACAAACTCCTATTTTTCCTATTGTTTATAACTTATTACTGAACTGAATTCTTTTGATGCTGAAATTGTTCTGGGGTTGGCCAGTGAAACCCCCTCAAGCTGGCTACAGTATCCTTGTATATTCTTGTGATAGGTGTCCCTTCCTCCTCCTTTGAGCACAGTCTTACTTTCTGGTATAATAAATCCAATCAATTATTTAAGATCAAATTCAAATGTCATCTTTTTCAGGGTAGCCTCTAAGATTAATTCTGTTCCAAAGATGATCTTCTTCCTCTTCTTCCTTTTTTTTTTTAAGCACATAGATGTATAGATTATGCTAATGATTGTTGCTTATACATAGGAGTTATTTCTAAATATTTCACTATTTATCTCTTCAGTAGATTGTGTTTCATGACCAAGGTCTTAATTTTCTAACTAAAAAATAAGATCACCCTTAGAATCTTACATTGCTTTAGTTATACAATAGATGGCAAATAATTCTGTTCTTATAAATAAATGAAGGGTGGAAGGGAAGATGGAAGGAAGCAAGCAAATCATTTCCTTGAAAAGTGTTTCTATTTTACACTTTTCAATTTACATGTTGATTGGAAATGAAGCTAAATGTTGGAGACTAATTAGAGTAAGGGAAGAAAGCAGTGGGAATTGGGTGTCTCTATACCAGTGATATAGAGAAAAATCAAAAGTCAGGGACCTCATCAATGAATATTTAATGATCTCAGTTATGCAACTGACTGGTTGATTTTTTTTAAATTCATAATTTGAGGCGCTTTATTGCATTATTATGTTTTAGCAGGTGTTGATATTTATTTTTGAGATGATGTAGTTGATACTTTTATTATTTGTTTTGATTAAGATTGTCTTTGTTTTTATTGAAATTCATTTCTTGAGTAGATTGAGTGACATAAAAGGTTGTTGACTGTCTTGCTATAGGGATTGTGGTGGTGAATATCAGTTTATTGTCAGGAGGTGCATAGCAGAGCCCTTCACCCTTGATGTTATTTCTTGAACTGGTCCCATCATGTCCATTTCTCCCTGTTTTGGCCCTAAACCTGCAGAGATGAGATGAAGTGAGTTTGTGGGCGTGACACTTTCCTCATACCCCATTTCTATAGGGTTATGTGAATTTTTTCCACTTATCAAATTCAGCAAAACTTCCCAATCTGAGCTAGTCTGGGAGATATAGTGCCTATCAGAGACTATGTAATGAAAATTTCATTTTTAAAAAAGTTATATCATAAAAATAACTTCAGTTAAATTCATTGTGTCAAAGCCCTTTGAAGACTTAATTTGTTTAAATAATTAACCCATTAACCATTTGTAGGCAGTTGGGTGTGTTTTTCTTAGACTTAGGGAAGGGTTGATCTGGATGTAACTGTGGAATCTGACCCACTCATCTCACAGATAAGGAGTTTGGGGCCCAGAAATGTCAATGAGAGCTAGTTAGTGGCAGACTTGGTAAAAGAACCAGTTCTCTTCTGACTCTTGGTTGGGTATTCTGTTTACTCTACCTTAGAGTTATAAGGTTATAAGATGTCAAATTCACTCACCTCATGGCATAACCGCCATACCCATCATCTGTTTTGTAAGCCTTTATGATTAGAGAAAGTGTGGAGCCTTCAGTCCACTGTGAGCATTACCCTGAATGCCAAATGTCTGAAATCTAAATTTCTGTGTTTTTACTAAGCTGTTACAAGTTCTATGTACTCTTTTTCTGAGTAGAAAGCGAGTTAACCCAATAGAAAACAAGCCCTATAGGAATTTCTGGGTTCTATAAAGGCTTTCAGATTAATTTGTTACCTATTTAGTTATGCTGCTAAATCACAGTCAACAAGGTTATCAGCAACAGCGTCTACCGTGCTGAGGTCAGGCTGTGTTATCAGGCTAATTAGCTCTTCTGTCCTCACCTCTCCCCCAGCCCACTTCATTCATTCAATAAATATTTGAGGTTTATTATGTGCCACACTCAGTGCTTATAACTGAGGATATGAAGTAACTTGCAGGAACTGATCACAGCCCTCACTGAGCTTGATAGGCAATTGAAAGCTAAAATCACTGAAGAATATGGGAAGAATATGGAACCATGAGACATATGGTTCATAACATATGGAAACCATAACAGTCCGGGAAGTGATGCTTAAGTTGAGACGAGAAGGACTGCTAGGAGTAGCCAGATGAAGGGACAGAGTGAGATCACCCTAAACAGGGGCAGCACCATGTGGGACAGCTGGAGGCAAGAGAGAGCCGAGCAAGAGCAGGAATGGCTGGAGCAGGGGCAGTCAGTGGACTTAGGGGAGATCAGACCCAAGAGCTGGCAGAGAGCCTTGATTCTGGGGATTCTAGAGGCCCTTAACAGCCAGTTGAGGGACTCTGACTTTTTCCCAGGGCAACAACCTGCCAGTGAAGGATTCATGCCTTTCTTCAGGGCACTTGTCTTACTATATTCCTCTCATGACTTTATAGTTGTCCCTCTCTGATAGACTCAGCACTCCTTGAGGGGAAGGCTTCATCTTCTCCATCTTTGTCCACTGAGAATCCGCCAGCATGCGCATCACAGGCCAAGTGTGTAATGACTTATTGAAGGCCGGATGAATGATACGGTTAATAAGAAATAATTCGCATCGTTCTTTCTGGTTCAGCCTCTGCAAGAATGCACGCTTACTCTGCACATGCACGTGTGGTTATGTTAGACTTAAATGATTTCTAGAGAGTAGAGATGATGAATTTCTGACATGTCCTAGATGTATGTTCATAGGATGTAGTTTTCTTCACTATATCCCTAAGAGAGAAGTATAGGAAGTTAAATTTGGCTCATAGGTCATTGGGAGAATGTCTGCAGCTGTGAGTGAATTCTGCCTTTGTTGTTTGCTCCTCATGACAGTTCAATTTTCAGTCTAGATAACAGTCAGAAGTGATTTTTTTTTTTTAAGATTTATTTATTTATTTATTTATTTGACAGACAGATCACAAGTAGGCAGAGAGGCAGGCAGAGAGAGAGAGAGGAGGAAGTAGGCTCCCTGCTGAGCAGAGAGCCCCATTCGGGACTCGATCCCAGGACCCTGAGATCATGACCTGAGCTTAAGACAGTGGCTTAATTCACTGAGCCACCCAGGCGCCCCCAGTCAGAAGTGATTCTTAAAGTGTTTGTTGACAAACTAAAAGGCAGCCTATGGAATGGGAAAAGAAATTTGCAAATATATCTGATAAAGGGTTAGTATCAAAAATCCAAAAAGAACTTACCAAACTCAACACCCAAAACCCAAATAATCCAGTTAAGAAATGGGGAGAAGAAATGAAGAGGCACTTTTACAGAGAAGACATCCAGATGCCTAAAAGACACATGCAAAGATGTTGAACATCACTCATCACCAGGAAATTGCAAATCAAAGCCACAATGAGATACGACCTCACACCAGTCAGAATGGCTAAAATTAACAACACAAGAAACAACAGATGTTGGTGAGGGTGCAGAGAAAAGGGAACTCTCTTGCACAGTTGGTGGGAATGCAAATTGGTATAGCCATTCTGGAGAATAGTATGGAGGTTCTTCAAAAAGGTAAAAATAGAGCTACCTTATGACCCAGCAATTGCATTACTAGGTTTTTACACAAACATCACAGAAATACAGAGTAGAAGGAGTCCATGCACCTGACGTTTATGACGGCGTTATCAACAATAGCCAGACTGTGGAGAGAGCCCACATGTCCATCCACTGATGAATGGATAAGGAAGATGTGGTCTATAAGGAATATATATATAATGGCACATTAACTCAGCCATCAAATAATGAAATCTTGCCATTTGCAGCAACATGGATGGAGCTAGAGTATATTATGCTAAGTGAAACAAGTCAGTCAGAGAAGGACAAGAGAAAAAGGAGAGAGGGAACAAACCATAAGAGAATTTGAATGGTAGAAAACAAACTGAGTGTTGATAGAGGGAGATGGGTGGAAGATGGGCTAGATGGGACACTCCAAGGGCACTTGTTCTGATGAGCACTGGGTGTTGTAGGCAAGTGATGAATCACCGAGTTCTATTCCAGAAACCAATATTGCACTGTATGTTCACTAACTAAAATTTAAATTCAAAAATTCTATAATTGTGATAAATGTTATAAAGGAAAAGCATGAAAAGCTATAAACAGAATTTCATCATTAAGTATATTTGATTTCTTAAAAAAAACAAAGTGTTTGTTAACAAAAGCCCTGGAAGCTTTGGGTCACTCTTGACAGGGAAATGTTGACACTCTAAGGACCTCATACATAGGTGACCCTATTGTACTAACCCCAGGTGCTTATGGTACACAGTTCAGAGTGTCCAAATTCAGGCATGCTGGCTTGGGGTCAGCCTCAAATCATTTCCTTGTTATTTTTGTAGATCTCTTGGGGTTCAGCATAAAAGCATCATATTATTTGGTGACTTGGTAAATCCCCTCCCCCCACTTTTTTCTTAATCGGGGCAAAAAGCCACAATCTCATAAAATGGCTGTTTTTGACAGTGGAAGGTAAAATTGTGACTGGTCTTGATAAATATCCTTAATCATTAAATGAAATATTTTACTGATTTCTGACCCTTCTCTTCAGGAGAGATAGTAGCAACCCTCCGTTCTGTATTTATTACCATGGAAACCAAATCTAGGCTAACTGCTGCTTCAGGGATGTTCATTGGCCTGTGGGTTTCTTGGTGAGGTTCTTTGCTGATACTGTAATCCCGTGTGATCTCTTTCCATTAACACTTGTGTGTGTGCGTGCTTGTGTGTGTTTGTGTGTGTGTGCACGTGTTGTGTGCTTCTTCACTTGAATTGGTAGTTATTTCGATCTGAATCCATTTCTAAAGGTACTATATGGATTAGTTCCAACCAGTGTAGGCTTGTGTGGCTATGCCGTCTGCTTGTGTGTGTGCACGTGTGACTATTGGATAAAAAATCTAACTGGAATGGCCATGATTTCCTCCCAAGGTATAAAACGTCATGTTAGGGCATCTTTCCCTAAAAAGGCTACTGTTTTTCTTTTGCAGTTGGTCTTGATAACGTGTGTGTGTGTGTGTGTGTGTGTGTGTGTACATAAGGAAGGTGTGTATATGTCAGACTACTCGTCTCCACTTATAATGTAGGTGACACAAGTTATCTGAAGAAAGGCATTTTTTGGGTGTATTTAACATTACAGTTCTTTTCATGTTTTCCTGATTGAATGGAGCAAATCCATTGCGAATGGGGATTTGCTACTATCTTTCACTTACATCTCATGAAATACTAAGATGCAAATCATGCCTACAGTGCTCCGGCCTTACTAAATTAGTTGTTCCTTTCAATGAGTAGGAGCTTATATTTCAGGCTGAAACTGGGTCTCAGTGGAAAACACAAAAAAAACGAAAGTGATACCATATGGCTTACGAGTTTATAGAAACAATATCTAATAGAGTGTGGTGTAAGGGATTTCTAGCATGCTTCAGATTAAAACCACGGTACCTGTCTTGTTCTGTGAACTGACTGGGCTGCTGCACATGGACTCCACTGCTAGTGACTCTCTGTTGATTGACAACAGGATGATGGCAATTTCTACTGCCAAGATGATGGAGGCCATATGAGGCTGTAGTATAAGGACAGTGCTTCATAAATATTGCAGGGAGAGAAGAATAATAAAGATAAAACCTAATGTTGAGCTTGCTTTTCTTCCTTGTTGGCGTTTGCCCTTCTAAAAGGCGAAGATGGATGTACTTCTCTGGAAGCTTCCCTTCAGTATCCTTTGCAGCCTTTTTTGACTTTCTGTCCTCTTGGAGGGCTTCCCCAAGTCTGAGGTCAGGAAGTTGTCTTCTGTTTCTCTGTGATTTCTCTCTTGCTAATAGGATTTATTCTCGAGGCTTCAACTCCCATCTCTTTGCAGCCTTCTCTTCTCTCCTGAGCTCTGGCCTTCATTTCCAGCTTCCTGCTGAATGAACATGTCCTCTTGGATATCCCACTTGCATTTTCCCTAACCTAATCCATCAGGTCAGTTCTGGCATTTTTATTTTTGTTAAAGAAACTATCATCATTTTCTGAGTCAGTTGGGCTTATACCTTATTCTCTTTTGTGACTGTTTTTTTCTTCTTTCCCCAAACTACTGTTCATGCATTACTGATTTAACTTCTTTAATAATTATTACATTCCGTTCCTAATTATATAACTATAGTATAGAATGCTCATTATCTCATATTCAACATTTGCTCTAGTTTAACAACCAAACTTTCGAACAACCAGCCTCCCGTTTTCCCAGCCTATTCTGCAAAGTGCTGCCAAATTATTTGTCCTAAACCTTGTCTCTGATTAGCCTACTTCTTTATTCAAGAATATTCAGTGCCTTCCCATTGCTCCTTTGCCAAATTCTGCAGTGTGTCATTCTCAGTTTCATTCTGTCTTCCACACTTATCCCCTGGCCCTACCCTAAGTACTTCATGGTGTTTGCCGAACTAGAAAACTTGGCTTGTATCCAAATAGAGTTTGTGTCAGACTAGCAGTTTTTAATTTGTTTGAGTATTGGCTTATCTGTTTCACTCACTAGACCATAACTTCCAGGGGCAGATGCTTTGGGAGTTTTCAATCATAATTGTAGCCTCTTACTTAGTGTAGTGCGTGACACATAGCACAGTAGGTACATTTGGAATGAATGACTATATTATGTGATTTGTAACCACAGAAATTTGTGAGAGCATTTCTCATGCCCGGAATATCTTATGGGTACAACTTTGTCTATTGTAGTACCTTCTGTGATTCAGTCCTCAAATATGACTCCTCTTATCAACTATGTCCTAATCTTTGCCTTCTCATCCTTCCTTGTTTCCTTTCTTCATTTCCCCAGCTGAATGTGTTCTTTTCCTCCTCCTTCTGGTTGCTGAGAAGTTCTCGTATGTCACTTATCATATAATGGCATCAGATTTTGGACATTTGCACCTGCTTACTCCCAACTAGCAGTGGATAGTTTGTGCTGACTCTCTTTGGACTCATTCTTCTCAATGATTCAGATAGATGTGTAGAAAGCATGTTTCTTACATTTGAAGATGACTTCAAACTGGGAGGGAAGCCGGTTGCCTTGGTATTCAAGAAAGTCTTGAGAAGCAAGAAAAGTAGACTGAATCTAAATCAACAAAAAAATGTGCATTATGCAAAAGGCTTTAAACCAGCTGTACAAATACATGATGGGAAGCATGCAGATTAGCAGAAACCTAAAAGTCTTGGTTGACAGTTGGTCCAGAATGGAAAGGGTGATGTGGCTTCCAAAATGCAGAAACACTCTTGAGTTTGGATTATGGATATATTGACAGGCTCCAGAATGAAGAAGGTGATAATTCTCCTTTCCCTTAGACTAAATTGTCTACGGTTATGGAAACATTGGGATGTATTAAATGGAGAAGGGCCAGGATTCCAAAGTATCTGGAAACCAATCAGTCATGGCATAGATATAAGTAACTGGAGATGTTTCACATGGAGTGGGGTCATGACAGCTGCGTCTGACAAGAGAGCTGAAGCTTATTCAGGAAAGATAGGAGGCTGTTGGGGAATCAGAAAAGGATGGAACATTCTGTTGGCCAGAGTTGTCCTAGATGGAATTGACATGCTCCAGAGAATGAGTTTCCTGTTCCTGGAAATGCTCAAGCAGAAGCCAGGTAATGCAACTAAATAGTTTCCAAGGTCTTTTATACCACAGTGTCCCAAGATTCTAGATTTTATCACATTTTCTTATTTCTTGTGAAGATGAGGGGGAAATTTCTTCTATATTCATTTGTTGAAACATAAATCAGAGATTTTAAATGTCCACAGTACTATTTTGTACCAGGTACTGGGGTTGTAATGATGAATGTATAATTTCGACTACTTGAGGAAATGGATGTAAATAATTGTAGTATGTTTTGATGAGAGCTGTAGAAGTACTTAGGAGATGCCGTGAGAATATAGAGGAAGGGAGTGTATCTTTCCTTGGATCATCTAGGGAAGGCTTTACAATGGAGTGAAGCCTTGAGTCACTTGAGACATTTGAGTGAATGGGAGCATGCCGGGAGCATGGAAGGTCTATAAGTTTTGGACCACCCGGTGGGTTAGTCTCAGTAGATTCGGGTGAATGTATACAGGGGCAAGTCCATTGATTCTCTTCAGTAGTCCAAACATTTTTTTCTATATCAGTTTCTTTCATAAAAGAAATATTTGCTCATTTTACTTTTTTAAAGATTTATTTATTTATTTTTGCAAGATAAAGATATAGAGAGCAGAATGAGCACAAGCAGTGGGAGGGGTAGCCAGAGAAGCAGACTCCCGCTGAGCAGAGCAGGGACCTGATTTGGGACTTGATCCCAGGACGCTGGAATCATGACCTGAGCCAAAGTCTTAGTTGGTTAAGGGGCGGACTCTTGATTTTGGCTGGGGCTATGTTGTCAGGGTCCTGAGAGTGAGCCTGCCTCAGGCTCTGAGCTCAGTGGTGAGTCTGCTTGAGAGTCTCTCTCCCTCTCCCCATGTCCCTCCGTTCACTTGCAGACACACAGTGTGCACTGCCTTTCTCTAAAATAAAGAAATAAATCTTAAAAAAAAAAAAAGGAAAAAACTCAGTAAATAAAAAATGTATAGAGAAGGAAAGAATGTAGTTCTGCTCCTGAGAGCAAGATCTCTGTTACTATTTTGGGTAGTGCGTTGTAGAGTCAGGAGGCTTGGTGGGTGAACTTGTAGTTTTAGGAGGGTGATCTGGAAAGACCTTTCAGAGGGGACCATAAATAAGCAGAGACTTGTAGAATGAGGAGTGGTCAGGCCAGGGAAGAACTGAGTGTTAAACTTTGTAGATGGAGAGAAGAGTTAAGCGTGAACGTTGTGGAGCAGGACACTGGTTGCTTGAAGAGTATGAGGAGGAATGTGGTTGGAATGTGTGAGCCGCCAGAGAATCCTAAGTTGGGGTTGGTGAGGGATGCAGGAGACGGAACGTGCCTCCTGAGCCCAGAGTCCCGGAGGTCATGCAGACCTTTGTATTTCATTCCCAGCACATGGAGAACCCCAGGCGGTTTCTAAAGCAAGAGCAATGCGATCTGGTTTATGTTTCTGAACTATGAGTGCTGTGTGGGGAATAGGCTGAGGTGGAGTATGGGCCCAGGTCCAGCAGCGACTAGTTGATAGGAGTTGGCATAGTCCCGCCAGAGCTGATGATGGCTCTGACTAGAGTGGTGGGATAGCGACAGACAGCCTGGAATTCTTAAAAACTAGAGGTAGACTGGGGCACCTGGGTAGTTCAGTCGATTAACCTTGGACGCTTAGTCTCAGGCCCCTGAGTTCAAGCTCTGCCTTAGGCCATAGAACTAATAGGCTTTGTGATTTCATTTAGGGTGTGATGGAAAAGTGAAAGGAAGGATAATTTATCATTTTATATCAGAAAACCATTGTATCTTTCAATTATTTTCATATTTAGTGCAATTACCACAAAGTAAAATCCTTGTTGTTCTCATTACACAGTGTGGTTTCAGTCATTCTTAACTGTTGTTTAAAAAAAAAACCTGAGTGAACTGTTCCCCCCAGATACAGTTTTAAGCATATACTTGGCCTACGTGGGCCTTATGGGCATTTGAAGTGAATATTCTTTTGTTGTGCAAATTTTCCTCTGAAGATTACTTTATCAAAGCTTTTTTTTAAAAAGTATTTTTTCATATTAAACGAGTAATGACTTGGTTAATTGTAGTAGTTTAAAAAAATGGTGGATGGAGAGAGCGTAAAAAAGATCACTGATGATCCTACTACCTAGATGTGTACCTGTTAGCTTGTTGTGGTAGAAATTTTCAGACAAGGGCAGATTTATGTGGAGGTAATGAAGCTGACTTAAGTCCCTTTCCAGACTCTGATAGGAATTCAGGTAATTTTGCATTCATCATTTTGTATTCTTTACCTGAAACGGTCTGTCCCCGTATTGTATAAAACTTAGGCTGTACAAAACCAGGATCCAGTCCTATTTTCAGATTCTTTATTTCCAAGTAAATTTCACTGTATCAAAAATAGGGTCATGTTTCTACTCACTTTTACCTCCTGAATTATTATCAGTGTCTTCCTGTGCCGTTGAATAGACTATAGTCATTTTTATGGGGCATTTGTCTTTGGTTATATGCCCGTATCACAGTGCAGTTAATTCAATGACCACTTTTAAGACATTGACACTAAATAAGACTTTTTTTTTTTCTGTTTGTGTTTGATACTCATCAAATTCATGCTGTAGCTTTCTTACTAGGTGGGACGAATGATCTAGAATGCTTTGAGGTGTTCTGGAGTATTGCTGTCTACACGGCTATTTCTAGGAGAAGGAATAAAATACTGAGTGAATCAAGTTTCCTCAGTATGTCTCTTCCCGTCAAAGTAGTGTTGTGGCTTTAGGTGAAGTTTGCGGTGATTCTTATTTTAATTAGAATCAATTAGATTTTCCATAATATGGAAATAAGTAAATTAAAAATTCTACTTGGTCATGTTTAAAACTTTTTCAGTCAATAGCATGCTCATTAGAATTATTAAGCGAGTTTAAAATATCTCTGGCTACTTCAAAAATATAAAAATAGGTTGGGTGGATGAAGCCTTTTACACAGTATTTGCAACATGCTTATTAGGGATTCACTTACAGAAGCAGGGAATCTTGATGAAGAAGCCAGTAGTCTAATTTAAAATCTTTATTTATTTATTTATTTATTTAGAGTGCGTGTGTGAGCTGAAAGGGAGTCAGAGGCTGAGGGAGAGATTCTCAAGCAGAATTCATGCTGAGAGCAGAGCCCAACAGGACTCAGTCTCACAACGCTGAGTTCATGACCTGAGCCAAAATCAAGAGTTGGACACTTAACTAACTGAGCTACCCAGGCTCCCTGCCCGTAGTCTAATTTAAAAAAAAAATATGGAGATAGTTTTGGGAATCCAACAAATGCCAAAAAATGTGATTTCATCCCCAAGGGTACACACTTATAGCCTGAATTTTTAAACTAACAGAATTTATTACAAAGATGAATAAGTATGTTTTCGGATAATAATGCAAGCCCAACCAGGTATCATCTCATCAAATGAATTAAAACCGATAAATTAATACTGATAAAATACCGACAACCATTTGAATGTAGGTGTTAAAAACTCTTGCTCCTCGAAGTGTTTTGGGTATTTTCTGGTTGATGAGCTGTCTCTTTGTGGTGTCTGCTACTATATTTTTACCACTGGTGCGATGATTAAACATGGATGGTTGGTGACTCCTGGGCAAAATGGGTAGAACTGGACTGATGTGGATAGCATGGAGAGGGTATTTCCAACTCAGGGAGTTGCTGCGGTGCAATCAAGTTAGAAAGCCCATAGTCCAGCTCAAAAACCAGGAAGAGAAATTCTAAGGAGATGGAAACTAAGAGGAAGCAAAGCTGGAACAGGAGAGCAGTTTACCCCTGGAAGGCCCTCTGAGCTCTTGAAACTTTATTGGAACCTAAGAGGCCAGAGTTTAACCCAAGATGGGTGAGGGTGAGTGGAAGCCAAGGCCAAGGAGCCTGGGTACCTGGAAGTAAGTCCCCTGCCTACAGTCAGAGCTGGGAAAGATTTAAATAGGGCAACCTGTCCATTGGCTCAGGGACACAGCAACCACAGCAGGTGGCAATTTGGGTAAAAAGTAGAAAGAGTCATCTGGGAGGAAAAGGGAACTCAATCCTCTTCTGGAGGTGTGGGAGTTGAATCAAGAATTTTTTTTTCAACAAATACTCATTTGTTGAGTATTTATGTTAAGAACAGCTATGGATTGTTCTAAGTTCTTCACAAACATTAACTTCTTTAATCCTGATAATGACTTTCTGAGAAATAACTGGTTTAGTGAAAAGAGGCAAACACCAAAGTGCCCCATGGGGTCTTCTCTGCAGCGAGGCTGCATGGAGCTCCGATGGGAAATACCTCTTGCTCAAGATGTGCTAAGCCGAAAATTACAAAGCACGAATGAAAACAACCATGACAGAAAATTAGCGGACACAATAAACAGGAGAATTCATTTTCATCACAGATAAAGACTACTGTGTGGAAATGATTCCATTTTCTAGGTGATAGAAATTGAAGTTTTGCTATTTTAAGTGACCTCTGTCATGCGGGCACACGGTGGAGAGCCAAGATTAAAATCTGAACTCCAGGGACTAACCAGTTCAATTCCTTACAAATTCCTTATGAACTTGCCAAACTCTGGGTCTATAGATATCTCTAAATATAATGACAGAGACTCATTTCTGTCAATAAATAACCACAGTTAAGTGAAAAGTGCTACTTAAAAGAATGATACACCTCACCCAGGTAAGCTCCCTCTCAGTGTAAAGTATACATCTCATTAATTATTTTGCTGATTTTCCTCTTCTAGTTCCAAATTTAGCCTGACTTCTTCTCCCCAAAGGCAGAAACCTCGGGAGCAGCCTGGTGTCCTCCCTCCAGACAGGGCAGGCCTTTCCTGATCTCCTTAGCCACGTGAGAGCAGAGGTGTGGTTTTCTTCCTTTGGGCTCTGGTAATCGCAGAGCTTAGTGCCAACAGTGGGCATGAGTGTTTCCCCCCTCACCGTCTGTACAGGAAAGCATTTCAGCTGTCCTCTCTCAAAGTGAACAAAATCCTGTGAAAGGAAACATGGTACCGTGGTCTGAACTCAACTTCCTCAGGTTTCCTCCATCAGGGACTGCTTCCTTGGTTACTACAGGCAGACGCCATTTTGTACACTCGCCCCATTCAGGATCCTCCTTTGATAATGCCTCTCTGCATCCAGCAAACTGTTTCTCTGCAAACTTTGGTTTGCGAGGGCCCTGAGCACTCTCCTTATGTTGCCTAAAACGTTTGTTAGGACACAGTGCTTAGTCACACACTGCCATCTATTTACCTCACATTTCTCTTCAGGTACATCCTTCACCTTCTTGCCATCCTGCGTTGATGGTGACCCTTTGGCTTAATCTACTGTGGACTTTAAGATACTCTTCTCAGCAGAGATGCCCCTCAAGCTGTGGTTCCCCTTGTTCTCACCCCACGGAGCCCAGCCTCTGTGTCATCAGGCAGACATTTCTTGCCCTTGACCCTCTGTCACCTTTAGGCTGCTGTAAAAGTCACTGTGCTACCCCCCTAACATGGGATTTTCTCCTTTGCCTTCATTGCTAACTGTTTTTTCTTTCTCTGGAAAGCCTTCATTTATGATTTGCTTTCAAGGCTCCGTTGAGCTCAGATGCTATGATTGCTCCTGAGAGCTTTACAGACCAGCCCCCACTGGCTCTGACAGTTGGAGACCTCTCCCACCGCACCAGCAATCCCCTCTCTCTGTCCTCCTGCCTGCATCAGCCACCACTGTCTACATGAACCGATGCCCCTCTGAAGTCTAGCAGAATGGACAGGCTTTTCTCTGAATCTTCCTGCTGTCTTGGGGAGAACGCTTGAGAATGGGGCAAAATGCAGAAAGATAGTTGCTTAAAAGGGGACAACACTGAATTGTCAAGATAAAGCTTTTTTCCCCTCACTTTCTGCCTCTGTTAGAACTGGGGGCCTTAGGGCAAGGGGAGAACATTTAAATAAGATAAAGAATGTTATTTTTTTCTGCTCACAAAGGGAATCATGTACAGTTTTGACTCATTGCCCATTGGTCTTCGGGAAGGTTCAACAAGAAGACAAGTAAAAAGTGCCTCGCTCAGCAGGTGGTACTCAGAGCTCAATGAGCGTTGATTTATTCTCATTTATAAGTTGATAGGAGGTCCTGACATTTTTAAGAGGCTTTTTCTGCTGATGAAAACTCGGAACATCTTGTCTGACAGCCAGGAAACAGCTTTTCTTGAAACAACCCAGGCCTCAAAGAGGGGCAAAAATAGAAATGAGAATCATAGGAATAGCACACAACTTCTTTTTTCTCATTTCTTACAATAGCCTGAATAAATGAAATACATTAGCAGATGCCGACGGCTTGTGAGTGCCTCTGAAAGCCACTCCAGGTCACCACTATGTCTTAGGCCTTCCGGCCGGCCACACACCTCCTCACCACCAACATCATGGTTTCAGTGAGGGGCTCGGAGGCACTCACTTTTTACTGCCAATTAGGACAGGAACTTTCCCCTGATGGGTCATCCCAGCACTATAAAATTTTCTGAAAGAAGCCTTTGAGTCCCGTAGGGATGGAGCCGTTCACAATGATGCCATTGGAGACATGTATCTTTTTATAGGATTTGCTCTCAAAAACAGTGTTCAATATCAAAGATAAAAGAAGATAATGCCTCATTGGCATGCTTTACTGTTCCTGGCTGTCCCGAGGGTCACATGATGGCATCTGAGGTTGTTGGTGACTTCCTCTCCATGTAGATAAAGTCATAAAATAAAAGCTGAGCAAGATTAATTGGGTCTGGGGTCCGGTGGAGCCATTGGAAGAACATTTCTCATCACATAATGTGTCAGTTTCCCTCGAAGCTCTGTGGAGCCCAAAGCTCTGGGAAGACGCCTGATGGGAGCACTCCTTTTCAGTGACAGACACATGATTATTTGGCAGTTCTTTCCAAGGGCATGTGTCCAAACTGGGCCACATTGAAATTACATTAAACCTGCGGATTTTTTCCCCCCTTAAATGTTTGACTATGTCTGAACCCTGTTTAAATATATTTCTGTTTCTTGAGATTTTCATAAATCTTGGGCTTATTCTGTCTTTGATCTGTAATTTTAGGGCTTTAGCAGTCTTGTGACCATATAATCTCAAATCCCAAACAGGACCATTTGATAGGATAGGCTTTTGGGGTCAGGTGGTCATCGGGGAGGTGTTGTTCAGATGTCATGCTGTAGGGGCGTTTGTCTAGACTTGAAAAATGTTTGGGGGAACTAAAGATGTCACAGTTGCCACCAGGACTTCCAGAATTTGGGGCTAATTCTAGTTCTTTCATCCTGTGAGCATCAGTTTTCAAATCGGCATTGCTGCTCCTTCTGAAGAATAAATGTGGAGATCAAGTGCAATAGTATTTGTAGAAGAACTTCCAAATAAATAGCATAGTGCTCGAACTCGGAGTTCTACAGAAAGCTGCTGCTTGGTGTAGTCACACACAGTTCGAGGGAGCTTGATAAGAAAGGGTGGCCGAGACTCTTGTACAGGAAGGGAAAGGAACCAGTATTTTTAGGGGCCCGTATGTGTGTATGTATGTATGTGTGTATATGTATGTGTGTCTGTACCCCTGCTGTTAGTCCTCACTGTGTGTGCAAACCGAACCTCACACAGTGTCGTAAACTGCAAACCCACAACTGAGACCGCAAAGCCAAAGCTTTTCCCACGGATGTAATTAGCACAGTGTAAGTATATCCGACGGTCAGTGAAGAACGTCTCCATCATTTCTTGGGTTGGACTTCTTCCGGTAGTGGCTTGACAGGCATCCAGAGTGATGTTCCTGAGTTGTATGATGTGGAAAATTTGCAGTTCTGTGAGGTGCTTAATTTTGACGTGACTGTCATTGCCTTTGTTTTTCTATATTCCGTTCTTTTAACTAAACATTATGGAATGTTTACATAGCCAAAAGACTATATCATGTACGTTAACATGATGTCGAACAATACATACCCACTCTCCAGTTTAAGACTGGAGTATTTTCTTCTTTTTTCTTTCTTTCTTTTTTAAAATACTAGTTTAAGATAGAATATATGGAGCCCAACGTGGGGTTTGAACTCATGACCCTGAGATGAAGACCTGAGCTGAGATCAAGAGTCAGATGCTAAACCACCTGGGCCCCTCAGGTGACCCTAGAATTAGTTTTGACATAGAAGAGTTCCAATTTTCAAGACCATTGTGTTCTTTTTGCAATCACAACTTCTGCCTTTTCCCTAAGAGGGATCTACTCAGCTGAATTTCTAGTTTGGTACTTTCTGACTTTTCTATATGGTTTTTATATGTTTTCCTGTGTTTGAATTCTCTACACAGTATAATTTTTAGTTTGAATGTTTTTGAACATGAAATCCATAGTATCTTACACTATGAGTTCTTCTCTCACTGGTTTTCAGGTTACAGTATTAAGATCCATCTCTGTTTTTTTTTAAATATTGTATTTATTTATTTGATAGAGAGAGAGGTCACAAGTAGGCAGAGAGGCAGGCAGAGAGAGAGGGAGAAACAGGCTCCCCACTGAGCAGAGAGCCCGATGTGGGGCTTGATCCCAGGACCCTGAGATCATGACCTGAGCCAAAGGCAGAGGCTTTAAACACTGAGCCACCCAGGCGCCCCCCCCATCTCTGTTTTTACATATGGATGGCATTCATTCTTTTTCATTGTTGTATAAAATAAATTTGTATGGGTGCATCTGGGTGGCTTAGTTGATTAAGCCTCTGCCTTCAGCTCAGGTCATGATATTGGGGTCCCACGACTGAGCCTTGTTTCCAGCTCTCTGCTCGGCAGGAAGTCTGTTTCTCCCTCTCCCTCTGTTGCTGGCATGCTCTTTCTCTCAAATAAATAAAATCTTTAAAAAAATGGTTTTGTATGAATGAACCATAATTTATCTGTTCTACTGTTGATGGATGTTTGAGCTATTACCTATTCTGTGCTATTATGAATATTGATTTTATGAATATTGTTTACATGTTTTCAAATCCATGTTTATTATATAAATATTTTTTCCCAGAGTATAAACTAGAAGCAGAATTACTACTTCATAGACTAATGCTCAGGTCTACTAGGAAATGCCAAATTTTTACCCAAGTGACTATTTTTATTTCAAAATATATTCCTACAAGCAAGACATAGGAATTCCTTGTTGCCACATTCCTGCCAGCAGTATAGCAGACTGATTTGCTGATATCATTGTGATTTAAATTTGAATTCTCTGATTATCAATGAGGTTGAAAATCTTTTAATATATTTGTCATTTATATTTATTTTATTAAAATCTTTCTATCTGTTGCCCATTCTTCTATTGAATTGTCTTTTTTCTTATTTTTAAGAGTATTTTCCGCCTGGGTACTAATTCTTTGTTGGTTATACATGTACAAGTATCTTCTACCAGGTTGTGGCTTGCCTTTTTATTTTCCTTAAGATACCATTTGATAAACAGAAATTCATAATTTTAATGCAACCAGACTTAATAATCTTTTCTTTATGGATCACTTTTTTGTGTGTCTTAGAAGTTTTTCTGGACTTAGAGTGAAAGAAATTGCATTTTATGTTTTTCTCCTAAAAGTTGTATCATTCAGATTTATTTTTATTTCACCTTGAGTTTTAAAGATTTTTGTGTAGTATAAATAATTGAGACTTGGATTAAGTTTTTTTCTGTATGGATATCTAAGTTTTCCTATCCTTTTGTTGAACAGTTTACCCTATACCCATTGATCTACAATACTGCCTGTTTCATTCACCAGGTTCACCTGTTGAGTCAATATTCCGAAGATACTTATTGAATGCCTACTATGCGCTAGGTATTGTTCTAGATGCAGACAAGCATACGCATGTGGGCTCTGAACCCTGGTCTACGTATCAATTAGTCTTTGTCAGTATCAACAGTATTGATTATTGTAGTTTTAAAATAAGTTTGATTTTTTTTTTCAACTAAATGACAGGGTATACAATTCTAGGTTGTAAACAGTTTTCTATCTGATCCTTTGATGGCATTCTTCTTTATTATTATTGCTGTTATTATTATTATTATCATTATTATTTATTATGTTAGTCACCCTACAGTACACCATTAGTTTTTGGTGGAGTGTTCCAAGATTCGTTGTTTGTGTATAACACCCAGTGCTTCATTCTTCTGTTGTCTTTTAATAGTCACTAGGGCTGTTGGCAAGGCAGAAGGCATTTGATCTTTGATCCTGTGCCTGAACAATGTATTCCTCCCTTCCCCCTATCTTGGAAGGTTTTTCCATCTTTTTATTCTCAATTTTCTGAAATATTATAATGATGTCTTGGTATGTGTTTATTTTTATTTATTGCTCTGGACATTTAAGGGACACTTTTAATTTGGAATATCATGGTCATTATTCTGAAAATTTTTCTTGTATTCTAAGATGACTTTTTAAAAAGATTTTATTTATTTAGTTGAGAGAGAGAGAGTATGAGAGAGAGGGTGAAAGGGAGGGGAAGAGGGAGAAGCCAACTCCCCAGAAGCCAACTCCCCACCGAGCAGGGAGCCTGACCCAGGACTCCATGTGGGGCCGTATCTTAGGATCTTGGGATCACGACCTGAGCTCAAGGCAGACACTTAACCAACTGAGTCACCCAGGCGCCCCCATGATGATTCTCTTTCTGAAGAACCTATTAATCAGATGTGAGACCTTCTAAACTTGGTATTTTCTCATCCTGCTTCTCCTATTTTCAGTCAACTTCATGCTAAAACTTTATCTTTCAGCTTCTCTGTTGAGTTTTCCACAGACACCGTTACATTCTCAACAACCAATGCTGGTTTCCTGTCTTAAAATCTTTTTATTTTATGCATCATGTTCTCGTTCCATAGATAAAGTACTTTCTCATCACTTTGAAGATTTAGTGGTAATATTACAGTTAAAAAATTATTCTTGCAACAGTCTGTTTTCTTCAAGTTATATATTTTGTGTGTGTTTGCTTTGGCCACTGTCTGACATTACAGGCCATCTTGAGTTCCTTGGAGTCCTTGTCTGTCCATAATGCTAAATTAATAACAGGAAACTAAAAAGCACACCTAAAACTCCGTTTCTGTGTCTGTGCATGCGTGTGTGTGTGTGTGAGAGAGAGAGAGAGACAGAGAGAGAGACAGAGAGAGACAGACAGTGTTGCTAACAGTGAGATTTATCATAGAGTGGGATTTTAACTGTGATTACAGGGAACTTATTAATTGATCTAGAGAAAATTGGTATATTGGTTAATTTTGTTTTTCCAGTTAATGAACAAGATTTATTTCCCCATTTGTTTGAGTCTTTTAAAATATATCTCAATATTAGTTTTCAGAATTTCCCCTGAAACTTTGTTGTAACAATACAGAGATAGGGAAGTACATGGGATAATGTAGAGATAGGGAAGTATCTCTATAGGGAAAATTCTGAAACCTAATATTGATTTATGTATCTTATATATTTTAATATATATTAAATTATATACTTTAATATATGAAAATATACCCCTACATAAAACATATTTTTTATTGTATTATAAATGGTACATTTAAAAATTGAGTTTCCAAATTTTTGTTGCAGGAGCATAAAAATAGGAGTTTATTTTTACAGTTTTACTTTGCATTAAGCAAATTGCTAAGCTTTCTTACTAATTTTGATAACTTCTATATATATTAATTTAGATTTCCTAGATACATAATCATATCCTCTGGAAATGTTATCTTTTATCCTTTTCAATCCTTATGTCTTCTATTTTTCTTGCATTAATTACCATGTTGCTGAGAATTCCCAGATGCAATATTGAATAGAACTGGTAATAATGGGCATCTTAGTCTAGTTTCTAATCTTAAAGCCACTTCTGAAGGTTTTGCCTTTACTTGTTAATTCACTTGAACATTCGTTATACATAAATATTACTAATTTGGAGAAATTTCTTTTTTCCTGTCTAAGAATTTCTATAATGAATTCTTATAATGAATAAGAATTTCTATAATGAATGATGTTAGGGTTTTTGGAGGTTTTTGTTTGTTTGTTTTTGCATTTATTGAGAGGATCATATGATTTTTCTGCGTGTATCTGTTAATATAGTGATTTGTGTTGATTAG
The DNA here is from genome assembly GCF_922984935.1 of Meles meles. Lineage (NCBI taxonomy): Eukaryota > Metazoa > Chordata > Mammalia > Carnivora > Mustelidae > Meles > Meles meles. Next base: position 113,575,927 of record NC_060073.1, on the reverse strand, counting down.
TTTTTTAATGTTAAGCCAACATTAAACTAACACTCCTAACTTTTAAAAAAAGACTTATTTATTTAAGAGACGGAAAGTAAGTGAGGGGGTGCAGAGGGAAAGGGAGAGAGAGAATCTCAAGTAGACTCCATGCTGAGCACAGAGCCTGATGCAAGCCTCACGACCCTGAGAGCATGACCTGAGCCTAAATCAAGAATTGGACACTTAACCGACTGAGCTGCTCAGGATCCCCAAACTAACACTCCTATTTTAAGCCCAATTTGATCATGATAGATCTTCATTTGCATATCTTTTGGACTTTGTGTTGTGCTAATATGTTATTCAGAATTTTTGTCAAGCTATGTATACAATTTCTGAGGCACAGTCCATCCCCCTTTTCTTCCAGTCACCTCCCTGTCCTTTCCTCTCCCTTTCATGTTTCCCTTCCCTCTCTTCCTCCTTCTCTCTGTCTCTCTTTTTTCCTCTTACACTCTGGCTGCTTCCATAACAGCCCTCCCTGCAGTTCTCTGAGGTGGGATTTGGAGAAAGTTACTGTGATTTAATTCTGGTCCATAATTACTCAGCATTTGTAGCCACTAGGGGGCCCCAGTCAGAAGGAGCGCGGTCTCATAACGTTCTCACCTCTCTGTTGGGGTCTGCCGTTGGCTCCATCACGGTCGTCTAGCTGAGTCTCACCCGAAGCCAGCTTTCTTGCTCTTGGTCCATGTCCTTAGGTTCAAAGCAGGTTAGTGGTCCGTGGGTATTCATCTTCCCTTCCAGGGTTCCAGCTTTCTCTGCAGCAAGGCCTGGCATCTCCAGTACCTGCCAGCAGTTCAACCTGTTTGAATTGTGTTCGTGTGTATCTGTGTGCATGTGTGTACGGACGTAGTAATCTAGCATTACTTTATTGATATGTATGCATACTACCTAGCATTGTTTTCAGCAAAATTGTTGATGCGCATAACCTATTACCAGAAACAACATACTTGTATCATGTTCTTAATGATTGATAGAACATTTTCGTTTAATGATAGTGGAAGGTTTTCAGGAATGCTGTTCTTGGTATTGCCCAAAGACAAAGTTTCCTTTGTTTGTTTCTTTGTTTGTTTGAACAGCCATCGAATGGGGGAGCTTTATAAGTATTTGCCATTAATGATATCATTCGAAAGTATAAATATAACCACCTTGGGAACCCTCTGAAGAGCTGGGTCTGGTTGTGAATTCACCCCACTTTGCTCTTTTTTTTTTTTTTTAAATATTTTGTTTGTTTATTTGACAGAGATCACAAGTAGGCAGAAAGGCAGGCAGAGAGAGAGGGGTAAACAGGCTCTCCGCTGAGCAGAGCGCCTTATGCGGGGCTCGATCCCAGGACCCTGAGATCATGACCTGAGCTGAAGTCAGAGGCTTTAACCCACTGAGCCACCCAGGTGCCCCCACTTTGTGCTCTTTTTAGCAAAAGGTGTGGGGATCTTAAAGTTTCCTCTCATGTTCCAGGCCCACAGGCCAGTGCCCAGTTGTACAGCATTGGTTAATGTGAATATGATTGAGGTCATATTTGTACTACATAAAATTTATCTCCAGAGTGTAACGTATAAAAGGGATTAGGATGCAAATGAGCAGAGTTAGACATGGTGAACATTGAAAGGAAGCAGCCAAGAAGTTTTCTCAGCAGTAAGCCGAGCCTGTCTCTTCATGGTCTTTGATCTGTGCTTTGACTCTGCTCGGGGCCACTGGGTCACAAGTGGTCTGTCCTCGACTTAGCTCCTGTGGTACTCGGAATACTTCAATTCTGGCTTAATTTAGGGTTTTCAATGTCTCATTCCCTTCAGTGTTCACTACCTTGCCGTTTCATATTTACACGTTCATCTGTCTGTCATTTAACTGTAAATGCTTGCTTTGTTTTGGGGGGCTGTGCTCCTGGAAGTGAAGGCGACCAATGGATGCGATTCTGGATGAGGAAAGAAGTTCACACCTGCTAGTAATGTAGAGGAAGAGACATACAAAGTATGACACATACGGCGAGTCTTCACTGATTGTGGGGATGGCCTCTTGCCTGAGACCAAGCAGAGAGGTGGGGAGGGAGAAACAGGGAAACAGGTCTCTTTGTTCACGAGGACAGTGTGGCTGCAACAAACATGGCGAGGGTCTTAACTACCCCCTAGAGATTGCTGCCCCCTTTCTTTTCTTTGTGTCATGCTTTAGTTTTCTCAGAGATTCTGAGCATCTGGGACTCTTGGCTCAGATGACACCACTCTACCGAGGTCACCCTGTTGCTCTTAAGGTTTGTGTTCTCTGGTTTGTTTTGCCCTTTGTGCTTGTCATCCAGCAGCAGGCTCAAGGAGTGGCAACACCTCAGAGTTGAGACCAGGCTGGGCTTGCCCTTCGCCTGGCTGTCACTCAGGTGTCACCTTGGCCAAGACAGTAGCTCTTTGGTTTCATGTCTGCAAAGGGAATGGGCCTTTAATATTGTCGCCCTGCTTTCCTCGTAGGATTGTGCAGAGGATCCATGTTCGCTGGTAAAATGCTTCTCTTACTGGCATAAGTTTCTCTCTTCCCTGGCTTCATTGATATATGAACTTGCTTTAATATATCTCACTTTTCTTAGGAAAAAGTGCTGCTTTAGGATAGGGACAAAAATAGGCCTTCTCCGTGGATAGGTCACATTGTGGGTTTTTTTTTTTAAAGTAAGAATTTCCATATGCATTCCAAAAATTCACTGTGTTTGAATCCCTTTTCTCAGCTTCGAAGTTTTTCTTGATTAGGCAGGGGAATTAAAAAAAAAGGTGATACCCTTTGTTTTCATGTCTCTGCCCTTAAATGTTCTGTTCAGAAAGGGAAGGTAGTTTTAGAGTATTTCATGTGTTTTATTCAGTACTATTCCTGGGATCATTAGCAGCAAAAGATATCGGAAGTCCCAAAAGGGAGAACTTTGCAGACTAGAACAATCTTGTACATACCTGACACAGTTAATTCTTTACAAATCTGAGTTATCTCAGACTGCTGGCCCCTCTAGGACAAAAATGGGCCTCTGTTAATCTTTGAATCACCTCATAATAGGGCATTAGCACTGGTTTATTAAATTAATAAATGCATTTACAGAAACATCGCCTGCTGGAAGAGTAGATTGACCCTTGAAACCCTGTAGCTCTCTTCCAAGTTTGCACACATTTGGAACGTATTTCTTGAGGTCCTGCTCGACAAGAGTGTAAGGGCAGAGAAAACCCTGCCCTTTTCTGAGAAAGCCTAATTACTGGGGGGAATGGGGCATGAATAAGGTCTGCACTCCACTGTGGACTTTAGAAGGAGCGGGGTCTAGCTCTTCCCAGGTCAGTGTGCAGAGAGGGTGAGGGAGTGTTCCCAGTATGCAGTAGAATTTGCCAGAAAGGCAAAGGGACTTAGCAGTCAGTCCAGATAGAGAGAACGGCTTGGCCAGAAGACCAGAAATCTAAAACAGGGCCCGTGTCTTTTGCTGGTGTGGACTTCCACCTGTGCTCCCCTCGGGGTGGTTCTTACTGGCATTCTGCGTGCTGACACGGAAACATTCCCAGCGCGGGTACCTGCAGCCAGGCCGTACGATCCCATTGGTGCCAGCATCTGTGGCAGTCATCTTTGGATTTCATTGTTTCCTCGAGTATAAACTCTACCAGTGTGAAATTCACTGGGTTTAAAATGGCTATAACTTAAAGTTCCTCCTACACGATGACATGCAAGGTTTTTTTTTTCTGAAAATACTGAAGAGTCCTTCAACAGTGTACTTGGTGCTTGTCTCACTCTAGCATCTCCTGTCGAAGATGCTCCCAATTTAAAAATATCCCCCCCCCTTTTTTTTTCAGTAGGCAAAAGATGGTACCTCATTAAAAGTTTCATGTTTGTCATCTTAATAATCATTTAAATGTCTTGCAGATATTTATTAGCATTTTCTCTTGTAACCTCTGCCTATAACCTTTATTCTTTTTCTCCTGGGAGTTGGGGAAGTAGCTGGGGCAAGGTTAGTATTTTCTCACTGAGTTTTGTGTTTAGATACATTTCCACTTCATTATATTTAGTATAGATATTCATCTATAGTTTCTTGACTGATTTCCAAATATGTTTAACATGCAAAAATATTTAATATTTTTATGCTGTCAAATATGTCAATATTTTAAAATTTGGAGAGATTTCTTATAAGTCTAGGATGTCCTTTCCAGAAAAATTTTCAACTACATTTCCTTCTCTTCGATTTAATGTCTAACTTTTTAAGTGTTCTGAAATTTATTTGGCTAGCATGGCATAGGAGTTGAACAGATTATTTCCCAAATGGCTATAAAACTGGTCCCAGCACTATTTACTGGGTGCTTCTCCCTTTTCTCCCTGGTCTGTGATTGCACGTTGATTTTCCTATGTGTACAAGCTGTTCCCTGGTAATGTATTCCTTCATAGGTTTGCCCATCTATTTTCATTCCTGTCCCCCACTGACGAGCCTTAAAATATTCTAACATCTGGTGAGGCCATTTCTTGTTTTCAGTTTCTTTTCTTAGCTATTCCAGTTGAACTTTGGAATCATTTTGTCAAAATATTTAAAAAACACAATGGGGTGTTGATTTGGGGATACGTTAAACCTTCAAATTAACTTGGAAAGATTTGACTTGACTGCCCAATTTCTTTTTTTAAATCATTTTGTTTGCATCCAGTTGACATGCAGTGTTACGTTAGAGGCATTCAGCATCTCTGTACCTCAGACTATGCTCACCGTGAGCGTGGCTACCCTCTGTCAGCGTGCAGCATGTTATAGTAGCTGTATTCTCTCTGTATATGGGACTGTATTCTCTCTGCTGTGCCTTTTATTCCCGCGACTTACTCAGACCAACACTGGAAGCCTGTATCTCCCAGTTCCCTCCACCCATTTTGCCCATTCTCAACTCCCCTCTGGCAAACCTCAGTTTGTTCTCTTTATTTATGGGTCTGACTGTGCTTTTCATTTGCTGGGTTTTTGCTTTTTGTTCTGTTTTGTTTTTAAAACTCTAAATATGATATTTGTCTTTCTCTGTCTGACTTATTTCTCTTAGCATAATACTTTCTAAGTTCATCCATGTTCTCACAAATGCCACCATCTCATTCTTTTTTATGGCTGAGTAATATTCCTGTGTGCGCGTGTGTGCGTGTGTGCGTGTGTGTGTGTGTGTGTGTGTGTGTGTACACCTACCATACCGTCCTTATCCATTCGTCTGTTGATGGACATTTAGGTTGCTTTCATTTCTTGGCTATTGTGAATAATGCAGCAGTAAGCATAGGAGTGCACACGTCTTTTCAAATTTTGTTTTCATTTTCTTTGGGATAAATACCCAGTAGTGGAACTATTGGATCTTGTGGTATTTCTGTTTTTAATTTTTGGGGGAACCTCCATCTCTTTCTCATAGTGGCTATGTTAGTGTATGTTCCCACCAGCAGTGTATGAAGTTTTGTTTTTCTTTACTTTGTCACCAACACTTGTTATTCCTTGTTGTTTTCTTTTTTGATTTCAGTCATTCTCACAGGTGTAAGGTGATATCTCATCGTGGCCTTGATTTGCCTTTCCCTGGTGATGACTGATGTTGAGCATTTTTTCATGTGCCTGTTGGCCATTTGCATCTCTTCCTTGGAAAAATTGTCTGTTCAGGCCCCCTGCCCAATTTTTAATCAGGTTATTATTATTTTTTTTCTTAGTGTTATATAGTTGGGGTTTTTTTTTTTTTTTTGGATATTAACCCCTTATTAGAGATATCATTTGCAAATATCTTCTCCTCTTCAGCAGGTTGTCTTTTTGTTTTGTTGATGGTTTCCTTGAAACCAAAAGTTTTTTTTTTTTATTTTGATACAGTCCCAATAGTTTATTTTTGCTTTTATTTCCCTTGTCTTAGGAGACCTATCTAGACAAATGTGGCTTTGGCTGTTGTCAGAGAAATTACTGCCTGTGCTCTCTTCTAGGATTTTTATGGTTTCAGATCTCACCTGTAGGTCTTTAATTCATTTTGAGTTTATTTTTGTGTATGCATGGTTTGGAAAGTGGTCCAGTTTTATTCTTTTGCACAGAGCTGTCCAGTTTTCCCAGCACCACGTATTGAAGAGACTGCCTTTCCCATTGTACATTCTTGCCTCTTTTGTCCTTGGATCAATTAACAGCTAAGTGTGTGTTTTTTTCTGGGCTTTGTATTGTTCCATTGATCTACGTGTCTGATTTTGTGCCAGTACCATACTTTTTGATTACTATAGCTTTGTAGTATATCTGAAAGTCTAGAATGTGATACCTCAAGCTTTGTTTTTCAAGATTGCTTTGGCTATTCGGGGTCTTTTGGATTCCATACACATTGTAGTATTTTTTTGTTCTAGTTCTGTGAAAAACATTGTTGGTTTTTTACTTTATTTTATTTTTTTTGAGAGAGAGAGCATGAGGGGTGGGAGGGTCAAAGGGAGAAGCAGACCCCCCACTGAGCAGGGAGCCCAGTGTGGGACTCCAGGATCATGACCTGAGCTGAAGGCAGTCGCTTAACTGACTGAGCCACCCAGGCATCGCAACACTGTTGGTATTTTTATATGGATTGCACTGAATCTGTAGATTACTTTGGGTGGTGTGGGCATTGTAACAGTATTAATTCCAGTCCACGAGCATGGAATAGCTTTCCATTTGTGTCATCTTCAGTGTCTTTCATTAGTGTTTTATAGTTTTCAAAGTATAGGTCTTTTACTTCCTTGGTTTAGTTTATTCCTAAATATTTTATTATTTTGTGGCAATTATAAATGGAATTGTTTTCTTAAGTTCTCATTCTGATTCTTAGTTAATTAGTATATAGAAATGCTACCAAGTTCTGGATATTAATTTTGTATTCTGCAACTTTACTGAATTCACTTATGACTTCTAGTAGTTTTTTGGTAGAGTCTTTAAAATATTTTATGTATAGTATTATGTCATGTGTAAATAGTGACAGTTTAACCTCTTCTTTACCAACATGGATGCCTCTTATTTCTTTTCTTGTCTGATTACTGTACCTAGGATTTCCAGGACTATGTTGAATGAAAGTGGCAGGAGTAGCTCTGCTTGTCTTGTTCATGAACTTAGAGGAAAAGTCTCGGTTTTCCACCACTGAGAATGATGTTAGCTGTAGGTTTGTCATATATATATATATATATGTATGTATATATATGTATATGTATATATATGTATATGTATATATATACATATATATATCTTTTATTATGTTGATGTGTATTTCCTCTAAAACCACATTGTTGAGAGTTTTTATCATGAACAGATGTTTTATTTTGTCTGAATCTTTTGAGATGATCATATGGTTTTTATCCTTTGTCAATGTGGTGTATCAATGATTGATTTGTGAATATTTCACCATTCTTGCATCCCTGGAATGAAATCCACTTGATTGTGGTGAATGATCCTTTTAATGTGTTGTTGAATATAGTTTGCTAATATTTTGTTGAGGATTTTTCTTTTTTAGGGGGATTTTTGCATCTGTGTCAAACAGGGAGATTGGCCTGTAGTTTTCTTTTTTGGTGTGGTTTCTTTGTCTGGTTTTAGTATCAGAATAATGCTGGCCTTATAGAATATATCTATATCTGTATCTAACTTCTGTAGATGCAGATACAGATATAAATATTTAAAAAATTTTATTTTAAGTAATTTCTATACTCAATGTGGGGTTTGAATTTATAACCCCAAGATCAAGAGTCATAATTTTTACCAACTGAACCAGCTGGGCACCCCATGGCGTTATAGAATATATTTGAAGTTTTTCTTCCTCTTTTATTTTTTGGAATAGTTTAAGGAGGATAGGTATTAACTCTTTAAATGTTTGGTAAAATTCACTTGTGTATCTACGCAGTGCTGGACTTTTTTTTTTTTATAGTTTTTTTGATTACTGATTCCATTTTGTTACTAATAACCAGTCTACTCAGATATTCTGTTTCTTCCTGATTCATTTATGGAAGGTTGTACATTTCTAAGAATTTATCCATTTCTTCTGGGTTGTCCAGTTTGTTGGCATATAGTTTTTCACAATAGTCTCATAATTCTTTGTATTTCTGTGTTCTTGGTTGTTACTTCTCTTTTGTTTCTCTCCTCTTTCATTTTATTTATTTGGGTCTTTTCTCTTTTTCTTGATGAGTCTGACTAAAGAACTACCTTTTGGTTTCATTGATTTTTTTCCCCTATTTTGTATGTGTATTTTTGTTTTTTAGTCTCTATTTCATTTATTTCTGCTCTGATCTTTATTATTTCCTTCCTTATACTGGGGGTTTTGTTTGTTCTTTTTCTAGCTCCATTAGGTGTAAGGTAAGACTATTTATTCGAGCTTTTTTCTTATTTCTTGAGGCAGACCTGTATCACTACATATTTCCCTTTAGAACTGCTTTTGCTGTACCCCAAAGATTTTGGACTGTTGTGTGTTTTTTATTTTTTTAAGATTCTTTAAAAAATTTATTTGACAGATAGAGATCACAAGTAGGCAGAGAGGCAGGCAGAGAGAGAGGAGAAAGCAGGTTCCCCGAGGAGCGGAGAGCCCGACGTGGGGCTCAATTCCAGGACCCTGAGATCATGACCTGAGCCGAAGGCAGAGGCTTTACCCCACTGAGCCACCCAGGCGCCCCTGGACTGTTGTGTATTCATTTTCATTTTTCTCCACATATTTTCTGATTTCTTCTTTGATTGCTTCATTGATCCCTTGGTAGTTTAGTGTCATGTTGTTTAACTTACACATGTTTGTATTTTTTCTAGGGTTGGTTTGTGTGTGTGTGTGAGAGAGAGAGAGAGAGACTAATTTCTAGTTTTATACTGTTGTGGTCAGAAAAAGATACATGGCATGATTTCAGTCTTCTCAAGGTTATTGAGGCTTGTTTTAAGGCCTACATGTAATCTATTTGGAGAACGTGTCATATGTACCTGAAAAGAACATATGCTCTGTGGATTTTGGATGGAATATTCTGTATATACCTGCGATGTCCATCTGGCCTGAAGTGTCGTTCAAAGACACTGTTTCCTTATTGATTTTCTGCCTGGATGATCTATCCGTTGATGTAAGTGGGGTGTTAAAATCATCTACCATAGTTTATTGCTGCTAATTTCTCTCTTTATGTCTGTTAATATATTTTCTTTGTGTAGTTAGGTGGCCCCATGTTGTGCGCATAGATAATTACAATTGTGCCATCCTCCTGTTGGATTGATCCCTTTATTGTTATGTAATGCCATGCTTTGTCTCTTGTTAAGGTCTTTGTTTGAAACTTGACTTCCCATATTCTCTATCCATTGACCAGGGTGTAGAATTCTGTCTTGTTCCCTAATTTACACATACATCCACATGCATGTACACACAACACACACACACACACACCTCATATACACTACTTCTTAGTAGTTTGTCTTCTCTTCCAGGAAACTGGCTTGTCTACTCTTTCAAGTCTCTTTTCTCTCAGTTGTCAGATTTTTTTCCCCACATAAGTATAACCCTCACTTTACCTAATCTCTCTTTTCTTTAAAAATTTAAGTAAGTTGGCACACACGTTAGAATGCTACAACTTACGGAAGTCCAATGTCCCCCTTAAAATATTTTGTAGCATCACTGTTTTTATGGTCACCACTGGCTCTGAGTGGCCTAAAACTGACGGAATCAGTTCAGTCTGTGGAACATTTGCCGTCTTACCTTGACTGCCCAGATTCTATAGACGGTGACCAGTGGTTGACTCAGTCTCATTCTCTAATCTACAACCCCTGCCCCCACACAATTACAAATTGGGACACAGTCACAAACACACTGACACACACACACATACACTCAAATTCATGTGCTAACTCATACACAGTCTGCTCTCAGAAGGTATTTGTAGATTTGGGAGGCTTGGGTACAAGATGGAGAGGATGTGAAACTGAACCTTAAACACTCAGGTTATTTAAAACCCTCTGGAGGTGTCCTGCCTGTTCACCGGGCGTTTTCCGTCCCCCAGTGCCGCTTTCTCCATAATGCAGCACAGTATCACGTTTCTTTCTTTCTCTTACTCCCCTTGCTCTTGTGGTTCCCCCTTTTTCCAGTGACTCAACAAGATATTTTCCCAAATTAATACAGTCCATTCCCTGATCCAGGGCCAAATGAACAAATAATATCCCCAGCCCTATAGGTTTTCACATTTCTTGTTGAGTTTATTCCCATATATTTTTATCTTCTTAGTTGCTATTAAGAATGGTTGTTTTTATTTTTCTTTTCACTAATTATTAGTGTATTTTCATGAAACTTTAAAAATTATATTTTCATTTTGTGTATTGACACTTTTCTAAACACATCCTAAACATTCAGCTCTATTTTTAGAAGTCGCTAATGACTCTCCTGTTTTCCAAAAGTTGGATACCTCATTTTTGTGTTGTGTCGTGTTGTACAGTACGTGTGGAGGTTTTCTTTTGGGTGGGGGAAGGGTGCTTGTGTGTGACCAGCCTCCTCCTGCATCAAAGATTCTCTAGTATTTATAGGGTAAATTCATGGAAGAGATAACGTACAAGTTACAAGAAGTAGCTGTAAATTGATGTTCCCTGATTTTTGTCCCATAATGTCAAGGCCTCACTTGAAATGTTTGTTTTTAAAGGCACTTTCTGGTGAAAAGAGGTGGCCAGTCATGGCTTTGTACTGGCAGCAGTAAGCTTTTTTTTTTTTCTTTTTTTCTCTCTTGCTGGTTTCACCAACTGTAAGCTGCCGGCATGCCTTCTGACGAAAGACCAGCCTAACGGTTTTTCCTCTTTGTTCACTGTCTCCCCAGTAACATCATTTCTCGTTCTACATTCCTGACAAGAACTTTCGGGCACATAACTTTCCCGTGTTCCCCTGACTTTGTGATGATAGCCTCCCTTACCAGCGGTTAGATTTGGAGATAGTAATCCTAACAGTTGAACCTTATTTTCTCTCTTTTACTGCGGGTAGCCGCAGCAGTTGAGGTACAAAACTTGAGAATGAGTCGAAAGAGCCCTGTGTTTGCAGAGTCGACACTGAATCCAGTTTCCCACCGAGGATAACGTGAAAAGCTTGAGGGAAGTCTACCTAATGCCATGAGTGAACTAAGAAGGTGGTCGGGAGTTCCTGCGCGCGCTATGGGAAAGTCAGATCTGTCCGAAGCTCTTTCTGTTCCTCGATGCGGCTGCTGTCCCTGAGAAGCCTGCTGATAGGCTGGGCGCTGACCAGAGCTGTGGAGAGCTCAGTGGCGCACACAGTGGGCAGACAAAGACCCCGGAAAAATGCGCTGTAACCAAATCAGAAGAGACCCCAAATTGTGGGGGGGAGAAAGGGGATAAAAACAGGTTCTTTCAGAAAGTGGTTGATTTTCTGTTTCTAGAGTTGCTGTTCTTCTTCTCTTCGCTCTCCCGTTGGATTTGTAGGTGTTTGCAATGTTTAGATAAGCTATCGAGCTGATCTCCTGTTACCTGATGTAGTCTCAGGCTGCTACTTCTCCGCCATCTTCAAGAGAAACCCACAGTGGGCAGACAGTGGGCAGTTCACTGAAATAAGAGCCGAACGAGTGCCTCTTGCTTTGGCTCAAATGTGGAAAGACTAAAATCTATGGGTGCAAGTGAACTAGGTAAGCTAGAAATGAGCAGGTTTTCTTTCATAGGAACTGCTGTCCACATTACAGATACCTCATGCTTGAAACTGCCAGAAACAAATGGAAATTCTCTTTGGAAAAAGAAACCATTCTAGTGCTTAATAATTTCTACTCTTTAAAAGGTGTAATATGCAGCACATAACTCAAAATACTAGAAACACGAGATAAGACAATGTGAACAAAACCCGGGAGAAAAAAATGGACAATAGAAATATACTCACAGGGGGCGCCTGGGTGGCTCAGTGGGTTAAGCCGCTGCCTTTGGCTCAGGTCATGATCCCGGGGTCCTGGGATTGAGCCCCACATCGGGCTCTCTGCTCGGCGGGGAGCCTGCTACCTCCTCTCTCTCTCTGCCTGCCTCTCTGCCTACTTGTGATCTGTCTGTCAAATAAATAAAATAAAAAAAAAAAGAAAAAAGAAATATACTCACAGGGGCTCCAGATATTTGAGTGAACATGCAGACAGATATTAAAATTAGCATGCTTACTATATTCAGAGAAATAAGAGAGAGGGTTAAAAATGTGATCAAAGAACTGGGCAGTATTGAAGAGAAATGGCAGATGGGATTAAAAGAAAAAGCCAAATACAAATTCTGGAGCCAAAAAATGCAGTGCCTGAAATGATGAACTCATTGGATGGGTTTAATAGCAGATTGGACGTAGCTGTTAAAAATAATAAACTACAACTCAATGTAAGTATCCAGAATAGAGCATTGAGAAATAAAAGAATAAAAGGATGGGAAACAAGAGTAGGTAAAAACCCCCCAAATGGAGACTATAGCCAGGAAGTCTTAATACTTATAATTGAAATCCCAGAAGAAAAGGAGAAAGGAATGGGGAAGAAGCAATATTTTAGAAGATAATGGTCTAGGATCTTCTAAAATTGATGAACAGCATTAAGTCACAGACCCTTGAAGCCCTATAAATGTCAAAGGAAGAAAAATTTAAAGAAATCTTCATTGAACATGGAAATATTAGTGAATATAAAAGACGAAGAGAAATTCTTAGTAACATTCAGAGAAAAATGGACCATTTTCTTCAAATAACGAATAGTTACACCGAGAGCTGAATTTTCAATAAGAAAATGGAAACCAGAACACAGAACACAGTGGAAACATATCTTCAAAGTTCTGAAATAAAACTACTCTCACTAAAGATATCCTATACTTAGCAAAAGTATCCTTCCAGAATAAAAGTGAAAAATTTTCTAGACAAAGAAAAACTATAAGAATTGATCAGTTTTATCTCTTCCTAATGGTATCTTTCATATTTTAGATTTAAGAGATGTAAAAAGGATCAAAGAGCATAAAAAGAGAATTTGAGGTAAACAAAGATGAATAATTATCCTACACAACAATAATAATATTTTGAGTTAAAAATAAATAATTAAAATGCTCAAAAACTACAGTATGTAAGTTGTAAGGAGTGGGGAAATTTCTCTAAGGTCCTTACATCATCTGGGAAGGGAATAAAGTTCCAATTAACATTAAACATTATGCTTTATGTTCTGATAAGACATGTTTTAATATGTAGAGTAATCCCTAAAGACAATAAAATCCTGTAACTACTAAGAAAATAAGGAAGAGATTAAATAATTAAGATGATTAAAATAATCACTGAACTTACTTAATTAACAACCTTAATAACTAGAAAACTCTGTGTTAAAAAGTTAGAAAAAGATTATCAAATTAAAGCCAAATAAAATAGAAGTAAGGAAATAATAGTGATAGTTTTAGTACAAAATCAGAGTAGATTTTTGGGTAGAAATTAAAAAGCTGATTCTAGAATTTATATGAAATTATGCAGAGGACCAAGAGAAACCATGGCATTCTTTAAAAACCATGTGAGAGTATTTTCTTTGCCAGATATCCAGACTTGTGAAAAAGTCTGGATATGAAGAGAATGTTATAGTTGGCATAAGAATAAGACAAATGGGGACACCTGGGTGGCTCAGTCAGTTAAGTGTCCAACTTGTCAGCTCATGATCTCCTGGGTCTCGGGATCAAACCCCACATTGACCTCCATGCTCAATGGGGAGTCTGCTTCAGATTCTCTCCTTCCTTTCCTCTGCCCCAGCCCTACTCGCAGGCTCGCTCTCTCTCTCTCTCTTTCAAATAGATAAATAAATAAAAATAAATTTAAAAAAAGAAGACAAATGGACCAGGGAAGCAATACAGTCAAACAACAGAACCATGCGTGTGTACCCACTGATTTATACTGTAAGTGGCTTTGCAAAAGCAATGAAGGAAGGGTAATTGCTGCTAGATCAATTAGGCAGCAGTTGGATAGAGAAAAAAGTGAAAATTTGACCCTGTCTCACATCATAGATAAAATTTAATCCCATGTGATTTGTGAATCTAAATCTGAAAGGCAAAATTAATGCTTCTAGAAGATAATATTAAAAATATTTTCATGACCTTCAGGTAGGGCAGTCATTTCTTACGTAGGATACAAAAATTCTAACCATAAAATTTTTTCTTTCTTGAACATACACTAATTTTCAGACATGTGCAAAAGTGGAGAGGCTGGCATATTAACCCCCCACATGCAGCTGCTTCCACAATGGTCGCACATAACCGACTTTGTTTCATCTGTGCGCGGCTCCACCAGCAGCCCCCCACAGGGCTCTTTTGAAGCACATCTCAGGCATCATATCCTTTCATCCATAAATACTTCAATAAGTTTTTCTCAGACATGAAGGATCTTTTAAAAACATAGCCATAATACCATTATCACACCTGAAAATTACTGTACATCCTTAGTATACTCAAATACCTGAGCGATGTTCAAATTGTCTTTTCTTCCAGTATTTTTTTTAAAGATTTTATTTATTTATTACAGAGACACAGTGAAAGAGGGAACACAAGCAGCGGGAGTGGGAGAGGGAGAAGCAGGCTCCCCACTGAGCAGGGAGCCTGATGTGGGGCTCGATCCCAGGACCCTGGGATCATGATCTGAGCTGAAGGCAGATGCTTAATGACTGAGCCCCCAGGTGTCCCAGGTTCAAACTTTCTTGTCTCTTCATTTTTTTCACAGTTGGTTAATCAGAATTTGTTTCGAACATTTGTTGTTCTTTAAGTCATGTTCACATTATCCTTTTTTTGTGTATTTTCAACTCCTAAAAACCAAATGCTGGAAAGTCTCCATCAGGTGATCAAGGCACCAGTTATCCGGTGATGCCCTCCCTTTGGGGGACCAGACCATCATTTCTGTGACTCCTCAGGTCTGCATCCTGCGGGGACTGCGGGGGGGGGGGGGAGGAGAAGAGCAGCCCAGCAAGGGGTCCAGGGAGCTGGTCTGCACAGGGCAGGGGTGCTCCCTGGCCCTCCCGAGTGCCTCTAAGTCTCTTAATCTGTAGCTCTTCCTCGCCCTTGCCTTTGCATATTGTTTCTGAAAGTAACGGGACTCTGTCCTGCAGAGCTCCCTGTGTTCTGAATCCCACAGCCGGGCAGTGTGGCTCAGTGTGCTCCTTTGTCCCTGCACATCCTGTAAGCTGGCAATTAGAGGCTGGATCGGATTCCGTTTCAGTATTTTGTAGAGAATGTTGATGTGGTGTTCTTATTAGCAGAAGGAATTTGATATACGGTCGTCACTATTCTTTGTGATTTTAATATTGGTCACTGAGTTCAGTTGTTGGCCAGATACATTCATTTAAAAATTCCCCATCAGGGGCGCCTGGGTGGCTCGGTGGGTTGAGCCGCTGCCTTCGGCTCAGGTCATGATCTCAGGGTCCTGGGGTAGAGCCCTGCATCGGGCTCTCTGCTCAGCGGGAGGCCTGCTTCCTCCTCTCTCTCTCTGCCTGCCTCTCTGCCTACTTGTGATCTCTCTCTGTGTGTCAAATAAAAAAAAAAAAATCTTAAAAAAAAAAATTCCCCATCAGCTTTTAACATAATGGATTTAGCAGTCTAGATCCATTGGATAATTTACCTAGATCTCTTACTTCATTAAAGGTTCCAAAATGGGGATATTTAAATCTTTCTTGTCCATTTGTTAAAGGAATTCTTCTCTAAAGAACACACTTTGATCAACTGCTTAATCTGAGTATGGTTCGTATAGGAAAGGCAGGATTAATCTTTGATTCTATCCGTTTCTGTACCGGTTTTCAGAATAATAAGTCGGTTGCCGAACAGTCCCCAAAGTTGGCTGAGATTTAAGTATTATTAATTCATGGATTTTCAGTATATTATAATTACCATTATTCAATTATTCAATTATTATAATTATTTTCAATATATTATAATATATTATTTATTATTATTATTTATTATAAAAGATCAGTATATCACATTTATTCTTATCTTGGTGTCCAAATTATCCCATTTTGGGGCAGAGGAACACTTACAAATTGATATCTGATTCCTTTTGACATGTAATCAGTAGTCTTTGGTAGGTGGGTGACTTGCTTTTTATGGAACTAGAGATGCTACCAGGTTCTTTATTTCTTTATTATGTATTTACTTCCTTCCCTATATATATAATCAGCTTTTTTTACTATCCCAGACATGATCATTTTGATTAGTTCATTATTTCTATACCCTCTCAGTGAGTAGAATTAATAGCTTTTTTTTTTTTAAAGGAAATACATTAAAGTTCCAGTTAACATATAGGAGTAAAAGTTTTTTGACTTCCTAGATTTTATTATATATTTTTTCCTCTTACCTAAAAGCCTTGGTTCCTGGTAATATAAACATTATTGTATTATTTTAAAATTAATTTTTTAAAAGATTTTGTTTCTTTATTTGACAGACATAGATCACAAGTAGGCAGAGAGGCAGGCAGAGAGAGAGAGGGAAGCAGGCTCCCTGCTGAGCAGAGAGCCCGATGAGGGGCTCTATCCCAGGACCCCGGGATCATGATCTGAGCCAAAGGCAGAAGCTTTAACCCACTGAGCCACCCAGGCGCCCCTAAAATTAATTTTTAAATTTGAGTTGACACAAAATGTTACATTAGTTGCACGTGTACAGTATAGTAATTCAACTTCTCTGTACGTTATGCTTTGCTTACCATAATCAGAGCTCCCACCTGTCACCATCCAACACCAATACAGTCTTGTTGATGACATTCCCTATGCTGTGCCTCTTTTTGCCAAGACTGATTCTTCCAGTAACTGGAAGCCTGTATCTCTCACTGCCCTTCACCCGTTTTGCCCATCTTCTCTCCCTTTACTCTGACAACTATCAGTTTTTTCTCTATTTGTGGTTCTGATTCTGCTTTTTGTTTGTTTATTCATTTGTTTTTTAGATTACACAAATGAGTGAAATCATATGGTATTTTTCTTTCTCAGTCTGACTTATTTCACTTAGCGTAATATATTCTAGGTCTATCCATGTTATTACAAATGGTACAGGCTCATCTTTTTAATGGCTGCATAATATTCCATTGTGACATATTTATGCATTCATGTATTAGTAGATAGTCGGTTACTTCAATGTCTTGGTTATTGTAAGTAATGCTGCAAGAAACATAAGGGTGCGTATATCTTTTCTAGTTGGTGTTTTCATTTTCTTTGGGTGAATACCCAGTAGTTGGATTATTAGAGCACTGTTTTAATTTTTTTTTTTTGCTTTGTCCTGCTACTACTCACACACACATGCACACAAACACAGTGTTTTCAGAAAAAAACAGATCTAATTATTAGTTCTGTATATTATTAATAATACATTATTAAAATAGTTTAATGTACTTTGAGTTCTTTTTATCTTTAGGATACATCCCCACTAAAGATCTACAGTCGAATTACTCTTCTGGGATGACTTGAAATAATTTCTTTTTCTGTGGTTACACAGTTATTTTTATTTTATTTGTATAATTTATTGTTTTATAATTATCTATCAAATATGAATCCAAAGATAGACAACATAAGGTCTAGCTTTCTTCCCTGACCACTCACTTTATTTTGTTCCTCTAATCATTTTTTTGTTAGTTTGTGATTTATCCTGCCATTTGTTAAAAAATAAATATGCGCACGCACGCACACGTATGGACTCTCCTTTTGCAAACTTAGCAACAGTAGCATATTTAGTCACATACAGAAATATTTCACAGCTTCTTGTATTTGATAGTATTCCATGGTGTGTTGCACCGTGATTTCTTCCACCAGTTCCTACTGATGCTCTTCCCAGTGCTTTAGTTTCGCGAATAGCCCTGCGGTATAGCTAGATGTGTACATCTTTTTCACTTCACTTTTACCACTTATGGTGGTATTCTTGGGTTACAGGGTAAATGCACAGGTAACTTCCTAGATAATGCTAGATTATCAAATAAAATATTTTGAAGTTAAGTGCTCTGGCAAAAGGCATGGTTAAGAGAATGAGAAGGCAAATCGCAGAGGAGAAGCTATTTGCAAACATCTCAACTGACAGAAAATTACTCAGAATGTGTATGTGTATTTTGTGTATATAAATCTTAAAAAATCTACAAGGAAAAGAAAGACAACCTAATCCAATAGAAAAAATGGGTTCAATCTCATTAAAATTATGAATACAAACAGAAACCAACACTTGTAATGCTAACATGAGAAAGGCTGCTAAAACCAAGTGTGCGAGAGAATATGAAGCAGTTGGAAAATGGGTGGGATTATGGATTGGTACAGGCTGGAAAAGGGTTTTCCAGTACTATTATGTTTTTGTTGTTTAAAATACTTTTTGGGGGGTCAGTTCAACAGAAACTGTGGTGAGAGGAGGTAGGTATACATGCTTACGTTGCTACTTTGAATGGAAGTACTCCTCTTAGTTCTTGGTTCTTGTTTTTTGTTCAGAATTAGACTGTTTAACTCTTGTTATTTAAGTGTGTTTTCTGGTTGTCAGTTCCCCTTGGATAGGAAGATGCCATGTCTTCTGTCCTTGAGTTTACCTTAACTTCTGTTATTTCCCCCCGACCTCCTGATTAGATCTCTTTCTCTCTTCCTGGGCACCATATGCTCTAAACCCCTGGTGGGGTCTAATACCTTGAGTACTCAAGGTATCTTTGAGTAATTTGAATTGAATATGGTGTCTTTCTTTATTTCCTTTACATATTTTCATCAAAGCTATTTCCTTAAAAATGGATCATATTATTTCTCCCCTTGATTGTCAGTGGATACAAGTACTTGGTCACTGCAAAAATACTAGCCTCTTGGTTTACCTTGGTCTCCCAGCCCTTGATAGCTACATCTCTCCCATCCCCAGCAATGGCCCAGAGAGGAATCCGTGGCTCACAGGTCCCTCCTCTGATAATTGTGTGGGGGCAGTCAAGTGGTGGGAAGATGGAGGGTAAGAGGAGGGGTAATTGTACAGCTACGGATCTTTCACTCAAATCGCAGAGTCTCAAAGGGTTGGTAAAACCCAGCTTGGTTCAAGTTTGATTCAGTATCCAGGATGTCTGCCACTCATGATGGCATGGCAGTAAAAGTCTCTGTGCAGGGATGAACGTCATCATCAAGGGGATGGCCACACCCTCGTCCTGGTTGACCTCTGGCATGGACGACAGGCTGCAGGGAAAGGGTCTGCCAAGTGCTAAACAGCAACCTAGAACTCAGGCCAGCTGGTATTGGGTTCAGGGGACAAATATTGCTTTTTTTTTTTTTTTTTTTTTAGATTTTATTTATTTATTTGAGGGAGAGGGAGATCAGGGTGGGAGGCAGAGGGAGAAGCGGACCCAGGAGAGGAGGCCTGTGGAGCAGAATCTCAAATTAGACAGGCCCCAGAGATGGCTGCCCATGGCACCAGCACTTTCTCTGCTTTGGGGCTTTATAAATAAGCGTCTGGCAGATAGTGATACTACTGGGTGCGGACAGACCTTGCGTGCTCATCTTGCCAGCTGCCCCTGCCAAAGTTAGAAGGCGAGAGAGCCACAACCAGTCCCACTGCCACAGCTGCCTCCATCTGCCAGAAGATGAGTCGCCGAGAATGGTGCCAGAGGCAGAGAGGAAGCCGAGAGCAGCACCTTGGAATGAGCCAGCTGCTGCAGCTTCAGCCCCAGCACCCGGCAGAGCTCCGAGTGCTTTCTGTTTTCGACTGCACGGCTAACTCTGCCCATCTCCCACCTGCTGCTCAGCTCTTTCCCGGCGAACGTTCGGAGGGTGAGCGATGCCCACCCCTCCGTTCCTTTTTCGGGAGTGCGTTAGAGTCTGTGCGTCCTCAGGGCCTGCCTTGCAAGCAGAGGTTAGGTCACTGGTTGACCCTGAGGTTCCCTGATCTTGAGTCTGGTCAATTAAAATCAGTTCTCTTCTCTCGCGGATCCTTTTCAATCCCAATTAATGATGCTCATGTTTAGGCCTCCCAGAGAGGAAAGTTACCAGGATTTTGCAATTAATATGCAGGTCAAGGAAGGCCGTAGAAAAATTCTAGGATGTCAGCGGAGTCAACTGTTCTAGACCGCCGTGTTTCCATTTCTGAAATGGGAGGTAGAATGAATGAATTCTAGCATTTATTGAGTACTGAAATATGTCTCAGGCTTTAACTGATGCACTTTGTATTAAGTATTTAATCCTTACGACAATTCTGAGAAGTAGGTATTAATGTTACTAGTATCATCCCTATTTTACAGATGAAGAAACTGTAAGAAGAGGTAAGGGAATTCAGGTAACTCTTCCATGCAGCAAGGGGGTGGTAGAGCTAGGGTTCAAGTTTAGACAGCTGGGCTCCGGGTCTTGTGAATCCGCCGACCGTATTTTGTCTCTCTAGACTCCTTTCCTGTTTCAGAATTCCCTATTTATTCAAGGGCCTAGCTGTTCTCTTCTTGTTTCCTTCTCTTTCTCTCTCTCTCTCTCTCTCTTTTTTTTTTTTTTATCATGGAGGACACAATTGTTAAGAGTTTAGGACTGTAAACTGAGAACCAAACAATTTGAATTCTGAATTCATGAATTTCTCCTCCTGGCAGAAACGTAGCAAGTTGTATCTGGATTGTTAGAGTTCCTTGCTGACTTCAGCCTTTTCCTGACTCTCCAATTCCAGAAACTGCCCACCATGTGTACCCTGCCATTCCTCCTCAACTCCAGGAGTATCCCCTGACTTTTTGGGTCGAGTGTCCACTTCTCACTATCTTCAAAGCCTTCCCGCTCTATGAATTTGTGTTCCCTGTATGTTATCATTGCTTTCTAGCACACTTCTCCTTATAATAAAATTGCATTCTTGTTTTCCTATCTTCCCACTCTGTTTTGCCTCGAACATTCTCTGTTTTCATTAGAAAACTACTGTTTTACCTTTGTTTGGTTCTCAGTTTATAATGTGCTTTGACATTGATTTTCCCACGAGCTCCCGGGAAGAGCTCACAAGGTATCTCCCTGGATTATTCCAACCAGGGATTGGTCTGTCTACCTCCAGGCTTGTCCACCCAGTTTCTTCCTCCTCACTGCTGTCACAAGAATCTTTGAGAAGGAACAGATCTGTCCGTATCACTCCCTTGCTTAAAACCTTCCAGTGGATAATCATGTTCTTAGAATCTTGCTGTTTTCCACCTCTAGCCTTACCTCCCACCCTCCTACCCCAGCCCTCTCCTCACCACATGACTCAACAATATTACCTAAGCACAGTCCCCAGAATCCATCACGTCTTACCCTCTGAGCTTCATTCATTCCCTCCCTGGGGCATTACCTTCCCACCCCCTTGGTTTTCTGTCTCGTTC
The DNA here is from genome assembly GCF_922984935.1 of Meles meles. NCBI lineage: Eukaryota > Metazoa > Chordata > Mammalia > Carnivora > Mustelidae > Meles > Meles meles. Next base: position 113,554,745 of record NC_060073.1, on the reverse strand, counting down.
CTGTTGTCCTTTACAATTCTGGAACTTATTCCTGCACAGTTCCTCTGTCTACATCTCTGCTTTGAGATCATGCTCCCTTAGTGTGCCCATGCACATCCTAACACTTAACCAGTTGTCCTTAAAATGGTCTGTTACGTGCCTTCCCTCCCAGACTAGAATTTTCCTGCCCTGCATAAACTATATCAAATATCCCTTTGAAAATTTTCAGTCCCCAGGTCTTAGCATTTCTGAATTCTGCTAAATAAAGTATGTCAACCTGAAATGAAGAGTGTCCCCATTTCATTGATTAGTAAACTGAGTCTGAGAAAGGTTAGATCAATTTCTGCAGGTCTCATGACTAGAAAGGGGAAGAACTAGGACTAGATTTCAGGACTGTGAGTTTTATAGGACTCTTGCCCAAGTTGTCCTAAAAATGTAAATACTCTCCCTCCTATTTCATGTGACAAGTCTCAAGATCTGTCTCCTTCCTCAACTCAAGTTTATAATGGCCCTGTTTACCGGATTGCCTGTTTTATACCGTGTTAGCTGCATTTGTCTCTCATCGTTACATCAGGGACTGCTCCTTCTTTTCTCTCTGCCTCATTGCCTAACGAAGTGCTCCCAGTGGCCCCGCCCGTGCTTGCCTTCTGAGTGAACCCGGTCAGAACAAACCTCGGCGCACATGGACAGCACACTTGCTCAGTTCGTGGAAATCGTCAGTAAGCCCCACTCTGTGCCTGGGGCTGGGTGTACTGTGGCTCTCCCTGATTGCTTCCAGTGTAAGGGCGCTGCCAGCGTCCTCCTGCAGCCCCCGGTTCTCCGAGATGTCTCCGCGTGGCTGAACAGTTCTGGCATCTGACAGATTAGCAGGGTTTTCTCCTTCCTACTGTATGGCGGAAAACCCAGAGGCCTTGCAGCCGAAAGATCTGGGGCTGTGTCAGAGCTTGTGGGCTTCCATTCTCCCATCCAAATGTTGGGAGTTAAAATAGCATATGCTCTATTTAAGTTCCAGAGTTATTGTAGGATGAAATGAGATATTTCTGTGAAATGTATTTTGTAAATTTCAGATGCACGCATGAATATATAACACAGTGGGTCTTTATGATTTGTGGACCCTGGGTGTGCAGATTTGCCTAAAACTTATTAGTCACCTCAGCCGCAGTACTCACCGTGCTTTCGTGGTGATCTGTGGGCACGTGCGGGGCCGTGGAAATCTGAGTCATTCCACCTGCGTGTTCCCAGCTGAGGTGGAACGAGGCAATGCCCTCCCTGCCTTCTCGTTTCAGCTCTCTTACTGTAAACAAGTGTTTTTCTCACAGTCTAAGTGTCACATCTTTTGCGGTTTTAGGCCTTTTGCTAGTGATTTCACAGTTTAAAATGGCCCCCAAGCCTTGTGCTGAAACGCTGTCTTGTGTTCCCAAGTGCAAGAAGGCTGTGACTTGTCATACGGGAAAAGTACACGTGTGTGCAGTAAGCGTCCTTCAGGCGTGGGTTATAGAACGGTTGGCTGTAAGTTCAGTGTTCATGTGCCAACAATACAGAATTCAGCTAGGTGCCTTTAAATGGAAACACACGTAACACAAAGTTACGTGTTTATTGGTTGATGGAAATGTTATGACCAGAGCCTCTGTGTTTAGAGGAGCAAGGTTTAGTATTTGCTATCTCAGTGTTCGCAGTAACTTTATTGAACATAACTAATACGAGTAGTGAGAAGTGAGTGTAAGATTTTAAGAGAATCTCCTCATTTTAGGCCGCTGCTCTTCTGTCTCTGATCGCTCCCAGTTCTTAGCCCACGGAGTCACAGTTTTGGCTCCTCGAAGGTCTGGGAGGGTCCTGTTAAATCCACATTGCAGCCACATCCCAGAGATGTGGACTGAGGGGCTATAAACGCAGGTAGCTGTCCGGGACCGTGGAGAGGCCCTAACTTAGACAGGGGCTGTCGGGGTCGTGGGGGGCGGGGCTGGGAGGACATGGGCAGGCACAAACTCATCATGTTAGGTTCACTCAGTCGTCCGAAGACCGTCTGTCTAATCCGATGCTCGGGGAGTCTTTTCCCCGTCTTGACCCACATCCCTGGAGGTAGCCTTTGTATCTCTCACTGAAGCTGCTCGACCGGGGGTAAGAAGAAGGCCTAGGAGGAAGGAATGGAAGAGCCACGCTTGGTGCCAGTCACTCAAGCCTTTGATATTTTGGAGAATCCCAGCCACATCCTTCTCTTCAACTTTCTGCTAAATGGTCTCCTGAGACACGGATGAGGAGAAGCCAGCTTGCGTCCCCTTCTGGCCTGCAGACCTCAGACTCGGCAGCTGCGTGAGCCACTGTGGTCACATTAACGCTTCAAACCAGTAGGAGGTCTTGCCGGCCAGCACTTAAATCAATTTCATTTTGTCAAGGGAACACCAGCATGTCCTACAAATACTCACTTTTCCACTTAATCTCTGCTCCCAAACACGACAAGAATATATACATACATATGACAAGACTTGATGTGGTGTCCAGTGGACAAACAGAATGCTTTTTTAGAACTCTGGAACCCAGAGAGCAGGTGAGCCTCATTCTCAGGGAAGGGCACAAGGACTCAAGGAAAGTCTAGTTGAAAAGGTGGTTGTGGGCCCCTGGGTGGCTCAGTTGGTTAAGTGTCTGACTTCAGCACTTGTCGTGATCTTAGGGTCCTGGGATCAAGTCCCATGTCAGGCTCTGTGCTCAGTGAGGAGTCTGCTGATCCCTCTGCCCTTCCTCCTGCTCATTCTCTATCTCTCTCTCAAATAAATAAAATCTTAAAAAAAATAGACAGAAAAGGGTGGTTTCAGTGGAAGATTTTGCACTGTGGGCATCGACCTGCCGGATGCAAATTCTTGCTTTGCTCTTTTCTAGCAGTGTGAGCTTAGAGAAAAATACTCAAGCTCATAGATTTTCCTCTTTTAGAAAAATGGGGCCAATGGCTTCTGTAAGGGTTGGGAACGACACTGAAAATTTCCCGCTCAGTGCACCTTGGAGCATGACAAGAGCTCCATAGATGGTAGCTTTTTCTTCCCTCTTCCCACCTTCTTGTAGACAATAGGGGATCTTCTCATTTCTTATCTTTCCGTGTGTATTGGCTAAGTTCAAATTCTAGGTGAGGTGCTTCCTTCCCCCACTTCTCCCTTGTCCCTTCCTTTGAAAACTTCTTCCATTTTTTTAGAGCCTTTTGTGGAGACGACCTTGCCGACGGACCAGGTCGGTGCTGATGCGGTCATAGTTCGGAGGGAGTCCATGCATCCCCCTTCCCTGTGACATAGTTCCATCTTATCAGAGGTTTTCTGGAAATGAAAGCAGGGAGTTTCAGAGTGACTTAACTTGAGAGTGGGGGTTCTTTCAAGTCTGGAGGTGTTTAGCAGATGTGAGGGGGCTGGCCCTGACTGACGTCATTAGTCTGACCTTTACCACTGGAGGAGGATTCAACTTCGAAGAGAGAATACGAGGATTCTGGGTTTTGAAACAAGACAGCCCTACACGTACATTTTGACTTTACCACTTACTGTGTCTCCTTGGGCGAAGAACAGCCTCTCTGAGACTCAGATTCTTTACCTGCAAAATAAGGACGACATGACGTGTGTTAGTGGGGATAGGCAGTACTTCCTGTAACTGTGTGGCTCACGGTACAGGAGCAACAAATGGCAGCTCCAGTTTCAGATCAGTGAAGGTTGAGCTGGAGAAGGCTAACTGCTGGGAGGCTTAGTGAGTATGAACGATGTTAGTAGTTTTCAGCTAGTTTTACTAGTTTTTACTTGTAATTTTTTTTTAAAAGATTTTATTCATTTATCTCACAGAGAGAGATCACAAGTAGGCAGAGAGGCAGGCAGAGAGAGAGAGAGAGAGAGAGAGGAGGAAGCAGGCTCCCTGCTGAGCAGAGAGCCCGACGCGGGGCTCAATCCCAGGACCCTGGGACCATGACCCGAGCCGAAGGCAGAGGCTCCCAGTGAGCCACCCAGGCGCCCCATTTTTACTTGTAATTTCACAACTAGTTGTGATAGTTTGGTGTCATGTCAATTTGAGGATGAATCCTAAATAATTTTTCTTTACTAACAAAGAACCAACATTTGGGATCACGTTTTTTTTTTTTTTTTTTAAAGATTTTATTTATTTGAGAGAGAGAAAGGGCACAAGATGGGGAGGGTTGGAGGGAGAAGCAGACTCTCCACTGAGCAGGGAGCCCGATGAGGGACTCGATCCTAGGACTCCGGGATCATGCCCTGAGCCCTGAAGACATTTGCTCAACCACCTGAGCCACCCAGGTGCCCCAAGGTCACTTTTTGGTTATTATTTTTACTTACTTGTCTTCTAATATGCTTTCTTAAGTGGGACAGAATGGTGTGGATTAATAGCCAGTTACCAGGAAGGTATGTATGTGAAAGGACATCTTGCATATCAACGTCCTTCATTATGTGTATGAAGATAGTAACAAAAGTTGAAAGTTACTGAGGTGAGTCATCGAGCCAAAAGCAGCAGCTTGTCAGGTGGATACTGACGATACCTTTCGGGTTTGTGTTTTTCCCAGCGTGTATTTCTCTTCGTCTGTAGGTAGTCATTTGAGTGCTCACAGTTGAATATATGGCCCATGCTCTCTGACTCTTTACCCTCATTCCTGTTTTGATTAGTGTGAAACCGTTGCTTAGACCTTTCTCTAGGTCCAGGTTAGTTACAACTTTCGTTCTTTGGATAATGCCTGGAAGCTTTCTAAGTGCCTGAGACCCCTGCCTTCACTCGGCTGGACTCTGACCTCACTAATGTGTGAACTTGAGAATTACCATTAGTAGAGTGAGCTCCTTCTTAGAAATAGGACTTATTTGTCTCATGGGACAAGTAACAGCACATCCTTTCCCCAGATTCATTCAAATCAAGTCCTCTCTGAGCTTCTGTTGAAAATAAAGAGAAGTGGGTTGGCCAGATGAACAATCCACCATCTCATCACTAGGCTGAGCTGGGAACAACCTCCATAGGTGTTGCCTTTGCCCCTTTCTATTTTCCTCTCTCCTGATTTTTCTTTGTAGCTCAGACATAGGCACACAGCAGGCACCAAGCAAGTGCTTCTTCGGTGTTTAAACAAGTGACCAGGGAAGTTGATGTTCTTTTAATCTAATTCCAGGGAGGTTAAACACAGGAAGACTTGTTTAAGGAAAACTGAAGAAAACTGTGGAGAAGGGTTTCTTGTTACACTAACCAAAACGAAACAAAGTAATCAACAAGTGAAAAAAAGGTTATTGAGTTCTGATTGCTCCAGAAATGGTTGCCCTCAGTGACACTGACCCCGTGATTAGGTAACAGGGAAGGCAAGAATGGTTATGGAGTGGGCACTGCAGGCTGGTGGGATGCCAGGCATCTGCAGATCTTGTCCCCTGTATTTTCCAGATGTGAAAACCAAAGCACAGAGAGCATAAGTGATTTGCCCCAATTCCCACGAGTAATAAATAGAAGATCTAGAATTTGAAACTAGATTTAACTTGTTTCCCTCAACCTACCCACTTAATTCTGAGGAACGAGAGGATGTGACCACAGAAACCCTTTCCTTTCATTTTTTATTTTTACTTTTTAAAAATTTATTTATTTATTTATTTTTCAGCGTAACAGTATTCATTGTTTTTGCACAACACCCCGTGCTCCATGCAATACGTGCCCTCCCTATTATCCACCACCTGGTTCCCCCAACCTCCCACCCCCGTCCCTTCAAAACCCTCAGGTTGTTTTTCAGAGTCCATAGTCTCCCATGGTTCGCCCCCCCTTCCAATTTCCCTCAACTTCCTTCTCCTCTCCATCTCCCAATGTCCTCCATGTCATTTATTATGCTCCACAAATAAGTGAAACCAAATGATACTTGACTCTCTCTGCTTGAATTACTTCACTCAGCATAATCACTTCCAGTCCCGTCCACGTTGCTACAAAAGTTGGGTATTCATCCTTTCTTTTTCTTTTTTTTTTTTTTTTTATAAACATATAATGTATTTTTATACCAGGGGTACAGGTCTGTGAATCACCAGGTTTACACACTTCACAGCACTCACGATAGCACATACCCTCCCTAATGTCCATAACCCCCTCCCCCTCTCCCAACCTCACCTCCCCTCAGCAACCCCCAGTTTGTTTTGTGAGATTAAGAGTCATTTGTGGTTTGTCTCCCTCCCAATCCCATCTTGTTTCATTTATTCTTCTCCTATCCCCCAACACCCCATGTTGCATCTCCACGTCCTCATATCAGGGAGATCATATGATAGTTGTCTTTCTCTGATTGACTTATTTCACTAAGCATGATACCCTCTAGTTCTATCCATGTCGTCGCAAATGGCAAGATTTCATTTCTTTTGATGGCTGCATAGTATTCCATTGTGTATATATACCACCTCTTCTTTATCCATTCATCTGTTGATGGACATCTAGGTTCTTTCCATAGTTTGGCTATTGTAGACATTGCTGCTATAAACATTCGGGTGCACGTGCCCCTTCGGATCACTACGTTTATATCTTTAGGGTAAATACCCAGTAGTGCAAGTGATGGGTCATAGGGTAGTTCTATTTTCAACATTTTGAGGAACCTCCATGCTGTTTTCCAGAGTGGTTGCACCAGCTTGCATTCCCACCAACAGTGGAGGAGGGTTCCCCTTTCTCCGCATCCTCGCCAGCATCTGTCATTTCCTGACTTGTTAATTTTAGCCATTCTGACTGGTGTGAGGTGATATCTCATTGTGGTTTTGATTTGTATTTCCCTGATGCCGAGTGACGTGGAGCACTTTTTCATGTGTCTGTTGGCCATCTGGATGTCTTCTTTGCAGAAATGTCTGTTCATGTCCTCTGCCCATTTCTTGATTGGATTGTTTGTTCTTTGGGTGTTGAGTTTGCTAAGTTCCGTATAGATTTTGGACACTAGCCCTTTATCTGATATGTCATTTGCAAATATCTTCTCCCATTCTGTCAGTTGTCTTTTGGTTTTGTTAACTGTTTTCTTTGCTGTGCAAAAGCTTTTGATCTTGATGAAATCCCAATAGTTCATTTTTGCCCTTGCTTCCCTTGCCTTTGCCGATGGCTGAGTTCGAAGAGGTCGAAGAGGTTGCTGCCTGCGTTCTCCTCAAGGATTTTGATGGATTCCTTTCTCACATTGAGGTCCTTCATCCATTTTGAGTCTATTTTCGTGTGTGGTGTAAGGAAGTGGTCCAATTTAATTTTTCTGCATGTGGCTGTCCAATTTTCCCAGCACCATTTATTGAAGAGGCTGTCTTTTTTCCATTGGACATTCTTTCCTGCTTTGTCGAAGATTAGTTGACCATAGAGTTGAGGGTCTATTTCTGGGCTCTCTATTCTGTTCCATTGATCTATGTGATACTATATATGGAAAACCCAAAAGACTCCACTCCAAAACTGCTAGAACTTGTACAGGAATTCAGTAAAGTGTCAGGATATAAAATTAATGCACAGAAATCAGTTGCATTTCTCTACACCAACAACAAGACAGAAGAAAGAGAAATTAAGGAGTCAATCCCATTTACAATTGCACCCAAAACTATAAGATACCTAGGAATAAACCTAACCAAAGAGGCTAAGAATCTATATGCAGAAAACTATAAAGTACTCATGAAAGAAATTGAGGAAGACACAAAGAAGTGGAAAAATGTTCCATGCTCCTGGATTGGAAGAATAAATATTGTGAAAATGTCTATGCTACCTAAAGCAATCTACACATTTAATGCAATCCCTATCAAAATACCATCCATTTTTTTTCACAGAAATGGAATAAATAATCCTCAAATTTATATGGAACCAGAAAAGACCTCGAATAGCCAAAGGAATATTGAAAAACAAAGGCAAAGTGGGTGGCATCACAATTCCGGACTTCAAGCTCTATTACAAAGCTGTCATCATCAAGACAGCATGGTATTGGCACAAAAACCCTTTCCTTTTAAAGGATACAAATAGACTGGGTTGCTCCAATCTAAAAACATAAAATAAAATTGCATGCCTCTAACTTGAAATTAGGCTGTGAAATAATAGGCATTATGAGGCAACTGCTGTATTTAATGGCATCAGTGCTGAAGATTTCTATTCAAGGAAGGGTTAGAAAGAGTTAGTGGACATGGTAGACTTTGAGGAAATGTTTTGATGTCTAGAACCAAAAAGCAATTCTCATATCTAAAATATACAAGGAACTTTTCCATTCAATAGGAAAAGACAGGACCCACAGTAGTGAAGGGACAAAAACCAAACCAAACAGAAAAAACAGCCTGAATTTTTAAAAATAGAAAGTATGGTCCCAATTCACTAATAATCAGAAATGTGTAAATTAAAACAATCCCTTTTTTCATTTTTATAAACTTTAGGTGTAAATTGAATACCACTGGGTGTTAGCAAAGATGTGGGGAAGCAGGACCTTATTTGACCGGTGGATCTATGAACTGATGTAAGCACTGTGTGAAGCCATCAGCTGGTGCTCAGGGAAGTCACCTAGGCCTCTGCGCCATGACCCAGCAGTCCCACTCCTGGGGATGTACTCCAGAAGTAGCCTCACGTAGGTCCACATGAGGATTTGGCTGACTTGTGGTGGTGAGGTCTTGGAGCAGCTTTGTGGTGGATACTGTTGGACATCACTGTGGCAGCTAGGAGCAAGAAGCATGTAGCAAGATGGAGAAACCTTAAAAATGAGATGTAATTTGAAAAAGATAAAGAGAACGCGGTCTGATATGCAATACTGTTCAGGTAAATTAAATATATTAGATATTATTCAGGCATTTTTATGAGAAAATGGCTTTTTTGCCTTTATTGAGGTATAATTGACAAAGCTGCAAAATATCCACAGTGTACAATGTGATGACTTGATGTATGTACACACTGTGAAAGGTTGCTCTCCATCTCGTTAATTAACACATCCATCATCTCACATGTTTTTTTTATAGTTTATTTTTTTTAATTTAAATTCAGTTAATTAGCATATGATGTATTATGGGTTTTGGAGGTACCATTCATCATCTCATGTATTTGTATTTTTTTTGTGTGAGATCATTTAAATTCTCTCTTAGCAAATTTTAATTAGTCAATACAGTGCTATCAACAATCGCCACCATGTTATACATTAGATCCTCAAACCTTGTTCCCGTTATAACTGAAAGTTTCAATCCTCTTACCAGCCTCTCTATTTCCTTTAACTCTCAGCTCAGTTTTCAACTCCTTGTTTCTGTGAATTCAAGTGGAAACGCTTTTCCCACTTTTCTATTCTTTGTTTCTATGAGTTTGACTTTTTTTTTTTTTTTTTTCATGTTTTCAAGTATAGGTGATACTATGTAATACTGGTCTTTGGCTTCTTTGACTTACTGGTGGTGCCCTTCAGATTCATCTATATTGTTGCAAATGGCAGAAATTACTTCTTTTTAAAGGCTGCATGATACAACATTTTGTGTGTGACAATTTCTTGATCTGTTTATCCATTGATGAACATTTAAAGTGTTTCCATTATCTTGGCTATGGTAAATAATACTGCCATATGGGAGTAATGACCATTTTTAAGATAATAGTTACATTTCCTTTGGTTGTATACCCAGAAGTGGAATGTCCAGATCGTATGGTAGTTCTAGTTTTAATTTTTTGAGGAATGTCCCTGTTATTTCCCATAGTGGCTATACCAGTTTACATGACCACATATGAGGTACAAAGGGTTCCTTTTTTCTTCACATTCTTGTCAGAATTTGTTCTCTTGTATTTTTGATACTAGCCATCCCGACAGGTATGAGATGATATCTCATTGTGGTTTTGGTTTACATTTCCCTCATGATTAGTGATGTTGAGTACCATTTCATATAACTGGTGGCCATTTGTGTGTCTTTTTTGGGAAAAATGTCTATTTGGGTACCTTCCCATTTTTAAATTGTGTTACTTATTATTGCTATTGATTTGCATTGAGTTTTTTATGTAGTTTGGATATCCATCCCTTATGGATAGTTGCAAATATTTACTCCCATTCAATGATGTGCCTTCTCATTTTGTAGTTGGTTTCCTTTGATGAGCAGAAGCTTTTTCATTTGATGTCGTACCACTCATTTATTTTTGCTTCTGTGGCTTTTTCTTTTGGTGTCAAATCCAGAAAAATCATTGTCAAGACCAACGTCAGGAGCTTACATGCTGTGTTTTCTTCTAGGAGTTTTACATTTCTAACATTTAAGTCTTTCATTCATTTAAGGTGATTTTTGCGTATGATTTAAGATGGGGTCCATGGTCATTCTTTTGCAGGTAGCTGTCCAGTTTCCCAACAGTGTTTATTGAAGAGACTTTATTTTCCCCATGGTATGTTCTTAGCTACTTGGTAGAAAATTAATTGACCATTATGAATGGGTGTATATCTGGGTTCTCTATTCTATTCAGTTGATTTATGTCTGTTTTTTAATACTGTTTTGATTACTGTAGCTTTGTAATATAGTTTGAAATCAGAAAGTATGATGCCTCCAGCTTCATTCTTATTTCTGAAGATTGCTTTTGTTATTTGGGAGTCTTCGTGGTTCTATAGGAATTTTAGATTGTTTTTCTGTTTATGTGAAAAATGTCACTGAAATTTTGATATGGATTGCACTGCATCTTTAGATTACTTTGGGTAGTATGAACATTTTAACAATATTCTTTCCACTTAATGAGCATAGAATATATTTCCATTTATTTGTGTCTTCATTGCCTTTCATTAATGTCCTCTGGTTTTCAGTGTCAGATATCTCCTCCTTGTTAAATGTATTCCCAAATAGTTTTTTTTTCTTTTTTAATGCTACTGTACATTCTCTCCTTGTATTTAACTTTTGATTATTTATAATGTATCTTTTGTAGATCTCTTTAGAGTCATCTTATTTGGAGCTCTCTGGGCTTCCTGATCTGCATGTCTGTTTCTTTTCTCCAGGTTAAAGAAATTTTCAGCCATTATTTTTTTGAATAAGCTCTCTGACCCTTTCTCTCTCTCCTCCTTCTGGAGCCCTTGAAATGCATATATTGATCATTTAAAAAAATTTAATTATATATTATTAACATATATTGATCGTTTTTATGGTGTTCCATAAGTCTATTAAGCTGTCTTCACTCTTTTTCATTCTTTTTTATGTTTCTCTTTGATGTCTTCCACTGCTCTGTCTTTAGTTGCTGATCCTTTCTTCTAGATCTAGTCTGCTGCTTAACCCCATATTGATTTTCTTTTCTTTAGTTCATTTATTGTATTTTAAAAAAAGATTTTACTTATTTGAGAGAGAGAGAGAGTGAGTGAGTGTGGAGAGGTAGAGGGTGAGGAAGAAAGAATCTGAAGCAGACTCCACACTGAGCACAGAACCCAGTGTGGGGTTCCACAACCATGAGATCATGACCTTAGCTGAAACCAAGAGTCAGATGCTTAAATGACTGAGCCATTCAGGCACCCCTCATTTATTGTATTCTTTAGCTCTGTGATTTCTACATGACAGCTTTTGATATTTTCTATCCCTTTATTAAAATTCTTACTTTATTCATACATTGTTCTCCTGACCCCGATGAGGATCTTTATGACTATTTTGATCTTTTTATCAGGTAAACCACTTACCTCTATTTCATTGAGATCTGTTTCTGGAGTTTTATCTTATTCGTTCCCTTGGATTATTTTTCTCTATTTCTTCATTTTCCTTTACTGTTTGTTGGTTTTTGTGCAATAGCTAAAACAGCCATCTTTCCCAGTCTTGACAGAGTGGCCTTTTGTAGGAGTTGAGCCTTATCAGTCAGCCTGGCTTGAACTCCTGGTTATCTCTCAAACTTGGTGATTGTCCCAGCAGCCTTCTTCTTTCTCTGTGACTCCCAGTTGTTGCAGGTGTGCCAAGACCTAAGGGTCCATTCCTTGGGCAATAGTGTAAAAGCTGCAGTGTAGACATATGTATAAATTCCTACCAGGGAGATATTCTTGACTTCGAGTAGGCAAGAGAGAGATGGCAGATATGCTGGTTTCCCTGCTGTCTGGAGGGAAACAACCTACCTCTAGATGTGTGCTAAATAATTAGAAGCCTGACCATCAGGCAACAATTTTCAAAGTATGAAGATAAACACCTTTCAGAGAAAGACTGGAAGATAGGCATTCTCCCCCCCCCCCACCCCCGTTTTCTCTGCACTGGGTCCCTGTGTATCAGAACAGCTGTGGCAAGTCCTTACATGCCTGTTAACAGCTGCATTTTTGTTTGCTGTAGTTTGGTGGTCTCATAAATGCAAACCTCACTGGTTTTCAGAGTTAGGTGTTTTGGGGGCCATTCCTTGGGTGGGAGTCTTTTTTTTTTTTCCATTTTAATTAATTTATTTTTTCAGCGTAACAGTATTCATTGTTTTTGCACAACACCCAGTGCTCCATGCAAAATGCGCCCTCTCTATTACCCACCACCTGTCCCCCCAACCTCCCACTTGGGTGGGAGTCTTAAAATTCACAGTGCTAAATGTGGGATTCAAACCCTTTACTCCTCAGGGAGAAGCTGGGCATTTGGAGTTCCTTCCTAGTTGTGTGATGCTATCCTGGGGTGGGGTATATGATGTGTTTCAGTCTTTCCTATCTGTTTAAGTGTGGGCATTTTCTCATTCACATGATGTGTAGGAGTTGTTCAGCTAATTTCCAGATTTCTTTCAGAAGTAATTGCTTTGTATGTAGCTGTATATTTGATGTGTCTATGGGAAGAGGGGAGTTCAGGAGCCCATGTCACTATGTTGGTTGACACCCTCCTAAAAAAAATTTTTTTAAGGGAGTGAATAGATGTGGTTTTAACTTCTAGATCCAGTTTTTGAGGTTTCAAGTCCTCAAAATGGGGATGCCTGGGTTGCTCAGTCGGTTAAGTGTCTCCCTTCAGCTTGGGTCGTGATCCCAGGGTTCTGGGACTGAGTTCTGCCTCAGGCTCCTTGCTCAGCAAGGAAGCCAGCTTCTCCCTCTGCCTGCTGCTCCTCTGCTTGTGTTCTCTCTCTCTCAGACAAATACATAAAATCTTTAAAAAAATAAATAAGTAAACTCATGAAAACGCATATGTACATATCACATAAATCTGCCTTAATAGATGCATAGGTCACTTTATCAGATGTTTCTAATATATGTAAAAGTTTTTATGTATCTAAAAATCTTCTAAATGCATTGAAGTTTAAGTTCAGTGTATGGAAGGAGTCTATAATTTTTGTATTAGAGTGCAAAAAATTTTTTAAAGATTTTATTTATTTGACAGAGATCACAAGTAGGCAGAGAGGCAGGCAGAGAAAGACAGAGAATGAAGCAGGCTCCCTGCTAAGCAGAGAGCTCGATGCAGGGTTCAGTCCCAGGACCGTGGGATCATGACCTGAACCGAAGGCAGAGGCCTTAACCCACTGAGCCACCCAGGCGCCCCAGAGTGAAAATTATTTTATAAACAGAATAATTATTATTATATTTACTTGTTCTTTCTTTTTTTTCTACATGGGATTTATTAATGCAAAACAGCAATTTTATTTCTTTCCTGAATAACCCTGATATCGACTACTCGTTTGATGAAGCCGTTTATGTTGTCTCAAGAATTGTATCATATGCCTCATTTTTCGGGATGATTACTGAGGAATGCTAAAGTTAAAGGAACAAAATAAGAGTGAGCTATAATTGGCTCATTCTGTATGGGTGGTGAGATTGCAAAGTACTTTCCCATTCATGTTGATTTTCGGAGGATGGATTAAGAAAAGTAAATGGATGTATGTCTGTGTGGTGGAAATTCACCCTTACTCTAAATGAAATAAACAGGCATGCCTGTTGAGTGTGCGGGCCAGAACCTGGTTGCAGATGTGTTGCCAGAAAACTGGCAGAGGTGAAGGTAGGGCTCACATGGGGCAGGAAAATCTTAAATGGATTCCAGAGAGAGGTAGACCATCTTCATGAAGGTCACTACAAGGCGGGTACATATGGCTGGAAATGCTCAACACTGATTCCAGGGCGATTACTGAAGTGACTAACTCTTTTTAAACTGTGGGACCAGAATCATTTATCGAGAGCCTGAAATCGGAGGGAGAGACAAGCCATGAGAGACTGTGGACTCTGAGAAACAAACTGAGGGTTTTGGAGGGGAGGGGGATGGGGGGGTTGGGTGAGTCTGGTGGAGGGTATTAAGGAGGGCATGGATTGCATGGAGCACTGGGTGTGGTGCATAAACAAATGAATTTTGGAACACTGGAAATAAAATGGGAAAAAATTATTTAAAAAAAAGAATCTGGAATGGTAGGTGCTCCATTTTTGAGGCAAGAAGATATAAATCTCAGAGTTAGTGATTTCTATTAAAAGGTGACATCTACCTATCATTTCAGGGTGATCTAGCATCTGTACATCACTCAAGAGTAGATCCAATCAGATAGAGTGCCCTGACCGTGCAGTGTAGAGTGCTTCCTGCGTTTGCCGCTGAGGACTTTCCCTGCACTGGGCTCAGGTGGCACTGGGGGCTGGTGACTGGCGACAACCATGAAATCTATTGGATTATATGTCATCCATTGTATAATGTATATTTGTCACTTATTCCGGCAGCTCAACATCTTCTCTTCGGAAAAGTCTTATGGGCCTGTCTCCCTCCATGCAAGCGTAAGATGCAAGATGTTCAGCCTGTCTTGCAGTTTGGGCACACGCACATATCTTGCGCTCCACTGAGCAGTATAGCTGCCTTGAATCTTGAGGCATGAACTAGAAGTGCTGAGTAGCCCGGAGGGAGGAGCATGAGGAGTAGCAACATGAATTTTCAGGGGCAGCAGTCATAGCGGAGTGGCTCTACCCACGGACTAGTGCCCAGTGCGGTGCTGGTTGTCGTGGGGTGTCTGGGGTTCAGAGCAGCTGTGTTCTCAATGGTCTGGTTTTGTGATGTGGGAATTTGGGTTGTGGTCCAAATTAATACATTAGCTTCCCTTTTTCCTGACTGTTTCCTAAGCCTGTCTTAGAAACTATGAACTACCCAGTAGCCTTTCAGCAAAATTGTTGTCTGCTTATGTCAGCCAGACTTGGTTCTGTTGCACCTGATGAAGCTGACTGATGCAGGATGCATCCCCAGGTTTCTGCTGGTAATTGCTTTCTGGAATCGAGTCTGTGGCTTGTGGCTTAGTCACATGTGATTTGTCTCTGAAAGGGTCTAAAGCCATGTTATAAATAGCTTATGATCATAATCTTTTAAACTGTGATTTCTATATTACATCTTTAAGTTATTCACAAAATCAGTATTGATTTTTTAATTTGAATTCCGGTATAGTCAACATACAACACAAAATCAGTATTTAATGAGCACCTACTATGTGCCTGATAGCATGCTAGAAATGAGGTTGACCAGTAGTCCCTTGCCGCCTTGCCTCATAGGGCTCACAGTCTGAGAAGGGAGATGAACATAAAATTGGGCCATTGCAAATACAGTTATTGTGAAGGAGCAGGACCATATAGGAGAATCATCTAACGCAGCCTTATAGAGGACCAAGAAGCTGCATAGAGTATATCCTTACCTGAAAGTTCTGCTTTGTTTGAAACTCATTTTTTACCTTTTTTTTTTTACCTTGTTCATTTTTTACCTTTTGCCTCATTATGTAATTTCTTCATTATTTTGTTTCCATTATGATACCCTTATTCTCCACATTACGTAGATCTACAGTTGAAGGATAATTTTTTAATCTTTATTCTGTATGTTTGCTCAGTTACCCATACTGCAAACTAAAGACACATACCTGCAGACCATGCCCAGAACAGTAGTTTCATGAGATAATACTTTATGTGATGGTCTCTGTTACTTTCTACCATATTCTATTTTATTTCATGTTTTTAAAAAAATGCTATTTACAACCCACTACATTGATCTCATGACTCACTTATGTCTTGTTTTACTTAAGTATCGTTGGCATACAATGTTACATTTGTTTTTTAGGTACACAATATAGTGATTCAGCAACTCTGCTGTGCTCACCGTGAGTGTAGCTGCCATCTGTCACCGTACAACACTACTACAACACCATTGACTCTACCCCTCTGCTGTCCCTTTCTTGTGACTTTTCCATTCCATCACTGGAGGCCGGTATCTCCCAGTCATCTTCACCCATGTTGCCTATCCCCAACCCCTCTCTTCCCCGGCAACCATCAGTTTGGTCTCTGTAGATCACGTCCTGCTTCTGCTTTCTCTGTTTGTCCTTAAAAATTAATTATTTTTAAATTCCAGTATAGTTAACATACAGTATTATATTAGCTTCAGATGTCAAAGCAGTGATTCTCCAGTTCCACACATGACTCAGTGCTCATCACGGTGCGTGTGATCTCAATCCCCTTCACCTGTTTCACCCATTCCCCCACCTCACTTACCTTCCCTCTGGTAATCATCCGTGTGTTCTCTATGGTTGAGTCCATTTTTTTACTTTGTCGTTCTTTTTCTTTGTTCATTTATTCTGTTTCTAAAATTCCACACATGAGTGAAATCATAGTATTTGTCTTGCTCTGATTGGCTTGACTGCAAAAGATTTCATTCTTTTTTATGGATGAGTAATATTCCATGGTATGTATGTGTGGAGATATATATATATATACATACATACACACCAAATCTTCTTTCTATTCATCTATTGATGGAAACTTGGGCTGCTTCCATAATTTGGCAATTGTAAATAATGCTGCAACAAACATAGGGGTACATGTATCTTTTTGAATTACTGCTTTTATTTTCTTTGGGTGAATATCCAGTAGAAACTCATTTATGATTTGTTAGCTATTTTTAAAAAAGTCTGATTTCTTCTGTATATTCAGACTTTACTTCCAACTAGATCTTTTGTTTTAATTTAAGCATGACTGTTCCAAGCAGTTATATCAACAAGTAAATGTTCCTTAAACCACTTTCCCCTTGTCTCCTCCGTTCTTCATTTTATTTCTTCTCCATTCATTTACATTTAGCTTCCATCGCTTGTGTGCCAGAGAAACTGCTTTTTCTAAGGTCACTAACTACCTCCATATTTCTAAATCCAATGGATATATTTTAGTCTTTTTCCTACTGAGCATCTCCCTCCTTCAGAAACACTTTTTAACATGGTTCTTGTGACCTCCACCTACTGGTTTTCCTTTTATTTCCCTGATCTACCCTTATTTTAGGTCTTCTTTTCAGGCTCATCCTCTTCCATCTGGCCATTCAAAAGTTCTCAAGACTCCAACCTAAGTTTTTCTGACTCTATAGTCTCAGTATACTCACAACTTTAACTTCCACGAACATGCTGATGTCTCCCAAACAGATAGCTTTTGTCCCTGGGCTTCTCAACTTTGGCATTATTGACATTTGAGGCGGGGTTATTCCTTGTTATGAAAGGCTGTTCTGTGCATCGTGGGAAGCTTAGCAGCCTCCCTCGCCTTTACTTACTAGATGGAAGTAGCAACCTTTACACCTCCAGTTGTGACAACCAGAGTTTCTCCAAACATTATGAGCTGTCTTCAGGGGACAGAGTCATCCCTGTTGAGAATCATTGTCTGGCCCTGACCTCTCATCTGCAGACTAGGCTACATTTCCAACCACCTGATCAACATTTCCACTTGGATGTTTCAAAGACATCTCAAACTCACTACATCAAAATGGAATTTAATCCTGGTCCTCTTCTAATAATAAATTCATCTAGTGCCTCAAACCAGAACGCTGAAAGTCATGCTTGACATCTCCCTCTTCTCCCATCACCTTCTTCTCTTCCCAGGCTCAAAACTCATAGAAATCATTGAGAGTTCAAAAATCCTTGGCTCCTTACTTTCAGTTCTTCTAAAAGTCCTGTGCAAGTCTCATTATTTTTCACCAAAAATCCTCCAGATTTTCCCTTTCTTCTCTTTGGTGCTCAGCCGTTCACACTTGAATGTACCAACAAACTTCTTGCTACTCTTCTCTGGCTCCAATCTCCCTCTCCTCCCTTCTATATACATATAAGCCCAGGCATCTTTTCCTGAGATTCTGGCAAGGATTTTAAAGCAACTTTTTCATTATTCATTTCTCTGTTCAATAACCAAAAATGGACCCTGCGTTTTTCTTTGTTTAGATTCTTCAGTCTAGTCTTTATAGCTCTTCCTAATCTGACACCTCTCTATCAGGACCCATGACTGGCTCCCGCCCATATACGCCCTCTGCAGCAGACGGATCTCATCCACAGCTGGTCCCGACATCTACACGTGTTCCCCCGTCTGCAACACCACCTCCTCTCTTCCGCCCGTTGGAGTCTTCGCCTGCAAGGGCCAGCTCAGGAAATCTTTGCTCAGCTCACCTACTCCTGAGGCTCTCCCCTCACTAATCTCCAATTAATACTTTCAGTCAATATAAAATTTACTCTTAATTGCTTAATTTCTTTTTAATTCAGTGCATTCTAGGTTTTCTGCTCCCAACTTGGTGCATATATTTTGAAAGCAAGCTCTTCATCTTACATGTCACTTGTATTAACCATTTCACTGCTCAGAGTGACCAGCATATAGTACATGTTTAATAAATATTTGAAGGAAAGTTGCTTGGTTTTGAAAGCCTTCTAGAGAAGGCAGAAGGACTCTTTCAATCTTTTTTTTTCACCCCCAGAAAATTCTTCCTCAGACCTTTATAGACTCTTACTTTGCAGCTTAAACCTCATTGTCTTGTTTTAAACTCACAGAAATAAAGACAAAAACTAACTTTTCAGTAAACATAAAAATCTATTTTCTCCTTTCACATCGTTGAAGTTACATTTTAAAAATATTCTATCACAATAAATACTTAAATGCCATTATCAAAAGAATTTCCTCCCTACTTGCAAATGTTAGGACTGTTCTCTTGAAATCACTTTTGAAATCCCCTTTGTTTTCTTTTTTAGAAGAGAAATAAGAAATGGAAGTATCTTTGGAAGCCAATTATTTTGGGGATTAATGTCTACTGAGGGGGAAAAAAAAACATCACCAGAGAATGAGCCTATCTCAGAAGAGTGAGCAGGCATTCTGATTAGGCCCCAGAGTTCATTTTCTGTGGGGGTGAGTTTTAATATTTGAAGGTTAGAAAGGTGAACTTAAGCTGAACACAGTGTATGAAAACAGCCACTTTTGCTAAGCAAATTACTTTGGAAGTGATTCAGTGTTGGATTCAGAAAGGGTTGTGCTGGCTCCAGAGGACAAGGCTGGGAGGGAAACTAGAGTTTCTGCCAGTGAGATGCCAGTTATCTACCCAAGCCCATCAATCAGTTGTGGATGTCAGAAATGAGATGGAATGTCCCAATTCCTTTCATAATGGCCAGGAAAACGAAGATATGCTGGAGAATGTCCAGATGTAGAAAAGGCTTTGAATGTCAACATTCTCCCCTAGAGATGAATTCTGTAATGCTTTCTCTAGGATCGTACTTAGTATTCACTCTCAAACATTCTCTAAAGATCTCAAAAAATTTTGCAAATGCTATCCCATTTACTGTACCTCTTTGGCAGGAAAAACACATGCTGTGGACTCTCTTCCAGATTTTGGATGTAAGTAACTAAGGTGCATTTGCAGACTTAAATAAAATTGATCTGGCACCTATCAGTTATATGTGTGTCTGTGTTGTAGCTTTCATGTGTTTTCTCAACATTCTGAAATAGATGTGGAAAGATATAATGGATATTCCCATCTCACAGATAAGAGAATTGAGGCACAGAAGAGTTACGTGGTTTGAGAAAGAAATCTTGTAAGAATCAGTTTTCTAGAGGAAAATGCATGTACTTTGACTTCAAGGGTTACATGTGTTTCATGTTGCTTTGGAGAAAGTCTTGTAAATGTGCCAAATCCCATGAAACTCCAGTTTCCTTCCAGCTTAAAACTCACCACCACTTGAGAAAAAGTGGGTGTGCTCTTTGGTTCTCTGTTTCTCATATGTGAACTAAATGGCATGTGGGCCATCTGACTTCAGGTCATGCAAACTGGGATCCTACTGTAATCTTTTCAGTGCGTGAGCTCACACTTCCGCATTTAATTGCACGTGACAAAATAGTCCTCACAGGTTGTAGACCAGGGCCCTCACATTGTAGGACCTCGAGACACACGAGGACTGTTGTGTGATTTCACTGAATAGTGTGGTGTTCTTCTGTTGAACTAGTTTTGAGATTACTGTTCGGCAAGGCAGATATCCCCATAAATTTGTCACTCGCCTCATCACTTATCGTAAGTTCACACCATTTGTGACATCCCTGACCTTTAAAAGCACTGAGTTTAAATTCTTGATAAAAGACTTCTGAATCATTATAACTTTATTTTGAGATTTAGTAGTTCTTTTGCCCGAGGATTCTAGGCTTCACTACTACAGAGGACAGTATAATCATACAGTTGATTAATTTCACTACAGGCTAGACTCCGCGAGGTGCAGGGATTAGAGTTATATTTAAGACATGGTTCTTAGCCTCCAGGAGCTCATAGACTAGTGAGGGGAATAGATACATAAAATATGTATATATGCCATATTATATAGGAAGTATGCTCAGGTAAAAAGAGACTGCACTAAAGGTATGTATAGGTAAAGAGTGAAGGCTTCAGCAGGGCATGCAACTTCTGAATTATGTCTTGAAATTATAGGAATTATAGAAGAAAGTCCATTTTTGACGCATGAGATGGCATAAATGTTTTAAAGTACATGATCTGACGGGGAAGAGCGAACCGTCCGGCTGTGACTGTGACATCACGTGGGTAGGGGATGGTGGTGAAAGTTGAAATAAGAAAGGGGAATGTTATATAGACAATCAAGAATGTTGTGTGTTGGGGTGCCTGGGTGGCTCAGTGGGTTAAGCCTCTGCCTTTGGCTCAGGTCATGATCTCAGGGTCCTGGGATCGAGCCCTGCATCGGCCTCTCTGCTCAGCCGGGAGCCTGCTTCTCCCTCTCTCTCTACCTGCCTCTCTGCCTGCTTGTGCGCGCGCTCTCTCTCTCTCTCTCGTCAAATAAATAAATAAAATCTTAAAAAAAAAAAGAATATTGTGTGTTGTCCTGCAAGTTTATGTTTTATTCTATATGTCATGGGAAACTACTAAATAATTTTAATTGATGAAGTAACATGATCAGATTTCTGTTTTGGGAAGAAACTCTCTGGAGTTAAAATTAGAAGGGAGAGAAAGTCGAGGTGGAGCTGGTGTTAGGAGCTTATTCAGTACCTCGGTGAGAAATAAGAGGGCCTGACCTCAAGAAATAGCGGTGGATAAGAAGAAGTATAGTTTCGATTATTAAGAGATAGAACGGACCAGACCGAGGAAGGGATAGCGGAACACGTTCAGGTCCAGCGACCTCAGCTGAAAACAAGTGGCTGCTGCATTGCGGTCTTGCTCATCGATAACCACAGAGGCAGTGGTTGGGGAATCAGGCTCCCAGAGGATGGAACTTTGGGCACTATCCTTGATTAGCCACTTTGTGCAGAGAGAGAAGTGGTCCAGGGTAGAGATACATAACCTAATTGACTGTGGCGAATGGTTTGGTTGATTGATCAGGGTCCTGGAAGGAGCGAGGTAAGAATATTGAAGACAAGAAGGTCTGGGGAAGAAACTCTGGAGTCACCTGTAGGAGTGTCCAGACACAAACTCTGAGGATCTTCATGTTGTATGTTAATGTCCACCAGAGAGCCTCTCCTGCAGAAGACACCAAACAGCCAAATGAACCAGATGTTGTAGATAGGACATGTCAGCCAGCCTCTCCTCGGCTTTCCCTGGGTTTGTCCACTGGGTTCATTAATGAAGTAGATAAAATGGGAGAGAAAGCGGCCCTGCATGGATCTGTTCTCATTAAAGTTGATCTAACTTCTGCTGTTGAATATGTAACCTTCCAGTAACAGAGACCAATGCTGAATGCCTTGAAGCAATATCATATCTTGAGACTATGTGGCTACTTAGAAGAGACTTTGATAACTCTAAACTATTTCCTTAGCAAAGGAGATCCTTCATCCTGATTTGGACTGAAACATATTTTGGGTATGTGTTTGCCTTCCTCCCTCCTCAGCCTCAGCCCGCATCACTATCTGAGGTTCACAGATGTCTCCTTTAGCCCTATGGGATGCCACATAACACTCACTGCCTCCTAATCAAGGAACGGATTTACATCAAAGAGTCATGGCAGTAGGCGTGAGACCAAGGAAAACGCTGGTCCTTTCTCTTAGCACACTATCTAGAAGGACTTTTTAAAGGAAGAGCTGAGACATCCCTTAGGGAAATACCCTGTGAGGGTGGGCTGTTCTCAAAGGATGTGGCTCACACCTTAACTCCTCAACTGCCGTATGGTGATGCACCTCCGACTCATGTATCCCATAATCAAGGAATGAAAATAGGAGTGGTTCCATTTGCCATCATTCCCAGTGACCCATTTGAGCAATTCTGTGTTTCTTATCCCATTGACTTTAAGTTTGTGTGCCTAGAGGTCCTGGGTTCCAGAGGGGCATATAGTCCTGAGCAGGCACAGTAAGGGTCCTGCAAAGCTTAAAGCCGCAGCTACACCTGGGCACTTTGGGATCCTTGTATAGAAGACCATGACCAAGCCTAGTTGAATCTGATTATCATGAAGAGTTGAGGCTGCTGATGCACAGCGGAGCCTACAGGGATATGCTTAGGACTTCAGGGTTCAGCTAGAGTATCTGTTGCTGTTAACGGCAAGAACAAAAACTTTGGTCTGACAGAGACCACGTCTCCATTGGTCAGAATGCTTAGGCAAGGGGCTCCTGGTCATCCAACTAGGCAATCCACTTAGAACAACAGAAGAACTAGCCAAAGTGGAAGGAATCTAATATGCCTAGCAGTTGAAGAGGGACATAATGAGTATCATTTATGGTGTCAGGACCAACTGTAGTAGGGGGTAGTGATACCTGCCATTAACTCTTCTCTTAGAAGGTTTTTAGAAATTGTAACCAACTAGAGTCCCAGAGAAGCTGTGCATGGTTAGTGTGAACAAACATGAGAAGTAAGTGGATCTAAGTGGTACAAGTGTTTGATTCGTTACCTTGTTTTGCACAGATTCCCCTTCATCAGAGTACCAGTCCCACAACTGCCGTAAGTTCTTGGTGCTAAGGACCCATGACTTCCCCTTCTCCATAGCATTATCATATAATTTCACTCATAAGTGGAACATAAGGAATAGTGCGGAGGACCGCAAGGGAAGGGAGGGAAAACTGAATGAGAAGAAATCAGAGAGGGAGACAAACCATGAGAGATTCTGGACTCCCGGAAAAAACTGAGAGCTACAGAAGAGAGGAAGGTGAAGGGATGGGGTAACCAGGTGATGGATATTAAGGAGGTCACGTGTGGTGATGAGCACTGGGTGTTATGCGCAACTAATGAACTGTTGAACACTATACCAAAAACTAATGATGCACTATATATTGGTTAAGTGAACATAAAAAAAAAAAAAGAATTATCTTTACTGAACTAGACCCATTTTTTCCTGGGAGATGTACCCCTGGCCCCTTTCTAAGAGAGCCAGGAGCCATAATTGACTCATGGGGGTACAAGAGGCTGGTTCCCTTGAGTCAAGGTAGTACTGCTTATTTGAAGCAAAATACATACCTTGTTTAGCATTTTCTCCTGTTTTGCTTTCCGTATTTCCTTTCTCATGAGAGCAGGCTACTAATAAATCACTTGAATAAGAGTCCTAGTCTCAGGCACTGCCCCTTGGGAACCTGACTTGAGTCAGGAGAACTGGCTTGGAGAGAGATAATATGGCATATGAGAACCCGGAAGCAGTAGCTGATGGTATGGATGGATGAGAAGGCTCAGAGCGAGTATATCAAGTGAGAAGAGGAATAAAGATAAACTTTGAAGAGCGTTGGGTTTGCATGGGAGTCCAGAAAAATCGTTTAGAGCAGAAGATAGTAAAAAAGGAGGAGAGAAGTGAGAAAGTAGTAGAAAACGGTGAGAGCCTATTTCAGGTCTCCTGAACGTCTCTGGAGTATGAGTGCCAGTTACTCCTTGCTGTCTTTCCATGCAGAAGTCAAGAGATTGGCAGTTATCATGGCGAGGGATGAAAAGAGGCTGTCAGATCTGGTGATTGGAAATTCGCTGGTATCCTGTGAAGGACTAGTTTCATATTTACTATGGAAACTCTGTATTTATGGATTGGTTGATATTTATGACACCACTTATGGGATTCTCTGCTCACGCGTGCTTTACAGCACTGTTCAACATATGCCATTTTTGCTAAACTCAGGTTGTTGGAGTAGGGGCCAAGCGGAAGAAGCTGAAAGATTCTGTGTCCTAGTGTGTTACTGAGCATGAAGATTGGGCCATGAGAAAACAATGAATTATTTCATAAGTGATGTTGCAAGAAGTGGCTGGCCATCTGTAAAACGAAGAAAAAGTGAGCTTTAAATTCATTTCTTATATATAAATAAGCTCCACATGGACCAGAGAATTAAGACTAAAAAATGAACTATGAAAGTCTCAGGGTAAAAAAAACAGCCAAACTTTTTATAGTATTAGTGTGGGGAGTGTCTATGCAAAACACAACTCAGAAACCGTAGATGAAAACAGTACATTAAAATCTAAAATTTCACAGGATAAAGGAAATAGTATTTATTAAGAGTTAAGATTTGGGAAAAAAAGAGTTAAGATTTGAATACTGTGTGTTTTACAAGTACCAGCTCATTTCTTCTTGTAAATAAATGCTATTGTTACCTTCATTCTCAGTTGAAGCAATAGAAGCCCAGAAAGATTAGGCAAATACTCAACATTACAAAATAATAAGGAGCAGAGTTTGAACTCAACCCAAGTGGTATACTTCCAGGGCCTGTATTTTGTATTTAAATTCTTATTTTGAAATAGTTTTGGATTTACAGTAAGTTGTGGAAATCGTACACTGGAGTTCTCGACATCCTTCTCCTGCACGTCCAGCTCCCTCTAATGTTGACATCTTCCATAGCCACAGGAAAATTTTCAACCCTGAGAAATTAATATTGTTATAATACTATTAGCTACAGACTTTAGTAGACTTTTCTCATTTTTTCAGTAAATAGCCTTTCTCTGTTTCAAGACCAGTCTGAGATCTGATGCTGCACTGAGCAGTGATATTTTCATAAATTTTTTCAACCTGTAACTTTTCTTCCGTTTTTCTTTATTTTTTTTTAATTTTTTTCCCGTCTTTCTTTATCTTTAATGACCGTGGCACTTCTGACCATTGCTGGTTAGATATTTTTTTTAAATACCCCTCAGTTTGGGTTTGTCTGATTTTTTTTTTATCATTTTATTTTTTAATTTATTTTTTCAGCGTAACAGTATTCATTCTTTTTGCACAACACCCAGTGCTCCATGCAAAACGTGCCCTCCCCATTACCCACCACCTGTTCCCCCAACCTCCCACCCTTGACCCTTCAAAACCCTCATGTTGCCCCAACCTCCCACCCCTGACCCTTCAAAACCCTCAGGTTGTTTTTCAGAGTCCATAGTCTCTTATGGTTCGCCTCCCCTCCCCAATGTCCATAGCCCGCTCCCCCTCTCCCAATCCCACCTCCCCCCAGCAACCCCCAGTTTGTTTTGTGAGATTAAGAGTCATTTATGGTTTGTCTCCCTCCCAATCCCATCTTGTTTCATTTATTCTTCTCCTTTCCCCCTACCCCCCCATGTTGCTTCTCCATGTCCTCATATCAGGGAGATCATATGATAGTTGTCTTTCTCCGATTGACTTATTTCACTAAGCATGATACACTCTAGTTCCATCCACGTCGTCGCAAATGGCAAGATTTCATTTCTTTTGATGGCTGCATAGTATTCCATTGTGTATATATACCACCTCTTCTTTATCCATTCATCTGTTGATGGACATCTAGGTTCTTTCCATAGTTTGGCTATTGTAGACATTGCTGCTCTAAACATTCGGGTACACGTGCCCCTTCAGATCACTATGTTTGTATCTTTAGGGTAAATACCCAGTAGTGCAATTGCTGGGTCATAGGGTAGTTCTATTTTCAACATTTTGAGGAACCTCCATGCTGTTTTCCAGAGTGGTTGCACCAGCTTGCATTCCCACCAACAGTGGAGGAGGGTTCCCCTTTCTCCACATCCTCTCCAGCATCTGTCATTTCCTGACTTGTTAATTTTAGCCATTCTGACTGGTGTGAGGTGATATCTCATCGTGGTTTTGATTTGTATTTCCCTGATGCCGAGTGACGTGGAGCACTTTTTCATGTGTCTGTTGGCCATCTGGATGTCTTCTTTGCAGAAATGTCTGTTCATGTCCTCTGCCCATTTCTTGATTGGATTGTTTGTTCTTTGGGTGTTGAGTTTGCTAAGTTCCTTATAGATTTTGGATACTAGCCCTTTATCTGATATGTCGTTTGCAAATATCTTCTCCCATTCTGTCACTGGTCTTTTGGTTTTGTTAACTGTTTCCTTTGCTGTGCAAAAGCTTTTGATCTTGATGAAATCCCAATAGTTCATTTTTGCCCTTGCTTCCCTTGCCTTTGCCGTTGTTCCTAGGAAGATGTTGCTACGGCTGAGGTCGAAGAGGTTGCTGCCTGCATTCTCCTCAAGGATTTTGATGGATTCCTTTCTCACATTGAGGTCCTTCATCCATTTGGAATCTATTTTCGTGTGTGGTGTAAGGAAGTGGTCCAATTTCATTTTTCTGCATGTGGCTGTCCAATTTTCCCAGCACCATTTATTGAAGAGGCTGTCTTTTTTTCCATTGGACATTCTTTCCTGCTTTGTCGAAGATTAGTTGACCATAGAGTTGAGGGTCGATTTCTGGGCTCTCTTTTCTG
Organism: Meles meles; assembly: GCF_922984935.1. Lineage (NCBI taxonomy): Eukaryota > Metazoa > Chordata > Mammalia > Carnivora > Mustelidae > Meles > Meles meles. The sequence continues at coordinate 113,528,104 of NC_060073.1, read as the reverse complement.
TTCCACTGATCTATGTGTCTGTTTTTGTGCCAGTACCATGCTGTCTTGATGATGACAGCTTTGTAATAGAGCTTGAAGTCCGGAATTGTGATGCCACCCACTTTGGCTTTGTTCTTCAATATTCCTTTGGCTATTCGAGGTCTTTTCTGGTTCCATATAAATTTTAGGATTATTTGTTCCATTTCTTTGAAAAAAATGGATGGTATTTTGATAGGGATTGCATTAAATGTGTAGATTGCTTTAGGTAGCATAGACATTTTCACAATATTTATTCTTCCAATCCAGGAGCATGGAACATTTTTCCATTTTTTTGTGTCTTCCTCAATTTCTTTCATGAGTACTTTATAATTTTCTGTGTATAGATTCTTAGCCTCTTTGGTTAGGTTTATTCCTAGGTATCTTATAGTTTTGGGTACAATTGTAAATGGGATTGACTCCTTAATTTCTCTTTCTTCCATCTTGTTGTTGGTGTACAGAAATGCAACTGATTTCTGTGCATTGATTTTATATCCTGACACTTTACTGAATTCCTGGACAAGTTCTAGCAGTATTGGAGTGGAGTCTTTTGGGTTTTCCACATATAGTATCATATCATCTGCGAAGAGTGACAGTTTGACTTCTTCTTTACCAATTTGGATGCCTTTAATTTCTTTTTGTTGTCTGATTGCTGAGGCTAGGACTTTTAATACTATGTTGAATAGCAGTGGTGATAATGGACATCCCTGCCGTGTTCCTGACCTTAACGGAAAAGCTTTCAGTTTTTCTCCATTGAGAATGATATTTGCGGTGGGTTTTTCATAGATGGCTTTGATAATATTGAGGTATGTGCCCTCTATCCCTACACTTTGAAGAGTTTTGATCAGGAAGGGATGCTGTACTTTGTCAAATGCTTTTTCAGCATCTATGGAGAGTATCATATGGTTCTTGTTCTTTCTTTTATTAATGTGTTCTATCACATTGATTGATTTGCGGATGTTGAACCAACCCTGCAGCCCTGGAATAAATCCCACTTGATCGTGGTGAATAATCCTTTTAATGTACTGTTGAATCCTATTGGCTAGTATTTTGGTGAGAACTTTTGCGTCTGTGTTCATCAAGGATATTGGTCTGTAGTTCTCTTTTTTGGTGGGATCCTTGTCTGGTTTTGGGATCAAGGTGATGCTGGCCTCATAAAATGAGTTTGGAAGTTTTCCTTCCATTTCTATTTTTTGGAACAGTTTCAGGAGAATAGGAATTAGTTCATCTTTAAATGTTTGGTAGAATTCCCCTGGGAAGCCATCTGGCCCTGGGCTTTTGTTTGTTTGGAGATTTTTGATGACTGTTTCAATCTCCTTACTGGTTATGGGCCTGTTCAGGTTTTCTATTTCTTCCTGGTTCAGTTGTGGTAGTTTATATGTCTCTAGGAATGCATCCATTTCTTCCAGATTGTCCAATTTGTTGGCGTAGAGTTGCTCATAGTATGTTCTTATAATTGTCTGTATTTCTTTGGTGTTAGTTGTGATCTCTCCTCTTTCATTCATGATTTTATTTATTTGGGTCCTTTCTCTTTTCTTTTTGATGAGTCTGGCCAGGGGTTTATCAATCTTATTGATTCTTTCAAAGAATCAGCTCCTAGTTTCATTGATTTTTTCTATTGTTTTTTTGGTTTCTATTTCATTGATTTCTGCTCTGATCTTTATGATATCTCTTCTCCTGCTGGGTTTAGGGTTTCTTTCTTGTTCTTTCTCCAGCTCCTTTACGCGTAGGGTTAGGTTGTGTACTTGAGACCTTTCTTGTTTCTTGAGAAAGGCTTGTACTGCTATATATTTTCCTCTCAGGACTGCCTTTGCTGTGTCCCACAGATTTTGAACTGTTGTGTTTTCATTATCATTTGTTTCCATGAATTTTTTCAATTCTTCTTTAATTTCCTGGTTAACCCATTCATTCTTTAGAAGGATGCTGTTTAGTCTCCATGTATTTGGGTTCTTTCCAGCTTTCCTCTTGTGATTGAGTTCTAGCTTCAGAGCATTGTGGTCTGAAAATATGCAGGGAATGATCCTAATCTTTTGATACCGGTTGAGACCTGATTTGTGACCCAGGATGTGATCTATTCTGGAGAAGGTTCCATGTGCACTAGAGAAGAATGTGTATTCTGTTGCTTTGGGATGAAATGTTCTGAATATATCTGTGATGTCCATCTGGTCCAGTGTGTCATTTAAGGCCTTTATTTCCTTGTTGATCTTTTGCTTGGATGATCTGTCCATTTCAGTGAGGGGAGTGTTAAAGTCCCCTACTATTATTGTATTATTATTGATGTGTTTCTTTGATTTTGTTATTAATTGGTTGATATAGTTGGCTGCTCCCACGTTAGGGGCATAGATATTGAAAATTGTTAGATCTTCTTGTTGGACAGACCCTTTGAGTAGGATATAGTGTCCTTCCTCATCTCTTATTATAGTCTTTGGCTTAAAATCGAATTGATCTGATATAAGGATTGCCACCCCAGCTTTCTTCTGATGCCCATCAGCATGGTAAATTGTTTTCCACCCCCTCACTTTAAATCTGGAGGTGTCTTCGTGTCTAAAATGAGTTTCTTGTAGGCAACATACTGATGGGTTTTGTTTTTTTATCCATTCTGATACCCTGTGTCTTTTGATTGGGGCATTTAGCCCATTAACATTCAGGGTAACTATTGAGAGATATGAATTTAGTGCCATTATTAGCCTGTAAGGTGACTGTTACTGTATATTGTCTCTGTACCTTTCTGATCTACTACTTTTAGGCTCTCTCTTTCTTAGAGGACCCCTTTCAATATTTCCTGGAGAGCTGGTTTGGTGTTTGCAAATTCTTTCAGTTTCTGTTTGTCCTGGAAGCTTTTTACCTCTCCTTCTATTTTCAATGATAGCCTAGCTGGATAAAGTATTCTTGGCTGCATGTTTTTCTTGTTTAGTGCTCTGAATATATCATGCCAGCTCTTTCTGGCCTGCCAGGTCTCTGTGGATAAGTCTGCCGCCAATCTAATATTTTTACCATTGTATGTTACAGACTTCTTTTCTCGGGCTGCTTTCAGGATTTTCTCTTTGTCACTAAGACTTGTCAATTTTACTATTAGGTGACGGGGTGTGGACCTATTCTTGTTGACTTTGAGGGGGGTTCTCTGCATCTCCTGGATTTTAATGCTTGTTCCCTTTGCCATATTAGGGAAATTCTCTCCAATGATTCTCTCCAATAGACCTTCTGCTCCCCTCTCTGTTTCTTCTTCTTCTGGAATCCCAATTATTCTAATGTTGTTTCGTCTTATGGTGTCACTCATCTCTCGAATTCTCCCTTCATGGTCCAGTAGCTGTTTGTCCCTCTTTTGCTCGGCTTCCTTATTCTCTGTCATTTGGTCTTCTATATCACTAATTCTTTCTTCTGCCTCATTGATCCTAGCAGTGAGAGCCTCCATTTTTGATTGCACCTCATTAATAGCTTTTTTGATTTCAACTTGGTTAGATTTTAGTTCTTTAATTTCTCCAGAAAGGGCTTTAATATCTCCAGAGAAGGTTTCTCTAATATCTTCCATGCCTTTTTCGAGCCCGGCTAGAATGTTCAGAATCGTCATTCTGAACTCTTGATCTGACATATTACCAATGTCTGTGTTGATTAGGTCCGTAGCCTTCGGTACTGTCTCTTGTTCTTTTGTTTGTGGTGATTTTTTCCGCCTTGTCATTTTGTCCAGATAAGAGGATATGAAGGAGCAAATAAACTACTAAAAGGGTGGCAAAGACCCCAGAAAAATGCGCTGTAACCGAATCAGAAGAGACCCCAAATTGTGGGGGGGAGAAAGGGGATAAAAACAGGTTCTGAAAAAAAAAGAAAAAAAAAAGAAAAAAATTTTAAAAAATAAAACAAATAAAAAAAATATAAAAAAGAAAGAAAAAATATATATATTTAGATGAACTAGTCAAAAAACGTTAAAAAAAGAAAAGGGTAAAAGTTTTTAAAAAATTTAGCAGAAGAAGAAAAAAGAAAAAAGAAAAAAAATTGAAAAAAGAAAAAAAAAATTGAAAAAAGAAAAAAAATTGAAGTAGCCGCAAGACTAAAGAATCATGGGGAGAAAGCCATGAGTTCCGTGCTTTGCTTTCTCCTCCTCTGGAATTGCTCTGCTGTCTTAGGAATTGAATCTGCTTTCTCCTTGATAGATGAACTTCGTCCTGGCTGGATATTTTGTTGATCTTCTGGGGGAGGGGCCTGTTGTAGTGACTCTCAAGTGTCTTTGCCCGAGGCGGGATTGCACCGCCCTTACCGGCGGCCGGACTAAGTATTCGGCTCGGGTTCGCTTTTGGGAGCTTCTGTTCCCTGAACGCTTTCCGTAGAGTTCTGGAGGACGGGAATGAAAATGGCGGCCTCCCAGTCTCCGGCCCGGAGGAGCCGAGAGCCTGGGGCCCCACTCCTCAGTGCGCCCCCAGAGGACAGCACCCAATCACTCCCGTATCCCCAGCCTCTAGCCGCGCTCCGAGCTCACCCAGCCCGCGACCAGTTCAAGGTAACCCCGAGCTGAGAGTTCAGTCCTCGGCTCTGTCTCTGCAGCCGGCTTCTCCGTTCTAATACCTGCGAGCTCTCTGACACTCCGACACCCTCGATCCTTCTGTGACCCTGCGGGGCCTGGGGCCATGCTGGCCCCACGTGGGCTTCACCCTGGTTTAGCCTCTGGAGCAATGTCCCTCAGTGGAACAGACTTTTAAAAGTCCTGATTTTGTGCTCCATTGCTCCGCCGCTTGCCGGGAGCCGGCCCCTCCCCCCGCGGTCTATCTTCCCGTCGTTTTAGATTCACTTCTCCGCCAGTCCTACCTTTCAGAAAGTGGTTGATTTTCTGATTCTAGAGTTGCTGTTCTTCTTCTCTTCACTCTCCCGTTGGATTTGTAGGTGTTTGCAATGTTTAGATAAGCTATCGAGCTGATCTCCTGTTACCTGATGTAGTCTCAGCCTGTACTTCTCCGCCATCTTAACTCCTCCTCCCTGTCTGATATTTTCTGAGGGTTAGATTGTGGCTCTCCATTTTTGGCAACACTGTCACGGAGGGGATGGGGTCTTCTGCGCGCATGGTATCATGGAGGGTGCGATGCCAGTCATCTTGGAGGTTAACCTTTGTCATTTGGCCAAGGTGGTGCCTGCCAGGTTTTGCCAGTGTAATATTAATATTAACTTTCCCCCTTTGAATTGATAAATCTTTTGGAGGAGACCCTGGACTCCACGCAAATATCCTGCTTCTCTTTCCTTGTTCACTTGCTAGTTTAGCATTTCTTTGTGGGTCTTCCTGCAGCATTAACTACTGTGGTTGCTCATTGGTAACATTCTATTCTTCCTGAATCTGTTAATTCAAATTCTCTTGTAGGGAAGAATTTCCCATTCTCTTTCTTATTTATTTTTTTAATCATTTATTTAAATTAAGATGGACTCATGGCTATTTTATTTTAGGGTTATAATCTAATACTGTAGTTATTTATTTTGTTCCCACTTTCGCCACTCAGAGCTCCTTTAGGTCAGTCTATATGCCCTTTTAAAGCTTTATTTCTTTGAGAGAGAGAGAGAGAGCATGAGTAGGGGGAGGAGCAGAGGGAGAGGGACAAGCGGACTCTGCACCTAGCACAGAGCCCAGTGAGGCAGGGCTGGATCCCAGGACTCTGAGATCATGACCCATGTGGAAATCAAGAGTCAGGCACACAACCCACTGAGCCACCCAGGTGCTCTGGCTTATATGCGCCTTTAAAATGCCCTGATCCTTGGCACTTGGGGAGCACAGTTGGTTGAGCCTCCAGTTCTTGGTTTCAGCTCAGGTCATGATCTCAGGGTCCTGGGATCCAGCCTGCATTGGCCTGTGCTCAGTATGAAGTCTTCTTGAAGATTTTCTCTGTGCCCCTCCCCAGCTCCCTACCACCTGCTCACCCTCTCTCTCTCAAATAAATAAATAAATCTTTACATAAAAAAATAAAATAACCTTATCCCTTTTCTTTCCTCTGTCCCTCCTTCCCCTCCCCACTTACTCCTCCCTCCCTCCCTTCCTTCCTCCCTTTCTTCCTTCCTCACTCCCTCTCCCTCCTCTCTTCCCTCCTTCCTTCCTTCCTCCCTCTCTCCCTCCCTCCCTTCTTCACTCCCTCTCTCCATCTTTTCCTCACTTCCTTGCTTCCTCCTGTCCTTCCTTAGCACTCGCACCACAACACGCTTGAGGATGAGCATGTTTTCCTTGCTTCATATGGAGAATCAACCACTTCCCAAAGCAGCTCTGGCTATTTTTACTGGAAAAGAATATTTAGAAACAAACTACTTGGGGGTTTTTCCCCTTCGTTTTTGAAGTTTATTTTTCACTGGATCTAGTATTCTAGGCTGTTTTCTTTTTCTGTCTTATGGAACATAATGCATGTTGTTCCACCATCTTCTGGTTTATATTGTTTTTGTTTAGAGAATAATGGTGGTTTTCTTTTATAAGTTCTCCTATACTGAGTGAATGTTTCTTTCTTTCTTTCTTTCTTTTTTTTTAATTTACAGCATAACAGTGTTCATTGTTTTGGCATCACACCCAGTGCTCCATGCAGTACGTGCCCTCCCTATTACTCACCACCTTTCTTAAGACTTTATTTGGCAGAGAGAGTTAAGAAGGTGGGGGAGGGGCAGAGTGAGCCTCAGAAGCTGATTCCCCGAAGAGCAGGGAGCCTGACACCGGGCTAGACCCCAGGACCCTGGGATCATGACCTGAGCTGAAGGCAGACGCTTAACCCACTGAGTGACCCGGCCAGCCTATTCTGGTTGCTTTTAAGATTGTCTACTTATCTTTGATTTTCAACAACTTGATTTTATATTCTGGTAAGGTTTTTTTTTATGTATATGTGACCAGTGATTGATTAGATTTTTATACATGTGATTTTATAGTTTCCATCAGTTTTAGAAAAATTTTGGGCATTCTTTTGTCAATTTTCTTTACACTTCATCTTCTGGTACTCCGGTGAATATGTATTAGACCCGTTGATATTGTCCCAGGAGCCACTGAGGCTCTTGCTTTCTTTTTTTCTTTCTTTCTTTTTCTTTTCTTTCCTTAACTGATTTTTCTCTATGCTTCAGTGTGAAGAGTTTCTACTGTGATTTGTTCAAGTTTATCAATATTTTATTCTGCATATTTGAACTTCTGTGGAATCCAGTGAATTTTTCCATTTCAGATATTATGTATCTTTTATCTTTAAAGGCTCCATTTGTTTTTTTAAAAAAACCTTATTTCCTCACTCTATGTATATGCATATGGATTTTCTTTTAATTAGTATCCATGTTCTTCCATATATTTTTTCTTTTCAGTCCTTGAGTGAATTATAATAGTATTTTCAGAGCCCTAGTTGGCTAATTCACATAATCTTTGTTATATATTGGTTCATGTTCCTTGATAGCTTCTGAGTAGATTTCTCTGCTTTCCTTGTGTGTCTGGTAAATTGTGATCGGATGCGTAATATTGTCAATATCATGTTATTCATATGTTGTTGTCTTCTTTTAAAGAATTTTAAGGCATGATTTGGTAAGTAATTTTCTCTTAAATTATATCAATCTGTTTTAGGACTTATAGACATCATTTTAATTTTTATTGCAGAATAAATAAAATTTACAGTTTTAACCTGCTTTTTAAATGAACACTCCAGTAGCATTAAGTATATTCACCCTTTACCACCATCACACTTGCCCGTCTGTGGATCCATACTGACATTCTGTGCTGTGGAACAGTAAGCCACCCAGTATCCCCTCCTCCGAACCCCTGGTAACCACTATTCCTCTGTCCATGTCTCTGCATTTGAATATGCTAGGCATCTCCTGTAAGTGCCGCCATACTGCTTTTGTTCTTCTGTCTGGCTTATTCACTAGCGTGATGTCTTCAGGGTTCACCCACAGTGTGGCATGTATCAGGATTTGATTTCTTTTCAAGCTTAATAAGATTCCATTGTGTGTATATGCCCATGTTTTGTTTGTCGTTTCATCTGTTGGTAGGCATTTGGGATGATTCCACCTTTTGGCTATTGGGAATAATGATGTTCTGAACATTATTGTACAAATCTCTGTTCAAATCCCTGGTCTTAATTATTTGGGGTATTTGGTAATACCCCAGTGTAATTGGTGGTTCATATGTTTAACTTTTTGGGGAATCACCCAACTATTTTCCAGTGGCTGCACCATTTTATATCTGTACTAGCAATGAATGTGTAAGCGTTCCAATTTCGCCACATCGTTGCCAACACTTATTTTCTGTTTTTTTTTTCAATAGCTATATCAATGTGTGCAAAATGGTCTCTCACTGTGGTTTTGATTTGCATTTCCCTAATGATTAGGGATGTTGAGCATATTTTAATATGCTTATTGGCCATTTGTATATATTTGGAAAAATGTCTATTCAAGCCGTCTGCCTATTTTTAAATTAGGTTGTTCATTTTGCTGCGTTTTGAACTGTAGGTGTACTTCGTGTGTTCTGGATATTAATGTGTTATTAGATATCTCATTTGCAAATATTTTACATCATTTGGGGGGATCCCTTTCACTTTCTCTTTAATGGCTTTGATGTACCACAGTTTTAATTTTGATGAAATGAAATTTATTTTCTCTTTTGTTGCCTCTACCTTTAATGTCATATCCAAGAATTCATTATTAAATCCAACATCATCGAAGCTTTTCTTCTGTTTTTTTTTTTTCCTAAAAGTTTTGCAGTTTTATCTCTTATATTTAGGTTTTTGATCAGTTTTGAATTAATTTTTGTATATGGTCTAATGGTCCAACTTCCTTCTTTGTATATGGATATCCAGTTTTTCCAGCCTCATTTGTTAAAAAGCCTTTCACCCCTATTGATGGTCTTGGCAATGTTGTCAAAAATGATTTGACCACATGTATGAGAATTTATTTCTGGGCTTTGTGTTTTGTTCCCTCAGTCTGTCCGTCTTTATGCCAGTACCACACTGTTTTGATTATTGTAGCTTTGTCGTTAAGTCTTGCAACTAGAAGTGTGAGACTTTCAACTTTGATATTCATTTCCAAGATAATTTGGGCTATTCAGGATCCCTTGTGATTCCACATAAGTTTTAAAATGGGTTTTTCTTACTTTTTTAAAAATGTCACTGGGATTCTGTTGGAGATCGAGTTGAATCTGCTGATCACTTTGGCCAGCATTGGTATCTTTCTTGATGGTAAGTCTTCTTACCTGTGAATACAGGATATCTTTCTTTTATTTATGTCTTCTTTAATTTCTTTCATCGGTGTTTTATAGTTTTCAGTGTGTAAGTCTTTTACACCCTTGGTCAAATTTATCCACAATTACTATTTTTTGATGTTTGTAAATGGGATCATTTTCTTAATTTCCTTTTCAATTGTACTCTATTACTCTATGGAAATGTAACTAATTTTTGCATGTTGATTTTGTATCCTACAACTATACTGAATTTATTAGTTCTGAGAGTTATTTTGTGGAATCTTTAGGCTTTTATCTGTATAAGATCAAGTTATCTGTGGACAGAGATAGTTTCCCTTCTTCCTTTCCAATTTGGATGCTGTTCATTTATTTTTTTATGCTGTGGGTTATTCATATAACTTCCTATTCAATAACAAAATTCAATAACAGCTTCCATTATGTTGAGGTAGTTTCTTCTATTCCTAGTTTGTTGTGTGTTTTATCTTCTTTTAAAAAGATGTTGGTTTTTTTGTTTTTTTTTTTGAGAGAGAGGGAGTGTATACATGCAAGTTGAGAGGGGAGGGGCAGAGGGAGAGGGAGAGAGAGAATCCCAAACAGGCTCCATGCCCTCACAACCCTGAGATCATGACCTGAGCTGAAATCAAGAGTTAGACACTTAACTGACTAAGCCACCCAGGTGCCCCAAGATGTTGGATTATTTTACATGCTTTTATGCATTAATTGAGATAGTCACGTACTTTCTTTTTTTCATTCTGTTAGTGTGGATATTATACTGACTAATTCTTAATATTGAACCATCCTTGGATATCAGAAATAAAATCCAACTTTGTATCATCCTTTTAATATCCTAGTGATTCAGGTTTCTTAGTATTTTGCTGAGGATTTGTTTGGTCAATATTTCCAAGGGTTATTGGTCTGTAGTTTTCTTTTCCTATAATGTCTGCATCTGGTTTTGCTACCAGAGAAATGCTAGCCAAATATAATGAGTTAGAAAGTATTCTTTTTTCAATTTTTTGGGAAGAGTTAGAGAAATATTAGTGTTATTCTTGAAATGTGTTGTAGAATTCATCAGTGAAGCCATCTGGTCCTGACTTTTTTCAGTGTTGGGTGATATTTGATGACTGATTCAATCTCCTTACTAATTACATGTTTATTCAAATTTTTCATTTCTCAGGATTCAGTCTTGGTAGTTTGTTTCTAGGAATTTCTCCATTTCATATAGGTTATCCAATTTGTTGGTGAACGTGTGCTCATGTGATTTTTTTCTGATCTTAGCAACTTTAATTTTCTTCCTTTTTTCCTAGTTAATCTAGATAAAGGATTGCCTATTTTATTGATCTTTTCAAAGAACAAACTTGGATTTGTTGATTATTTTTATATTGTTTTCCTATTCTCCATTCTATTTATCTCTGTTCTAATATTTCTTCTTTCTTTTCTTCTGCTAGTTTTGGGTTTAGTTTGTTATTCTTTTTCTAGTTAGATTGCTGATTTGACTTGAGGTTCTCTCTCTCTCTCTTTTTAATATAAGCATGGATAGCTATGATTTTCCCTTTATTCATTAATATATTTTTTAACATATTAAAAATGTCTGTTATCTTCTTTTAAAAATATATTTTATTTATTTGAGAAAGGAAGAGAGAGAGTGAGAGAGCACAAGGAAGGAGAGGGGCAGAAAGAGAAGGAGAAGCAGACTCCCCACTAAGCAGGGAGCCTCACGTGGGCCTTGATCCCAGGGCCTTGATACCATGACCTGAGCTGAGGCAGACACTGAACCAACTGAAATCACCCAGGTGCCCCATAAAAAAAGTCTGTTGTCTTAAATGTCTCTATCCATGTTGATCTACACTGATGCTTGAAATAATATGCACTGTATTAAAATTTACCTTTTATTTATTTTATTTTAATTCCATTGTAGTTAACGTATAGTGTTACTAGTTTCAAGTTTATAAATACCCATTTTACCACTACTTTTTCCCATAAGTTTTTGTATGATCTGTTTTCATTTTTATTTGTGTAAAGGTATTTTCTATTTTTCCTTGTGATTTCCTCTTTGACTCATTTGAGCTTCCATGTGTGTGTTTAATTTTCACATATTTGTGGATTTTTCTCATTTTCCTTCTGTTGATTGCTGGTTTCATTCCATTGTAATTGGAAAAGTTATTTTGTATGATTTCAGTCTCTTCAAGTTTATTAAGACTTGTTTTATGAACTAACATGTGATCTATCCTGAAGAACATTCCATGTGCACTTGAGAAAAACATATATTCTTCCCTTGTTGGATGGCATGTTCTGTATAGGTCTATATATCCATTTGGTTTAAAATGTTCAAGTCATCTCTTTCCTCATTGATTTTCCTTTTGGTTGTTGTATCCATTATTATAAGTAGATTATTAAAGACTCAAGCTATTCTTGTCAAGCTGTCAATTTCTCCATTCAATTTGCTTCACATGTTTGGGAGTTTTGATGTTTGGTGTTTATATGTTTATAGTTGTTTTACCTTATTGGTGAATCAATCCTTTTATCATTATAATAATGTTCTTTATCTTTTGTGATAGGTTTTGAATTTAAGTCTGTTTTGTTTGATATTAGTATAGTCATGCCAGATTTCCTTTGGTTTCTGTTTGCATGGAATGCATTTTTAGATCTAAAGCAAGTCTTTTGTAGACAATATATAAAGGAATTCATCACTATGAGATTTGTCATAGTCCTTCAAGTTGAAGTTAAAGGACACTAGATGTTAAATTGAAACCATATAAAGATATAAAAATATCTGGTAAAGAAAAAACAGGCAAATACAAAAATCAATATTGTAATTTTGGTTTATAATTCCACTTTTTATTTTCTACAAGATTTTAAAGACAAAGGCCTAAAATGTAGGTAAAAATCTACTTTACTGCATATGCAATGATAAGGATGTAGTTTGTGGAGTTAATAACAGGGGGGATGGGATAGATTTTGTATATGATGGAAGCTAAGTTTGTTTCAATTCAAAACAGATTATTATACTTTTAGATGTTATATGTAGTCCCCATGGTAACATGAAGAAAATATGAGCAGAATATACATAGGAGGAAATGATAAGAGAATCAAAATATGTCTCTAAATTATTTCATTAATTAATATAAAGAAAGGCAGTAATAGTGAAAATAAAAAAAAATCAATTAGACATGTGAGAAATAATGACATGGCAAATGAAAACCCTTTCCTTTCAGTAATTACTCTAAATATGATTAGATTAAACTCCATAATCATAAGACAGAGATTGGAAGAATAGGTTAAAAAGTCTTTTTTGCCCTTCTTTCTCTTCTAACGTATGGGACTCCTGTAATGTGTACATTAGCCAATTTGATGGTGTCCTTAAGCTCTGTTTACTTTTCTTCATTTTTCCCCCTATTCCTCAGACCTGGTAATTTCAAATGTTCTGTCTTCAAGCTTGCTAAATTTTCCCTCTGTCTGTTCAAATCTGCTGTTGAACCCCTTTAGTAGATTTTCGGTTCAGTTTTTGTATTTTTCGGCTCCAGGACTTCTGTTGGGTTTTTATATTTTCTCTTTGTTGATATCTTCATTTTATTCATGTCACTTTACTGATTTTCTTTAGTTCGTCATCCAGTTTTTTCCCTTTAGCTTTGTAGGCATAGTGAAAATAGCTTCTTAAAGTTCTTTCTTATAAGTCCTATACTTGTGCTTCTTCAGTGACAGTTTCTGCCAGTTTATTTTCTTCTTTTGAGTAAGCCTCAATTTTGTTTCTTTGTACATTTTATGATTTTTTTTTTTATTGTGCAAAAAGCAGTCCCCTTTCTCAGTCTTTATAGACTGGATTTGTACTGGGTAGTCACTAACTAAATAGTGAGATATGCTCTGAGCCTAGAGATCAGTTTAAGAGAAAAGCTTAAAGTCTTTTTAGGTCTTTTCTAGCATGTGTTTTACCTAAGCATATGTATGTCTTTTTCAATTGCCTAATATATAGGGCTACTCTTGAATTCTTAATTTCCCAAAGCACTTCACCTAACTCTTCCTTGGGTCTTTAGATGATCTATTGTAGGTCTCCACCAAGAATAGGCACCTGTGGGCCTGTGGTACCTCAGCAGTTTTCATGAACCAGACTGCCACTTCTCCCAAATTTGGTGAGACAGAGACATGGTCTCAGGCAACCCTCTGATGGGTTAGGCTGTTGCACATAAAATCAACTGTCCTCCCTCTGGTTTGAGAGAGAGAATTAGGAACTGGGATGCCACCTCCTCCGGACCAAGAGCACACTGTGCCAGAGTGTAGGTGGGACAAGGATGAGTAAAAATGCCACAACACTTCCTCCTGATTCTAAAGTAGCTTTTTCTGGATTGTGTGTTTGTTAGTTCCTGCAGAACTTTGACTGTTTCCCAGAGCTCCAGGTAAAGTTAATTTGGCCACTTTCTAGTTGTTTTTGTTGTTGTTTGTTTTTATTTTATTTTATTTTTAGATTATTTTTTAATGTTATGTTAGTCACCATACAGTACATCATTAGTTTTTGATGTAATGTTCCACGAGTCATTGTTTGCGTATAACACCCAGTGCTCCATGCAATCTGTGCCCTCCTTAATACCCGCCACCAGGCCAGCCCATCCCCCCCACCCCTCTCCCCTCTAAAACCCTCTGTTTGTTTCCTAGAGTCCATAGTCTCTCATGGTTTGTCTCCCCCTCTTCTTCCCCCCCTTCATTTTTTCCTTTTCCTAATGTCCTCCATGTTGTTTGTTTTTAGAAAGAATAAGAGCTCAAGCGGGGGTGGGAAGGGCAGAGGAGAGGGAGAAGCAGACTTCCCATTGAGCAGGAGCCCAATGTAGGGCTCTTTCCCAGTACCCTGGGATCATGACGGGAGCCAAAGGCAGACGGTTAACCAACTGAGCCACCCGTGTGCCCCCCTCTCGTTGTTTTTAAATATTTCTGTGGAAAATGAGGGCTTGAGGTATCCTAGTCCACCATTTTATTTGTACCATTTTTCTTGAGGACTGTTTGAGTTTTGTTTTGACAAGTTGTTTGATGATATCCAAGGTGTAATCATTTTGGGGTTATTTATTTTGTCCCTGATTGTTAAAAAATCTCTCCCTTCTGATTGGCTAAAACTAGCATGTCTGAAATCTCTGTGATTTGTGGAAATTGTTCAGTTTAGGATTTCTGGTGGATTTTTGCCCAATATTTTGTTTTTCTACGCACATCCTCATCTTTATATTCAGCAGTAGATTCAAGAGAAATGTTGTGCAGTTTTCTAGAGATATTTCTTTATGTAAATTGATCCTTTCCAATAACATATCTTTCAAATTTCAGCTACCAGGCCCCCTGGTCTCTAATCTTTGTCACCTCAACTCAGTGAGATCATCATTGGTTCTCCATCCTCGAACCATCGTTCAGAGACTAGCTCCAAGCAATCCAGAGCAAGCAATCCAAGCTCCAAGAAATACAGAGCTCACCTGTTTTTTTTTCTTTCATTGTTTACATTCCTTAACTGATTGCCTATTGTCCACTCTCAAAAAACAGCTGCTTCACATGCATTTTCCTGTTTTCTAGTTACATACAATAGGAAGGCAAATTAAGCAACACCTACTTGTTTATGGTTAGAGGGGAAGAGACCTACAAATGGCTTTTACTGCTGTAAATACATATTCCACTTCTTCATAATAAAAAAAGTAAGTTAAATTGTACGTTTATTACATTTACAATTCTGAAATTGAGACCTCTCTGTATGAGGTAGTGGTGGAACACAGTTTGACAATCTTCCCTTTCCACAGCGCCCAGAACATACTCACATGTAGTTAGCAGTCAATATGTATTTGTCAGAAAATCCTCTCAGCAGTCAGAAGACAGGTCTATGCAGAACACAGCTGCAGGAGAAGTAGATTTTGAGCCCAGATATGTCGAACCACCTCAGCTCCTTAGTCAGTTTGCTTCTGTTTTTAACTCTGCTGCAGCGGAGGTCCTGCATTGTGATTTGTTCTCTACTTGTTCATCCTTTAAGGCCTTTACTCTTGAATTGCCTTGGGGCACTCAGAAAAATTACAGCTTCACTGCTGTAGCTAATATGTCAGAGAAGGAGATGTAATTATTTCCTGCAGAAACTGGACTGTAAGTATAAAATATAAGAAAGGCTGGAGTGCATCTGGGGTTTGCCATCACCATTATCTTTGGTAACATAATGCTTATTAACTTCCCAAGGGGTATGTGTGTGTATAATAATTTTCATCACTCCTGGGGATGTCACAAGGCCCTGAGACGATGAAGGAATTGGTCTTGTGAGAAATATGGTTGTTGTATTTTTTAAATCATTTAAAGAATGTTTATATAGAGTAGTCCTGGCATTGGATTCCCATAGGTCTTCTCTTTCTGCCACTAATGTATCTGGAAAGATCTTACCACATTTCTGATATTAGCTCTGACCTCAGCACCTAAAGATGACTCTGTCTCCCTGATTGGTTGCTCACTTTTTGGAGATGGTGGATACAGGAAGTCATTGGAATTGTTGCTTGGAATTTAGATTTGGGGAAGATTTCACAACTTAGTTTAATCCATTTTAATTCTGTCGCCTTGGGAAAATTATCATTTCTCCCTGAGACTGTTTCTTCATTGGTAAAATGAGGGTAATAATTCCTTCTGTATAGAGCTGCTGTGAGGATTAAATGGAATAATTTATGTAAAGCTCTTAGCACAAAGTTTGGAATGTTATTAGAAACCAAATAATTTGAAATTATTATTATTAGTGGCAGCGAAGATGTATTACTAACTTTCAAGTAACAGTACAACAAATATTTTAGTCATAATTGCTGCTTCATTTTGGTTCCTATGAAGATATTTTTAGTTTTAAAGCCATTTTTTTTTCAAGCCAACAGATACCCAGCTATTCTCTGTTCAGAGGACCCCATAGCATTTGGCACTGGAAAGACCCCCCGGCAGGAGTCTCTGAAGTTACAGCCATCCCACAGTCCTGTTGCCACTTCTGTCTCCTCTCCTCCACCGCATTCCCCTGTCGCACGGGTCCACTGACGCAATCGCAAGTTCATCCTAGGGCTGAGGTTAGGATTTCAGGGGCGGCACTGCCAGAGAAGAGTTCAGACTCGTTTGTCACTGTCCCTCCACGTGGGACGCCATTCCAGTCACAAACCCGATCTGCATCTGCTGTGCAGGCAGATGGCAGTTGAGTGTTTTTACTCAAAATTACCGTCAGAATTGTTCTCTGCAGACACCACTGCTGAGCGTGCGGCCGCAGCCGAACAGTTCAGATTATTGGCTAGCCACAGGCTGCAAGGGTGTCGGTGAGGGTTCCTGGAAGCAGCCTGACTCTGTCTCCCCAGCGTGTGTTGAGGACAGTGAGGAGCCTTGCAGAGGACAGACAGTTCTCTCTCATTGGGATTAATGCCTCTGCTCTCCTGAGGGGTTTTAGGGAAATTCTAAGTTGGTTGGCGATTAAGATGTTTGCCCTTCAGCTTCTGTGGTAGGTTGTGGAAATTACAGGTGTTTTTTTCATTCCAAGGAATTGTTTTCTTTTTTTTTTTTTTTTTTAAATATTTTATTTATTTGACAGAGAGAAATCACAACTAGGCAGAGAGGCAGGCAGAGAGAGGAGGAAGCAGGCTCCCCGCGGAGCAGAGAGCCGGATGTGGGGCTCGATCCCAGGACCCTGGGATCATGACCCGAGCGGAAGGCAGAGGCTTTAACCCACTGAGCCACCCAGGCGCCCCAATTGTTTTCTTTATTTATGAAAACAACGCGTGATTATTGTAAAAAATTTACAAATATAGCACTTGAAAAAAAAAAGATGAATCCTCCTCCCCTCTCCCTACATGCGCACGCGCGTGCTTGCACACACACACACACACACACACACACACACCCATACACTCCTGTTATCCAAAGATACTCACACTTCGACTTTGGATTTTTTTCCTTCTAGACTTAAATTTTTTTTTTCTGAAACCAGATGTTTGTGGCAGACATATTTTGTCACCCACTGAGCCGCTGTTGGCCTTCCATTCTTGCTCTAAGAACCCCCAAATTGTTTGAGGGACACCGTGCTCAGTCTTAAGTGGTGAGTCATAATTGTGATAGATTTAGGCCATTTCTGACAATTCTTTTCCACTTTGCCAATGATTGAATTAAGGACGAACATGTGTCCTGGGGCAGTGAAATGCACAAGGATGTCTCCCAGGCATGGGGTTAGGGAAAGACGCTTCTCTCTGATAAAAAATTGGAACTACACAAAGAGAGTTTGGAATGTTGACTTTTAAAGACCTTCTGTCTGGATGATTAACAGCTACTTGTGTCCATAGAGCTATATGCCTTGGGAGGCAGGTCAGTACCCCTAGAATGATGGAGTGTAAGGTTGAAAAGAGCTGGGCGTTTGATGACGCGGCTGCAGAGCCGGCTACCCAAGCCGGCATCTTGTTAATAAACAATGGATGTCAAAATGGTGCAAACCAGTGTTAGTTTTCATTATTGTTATTGTTACGTGCTATTGAATATGTACTCTCTGATGCACAGTTTTTCTGAAAAACCATGCTGAACAAAACATCAGCTGTGAGGCTGAAGAAAGACTTGTTTTTTGAATCAGGGGAACAGCTGGAGTCTTCTGGATTCAGGGAGGTGTCCTAATCGAACCTTTAGACCCTACCTCTTGATTAAGTGTCATTTTAGCGAAGGAAAACAGTGGAGCTGAGGCTGCTCTGTCCTCACGTGGCTGTGTGTTTTTGGAGCACACATTCTTCATAAATTATTTGTATGACTGGCCTGCTTAGAATATATTTTGCAAAGTGTTTGAAGGTTGGCAAATGTGACGGTGGAAATTAGGCTGGCCACATTCCATTCTGGAATAGGTGAATCGCCATTTGTCTGCTCCTGGAAATGGCAGCAAACAATTCATCTGCTTTTGAACAGGTGTTGTAACATCCTGTTAGGAATGTTGCTCTGGCTACCGGTCCAGTCTTATCTGATTCTATGGGGCATGGGAGAAGTAAGACAGAAGAGAAGAATGATGACCTTTTTCTCTGTAGGAAAATAAAAGAGTGGAAAGTGTCCTACTCAGATGAGAATTTGATAACCTACAGCCTTCTGAACAGCTGTGTGTTGGGGCTGACCCTAGCTCCAGAGTGATAACAGCTACCACTTCGCTTACCAGCGTATGCCTGTTATTTTACAGTTCACTCTTTCCATTTAGTCCTTACAGGTAAAGGTCTCCAGCTGGTTTATAGGAGAGTGTTGGTGCTTTCCATGTAAACACGAGAAGGGGCCTCACATAGAATCTGCTCTACTTAACGTTTCTTCCCCATCATTCTCTCCTGCACTTCCTTAAGTATTTGTAAATCCCCTGGAATTCTGCTGGTTGACTACATGACCGATTCAGTTCTACTGATCTATTATTCTGAAAAGAGTCAGGAATCAATATGCAAAAATGAAACCTGATTCATACTATACACAAAAAGCCAATTTCCAAGTAAATTGTCTCAGTATGCAAAAGAAACATATGGGAGAACATCTTCATGGATTTGGGTATGGGAAGATTTTTGAAGAGGAAACGAAATGCACTAAATTGAAAGGCAATGATTATTAAATTGGACTATACTAATACCAAGAACCTCTGTTTCTCAAAAACACCATTAAGAGAGTATGGTAGACCTTCCGAAGTGTCATTTCGATTCCTCTCCAATGAAGAACTCATTGCCTCACCTCCTGGGAGTGTTGGCAGCCAGACAGCTGCTTACAGCTCGTTCAGGAATTGTCTCAGCCATGGAGATCTGCCTTGCCCAAGACAACACCTCTTTCTGGGGTGGCACATAGCCAGTGAGTGATGGATGTGTGCATACAGAGATCTGCCTATCTTCACCAAAGTCATGAGAACTCTGAAAGATATTCTCATTCTAAAACTTCCTCCAGAGTCAACCTAGCTTGTCATTGGTCCTTTATCACCAAGTGACTTCTGCCCAATCCTGATTTTAGCTTTTCCCTTCTATAGTTAGTAAGCCACTCAGTGGGGGAAACACCTTAATAAATATCCTATAGTCAGAGTCTGTCTGGGTAACCCAGTCTGTTTCAGAAAATAGAAAAAGCACAGAGTCAGAGAAAATATTTGCAATTCATGTAACTTAAAGGAGATCATAAGTGAAATTTATTAAGAAATTCAAGAAGTCATTAAGAAAAGGAACCCGTATAAAAATGGGCAATAAATTCAAGCAGTCTGTTCATAGAAGAGGATATCCAAAATGACCAATAAATCTGAGAAAAAGCATTCAACCTTATTAACAACAGGACAAATACAATTTAAAAAACACAGTGAAATACTACTACATGCTCACCAGAATGGGTAACATTAGAAAGGACTCTCAGTAGGAAGTATCGGAAGGAGCAGTAGGAACTGTTATACACTGCTGTTGCTAACATAGCATAATCACTTTGGAAACTAATGCAACAGATTGGTATTATCTAGTAAGGTTTATATGTATACACTATGATCAGCCATTCCCCTCCTAGATATGCCCCAGAAGAAATATGTGCATACGTTTGGAAGTCAAGATAATGGTTATCTTTCCAGTGTAGTAATAGGAATGAGGCATAAGCTGACAGTTGGGGTTCTGATGATGTCATATGCGGTAATTCATTGAGGTCTACATTTATGTCTTCTGTACTTTGCTGTATGTGTGTTAAATTCCACAATTAAAAAAGGTAAAAAGAATTCATCATGAAACCTAAAAAACTAGCTCTAGTAAGATTTTGATAGTGGAGTTATAAGAAGTTTTCTTTCCCCAGCATAACAAGAGCCAATCAAAGAAATAATGAGGACTATAGAGGCATAAGCTGTGTCCAGAATGTTGTCAGTATTGCAGAGGAACAACAGCTAGAAACATGTGATGATGTTATCAAGGCAAGATCTTTGTTTCCTAGAATTACATCAAGGTCATGCTACATCATTAAATTACAACAGGTTTCAGCATCTCAGATTATATGGTAGTGGAAAGAGGAGTGGTTCTATCACACCATTTCCATGGATAATTTATTTAACCTCTGAATCTTTGTATCCTTGTTGCTAAAATGTTAATAAGACTCATCTCATTGTGTTATTGTAAGGAATAAAGAAAATAGGCACATAAGCATCCGCACATCATAGATACCCAACAATAATAGTTTGTCACAACACCCCTTTCACGGTCTTCTTGCATTGTTGCCTTACTGTAGTGGGCATTCTGACACTGACAGTCCACCGTTTAGTCTCCTCCCGTCCTACCACGGAGTAATGATGTGGCTTTAGAAATATGTTCTGGTTCCAGGATTGGATTCTGATTAGTCGAAGATATTCACGTCTTTCCCATATTCTTCGCCAGTGATTGGTTCGAGAACCAAGGTTAAACTTTCTTGGGGAACTCCTTTCCCTAAGACTGTGAAAAATTCACTATGAGCGTGAAGATGACCCACAGCAGAAGGCATTCCTGAGAGAATTGTAGGGAGGCAAAGGTTAAGTCCTACTCCTAACACACCTGAAGGAGCCCCCTAGTGCTCAACTTCTGGTTATATTAACAAATAAAATTTTATTTTTCTTAAAGCCTGTATAGATTGGGTTTCTATTACAGTCAAACCGTTCTAACATGCTCAGACTGATTTATGAAAAAAATTGTTAGATCTTCTTTATAAGAAATGTTTTTCACATCCTGTATCTTTATAGCTGATTTGGGACCCTAAGGGGAATGCAGTCTAATTATCCTAGGAGCTGCATGCCTAGTAAATACTGCTTAATTGAAGTCAGGCTGTTCTGATCTGTTTCAAGTCCCTTTTCTAACACATATTAGCAATACCTCTTCACAAAATCCCAAGTTTGATTAGAAATCCCTGAATGAGGCTCTGGCCTTCCCAACACAAAATAAGTAAGGTCCTGCTCCCTTCATCCTTTCTAGTAACTTCTCCCTCGGTGTCTCTTTCTCTCTCTCACTCCTTTCTCTCCGGTCGGGTTGTGAGTCTCCCTCTGTTTTTGCAACTCTGTCTTTCTGCCTCTATCCATCTCTTTCTGTTGTCTTTCCTGGTCTCTTTTTCCTGTGTTGCCAGCACAGGGAGACTGCTTTTCTTGTCCAGAGTAGAATAATTGCTAGAATAGTAAGTGGCTGACGTGTGTTTCTGACTATTCTCTTTTCTAACCTGAAGGACCGTGGGAGGGATGGTGTGGAACATGTCGAGTGCCGGGAACGCAGCAGGCACTCACCATGGTTCTTCTCTCTTGAATCCTCTTCTTGGGAACAGCCAAAAGGATGTGCCGTGTTTTCTCTCCCCTTTGAATAACTTGTCATTCTAAAGTGTCGGGGATCCGTGACTGAGTAGACCTGATACTTCATTCCTCAGTTATTGGGAACTCTCAGAGGGCTTGGCTGCCCTCCCTTCTAAAGGTACTTCTCATTTCCACTGATTAACTTATTTTTCTTTTTTCCTGCGATGTGAAGGAGAACAGTGGAAGTCAACAGAACATGGTCATAGGAGCAATATACTCATGTGTTTCCTCTGTCCAAGTGGTTTGTGGAATATTGCCACAAAAATACTCAGTTTTCCTGCTGTTTATCTTGTCCTCAAAGTTCTGTCTCCACCATTTGCTTCCATACCCAGGTCCTGCATTTTGTGAAAAGAATTTGTCATCTTGACTTAGAAGCCTTTTCTTAAACCCACCTTTAACCCACTCTGTTTCTTTTAGCTACTGTATAGCCCCTACTTATGAATTCTAGTCAGGGTTGAATGCTAGTCATGCTTTCTGTCCAGTCAAATCTTGGGAACACTTGAAATATTTTTATTCTTAGATAAAGTATCAAATATAGTTGATAGATGTAGTCTCTTAGTCTGTGCAGTGGTAATTAGGACAGTTCATTGACTAAATATATATGTGTGTGATTACATTTGTATAAACATGTATATGTGTATATATTTATCCATATTTAAATAAGTTCATCTCCTACTGTGTGCTGGCACGAGGTGCTGGGACACCATCGTGAATATGGTCAACCTAGTCTTTTCAGCCTTGTGTCACCCCTGTACTGGGTTGTTGAATAGTGTCCCTCCACCTCCTCCAAATCTGGAACCTAGAACCTGTAAGTGGTGGATGTGGGGTCATTGCATGTGTACTTGAATTAAGACGAGGCCGTTCTAGATTAGGGAAGGCTCCAAATCTAATATTACAGGTGTCCTTACATGAAGAGAGAAATGTAGACGCACTGAAACACACGAGAGGGGACACCAAGCAAAGATGGACAGAGAAGGAGGCCATGTGAAGTCAGGAGCAGAAATCAGAGTTATGGGTCCCCAAGTCAAGGGATCCCAAAGATTCAGCAACTACAGAAGCCAGGATGGCAGCGGGGACCAGATTCTCCCTCAGATCCTCTGGTGGAAACCTACCACAGCGACACCTTGATCACAGACTTGTAGCCTCCAGAACTGCATAGTCCTATAGTTTTAATCTACCCAGTTTATGGTTATTTGTCACAGCAGCCCCTAGGAAACTAATTAGTTATATAGTCCTTCCAGAGCTTTTTTTCTTTTCTTCTAATTTTTTTTTTTTTTTTTTTTTTTTTTAATGAGAGGAGGTCTTTTCTCTGCTGCGTCCCCTCTATAGTATTACACTGGCATTTATCTTCATCTCTCTTGGACATTTGTTTTAGATCTTCAGGATTAGGATTGTAATTGTTTTTTCTTGTTTTTCATGGGACGTGTCCTTTGCCTGCCAGTAGACTTTGATTTGGGCACCATAAATCACTGTCTGGAAACTTGTTTTTTGATGCCATCTATTTAATCAGCAACAACCATTTCCATATCTCGCCTCCCCAACCTAAAGTCTGACCTTCAACAGGAAGAAAATAATGTACATTATCCTTTCTGTCGTTCAGTGATGTACTCGTTGCCTGTGTCCCCTTGACAAATGTCATCCCATTTACTGTTTACTGCAGTTTGACTTGTACCCTCCGTGTTACTTTTGTCCTTCTGGAGAAAATGTGTGTGTACTGAGGGTGGGAAATACTGTTTTCTCATTTTCTTTCTCCTTTTTCCCCCTTTCAGAATGTTGAACACTGAGATGAGCAAAAAGCCAGCATTTACGACTTGGTTGACTGATTTGCTTTGACTCCTATATTTTCCCAGGGAACTTTTGGGCCAAGGACAGATCTTCTGAAGCTGCTGGGATCAGTGTACCAGGCTTCACTGTTAGTAAAAATACCGAAATACTAATTTCTGTCAAGTGCTTTGCCATGTGCCCTGGAAGGTGGGGCCAGCTTCCAGACATGCCCTTCCAACTACTGTCATCTACCCATCTTACACCTCCGCCATCTTACCGCATTCCCTGCACTGTTATAAACACTCCTCCTGGAGCATGGTCTTCTTGGCAGCTTGGAGGGAGTCTTACAAAAAGTAATCAGTGAACATGCTCTGTTCTCCACCTTCACGTTCTCCACTTCCATCAGACTTTTTCTCCATGCAATTAATCCAAGCCATGTATTCACTTTGGAGGTTTTCCCATCTGTCTTACACACACCGATCAATGGATTTCAACCTACAGTTATTTCAGAGCTTTTACATGTGTCCAGGATAAAGCCCAAGTACCAGAGACTCTTCTTTTATACATCAATCTGAACAAGGACCAGTCGTTACAAAGCATTGTGTTTACCTCCCTTGGAAGGCTGTGGGTTCTCCTTACAGTCATGACTCCCTGTGCATTGTGATTATGATGATGAAACTCTGTCACCTTCCCTCCTGCTGTCCTCTGAAATGACCTTAAACTATACCTATACACCATGCAATGCTAAAAACTCATCATCTGTTCAGTCCAGTGTTGATCTAGCACAATATTTGTGTGATGTGGTTATTTGGTTTATTATTTTATTTTGTAGATGAAAGGATCTTTGGGGATAGATACTGTACTTGTTTTATTGGGCTTGGACTATGTCTCTCCCCTGGATAATTTTAATTGAGGGTGATCTATCTGTTCCAAATACATTCTTGACATGGGTCCACAAAGAAGGTAATGGACTTTTTTTTTTTTTTTTGTAATTGATTTTTAAAAAGACAACATCACAACATATATATATATATATATATATATATATATATACACACACACACACATATGAACATGCTTCTCTTTCATTTTCTCAAGATTGTATAAAAATGGATGGCAGTTTAAAGGATGATTTGAGAGTCTGAGGTATAGGTGTAGTAGGTTAGTGAGAGATCAGATTGAAATACTGGATTGGGGCAGTTTAGAGAGAGGTCTTGATTCTTATGCACAGGAGTTTAGACATCATGTCATAGATGTTGGGAACAGGTTCAGGTCTTTGAAGAAAGAAGTGACGTACTTGGAATGATGATCTTTGAGTGCATCAGTCATGCATCCAAGTGCGGGTTGGACTGGAGAAGGGCTCAGTGTGCAGGTGAAAGGCAATGAGGTCCTGCTGCTCTAGACACTTCTCTGAATTGCTGAGCTGAGCAAACATGACCAAGAGTTACATTGTTGCAGACCTTTCCACCTAAGGGTTCTTGTTATTATTCCAGAACCCAGAAATATTATCTAGCTGCCTGCAGACTGAAACCTAAAACTGTGTTGGGTTTCCATTTACCCATGGAAAATTGGGGAGCTAACGGTGATGAATTAAGAGTAAGTTGCTGGTGACCCAGGGAACATGCCTGGGAATTCTGCTCTGCAGTGATTAGCCTTCTGTGGTATACCTCTTGCATGCCTATTTCTGTCTCTCCTGACACCTCCACAGGTCTGAAATACACATTTAATAACTAGGGCTTCACATAACCAGACAGTCGCAGAAGGGAGACTTCGAAAGGGAGGATGCCCCCGAGAATGGGCATTTGATGACACATGAACAAGTGAGGAACAGCGGAGGTCCTCGTTTTCTCGCGGTGGGGAGGCTATCCGAAGATGCAGGAGTGCACGGACAAACAGGCCTCGGGGAGCTGGACAGGAGAGCACTGGCTTTTACCTGAGTCTTGGGCTCTTAGAAAATAGTGTTCGGTAAGAGATCTTCCCCCATTCTCTTCTAATTAGGGCATTAGTTTTTGCAGAGAGCTTTTCTTCCTTCTATGACTTCGATAAGACTGACATACGCTTCTCTTGGTTGCCTTTGACAAGGTCAGACTCACACCCTCCAACCTACCATTCTTTACCTCATAAGTGATTAGTGGTCTTGTTTGTGCCCCTCTGCCAGACTGTGTAGTGAGAAGAGCATCTTTTGGCCTAAATACATCTACATTCGAGTGTTACTAAATATCGGTCTTGGGCAACTAACTTAACCCCATAATCTTCAAGTGTATTCAGCTAAAAAAGGGCAGTCATAGCCACCTCACCACGCTTTTATGAGGATTAGAGAAAACACAGTGTGTGCCTCACAGTGCCTGCAACATGGTAGGTCGTCAGGAACTGGTAGTAGCTCTTACTAACACTGAGGCATCAGTATTAATATGCTCTGATAGATACTTTGAGGAAATCTCCATCTTGCCAGAATTTACTTCAAAAAAGAAAGGAAAACTTGCTACCTTTTCTTTTGACTGGACTTAGTTTAGCTTTTCTCCTTCCCCAGGCCCTTGAACTCTGACCCACCGTCAACTTGAGCCAGCCTGGACGCTCCTCCTTATTGTCCTGAACATAGACTGCCTGTAGGGGAAATACTTGCTGGTCAGCAGTACCAGCAATCCAGCCCTTCTTTCCAGTTGCTCATATCCTGTTCTCTCTTGCCTTGTGCACTTCTCTTTATAAAATAATAGCCTTTGTCTGCCTGGCTTTGAGACACTTGCAGAATCTTATGGTCAGAACCTTCTCTGTTGCTATAGTCTCCCTGTTTTAACAGTCCCTTCCCTCCCTCTTGCAATCATCCTTCCAGATAAAGTCTCTCTTCATCTGAGTCCAGACTTGTTTTTTCTTTGACAAGTGGGATATGGAGAAACTCCTGAGAAGAGCCTGGAAAAGGGCTTCTGCTGACAACCTTATTCCTCTCCTTCTGGAAATCCCAACAACAAAAAGGAAATCCACAGTGATGACTGGGTTTTGAACAACCTATTGTTTTCCTAGAATCTTCTAACTAGAATGGATCTTGGGGATTAACCCCAGTTTGCAAATAAGGAAGCCATGGCCCCATGTGTCAGTTTTCTAGTCTTCTAACAAGCCACTCGAAACTTAGTAGCATAACGTAGTCATCACTTACTTAGCTCAGGATTGTGCTGGTTGGTTACCTAGGCTGGTTCTAGCTTTTCTGGGCTGGTTCACTTGCACGGGTCTGTGGTCAGCCCCTGGGTCAGCTGGGGCCTGGCTGGTTTGGGAGAACCTTGACTGAGACAGCTCACCTCTGTTCCGCATGGCATCTCCTCTCCTAGCAGCCTGGCTAGCCTAGTTCATAGGGTTCCAGGGCCGGGTTCCAAGAGACTGAGTGGAAGGGTTTGAAAGCGTGTGAGGCCTCCTAAGCCCTGGATTCAGCAGTGGCTTGACATTGCTTCTGGTGCATTCCATCGATCAAAACAAGTCACAAGGGTGGCCCGTGTTCAGGAGGTGGAGAAACAGATTTCATGGCCTGATGGGGGGCACTGCAAAGAGTTATGGCCATTTTCACAATCTATAAAATCCCATGAGGTTAAATAGTTGGCCCAAATTCAGTTCACCCAGTCAGCGGCCAAGCTGGTGCTGAAAGTACTGGCATGCGTCTTAGTTCAGTACAGTTTGCTGGTCTCAGCTTTGAAGTTTCCAGATGACACTGTTCTGATTATGCCTCTTGAACTAGAAGGAAGAGGGAGACCATCTCTTTTCAAAGGTTTTACCATGGAAGGCGCATGGACAGAGGGAGACTGAGCGTCACTATTCTGGCTGAGTGTGCATGGGGCGGACTGGCGGGGAAGAGGGGTGGGAGCGCTCACTCAGTCGGTGCTCTGCCCCAAAGCCACAGGCTCTTAGATGGGGATGGTTTTTTTTTTGCCTGAAGAAAGGATTTCCTTTAACTAATTTCTACAAAGGCACTGCAACTCAGTAAGCCCTAGGGGATGGCTGTCTCTAATCCTCTCAAAGCTCCCTGTGAGCAGGCTTTGGCTTTGGACAGACAGCTCTCAGGATTGCTGAGAAGCTGGATATAAAGGTGACTGTCCCAAGGTCTTCTCCCAAATCGACCATTTTGATGGACAGACCCGAGATGTTAACATTTGGAAAACAAGCATAGGTTCAGAGAAATAACTGATGGTAAGAGGCAAATCCAATTTCCAAAGCCTATAAAGGAATTTCAGGAACAGGAAAGGTCCTCCTCAGTGTTTTTGGTTCATCCCACACTTGGCTTCCTGTTCCTCTTACCACTTTCCTCCAGCCCCAAACCTCTCTAGAAATAGCAGTTCTGTAGGTGTTGTCGACCACATTGGTTGGAGCTTTGTCTCAGTCACCTACCCAGCAACTCATTCCTTATGTTCACTGATTTCTGTGGGCTGTTGTTTTGAATTTCCTCTCTGCACGTGGTCTGTTCCCCTATGAAATCTGATCTCTTCTGCGACTCCAGAGGAAAATGATGTCTTTGCAGGAGATTGATGATAAGAATAAAGTGAATGAGGGCGCCTGGGTGGCTCAGGTGGTTAAGCAACTGCCTTCAGCTCAGGTCATGATCCTGGAGTCCTAGGATCGACTCTCCCATTGGGCTCTCTGCTCAGCGGGGAGTCTGCTTCTCCCTCTGACCCTCTCCCCTCCATACTCTCTCTCTCTCATTCTCATTCTCAAATAAATAAAATCTTAAAAGAAGTAAAGTGAATGATGTCTTCTCAAACTGGAAGATCTTCTTTAAAAAAAAAAAAAAAAAAATCCGTAAGTGTTTTCAGGCGATTGGTCTGTGCTACCAAAATGTGCTCTGTGTGACCGTCACCCCAGGACGTGGCTCCTGCAGTTAGCTGAGTTTGGGAGACACTCCATTTTTATTCTTCTCTTAGAGGGTCACGTGTACAATGGTATCTTAGAGGAAGGTCCTCCAGGAACAAACCCGATTTACCATTTTTAAAAATGTTCTGAACTGTCTTTGCATATGAAGACCCTCACTCCTCACAGCTGCCGACCACCTGGTGGATCTTGCATTCTGTGGACACACCAGCAAATGTTGCTCTAGCTGATAGTAGAGCACACAGAGACAGGGGCATGGCAGGAACTAGGTCGGACTAAGGACCACGTGGCCTGAATTCTGACCACATCTCACTGCTGGCCATCTTTGTGACCTAGGGGGGACCAGTCACTCAGCTTCTCTAACTTCAGTATTACCTCCTTCATGAAGCCTTCCCTGATCACCCTTGGCTTCTTATATTTCTGAAATTCTCTTGCATTCCTATTGTGCTACTCATCTCACCGTTGTCTTTCCCGCAAAGACTTACTGCATCCCCTGGCTTTACTCTGGCCCCTCTCTCCTGTCAGCTTTTGCAGAATTCTAACTGGATCCTTGCTTCTGTTGTGCAACGTTGACCCCCCACACCACGTCTAGGTCACCTTTACTCTGGCACTGGAAGGACAATTCTAAAACAGAAACTCACATATATAACTCTTCTACTTTAACAATCTTTTGTAAATCCTTGTTGCCTGCAAGATAAATTCAAATCTGTTATTCTGTTATACAAAGCATACACCAAACTGGCCCAATTGAACTTTCCTGCTTGACTGCTTACTACTCCTGACCAAACACCGGGTAGTCTACCTACCCTGGACTCTGTTGTTTCCTGAATGGGTAAGCATGCAGACATGGGACTTTCTGCTTAGAATCTCCTTATCATCCTTCAAGGTCAGTCTAAGTATCACTCCCCTGAGCAGCATGCTCTCTCTTTGATGTTCATATAACCTTCTGTGTTTACCCATGTAATTCAGCAGTTAATCGCATTATAGGTGGACAGGGGTCTGTATTAATACTATGAGCTCTTTGATTGCAAAGTCTGTATCACAGGCTTCATGGCGTCTCAGTCCGTAGCACAGCATCAACCATATTGAAAGTATTCGTTAAGTCTGTGTGAACAGAGTAAAAGTGAACCAGCCCCTTCCAGCTCATGGTGATCTAGTAAGGGGATGGCCTGTATATGGCTCTCCGTCTCTAACAGTCTCCCCTTTCAAACTCATGGTAGTCATTGCTAATCAAAAATGACACTTTTCCCACTGAACCCAGGTGTATTTTGGAGCCCGTATCATCACATTGCTCTAGAAAGTCACTATTGATTGGTTAGAGTCGGCACTTAGCTTGAAATCTGTTTTCCAACCTTGACATATTTGGTCTCAAATAAGAGATTTGGTCTCAAATAAGAAGAGAGACGTAATGAGTTGTCTAAGAGGTCACCCAGCAAATGAATATCAAACTTGAATCCAGCCGCCTTTATCATTGCCCTCGCATTCTTCCCGCTATATCGAGATGCCCACTTCTTGAATTTTTATTTTATCCCTGTACTTCCTGGGCTCTTTAGTAGGTTCGCCACCCTCTGACGGGGGAGAACTAAGGGTTATGCATTTGGGCCTGCCTCCTGTGGTCTTGCACATTGTAGGAGCTCCGTGTGTATTTGCAGGAGCTGAACCGAGAGACGCGCCTTCTCTGTGCTTCTTGGATCTGCCAACCACTTTGAAGCATTGGCTTTGGCATCACAATGACTCTGCACTTAGGAAATTGCCAGACTTTTTGTGAACACTCCGTTTGCAATCACGGTTTCACCCCATACCCCCGCCCCAAACTCAGGAGGCTGTAGTAACACCTTAGTCGTCACCGCGGGGGAAAATAAAACACATTTGTAAATCATGCAACACATCGAGCGCACCCAGTCTTCCCTTCCCCATATGGGACTTGTGAACATACATTTAAATAGACAAAAAAATAATCTTTACCCTTTATATCCCTTTTTTGGTGTGTGTTTAGAATCAATGATAGATTTTCTTTTTCCTACAGCAGCTGCTTACACGTAGCTGTGAATCAGGAAGGCGCTGGGAAGTGTGATTATCCGAGGGCTGCTGATGTGGCTCTCTGCTTCGGATTATCCTTCTCTTGCCCCGACTGGGACGTATCAACATGCTGAAACGTCTAGCCCCGGAGTCATTTTTCAGGCCAGTGCTGTTTCCAGAAGGCAATTGCGAGAATACCACGAATGCCCATGAAGATTTCAGTACGGAAATATTTGAACCAGCCAATTTTCCTTAGAAGGATAAGAGTGTGGGTCCCTGGGCAGACAAGGTCTTCCAGTTTTTCAAAAATTGTTCAAGAATCAGAGAGCAGGGAAGTCTAAAGGTTGGGCGTTTCCTGTGGATGGACTTTGCAGGCACCCACAGGACAGCACATGGGCAGTGGGTAGCTATAATAGTAGGGTATTGCGTGGGGGACCCCAACACAGATGCAGAGATGCAGAAAACAATGGAAAAAAGGCTTGGTCTCAGGGCACCTGGCCGGTCCAGTTAGTTAAGCATCTCATTCTTGGTTTTGGCTCAGGTTGTGAGCTCAGGGTTATGAAGTTGAGCCCCGCATGGGACTCACAGGAGAGTTTGCTGGAGATCCTCTCTCCCTCTCCCTCTGCCTTTCCTGTTCTCTTTCTCTGTCTCTCTCTTAAATAAATAAATAAATAAATACAAACAAACTCGGGGGGAAAGGGATTGGTCTGAAATTTAGCTCATGGATTTGATGACTAAATGGCTAGCAGTTTGGGGAGTTATGGTATTCTTTGGGTGATACACTTTTTACCATTTTTGTTTGGATTTATACAGAAACTTCTACCACTGACAGTTTGGCTCTTCTGTTTATCACCCACAATATTGTAGTTGCTACTGTGGGTTTGCTGCCTTCTGGTGCCCCCAGCTTGGTTCCACTCTGTACTACCTTCAGGGTTAGCATTCTAAATACAGACCTGATCAGGACACTTGGGTGGCTCAGTCCGCTCAGTGTCTGCCTTTGGCTTAGGTCCAGGGTCCTGGGATTGAGTCCCGCTTTGGGCTCCTTGCTCAGTGGGGAATCTGCTTCTCCCTCTGCCTGCCACTCTCCCTGCTTGCTTAGTCTCTCTCTCTTTGACAAATAAATAAATAAAATATTTAAAAAACTAAAATACAGACCTGATCACCATTCACTTTGCTATCTTTCTGTTCCCTCTCCCTGGTGGGTTCCCCATCCGCTTTGCCCGCTCCGTTCCGTCCACACTCCAGGCCCCACATGAATGTTACTTTCCCAGTGAAGAGTCCCATATCCACCAGACTGTTAAATGCTATCTTTTCTGTGCTCCAGTTGCATTTTTCTGGCAGTAATTTTGTGGCATCACCACGTGGCATCCTTTTCAGTGGTCCATCAATCTGTTTTTCCCCATCCAAATTATAGACTCCTATTTTCCATTTTCTATAGACTTTTGGATGCCTGGACCTTAGCACAATGCCTGACACATAGTGTGACTTTGTTAAGGGGTTTTGGAACTGAACTGAATGCAAAGCATTTGAGGATTCATAAAACAGAGCAACTTGCAATTAAAAAAAAAAGAACTCCACATTTTGGGGGATTCTCAAGAGTCGGAAGCACATCTTTCACATGTAACGTATTCATCTATCTCATTTGGGCATTTAAAAATCTTTTTCAGCTAGCTAGAGGAAAATTGAATCTGTTTACACTGAATTCTTTCTCTCTTGCTTTTTCTCGTTAGATCACTTTGGCTTACTTTTATAGAGGTCGTTACTCCCCCTCTTCCTAACAAGTTCAATCTATGTTCCTTCCCCTTCCTCCTCCACCTTCTCTCTCCCTCTCCCCTTCATCAGTGTTGTTGCTGTCATCAGTCATCATCACCATCGTCCTCTCCCGTTGCCCTTATTCTGTGTGCCAGGCACTTTACAGACACCAGCTCACTCTTAGTCCTGCCAGCGTTTTGCTGCAAAGGTCTCATTTTCTTTTTTTGAAGATAAAGAAACTGGCATTCGGGAGGCTTAGAAACTTGCAGAGTCTCACAGAGCTGGGATTTAATGCTAGGACTCCTCCCAACCCCATTATTATAAAAGAACAAAGCTAGGATTTTAAATTCTGCTCTTTTACTTCTGAAAGTGGATTCCTTTTGCTGCTTAATACCTGTGCATCGTTTGGGCAGTTCTTCACCCACTTGGACAAACCTGCTGCGGAGTCCAACTTAAGTTGCCAGGCTGGGTGGACCTCACTGCTGCAGGGATGGGTCTGTGCTGGCTGCAGGGCTTGAGAGTCCCAGCCCCACATCCGCGTCCAGAGCCGCTGCCTATTCGGGACTCACCGTGTGGGTGGTGCTTCCAGACACAGATTTTTCTCTTCACTTCGCTGGTTTGTTCCTCCTGTTCCCTTATTTTAGATCCAAATGTTTTCTTCTGGAAATATTCTGTTTCATTGTGGTCTAGTTTCCCCAGTGCAATAGCAAATGAATTTTTGTGGATTTCCGGACAATTAGATTTGAAACAACAGCACCGAAACAAAACAAAACAAGAAACCCCAAAACAAAACACTAGTTTATGTCCCTAAGGAAGCTAATTCTTCAACTCGAATAGATTGCCAGGGACCCTTAATCCAGGGATTCGGGCACACATACCAAAAGTGGGTTATAGATGATTCTCTAAGTGGGAAACATCCCAAATGAAGCTCAACAATTTTCCTTCTAACTTGTTAAATTCTGAAGTATCACTGACCCAGATAATGCTAACAGATGGCCTGAGAGCTAACTTAAGACTCAGTGTGGCCGTCCTCGCAGCCTCGTCTGAGCTCACGGATACTCTTAAAGAAGGCTACTGGCACTGAGAAACAGCACTCTCTCTCCTCCCAGAGGGCATGCGGTGTAGACAGTGTGATGACTGATGCCCCTTCTCTCTGTTGACATTTTGTCCCCCGGGCTTCACTAGCCCCAAACTCTGAATGTTCATCCAAAGGCCGCCGCTCTTAAATTGCTGTTCCGTTGCCTTGATTTCTTTTTCAGAGGTGGGCACTTCTGCCGGGAGACGTCCCTGGTGCCAGCATTCTTTCCGTCCGACCTGCCATCTGCTCCTGGAGTAGTTCTCCCATCTTTTGTGGTTTGCTTCATTATGTCTCCAGGCCCCTTACACTGTGCATGATTTTTATGGAGTTGGTGTTTCTTGGGGAGGAGAGCGGAAAGGAAGGAGGGGGGGAGGTTTATAAAAATAATGAGACCAAGCTTTGCTTAAAGATGTTCCAAATCACCCACTTGTAAACTGACTGTTTAGAGAGGCAGCTTTCAAAATTGGCCAGGGAGCTAGAAGGAAAAGAAGTAAAAATAATTCAAGCTCAGCAGATATATATTTAGATAACAAATTCAAAGAGCGGCAGATGAAGAAACCTGGATAAACAACTAAAACCCAGCAAATGAAAATAACACCGCAATTGGGCCACGCAGCTGACACATGAATAGTAAATCCTAACAAGGAGAAGCTGCAGAGGCAGCGGCCGAGGGACACAGGGGTGAGCTGGGAAGTCGGGCTCTAGGAGCATCGAAGCCTCAGTGTCCCGCCCTCGAGGACGCCTCTGCAGGCAGGGTAGTGTGATGTTTCCTCTTTGCCTGAGCATCACAGGAAGATAAATGCACCACCCTGTGATGCCAGCCTGGGTTGCATCCTGGCTCCCCTCCTCTGTGGCCCCCCATGGGGCTTCAGGCCCTGCTCCCACGGTGGCTTCATGGCAGAGCTGTGCGCTTTTGTCCTCCCATCTACTCGCCTAGTTGCCTGGAACCGTGCCAGGTGCATGGCAATACTGATTCCTAGTTGCAAGTGATTTATGGGTTATGTCTCAGGATGTCCCAGGGTGCTCCCATCCAAGTCTCCCAGCAGCTTGGGAGTTAGATTATAATGCTCTCATTTCATCGGTGGTTAGAGATCAGGGAACCCTCCCCGTGAGTTTGTGTGAGATTTACAGCTCTCGAGTGGTGGAACTGCCATTTAACGTTTGCCATGCATTAGACAAGGCACAGTTTTCGTTGCCGAGACCCAAAAGGTGGATAAGACGTGGTCTCTGCCCCCAGGAAGGGAGAACAAAGAATAAATACTAAAGGGATACCGAGGAAGAAACTAAGGACGCTAGGAGAGGTATACATTGAATAGGGCTGACGAGATTTTAAGGAATCTTCCCTTCCAAGGGCATTTGAATTACAGTCCACAACAGCTGGAGCCAAAAGCAATCCCTAAGACCCAAAGGAATTAATCACAAATGGGGCATTTCAGGTACTGATGACTGGCAGGTGAGGAAGATACTTTGGGGCAGGAAATCCTGCCGGCTGACTCCTGATTTGGACAATGTGGAGAGTTTTGTATTTTTTTTTTTAATATTTTATTTATTTGACAGAGAAATCACAACTAGGCAGAGCGGCAGGCAGAGAGAGAGGAGGAAGCAGGCTCCCCGCGGAGCAGAGAGCCCGATGTGGGGCTCGATCCAAGGACCCTGGGATCATGACCTGAGCCGAAAGCAGAGGCTTTAACCCACTGAGCCACCCAGGCACCCCGAGCTTTGTATTGTTAAATCTGAGACTTTGGCTTATGTTTAAGAGGCAGGTGGCTAAGGATAGACTCCCCCGAGAGTAGATTAAAAGTCCATCATTGGAAGGTTCAGACTGTGGAAGTCATCTTATGCTTAGACCCAGCTCTGATACTGTGTATATCCTGGCCTGTACTCCACCGTGTGTGTGAGCACAGGCCCCCAACAGCTTACACACCCATCCCTGTGCAGTACCTCCCCTGGGTCTCCTTCTCTAATCCCATCCTCATGGCTTCTGCCCTGGCAGGGTCTCATTTTTCAACTACACCATGACCATGACCTCCCACAGCTTCCCTCCGGGCTGTGCGTTCCAGTGCTACTCAGCGACCAGTCTGCTCACAGCCACGACCCACACCCTGCCACCTTCAGACATATCAGATGACTCCCCTGGTTAAGAGAAACCTATCCATGGTGTGATGCTGGCGGCCGTGCTTCTCAGCTTGCCTAGAAGCTGGGACATTTTATACCTGTGTTCCCAGCATCACAGCTCTGCCCTCAAATGTGCCCCGGGTTGAGTGTCACTTTTCTCTCAGTCTTCAACCACCTGCTCTCCGCCTGCCTTTCCAGACCCACGGTCCACCCACCCCTGCTGCCTGGCCCCTGGGGCTATAGATCCAGGCCTCTTGGTCATTCCCAGCCAGGACCTGTACGTCTGCAACTTGGCATGTTTGCGCTGGAGGGGCCTTTTAGCCTGTTCTACACTGTCTCATCTGTCAAACCCAGCTCCTTCTAGCCGACTCTGCTCGCCCCAGAGTTAACGCTTTCTCCTTCTGGACCCAGAATACCACTTTGATCTCTGTCATAGCTCTTGGGGCCTTAGTCCATGCATTATGATTATTGTCTATATATAAAGACCCATCCACTAGCGTGTGGGTTCCTTAAGAGCGAGGACTATGTGAACTGTCTCTCTTCCCATTTCTGCCTTCCCGGCCCAGGATTTTGTATATAAAAGGGGCTCTACAATGATGCATGACTTAGATGTTGACTGGTTCGGTAGGTTGGAAATGACTTCGGTCTCAGTAGGATTTTCTCTTTTCCAACAGTTACATTTTCAGGAGCCTGGGGGACCCTTTGCCCTTTGCCAGAGAGGGGCCTCATAGAACTTCTTCTTATAGAACCGGGTCATGGGTTTCAACCACAGACACATTATCCTTCACCGGATATCCCTTGCATCATTAATAGCCACTATCACTTTCTGTCTGCTTGGTTTATGGAATACTTGTGTCCTACTATGAGTCAACCAATACAGTCAACAAGGGTCTGAAACATTGTAAGGGGTGATTGGTTTGTGTAAGATTCTTCATAGGATGGCTTTCGGTAGTCTATCCTGCTGGATTTTCTGTTGATTTGCTTTGAAAATAGTTTAAAGAATGCACTTATTAGATAAAGGCAGAGCCAGTATTTTGAAGACTCTGAGTGGATTTGTGTCTTGATATCAGTTATCCCTTCTTAGTTTCTTGATTGTTTTGAGGTAAATTCAGCTCATGTTTGACCATTCTGGGTTTCTGACCCTGTTAATTCTTTGCTTTTACACAGACCAGTTAAGACTTCAGATCTAGTTGTTCTTGGAAGATCACCTTGCCAGGTGAACCCTTCTCGTTCTTTTTGACCATCTGGCATCTTCCAACACACTTCCATGTTTGAGGAATTTCCTGCCTTATATAGGTCAATGCCTGTCAGTGTAGAAGACCAAAAATAATTCTTTTCTTATCGTCCGTTGTAGCCAGAGTTTTGGTGTGTGGCCTTCATGCATGCAAGCAGGATGTCTTCCCCAAACCTCAACCTGGAAGCTAGCTCTACTAAGTAAAAGGCTGCTGAGGGAAAATCACTGTGGCTTAGAGGGCGGGCCTTGCCACGGGGGAGATGCAGCTGTGGGGCCTCAGGCCAACAGTGGGGGCAGCAATGTTTCCAATGAAATGGATTTGTAGAGTGATTTGCCATTATTCCCGGCTGCAGAGCCTTGTCTTCTGCTTCTCTGGCCCTCCAGAACATTCTGTGAATGGCCCAGGGTCCTTTAACAAACTAGCTAGAGTTAGGTTTTATTATTCACAGCTAAGAAAATCCTGATGGGTATAGAATCTGCATTATGTCTGGTGCTAGTTCATACTGTTAATTCTGTCTCTGGAAGTCGTCGTCGTGACAGAAGGGATGATGAGACAAGGGTGGTCCTGCTGTGGCTGGTGTCTCTGTAGTGAAGCTGGTGTCTATGGAGTTAAGTACTGGAGCTCCGATTTTTAAGTTACTCCCCCATCTGTTAACTTTTCTCTATCTTCACTGCCATCATCTGAGGCCAGGCTACCATTGGGCACTTCTAGGCTATGACACCAGTCTGTACACCTGGCTTCCTGAGTGCAGTCTTGGTCTTCTGTAATTCATCCTCCTGCTGTAGTCAGAGGGCGCTTCCTAGCCCAGGCCTTTGGTCCTGGTCTCCCACTTTTTGAGCCCCTTTAATGGCTCTTAAGTAAAATTGAATTCCCCAAAATGGTTTCAAGACTTCAATGTTACTGCTCTTCTACCTTTCAAACTTAATATCTCACCTTTTCCCCTCTTACAGTGGAGTCTGTGTCAGTTCCTCAAACATGGCTCTAATCTCTGGGTCACTGTTTCTTCTGCTTAGAACCCTGTTCCCCTCCTCACTTTGCCTTTTTTGTTTGGCTTACTCTTTGCAGTGGGCAAGGTATTGCTGGCTCCCATGAAAATGTAAATTCAGACCCTCAAGAGACTCAGCACAGCAGGAGGGCCTTTCTCCTTTGCTTCATAGTCAGTCCAGTGATGGCATTGCTCATCGGTAAGCCTTCTTCATGGCCATCTAGGACCTAAGCTCCCTCTCTCCCTATGGCTCCCATGCCCTCTGGGTCCTTGGAGATGTCCCCGTTCAGTGGCGCAGGGGAACGGGAGAGAATGAAGAACCTCTGAACCAGGCCTGAAGGATACATGACACTGATCCTAACTACAAGCGAAATGGGAACTCCAGTCTGTTCGCGTTCCCTGTCGGGAACAGACATAGGAGTCTCTGCCTCAGAACTTATTAATTTTCAAGGTTTCAGCTGTGACTGCCTTTTAAAGCATTTCATTGATCTATTCAGTACCCCTTTCGATGTGCTCAAACTAGCATGTTTTCTAAGAGAGACATTAGAACATGGAAGCTAAAAACAGAGCATGGAAGTGAGCAGGAGATGCACATGGATTTGCATCTCAGTTTCACTGTTTAGCCGCTATTGGATTCGAGCAAGTTACCTAATTATGTTTTGGCCCAATTACCTTTTTGGTGAAACTGGGGTATAGCAGCCCTTACTTCAAAGTGCTAAAAAGTCAA
The DNA here is from genome assembly GCF_922984935.1 of Meles meles. Classification (NCBI taxonomy): domain Eukaryota; kingdom Metazoa; phylum Chordata; class Mammalia; order Carnivora; family Mustelidae; genus Meles; species Meles meles. The sequence goes on along the minus strand of NC_060073.1, from coordinate 113,490,150 downwards.
CGAGACGATGTCTGTAGAGTCATGGGTGCCTTGCTCGCGGACACTGGGAGTGTTTGATGAGTATTCCTACGCACAGTTTTCTCGCTTGGGCTCCTTGGCTCGTGAGAGTGTGCAAAGCACACGCTGGTGTGGGATGCAGTGTTGTGGGGCACGCTGGGCCGGTCCGTGAGGCCTCACTGCATTTATCTCTTCCCAGCTCTACTTTCAGTGACCCCACACTGGCTGATGGAAACAGGCCATTGCATGAGGATTTATACTGTAGAAATGAGCAAACACTACCAACTTTTTAAAACCTGCACACCCCTGCTTCTGCTTGTGTTCTTTACCTTGTTCTGTGGGGGAAGATCTGTGAAGCAAAATGCCCCACATAGCCCCCCCCCCCTTTGTAGTAAGTGGTCAGCAAGTGTATTTTGAGACACTGGCTCAGTGTTGGGAGAAGAGGCCCTGGAGAAGTGTGGGGAAAGTGGCGCAAAGCCCCATGAGCTCCAGAGATGGAGAGTGGCACAGGACTGAAGAGTGACGTGCCTGCAGTCTCACCGGTGGAGAGGGCTTTCCTGTCTGAGCTGGTTCAGAACCACGGACAGAGACAGCGAGGTCAGAGCACCTCAAGGACACACGTGTCACCTAGCGGTGCAGAGGGGGTATCAAGGAGAAGTTTTTCAAGAACTAAACGAGCGGGTAGTTCTCTGAGCGAGACGATGTGAGCCGTACAAGGAAGAGCAGAGCCCATCTCTGACCAGATGTCGCCTCATCCTTTCTTCTCCCGGGGCCAGCTGAGGGGATGTGACTCGTCTTGTAGTAACTATTTCCCATGTTTGTACTTGTGTCAAGATCAGCTTGGGCCAGTCCCTTTGTTTTACATATACTGACTGAGCACGAGGAGAGGCTCAGTCGTCTTACACTATTTCAGTCCTTTCTGAAGTATCATAGTGCTTAGGGGCAGGACGGGAAGCAGTTGCCTGGTTCCGTCCCCTGCCTCTGGTCAGGCTCAGCTTTGTTTTCCTCACAGAATCTGGCCCATGTTCAAAAACTGTTCAGTGAAAGAATAGTATTAACTAATTCTCTCAGAGCACTTTCATGCAAGAGGTCAGCCTGATCTATTAGAAAAGACAGAGCAGCTTTCCTGTCCTTACCCACTTATGTGAAGGGTTTTCATCCTTCTTTACTTTCTTCCTTCCTTCCTTCCTTCCTTTTCTAAAATTTCAACCTAACTCCATGTGTGTTACTTCGCAGATGTGACGGGGGGTGGTAAGTGGTGGTTACATTTTATCCTTTATTTATCATCTCAAGTACAGTTCTTTCTGCCCATAAAGACTAGTTCAGTGTCAACACCATCTTCTCCGAACCTTCAAGAATCCCATCTTTTTTTGCGAGTTAGAAACCCTGCAGTGCTCAGACTCTCCGCGCGGGACTCGGGTCTCTCCACAGCCCTCATGTCTTCATGTTGAAATTTCTTCTGGACCCATCTGCTGATCTAAGCTGTGACTTGTGTGAGAGCTGGGGCTTTGCTTTATGCCTCTTGGTTTTTCCAGCACAGTACGTTGTATCTGGCTCACAGGAGTTCTAGAAATAGGTACCGAATGTCTGTATGTTTCATCAGTGATTGAAAAGGCTAAGCCTTATAGTGCGTCTGAATGCCTTCTAGAGCAGAGAATATAGAGTTCTTAGACACCGAAGGGGATTTAGAAATCTTTTAAGTTCCCAAATTCTCTTTCACAGATGAAAAACCCGAAGGCTCAAAGAACGGATCTTAAAACTGAAAATCAGTGAATTTCCTGAGGTCACACAGCTAGTACTTGGCAGAGCTGAGACTTGAACTCAAGTCTCCCAGCCCCTAAACACACTCTTCCTGTAACATTCTAGGTGCCTTCTGCTGGTGTGCGCATTCTGTTCAACTGCCCCAGGCAGACTACAGTAATAAATAAAAATGGAGCAGGTCCCTTTGGGGAGCAAGCGCACTTTTTTAAAGGTCCATTTGGCAGAGGAACGGCCATGAATTGCTACTCAGAGGTTGCAAAGGTGTTTTCATTCCCGCGGGAAAGAGGATATATCACAGAATGGAGACTCCTTTCCACTGGGCGCTGCTCCTTCTGATCCATTACTTCAGCTCCTGAGTTTATCCTCAAAAGCACAAAAGACAAGGGACTAAGGAGGAGTTATTATTTAGAAGATTTAATCCAGTGTGGGACTGTGAAAATGCCAGCCTTGTTCCTGTTGCGGGGAGAACATATCCATTTACTAGGAGATTAAAGTAATGGCTATTTGCATTTCTTCCAAATAGTCTTCTAAAACCTGTGACGGAGTAATACACAGCCGCACGAGAGAGACGCCTGGCCAGTCCTAAGTGTGTAACAAAGATCAGGCAAGAACTAGAAAACCCTGAGCCCACCCCCATTCTGACTGCCGTGTTTGGAATCTCCTTTATTGAAAGGAGACTCTGCTGAGCTCCTGACTTTTCTGAGTACAATGCCTGCCGGCTACAGGGTTATTGCTGCTGTTTTGTTGTTTTAGCATAATAATTTCCCAGGAGAGAGAGGCTCTCTCTGATACCTGCTGCCCCATCAGCCAGCAGAAGTGTTCCTGAAATACATCATTGTTTTGAACAGTCTTCCATAATTAAAATGAGGGGAAGGAAGGACACATCACATTTCTGCTGATGCATTTAACAAGTGTGTTTCATTGTTGATTTCATCCCCCCTTCATCTCTGCGATTCAATGTCCAGAGCTACTGGGCACTGTGGCATAGGTACTTGACAAGGTCAGGCTGGGAAACGTTACAGAGTTGTCAAGATAGCTCTCTCCTTTAGGTAACCTGTCGTCTTTTGAAAATTTCTAGGTACCCACTATAGATGCCAAAATCATTTCAGAACCACCGGTACACCTGGATTATGGGCCATGGGGTATATTCTTTGGCTTCCTCTAAGTGCAGTACATACTTCCATACTTAACAGGTGGTCAGTAAATATTTGTTAAATGAGTAAGTGAATCCTCTAGGTTATTTTGGCTTTAAAGTGTTTTCACTGACATTAGTCAACTTGATTTGTATTTCAGCCTTAAGATCATTAATAGATCTGGGATCTATTAATGACATGTTACAGCTGTGAAAATTGAGCCTCAGAGAGATTAAACTACTTGTTGGGGGCACCTGGGTGGCTCAGTGGGTTAAAGCCTCTGCCTTCGGCTCAGGTCATGATCCCAGGGTCCTGGGATCGAGCCCCGCATCGGGCTCTCTGCTCTGCAGGGAGCCTGCTTCCTCCTCTCTCTCTGCCTGCCTCTCTGCCTAGTTGTGATTTCTCTCTGTCAAATAAATAAAATTTATATAAAAAAATTACTTGTCAAAGTTGATATAAAAAATTCACAAAAGAAGCATAAACATAATTAGTAAACATATTTAAGAGATTATAATTTTATTACTAATAAAAATGTACCAAATTGAACCCACCATTATTACTTATATTAGCAAAAATTATAAAAAGCAATATTGAGTATTGATAAAAGTATAAGAAAATGGGAACTGCTTATATACTTCTAGTATAAGCATAAGTTAATACAACCTTTTTAGAGGGCAATTTATCAATATGTAAAAATCCTTGAGAATTTGGAGACGTTTTGATCTAGTTATTTTGCTTAAAAACATTTATTTTAAAAAAAATAAGTATACAAAGTATTTATAGGGTGATTATTAAAACATTATTTATGTTAAAATAAAAGTAAGTTAGAAATCCACCGATAAAAGATTGGTTAATTGATGTATGTATTGATTAATGTGTGAATATCCATGTATTAGAATACCATTCAGAAATTAAATTTGAGAGGGCACATGGGTGGCTCAGTGAGTTAAAGCCTCTGCCTTCAGCTCGGATCATGATCTCAGGGTCCTGGGATCGAGTCCCACGTCAGGCTCTCTGCTCAGCAGGGAGCCTGCTTCCCTTCCTCTCTCTCTCTGCTTGCCACACTGCCTGCTTCTGATCTTTGTCTGTCAAATAAATAAATCTTAAAAAAAAAAAAAGAAATTAAATTTGAGGGGGCGTCTGGGTGGCTCAGTTGGTTAGGCGTCTGACTCTTGATTTTGGCTCAGATCATGATCTCGGGGTCCTGAGACTGAGCTCGGGTTGAGCTGCGCTCCCAGCAGGGAGTCTGCTGGAGATTCTCTCTCTCCCTGTCCCTCTGCCCCAACCCCACCCCACATGCCCGTGTGCACACGCGTTCTCTCTCCAAAATAAATAAATAAATCTTAAAAAAAAAAAAGAAATTAAATTTGACGAGTTTGATGATTTGGGTATGGAAAAACTCTCATGACATCTCGTTAAATCAAGGAGGCAGTTTACAAAATAGGTGGTATAACATGATTTTTCTTTTTGGTTAAAAAACCTTCATGTCTGCGCTTGTGAACATGTGTAGATTCTCACATGTTTATGTAAATGCTTCCGTGTAACTGGAAGGATACATCAAATTGTATGTTAAAAAATCCTTTGGTATGTTAATCATTCCTTTCATTTTCTATAAGTTCTTTTCATTTTCATAAGATGTTTTGGCATCTCAGGGAGACTTAGAGCCCCGGGGAGAGACTGTCCTTCCCAGGAGGCTAGCTAATTCCTAAAGATAATAAACAACCTAGAAACACGTTTCATTTACAAGCAAACTCCCCTCCCCCTTATCATGCTTATCAAAGTCACACACACCAAGCCAATATTTCCCCTGTCCCAGATCAACCCAGGGCCAAGCACCAGACAGCTAGAGATCCCCCCCACAAAGCCTAGAGGCCACTGACATTATTCAAACTGGCCATTCCTAAGATGTTTACTCTGCCCTGCCTTGCTTGTCCTCCAGACATCCCAATAAAATCTCAGGCCTAGGCTTTCCCTCCTTCTTCCTCCTACCTCTGACTCAAACCAGATGCTTCCCTGTGGGCCTGCTTGGCTTGGCATGCCCCTTTGGGAAATGTAAGTACTGAGTTCTTCTTTCAATAGTATTGACTTCTCCATGTCATCACTAGTCATCGCTGTAAATTAAAATCCTGTGGGTACAAATGAGATGTCTGGGTGGTAAGAATTCAGGTTAATTTTACTTTATTTTTTCTTCTTTTCTATATTTATGTGTGTGGGCATTAAAAAAAAGCATCCTTTTTTTTTCTCCCTTATGGTTTTGATCTCTTCATATATTTTAAATATTCTTCTTTTAAGGATTATCTGAGAGCATCTGGTGTTTGGGGAAATCTTATTCCTGTTGCTTCTGAGTTTGCTGGCTCACTCATGGTAGGTTGTTTTCTTGTCTGGTTGATAGCTCTGTGGGCCCATCTTACCTGGGCCTTAGCAGAGGAGGTTTACCTAGCTTCCTAGAATTGTTTCCCGGAAGGAGTTTTCCGTTCTAACCTAAGGGTATCACTAGCTGCTGTTTCTCAGTTTGAAGCATTTCTGGCCACGACGGAGGTGTGCCTCCAATCATCGATGCGGTACATGGGCAGAGGGTTTTGAATTTCCTATCGAGAGCCCATGGAGCTACACACGGACTTCATGTGATCCTCCTGAGCTGGTGATTCCTTCCTTTCCTCTTTTCTAGCTCAAACTTCCATCATCATTCCGACATTTTGCTTCTGGTCTTTTTTTTATCTTCACCTGGATCTCTTCCTCTTCCTCCCCATTTCCTTGTCATGATTACCTTCCTCACCTTGGCCTCCTCTCCATTCACGCGAGAACCTAACTCTCCACCTTGCTGGAGCCCAGAGACTCATCCACCGTATTCATTTGGGCATTCAATGTCAAGATTCTTAGTTCCTGAGGATGACTGGCTGCCCCACGGCCCATCATCACTGCTGTAATACCCATGGGCACTTGAGCTCACAGACGGGCTTCTTTCTCTGGTTTTTAGTTTCATCTTTGTTTTTTTTCTTTCTTGGTCTTGTTTTGTTTGTTTGTTTATTTATTTATTTTTCTTTCCCACTCCTGAGGATTTCCCATACTCTTTTAAGAGCTCATCCTTGTATTTTTTTTAAGCCCTATTTTATTAAGCTTTACAATGTGTTTTGGAAGGTGAGCTTTAAAATTATGTCCTGGAAATGTAACTCTTATACAAATAGCGAGAAAAACAACAAGCCGTTTCATTTTGGAAAATGAAATGGTTTGACGAGTATCATAAATTGGCAGAGGCAAGTTTTGAGTGTAGGTCTCTGGCTCCAAATTCCATGTACTTTTCTATCGTCTGCACAGTAAGAGCACGGGAAGTCATGAGCACCGTAAGAGAAGGCAGAAGACCTAGATTCTTTTCAATGAATATACCACCTGCATGATCTTGAGCAAATTTTATTACGTCTCAGATTCTTAGTTTCACTACTGGCGAAATGGGAATAAGATCTACTCAGCTTGGAGCCAAACCTGCCATTAGGATAGCCACTAACAACAACAACAACAACAAAAACAACTTAAAGTTCTTTTAAAATATTCAGAAAGAGGGAATGAGGACAAAATAAGCCATTTGTAAAAGGATGTCCTATGATCCTCGTGAAGAGGTGTTGTTACACATTGATCCTTAAACATTTTGTTTATAGGTAAGCTTTTATATTCCATTTGATCCTTTATCATCAAGATTTCCAGTCTCCATATGGTCCTCTCTTGCTTTGTCTTCACAGTGTCCTCTGTAAACTGAAAACCTGTTTTCCTCCTATCAGTTACTCAGACGTTTGTTAAAACCCCGTCTGTGGGTCCAGAGAGTTCTTCAACCGCCAAGGGAGTCATGAGTAGACACAGTCAGTGCAATGAGATGAGTTCGTGGAGGGGAGCACAGGGTGCTGGGAGATCCCAGGGGAAGGGAATCCTTTCCTTCCATCTCTCCCTCATTCATTCATACTGGTTCTGTGTACTAGTTGTTGGGAGCCCTCTGCCCAGCTGGGTGAGTGGATGAGCCAGATGAAGCCGACCGGTTTGAGGCTGTTGACTTGTTATTCTTCAGGAGCTGGACTTTCTAGAGATAAAGTCCCAGAGGGCAACGAGGACCCTGGTGGTGGGGGTTCCCGCAGCCCTGGCAGGGAGAGGGACTGTTCTGGAGCCGGCAGTCTTCTGATGCATCCTTGGATCATATGGTTATCTGTTACTGGGTCAAGCCATGACCCAGAGGGACCCCGAATACACAGCTCACGTGAGTTTCTCTTTAGAAGGATTATCTGACTGACACTGACAAGATTTTTTTTTTTCGGGGTGTGACTTCATGTATAGGAGGGAAAATTTTCATCCCTGAAATGCTATTCATGTTTGTCTCTTGTACAAAAGTGGTCCCATCGAACAAACCATACCCGTGTCGAATGCAAGATCACCTGTGTTGTTACCTTTCTGGGTGGCTTGAGATGCCTCTGTCTTCAGGTCTGAGTTTATCAAACTTAGAGGCCACATTTATTTGTTCTGAGGAATCTGCTCAAGGAAACAAAATCAGGGGTGAAGAGAGTGGGGATGGTTGAAAGGGGGCGACTAATCCTAGAATAGGTTAAAAAGCAAAACACTCAAAGTAGAAATATTAAAAATAGAGAAGCCTCCAGGACCAGATGGCCAGAATTGTGAACAAGCCTGGGGACAAATTTAAATAAGCCCTTAGGGAAATATTTTGTCATCTTGTTTGGAAGCCTCTGTGGGCACTTGGAGCTGCTAGAAAGCTTACTGTGCCCCCTTCTCCACGTCAGAGCTACAGTGGCATGAGCGCAAATCTGACCTACATTCCAGGAAACATTTTTTGGTCAGAAAGGAAAGTTAAAATGATATTGAAGCAATAGGGTAAGAGATAAAAGGACTGGATTTACTGCCAAGAAATCAGGACAAAAGTTCTGACTCTGTCAATAAAAATAAAATAATAAGATAACTAACATTTATTGAGTATCAAGTGAGCCACATACGTTACCTCATTAAATGTTTACGAATCCAGATGTAGGGGGCTGCTCTCATCCTATCCATGTGGGTATCCTGGAAGAGGCTAACAGAGCAAAACTTCCTTGGACCCTCTTAGCTTCTGTGCTACCTTAAGAATTAAATTGATAGAAGATAGATTAACAGGAGAAAACATACAAATTTATGTAATATTTTCACGAGTACACAGGAGTCTTCAAAAAAGAGCAGGGAGAAGGGTTTCAGTAAGTGAAGAAGAGGAGGAAGGACAGTCCCTAACAGTCCCTTTCTTCCTCTTCCAGAGAATAGAGGGTAGCACGCTAATTCCTGCTGGTCTCAGTAAAAGGGAACCTTGAGGTCCTGTTCTTACCTTCATGGTACCGTGTGCAATGGTTAGTACAACCCAAGGAGGTAGAACTCACTGCTGTCATTGCTCTTGTCTTGTAGATACAAAACTGAGGCACAGACTGGTTAGCAACACGCTCAAAGGAAACAGCATTTTGTAAGTGGTGGAACCAACATTCAAGCCTGAGAACCCGGCTCATAAGATGTGTTCATGGGAAAAGAGACTGCAGCATGGGTTTGTGGCGAGGACCTTCCCAGTTTTCAGGATGCCCTGCGTTGGAAGATACAGTAAGTGCCCTTCTAGAGCTGGGCTTCTGTGCCCTTCGAAGCTTCTCTGATTTCAGCATCCTTATGTGTGTATTGTGTCTCTGGAAATACAAGGAAAGTGAAAATCACAAACCAGACAGGGTCCTAGTTTGCAGATCAGAATTATGGAAACCCCCAAGGCTCAACTACAATGGCCACAGTGGTGTGTGGTTTGGACATGCCTAACCTCATCAGGATAACCTCAGAAACTATGCAGATTAGGAGGGGGGTTGACAGACCCATGAGCTGCCAGCAGCTCGTAAGGGACTAGCCGCTAAAATTACAGAAAGTGATTGACATCTTGCTACTCCATCTCACCCCCATCAGATGGGAGGTGTGTTTTTGGAAAGGCATTGTGGGGAGTTCTCCTGGTGAAACAGGAGAGCCTAACAGGAAAGTGTCTGAACACGTGATTTATAGGTGTCCTTGGAGTGAAGAGAAAGGTGGTCTGGAAGGTCACAAAGCTAAGGAAGAAGATGAAATGGCTCAGTGTTCCTTCTAGTTAGTGTCACTTTTTTGGGTTAGGGCATGGCTCTGCCTAGGCTTGTCTCAGCAGTGACTTTGCTAATGGCTTTTCTGTGTCTATAATGGGAAGCCTGCAGTTGATGACTTCTGTCTGCATTTAAAATGACTCTGAATTAGTGTGCATTAAGATCATAGCAGCCTTTTTACATGTGGGTGTCTTGTATCCTTAATTTTGTAAATTCCTGAATGACCGGTACTGTACCTTAATTGCCTTTTACAGTCATTGTGGAACGAATGATTTCCAGACTCTCTTCCGTGCTAACATCCTGAGATTTATAATCAGTTCTACCCAGATTTTTAGGGGTCCCTGGGGTTGGGGTAGAATAAAGAAAGCTGGGAAATATGTTGTGTCCTGGCAGCTGTGACTGTAAGAATCTCTTCCATTAGTTATCACTGTTAGGGATAAATGATGAGAAGCGGATGTCTGTTGTTTCACTATCTTAAAGGACTCAAACTTGTATCTCATTTTCAAGTTCTATGTTGAGTTTAATGGCCAACAAATCTCAGTTCAGTTTAGGGGAGTTCAGTTAGGGTTGTGTTATAACATTGATTTATTTCTCTTCTTGAGTTTTCCTTTAATGCCGGAAGCCCAATTCTGAAACATTAGGTGATGAATAAAACATGCCTGCTTGTCAACATATGAATATGGAAAACCCTGTTGTTTTAATATTTTCCCGAGAAGATCAATATCTACAGTCACTTTCTTCATGAACAAAGAACATCCCCCCAAACTCTTCTATTAAGGAAGGGGTTTGCTTACTGAAGGCAGGGCTGAGGGGGAGGGCAGAACCCATAATGACAAGAGCGACAAGATTAATGTATTTATATTGTGTGAGTATCAAGTGCTGGTGTCTGCTGCTCTTGCTTCAGTGTCCCTATTGGTGCTAAAAGTGTATTAAAGGAGACGTATTGATTCTTGAGACTTCATGTTCATAGTGCTTGCCTCTTTGCCAACATACTCACTCTTGTTTATCGGTTGCTTCCAGTCTGTCCCCATAGCTCTCTTGAGCTGTGTCATAAAGGGGTCATCTGTCTGTCGATCTTCTGTATAATATTTGTGGAAACCGAGGGCCTTTGAGGGGGAAACTTGGTGTTTTTCTCACTGAGTTCATTCTTTTGCATTGTTCAGTGACATTGGTGGTAATAGGTATTAAAGTTCTGGAGTTTTTTGTTTGTTTGTTTTTTACAAAAAACCACCAAAGAACATCTGTGTTGTATTCTATTTGGGGTGCCTATAAGTGAAGCTGCTGTGAACATTTATGGACAGGTATGGCTGATTGTAAGTTTCTACTTCTTTTGCATAAATATCTAGGAGTGCAGTTGCTGGAATGGATGGCAGTTGCAAATTTAGTGTTATAAAGTCTCCCAAACTGTTCTCCAGAGAGGTCCTACTATTTTATATTCCCACCAGCAGGGTGTGGATTTCTCCACATCCTTGCCAGCATTTGGTGGTGTTACTATTTTTTAATTTTTGCCATTTTGTAGGTGCATAATGATACCACATTGTAGTTTTAATTTGCATGTCTGTAATGGCTAATGATAGTTAACACCTTTCTGTACGCTTATTTGCCATCTGTCCCATCTATTTCTTTGGTTAATTGATCTTTGAGATTCCTTTTTTTTTTTTTAAATAAAATATCTGTTCAACATTTTTGCCTATTTTTTCTATTGGGTTTTCAGTATTTTTATCTTTCCAGCTTTAAGGTTTTCTTATATATTCTAAATCTAACCCCCCTTTTTTTGGATACATGAATTACAGATATCTTCTCCCATCTGTGAATTACCTTTTCACTCTCTTCATGGTATCTTGTGATGAATGGGACATCTTAATTTTGGTAAAGTCTGATTTATCAAAACTTTCTTTTATAATTAGCACTTTTTTTGGCATCCTGTTTAAGAAATCTCTGACTGCTGGGGCACCTATGTGGCTCAGTGGCTTAAGCCTCTGCCTTTGGCTCAGGTCATGATCTCAGGGTCCTGAGATCGACCCCCTAATTGGGCTCTCTGCTCAGCAGGGAGCCTGCTTCCTCCTCTCTCTCTGCCTGCCTCTCTGCCTACTTGTGATCTCTCTCTGTCAAATAAATAAAATCTTTAAAAAAACCCAAAAAGGTCAGATTCCTTAACTAAAATTTAAATAAATTAAATAAACTTAAATAAAACAAGTTTCTTTAATGAAACTATTAAAGTTTTCTATTTATTTTTCTCTTGGCTTTGGTAACTTCTGTGATTCGAAGAGTTTCTCTTTTACTTAAATGTAGCCTAATTTTTGGCATAAAGTTCATAATAGTCTCATTTTTTTTTTTTTTTTGATGTCTGAAAAACCCGAACTTGTGTTCATCTTTCATATCTGTTAATGGTAATTTGTGTTTTCCTCTCTTTTTTTTTTTTCCATTTTATTTATTTTTTCAGCGTAACAGTATTCATTCTTTTTGCACAACACCCAGTGCTCCATGCAAAACGTGCCCTCCCCATTATCCACCACCTGTTCCCCCAACCTCCCAGCCCTGACCCTTCAAAACCCTCAGGTTGTTTTTCAGAGTCCATAATCTCTTATGGTTCGCCTCCCCTTCCAAATTTTTTTTTTTTTTAATAAACATATAATGTATTTTTATCCCCAGGGGTACAGGTCTGTGAATCGCCAGGTTTACACACTTCACAGCACTCACGATAGCACTTACCCTCCCCAATGTCCATAGCCCCCTCCCCCTCTCCCAATCCCACCTCCCCCCAGCAACCCCCAGTTTGTTTTGTGAGATTAAGAGTCATTTATGGTTTGTCTCCCTCCCAATTCCTCTCTTTTTTTTAAATCAGAATTGGTGGTTTATCAACTTTATCTGTAAGAAAACATTTGAGTCTGTTTTCTAATCCATTAATTTCTCTAATTTGTTTTCTTCTACTTTGCATAGATTTGATTTACCTTTTTTTTTTTTAATAGAGAGAGCATGGAAGATAGTGTACCGGGTGGAGGAGGAGAGGAGAGAGAGAATCTTAAGCAGGCTCCAGGCCCAGTGTTGAGCCTGAGTAAGGCTTGTGCTTGATCCTACAACACTGAGATCAAGGCTTGAGCTGAAATCAAGAGTCAGACGCATAATTGACGAGCCACCCAGGCTCCCTTTCATCACCCCATTCTTAAAATGAGTACCAGGAGCACCTGGGTGGCTCTGTGCTCAGCAGGGAGTCTGCTTGGATATTCTCTCCCTTTGTCCCTTTTCCCACTCACTCTCTCTTTCTCTCTCTCAAATACATAAATCAGTCTTTTAAAAAAAAAAAGATTAGTGTGATGAAGCTTTAATGATTGATTTTCTGCCTTTCTTTTATAATATAGGTGTAAAAGCTAATACTCTCCCTGAAAACACTACTTTAACTGTATTCCAAGAGTATTGATGTTTTACATGCTGTGTCTTCATCATCGTCGTCAAGTTCAAAATGTTTTCTCTTTTCTTTTTTAATTTTTTTTCCTTGAATCACACTTTATTTCTAAGTATATTGTTTAGTTTCTATGCAATTGGATTTTTTCTGGGTATCTTTTCATTACTGAAGCTAGTTTAATTCCATATGGCCAAAAATACGTTCTGAGTGATGTCAGTCTTCTGAAATCTGTTGACGCTTTCTTAATGGCAAAATAATACTTTTTGTAGAAGGTTAAAATGGCTAGAATTTTAAGAATGTATGTTTTACAAATGCGTGGAGATGCAGTAAAGCAATGTAATAAGAGGTAGAGAAAAATGACCAGCATGGATTTCAGGATGGTGCTGGTTACCTTCTATGATGAGAGAAAGGTGTGTGTAAGGAATGGACCATGCAGTTGTGGCTGCGTCCTAACCACAGAGTAAGAAGCGGATTATTTTGAATTGTGGATTCCTGGTGTTTATCATGTTTAATATAACCAGTCATTATGTTTATCAAAACCTGCTTTGGGGACTAAGAGCTATTTCAAACATAAAGAAAAGGGCTCCCCTCCCCCACACAGGATTAAATTATGTTAACTATTTTGCTTCGTTTGTTCAGATCAGATTTTTCCCTACATGCCTTTTAAAGAAATAATATGTTAGAGATACCAGTAAATTTTTAACATAACATAATTTTTTCTTCTGTCTACTCACAAGGCAGAACAGTTACCCAAAAATGGTGTGTCTCATTCTCATGCAAGTTTATATACTTCTGCTACATTTGCATATATGGATGTTATCCTTCCATTGTTTTGCATGCTTAGATTTTTAAAAAAACTAGTGTTATATTTTAAAACTTATTGAAGATGGAGCACTGGGTGTGATGCAAAAACAATGAACACTGTTATGCTGTAAATAAACAAATAAACGAATAAAAAAATGAGAAAAAAAACTTACTGAAGATAATATATTTAGCTTCTGCATAGAAATTCGTTGTATTTAAAAAAATATGTTTAGACATTCCTCAACTTTTTCATTATTATGAATAGTAAATACTTGGTATGTCTTCTTAGGTATATCGATACATATCTGGGGTAAGCACCCAGTAGTGGAATTTTACTAGATTATGTAAGATTGTTCTTCAAAACAATTTTAATAAGTTGAGTGGTTATCGGCAATGCATAATTAGTAATATATCTTATATCCTTGTCAACACTCACTCATTTAAAAATTTTACATTTTACTGAAATCCAGATAAGTTGAACATCTTTTCAAAAGTTTAATTTTTTTCTGCAATTACATTTCTATATTTTCTACCTTATTTTTGACTCTATTTGACTTTTTATTTTTCATTTGTAGTGGTGTGTAAATACATATGCATATTGCATAATCTATATACTAATCTTTTGTAGGTTTCAGGTATTAGAAATGTATTCTTCTAGGCTGTGTCTTATTATACTTTGTTTATGATGTCTTTGGTCATTCAGAAGTTTTAACTAACAGAGGTGGATTTATCACTTTATATTTTATCTTTTTAATGTATTACTTAATCCTTTCATGTCTGCATGTCATGAACATTTTTTTTATGTGTTTTCTTCTAAAAATTTTCAAGTTTTATTTTTCACAGACAGCTTTTTTTTTTTTTTAAGAGAGTGTGTGTGGACACATGTGAGTGGGAGTGGGTGAGGTCAGAGGGAAGGAGAGAATCTGAAGTAGTTTCCATGCTCAGTGCAAGCAGGCTCCATCTCACCACCTGAGATCACGACCTCAGCTGAAATCAGTAGTCTAATGCTTAACGTACTGAGCCACTCAGCTGCCCTCATATATTGCTTTCGAATCTTTTTGGGATTTGTTTTTACATGTCATATAAGAAAACCTTTTTTCCCCCCTTCTATTGATAAACTGTTGTCTGGTCACTATTTATAGGGACATTCCTTCATTTCCTCAGTGTTTTATAATGTTACCTCTGTGATATACCCCGTTTCCATATACACATATGTCTGTCTCTTTGTTGGTTCCAGTGATCTAGTTATGTTTCCATGAAAAAAAACACAAAACTAAAAATCATTATAGCATTATAGTGATTTATACAAGCAAAAAGTCCTGTGTTTCTCTGCCTCTTCAAATTTATCTTGGCCTTGTATTTCTAAAACTAAATTTAGGATCAACCTGTAAAGGCTTTTCTTGGAAATGGGATTAATTTGAGGGAGAATTACCTTCTTCATAATATAGTCTTCTCAGTCATGAACAGGATATGCCTTTCCATTTATTTATGTTGCCTTAATGTTTTGTAATTTTATCCATAAAATTAAAGTATTCATTTTTGTTATAATTACTTCTAGTTACTACATTACTTTTGCCTCTATTATAAATGAAAATAAAATAGCAATAATTATTGGTTTAAAGAAATGCTATTGATGTTTTTTTCTTAATCTTTTATTCATATATTCTGTGTTCAGTTCTATTGGTTTGTCTTTTTTTTTTTTTTAAACAATATCATAGTCTCTTGATAACTGTAGCTTTAGAGTTAACATTGAAGTCAAGTAGTGTTAATCTGCTGACTTTCTTGTTTAACCTCAATGTTGACTTGGCTATTTTGGGTCTTTTGCCTCTCCATGTAAACTTTAGTTCTGTTTGTCAATATCTACAAAATCACTTGCTGGGATTTTGCTCAGGTTGTTTCAGATCGTAGATCAAGTTGAGAAGTGCGGACATCTTAATAATATTGAGTATTCCTGTCCATGAAAGTGAAATAACTTCTCCATTTGTTTAATTCTTTTTTTATTTCTTTCATCAGAGTTTTGTAGTTCTTCTTATATAAACCTTGTACATTTTTTTGTTAGAGTTATACCCAAGTATTTAATTTTGCTGGATACTAATATAAATGGCTTTTGTAATTTTAATTTCAAATTCCATTTGTTTATTGCTGGTATATAACAGAGCAATTAACTTTTCTCTATTAACCTTGTGTCTTGCAACGTTGCTATAATTGCTTATTAGTCCCAGGATTCTGTTGTTGTTTTGTTTCATTTTTGTCAGTTCTTTTAGATTTTCAATATGGGCAGTCATGTCACCTGAGAACTAAGACCGTTTTTTCCTTCGCAATCTATATATATTTAATTTCCTTTTCTTGTCTTATTGCATTAGCAAGGGCTTCCAGTGTGATGTTGAAAAGGAGGGATGAGAGCAGACATCCTTATTTGTTCCTGATCTTAGTGGGAAAGCTTCTAATTCCTCATCATTAAGTGTGATGTTAGCTATAGGTTTTTTTTGTAGATGTTCTATATTAAGTTGAGAAAGTTCCTTCTATCCTTAGTTTGCTTGGTAGTATATTGTGAATAGGTGTTAGATTTTGTTAAATACCTTTTCTGTACCTAATGGTATGATCATGTGATTTTTCTTCTTTATCCTATTGATAGATTATACTAATTATTTTTTGGACATTTAACCAGCCTTGCATATCTAGGATAAATCCCACTTGTTTATGGTGTGTAGTTCTTTTTATACATTGCTGGTTTGATTTGATGATATTTTGTTGAGGAATTTTACATCTGTGTTCAAGAGACATGTCTTTGTCTAGTTTTGGTATTAAGGTAATATTGGATTCAGTGAATGAATTAGGAAGTATTCTTCCTGCCTCTATCATTTGGAAGAGATTATAGACAATTGGTATAATGTCTTACTTAATTAAATGTTTGGTAGAATTCAAAGTGAACCTATGTGGATCCTCCCTCCTTTGCTTTTTAAAGATTTGTTTTCTGGGGTTGCCTGGTTGGCACAGTTGGTTAAGCATCCAATTCTTGGTTTTAGCTCAGGTTGTGATCTCAGGGTCTTGAGATCAAGCCCTATATCAGGATCCGCACTGAGCATGGAGTCTACATATGACTCTCCCCCTCCCTCTGCCCCTCCTCCCTGAACATGAGCTCTCTCTTTCTCTCCAAAATAAATAAATAAAGCTTTTAAAAAACCTGTTTTCTGTGCTTGCAGTGCACTTTATCATTTATTGTATCTAGAAAATTATGACCTACCCTTTCAAATTGTTTTCTCTTAAAAAAGTTTACCATATTTCTGTTTTTTCTGCCCTAAGATCCTGCCTCTGTGTTCCATTTCTTCCACTTTCTGTTTTGGCTCCTGAGGTCTTTCATTTTATAAGCTTATCCACTGCATGAGGCACAGTCCCCAACTACTTCCTTTCCTTTACCTTTGAAGACATGGGTACTGTTCCTTTTTTGTGCAAGAGGCTTTATTGCTTATCACTGTAGAGAAAGAATGAGGTGGCAAAAATAATTAAGTACAAAATGAATCTTATAAAGTTCTTAGATTAGTAATCTCTGGGCTGTGTTTCTTCCTCTTGACTTCTTATGTTTACAAAACAAAATAGACTAGGTTATGGTGTGGTTATAAATAACTCCAAATATCAGTGGCTTATCACAACAAAGTTTACATCCTCCTCACACTACATATCTATCATGGCCACTCAGGGACCCAGACTCATGAGCAGCAACCATTTTTAGTACTGCTAGCTGTAATGCTGGAGGCAAAAGGACCCAGAGTGGAGATGGGGTCTTAAGTGACAAGTATCTTCCTTAAAATGCATTTGCCAAACTTAGTCATGTGGCTTTGTCCAAAAACAAAGAATCAGGAAATATTTGGGGGAACAGCTTTAATAATACCCACAGTGAACAAACTTCTCCTTATATTTCCTAGGGAGAGGCACACATCTTTAACTTCACCCAACCCTCTCTAGTCTCAGGGGCAAAGCATGCCAACCTCCTGCTTTCCTTCACAATATGAAACTAGTCTGCTGGAAGTATTTGGGTAAAACTATACATGTCTTCATGTTTTATTAAAAGACATTTTTTTTCACTGCTAAGAATATGAGATCAAGAGATACTTATTTCAGAGTCTCTGATTCACACAGAAATCATTCCCTTTATGTATTTGAATTCCAGTCTTAACTATAATTATCCCTATGACCTGGAATTGATGATGACGATAAATAGTGGTGATGATGAAAGCTGACAGACATTTGGTGATGACTGTATTCCAGACATTTTCTAAGAAGTCTAAATGCATTAATTCATGTAATTCTCACAACAATCCTCTGAAGCAAATTATATGCAGTAATAATAGCCCATTTTACAGATGAGGAAAGTAAAAAACCAGAGAGTTAGGAACCTTGCCCAAAGACTCATAGCTCATAAGCTGTGAGTAGGACTTCTGTTTTGAGCAATCTGACTCAACCGCCAAGATAGTCTACCTTTCTCTTCTCTAGTTTCTGAACCATAGTACTTGAGATGGTCTTTTACTTTACTTTTTATTATTCTGATGTTGTGGCAATTTCCTTTTTCCTGTATTAGTGCTCGTAGTATATACCAGAATGCAAACAATGGCCATCCTGAGTCAGTGTCAAGCTTTACTGTTTTTTCTT
This sequence comes from Meles meles, assembly GCF_922984935.1. NCBI lineage: Eukaryota > Metazoa > Chordata > Mammalia > Carnivora > Mustelidae > Meles > Meles meles. Next base: position 113,472,289 of record NC_060073.1, on the reverse strand, counting down.
TCTTTGCTTTCAAATATATTATCTTTTAGTCTATTTTTAGGGGTTTTTGAACCATTTGATAGTCCTGGCTACATTGAACTAAAGGCACTGATAAAATGTCACGGCCCATGACACTGACTCTCCACTAATATCCAAAAATATATCACGGGCTACAATAGCTCAGTCAAGGTCTAGTCAGAGAAAAGGTCCCCTTTAAGCACTTCATACAGAGAATTTGGGGAGAGGAAATGGTTGGCCATATAAGAGAGAAGAGGAATCAAGTAGGAAAATGTGAGGTAATTAGAGCAGAAAACCACTAACACCCTGAGGACTGAAAAGACAATGGGAAGAAGTTTGTTTTCAGTATCCAGAAGACAGGACCATTTTGGAGATTTGGGCATAATGAGGGGCTGCTCAAGGACCTTGGAACACTGGAAGGGTTGACTGACTGGAGGAAAATGGATTTCCGCCAAACATGCTACCCAAGGTAGACAAGAGAGGGAAACAAAAATCATGGCTTCTCCCTGTCTCCTCTTCCTATTGTTCTACCAGTTCCTCCCGTTGGCTGAAAATTTCCAGAGGCCAGCTGACATGCCCAAGACATTTATTTCCTTAGGATCCAGAGGAAACCAGGGAAAGGGCAGGTAATGGTTTTGAGAACAAATTAAAGTCTAATACACCAAACATCTCAGTAATTCTCTCTGGAAGAAAGGGATAAATTTAACATAGCTCAATCAGCACCATTAAAAATTCATTTCTCTCTTAAAGTTATGTTATGTGATACCACTGGCTTGAATGAATTTTTCACTTTTAAGATGAATGGCTTCACATCATATGTATGCAGTCATACTTACTAATAAGTTTTACTAATTATTTAGGATTTATAATTCCTGTAACATAGCAGACAAAAGCTAATTATTTATGATCTGTTGTATATAATGATATGTCCCTTTCCACCTCTCTTTCCATTGTCCTTGCCTGAAATAATATTTTCTCCCAGGATTACTCGCTCCGTTCCCCAGTGAAGGCCCTGGAGTAAGAGTTGTCAGCTGATGTGTTGGATTATGATTCTGAAGGGCCACATGGAGATCTATGACTGTGTCTATGTGACATAAAATTACCTTGTTAGAGGGAGAACAAAACCATCACAACTAGTTATGGTGAATCATAGACAATGCTTGCCATGCTGTGTCTCAAACACAGACCATGCAAGATGCTCTGTGGGAAAAACAAACTGCAGTAAAGCAACTTTGTGAGAAGCTCATCATGCATTCCCTTCGAGGAAAGTCACAATGTCTAATAAGGGGTTGGCGAAAAAAATAATTATTTAAGCCAGCATTCCAAAACTTTTGAATCTGGCTCCCATCACCATCTAAGTGAGAGGGAGTAAATGTGGTAAGTGGGGGCTGTGATCACAGGCATGGTGTGAGAGATGGAAGAGACATTGAAATGAGGCATTTGCCTTCAGACTGGACTAGGGTGGTGGTACATTGAAGAGAGGAGTCACGAGAAGCCAGTGTTTTTTTGTTTTTTGTGTTTTTTTAAAAATTTATTTTCAGCATAATAGTATTCATTGTTTTTGCACCACACCCAGTGCTCCATGCAGTACGTGCCCTCCCTATTACCCACCACCTGGTTCCCCAACCTCCCACCACCCGCCCCTTCAAAACTCTCAGGTTATTTTTCAGAGTCCATAGTCTCTCCTGGTTCATCTCCCCTTCCAATTTCCCTCAACTCCCTTCTCCTCTCCATCTCCCCATGTCCTCCATGTTCTTTGTTATGCTCCACAAATAAGTGAGACCATATGATACTTGACTCTCTCTGCTTGACTTATTTCACTCAGCATAATCTCTTCCAGTCCCGTCGATGTTGCTACAAAAGTTGGGTATTCATCCTTTCTGATGGAGGCATAATACTCCATCGTGTATATGGACCACATCTTCCTTATCCATTTGTCCACTGAAGGGCATCTTGGTTCTTTCCGCAGTTTGGTGACTGTGGCCATTGCTGCTATGAACATTGGGGTATAGATGGCCCTTCTTTTCACTACATCTGTATCTTTGGGGTAAATACCCAGCAGTGCAATTGCAGGGTCATAGGGAAGCTCTATTTTTGATTTCTTGAGGAATCTCCACACTGTTCTCCAAAGTGGCTGCACCAACTTGCATTTCCACCAACAGTGGAAGAGGGTTCCCCTTTCTCCACATCCTCTTCAACACATGTTGTTTCCTGTCTTGCTAATTTTGGCCATTCTAACTGGTATAAGGTGATATCTCAATGTGGTTTTGATTTGAATCTCCCTGATGAGAATCCATTGTTTTTAATGATCAAAAGAATAGTTGTGGGCGCCTGGGTGGCTCAGTGGTTTAAGCCGCTGCCTTCGGCTCAGGTCATGATCTCAGGGTCCTGGGATCGAGTCCCACGTCGGGCTCTCTGCACTGAAGGGAGCCTGCTTCCCTCTCACTCTCTCTGCCTGCCTCTCTGCCTACTTGTGATCTCTCTCTGTCAAAATTAATAAATAAAATCTTAAAAAAAAAACATTTAAAAAAAGAATAGTTGTGTCAGTAATACACACGGGGATGTGTAAGGATGTTTCTGAAGCATCATTTGTAGTAGTAAAAATCTGAAAACAAAGAAATGCTCATCTATGGTAACTATCAAATAATATATGTTGCGTATAATATTATATATAATAGCATATAATACACCAAATATGTTGATATATGCACATATAGACATGTAGGATTGTTACCTCCCTATTAACAAGAACGGGTAGCCTCTATGCTAATAGATTTGGAAGAATTTATATCATGTTCAGTGACAAAGGCAAGTATATAGAATATGATCAAATTTTAGTTAAAGAAAACAAAATATGAGAATATAAAAATTGTATTCATCATGAGAGACCCCACTGTTTTAACAACTCCAATAAAATGATAGAGGCTTAAGATAAAAAAAGTTTATTTTTTTTATCTTGTCGTGGACTAGTCCAACGTAGGTCCGTAGGAGTTCTTTGCTCCTGTCCTTTCAGCTGGCAGGTGGGGCAAGAGGACAAGGACCGCTTGTGGAGGTACAGTTTGCTGCGTTTCATGAGTCACGTCTGGCCGTGCTGCACATTGCTTTCACTTACGTTGCTTTGGTCACACCCCACAGCAAAGGAGGCTGGAAAAGGAAATCCAGGTACACGCCCCACAGGGAGAGGGGAACGTGGTGTTGGAAGCATTAGCCGTCTCCTCTTCAGAGCTATCACTAATAATGTGGCGGTGTCGGGGACTGAGAGAAGGGAAAGAGAATGATGATAACTGACACTGAGGTCCGGCTGAGTTTTTGGGTAAGCAGATGGGAGGTTCTAATGGTTTAACTTTGGGAATAGTTGGGGTACTGGTGTGTACTTACTGGCGAGAATCCGGAGATCGTGGGGAATGAACGTGGGTCATGAAAGAGAATTTGGAACTACAGTAAAGTACTGAGTTACTTCCCTGAGAAAAACACATGATGTTGAAAAGGTTACTCAGAGTCTGAGGATAGAATTCTCACTAACTTCTGTGAGGAAGTGGAAAAAGGAAGAAAGCCAAGGAAGCAAGGGTACACCAGCCAGAGAAGTAGGGAAAAAACCAGGGTGTTACAGGACCATGGATACTGAGCTTGATAAACTCTTTAGGTTCTGAGCAATAACGACCGTAACAGATGATGTGGTTTTACGTTCATTTTTCACAATTTTTATTTTTAAATTTTTATTTTATTTTAAATCCAGTGTAGTTAACATAGTGTTATATTAATTTCAGGTGGATGATACAGTGATTCAGTAATTCTATATATTACTCACTGCCCATCAAGATGAAGTGTGCTTTTAATCCCCTTCACCTAGTTCACCCCCCATGTCCCCTCTGGCAGCCATCTGTTCTCTGTAGTTGAGTCTGTTTTTTGGTTTCTCTCTCTCTTTTTTTTTCTTTATTTGTTTTGTTTCTTAAATTCCACGTATGAGTGAAATCATATGGTATTTGTCTTTCTCTGATTGTCATATTTCATTCAGCATTATACTCTCTGGATCTGTCCATGTTGTTGCAAATGGCAAGATTTCATTCTTTTTTTGTGGCCAAGTAATATTCTATTGTGTATGTGTATATGTATATACACACACACATACATATATATACACACACACCACTTCTTCCTTATCCATTCATAATCGATGGACACTTCAGCTGCTTCCATATTTTAGCTGTTGTAAATAACTATAACTCTAACCATATTTTAGCTATTGTTAAATAACTATAACAATTGCTATTGTAAATAACACTGCCATAAACGCAGGGGGTGTATGTATCCCTTCAGATTAGTGTTTTGTATTCTTTTTTTTTATTTTATTTGTTTATTTGTTTATTTACAGCATAACAGTGTTCATTGTTTTGGCATCACACCCAGTGCTCCATGCAGTAAGTGCCCTCCCTATTACCCACCACCTGGTTCCTCAACCTCCAGTGTTTTGTATTCTTTGAGTTAAACACCATGCAGTAAAATTACTGGATCACGAGGTAGTTCTGTTTATAATTTTTCGAGGAACCTCCATAGTTTTCCACAGCGGCTGCACCAGTTGGCATTCCCCCCACAGTACACAAGGTTTCCTTTGAGATATGTCTTTAGGAAAGAATTTAGGGTTGAAAGAGAGCTGAAGAACTCATCTCAGCAGGTAAGAGGAAGAACCTTAAAAAGAATTAGAATGGTTTTCTACAGTAGAGTGTGCCTCTAGGAGCAAATGGTCTCTTGACTTAGCATTCCTCTCCCTCCCAGTCTCTCTCTGCCTGCTTCCACTCGCGATTCCACCGAGTGGCTGCCTCTCTTTCTCTGTGTACCTCCCACTCGTCCCTTCCAGGAGAGCAGTCGCTGATCGGGGAGGATGCTCTGTAGCACAGGGGGCTCGTGGAGGCAGAGGTCTAGGACCGGGCTTGCGCGAGAGCTGTTGGCAGAACTCGTGCTGCAGACATGGTCCATTAGCTCAGTAATCGATGCCTTTCTCCTCCAGGGATTAGCACAGAACAAAAAGAATTAAATAACACAGACACAAGGTTCATTTTTAAAGAAACCAAGAGTTACCTTTTGTGTAATGCCAGCCCGAAGTGTGCGTGAGGCAGAGCTGTGGGAAACGGGTTTGGGGGTGGTGGGGCTGGGCTTGGAAGCGCCCAGGCCCAGGGTCCTGAGTGCGAGTGAGGCTCACGAGCAACCAGCACTGCGGTTCCTCAGGAGAGAAGCCAAACCTGCAAGTGAAGAGCTGAAGCGGCTCAAACAGGACAAGGGTTGGGTGGTCGTCACCTGCCCAGGGACACGTGAGCAGCACAGGGGACGAAGTACCGCAGAGGACACTGAGACTTTGGGTTGTAGAGACGCCAGGTAAATCATTGTGGAAGAACTCAGGAAGAAACGGTTTTCTGAGTCCTTCTTGAGGAACCTACTAAGAGAAGAGAAGCAAGAGATGATGGAAAACTTCAGCAGAAGCCTGGAGGCGAGCACTGAGTGTGCGCCATGGAACTGCGGGTGGAAAGCGGAAAAGAGCACGGTTGTGGACGAGGAGGTGAAGGCTCCGTAAGCTCCTGGGTTACTTCCTTCTTGCTCCAAACAGATCGGCGGCCCGAGTGTGTCAGTTAGAATCACTGCTCCAGGAGGAAAAAAAGGATTTAATGTGGAAAATGAACACTGAAACAAGGTGATCACAGGGGTATCTGACAGAATATTCTAGAGATCTCTGTGTTTTGTAGGCAGAGTGGCTTCATCGCCTTAATTACAGCTGTGGTAACTTCTGTTTGCCCCTCCAGAGACGTGTCAGCGTGGACGGGAGCTAGCACGTGACCTAAAGTTCCAGCAAGATCTGCCCCAAAGCCTGGCTTCCTGGGGCTTGCTTGGGATCCAAATGGTGGTTCTTCATAACCCCCATCTTTTTGAAAAGATTTTAATTATTTATTTGAGAGAGAGAGAGCAAGCTCTGGGGGCTGGGAGTCAGGTGCAGGGACAAAGGGAGACCCAGCGCAGGGCCTGATCCATCCCAGGACCCTGAGGTCACAACCTGACCGAAGGCAGACACTTCACTGACTGAGCCACCCAGGCGCCCCCAGACTTTCCTTCCTTTGTTCACTCTCAGGTGAGGTCTGGTGACTGAGTGCAATTATTTGTGAGGCTGGTAAGTATCTGCTTTTTCTCTCTCCTTCTCAGCCCTGTATCTCCTCAATGGTCCCCTTGGACCCCTGCATCCCAGGCTTATGAAGATTCGAGGGTGGTGATGGCAGGATTGCTGGAAGAGGCGGCCCCGCTATCCCTCTGAGGAAACTTAGTGCCTTTATAGTATCTGCTGCTGATTTGTTGTAAGCTGATTTTAATTAAGCCACATAGTGAGTACTGAATTGGCTTTACAGAAGTTCATGTGGAAAACAAACAGGAAGAGAAAAATGGCCTGCTAGTATCTTTCCCAGTGGCACCGCAACAAATCGGTCAGCTTAGTTGAATCAACCTAATTTTATTTCCACGAAATAAATGTATCAGTTCATTTGCTGGACTCAGTTGATTGGTCCAGTAAGTGTTGTACGCATGAGAATGGAAAAGCAGTTGGCCTTCCTGCACGGCCAAGGAGTGACAGGTAGAGGGGAGGACTTGGCTCACTGCTCAGGGTGGCTAGAGTTTCTGTTCAGCCATGAGTGATGGGAACTGTATTATCTGTGTAATTTATGGAATGGAGAAAGTTCTCCTTGCTCACAAATGGCCCCTCTGTGCTTAATGAAACCTTAACAGTCTGTCCTTACATTCTTGGGCCCTGAAGATGGATACACAAATATAAATGATATGCAAATGAGAAATATAAATGCCTGTGGAATAATGCATCAAATCATTATGATGTAGTCATAACACAGCTCAAATTCATGTACAAGTGGCTTCCTGGGAACCTACCAGGGTCCCAATAAATGGGGCAAAAGAGAAAGATTTTATTTTATATTTTTATTATTATTACTATAACTTTTTTTTAATCTTTTTTTTAAAGATTTTATTTATTTATTTGTCAGAGAGAGAGCGAGCGAGAGCAAGCACAGGCAGACAGAGAGGCAGGCAGAGACAGAGAGAGAAGCAGGCTCCCCACCGAGCACGGAGCCCGATGTGGGACTCGATCCCAGAATGCTGGGATCATGACCTGAGCCGAAGGCAGCCGCTTAACGAACTGAGCCACCCAGGCGTCCCAACTTTTTTTTTTTTTTTTAAAGAGAATGATTTTAATGGATAAAAGGGAGGTGAGAAATTGCAGAGGGCCCAGGCACCACTTGAACAAGGTGCTACTGTAGTGAGAATTGGAGCCTTGGGACTGGGGCTAGAAAGAAGTCCCTAAAGGAGAGCTTGGAGCCAGGGATGAGGCTGATTTATTTTATAATTCTGCAAAGGGCCAGAGCTGCTGCTGCCAGAAATGGAAATTTCACATCCACTGCACTGACCTCCTTTCCTAACATTATCCTGAAGGCCTCTTCTATTTGGGCTAAGAGGTGAGAATAAGGAGGACAAAAGAGCAAAGAAGGGCCAGTTATTTTGGGTAGGCAGAGAGAGAACATATGAAACATTGTGGTTAAAATTGGACAGAAAGAAGCAGCAGTTCAAAGTCAGCCTGTAGGAAATTAGACCAAAGGGTCAACTTGAAAGTTCCAGCTTTGCCTCTGTGGAGTGTCACCCCTCTTATCCCTTCTCAGCAGGGCTGGCCAGGAACCAGGCGCGGGTGTTTAGAGTATGATATTGTTTCTGTCTCAGGATAAAGCCCTGTGCCCTGGGCCAAGCCAAATGATGTGTAGGGTAGGTCCACAGAATGGCAATCTAATTGTTTTTCCATTGGGAAAGTTGCTGGGATTTAATCCTTTGCTTGGAGGGATCGTTGTGTGCTGACTGCTTTGTGGAGGGCCTGATCCTCTGAGCCAACATTCTGAAACGTCAGGTTGAGGGTACTGATGAGGGCTGAGGAGGGAAGCGGAGCCCCAGAAGTACAGCCGCTCGGGATAAAAATACTACCACCATGCCTGTAAGTATGAGCACATCCGTCTGGAGTGAGAGTCAGGTGGCTCTCAGATGGCGGCAGTTCAGCCCACAAAGGACACTTGACGTGTCTGACAGAGGAGGGTGAGTAGAGGTCAGGGATGCTGCTGCGTGTCCTACACTACACAGGGCAGCACTCAGAACAAAGACCCATTCAGCCAAAATGTCAGGAGTGCCGAGCCTGAGAGACGCTGTCGTAGCCCGGGGAGGGGTAACGTGAGCACCTGACGCGCTCTCTCTCCCATCAGGGTGCACCCCGTCCACCTCACCACATGTGTTTGGTGCCTTCCTGTCTTACTACATCTAGCTTCTCGGTGGACTCGGTGTTGCTGAGTCCTCGTCTCGTTCCCTCAGTAGTCTTGAGCGCCCGGAAAGCCAGATTAGTTCTTATTCACCCTGTGTCTCATGCATACCCAGCACGTGGTGGGAGCTGGCTGAATTGTAGTGAAACACTTTGGGAGAGCATTGAGGTCGGGAGCTGCTCCCTCCGTGACAGACAAAACTGGTGTTCCTCTCAGGGTATCAAGGACTTGCTAAGAGATGCCAGGAGGTGGGTCCTATGTGGGTTGTTTGTTGAGGGGGATGGAGGACAATGGAGCGTTTGCAGTGTGCCCTGTAGACGGTGGCTAACCATGCTTTGGTTTGACTTTGATTCCCATTTATATGTCAGGGTAATCTGGGATGCTGGAATCCTGGCCTGAGGGCGGGTGTGTGGTTGTTCCTTATTTCCCCCAGGGTCTCAAGGGGAGGCTGACCAGCAAGGCCTCTGAAGCTGAAGACAGGAGGAAGCATCTTGGAGAAGAATCTAGGAAAAGAGGCCTGTCTTGTATTGATCCTTTATTCCTTTGATTCCCCTGCGCAGAATCTAGGGGACAGATGGTCCTGTTCCTCATTTCCTTGTGTCTCTTAGAATCAAGACAGCTTGGAAGTTTATGTAAGGGGCCGTGTGCAGGGCTGCACGCCTCTGTGTAGAAAAAAGGGTATAAAAGTTTTTCTTTTCTCTACCTGGGAGGAAAAGCAGAATTACTTTTAAAAAATTGTTGGGGCGCCTGGGTGGCTCAGTGGGTTAAAGCCTCTGCCTTTCGCTCAGGTCATGATCCCAGGGTCCTGGGATCGAGTCCCGCGTCGGGCTCTCTGCTTGGCAGGGAGCCTGCTTCCTCCTCTCTCTCTCTCTCTGCCTGCCTCTCTCCCTACTTGTGATCTCTATCTGTCAAATAAATAAATAAAATCTTAAAAAAAAATTGTTATTCTATTCTATTCTGTTCTATCTTATCGTAGATTCCCGTGTAGTTAACACAGCGTTATGTCAGGTGGAGATGTGCAACATAGTGACTCAGCGATTGTACGGAACTCAGAGCTCATCGAGACAAGTGTGCTTTTAATCCCTTCACCGATTTCCCGCATCCCCTCTGGTGACCAGTCATTTGTTCTCTATGGTTAAGAGTCTCTTTCTTTCACTCTTTTTTTTCCTTTGTTCATTTTTGCTTGTTTGTTTCTTAAAAATTCTACACAGGAGTGAAATCACATGGTATTTGTCTTTCTCTGATTGATTTATTTTGTTTAGCATAACACTCTCTAGCACCATCCATGTCGTTGAAAATGGCAAGATTTCATTCTTTTTTTCTGGCTGAATAATATTCCTGTGTGTGTGTGTGTGTGTGTGTGTGTGTGTGTGTGTGCATACACACACACCCCATCTTCTTTGTCCATTCGTGGACACTTGGACTGCTTCCATAATCTGGCTAACGTAAATAATGCTGCTGTGAACACAGGTGCCTCTATCCCTTTGAGTTAGTGTTTTCGGATCTTAGGGCAGATACCCAGTGGTATCATTACTGGGTCAGGGTAAGTTCTGTTGCGGAAGCTCCACTCTGTTCTCTGCAGTGGCTGCACCAGTTTACATCCCCACTGGTAGTTCGCGAGGGTTCCATTTTCTCCACGTTCTCACCAACACCTGTTGTTTCTTGTGTTGTTGACTTCCTCCATTCTGACAGGTGTGAGGTGATACCTCATTATAGTTACGATTTGCATTTCTCTGAGGTTGAGTCATGATGAACATCTTTTCAGGTATCTGTTTGCCTTCTGGATGTCTTCTTTGGAGCAAGATCTGTTCATTTCTTCTGCCATTTCGCATTGGATTATTTGGTTTTGGGGTGTTGCGTTTTATAAGCTCTTTATATATATTTATTTTGGATACCAACCCTTCATTGGATGTGTCCTTTGGAAATATGGGAAAGCAGAATTCCTAATCAATTTTCAAAGCTTTCCTTAGAGAGAGCCTGGATCCTTGTCCCCATCGACAATAACCCGAGGTCCACGACTGTATCAGTGCCCCCAACAGCTTGTCGCTTTAATCTGCAAGCTTATTAGACCACCCAGTATGGTTAGTTCAGACTATTAAAATGCCTCGAGATTAAAACTGCTTCAGTATAGGGTATGTATTACTGTTCATGGAGCAGTTTATTTTTCTAGAAGCAAACTGTAGGTATTTCCTATCAGTGGGGGAGCAGTTTGGCCTAGAATCCTAGCTCTGGAGCCTCATGGGATCCGTCCGAAGTGGGACTAGAATGCTCCTCCCTCTCGAGTCCTTGAAGACCTGCTTTTTGGCCTTCAGCCCTGGAGGAGACACTGGAGGCCGTGTTGTGCCTGTGCCAGTAAAGCACACGTCTCCTTGTCCTGCGGAAGAATATGTCATTTACACAACACATTCAGCCCAGTTGGCACTTAGATCTATCATTCAGTTAAGTGTTTAGGTTATGTCCTAGCCTAGTCATAATAAAATCATTATGACAATCCAGGGAGAAAAGCATTTTTCTTGGGCAGACATTAGTTTTTAAATTAGAACATCTCCCTCTGTTATTAATTATTTCTGTATGAAAATACCATAAGTGATTGGATCAAATTATAAATCAGTCACCTGCCAAATTAAATTCTGAAAATCACCATCATTACTGGGTTAGGCTAATGTGAAACTCAAGAAACATTAGAATGTTCTTACACATCTAACAAGTAGAGAGATAGGATGATGTTTTCCCAGATGCCGCATCTCCTAAGCCACCCCCCTCCTTACCGTCCGTCTAGTGAATGTTAATGCATGCACACACGCACACACACCGTAGATCAAAGTGGTTAAAGCCCTAGATCCATAAATCTCGTCACATTTGGAATAATGACTTGCAAGCCTCATCATTACTGATCAGTGATTCCAACTGGCTCCTGTCACTCTGGCAATCTGATCCCAAATCCATCTGGTCTTATACGTGGGGAGATACACAGAGCTATAAAGTAATTTAAGGCAAGGTGGCTAGGGGGAGTGTTCTATTAACAAGAGAAACTTCAGTAGACATTAAGTGCAATTTATTTATTTATTGCTCAGAAAAATTAACTTGTTTAATATAAATTTGTGTGTGTGTGAGAGAGAGAGAGAGAGAGCATGCATGAGTGAGTGCAGGGAGGGGGAGGGGAAAAGGCAGAGGGAGAGAGAGAATCTTAAGCAGATTCCCTTCTGAGTGTGGAGCCCGACACAGGGCTTGATCTCAAGATCCTAAGATCATGACCTGAGCTGAAATCAAGAGTCAGACGCTTAACTGATTGAGCCACCAAGGCGCTCCTGTTCAATATAAAATTAAAGCAAATTTTATGGGCACAACCTTCTGAAAACTTTTTTTTTCCCAGTTTTATTGTGATATAATTGACATAACGGTGTAAGTTTAAGGTGTACAACCTAATGATTTGGTACATGTCTATTTTGTGAAATAAGCACAGGAAGATCGGTAACACATCCATCACTCCACGCACTGACAATTTTTTGTGTGCATTTGGTGAGAACTTCTAAGATCTGCTTAGTGATTTTGCATATACAATATGGTATTGTTAACTATAGCCACGATACTGTGTATTACGTGTCCAGAACTTACCCATTTTTTGCACCCTTTGTCCACCTTCCTTCACTGTCCTGCCCCCCATCCCTGACAACCTCAGATCTGCTGTTTCCTCATGAATTCTTTTTTTTTTTTAGATTCCCCATGTGAGTGATTACACAGTATTTGTTTCTCTCTGGGAAGGTTTTAAATAATAAATTTATTCACATATGAATAATATAGTAAAGTGATTAGAGACAGAGGCCAACTCGGAGTTCAGAGGCAGTTACACACGGAAGGAAGAAAGAAGCCGGCTGCGGAACCGGCAGCTGGAGTGTCACGGGACAAGGTGGAGGCCGGAGTCTGAAAGGCCAGGTTGGCGATTCACTGTCTTTGAGACTCAGCTGTGAAACTAAATCTGCCTTCTAAGTTAAGATGGGAGTGAAGGAGTGTGGGCAGGCGTTCATAAACTCCAGGGGCATTTCGGTTATGACTTAAACCATCATCGTCAGTACGTTTTTCAATATTTACAATTAGATTGATTTTTATCGAGCGGGGTGCTGAGTTTTGGTCTCCAGAATCAGCAAGCACAGTTTTTTGAAAGGTGGGAATAATCCCCTACTCCATCTGACTTACTAGGAACATCTCTTTTGACAGATGACCTCTGATTTCCGTTCCCGAAGTGGTTTGTTTTTTTTTTTACAATGGAAATAAGAGCGTCTCTCATGGACTAGGTTGTCTGGGGCAGATTGTTGCAAGAATTTTCTAAGCATCACACGTTTTGCTGAGGAAGAGCCCCGTCTCTCCGGGAGTGAGGCACAGGAGTGGTCCATTTGATAAGGAAAATGAGGCCATGGCCACATGAAGCCACCTGTGTCTTGGGGGTATTGGGAATGGCAGAGAGTTAGGGAGACCAGGGGGTCCTGGCAACTGAGATTCAGGACAATATATAAGCAGGAAAGAGCTCGAGGCCCGCCTCACGGCGTCATGGGCCAGCTCTGCTCAGGAAAGATTTATACTGCCATGTCTTCAGTATTTCCCACAAAGGAAACCCTACATGAATATGGGTTTTACAAATCTGGCTTTCTCTAGTGCCTTCTGCATGGTTATTCCTTTTTGCTCTGTTCTTCTTTGGTGAAAGAGAGAGAGGGAGGGAAAGAGAGAGAGAGGTTTTCAAGCGGCAATACTGACCAGCCCAGAGATTGTGATCAGATTCCTGGTGAGTCCGGGCCTCTGATCCTGGCAAAGGGAGGCTGAAGAACTAGGCGGGGAGCAGGCGTGGGCTAAGGGCCAGGAACTTCAGCTTGATGATGTTGGGATGGGGCTGAAAAGGGTTAATTTTTTGATGCTAAGTCAGCAAATGTGCGTGAACCATGAACTTGAGGGAATCTGACGGAAATTGGCAGCTTGCATCAGCTGTCCTGAAGCGTGACCTGATGTCAGGTCAGGGCCGCACGAAGGATGTGGCTTAGTGATGGGCTGCCAGACTCAGAAAGATTGACCGGATTCCAGGAAGGAGGTGGCAGCAGAGGATGTCACCCACGTCTGCCTGGGTAACAGTCTGGGCAGGGGCCTGATAAGCAGCCTCTGACTCGGATCGGATGGCCCCAGTGTTGGGGTCTCCCTGGGTGCTGGCATCTCCGTCTCTCAGCCCTGCCTTGCCTCACGCAGCTCCTCGGTCTTGGATCTTTTCCCTTGGTCACTGGCCTCTCAAGCCCTACTTTTCTCCACTCCTCTGTTTGAGAGCCTGGGTCCTTCACTGCAGTGTGTGGACTGTCCCAGCGGTCCTTCCCTGCCTTCACAGCTGCCCCTTCACACCCTTGTGGAGCTGCTTGCGGTTCCCAGATGCATAGGCCCCAGCAGGAGAGGCATATTCCAGCGATGTAGTCTTATCACCGGGACGGAAGGCAAACACACGCAGCCAGGAGAACCAATTGCATTTCTGTGAGATGCCACCAAATTCAGTTCAGCAGCCACTCAATTTGGCCATGGGTGAGGGAGAGCATGCGATGGAAATAAATCAATTAAACCAGTTGGATTAAATTGACTGGTCATTTTGGCCCAAATGCTCGATCGCTTTGCACCGGAGAGACATAGCCTTAGAAACACAGTTCCCATAGCAACCATACAAAGAAGAAATGGCAATAAGAAACAGTGCATGTGAAATTTATTTTATCTTCTTTTGCCTGACTTCCTGTAGGCCCATCTCATATTCCCTTAGGCACTGGCCATCTGGGCTTCTTCTTCTTCTTCTTTTTTTTTTTTTAGCAGTTTTCCCCAGGAAAGGACTCTGCATAAAATGCCCTTTCTTATCTGCCTTTGACTGACAGATTGAGATTGTGATTTGCAGTTTCGAACTTCAGTCCTTTGTGTCTCTAATGAAATCCTGCCTCAACCTGGCCCCCTCCTTCTCCCTTGAACTTTACTGGTTTTCTTAGCTATAGGATTAGGGAGTTTATTGCAAAAAGGGATTAAGATTTTAGCTTCAGGACCTGTTCTGGATGGTTTCTCTCAGGGAACACATCATTTGGCTCACAGCGGCTCCCGTGGCTCCAGATACCCCAGAGGACAATCCAGTTTGAAGGGTCTCTCCTTCTCCCGCTCCCTGCCCCCCTTTCTGTCGGTCACGAGGAGGTGATTCAGAAGATTCCATGTTTGGGCAATTTACAGACAGACGTTTAATTCAGCCTCCTCTACTGGTCTGTGTCTTAACTCAGATGTCCGTCTTCTGAACCTTGAAAATGTCTTCATTACAGAGCCACTTGGGGTCCCTTCACGTAAACACGTGACCCAGCAGAGCCCCCTCGCTGTACATAAAAGGATTGATTTCCTCTCCTTTTGGACATCACTCTCCTGGAGAACTGCCTCCCACTCCCGTTTCAAGACTTGTGCAAAGAGCTTTTGTTTGAAGTTGCCTGTTCAGCCCCATCTCACAGAAGCAGCTTTAGACTTTCTTAACTGTCCCTCCTGGGATCCAGGTCACTTTTCCTCAGGCTGACATTCAGAGCCTTTCACACGCTCATCCCAACGCAGCTTTGGAGTTTATGCCAACAGGAAAACTGTACGATCTCTTGCTGGAGCTGGAATGGCTCCTTACCGGGCTCCTTACCGGGCTCATGGAGCTCCTCACCATTTCCAGCTACAGATCTTTGCTCTTGCCAAGCCTTTCACCTACAGTGGCCTCTGTCTACCTCTGTGATACTAAAAATCTTTCTCTCCATTCTCCACTTCAATTTTTTAAAATCTCCTTTTAAGGCCAGTTTTTATCATACGCACATGTGTGTGTGCGCGTGTGTGTGAGCGTGCACACACGTACAGTTGTCATTAGGAGCTGCTCGTTTGGGGCTTCTGTCTGTGCGATTGCTGTGTGAGAAACCACTGCAAAAACCAGTAGCTTAAAACAGGAGGCATTTACTCTTAGGCCCAAGGGTCTGCGTGTCTATCCCTCCCTCTCCACCCGCCGCTGAGACCACTGATCATCTTTCTGTCTCTGTGGTTTTGCCTTTGCAGAATGTCATATGGTTGGGATCATGCAGTGTGTAGTCTTTCAGCTTGGT
This sequence comes from Meles meles, assembly GCF_922984935.1. Taxonomy (NCBI): domain Eukaryota; kingdom Metazoa; phylum Chordata; class Mammalia; order Carnivora; family Mustelidae; genus Meles; species Meles meles. Next base: position 113,456,841 of record NC_060073.1, on the reverse strand, counting down.
TTCCTTCCCTTAGTAATGTGCGTTTCAGTTTCCTCCCTGGCTTTTCATGGCTTGGTAACTTTTCTTCTCCTTCTTTTTTTTTTTTTTTTAAAGTACCGAATACTCTTTTATTGTCTAGATGTACCGCAGTTTATTCATTCGCCCACTAAAGCACATCTCGTCACTTCCAATTTTGACAATTATGAATAAAGCTGCTAAAAACGTCCATGTGCTGGTTTTTGTGTGGACATAAGTTTTCAGCTCCTTTGGGTAAATACCAACGAGTGCAATTATTGGATCATATTATAAGAGTATGTTAAATTTTGTGAGAAACTGCCAAACCATTCTGCCTTCCCACCAGCGAGGACTGAGATGAGAGTTCCTATTGGCTCCACAGCTTTGCCAGCCTTTGGTGGTGTCGGTGTTCTGGATTGGGGTCGTTCTGCTAGGTGTATGGTGATATCTGATTGTGATTTGATTTGCATTTCTCTGATGACACGTGACATAGAACATCTTTTGATATGTTTGTTGCCTGCCATGTATGTTCACCTCTACTCTATACCCAGCGGTAGTCCAGAAATGGGTCTGAGAGCTGTGAGAGTAGGCCCAAGGGCTGCTCTTGGTTTGGAGGAGGCAGTGAGTGAGTGTTTCCAAATTCACAGGAAGGGACTGTGTCGTGGCACTGTGATTAATTGAAATGGGCAGGTGCTGGTATCTTTATTTGGATGGCATATTTACTGGGTATGCAGGGAAAGCAGAAGAAAGACTGGACCCTGATCAGAAATTTCCCTGAGAGTCATTTAAATCTATTCAAGGGTAAAACATTGGTTCTTCATCTCCATCTTTGTAGAAATAATTGCAATATATTTGGTCGAAGCCTTCATTTGCTCTTGGCAAAAATAGCTCTCTTTTCCTTTTCCTTTCTTCTCTCTGTGGCCTCAGTGGTATAGACTCCAACGCTCTCCCTGAGAGAATTCTTGATTGGCTTCATGCAGACTCGCGGTGTGTCTGCTGGGCCCTGACACTCTCGCTGCTCTCTCTTGCAACTGCCTTACCGAGGTACGTGGAAAATCTTTCCCCAGATGACTGTTGTTCGCCTGAGAACGTGGAGAGGCTACAGAGGACTTCCTGGGTCAGATCTCTTGTAGAAAGAGTGTGGGTTTGCAGGTAAAGCTGCCCTGAGTTTGAGTCATAGCTCGGCTGTCTTCCGTCTCTGTAAACCCAAGTTAAGTACCCATTATGAGCTTTATTTCCTTTATTTGAAAGTCAGGTCATTATCTTCTGTAACTGGTATTGCTATAATTGATGATACTTATTGATTGCTTATACTGTACTTGGAAGGGTAGCTACAAGGATTAGGTGAAAGACTGCATATTTTTATGTACAACATCATGCTTGGTGAGTACGAGGTGTTTATATCGCACATCGGTTCTCTTACTCTTGACTTCTTAGGAGCTTCTGTTTCTGACACTGTGCTACCGTTCCTCTCCCGACCAGTTCATCCACACATCTACAGTCCTTCATTTCATTGAACTTTAACCAAAGGATTAATCAACCAATGAACAAATCATAAATAAATATGTTAATGAGTGCATGCTATCCTGGGGCTGGCAGTTAAGTATTAACTTCTCTGATAGGCCAGGAAAATACATATTTTTGGAATTTATTATTCCAGAAAGTCTCAAGCTGTACCTCTCTCCACCTCAGTTGTTTCCAGTTGGAGACAGTAGATACTTGGGAATGTCTGGAGATATTTTTTATTGCTGTAAGTTGGAGGGGGAGTGAGTACCACTGGCATCTAAAGGTTAGATGTTTAGGATGCTGCTACGTAGGCCACACCACACAGGACAGCTCCCTGTCCACAGTAAAACATTATTTGGCCCAAAATGTCAGTAGTCCAACTGGAGAGAGGGGATTCTTTAAGGGAAGAGAATATTTTGCAAAATCCCACCCTGACTTTATTTATTTATTTATTTTTTTCCCCACCCTGACTTTAAGAGTCATGCTGCGTATGGACTTAGGCAGGGAGGTGTCTAGTGGTGCTGAACAGTCTGGGTGATTCACATTAACAGTGTCTCTGTAGAAATCTGATTAAATACATGTAAGGAGCAGTTTCCCTCATCTACTTGCTGACAGATTAAGGTAAATGACTCTGAATTCTTGGCAGAAATTGCTGACAACAATCTTGTCTTCACGTGCTCTAGCACCTAGGATTAAAAAGTCCACAGACATGGGCTGACAACCAAAACCCAGCCCTGAGCTTTCCTGCCTCACGCTCACTCAGGCTTTCCTTATGTTCAAAGCCTGGATGCTCAGACAATGACCCCTCCGTTCCTCTGGAGCTCTCAGGGGTGCAGGTGTTTGCACAGCCCCCTGGACAGCTGTCTCATGACCATCCCAGGCCCCTTCTACCCACCACCCACCCCGATCTCTCCTTTCCCTTCACTGCTTGTTCCGTGGAGTCTGAGTGATCCTGCTGTTAGGACGCATGTGGCACTTGACGAAAATGAGTCCCGGAATTTCAGTTTACCACCCAGGCTCAACCTACCAGAAGTTGTTTCAAATAACAGAACTTGGCTGAATTATCCCATGAAGGGGTCAAGAAAGTAAAAATCACGGAGGGAGCTAGGCTGAAGGCTGGAGAAAGTATTGTGGTAGAGTCTTGACAGCTACTCACCAAATCCATTTCCTTTTTTCTCCTGAGCTCACAGCTAGACGTTTCTCACTTCCCTTGCAGCAGTAACTTTGGCCGTGTAACTGGCCAGTGGAACACAGGAGTAAGCGTCGTTTGTCACTTCATACTCAACCCAGAAAAACTGACCACGTATCTGCCAACTGGATTTGGGTGTATAGAGCTGCCTTGAAAGCCGTGTGTTGACGGCAGAGACTCTTCCTCCCAGAGTAATGAATGAGCCAGGGGATGAGAAGCAAGAGCATGTCCAGAGTCTGGATGGAACTGGATGGAACTCAGCTGAGAAGTCAGTCAGCAACCAGCAGGGAGCAGACACTGGAGATGATAAAGAAGGGGGATGTGGGATTTTTACTAAGCATGTGTGACTTGCTGGAAAGCTTTCACTCTGGCCGAATCTTGCAGATACCATTTGTTTCCTGGACAGTGATTTTGGGCCGTCAGAGAGGGATTTGACAAACTCATAAGACTAAAGAATAATTATGTTCCTGTGACTAAAAAACACAGCCCTCACTCTGGCCCTTCTGCTGGGGGGTGGGGGGCAAGAATCAAAGAAAGATGATTTCGCTCTAGGAAAGAAACATCATTAATGTTCTCATCCTGTCCACACCTTCCACTTACTCTAGCCAAATGTTTTTCCTCCATTATGCTCTTTAGGGTAAAAAGGAGTCCTTTTTACCTAAGAAAAAGGCATACTGATGAAAAAACAAATAATTATTTCCGAACTATCTATTGCAAGTACCCTCAGGTTTTAATTAAGAGTCTCTTTTTTTCCCCATCTCAAACCTGGCCTTCCTGAGCAGCACAGGTGCCCATAGAAATCATCTGGAAATGGCCTGGGAGCTTGTTTAATGTCACTGCCTAATCACTTGGCTAAATGTCACTGCTTCAGAACATGCATTTTTATCTTCCGTTCCTCCTCTTCTCATCTCCCCTCACAGGTAGGAGCCTTTCAATAAATCTTCAAGGAAGAACAAAAACTTCTTCAGTTGGCTTTCACTCTTTTTTATCCCCCCTAGTATTCGGGGAGAGATTTTAGGCAAGGAACCACTTACACACATGGCCAGAGAGTGTTTCTCGTGCAATGAGGATGTTGTATTTTGTGACCATTAGGATTCCTTCTAAGGCAGAGATTGAGAGTTTCAGGTTCTCCTGTTGCTTCCAAACTCCCACAGGTTTAGCAAGGCTGTCTGCGCCCTTGGTCTCCAACCCCACCCTCTTTACATACCTGTGAGCGTAAACAGCACTTCTCAGCTTTCTGTACATGTTTTATTTGTGTGGATAATTCCTTTGCTCTTCCTTTCAACTTCCTCCCTTACCCCAGACTTTTATCCCCTGTTCATTTTCTCCAACTTAGTGATAAGTAAAGGATAGTAGTACATTTAAGTGGATTTTTAAGCAAACCACGAAAAGGAAAGTACAATGTTACTCATTCTTTGGGGCTGTAGCATGGAGGAGTAGCACAGGGTGATGGGACACCGAACATCAGAGCACTTAAATATAAAAAACATACATTGACAGAACTGAGGGGAGAAATAGATGTCAGTGTAATAATAGTAGAATTCAATATCCCACTTTTAACAGTGGCTAGAATATCAGATTGACGATCTATAAGGAAATAGTAGATCAAATGGGCTTAGGAGGCACATACAGAATATTCCATCGACAGCAGCAGAAAAGGGCACATGGATAGGTCACGTTAGGCTACAAAAAAAACCTTTTTTTTTCATTTTATTTCATTTTATTTCTTTTCAGTGTTCCAGAATTCAGTGTTTATGCACCTCACCCAGTGCTCCATGCAATACATGCCCTCCACAATACCCACCACCTGGCTCCCACAACCTCCCACCCCCAGCCCCTTCAAAACCCTCAGATTGTTTCTCAGAGTCTATAGTCTCTCCTGGTTCATCTCCCCTTCCAATTTCCCCCAACTCCCTTCTCCTCTCCAGCTCCCCATGTCCTCCATGTTATTTGTTATGCTCCACAAATAACTGAAACCATATGATACTTGACTCTCTCTGCTTGACTTATTTCACTCAGCATAATCTCTTCCAGTCCCATCCATGTTGATACAAAAGTTGGGCATTCATCCTTTTCAACATCCGTCCATGTTGATACAAAAGTTGGGTACTCCATCGTGTATATGGACCACATCTTCCTTATCCATTTGTCCACTGAAGGGCATCTTGGTTCTTTCCGCAGTTTGGTGACCGTGGCCATTGCTGCTATGAACATTGGGGTACAGATGGCCCTTCTTTTCACTACTTTCATCTGTATCTTTAGGGTAAATACCCAGTAGTGCAATTGCAGGGTCATAGGGAAGCTCTATTTTTAATTTTTTAAGGAATTTCCACACTGTTTTTCCAGAGTGGCTGCACCAACTTGCAGTCCCACCAACAGTGTAAGGTTCCCCTTTCTCCACATCCTCTCCAACACTTGTGGTTTGCTGTCTTGTTGATTTTGGCCATTGTAACTAGCATAAGGTGGTATCTCAATGTGGTTTTGATTTAAATCTCCCTGATGGCTAGTGATGATGAACATTTTTTCATGTGTCTGATAGCCATTTGTATGTCTTCGTTGGAGAAGTGTCTGTTCATATCTTCTGCCCATTTTTTGATATGATTATCTGTTTTGTGTGTGTTGAGTTTGAGAAGTTCTTTATAGATCCTGGATATCAATCTTTTGTCTTTACTGTCATTTGCAAATATCTTCTCCCATTCTGTGGGTTGCCTCTTTGTTTTGTTGACTGTTTCCTTTGCTGTGCAGAAGCTTTTGATCTTAATAAAGTCCCAAAAGTTAATTTTCGTTTTTGTTTCCTTTACCTTTGGAGACATGTCTTGAAAGAAGTTGCTGTGGCCAATGTCAAAGAGGTTACTGCCTATGTTCTCCTCTAGGATTCTGATGGGATTCCTGCCTCACATTGAGGTCTTTTATCCATTTCGAGTTTATCTTTGTGTATGGAGGCTACAAAAAATCTTAACAAATTTAGCGTGGTTGAAATCATACCAGGTGCCTTTTCTGAGGAAAATAGAATGACACTAACTATCAATAACAGAATAAAAAATTAGAAAATCCACAAATAGGTAGAAATTAAGCCACATACTCTTTTTTTTTGCCACTTTTTTTTTTAGATTTTATTTATTTATTTATTTATTTATTTGACAGAGAGAGATCACAACTAGGTAGAGAGGCAGGCAGAGAGAGTGAGAGGGAAGCAGGCTCCCCGCCAAGCAGAGAGCCCGATGTGGGACTCGATCCCAGGACCCCGAGATCATGACCTGAGCCGAAGGCAGCAGCTTAAACCACTGAGCCACCCAGGCGCCCCAAGCCACATACTCTTGATCAACCATCAGGTCAAAGAAGAAATAAAAAAGGAAAACAGGAAATATCTTGAGATAAATGAAAATGGAAACACAACATACTGAAATTTATAGGACAGAGCTAAGTCAGAACTAAGTGGGGCATTAGAGTGACGAATGCCTATATTAAGAAAAAAGACAGATCTCAAGTATATAACTAACTACAGCGCAAAGAAAAAAAGAATAAACTAACCCCAAGTTTGGCAGAAGGAAGGAAAATTAAAGATAAGAACATAAATAATATTTAAAAAGTGGAAAAATCAATAAAACTAAGAGTTGGTTTTTGAAAAGATAAACAAAATGGACAAACGTTTGTCTAGAATAACAAAGAAGATGGAGATTCAGGAATGAAAGAAGTGACATTGGAACTGGCGGCCCAGAAATAAAAATGGTGAGACTGCTTATGAACAGTTATGTACCAGCATACTGAACAGCCTCAAAGAAAGGTACACCTTCCTAGAAACACACTCCCTATAAAGAATAATGAAAAAAATAGAAAACTTGCGTGATTGATAATAAATACGAGATGGAATCAATTATCAAAAATCACACAACAAAGAAAAGCCCAGGACCAGACGGCTCCACTGGTGAATTCTACCAAACACTTAAAAAAGAATTAATTCCAATCCTTCTCCGAGTTCTCCAAAAATTAAAGGAGAGCAAACATTTCTAGATTCATTTTGTGCAGTCAACGTTGTTCTGATTATCTAATCCAGACAAAGATACTTATTTAGAAACGTGGCTTCAGAGCCCAGAAGGAATTCTCTGAGGGTAACAGGAGTTCACACTTCTTAGATCCCAAGAGTAAGGTGGCTGCCACTCTGAGACTAAGTGACCTAGTACTGCAGAGGCTGGATCTGGTCGGGTCTCCCCAGGGAAGGAGAGTGGAGGCATTTGGGATGAAGCAGGTGGTCAGAGGGGATTGAATCAGAATGACTGGATGATCCCCCAGCTGACCCTTTGTGAGGTGGCGGTGGTGTTGAAAGTGCCATGAGTTGAGGGTATTGATAGACAACCATTCTCTGTCCCCTTTCTGTGACTTTCTGTGCTTTTTCTCTGCTTGAATCTTATTCTCTGCTGTCACCCACACATTTCCATCAATCTTGCTCAAGCAAGCTTGAGCTCATTCTTCCAGAATCATCCCCAAAGTCATCTTCCAGAATCCTCTTCTAGGAGACCTCCCCTGGCTCCCAGAAGAAGGTGCTTTCTTCCCCTTGTGTCTGGTGGTAGACACTACAATGACAAGACTGAACGTTTAGGCTTGCCACATTGCCTCATTTCCCCCAGCAGATTGAAAGGCACCTTATAGTTTTTCAGTAAATCACTACAAATTATGTGAGTAATAAATTGAGTGATAGTGGGAGCCGAATATTTCTGTGAAGTAGGGAGGCCGGGAGAAGGAAGCATTATAGAAGGTGGGCATGATTGCTACACAGGCAGTTTAGAGAGGTCTACAGACATTTACTGCCAATGAACCAGGAGGTCTAGGAGCATGAAAGTCAACAGATAAAATCGTATCTCGGGTAATTTAAAAGTGGTTGAAATATTCCTAAAATCTAGTGGGATAAGCTTGGTTGTCCTGGGTGAAATTACCTAAGGAAACTGAATCTTTTTTTTTTTTTTTTAAGATTTTATTTATTTATTTGACAGAGAGAGAGCACAAGTAGAGCGGCAGGCAGAGAGAGAGGAGCAGGCTCCCCGCTGAGCAGGGAGCTGGATGTGGGACTCCATCCCAGGACCCTGGGATCATGACCTGAGCCAAAAGCAGCGGCTTAACCAACGGAGCCACGCAGTCACCCCAGGAAACTGAATCTTAAGATAATTCTACCTCGTATTTTTAGATACCAATAAAACACAAAATCTGGAATGGGGAAGAGTTTTTTTCCCAGAGAGGAAGCTGGTGACCTGTGCTCAGCTGAGCATCGTCTTCCTGGAGTATCCTGTCATGTCATCCAGCCTTCATCTCCCTGAATACTTAGCACATCTTTGTATGTTACTATACAATTATAATTGGCCTATATATGAAATATATGTGCTTACAGGTACCATAACTGTGGTTATGGATTGTCTTTATGGCCAGTCTCCCCTACGGTATCTAGGTCATTGCTTTTCATACAAGAGATATAAAGTCACAGAATGTTACATATAGCCTAAAATTCTCATTTTGCACAAGAGAAAGCTGAACCCTAGAGACATTGTACAAACTCATTCTATATGTTTGTTTAAACAAGGAATCATTGCATCATTCATTCAACAAATACTTCAGTGACTTAATGTCCAAAAACATAAAGATGTTCGATGCAAAGATGAATGACACCCTCCCTGACATCAAGAATGCCACAGTTTTCTTGGGAACAGACATAGGAACAGCAGTATACCGTCAGTGGAGTGTATCCTTTGGTTTAAATCTTTGAAAAACAGTTTGCTGATATATACTTTTTTTTTTTTTAAATGGCTTTGGTCCTTCAATTCCACTCCAAAGAAATGATTCAGTGAGAATAAATTTGGATGTAAGCACGGATTTATAGAGTGGTTTTCCCCCTTTTTAAATAATAATGTTGTTTATGAGGGTGTTGCTAGATTTCAGAATCAACTGTGCTTTATGATGCATGGTATTCTTTGCATTCATTAGAATGTCTGCAGAGGGGCAGCTGGGTGACAGTTGGTGAAGCATCTGCCTTCAGCTTAGGTCATGATCTCCGGGTCCTGGGATCGCGCCCCTTGTCCTGCTCCCTGCTCAGCTGGGAGTCCTCTCCCTCTTCCTCTGTCCCCTCCCCCACTTCCCCTGCTCATGTTCTCTCCTCTCTCAAATAAGTAAATAAAATGTTTTTAAAAATTAAAAAGTATGTTGAGGGAGAATATTAAAATAGAAAGGTGATGGTGACATTTATTTTTTGAGAGGCAGAAAGTAGTTACCATTGCATTTTATATTTTAGGAACCTATTTTTTATTTTATTTTATTAAGAGTTTTTTTTGCATGTTTTTTTATTTTTTTTAATAAACATATAATGTATTTTTATCCCCAGGGGTACAGGTCTGTGAATCACCAGGTTTACACATTTCACAGCACTCACCATGGCACATACCCTCCCCAATGTCCATAACCCCACCCCCCTCTCCCAAGTCCCCTCCCCCCCAGCAACCCCCAGTTTGTTTTGTGAGATTAAGAGTCACTTATGGTTTGTCTCCCTCCCAATCCCATCTTGTTTCATTTATTCTTCTCCTACCCCCCAAACCCCCCATGTTGCATCTCCATTTAGGAACCTATTTTTTAAACGTATATCTTTATTTGTGCCTAGAAAAAAAACTCTCAAAGTTTTAATAGTCAAAGTATTAGTAGTCCTCTCCAAATGGTAAACGACAGATACTGTTCTTTTCCTTGTTTTTCTTGGCTGTATTTTTTTTAAATGTTTCACAATGACTACACATTTGCTTTAAAAGAAAAGAGGAAAAAAAAAGACTTCTAAGGAAAACTAAGTTATCTGGAAATCGAGGCAGCACTGGTTCCTGAACATCTGAATCTCTTGACATGGAGCCAGACGGGGAAGGTCTGACCGGCACTGACCCATTCGTCAGCGGCCCCCAGACGTGAGCGGTTATTTTTACTGGATCAGTCAACTAAGCATTAACTGCAAATCCCTTTTTCTTCTTTTTTTTATATTTCGTGGAGGAAAGCCTAGAACAAATGTTTTCTCTAAATCTTCGTGAAGCAGAAACAAGCAACAAGTAAACATGTCAGAATCAAAGACGTTTTGGAAAAATACCCCGAACGCCTGCCTGAGAACACGGCTCCGCTCGCTCTCTTCTGCCGCTGTGTTGTGACCTCCTCCGTGAGCTCCGTGTCCCTGCCAGCCTCCAAGGGGCTCCCAGATCACCAGAAATCTCTTTGTGTTCCGTGCTGGTCTCGTGTCTCAGTGGGTTCTATTCTTTGAAAACGGGTAATTCAGACACACGCAACAGCAAGTTACCCCGAACATCCCGCTTTCTCGTCGTCCGGGCTAGCCGGGTATTTATGGGTTATTAGATCTCACTGATCTCTGTTCTCAACCGAGGGCTTTCAGTCTATTAGAAAGGCATCATCCTGACACCGAAAGGACAAACTGAGACAAATTCAATGGGAACACTGTGCCAAGGTCAGAGCAAAAACAGTATTTACCTCGCTAAGACCTCCAGGCACTCAGACAGATTAAATTAGAACAGGAATGAGTACATGCTCTCCTCTGTTTATGTAGTTGGCAGGAAGTGCTTTATTTTATATAGATCACATAACCATCATCGAAAATGTATTCTGTTTTTAAGTGTCGCACCCTGTCAGAGAAGCTGGCTTCTTAAGGGACACGGTATAGTCTAAGCGGGCACAGATTGACCATCTCTGGGCATCTCCTGTAACTCCCACCCTGGAATCCTCACTGACCCCAACTCTGCATCCTTTCAGGGAGTTATTATGATTCCCATTTCACAGATGAAAAACTGAGGGTGAGTTTCAGAGAGCTTAAGAAATAAATCCATGGTTGCATGGTTGGTTAAGCGGCAGGGACAGATTTGAGACCCATATTTGCCAGAGCTCAAAGCCGGTGCCTTTCATAAAGCATCCTGCCATTCCTGCAGGTCAGACAGAATGAATGCCGTCATGTCATGGTTAATCAAAAGGGAGGCAGAGAGATCAAGTGACAGGGAACGCTCACTTGGTGTTTAGACACTGAAAGCCTGCTATGAAGTGTGACATGCTTTCCCACGCTGATATCAGTGGAGGCTGGGAGACGGGGACGAAGGCAGGGAGAGAATCTGATCGGGTATTTGCAGCTTTGCAGACAGACACTCAGTGGGACTGACCCCCAGGAAAGTTAAGGCAGAGATGGTCGTTATCTCTGGTGTTGAGATACCTGAGTTACCTCAGGCCTGCTGCTTCAAGGTGGGCACCGCGTGCAGGCCTGAGGTGGGAAGCCAGTGCCCAGGAGATTCAGCCTCGATGAGACATGTTCCCTACCTTCAGCGTGCTGCTGGCCTGTTCCTAACCTCCCCCTGACCCCTGGTCTTTGTTCTTCAAGCTTCTGATTTGAAGTCAGCCTCAGCTCTGGCTTTAAGGGCTTACAAGCAGTGATTCTACCATGAGAGATTTGTTTCACTTGTGGGGAGTGGTGGTGGGATGGGCTTGTGTTTCTGATTTAGAGAATCAGAACTGAGTTCAAGGTAACCCATTCTTCACTGACCTCCTTCTCTCAAAAGCTGTTCCCCTTGAAGCTTATTTGGATCCTGACCCCCTGCAGACCTTTCTCCAGGCACTCGGGACCATGCTGTGTGTAGCAGGACTCTGCACCAAGAGAACCACTAGGTCACAGCCGTCCAGGCTGGATGATTTCAGTAAAACCTGGCTCTTCCATATCCCATCTCTGTAGGTGCTGCAAGGTCGCTGGTTACATTTGAAAGTCTGAAATCATGGAATTGCAGCTTTGACTTTAGAAGTTACTAGACTTTAATCTCGGGTATCTTCCGGTTCAACTACTTCCCCATTCAGCAATAGTTATTTGATGTTTGGTCTTAGGTTCGGTGGGAATCATTCTTACAGCTCCTGCTCACTGGTGCCAATTCTGCTCTCCACGATTAGTGTGTAGCCCACAGAGCCGCTGTGTTAAAAAAAAATGCTTAAAAGAACTGAGTACCTTAATGAGATTGTTGGGAGAGGCTCCTTGGGGAGGTGTAGTAGGAAAGTCAGCTCTAGGCAGGCCACAAATGCTCATGGATCCCATTGCCTCTGTTAGGTGGTGTTTGCGGCTTTTGTTCTTTATGTGAAGCCAGCAAGGAGTAGGCAGGCCTCCAGTTTCAGGCTATACATCATCGGAGGAGAGGTTCTGTTGCCAAATATTTAGAGAGGATGGGCTATGTAAGAAGAAAATCTCAGGCGCCAGTGATGAGCTCTCAGACCCTGAGATGACATCTCAGACCCTGTCAACACCCTGGCTGGAAGAAAGAGGTGCAAGTAAATTCTTTGTGAGTTTTCTCCACCATTGGCTTGCAGGTAGACACATGCTAATTAGATAAGGCCTGGTGTAGAGCATTGAACACATTTTATCAGTATAGAAACAAGCAGTAGGAACTTGGAGCACTGCGTGGGGCTGACTGTAGGTCGGCCACCCACTGCTTGTGGAAAGCAAAGCGGCCACAACCTCAGCAAAGAGCGGGTCAACCCTGGGTCCTAGGGAGTACCCAGCCCATACCAGCTCTGCCCTCGTTACGACCTCAACCTTCTGGCTCAAGGGACCCAGACAAGGTACCACTGCTGGGGCCAGGGGGGTCCAGCCCACGGAGGATAGATCCATCATCCAGTGGCTTTCGACTTCGTACCTTCCAAAGAGGCACGTTGGATTAGTAGAAGGAGCAGGTCTTGAAGGCAGACTTGGGTTAGAATGCCGGTTGCAGCACCTAGTCATTGGGAGCCCTTGAACAAATTATTTAACCTCTCCTTTTCTTCCTCTGTAAAATGGAGATAATTCTCTATCCCAAAGCCATGTGCCAAGGATTAAGTGGGATCATGTTTACAAATACTGTATATTATAGTACTGGTTCACTGAGTATTTTCTCCCTGTCCCTTTTCTACTGATGGCTTCCTTGCCTGTCCCTCTTTCTCTAGTCTGCAGTTTGGAGTAAGGGCATGTTAGGATGCCCTTCTAGCTAAACCCCACACACACCTTGCCTTTGGGAGCTCTGCCTGCTCCTTTGACCATTTTCATCCTCCTCATCACCTCCACAGAAAGAGGAGCCGGAGGACGTGGAAGAAGCTGTATCAGACCCATCTGCCAGTGCTCTGTGTGCACAACTTCTGGAGGGAGGCTGAAAGCTATTAATGGAAGTGCGTGTGTACGAGGCTTTTATTTGTGTATTCTAGATAGTAGACAGAGAAACCAAACAGGATGCCTGCCTTCCAGGGCCTTGCTGTCCAATGACGGAATTGTATTTGTAAGTAAACAACTTCAGGACTGTGAGAAATGTTGTAGTAGAGGTATGCCCAGGTCTTTGGGTCAGTAAACTCCACAGACTGCTTCTCTGTCTCTCTTTCTCTCCCTCACATGTGGAGTGCAGCCAAACAGGGTTCCTGTCTTGTCACTGTTGAATTAGCAACTTATTATGGGTCTGGGAAGGACATTTACCTTCTTAAATTCTCCTTGGGTTCTGCCGCAAGCGAATTAATTCCTAGGTGGTGGTGGAGAACTAATAGGGCAACTTGCTATTGTTAGCAAAGAATGACAGATGTGGAGATAATTTTGAACTGTGGTGATGCTCTGAGACGCAAATGAGCTCCTGTTGACATAACACTTGATTTAAATAATGGATGACACTGTATTCGTTTCCGTGTCCTTGCTGGAAAGCTCGGTCCAAGACCAAGAGGTGCTTGTGAGATTCGATACTATCATAATCCCAAGAGTTTGCTTCTTTCCTCTCATTAAAGAAGGAAAAAAGTCAGTTTCTTTGGACTGTCTAGTCAGATTCCTAAGAATAAAAGCATTACTCTTAAGGCACCTGCTGAGCTGAGGACAGGCAGGTGGGCTGCTCAGAGCATGTGGGGAGAAGAGGGCGGGGCCGGCCAAGGGCAGCGGAGATGCTCACCTTCTGTTCCCCCCCCAGCCATGTGTGGAGGCGCGTTAGACCTGCCCTTCCTCAGGTTCCCGCAGAACGCTGCCAGGTGCCGGAGGTGGGCGGGTAATTATAACCAGAGCAAACTTAGGTAATGAAGTGATCAAGTCAATAAGTGTTATAGTAGAACCAGTTCTTCAAGATTTATTTTTAGTTTTAGAGCGAGAGCAGGGGATGGGCAGAGAGAGAGAGACTCTCAAGCAGACTCTCTGCTGAGGGGAGAGCTGGACACAGGGCTCAGTATTGCAATCTGAGATTCACATGACCTGAGCCGAAATCAGGAGTCAGGTCACTTAACTGCCTGAGTCAGCGAGGCTCCCATAGGACAGTTCTTTAAGATAATGCCACAGCAGAGGTATTGGATCATGCCAGACATCTGAACAACTCACAAGGCGGACACAGAAAACGAGTAAAGAATTGGGTGAAGATGAAATCAGGACACTGAAACAGAAAAGAAAAATTCTGAAACTTCTAAACAGCAGCAGAAATAACGGCAGTGCTCAGAACCCCAGTGCAGAAGAAAGGGGCCAAGAGCAGGATGAAGACATTACCTTTAGCCCTTGAAAAGAAGGAAAACAAAGACTACTGCAAATGTCTGTTTGAAATTTCGATTCTTCTGGGAAACCAAAGCTTACCTACCTCTGGATGGGCCTGAGGCTGATGAAATTCCAGAAGTTGTCTACTCCTGATAGCGTCCAAGCCCTGCTGGGGTGCCACATGGATTCAGGGGGAAAGGCACTGAGGGGGCTCTCTGAGACCCCAGCAAGGAAGAACAGACACAGGGGCTAGACATCTGTGAGGGCTGCGTCTGGGAAGAAACCCTCAGGGACGCGAGAGACCCTCCCTTGATTTCCAGGATCACTGGCCGTGTAGCTAATGTCACAGAGGAGATATGCCTGCCCATGTTGGCAAGGTTTGTCCACAAATCCATAACCTGTGCACTTCCTACCTTATGAACCCGGTGCCGAAATGTCAGCTTCGTCATTTCACACTCTGAAGACTGAGGAGTGGGGATTAAGCATGGATGTGATCGTAGCCAGGTTTACACTGTGTCCAGTGGATTTTCTTCCAGAATTGAAGCTGTGGCCTGCAGACTTTTAGAGAAATAGTCCCAAGCTAGCTACACAACCTGCTCTTCCTGGGCCTTAAATACGTGCTTGGCAAAAAGCAATGTTTGTTATGGGACTATCTGTTGCGTTGCATTAGAAACAATTGATAAAATTCATTGTTGTTGTGTCGTGTCTCGCCCCCCGCCCCCGCAATTATCACACATGCTTTTAGAGCATGGCAATATAATTTCTGTCCTGTTTGAGAACAGTGAAGAAAGGAGCAAAGAACAGAAGGAAATTGGCCCTCCTCAGTGGGCAGTCTGGAATGATGGTTTCGAAATTTTAGTGGCCCTCCTCCACGCGCCTGTTTTATGTTCTGACAGTGACACCAGTCCCGGACGGAATGACTTCTGCTGTGCAGGCTTTTGTGCTCTGCAGTGCAGTGGCACATTTCGATTTCATTGTTACCACTGTTGTTCCAGAACATGTTCTGTCTTTTACAAGAACCTTTGGGGAGAATCTCCAAGGGCAAACCTCTGATGTCTTCTTTGCAGCCAGTCATTTGACTGTAGTGCTTTGTTCACTAAATGAATTGATAGAACGTATTGAAGTTTATCATACATTTTGGTTTGCAGAAGCCACACATTTGGTGCCCAACCTTGGTATTCAGATGAAAATCCCTGAGCATGTCTGCAGAACCCAGCAAGGCAACCTGGAGTCTCAGCCGATGTCTGAGAGTTCCTAAGGAAATTCTAAGCATCCAACAGTGGAGCACACTGTTCAGGGACTGAAGGAGTCTCAGAACAGCGCCTGAAATCTCTTCAGTGCTTATCTCTGGTGCCTTCAGTCATGGGGCAGATCCCATTTAATACGCTGTGGGAGGGCCACGCTGGTGCCTACAGAAGTGGCTTGCCCAGTCCTGGCAAGCTCTCAGCTCCATCACACCATGAAAGAATCACGTGGGAACACAGAGGGGAAGATACAGTTTCCATCAACCACTTATGAAGCCCTCCATCTGACAAACATCCGTTTTTCCCCTGATGTTTATACATTGCTGAAGGTCCCAGGTATTTCTGTGACGAAGGTTGAGAATGAATACTAGGAAAAATAAGGCCAAGTTCCTCAAAGCATACCTGAAGAACACTTTGACAGGCCAAAGGTGAGGTTCCTTGGCTTTGTGTAACATGAGTTTTGACCTAAAACATGATCTGAGTTTAATAATTGTGGACACGCATATTAAACTCAGTGCAGTGAAGTCAGAGCTTCCCACAGATGGTCGAGAAGCCATTGAGACTACCTACGAGACTTTAAACATAAGCTTTTGCTTACATTTGATACTGGAAAAAATATGAAAGAAATTTCAAAACAGCTTCCAGAGAAGCTGTAGATGTATATAGATCTCTTTAATAACTGAATGTCTTGACCTTAGGCCTCTCATTGAGGACAGTGGCCATTGATAATCTACATTTAATGGCCCCTGTTTGAACTCTTCCCACTTTGAAGACCTGTTTTTCCAGAAGACAGCATTAACAGTGACACGTCACACTTCTGTGAGATCTCTGCTAATGGCACTTTGGAATTGGTTGAGGTGTCATTTTAGACATTTTAATGTTTATTTTTATTTTAAGATTTTATTTATTTACTTATCGGAGAGAGAGAGAGAGAGAGAGAGAGAGAGCAGGAGCAGGGGGGAGAGGCAGAGGGAGACGCAGACTCTCCCACTGAGCAGGGAGCCTAACGTGGGGCTCGATCCCAGGATCCTGAGACCATGACCTGAGCTGAAGGCAGACGCCCTACTGACTGAGCCACCCGGGTGCCCCTAGACATAACATTTATTATCATTGTAGAGCTGATTGCTGGGTATTAGGTTATCAGTTCTTTGAAGAAATGAATTTTGAGGCAGTGTGGGAGGAAGGAATACATTTTATAAAATGTTATCACAAGGTTCACTACTGAGCTCTGAATAGTAGGAGTTTTAAGTATGTTGTTAAATATCTGTAATGGACAGTTTAAGGGAATTACCAGACGGTGAGAGAAACACATAAACTCTGGAAACAAGAATCTCAGAGTAGGTTTTTGTTTTTATGAAATGAACTTAAACAGGTTATAAAGTTTGAGTGGAACAGCCTGCTTCTGCTGTTGGTCCACATCTGCTTGCTGCTGTTCACATTCTTTTGTTGAGGTTGTATCTTCATAAGCTTTTCAGCTGGTGTGAGTCGAACACTTCTTTTGCATGGTCAAGACGGGATCCGAGACCATGGATATTGACAACTGATTTGCCTGTTTTCTTCTGTCTTTTTCCATGTCTCTATCTACTGCCTCATCTTAGTTTATAATGAAAACTCAAAAAACCTACAAAAATATTTTGTGGTTTGTCTAGGAATAATACAGAAAATATTGCTCTTATTTTTGGTGAAGACAGTAAGTTTTATTTAGTTTATTTCAATCTAAGTAAACTATGAATTTTGTTTTTTAAAAAAGTATTAACCTTAAAAGCTTTTTAAAAAGTTTTTATTTGAATTGGAGTTAGTTAATGTGCAGTGTAATATTAATTTCAGGTGTACAATAGAGTGATTCAGCACTTCAATACCATACCCAGTGCTCATCATGACAAGTGCCCTCCTTCATCCCATCACCTGCTTCACCCATCTCCCTCCTACCTCCACTCTGGTGACCATCAGTATGTTCTCCATAGTTGAGTCTCTTTCTTGGTTTGCCTCTCTCTCTCTTTTTTCCCCTTCATTCATTTGTTTTGTTTCTTAAAGTCCACATATGAGTGAAATTATATGGTATTTGCCTTTCTTGGACTAACTTATTTTGCTTAGCATAATACTGTCTAGCTCCATCCATATCATTGCAAATGGTAAGATTTCACTTTTTATGGCTGAATAATATTCCTTTATGTGTGTGTGTGTGTGTGTGTGTGTGTGTGTGTGTGTGTGTATATATACATATATATATATATACATGCATACACACACACACACACACATATATCTCACATCTTCTTTATCTATCCATCAGTCAATAGGCACTTGGACTGTTTCCACAATTGGCTATTGTAGATGACGCTGCTGTAAACATCAGGGTGCATGTATCTCTTCGATTTAGTATTTTTGTATTCTTTGGATAAATACCCAGTGGGGCAATTACTGAATCATAGGGTATTTGTAATTTTAACTTTGTGAGGAACCTCCATACTGTTTTCCACAGTGACTGCACCAGTTTGCATTCCCACCAATAGTGTAAGAGGGTTCCCCTTTCTCCACATCTTCATCAATACCTGTTGTTTCCTGTGTTGTTGATTTTAGCCATTCTGATAGGTGTGAGGTGCTATTTTGTAGTTTTGATTTGCATTTTCCTGATGATGAGTGATGTTGAGCATCTTTTCATGTATTGTTGGCCATCTGGAAGTCTTCTTTGACAAAAAGTCTATTCATATCTTCTGCCCAATCTTATTGGATTATTTGCTTTTGGATGTTGAGTTTTATAAGTTCTTTATATATTTTGGATACTTATCCTTTCTTGGGTGTGTCTTTTGCAAATATCTTCTCCCATTCTGTAGGCTGCCTTTTAGTCATTATTTCCTTTGCTGTGCAGAAGCTTTTTATTTTGATGAAACCCCAACAGTTTATTTCTCCTTTTGTTTCCCTTGCCTCAGGAGACAAATCTAGAAAAAAGTTGCCATGAAACTTGTCAAGAAACACTTGAAAGACTTTAGTAAATCCACATAATCATGTAATATGTATTCTGTGATACAAAAATAATGTAAGCCTATCTATTGGACTATCTATCCTCTTTTGATTTTTGGTTTCTTATTGTTAATAATGACCATAAACTTATTTGAAAGAAAATATACCTGTGTTTCCAATAATCAAATGGCATTAGAGACAAAAAAAAAACAAAAACAAAAACAAAAAACAACTCATGCTTCCCTTTCTCACTCGCCTGTCAGACCCCAGTGTGCAGTGGCTATCTCTCCACTTTCGCGTGGCATTTTTCTATCCATTTAGGGTTGGAGTCAGGCAAAGATTTCTTTCATGTCACCAACCCTCCATACCTCCATAATTTGAAATAATCCATGAGCTCTGTGTAGAACCTTATGTACTCTGGATGTTCCCATCATCTTCTACTTTCCGTGCAATAAAATCATTGGGAATGGAGAGGGAGGCTTAAAGAAAGGAAGAGGGGACAAGACTAAAATCCCACTGTACATGGGAGAATATAAGAATTTGCACTTGCAGAATGCCTTCTGTGTGCCAGGAAATTTCTATATGTTTTTGAAATCATAAAGTAGAAGTTTGTTGTCCCCATGTTACAGAGATAGAAACTGAGACTCACAGAAATTAAATGATTCATCACAATTTTCAGAACTAGTGGTGGTTGAACTAGGGTCCATACCTGAATGTCTCCACTCACGTTAGTCTAAATCAGCAAACTTGCAGGCCTGAACCCAGTTCAAGATCATGATATTTTGTTTTGCTTGGTCGGCACTGGGATATGCGCCTCTCACCCATTTTCATTCTCTTATATATCACACATGTACTTACTTTTCCTGGATCAGTAGCATTTAGAGTTTGCAATTTCTGTCCCTGGTATAATGGATGATTATGGGCTCTGGAGCCAGACAGTCAGGCATTTGAGCTGGGGCCAAACCAGTTACTAACAGAGTGTGTGTTTCGGGCAAGACTAAAACCCAGTCCCTCCATACAGACAAGGTTAAGCCATATCTAGGTCAAACAGCTTTATAGAGATTCAAAGGAAACCGATGTAAAGTGCTTGGCATTTGGTAAATATCCGTGCTGTCTACAGTGCCCTCCCACCCTTATCACCATCCACTGCAAAATCACTTTGAGAAATTTCTCCATGCTCTGTTCCTTTCAAAGACTATTTCTAGAAAAAGAGACTATGTCTGTGTCTAGAGACTGAGGCTACAGTCTCCATTGCTACTGTAAGAGAGTATCAGGCCAGCATTCTTCTGGCCCCCAGATCTACTGAGGTGTGGAATTCCTACAGAGAATGTGAGACCAGTCTTCATTTTTATGTGTGATGTAACAGAAATATGCAAAAACCCCTTTCATGAACCTTGGTCCCTTAACCATACCAAAGGTAGATAGATATTTATCTATCTATCTATATATATATGAAGAGTCATAATGGGGGAGATGTGAAAAGGTTGGTGAACTATTTCCTGGGAGCTGGGTGTTGCTATGCTGATTTCTACCCCTTCCCTCCTCTGTCTTGGCCAAATGAGGATTGACTTCTATATGGAAAAGCTCTGTGGACAGTTAGATGTATGTGTTGCTGTTGGTGGTGGTGGGGGGAACTCTGTGTATGTAGGTCACATTCTTAGCAAGAAATCTAAAGGACGAATGTCTGACAGCTGTGTTGGTGGCAGATGCAGGGGAGGGCTGCTCAGATGGCGTGAATCTGCATTCCTCGACCTCATTCTGGGCAAGGATCCCTGAGGGTCTCCCGCTGAGTGCTGTGGGCCGCACGGGGAGCTTGTAGCAGGCAGCCACAGAACTGCCCACGGATTCCTTAGAACCTTCCCTTTCAGTGTGCTCCTCCTGACTTCTGATAATGAACAACTCTGTTCCTGAGGATTTTTCTAGAACAGGAGCAGGCCACTCTCCCTGGGGGGCAGTAGGCTTGGTGTGTCAGAGAATTGACCGCTCTGGAGCAGTCGCCAGATGGACTTGAAAAGTGACGTTGTTCATGTCTTTGCAAATACCAGGATTCCCTGTTTCTGAGCTGGGATGATTCTAAGGCACGCATCTGATATTTCCCAAATTTCCTTGTGGGATGAAACTCTAGTGCTAATGGGCTTTGTGTTGTGCTCCTTTCCTGGATGTCTCCTCTTCCCTCATTACCTTAGCCTTCTGGGAGGGCTCTCAGCAACTCGCAGAGAAGTTACTGGCATTCACAGCCTTCCCTCGGTGTCTGTTTCTGGAGGAGCCCAGACTAGGACAAGTGGCACTAGGAGAGGTCCAAGGAAGAATATACCCTTATGATAAGATTCTGGAACTTGCCAACCAGATCACAAAAAGGGCTCTGTTATTGGTGGTGATAAGAGAGGCGATGATAAGCCCTGGCAAGCCGAGCATCACAATTACGAACATTTTCATCTGTGGTGAGCTGGAATGGAAAACAGTCTTCCAGAATATCTCCAGCATTTTTTAGATATGGTGGCAGTGGTAATGATGACTGTGGAATTGGTGTTAATTGTCATGGTGGCCCTGAAGGGAAAAGACCACCTCAGGTCAGCTAACCATCAAATTATTCTCCATGTGAGGCCCAAAGAACCTTTAATTCAGCCTTTACAGAATGCGTATTTCTTGTAGCCATAAGTCAGACCTGTCTGAGTATGAAAGAAGTGGAGTGACAGAGACTTAGCCCTGGCAAGTCTCCTATGCTAAAGTCCAGGGCCTTGGTGGGGGAGGGGCGTGGGTCTGAGACCCGAAATGGGGAGACTGGGGACTGGTGTACTTGAGAACTTTGAATTAACACTTTCTCCTGAATTCCTTTCTCTGAAAATGGCTCCCTTGCCCCTTTGTTACCAGGGAGCAGATTCTCCTTGCCCAGAAATCATGCAGAGACAGACACCTCCTAAGATGATACTTACCTTCTTCAAGGTTTTCCTATACTTGCTTCAGAGATTCTAGGACCGTAACTAGGGTCAAAAGCTTGAAGTCCTGGGGCGCCTGGGTGGCTCAGTGGGTTAAAGCCTCTGCCTTCAGCTCAGGTCAGCTCCCCGCATCGGGCTCTCTGCTTAGCGGGGAGCCTGCTTCCTCCTCCCTGTCTCTCTGCCTGCCTCTCTGCCTACTTGTGATCTCTGTCAAATAAATAAATCTTAAAAAAAAAAAAACCAAAAAACAAAACTTGAAGTCCTGAGAAAATATTTTCCCTGCTCCAGGAGAAAAGAACAAAGGGATCCTTAACAACAGAGCTGCAAGGCTTGGCTAACATGTCCTGGCAGAATCAGGAATATTTTACCTGTACTTTGAGGGTACTGCCCCAACTATGAGGAGTTTAAGGCTGCAGAGATAGAATTTTTTAAAGGCAAGCATTCTCCCGTGACATCAGCTTTAGTGTCCTAGGCAGGACTACTCTCATGGACTCTAATATGCTGCTGGGAGAGTTCGTCCAAGTTTGGAAAATGACAACTTGCAGCGAATGAGATGCCGTTGGTGTGTAAATACCCAGCTCTCTTGCTCCTCATATGGGGAAGTCCTTAGGCGGGTGGTGAACACTCAGTCCCACAATTTTTCCTTAAGATTAAGCAGCTGGAAGTGGAAAGAAATACCAGATTCCTGGGGATGAGGGAACAGTCACCAGTGACAGCTGAGTGAAGGGGCCGTGCAACAGGTCAAGGAGGAAGTTCTCCATCCTGTGTCAACCTGAGCATCCCTCGGCCCCAGGAGTACAGTCATCTTGGGACAGAACAGTCCAAGTGAAACTCTTCTATCCCTTGGCTATTTTTTTCTCCGATGTGACACCAGAGAGATAAGAAACCATCTAGCAATCTAGGGATAGATGGTGAGGGAAAAGGAAGAGATAAACAAGTCTAAGAAATACAGAAGAAGCCAAATATTACTCCTTTTCGTGCCCCTAGGCTTGCAGTCTAAAATAAGCTAAAGTTGTGAAGAAAGAGAAAATATGTGGTTAATTGGTTTTTGAATTTTTATGAGTGTCTGAGAAGATATTCTAATTATTGAATTGACCTTGTATTCTGATTTAAAAGGATTTAAGAACGTCTTTTAACACTTTTATCCAAAAAATTATGGTACCTGTCAAATTTCTACTCAGCAGCCCAGAAATTAGTACAGGGGAGTCTCTAAAGATAACAGTGAAACAAACCAAAACACCAAGTTTCATTTGAGTTCCTCAGATGTGTCTGTTCAGCATGTCCTTTCTACTACATTGTTGCCTTTGTGTTCTTCGGAAACTCTCCAGCTTTTCTTCCCATCTGTTCTGTTACAAAAATAAAAAGCATAGTTGATAGCAACTGACCTAGAGGAAAGGTAACATAGGGTGCGGAAAGAAATCTTAGTTGTCTCATGTTTGTATTTCCTAGCCCATCATCCTTCATGGTTGATAACTCCCAGGCTATTTTAAAGCCATATTGTAACATTGTTTCATTTGTTTTCTTTTGCAAGCATAATATGAATGTATAGACAATGGATAGGAAAAAAAGGAGTATAAGAGGCAAAAGGTTGTTTGGCTTTCTTTCTTGAGTCTCAAATACAGTAATGTTTGCTTCATAAGGAAGAAAGAAACAGGAGGGTTTGAGATGGCCACCCACCATGTGCATAAGTCACTTACCATCACTTTGTTCCCTCAGAATCTTCAAGAGCTCTGAGTGTGCCCAGGAGCAGATCTGTGACCTAAACCAAGTGTTCCTTTCTTGCTGTGTATTTTTGTGTTGTAGAAAACACAGTCCAAAGCTGTAATCAAATATAGTGAGATCACTTCCTCTTTCTTAGCATGAATCTTTGTTCAACATGGAAGGCAACAATTTTTGTTGGAACACTGTATGCTTCATCAAATGCTCTTGATTGATCCCTGAGACCTGATTTTTTAAAAAAATTTGTTATAGATTGACTTATTAGAGAATTCCTGATGGTCTTATTCCATCTCAATCAAATTCAACAACTCTGAGAAAGCAGTAATTGAAATTGTCATAAAATATGCATAGGGCTCAAGATGCCCATCTCTTCCTTTGGACCAATGTTTCCTAACTGTGCAGAGAGAAGTTGTATGTCTAGGGTAGTGGTTCTGAACCGGGGGTGATTTTGTACCCCCATCCCTGTGACAGTTGGCAATGTCTAGAGCTATTTTTGATGGCACCCCAGAGGGGGACACTACTGGCATCCAGTGAGTAGAAGCTGGGGATGCCTCTAAACAAATGCATTAATTTCCTATTGCTGTGTATTTCCTATAGCAGCTTACAACAATGCTCCTTTGTTAATGCACGGTTTTCTATGTCAGAAGTCTGGGAGATTGGGAAGGGTGCTTGACCAAGCCGTCTACTTAGAGTATCATGGGTCTGAAATCAAGGTGTTGGTTAGGTTGGGCTCTTATATGGAAACTCTGGGGGAGAATCCAGTTTTAATCTCATTGATGTTTTTGGCAGAATTCAGTTCCTTGTGGTTTTAAGACTGACGTCCCTATTTCCTTGTTGGCCCACCTGCATTTGTGCATGTCCCTCTCCAACTTCTAGGTCAACAATGGCATGTCAAACTCCCCACAATCCCCCTACCCTGACCTTGTGCTTTGAATCTCTGACTTCTCTTCTGCCACCAGACAGAGAATATTCTTCTTTTAATGGGCTCACCTAATTGGATCAGGCGTGTCTGAAGTATCTCCATAACTGAAGGTCACCCTTTTGGAACTTTAATTACATCTAGCAAAGTTTCTTCACTGCAGCCCTCATTAGCTTTTGATTGAATAATTGGAAGAGGGGGGACCATCTTGAGAATTCTGTTTACCACCACAGTCTATAATGCACAAGACAGTGTCTCACAATAAAGAATTATTCAACCCCAAATGCCAGTACTGAGAAACCCTGGTCTAGATAGACCTTTTTGCACATGGTGCAAATATTTTCAGCTTCTCTTTCTCATGAAGGGCCCCTGAAAGAAGCACTGGCTTTCTGATCCTGATCCCAAACTCTCGTTTTCCAGGAGTTGTTGGTCACAAAGATCTTATGAATTATTTGACACTGGCTGGTCCATCTGGCTTTACCCATTGACTGCTCTAGCCTCATGTCCATTGGTCTGCGCAGTTCACAGTCTTCTGTTCTTGGATGCAAGTGATATTTTATTTACGTATATTGGGAAAATAGACGAATTTTAGTATTTTTTGCTTGTGGCCAGATAATCAGAATATAATCATGCATGTAATTAGAATGCAAGTTCCTGATTACAGAGACTTTTCCTTGGTCACTGACAGCCTGAGAACCTAGTGCAGTTGGTGACATGTGGTAGGGGCACACTGTTGAAGGAATGACTTCTGCAGTCTGGGATAATACAGCAAGACAAACCTTGACTTTTGGTGCAGATACCCATATTTAAATGGGTCTGAGGCTTGATTAGACAATCCTTTATTATGAGGCATAAAGGGATAAAGCGTATGTTTATGTAACTAGAGATTAAAAATATCTTGATAGGTATATAAAGGTGTGTAGGCTCTCAGCCTTTCTACAACCTAGAACAGCCACCTGGTTTAAACTCTTACCTCCATATGAAATCGTATAACTCTCCGGATGGGTCATTCTAGTTTGGATTTGAAACTTTTCAGATCGTGTCACAGGATTTAGATGCTTTGGAATAGAAACCTTCAAAGTTTTTTGTTTTGGGTTTTTTTTTCTGCTGAATACTCCCTAAAGAATTTTGGAAAATCATGGATTCCTCTGGGTAATTGAATTTGACATCTAAAATTTTTTAACCATCATATTTTTTTTTTTAGATTTTATTTATTGATTTGACAGAGAGAGATCACAAGTAGGCAGAGAGGCAGGCAGAGAGAGAGAGGGAAGCAGGCTCCCGGCTGAGCAGAGAGCCCGATGCGGGGCTCGATCCCAGGACCCTGAGATCATGACCTGAGCCGAAGGCAGCGGCTTAACCCACTGAGCCACCCAGGTGCCCTAACCATCATATTTGTAAGGAATTAATTTCTGGCATTTCCCATATCATGTATATACTTTAAATATATATTCCAGAACATCAGGTTGATAGATTTAGTTCATTCAGTTTGTATAATATGACTTCCATATGATCTATCAGATAAATGCAGCTCAAATTGTTAAAATAGACAAATGAGGTTTACTTCTTGTGCAAAAAGTCTGGATTCATTTTTCAATTTAAATAAACTGGGATCTTTGTATGCCTATGACAACTTCTCACTTCTAAATTCTCATTCTAAGGTAAATCAATATACGGAGAGACAGAAGAGCCTTAGAATGAGTCTGTCACCTGGATGACATAAGGCATTGCCCCGTCAATATTTCTTACAGATGATCTTTATGCTTTGCTGTCACCTTATCAGGAATTATACAACCTCTTGTTATTCCTTAGTTTTTCTACCCTAAGTAATGCATGGTTGGTGAGGACTGGCGAATGTAAAGTTGGAGTATTGACAAAGAATAAGTTTTAACCTTAGATAGAAACATTTTAGGGAAAAGGACACATAGAGGTTGTGGATTTGGGAAATGATTCCTTGAAAGTTATACATACCCATTTACTCCTGGAAAAAAATCTTAATGTGCTCTCAGAGATCTGAGTCCCCCATTTTGGAAACTGCTGGCTTTGATGACAGTCTTCTGTGTGATTAGAAAGGGCTTTCCAATACTGAAGTAGTGAATTGAAATATGCTTTCTACCCTTTATCTGTTCTACTATATTTCAGCTCTCTCATAAGTACCTAGAGTAGGATAAATTCATCTTCTGTTGATGATGCTCCAAACATTTGAAGATTCTCTCCTGCATCCCTAATGTCTTTCTATCTCTAAGATTCATATTCTTAGCTCCTAGAATTGTTCATTGTCTGTTACTGTTTTCAGTCCCTTTACCCTTATAGTTATCCTCAAACTTATCATAAAGGATCCTCAAACTTAACAAAAATTACCTGGATTTTGATGTCCAGAACAGTATAATGCTTCTACTGTCAGGGATAAAATATTAAATGTAGTAATTTTCTTTATAGCTTAAGGAACTACCATATACTGAATGTTTAGTGTATGCTTAGTGCATAAAATAACACTGCAGAGAAGATACTATTGCTATTATTCTCATTTTGCAGATGAGAAAACTGTCTAGAACTTCAGTCATGACTTTGCTTATTAATTAATTGCTGGCTGGGCCAGCAGTTGATTTAACAGCAACATAACAGCTTACAGAGTGGAGGGATGCAGGGCCCAGGGTCGTCCAGATAGATGATTGGGCAGAATGTCTGGCCCTGAACATCCTCTGACCAGGTCCCTGTAGACCTGTGAGGAGCCTTGCATGTGTCATGCTGCTGTGGTCCAGCATGATGTGCCTAGACAGTCTGGGCCTGGAGGCCTTTCCAGACTGGACTCTGCTCACTCAAGGGAGTGTGTCGAGTGTCTGGTGGACTGCCAGGGGAGGGGAGAGACCCCTAAAATGGGGCTTTGCACATCCCCTCCTCTGTTTCAACCAAACAGCTGTGCTTTCTTTCTTTTTTTTTTTTTTTACTTGTTCATACTTGTAGACAGCAACAGAGATAGAATTGAAACAGGGATAGAATTAGAGATACTGTGTGTGTGTGTGTGAGAGAGACAGAGAGAGTTGGGGGGAGAGAGAGAGAGAAAGAGACCACTAGCTATGAAAAGAATACTAATTTTGGAGCCTGCTTACTTAGTTTTGATATCCATAATATACTTACTATTAAGTGATTAAGTGACCTGGTTATGGTCTTTAGCTACCCTGAGCTTTCGTTTCCTCTCCTGACATATAGCAGGGAGTCACAGGGTTTTGTTGAGCAAATAAGCCAATGAATGAATGAATAAGTAAATAAATAGATAATTTTATGCTTTGGCAAAAGTAACTTTGCAAGGTTAGGTTGAGGATTAATGCTACTGCAGCCCGGCACATAGTAGGTGTTTTGCTGATAATAATAATAGTAATGGCGCTTCTTGTCATTATTGATTTAGTGGTATTTTTCTGGATTGATGTAACAGGTGCATTTATGGTACATCTCTCTATGCTAGATGGAGATCCCTCATCAAAATTGAAAGCAAATCCTGTATGTTGCTGAGTATTTGGAGTGCGCCTAAGTCAAGAGGGCCATTCCTATTAGAAAGGGAAGACACTGGAAATCTCAGAAGCTTCATGGCCCTCCAGTCTTAAAGGTGTGGCTTGAGAAGTTTGGGGGCAAAAACAGCAGCAGCGTGTTGTCTGGGAGAAGTCCTGCCATTGTCCCAGATGTTCCAGAATCATGCAGCAGCTCAGGGAGTTCAGTGCCTGCAGACCCAGAGGTGTGTGTGTGCTACTGTTGGTGCTGTTCCTGGGGCTTGAACTCCACTACCCAGTGACATCAAAGTCTGTGGGCACATTCATTTTCTGAGTAAGAACAAATTATGAACCTATAGCCCATTCTTCTTGAAAGAGAAGAGGAGGTGGGAAGTGTGCCGGGCTCTTGACCTAAAAATTGATGTCTTTACCTAAATCATTTCCAGTTAAATACCATTGTCTTGTGGATCACATTCATCTGCTGTAGACTGTAAATTCTCTAAGGTAAGACCTTGTCTTTCCATAGGTTGAGGAAAATGGTGCAGACACTTTTAGCACTTGTGGTATAACAGATGGTTATCATTTATAACAAAAGAAAAAGAACAATGGCAACCTACTCACACCTAGAAGCTTGGTGTGAAAAAGGAACCCCGTTATATTTATATTTATACTTATATTTATATATGTAGTAATCCCATTACAACATATTTTAAAGGTATGCATGTTTCTCATTAGGAAAACCTGATAACTCATTCTTTCAAGTCTAGAAAACAGACTAGTGAGAGTTAATTCTAATTATGTAAAGATTCTTTGCTTTACCAGACAGTTTTTCTAAAGAGTCTCTTTAAATAGCTGCATCTCTTTTTGGAGTATTCAAAATTGGATTTGCCTTACAAAATGTTGATTAAACTCAACTTTTCAGGAGCAAAGAGATTGTACAAAAATGGGGCATTGCATGTCAAGTGTTATTGGTGAAGTCTCACTTAGTGATCACGAGGCTCACCATTCCGTCCACTGAGCCCATCCGAGTCAGAATGTCCAAATATGGCCAGTGGCTTTCACAGGGCATTGGGGGGTCCTCATTCTAGGCAGGAAAGCTAAGCCAGCATTGGGGTCATTGGCCATCATTAACCATGTGAGTCCTGCAGCCACGGGCATTAATCTGTGCTCTGAAAGATCTTGCATGATTCAGCATGTACTGGTATTAGCTTAAATAGGGATACTTTTTTTTTAAATTGAGACAATTATGAAGAAAAGTCTGATGGCTTTTATTTAAATAAGTGAAAACCAAAATTTGGAAGAGAGATATGCATTTCTTACTTCATATGTAAATTGTGAGCAAGGAGAGGAAAAGGAGAAATTAGAGTAGGACCAGATAGGGACACAGGGTCCAAGGGAACCCCCAGATTACAGACAAACTTTTATTCACTGTGTCATATCCTCTTTTTTATAAAACCCTCGACTTGCAAGCAGTTAGGAAGGTGTCAGTCCTTCCTGCTCTCTCCCAGTTCAGATGGATAGCAAGAAAAAGCACTATTTACTGCACCACTCCATTTTGCAGGTAAATATTGTACAGGCACTAAATTAGACTCAAAGATGGGAAGAAAAGAAGACAGGGAGGGAAAAAGGAAACACATATTTAATAAGACAAGTGAATGCTTCCAAAGATCATACAGTGTCTTTATGTGCTATTCCAAGCTGGTTTCTCCAATAGAAAAATGAGAATACTTCATTTTAAAGTAGCCTACTGTAACGAGATGCACAATTCATACATTTGCAAGGGTCCTAAAGCAAGCGTTGATTCATCTCTGCCTGCATGTAGGTGGGGTGATGCGAATCTTTCAGGAAGTTCTGTCCACTGTGCTGAAAGGCTATTGTTAACACTACAGCAAAGGAACGGGGGATGCTCAGAATTTTCATAGCACACTTTATTTCTCTACTCCTCTCAGTTATTTTCACCTTCCTGCCTTGCGTG
Source organism: Meles meles (assembly GCF_922984935.1). NCBI lineage: Eukaryota > Metazoa > Chordata > Mammalia > Carnivora > Mustelidae > Meles > Meles meles. Next base: position 113,427,410 of record NC_060073.1, on the reverse strand, counting down.
TGCTTTGTGTGCTCACAAGTGTCTAGACTTCAAAAGAGAGTGTTTAATATAGGGAGTGGGTCTTGGGCCTGGAGATGAGTGTGTGAATGAGTGGAGGGGAACCACGAGTCAGGTGATGTGAGAGGTAAGTTGAAGGCTCTAGTGGAGAGGGAAACAGTTAATTTGCATTGTTCAATGTTAAATACACGTTCGGGTTTGTATTTCATGTTTTGCTACTTGTGTTCAGAAATGCCCCTCTCACTTCTCATATTCACGCAGTTTCTGTTCAGAACCAGGCCGGCATAGACAGGTTTGCAGAGGAGAGCAATCCTCATCAGCCCAGGGAAAGGAGAGAAAAAAAAAAAATCGAATGTGTACCCTGCGGGGAGATGCCTCTCTAGAGTGTAAAAATGTGTTCCTGGGACCATGTGGAAGAGGGTTGAGGGTGAGGAAGTCAGGGAGCTGAAGCTTCCTCCCTTCCCAGGCTCAGGAGTGCGGAAGGTGGGTCTCGCACTGCTCGGTGCTGGCATAGGTCCTCGCACCCAGCCCCAGGGAGTGGAAGGACCGGGAACTGGGAGTGTGTGGCCGAGCCTCACGCTGCTAGGAGGAGATGTTGGGGTATGCGGGTGAGGTGGGGGCCTGAGGGGTGGCTTGGAGCCCTGGCAGTGGCTGCCTGACGTCACCGGCCTCTCTGGCAATAGGCTGCGAGCTGAGCTCCCCGAAGCGGCGGCGGCGGCAGCAGCGAGGCTTGGTCTCTGGCCCCTTCACTCCGCGCCTTCTGCAGCCGCCACTGCAGCCGCGCGGCGGGGGCTCCCTCCCTGCAGCCAGCTGGTGGCCCCAGGTAAGGGAGGCGGTGCGGCTGAAGGTTCCAGGCTGCCGGGTGGTGGGGCGCGAGTGGGTCGGACATCCGCGGCGGCCTGCGCAGGCACCCCTGGCCATAGCTTCGGCCCCCACCCTGCTCAGACCCGGCTTGCGCGCCTCGTCTGTGCTCCGCAGTGCAACAGTTTGCAGCTGCCTCTTGAGCACGGCAAGGGGGCTCTGCTGTGTGCTGCGGGTCTACCTGCCTCTGGTCCCTGGGAAGAGCCTCGGGCTGGGGTTGGGGAGGCCGAAGGGAAGGTCCGTTCCCCCAAACTTTGCAAACGAAAACCCAGACCCTTCCATTTCCAGTCCCCCTAGAAAGAAGCAGGATACTGCCGAGTGCGGAGCACAGGGAGATGGAGAGAAGGGGGCGTTTGCGGGGATGTGCTTTAGCTGAAAAAGGTGTTTCAGCTGCTTTTCTTTTTCTGATTGGGGGGCGGGGGTACCAGGGAAGAAGACTGTAGAATGGAGGGAGCGTGATCCAGCGCGTCAGCTGTGGTCACGGACAGAGGCGGAGTGGGATGTGGTTGCTGTGGTGCCCCCTTGGGAATGGGACTTCAGGGACCTGAAGCCGGCCAGGGAAGAGGCTTCTGGAGGGGGAGGGAGGAGAAGGCAGTACTGCGTACCCGGAGCCCGCTCGTTCGGCGCTTGGGGGTGGGTGCTGGGGAAGGGTAGGATGCACAGGAAGACACACACTTCGAGGGCGAAGGAAGGAGGCGAGTCGGTGCTCTGGGAAGCGGGGACCGCGCTCCCAGGCGGCTGTGTGTCTGTTGCAATTAGAAAGTTGTGGAGGGCCCAGGAAGGCTGCCTTATCTGCTGAGTAATCTGTCTCTCCGCGGTGCCGGCGCAGACCCCTTCCCCGCGAGTGGCGTGAGCGCGAAAGCTGGCGGCTAGGGTGCGCGGCCAGGGGCGGACGGGTTGGGGTCCCCGGGCTGCGGAGAAGACGGGCAGCGCCCGGCCGAGGCAGTGTGCCCAGAGGGCCGCTTTGCGGTAGTGGCTGATCCTTCCGGTCCTCCGCACTCCCCTGGGCAGCGGCCGGGATCCTAACTAAGCCTGTTCTCTTTGCAGCCTGGTGCCTTGGGAGAGGAAAAGGGCGCGCGGACACGCGTTCCAGGCGGGGCCAGAGAGGATCTCCTGGGCACCGCTCGCTTCCTGGCCGGCTTGCTTGTCCGCGGTTGCTCTCTCAGTCCTTCGCTCGCGCGTGCATCCCCTCCCGCACCAGGGAGTAGTTTTGGGTGGCGTGGGCTCGTCCTCTTCTTTCCTGGTGGGAACGGTTGCCCAAGGGAGGAAGTCTGGTGGGCCCGGCCCCTCCCAGCCCAGCGCCGATGAGTGCCAGGGCGCCCAAAGAGCTGAGGCTGGCGCTGCCGCCGTGTCTCCTCAACCGGACCTTTGCTTCCCCCAACGCCAGCGGCAGTGGCAACGCGAGTGCCCGTGGCCCGGGCGCAGGCGGCAGTGGTGGCGGCACCTGCATCACGCAGGTGGGACAGCAGCTCTTCCAGTCCTTCTCCTCCACGCTGGTGCTGATTGTCCTGGTCACCCTTATCTTCTGCCTCATCGTGCTGTCCCTCTCCACCTTCCACATCCACAAGCGGAGGATGAAGAAGCGGAAGATGCAGCGGGCGCAGGAGGAGTACGAGCGGGATCACTGCAGCAGCAACCGCGGCGGACGGGGGCTGCCCCCCGCGGGCGGCCAGGCCCCCACCCACGCGAAAGAAACCCGGCTGGAGAGGCAGCCCCGGGACTTGGCCTTCTGCACCCCCTCCAACGCCTCGTCTTCGTCTCCGTCCCCTGGCCTTCCGAGCCAGGGTCCCTGTGCGGCTCCACCTCCCCCGCCGGCCCCCAGTCCGCAGGGAGCACACGCGGCCTCCTCCTGTTTGGACACAGCTGGCGAGGGCCTTTTGCAAACGGTGGTACTGTCCTGATTGTTTAGCCCCCCCTCCTCTCCCCTTCCTCATTTCCAGCATCTTTGCCGTCCTTGCTTTTTCCCCCTCCATCTGTCTTCTTCCACTTTTCTCTGCCCCCCCCTTCTTTCCCTGTCTGCCCTCCCCTTCCTCTGTTCCTCCTCCGCCGAGGCACTGTGCGGCATTTGTAAATACTGGGCGAGGAAAGTCTCGAAGAAGAAATAACGCTGATAATACTTTATTATTAATATTTATAGTAATTATATACTAATAACACAATCCAAGCGCATGACAAATCACCTAATTTCTCATTGTTGATGAAGGATGCGTCTCCCTCTCCACCCTGCACCTTCCCCCCACACACAATAAGGAGAAGAAACCGCACAAGCTACCAAATATTTTTAAAAAGGCGTTGATTCCTGGAGCAAAGGGAGTGGAGGGACCCGGTGTGTTGTACATAGCTCTCAAGTTAAGGTTCAGTTACCTTCTCCCCCTCCCAAGCTTTCACTTTTCTTTCAGCTTCCATCCCTTCCCCATTCCCACCCTCTGCTGGGCTCAGGCAATACTATATTATAAAGAAAATGTCTACATTAAGCACCAGAACTACAAGAGGCCACAGAGACTGTCCCAGAAAAATGTGTGTGACATGTACCCATCTCTGGCCAGCCCTCTTCCTCCGCCCTTAGTTAACCATTCCCTTTCCCAGGACCAGGCATTTAAATTTACTTTTAGAAATGTCCCTCGCTGGTTGAAAATCTTTAAATGAGTTGAAAGAAGAGAAAGAAAGAGACAGGAAAAAATAAAAGAGAGAGAGAAAGAAAGAATGAAAGAACAAAAGAAAAGAAACTCTATGGCTTTAGCTTTCTGCCGGGCTCCCAGCTGAACACCTTTGACTTGGGGCATCTTCAGGATTCAGCAAAGATCCAGCAGCTGTCCAGCCAGGTGTGGTGCTGAACTTGCTTCACCGGACTGGTTACTTTTCTCTGGTTGAGCAGGCAGAGGAGGGGCTGTTTTGGGAAATGACTATTTTAGCTTTTTGTTGGTTTCTTTCTTCTTTTTTCTATAATCGGGTTTGCGTGTACTGTTGGTTTTATTATTAAACATTGCATAAGTTACCTTTTTTGTAAAAAAAAAAAAATTTACTAGGTAATGTACAGTACTGAAAGTGCAGTATCTAACCAACCAGAATGTTTCTGTTTCATTCTTAGAGCAAGTGCACCTTCGTTATATACTTATTTATATTGGTACCAAATACAGAAGCAAACTATAGTTCTGTACTACATCCCCCAAACTGTATAGTCTTGTTCTTCATTTCTAGCTGTTGATACAACGGTCACCACTGGATGAGCAATTCAGTGGTGCAGACCCGGCTTCTGCTGTTTCCAGAAGTGTTCTTTTGTACCTTATTCTGTAGTCGACTGTTATAAAAAGATAACACATATGTTTTCTTTTTTCTTTTGCGAATAACAGAAACAACCACAACAGAAAACAAATAATGGATGTGCAGGAATGCCATCTATTAAAACATGGTTAATATTTAAACAGTGCCTGTAGTCCTGCCTGCATGCAGTTACCCCCTGGAGGTAGATGGGGTGTGTGCTTGCTTGTACTGTATGTGTTTGGGGTGTGAGGCTGGTGGGGATATTGGGCGATTTGGATGACAGGACGTGCAAATTTCAAGGGAAGTTAAACCCAGTAAGTACTTGTAGGATGACAATATTTGAAACCTGTTCAGTTAAAAAATTTTGCCTACATCCGAGGTACAGTGAAGGAAGGGCTCTTTTCTCTTTCTCCGTCTGGCTTACCTGTGTTGGCTGGATACACCAAAAAGACTGAGAGAAAAGCCAAGTGAGAGAGAAGAAGATCGATGTTTTTCTTCTCCCTTCTGATGCCAGACAAGGCCGTCTGTGTTAGAAATGGGGTCCACCTATGGTTATTTCCCACTTTGTTCCCTTTGGACTGATGATAGAAGGGGCCAGAAACATGTTACAGTCTTAATTATATGCAATGGCATCCTTTCTTGGGAACCAATTCTTCGACAGCTGTTTAAATGTTTGGACTGTGTATGAATGTGGATGTTCTACAGAAAGCTCAACCGAAAGAGTTCTTATTAACCTGCAGAGTGTAAGGTGACCGTGCCCCTAAGTGCATCCCTCTTCCAAATAACTAGTAATTCTAGGTTCTCTGTCTTGGTTCCAGGCTTCTGTGCTCTTATGTTGAGAAGAATATTACCTATGAGGTTTTAGGTCAAGTTCTGTCTGCATCTTTTATACAGATAATTTAACAAGCTTAGTTTTAACCACCCATTATATATTCACTCACATCCTTTCCTGAAGCACAGAGGATCATCATTTAAACATGCCATGTTGTAATATTAGGAAGACCAGGTAGAATCTTTGGGTCCACTATATTAAACAATGAACCAGACTCTCTCTCCAGTGCCTTAGTCACTCCCTAGTAATAGGTAAAAGAATGCATTACCTCCCTCAGGCCGCTAGGGAATCCTTTAGTGCATCAGAGCTCTACATTGTACATCAGAATGACTAAGGCACTGTGAAGAAGAAAGTCCATTAATTTTTGTAGCTCACCCTCATCTAGCTGTAGCTCTTTAATACCTTATTACAGAATGACTTTTGGACTTGAAATTTGAATAGAACCAGGGACTCAGAAGGGAGCTTCCTTATTTCCAGTAAGCTCCCCCGAGTGTGTGGATATTACCTTCTTCCCCTTGTTTGGGGGCACTTCTTACAGTGAATAATTTCCCGTTTTACTAAAGCAATAAGATGTTCTGTTGTGAGCAGTGCTGGATGATGATTCCATTTCCTTGGTGCTGAAGCTACTCATACGTTCTTGCCTTATGAATCGCAGTGCATTCAAGGCATGCAATAATAACCCCTTCCAGGGAGAGCCGGTACACTCTAGGGGGTCATTATGAGAGCGTCCTATGTCAGAGTTCCCCAAAGGAATAGAGGACACAGGAGAAAGGAAAGCGTTATATATACCATTTAAAAAAACATCTTGATACCTCTAAACATGGCACACATCCGTAACATGCTCTCTTTGTGCACCTTTAAATCGGTATGCCTTTCTCCATTAACTGACTGTGGCTTAATATTTTTAATAGTGCTCTTTGTAAAGATGATGTAGTTTGTGAGTCAAATTCCATGCTGAGTTTAATATACTCAGAATTCTAAGCTTCTGGTGGTGTCACTTGAGATTTTTTTTATGAGATAGTGAATTACATGAAATTCTAGTAACACCAGTCCCCACACCAAATTATTGCAATAAGCACATATCCAAGCAATTTGCACAGACCCTGTTTAGAACATTGTATCTTATTGAGCTCAGTTGTCAGTCTCAGGAGTTTGGGATGCTACCAACAGGGCATTTCGGATTTCATTTATATGAAACAAAAGGCAATCTGGAAATAGCTGCATTTATTTTAAGGATTTTGTTCACTGTTGTCCCGTCAAATGAATTGCTTCAAATCCCTGCAGCTACAGCTCAACTTCCGCACTTGCTGTTCAGTATTAATAAGGTGGCATGCTTGATTCTTACTGTTTTTAAAAAATGAGAAAATCGGAGTGAGAAAACCATCATGTCAACTGTGTATGGGACTCTGAATCTTAAAGATGTAGATGAATATAATCTTCTTTAGAATTTATATACACCCATAGATATGTATTTATATATGCATACATTTTGTACAAATTTACAATGGACTTTTTGTATTCTCTTTTCTGTCATTGCAAGAACGAGATGGAAACCAAACCATTGTGCCATCCTCTTATCCAGAGAGGATGCTGAGAAGTCAGATATATGCATGTACTTATTTCTCTGGGGTTAAATCCGAATGACTTTCTCTTTCTTTAATGGAAGGGAGAGTCTTGTTTGGCTCGGGGAGTTGGTAATTATATAAGCTTCCTTTCCTAGTTAGTGACTCAAATGTAGCAATGATAATGAATTTGTGACCATACCTATGTGGTTTAAATATCTAGATGGAAAGTAAAAATATCTAGAAGAGCTTTAGGGCTGTCTAGACCACAAAACCTGGATTGTGGTTTGATTTTTTTATTTTCAGCCTATATGTTGTGTGGAGATACAACTTATATCTGCATAGCTTAAAGGTAAAGTGAAAATTTGACCATTATCTGTTTAAGTTTGGAATGTAGTTTTTGGAGAATATGGATAAATTAGCTTTAAAGAAAAACTTTGGCATCGACCCTTTCCACCATTTCTGTCTATATCGATTGAATTAATTAGATAATGGTTAAAATTCCATTTTTTTCCATTGTGTAGACATGTGCTTTAAATGCTTTTCTGTGGGTAACAGTTGAGCAATTGCTAGCTAATATTATGTGGAAGTTGTAGATTAAATTAAAACTAGGAACTTTAATCTGGTCAGGCTCCTCAGGTCCATTCCCCTGTGAATCTGGACTTTGAATCTGAATTTGGAAAACCACTTCTCTGGGCCATCCTTTTTGGAAATTAGTGATTTCGGCTCATAGATGTTGTAGTTCACATTTGAATGAACTGAGCTATCTATAGAGGGGTTGAACTGAACCTTAATCTGACTCTGATTTGGTTTCTGATTTACTTGATAACATTTGAAAAACAGCTTTGATGACTTGACATCAGTACTTACTCATGTCACCAACCAGTTGGTGCCGTGTAGGAAGGCTTAGCTAAGAATAAGAATTTAATTAACTTTAATTGAGGACAGTGTCTTGTCAAGGTAGAAGCAGGGACACTTGTGATTCCATGGGGTTGTTCCCATAGGGGGATTAACAACAACAACGACAAGAGCAACAGAAAAAACTGATGTTTTTGAACTCAAATATATCCAACAAACAGAATGAAACAGATATTAGAATTCATGGAAAATTTGTTTTGCTTTTCTATCAATAAAAGAGTTTTCTTGTTAATTGGCTTTTTGGACACTATTTCCTTCTTGATGTAGAATATAGTAAGATTATAAAATTACTCGTGCCCTTGCCCTCAGATGCTGAAAGAAATTAGTTTTTATTTTTAATTATTACTCATCAGAACTACTTCACTTCAGATCAACTGCATCACAAAACGGGAAGTTTATAAATTTAGTATCACCCAAAAAACTGAGATTAGCAGTCCTTTGAGGCAGAAGCCCCGGCTCTCTAGGTCATACTCTTAGTCTTTCAGATCTCCTCGTTTCCTGCCTTCTCCCATATAATCAGGTATGTGCGGAAAGGATATGGCTGACATGATTTTGTGGCTGTGAGGGAAATGGGAAGCCTCACATTCATCTACATTCTTTGGGTCCTGGCTGAACTCCACTGGGAAGTGGCTGAATAGGACGGCTCTCCGGTCTGAAGTGCTGTTGTCCTTTCTAGCTTTCGTGCTGACTTTCACCACTGAGTCTTAGACCCTGGGCCTTTCTCCCGAATCTCAAGTCATTTTCCGCAGGAGTTTGTATATCCTGCACCCTGCCCCCCATCGGTCCAGCAGGCTCTCACACTTTGTCCTCTTGTAGATATGGGAACTTCTGGATATCCTGCATGCTGTGAGCTACTATTCAGAGGCATGGCACCACCCGCCCTTGCCACCCCAGTTCAGCCAGCCCTGCTCCACATCAGATGGTGCCATGAACTAGGTCTTGCTGCTCCACTCTGGTACATTCCAGAGAGTGGGGTTGCCAGCATGCCCTAAGCCTTGGACTGCTCCAAAATTATGTACCTGTTTATGAAGCAACACCCCTTCTTCTTGTGTGTAGAGAAGCATGAAAACCTTCTGCCTGTCTCACTCCTCTGTCTCATTTTTTTTTCTTGGAATTGCCCCAAACTGCAAGAAGCAAATTTTCCTCTCACTGCTCCTTTTTATCTACCCAAGCTTGCTTCTACCATAGGTGGCATCCCATGTCTGCAGTGGGCTTTGTCTCTTTCCTGATTTCAGCCTTATGACTAGCCTTTAATGGCGGTTAGGGTATAACAGACAGAGAGAGAGAAGCTTATTGATAAGGGATCCTAAATTGGGAGATATTTGACACATATAATACTACATACTAAACCTTTGTATTCCTGAAAGGACATTAATTCATGATTAAGGTCCTACTCTCTCATTTTCCTAAAGGTGAGAGCTTGATTATTATCCTACATTTATCTCTTTGTGAACTTCTACCCAGTCTCTCCACATTTGGATAGATAATCTGGGTACGGATTGCATCTTTTACCTCGTATCACTGTTTGGCCTCCAAGAAGGCACAGCCTCTTCCCAATACTGGTTCATTGCTTTGCCCTACCCACCCCCCCGCCCCCACCCCAGAACTGCAGATTGCATGTTGGAAATGTTTTCCCTGAGCTGGGAAAAACTTCTAGTGGCTGTTGAATTCTGGAGTGGAGATGAATAGCTTTATCTACCAAAAGGTGGCAGGAAGTATGGATTGGTGCCACAGTCTAATCTCTAATCATGGTCTGCTTCATGCCCAGGAGGTAAGTATTTTTTAACCTCAGTTTTTTGGTTCAAGACAGGGGGTGGGTATTTACTCAGCTAGGTCTCTCAGTCTCACGAGCCTGACAGTGGACCTACTCACCGACTTCTTGGCTCTTCCTGGGTCGACTGTTAAACACTAGCTGGGTGTTCTCTTTCTGATTCCTTGCTGAAGTCCAATCTCTTTCCAGTGATTCCTCTCTAAATATGTCCCAGTCTTGAACTGATGCGGATAGTATTGGGCATGCCTCTCTGAAAAGTTAGTTCTACTTCTTACAATTTTATAGACCAAGAAGGGGCTCTAAGTGATAACTTTTCTTATCCCCTCTTTCCTACTTTCTGCTGACCATTCTTTATCTGCATCTGTAAGTCTTCTCTCTCCCTAGGTCATGGCTTTGAGTTAGAATTTTTAATTTTAGCCTAGAGGTTCGTAGTGACCTTTTGGTACAAAGCTCCACACAGATTTTTAAAATTCTGAGAAATACCCTGAAATGCACTGAGAAGTCAACAATACTCACACTTTACATACAGATGTGCAAACAGATGTGGCTGTTCTGTCTTCCTGTGATTCATCTTCTGTCTCTCACAGGGACCAACTTGCTGGGTAGTCCTTTTGAGAAAATTTTCAAACAATCCAATTCTCTACTTTTCTGCTTCTTTCCACTGTGATGTTTAGGAATGCTTTCTGTTGCATGGTGGTGGCTGAGAAGGAAGGTTCCTTAGACCTGTGCAGTCTAAAACAGATCCTTTCTGGTTTGAGCTGCAGAGTGGCTGGTCCCATCTGCTTCCTGGGTTGTACCCAACACTGGAACCTAGGATTCTGGACTTTTTTTTGTTTTTTTAACATTCTCCCCAATTCCGAGTCTGCAGTGGCTCTTTTGTGCCAAACATAGGATTTTGCTGTTTTTGCTGTGTGTAAGCATCTCTGGGCCCCTTCAGTTGAGCCAAATGAGTATCTCCGAGTCCCTTAGTGCATCCCATTTAGACCATGGGAAGCGAGCTTCTCGTCACCTAAGGTCGCCACCACTGTCAAAGTGCCACTGCCTCTCCGTAGGAGGGAGGAGGGTACTGTACTCTCTCTGGTCATGGCTCCTCCAGTATGGCCAGGGAGATTTTCCAGAGCCCCTGCTGGCCTCACAGTCCACAGACTCTCTGATCCAATCAGAATACTTGTCACTGGACTTCTCTCGATAGCTGTTTGTCCCTGAATCAAGGGCATTCAAGGGCTTTGGGACCAACAGCCTTGGAATCCGCCTTCCTCAAGCAACATTTAGTGCCCCTTCCCCCCCAAACAGAAAATAGACATAGAAGGGATAGACTGCTTCTCTGCAGTCCCTTATAGGGTCCTGTGATGTAGCCAACAAGAAGTGTTAGACCTGGGCTATTTTGCTTTCAAAACACAATTCCTGCGGCATGACTCAATCTTCACAGCTAAGTCTTAAATGGAGGAAAGGGTGTAGAAGAGGGACTGACCCACTAATAAATGGGCCTCCAGTAAGAGATGCTTAAAACATGCTTTATTTGTTATACTTGTTTACACATAGGGAGTTATTTCAAGTTGAATGGCTCGAATTTGGTGATGTCCGGAAGATACCATCTCTGCCTTCTACTTAGCAGTGTGTAAAGTCCCTCCATTAAGAGCTTGGTCCTAGGGGTTGATCCTGTAGACCCCAGACCAGTCTCTACGAGGGAGATAGTACATGTCACCAGAGCCTTAGAACGGCTCAGCCTTCCTAAAGATCCTGCCATGAGAGGAGAGGAGGACGTGTACATCCCTAAGTTCCAAAGCTGCCTGTGTCATGAGGGAACACCAAAGAAAGGAGAGGCCAGGAGACACCCTTCTCTATCCTTGCCCTTGTGCACCTCACCCCCTCCTTCTGCCACACTGCATCCTGTGGGGAGATGTACAAAAGATTGTGGTCATGCCCGACATGTGAGAGTGGCTGTGACGTGACAGGCTTGTTTGCAGGGTCCACCCAGGTTCGTCCTGTTCGTAGACTCACCCATCGGTAGCGTCATTTTTTCACTCCAGTTACACTGTCCTGCTTCTGACTGCTGTCGGTCAGCCTGTGCTCCTCATGGTCTGACCGCGTCCCCTTAGCGAATCCTGGCTTGGCCAGTCACTAGGTGTCATTGACTTTTTTTTTTTTTTTTTAATTTGGTTGTTGATCCCTTTGAGCCTTTCACCCCTAATACTTGAGAGCTCATTCAGTCAACAGATATTCACTGGCAGCCAGTTCTGTGCCAGGTATCGCTTTTGGTGCCAGAAATGTAGGATTGCATAATACAGGTAAATGTCTTGCCCTCATGGGAAGGTCTTTCTTTTTTTCTTTTCTTTTCTTTTTTTTTTTTGGAGAGACATAAACAAAACACATGAGTAAGTTAAACTGTGGAGTACGTTATAGGGAGAAAAGAGCATAGAGATAGTCATGCTCTATAGGGGGATAAGGAATGTGCCAGAAGAGAGTGTTGGGTTTTAAATAGGGTGGTCTGAGAAGCCTCACTGGGGAAGTGTTATGAAAGCACAGACTTCAAGAAGCCACGCAAATACATGAGTTAATTGACGAAAGACCGTTTGGCTACAAGGATTTGTAAAACCCATTTCACCCACGCCCCTAATTTTGTAAGTAAGCAAATAGTGATCTGGGTAGGCAGAAAGCAGGAACCTGATGCTTACTGAGCAGTATGTTAAATGACGTGCCTCAGGTAACCGGGAGTGGTAATATCTGACCCTAGCCTTGAGGGGCTTGTAGTGATTAACAATACATTTCAATTCAATTCAACTGTGGTAGGAAACACATGTAAAAATTACTTTGGGAGCACAAAATAAGTAGCAACAGTCTGTGTGGTAGGGCTCGGAAAGGTTTTCCAGAGGAGGTAATGCTTTTGCTTGTTTTTAAAGGATGAGTAGGAGTTTATCAAGAAAAGGAAAAGCATAAGCAGAAAGAAAAGTATGTCTGAAGGCACAGAGGTAAGAATGTGGTGCCTATTTTGAGAATATTATGTTCGCACTGGGAGTGACATAGAAGAAGGCTGACAGTAGAAGTAAGCCAGATTTTAAGGCCCTTCAAGAGCAACTTTCGAGAAGATGCTGTCGTGCTGTTGGTGGGGAGTCCATAGGAAATTTTGAATACAGAGCATTCTGTATACATTGTATACAGAATACATTGTATACATTGTATACATACAAATGTATGAATACATTTGAATTGTTAAAATGTTACCCTGGCAAGCCTCAACATTCAGGATAGATGTGATGGCGGCCACCGAACTGGATGGAGAGACACCAGATGGAACACAGCGCCATAAATCCTGCAGCAGGAGATGAGGGATTGAATCAATAGGAATGGGGATGAAGAAACTGTATATTCAAGAATATTCTTGTTAGGTTCTGGAGTTGACAGATGTTGGGTTAATAGATGCTTCCTGTGAGGGAGAGGAAGCAAAGAGAGAAGGAAAAAGCAGGGAGTAGTTGGATGGATACTTTCTTTTTTGTTGATTAGGGCAGCCCCGGCGTGGGTGCTGCTGAGCTGTCCTGAGTTGGGGACAAAGTTAATCATTAATAATAAAAGTTTAGATGGAGGTCTGGGCTTTGCTAGCACAGCCTGAATGGGTTCGTCCCCAGGCCGTGCTCAGACTGTGGTGAAGCCTAGTTGTGTGGACCAGCTGCGCTGTGGCATGTGAGCTTCAGAAGTAGCCCTGTCACTGTCGTGTAATTCCTGGATGCCTCCTCCTCGTCTGTCTAGTTGGAGGAATTCCCTGTATGTCCGGAAGTGTGTGTGTATTCTGACATTGGCTTCTAGGGCATTTGCTGCAGTTCTGAGACACGCCTGCAGAGAACTGTGAACTGGTACAGGACCTATGATAAACCTTGCTTGGCTCTCTTGGAAGAGAGAAGTGATCGACAATGACACCATTGGCAATGATAAGAATCTTTATGCTGGTAAGAAGGATTCCTAGGAAGCCTAGGTGAATTTGTTGAAATATCAGTACAACCAGTATTATGGGGAAAGGGCATGGTTCTCTCACTTGGTGGTCATGACACCTTGGACAAGTTCCTGACCTTCCCATGCTTTGGTTTGTGAAGGCTTGTTGTGTGCGTTACATGAGAAAATAAATACGAAGGTCTACCAGCAGTGGGCAGTGAGTGCCTGGTGGTTCCTCTTTTCGCTTCTTTTATGGGGAGTGGCCAGCAAAGGGAGGGCATAGTTTTCTGGTAGATCATTAGTAGCAAACTCATGTGCTCTGTGCTCTAACAACACATTCTAGTTTCTAGCAAAGTGCCTGGCATTCAGTAGTTATTCAGTATAAATGTTGTTGACTAAACAAGCGAATGAATCAATTGAAATTCTATGGACACATGCCTGATGAAGTACTTTGATACTACTGTAGGAATCTAGCCTGAATCGTACCAGCAGCAGCAAAGCAAAAATTAACAGAGTATTTGTGACAGTCACCAATTTCACTTGACTCCTGGGTAAGTGTGACAAGGAGTGTGGCATCATTGGAATCTCGGGCATTTTCAGTGACCTGTGTCGTCAAAGGAATGCTTGGCAGATGTAGTGCTTCTCCGGCACACACTACCCCTATTCCGTGCTTGTGGGAATAGCCCAGCAAAGCTTGTTTTTCTGAACTGAGCCTTCATACATCTCAGGGCTGGTGTAGGAACAGTGAGTCAGCCATAGGAACTGAGGCCAAATGACCATTTATTGAAGGAAAAGAATCATGAAGCAGTCAGTCACCTGGCATTTCTCGGTGCCCACCAGGTCTTCTGTACTGAGGGAGATGCTCAAGAAGAAGGCAGGACCCAATTCTCTCAGAGAGACTATGACTCAGTTACAGAGACCAGGCTTCCAGAATGAACGAATACAAGCAAAACCAAGTTCAAGTTGCAATTACATAAATAATAAGCCAGGTTGAATGAACACAAGCGGATCATTTATTATATCATCTTCTTTCACTCTCTTGTCCAAGAAGGGAGCCATGGGATCCCACTTACATGCAGACAGAGAAATCTGGATCTGATGGCAAGATTTGGAGTGGAGGCAAAGAGAGGCTTAGACTCTGTCCCTTTGTACTAGAAAGCGTGTCACTGTCTCTTAGTGGACAGTGTACTGCAAAACTACAGGCCCTTGGTAGATTTAGCACAATTTATCTTTCCTCTCTTTAATCCTCTCACCTACTCCGGCATGCTCGTCGGCTCTCTGAGCTGCCCAGTGTCCCACTCTGTGCCCTACTTCCACTTGAAGATCTATTCTCCTCTTCTTTGGGTTGCTGGACTCAATGCCAGCCTATGGAGGGAGACGTTTCTGGTACCGGGAACAAGCAGTTCTCTGACTTCAGTTCGAACACCGTCCAGCTGGAGAATGCATCGGCCCTCCCAGGTCTGGTGCTCTGTCCTGCAAGAGTGTTAAGAGTGTTGCCTGCCCGCCTTCCAACACCACTGGCAAGCGCAGGGAACAACCAGCAGTTCCAGCTACAAATCAACAGTTCCCAAGGCCTATTTCTCAGGTTTAATTAGTTTGCTAGAGCAGCTCACGGAGCTCAGAGAAACATTTTACTTACTAGCCCATCAGTTTATCATAAAAGGACGTACCTTAGGAAGAGCCAGATTGAAGAAATGCACAGGGTGAGGTATTGGGGAGAGGGCTTGGATTTCCATGCTCTCTGAATGCACACTCTCCCCAGATCTTCACATGTTCTCCAACCTGGAAGTTCTCTGAACTTCATCCTTTTGGGTTTCCACAAAGGCTTTATTATCTGGGGATGATTGATTAAATCATTGACCATCGTGATTGATTCCACATCCAGCTCTTCTCCCCCAGCCCCCACCTCGCTGCTCCCCAGCTTGCACGAAAGTTCCAACCCTCTAACCACAGGGTGGGCTCCACCAGTGAGGAGCCCCCACCCTTCTGTGCTTTCCCAGTCACTTCATTAACATAACAGGAGACACCTTGATTGTTCACCACACTTTCAAAATTTCTAAGGCTTTGGGAGGTGTGAGCTAGGAACCTTGGATCCAGACCAAATACATATTTTCATCTGAATGACCAAATATATGTTTTTCTTATAAATTATGATATTGTACTTCCCAGAGTACAATACGATTTAGTATTCTACGGTACTTTCGATATAGGACCATCGCCTGTCTCTGAAAATTTAGTATGAACAGGTGTTCCTTCCGTAACATTATCTGACTTTTCCTTCTCAGGACTGTACCCTGCTATATCGAGCATGTGTAATTGGTATTACTCAGTAACGACTATGACTATGAATAATTTAAGGTGCTACTCTCATTCTCACAGAAACCTACAGGGCCTTGGATAGGAGAGCATATTTCAGGGCAGGACTTTGGGTGCAGGAATATTGGTCTCAAGACACTTAAGATCTGATCAAGGGAACCACCACCTACTCAACTCAGGGCTCAGCAGGCAACCCCCAGGACAGGACTGAGACCTACAGAGACCTCTGGCCTTAAAAAAAAAAAAAAAAAAAAAAAATGTGGCTTCCCAGTCTGTCCTCATCATGTGGTTCAACATAAAAATAATGCAAAACTGTAAAATAAATAAGGAAGCTCATTAGTAAAGTTCTGATTTTTCCCCCGTGGCAACAATTTTAATGCTTTGTTAAGCCAACAGTTTTTATTTTTTCACGCTTTGTCTGCCTGACGGGAAATCTAACCAGCACCAAGCCAACCTAATAGAGTGAGTTGGCAACCTAGCGCCCTTCTACAGAGACTCACATTCTGGGTCATGACTAAGGGGCTGTCTTTGGAGAGTTTATCAACCAACCCTCTCTACCCTCTGGGCTTGGTCCTCAAGGAAGGGACATCTTTGGCTTCACATCAGGGTGCTTCCTGCCATGCAGGGAGGAAATACTGGGGTAAGGGTCTTGTCTGGTCTGGTTGACACTGATTTCTGTACTCTCCATTGGGTTTGAGGGTGGAGCATAAGAGTGTGCTCACGTCTCAGTAGGCTCTTTGCCTCTCTGGATGCCAGATCTACTTCAGGAGCTTGTCTGGTGACATCAGTCACCACTGACGTCGGCTCCCTTGGGTCACTCCATCTGTGGGCCTACAGTAGAGTCTTTGTAGGCTTTGACCCATTCCTTGCAGGAGAAAGACAAGTCAGGGGCACAATCTCCAGGAAGACCCCGTCTTAACCCAACAGAGCATCATTGACCTTTATTCTCATTCCTTGTGAAAATGTGTCCACTTCATTTAAGCGAACGGACACTTCAGTGTCACTTAGGAGCTGTCCTGTCCAGACTCCAGGTGGGTGCTTTCTTTGTGCCTGTTTTGTATTTAACCGGGTAATCTCCAGTTAACTCTCAGCGTAAACTTCTTGGGGGTTATTATGCCCATTTTATAGATGAAAAACCAAGGCTCAAAGACATTAAGTAATTTCCCCAAGATCACCCCACTAGTAAGTGATTGAGTCTGGATTTGCATTAAGGTTTGCCTAATTCCAAAATCCCTCATCTTTCTTTTCCAAGCTGCTAGAAGACAATACCATTCCTCTGACTTTTTCTTATCAATTTCAAATAATTATTTCTGTGACACTCACCTCAATAACAAAGGGACATGACAAAACAAACATACACAAGCGCACTCCTCAGGCTGGGGTGCAAGAACCCGTTTACGTCAGATCCTGAAGGATCGTGTGTGGAGGAGAGAGGGGATTATCACCCTGTGGAATTTGCACGTAGCCTGGGCCTGACCCAGTACTCACTAAATCTGAATCTCTGGAAATGCATTTTCAAAAAATGCATATTTAGCAAAGTCCGTAGGTAATGCACACTAAAGCCCCCATCCCAGAGGGGTGCCTGAGGAAGCAGAACAAGGACCTTGAGGGAAATCTGTACATTTCATCAAGTTCAGGAAGGGAAACAGTTTATTGTTTGGGATTCTGTGGGGGACATATAGTCATTATTTTTTGTGTATGAGTGGAACAGTGATGCTATTTCTCTGTGTACTAACACACAGCACTGGAACCAAATGGAATTGCCCAGCTTTTTGAGCCTGGTCCCTTTTTATTGACATGAAAAGGACCAAAGAACCCCATGGCTCTCAGACCCTGATGTCAGAGTCAGCAGACCTGGCAAGGTCCCGTCTCTCCGTCACAAAGACAAGTAAGTAGAATTATGCAGATTGGGTTGGCAGAGTCATTGCCTCTGAAACAAGCCCAAAAGCCACAGACACCCACCAAATTGCATAAAACAGAGCTGTGGCCAAGAGGAAGTGCATGGCAGCTCCGAATACAGTAAAAGAAAATGCTACCAATATCGCTGTTGGTGTATTAGCATCACTGGTGGAAATCATCAGTTTCTCCTTCAGGGCCAAAAAAGTCATATACTGTATCAGAAATACTAATCATATCATTCTCTTCCTAGAAGCCAGATAGAGAGGGGAAAAGGTTTCAGATTAGACATCTGGAAGGGAAAATGAGGAAAGATGCTTTAATCAAAAAAAAAAAAAAAAAAAAGTGGGGCCATTAGCTAACCAGTATTTGAAGACACCCATATCAAGTGTTTGGCAGAGATTTGAGCTCGCTTGTTTTTTTAATAAAGTAATGTAAATGGAATATTTGGAAATGTTTTGCTGTGATCTATGCAGTAATAATGAGCTGCTTACATGATGCTAAGAATTTTACTTTTATTATCTCATTCATTCTTCACAAAACCCTGCAAAGTAGGGATTGTCCTCATCCAAAAACTGCTGGGGAGAAAACAGGGCCTGGGGAAGGTGAGTGTCTTGCCTGTCGCCGCATGGTAAGTCGCAGGGACCATCTGGCTCCACAGTTCTGATTCTGGCTGAGTCACCCAGTTCCTCCATCGCCTCTGCCTCCCCATCCTGGTTCTTTGCTAACGGCAGGCGATGCCTGGTCCAAAACGAGAGTTCATCCTCTGTGCATGGCTACTCCGTGAACGTTGACTCTGGCCAACGTCCCTTGCCCCTCTTTTGAAAATGGCCTATAGCCAGGGGTTCAGATTCCCTCCCAGCATATGTACTATACCCGTCCCTGCTTCCTGATGGAGGAAGAGCTGGACAGGTGCCGATGACTCATTTTTGAAGTGTGATAGTCTGTGGCAAAGGGCGTTGGGTGTGGAGGCGGACTGCCTGGCTCTGAGCCCTGTCCCGTGACTTACGAGCTGTGTGCAGGTGACACTGTGCAGGTTACCAGGTTGTCTCTTCCCCATTCCTCTGGTTTGCATTCCTGATGTGAGGATGAAAGAGTGGGAGGGCGGGAGGGAGGGCTGAAGGAGTTAATATATTAGGTAAATTCATATGTGCTTAGAATGGTGACCAGCACCCAATGAACGCTCAGTAGACACCGTTGCTGTGTTTGTCGTGGTCGTGAAAGATGAGTAGTGAGAGACTTTGGGGCCGTCAGTGCAACGGTATGCGGTCCCACCCAAACCATCCACGGCGAGTGAGCAGCAGGCACTTGCAGACAAAACGGGGAGGCTGAGTGTGGGTGCTGAACCAGACCACCTGCCTTCTTATCTCAGCTTGACACTCACTAGCTGTGGGACCTTGGGTGACTCGCTCAACGTTTTCTTGCCTCGGTTTTCCCACCGCGGAAGAGTAATGATAAGAGTATTTCCTTCAAAGGCATATTATAAGGGTTAACAGCCAGTTAACATTTCCAGAGTGTTTAGAAAATGCTTGGGACATAACAAGAATTGCCTACCTGTTGGGTAATAAACAACGAAAAAGACCACCTTTGCCAGTTGTTGAAGTCAGATTTGTTAGCAAATTCTGGGAATGTGTGAACCTCAGCTCACGAATGCCGAATCTCAGTACCCCTTAGACTGAAGGCCTTAGTGGCTTCCGGGATCTCGTACAAAAATAAAAGGAGTGAGAACTGAAAACAAAGGTTTGCAGTTTGGAGCAGTTCTTGGACCGTTAGGGAGACTCTTACAGAAATTCGGGCCTCAAGCTGCTGATCTTCCTCCGATGGTGTGAGAGTCCCCTTCACAGCTTGGGGGGTGTGGGGGGAGGGCAGCAGCAGGCACAGCCTCCCACTGATGGGCACCCCCATTGACAGCATCCTTGGGCAATGCTGAATGGGTTATGTGCCCAGTGGATGTGGGCATTTGGGTGAGCAGCTCTGCAGGCCACAGGAGGAAGCATCTTGTGGTGCGAAGGGCATAGACTTTGGAATTAGTCAAGCCTACCTTGAATTCCTGTTCCCTCGTGTACCAGCCACAGGACCTGTAACAATTTACTCAGACCCTCTGAGCCTTTATTTCTTCAACCTTATAATGGGGGTAATAATGCCTCCTTATACTGTAAGTTTGATAAAAATAAAATCCATATCGTGCGTCTAACACAGTGAGTGGAACACGCGCTGTGGTTCCCCGTCGGGAGCGGCTGTCCTTTACTGTGCTCCGGCAGTGTGCCTGGGCTCTGTGTTAGGCACTTAGGATCCATTATGACGCTTTATAAGATTCTAGGAGATAAGTTCTATTAATTCTTTTCTCTCTAAATGAAGAAACTTGGCGTGGGCGGGGGAGGATAACCTACGCAGAGACACACAGCTGGGACTGGTGGGACTCGAGCTTCCATCCTGGTTTTGTCCGAGTCCGGACCCTCCCACTGCCCTTTGCTGGCCGTCCCCTCTCCTTCATTCCAGTCTGTTCAGAGGTAAAGAGGCGGCATTAACGCCACCCACTCTGAGAGCAAACACGCGGACTATAGTGTTAGTGGTCCCAGGTCCTTGTTGGTCCTCACGCCTTCAGTACCAGCCAGGGCCACTGGGGGTGAGCAGAGCTGAGACAGGCAGCAGAGCTGACCCATCCCATTGGACGCACCTCATCTTCAGAAGGAAGACGTGCTTTGAGGGGCTGACTTTCAGCTCTTCTGATCCCAGAGTTCCAAAATAACCTGCTCCAGAAGAGACACGCTGTCTTGTCCCCCAGCAGAAGTCTGCAGGTGTCACGCTGGCTTAATTGAAGACCTTGGATTAAAACGCTAGCACGCGATCGCCAGTGAGGTTTCCACTCCTTCTTCTTTTTTTTTTTTTTTAAGATTTTATTTATTTGACAGAGATCACAAGTAGGCAGAGAGGCAGGCAGAGAGAGAGGAAGGGAAGCAGGCTCCCTGCTGAGCAGAGAACCAGATGTGGGGCTCGATCCAAGGACGCTGGGATCATGACCTGAGCCGAAGGCAGAGGCTTTAACCCACTGAGCCACCCAGGCGCCCCAGGTTTCCACTCATTCTTATCCTTGAATGAGGCCCCCAAACACGTCCAGTAGTTCTCTGGCCATCTTCTCTCCTTTTTTGACTTCTGTTACCCCTCCTTATATTAGAAAATCCTGGGAAGGCTAGCGGGCCTCCGCATTTGGAAAGTAATGCACCTGGACATTCAGTGAAACAGGGGCTTTAAAGTTTTATAAGAGCAGCTCATTTAAGCAGGGAATCCCCCTAATAATGGACTTCACCTACTCCGGCTTAAGAGAGAGAAAAGCATTTATTTGCTTATTTGCTATTTTATTATAGCAAACAAAAGAAAACAAAACAAAAAAACCACCCCATAGCACAGGCAGCGTTCCCTAGCGGGCTTCAGGGTCTGGGACATTCTCCTTAGACTCGAAACCAAAATGGAATTGGTGTGCACAGCACACGTGCTTGCACAAATCTGATGCATCTCACGTCGCGTGAGGCGTTTTCTTTTCTGATGAGGACCTTTGTGGAGAATGAGCCTATTTGCTTCCAGAAGGATTAGGGATATTTATCTTCCCACTCTGGAAGTGGATAGGTATTGCTGCCATGTTACAGAGATGGTCTTAGAGATGGCGCAGATACTGGTAAAAATGAGTTACCACTCGCTGTCCTAACCATCTACCGTAGGTGTCCCATTAAATGGGTCCAACACACCATTACAAGTTGGGTATTTCTCAGCGGCCGCTGGCAGACTTCTTCAGAATCACTTCAGGCCACCGTGGTTTGCTTGCTCTGCCCCTTGTCTCCGTGTCGTCTTTCCAGCTGAATATTGGCTGCGTGCTGTGGCTCCGCTCTGCCCGTCCAGCCCTCGCATCCATGCCCCAGTTTCAGTCTTGTCATCTCTAACAGATGCTGTCAGTGCCTCTCCCAAGTCCCTTGACACCCCTGAATGTCCTGTGGATTTCCTTCCACGTGGATGGCTTCTTACAGAAAATACCACAACTCTTGGAGTGCTTTTTCAGGCTGCAGAGAATGCCAAGACTCCTCGCCTGGTAGCCAGAAGTCCTGGGGACTGAACACCCCTGGGAGCAGACAACCGCCAATGACACATGGGAATTGGTAGATATATACCTCGGCCTCCTTGCTCCTAGGATGGACCAATTCTGAAATGTATTCTCTAGTCTCCTCTTTTTGACCTCTTTTTACCCTCCCCTACAGATGCTTCCTGGAATCACCTTCCAAATAAACTAAATCTTACTTCAATCCTGCCTTGGGCTCTGCTTCTCAGAGCACCCACCTTACAGTGCTGGTCCAGTTTGAGACACCGGCCGCCTCTAGGACTGAACTAGGAACTGCCCCTGGGGAACCAGCGCTGGAGATCCCAGCCTCTCAGAGCTGCCTTAGCCCCCTGAGAAATGCCCCAGGCAAGCGTGACCTTCACCCAGGTTCCTTTAGGCAGGAGGGGCTTGAGACATTGCAGTTAACTAGAATGGTGGAGAATTTCATGATTTATTCAAGTCAGCAGACAAAGTAGACAGTTTGTGAAGAACTTTCTCAATTTACTTGAGCGTGTCAGTATCATTTTGTGTACATCTGACTTTTAAGGGAGAAGTAATACAATATGGTGGTTAAGAGCTTGGGCTCTGGAGTCACAAGAACTGGGTTCAGATCCTAGTTCCGACTTGCCATGTATATGACCTTGGGACAGACTAATTAGTCTCTCTAGGTCACAGTTCCTTTAACAATAAAGTGGGGAAATAATAATAGAACCTACCTCAGAAAATTGTCGGGAGAGTTAAATGCCATAATACCAAAGCCCTTGTCATAGAGCCCAGCACATCATACACACCCGAATAGGCATCTGCTATCGTTAATGCACCATAATCTGTCCCAGAGCACAGCATAGCACACTGTGCCCTTCATCAAGAAAGAGAAAAATAAGCATGGATAGACACAGAAATCTGTAGATTTCATTTTCCTGCTACATAATAAATGGGGATTTGGGTCGGTATTTGGGAAAGGGGATATGGTTCTGCCAGATTAACACATCACTCCCGATTCGGGGACTTGTTGCCTAGAAGTAGAACCCAACATGGGCACGTGCTTGTATAAGTAGTGTCTTGTTGCGGAGGCACTGAGGCAACGCCTGGAAGGGGATGAGGAAGGCAGGCAGGGTAGGACAGAGGAAGTGGCTGAGTAATGACGTAGATTCATTTGAATTTAGACTCAACTTAATCCCTGATCCGAGGAAGCTCTGGGCTATGAATGGCTCTACAGAGTTATTCCGTATTGAGGCAAGGGGGCAGCTCTTTTGTACCCCGTGTCAGTCAGTCCCCGAGTAGTACACCTCTGGGGGAAGGCATAACCTCCTCGGTATTTCCGCGGGAGGGGGCTCTCATTGGCGAGAACACTTCTCAGCAGGAGCGTGCGTCTGTGAACTGTTAGCAGTCATCATTCCCGGGGGTGGGGGGGGGGGTGCGGCTGCGCTGGTAAAGGGTCTCTAGGCGAGACCTCATCAGTTACTGTTGAACTTCTCTGTTTCCACAAAATGTATATCATATTATGTACAATATTTCTGCTGTGGTAATTAGAAAAAAAAATCCACCAACGCTTATCCTGCTCCTTGATCAGTTGGTAACTCAGTATCCCAGTAATCCGCTTCCTCCGTCCCCAGCCCTCCTTGCCGGACTGAGTCGTCACTGGCTCTTACTGAGGAACACTTGTTAAGGCGTCTCTCCCTCTGGTAACCCCCTCTGGTAACGTCCTGCTCATCTTGGGGTTTCTGAACTTGCTCTCACATCTCATCTCTGCATCTAGAAAAGTCTTGGTTTATGAGAAACCCACCAACCCGTATTCCCCTTCACCCCATAACTACTCTGTTTATTGACGGCTGAGAGAGTTGGCAGGCCAGACTTGGTAGTGGGAGAATACTGGGCTCAGAATTAGGAAGCCCGAGCCTGAATCCTGATTTTACCAGCTCTCAGTTGTGTGGTCACTTTTCTGTTGGGCATTCTTTTCCTTTTTTTATAAAACTGGTTCAAAAGACCTGCCTTGAATCCTTCACAGAGAGACTGTGTGATCAGGTGAAAAAACATACTAAAGGGCTTTAGATAACAGTATCCTAAGGCAAGTTATTCATATGACTGTGACTACAGTGACTGGCCTGTTGATCTTGGACGGTCCTTAGTCTTATGATTTCGGTTACTGTGAGTCCTTGTGAAAGCCTCAGCCGTTGTGTCCCTTCCCCTGTACGTTGTTCCTTAGCTCTCTGGTGATCCATTTTCTGCTATCTCTGACATCCAAGTCATTCCTATGGGGCAGAGGGTTCCTCAGGCTCTACAAGAGATTTGCTAAAGAAAGGCCAATGGGAAGATTCAGTGAGAATTCTTCTTACCAAGCGTAGTCACCTGAAGTCCTCCTTGTCCGGTTGAAAGTTACCCAACTTTTATCCAAGATTAGCTTTCCAGAAAAACAGAATTGTGCTGGTAACACCAGGGAAGATGTTTTCAAGATCCATTAAAATGAGTGACTTAACATCCATATGTTTATTTTGTTTATTGCTAAATATTATTACGTTAACACACAGGTTAACTTTTCTTTCAGAGCCGTCCCGAGATCCCTTTAGTGCTGTCACGTCGATGCATGTGACAGTGACACGCTTCATGCCTGATACAGACACAGCGCACTTTGCCATCACAGATAGTCTGGATATTGGCGTTTTGAAGGCAGTGACTCGTATTATGTGTGTGTGCTGGGGGCGGGGGGGGCTGCCAAAGATTTTTCTCAAGACCTGATACTTTGAGATGATTTGTGAAATTATTGAAATTCTTTGTTCACTTTGTTTGGGTTTAGATTATTGAACCTATTGCATTTATTGATGACTCAGTCTCTATCTTGAAAGAAATACCATGTAGGAAATGGACCTGGGGGAGCATCCAGGGACAGGAAGGAAGGAAGAGGTCTGCAGAAGGGAGGCCGGGAGGCTGAGGTATCGTGCCATCACGATTCAGCAGATCGTTATGCTGGGTGCTGCCAAGCAGGGCTCTTTTGGAACCCGGGAGGGTGGCCTAGTACAACAGGGACGATACAATCTGGTTATGAAGGCGAGGGAATGGATCAAATAAACAAGTTCTCTTCTATTACTGAGGTCATATAAAACCTTCCCACTTAAAATGTGGACCTCAGACCAGCAGCACAGGCATCCCTCGGGAGCTTGTTAGATATGCAGAATTTTAGGCCCTACTTCAGAGGTACTGAATCAGAATCTGCCTTTTTAAAAGGTCCCCAGGTGATTTCACATTAGGGTCGATAAACAGTCCTATGAAGAATTCAAATAGTATAAAACAGGGTGTCTTCTTTCACGGATGAGGCAGTAGGGCTCTAAGAAACTCGATAGACTTTTGTGAACACTTCCCTCCCCCCAAAATCAGCCTTTTAAAAGGAATTTAATTTATAGTGAAGAAGCAGAAAAGTAAATTGATCCTTGTGATACAGAGTGATGAGTAACGAGATGTGTCTACTTGCAAACAAGAAAAGTTTCACATAGAACGTTGTTTCGTATTCTGTCAACTCTTCTTTTTTTCTTTTATTCCTTTTAGCACTTAAAAACTTCTTTAATAATTGGTATATAGTAATGGAAGGAGCCAGGTCTAACTCACCTCTGTGCTTCTAAAAATTGAGGGTACTTAATGTCTTCTGCAGGTCCCTACTCCAGACTCGAATGCCCACTCTTCCCCAAGGCAGGGCCTCTCATCAGCACACCTGCTCCTATCTGGCCCTGTACTTGGGCCTTCTTTCCGAACCTAATCAGGCTTTGCCTTGTTTCCCTGCACCTGAGTATTAGTCTTAATAAATAGGGTCCTACCTTGCCAGCCCTGCCATCTCCAATTGCTCCTAAAGACTGAAATTTGTCTGGATTCTACAGTAGAGCCATGCTTCCTGCTCAGACATCCTCGCACGCCTGGATTTCTAAGGGTGACCTGGTAGAGACACCGCGTTCTTATGTTGACTGACTCCCTCATGATCTTCGTAGATTATTTATGATGTAAGTATCATATAGAGACATGAACAGTGTAATCAAGCTAGGGAATGGGGATTTGGGTTGCTATTATATTTTGTTTTGTGTTATTTTATTTTATTTATTTATTTCCTTACTGGTTTATTTATTTATTATATTCAGTTAGCCAAGGTACAGTACATTATTAGTTTTCGATGTAGTGTTTAATGATTCATTGGTCGCATATAACCCCCATCACAACACGTGTCCTCCTTAATACCATCACCCAGTCACCCCATCCCCCCACTCCCCTCCTTTTTCTAACCCTCGGTTTCCCCGAGTCCAGAGTCTCTCATGTTTTAAAGAGTGGTCAGGAAGATCTTTCTGATAAAGTAGCCTCTCTCATGTACCATCTTTTTCTGTTTGCTTCACATCTTGTGTTTTTCCTTTAAAAAAAAAAAAGTTCTTTGTAGTCATTTTAATGAGGTTCTGGGGAAAGAGCAAAGATATACATATATATTTAACCCACCAATATTAAATGAAGCTATAACTGCATTTTCTTGCACAATTATTAGTCACTTTGTTCTTCTTTAGATATGTAAGACTAAATAGGCTTATGAAAAATTTAGTATCCCTACGCTAGACTGTTTCAGTTGAAGTCCTACATTAAGGGTTTTCCTAATCCCTAAAGATCCTTGTTACGAGCACTCAAATTCTATTAGAAGGTATTAATAATCTAAAAGCACACAATACCTTTTCAAACATGATTTAACATTTTAAAACCAGTTTCTCGATATCACCGACATCTTCATGTTTTTTTAACCTTGTCAATAATTCTGTGTAGAAAATTGGTATCCAGTCTGCCTGGAATTGTTATTTAGCTCATCTGAATGCAGAAAAGTAAAAATTCTCTTATGAAGTTTAAGGTTTTTTTCCAAAGTATTTAACATTTACTTTTCTGGGATGAATGCTCGGCTCCTATTGCCTTCTCACTATTGGCCTGCTTTGGAAACGGACTCTGTTATATATTCGACAAACATTGTTTTTTGTTTTTTTCCTGAAGTACATTAACTTACCACAAAGAAGGAACATTAAAACGATGTATAAATCAATGACATAGTTACTAACGGGCTAATAACAGGTTGTCAGGCTTTAGTAGCCTAAAGACTACCTCATAAGGAAGTTAAATAAGGAAGTTTCACGGCAGGAAAGCCATGAAATCTAAGGTTTGCTTCTTTTTCTGAGAAGAAAATGAAAATGTACATGTTAAAGCTGCAGCTTCAAAGAGTTGAAATGTCATCCTTTTCCCTTTGAGGTGAAATATTTATCTTCCCAAGTTGTCTTTCAAGTAGCAGGACACTGTGTCATAGACTGGATATTGACGGTGAAACATGTACTTTTCAGTGCAGCGAGTGCCTCGCTTAATGCCAGGTGATCGTCTCTTCACTTACTTATTTAAAAAATGTTGATTTACTGCCTCCCTTGCACCGGCCACTGTTTGCGTACCGGGGCCACAAAACGCAAATGAAAGGTACTTCATCCATCCTCTTCAACTGATAGTCAGGTGGGGAAGAGAACGAGTTAACAATTCCATTTCCAAGTAGAGGTATTCAGTCGCAGAGATACCTAACCTTTCCTCTAGGAGCCGGGCAGGGAGTCCAGGGAAGAAAGCATTATTCTGAGTTTTCAAGGAGGCAAGCATAATTACTGATCTAGAACACTGAAGTTGCACGATGGTAGGATCTATGTCTGTTCACCTTTCTGTCCCATCACTGAGCACAGCATTAGTACACAGCAGACCATCAATAAATGTTTATTGAAGGAAAGAAGAGCGGGGGATAAAATACACGTTCAATACAGTATCACATGCATTTGCGTGTTTGTGTGTGAGTGTTTATGTGTCTGGAACTACTGAGGCTAAATGGCGTCTCCATACTGCCCGAGTTGTAGAGTTGTTTCTCGTAGCGTGCGAACAATGCTTCATATGCAGTTGCTTGCCTAAGCAGTGGGTTTAAGAGTGATTGCTAGCCATTCAACTGGATTATAAAATAAACGATCACTTTTATTTTTCAGTTGTCTAAATAAGCCTTCCATTCTTACTGCCCCTATTGTTTTCCGTACAACAGAAGAAGCCTTTTAACGAATAGGATAAGATTCAGATAAAATGTAGAAAATAATTAAATTACTTATTCGTCAAATATCTGTGGAGAATCTTTTATGTGCCAGGCTCTGTAAGATAAAAAGGAAGATAAAAAGGCACACTCTCTATCCTCAAGGTGTTTACAGTCTTTGCGGGAGACAGATGCTGCAACACGCACCATGTTGGAGGCATTATTATTAAGGTGTACATAAGATGTTATGAAACCACAGATGAGGGAAACCAATTAAAGTGTGTGGGATGAGGTAGAATTGCTTATCA
The DNA here is from genome assembly GCF_922984935.1 of Meles meles. Taxonomy (NCBI): domain Eukaryota; kingdom Metazoa; phylum Chordata; class Mammalia; order Carnivora; family Mustelidae; genus Meles; species Meles meles. Next base: position 113,399,628 of record NC_060073.1, on the reverse strand, counting down.
GGGAAGATTTCAGAGAGAAAATGACAGCTTGGCTGAATATTTTAAGTAAGGATTAGGTTACTAGGTGGTAATGGAGAAAGGGGATGTTTCTTGCAAACACTGGGAGATAAGAGATTATGATGTAGTGAAAAAGCAAGGTAGGGATAAGGAGAGGAGATTAAAAAAAAAAGACGGTAGAAAATGTTAATTGCAGCACTATTCACAGTAGCCAAGACGTGGAAATAGCTGACGTGTCCCAAGAGATGAATGGGTGAAGAAAATATGGTGTGGATATATAGTAGAGTATTAGTCAGCCTACCAGAGAGAAGAAAATCCTACCATTTGGCGGCAACGAACAGAAACCTGGAGGACTTACACTAAGGGAAATACACCGGTTGCAGAAGGTCAAATACTGCATGATTCCCCTCACCGGAGATGTCTGAAGTGGTCAAACTCACAGAAACAGGGACTGCAGTAGTGGTCGTAGAGGAAACAGGGAATTGTTATTCAGTAGGAACTGAGTTTCAGTTATGGAAGCTGAAAATTTCTGGAGATCTTCCTTATACTGTTTACAGTTAACAGTGTGGTATTGTGTACTTCAAAACAATTTTTAAAAAGTAGATCTTAGGGGCGCCTGGTGGCTCAGTGGTTAAAGCCTCTGCCTTCAGCTCAGGTCATGATCTCAGGGTCCTGGGATCGAGCCCCGCATTGGGCTCTCTGCTCAGCGGGGAGCCTGCTCCCCCCCCTCCCTGCCTGCCTCTCTGCCTACTTGTGATCTCTCTCTCTGTCAAATAAATAAATAAATTCTTTAAAAAAAAAAAAGTAGATCTTAGGACACGTGTTCTTACCACCCACAAGGATTGTGTGTGATGGCATCACAGGTGTTTACATGTCTACGCTCATCAAACTGTACACATTCAGTATGTACAGTTCTTTGAGTATCACTGATACCTCAATAAAGCTATTTAAAAAAGAGAGATGGGGGAAGTGGGACAAGAATGATTAAACACAGTCCAGTTATAAAGAACTGTAGCCGTCCAAGAGTTCAGTTTCATTCTTAAAGAATTTGAAAGTTTTGAGTAGAGGAGTGATGCGGTCAGATTTGGATTAGAAGTATGACACTGTCTGCATAGGAAATCATGCCTAGGTTCAGGGAGGTGACTTAGAAGGTTGTGATTCGTGATGAGAGCCTGGAAGAAATGTATGGGCTCCGAAAAGGGATGGTTTTGAAGCACAAATCAGGAAGAGTAGGGGAGGATGTAGAGAAGAAGGGCAGAGATGTAGAGCTAACTGCTGGAATGCAGACCCAAGAAATCAGACAGGAGTTGAATCTGTAGCTCAGGCAGAAATTAGGCCTTTTCAAGAGAATCTTCTTTCCCATGGAATTCTGATTCAAATCTGTCAGCTGTCTATGAAAGCAGATAATGGGGTTGGAATACCATGCCGTTCTTGCCACAAAGAATGGGATACTCTCTCCCCCACTTCCATTGTAACCAACTATAGTATTTCTGTGGGCAGGGCCTGTGTCGTCTTTTTCTTCATATATACTCATATCTGATAAGGTAAATGAAGCTTAGTAGATAAGCAGTAAATGTGCTTTCTTGCAACTCATTATGGAGTCGGTATCTCATGGATCCAGTCTGTGAGTAAATGTGTATATAAGACTCTATAAATAGCTCAAGGTTTAAGAGCCTTTGGAATTAGCCACAGTCATAGCTTTTCTTGAGACACGACTGTATACAAGTACCAAAAATAAAGGTATATCTTTTTATGTTCTTTTATGTAGATTTTTTATATAACAGATCCTTAAAGAAAGGGTCAGTAGGAGGGACTCTGATCTTGAGAAAATCAGATATACACAGAGAATATATGATGAGAATACTCTTTATGAGAATGTATGTTTCATGTCTCCAGTACTTGCTGGCGTGGGTAGAGGAGAGAAGATCTAATTGCCTGGGAATACAGCAGATGCCCTCGTGTTCATGGAAGGGACTTTTTAGAAAATGAAGTTCAAGGATTTCTGACAGCATTTTTGGTCTCCAAGAATACTAACAAAGAGGTAGAGCTTTTTTTAAAGCTTTTTGTGGGATTCAGCTTAACTAAAATTGTGTATTGAGTACTTACTATTCATAATGGACTACACTCAAGGTTAGTGTGCCTTTATGGAATTCAAAAAAAATAGGCACCACCTACACAAAGATAATTTGTGGGATGAAGATTTTATCTGACAGAAAAGTAGTAACTCATACCTTTCTTCAAGCCCTGGCCCAGGGCACAAAGCTTGATTATTAGAGCTAGCAATCATTTTCAGCCCTGACTTGCCATGTTGATCAGGCACATCGGTGTCGTGTGCAAGCTGCATGGATTCATGTAGCTTTTGAAAATCCAGAATACACAATTGAAGGGGACCAGTTCCTGACCTCAGGCACTCCAGTTCTGGTCAGGGGAGGCAAACACAACCAAATATCCAAGTGACACTCATTCAAGATGGAGAAGCACTAAATGTTCTATTGGAGACACGTGCACAGTTCTACAGGTATCTCTAAAAACAATAGGAAATCAAACAGGCATTTCTATCCCCACAGAAGCAAGACATTGTGAGGAGGCTGCCACAAGATTCATACAGCCCAACAGTAAATATAGACATCTGAGGATGGAGGGGAACCATCTGTGAAAACATGAGTGGTCCCATATTATATATAAATACTCAGATAATATTCTAATTAAATTTTCTGCATCTAGACGTACAGAACTAAAAATATATCTCTAGGGAAAGTATAAAGACATCATTACATGCTGTAGTAAGCATTGGGTAGAGTTGTGAACAACTAATTCAAATGAGGTCACAACTAATTATGGGGATTGGGAATTATTTTTCAAAAAGAAGTGATGCTTCACACATTGCACAGTGAACATAGAGTTTACACTAATCCCCAGAGAAAGTAAAGTTTACAGATGTACTTAATATATCAAGAAAAAGTAAGTACAAGAACATTTAAAGGGAAATGAGAATTTCATAGTGTTTGTGGGTGATGTCAAAAGCAATCCCCATTCCTTCTTACCCTCACTGTTGATGCAAGGTGAGAGAAGTGCTGGAGTGAGTGGATTATGGATTTCTCCAAGGAGGCATATCTTTGATTTACCTGGCAAGTAGAAAACACAAGAGACTACAACTCTTATTTTAACAACCAAAATCATCTGGGGGTGCCTGGGTGGCTCAGTTGTTAAGCATCTGTCTTCGTCTCAGGTCATGTTCCCAGGGTTCTGGGATCAAGCCCCACATCGGACTCCCTGCTCAGTGGGAAGCCTGTTTCTCCCTCTCACACTCCCCCTGCTTGTGTTGCCTCTTCCACTGTCTCTCCCTCTGTCAAATAAATAAATAAAATCTTTTAAAAACAAACCCCAAAAAACCAAAATAATCTGGATAAGCTACAAAATCAGAATTTCTTTTTTAACTAAAGAGCTTAAATATGATAGAAACGTAAAGTAACTAAGGTTCCAGAAAATGGCAGATCTTTTAGAATAAAGGAATTCCCTCCTAAAATAAATAGATAAATCTTTACAAAACAAAACAAAAAACACCTGGTGGCTCAGCTGGTTGACTGTCCGACCTTAGTTTTGGCTTAGGCCATAGTCTTGGGGTCCTGGGATCAAGTCCCATGTAGGACTCCACACTCACCAGGGAGTCTGCTTGAGTATTTCTCTCCCTCTTCCTCTCCCCTACCCCCACTTGTGCTCTTTCTCTCTCAAACAAATAAGTAAATCTTTAAAAAAAGAAGAAGAAGAAAGGAAACCTATGGATGCTCTCCTCTGAGAGGTGTAATCAGGTCTAATCTGCCATACATAGGAAAAAGGAGAAACCAGGCAAAACATTAAGTAAAATAGAATATAGACAGTAATGACAGATTAGAATTCCATTGTACCCCAGCCATTGAATGAATCTCTACTACCTTCCAATTTTTCTGTAAGAATTTCTGTAAGAATTCACCAAGGGCTCAGGGATAATAAACTAAACAGCAGGAGACAGGACAAAAGAATTGAGAGAGACATCTGCTGAAACAAAGGGTGATTACTCCAAATGCAAGTCAGCCACTCTCCATAGACAAGGAAAGAGCCTGAGAGCTGAGAGAAATACATCTGATCCTCTTTAGGAATTTATCTACCAACGGCTTGGGAGAAAGGACAAGAGAACTGAGATAAATCCCTTTGAGGCATTAAAGGCCTTCATCAAATGCAAGTTATCTCTGCAGAGATACAAAAAGTTGATAGTGATATCAGAAAGCAATAAGGACTCCACAGTTGCTTAATAAGCTGACAGCCAGCTATAATGCAGAACAGGAGATCTTTTATGGTTAGGATGGTGGCTCAACTTTAAATCATAATGAGAACTGGAAACTCACCAATGCTCAAATCTTAAGTCATAGAGGAAAGAAAGCCCTGATTTTACCAACAAAACATTTGAAGGTGTTGGAGAACTGAATAAAATTAACTGGGTAAATCTAGGAGCCTGGCACAACATGGAATGTGCCCTTTTTCTGAGGGTGAATATTATTTACTTCAGTGTGTGCTTTTAAAAAATATAAAATAAATAACTGCAATATGTATGAAGCCAAGGAAAATATGACCCACAGACAATGGAAGAAATAGTCAATAGAAGCAGACCCAGTGCTGATTCAGAAGTTGATATCGTTGGACAGAAAACTTACTTATGATTTTTAAAGTGCTATAGGATGTAGAAAAGGTGGACAAATGTATGAACCAATTGGAAATTTCAGCAGAGACATGGAAACTATTGAAAAAGAATCAAATAGAAATGCTAAAATTGAAAAATAAAAGAAATGAACAATTCATTAGATGGTCAGACTAGATCTAACAGTAGAAAGAATCAGTGAACCCAAAACAGGTTAAGAAAAAAAAAAGAATCTAACCTGAAATACAATCAGATAAAATAAAAAGCAGAGTGCCTGGATGGCTCAGTCAGTGAAGTGTCTGCCTTTGGCTTGGGTCATGGTTCTGGGGTTGAACCCTGGATTGGGCTCCCTGTTCCCCTCTCCCTAACTCATGCACACACACTCTTTCTCCCTCAAATAAAATAAAAAAAATAAATATAAATTTTAAAAAGGTGTGGGGGAAAAAAAAACAATGGAAAACTTGAAACCATAAAATTACTAGAAGAAAGTATTAGGCAGTAAGCTTCTTGACATAGCAATGTTTTTTTTTTTTTAAATCTGATGCTAAAAGCAAAAGTAACAGGCATGTGGGTGGCACTGTCAGTTAAGCATCCAAATCTTGATTTTGGCTCAGGTCATGACCTCAGGGTCCTAGAATTAAGCCCTGTGCTGGGGCTTTGTGTTCAGCAGAGAGTTTGTGTAAGGTTTTCTTTCCCTCTCCCTCTGCCTGTCTTTCTACTCACATGTACTGTCTCTCTAAAGCAAATACATCTTAAAAAAAAAAAAAAAAAGAGGCAGATCTGAATTAACATTTTTTTCAAAGACGACAAACAGATGGCCAATAGGTACATGAAAAGATACTCAATGTCACTAATCATTAGGGAAATGCTACTCAAAACCACAATGAGATATTATTTCATACCTGCTAGAATGACTATTAGAGAAAAGACAAGAAATAACAAGTGTTGGTGAGGATGCAGAGAAAGGGAGCCCTTGTGCGCTATTAATGGGAATGTAACAGTGTAGCCACTATGGAAAACCGAATGGAGGTTCCTCAAAAAGTTAAAAATAAAACTTCTATAAGATCCATCAATGCCACTACTGGGTATTTATCCAAAAATAAAAATAAAAGCATGAACTCAACAAGATATCTGCACCTCCATGTTAATTATAACATTCCTTAGAATAGTCAGGATGTGGAAACAACGTAGATGCCCATTGATGGATAAAGAAATTGTTTTTTGTACATATGCATGCATACACAAAGACACACAGATGCATATTATATGCATATATATACACACACACGTATATACATATATAAAACATACACAGTATGTAATATATATGTCTGTACCTAGCACAGTCAGTACCCTTAGGAGCTTATGTCCAATAGAGGAAACACATTTAAAAAATAATTATGATTCAGGAGAGAGGATGTTGAGAAGACGGCTCTAGCAGGTCAGGGGCAGCCTGAAGAGGTAAAAGGGGAGAAAAAAATAAGAAAAAACTCATATGCTCGTATATCATTATTTTCCATTCCCATCTCCCTGCTCCCAGACTTAGGTAAGCCTGTTGTGTCATATATCAGTACTTCTTTCCTTTTTATTGCCTCTTATCCTAAAGAGTATCTCATTTTATTTTGCTTATCCTTTTACCGGTTGATGAACACTTGGGTTCCTTCCAGTTTTTGGCTATTTTGGCCAATGCTTTTAAGAACATTGATGTATAAGTCTTTGTGTGGATATTTTCATTTTCATGAAAATAGGAAATGAAACAGAGTGACTGAGATTTGTGGAATAATATCAAGAAGTCATACATGTGTGTACTTGGAGTCCCTGAAAGGAAAGCAGAAAATTATTTAAAGAAATGATGCCTAAAAACTTTATTTTTAATTTTATTTATTTGACAGAGAGAGAGATCAAGAGACAGAACACAAGCAGGGGGAGTGGGAGAGGAAGAAGCAGGCTTTGCAGGGGGAGTGGGAAAAGGAGAAGCAGGCTTCCTGCTAAGCAGAGAGCCTGATGTGGGGCTCGATTCCAAGACCATGGGATCATGATCTGAGCCAAAGGCAGATGCTTAACAACTGAGCGACCAAGGTGCCCCCAAACTTACTTACTACTTACTTTCTTTCTTTCTTTTTAAAAGCTTGCTTGCTTATTTATTTATTTATTTATTTATTTATTTATTTATTTATTTATTTGACAGACAGAGATCACAAGTAGGCAGAGAGGCAGTCAGAGAGAGGAGGAAGTAGGCTCCGTGCTGCACTGAGAGCCCAATGCGGGGCTCGGTCCCAGGACCCTGAAATCACGACCTGAGCTGAAGGCAGAGGCTTTAACTCACTGAGCCACCCAGGTGCCCCACCCCCAAAACTTTCTAATATAGATATCAAACTAAAGACCTAGGACCAGTGATCCCAAGAAAGATAAGTGGAAATAAAGCCACATGTACGTACATGTACATACAAACCGCTATTTAAAAGAGAGAGAGGGAGAGAGAAAGAGAGACAGAGAATATTTTAAAACACCAGAGAAAATAAAACAGAGTGTACGTGTAAAGATAATAATGCAACTAAGGATGGTTTTTCACCAAGAACAATAGAAACCAGAAAGCAATGAAGTGACATTTTCAAGGAGCTTAGATAGAATAAAAAATACTGTCAAGCTAAAATTCTATTTCTAGAAAAAAAAACATTTTTAAAAAGGTAATTCAAATCACTGGTGGTAAGAATAGATAGATGATTCTGGGACAAGTGGGTAGAATTTGCAAGAAGTTAAAATTATATCCATATCTCACACCATATACAAGACTAAATTTCAAGTACTATAAGAAAGTGAAGATGAATTCTTATTTAACCTTAGTGTAGGGAAATGTGATCTAAATATGATCCAAAATCCTGAGCCATAAAAGATTGATAAGTTCAATGACATAAAAAAAAAAAAAGAGGGACAAAAGACTTAAAAAAAAAAAAAAGAAAGAAAAATAACAGATATAAAGAGATAATTTGCAAAGTAAATTTGTAGAAATAATTATTAGATTGACACAATTCTCCTGGCAATAATGTGGAGAAACAGACACTCATACAGTGCAGTTAGAAATACAAATTGGCTCAACCCTTTTGAAAGAAAACTTGACAATAGCACCTAAAACTACATATGTACTTACCCGTGACCTATAAATTTCACTTTAAGACTATAACCTTAAGATACACCTCTAACTGGGGTGCCTGGGGTGGCTTAGTTGGTTAAATGTCTGCCTTCGCCTCAGGCCATGATCCCAGGACCCTGGAATCGAGCCTTGCATTGGGCTCCCTGCTCAGCTGGGAGTCTGCTTCTCTCTCTGCTCCTCCCCACTGCTTGTACTCTCCCTTTCTTTTTTTTTTTTTTTAAAGATTTTATTTATTTATTTGACAGAGAGAGAGGTCACAAGTAGGCAGAGAGGCAGGCAGAGAGAGAGGAGGAAGCAGGCTCCCTGCAGAGCAGAGAGCCCGATGCGGGGCTCAATCCCAGGACCCTGAGATCATGACCTGAGCCGAAGGCAGCGGCTTAATCCACTGAGCCACCCAGGCACCCCTGTACTCTCCCTTTCAAATAAATAAATAAATAAAATCTTTTAAAAACAAAAAGGATACACCTCTAGCAATACAAACATACATATGCACAGTTTATTCATTGTGGCATTGTTTGTAATAACAAAATATTGGAAATAATCAAAATATCCTTGCATAGGAGAGTGGTGGTTGAATAAATAGTATATCCACACAAAGAAGTATTAAGCAGTTGTCAAAAAAAATAAGATAGATCTCTATGAACAGATTTTGAATAACTTCTAGAATATGTTAATGGGTTAAAGAAAAAAACAAGCAAAATAAGAGTAGCTATAGTGTACCACCATTCAAGGAAGAAAGAGAGGGTCTAATAATATACATTTCAGTCTTTTGTGCAAAAGAAATACAGAAAGGCTACACCAGATACTAGAGATTGGATACTTACAGAAGGCTGGGAAAGTGCTGGAAAGGAGTGGGTAATGGGGGACAAGTTAGTAGGGGTGAGGATGGAGTGATAACTTCTTAAAGCATAGCAGCTTGTATAATTACAGAAAATAGTTAAAATTAACCATGTTGTGAGGAAAACTTAAAATGGAATCTAAACAGTATTCAATTAACCCATCATTACTACAAATGTGGTGTATGCATGAATAACATAAGCACACTAAAGGTACAGGGAAGAAAAGAACTAACTTAAATCATGTTGGGAAGCAGGATTTTGACTATTTCATTTTGACCATTATAAGGCTAAAGGCAAAAAAATCTACAGTGAAATATGGTGGTCTAATTAGTAATTCTGTTTTACATAAATATATGGGTTACGAACGCTCTAACTACTTTATGTATATAATAAGGGTAAGCAAGTGAATGTATAATAGGTAAGGAGAACAAGGTTTCAAATTTAGAAAGAATTTAAAAATAAGCAGGAAACAGTGGAATAAAACTTGTAATATTGGATTGCAATCAAAGATGTCAGTATGTACTATGCATGGCTTTTTAAAATATATATACAGAGAAAGAAATATATGTCACCCTGTACATACCCACACAGGTATTTAAATACTTCATAGCTCTTTGCTGAAAGAGCCTAGGAGCAGTAAGAATAGCTAGAGCTCAGATACTGAGAAAATGCCATTTTGCAATAAAAGGAACCAGAACTTGTTGGAGAAATTGATTCTAGGATTGAGACATGGAAAGTACAAGGCGAACCTTTTACATTCTGTGAAGTCAGAATATAGGGAAGTGCTTAAACATGTATAAGGAGAAACTAGATAATTCATACATTTCTTGTAGGCATGTAAAATTGTACAGTCACTCAGAAAAACAGTTCAACAGTTTCTTACATGAAATTAAACATACAATTATCCTTAGGTCCAGAAATTGCACTCTGAGAATTCATTCAAAAGCAATAAAAACTTATGTTCACATAAAAATCTGTACATGAGTGTTTATAGCAACTTTATTCATAATAGCCCAAAAATAGGGGGAAAAAGATGTTCTTTAATGAATGGGTAAAAAACCTATTGAATATCTCCACCATAGCATATTAGTAGTAAAAAAGAATGAATTGATACATACCACAACTTTGATTAATCTCCAGGGGATTATGCTGAGTGAAAAAAAAAGCCATTTCCTAAAGATGATACGCTGTGAGTCCATTTATATAACATTTTTGAATTGACAAAGCTTTAGAGATGAAAGATGGATTAGTGGTTGTCAAGGATTAGGGATCATGATAGGGAGAGTGGTGAGAGGGAGGTAGAGTTTATAAAATGGACACCACAAAAGATCCTATGGTATTGAAACTGATCTGTTTCTTGAATATAGGGGTGAGTACATAAAATCAAACAAGTGAAAAAATTGCACAGAACTAAATATACACACACAAATAAGTGCAAATTAAACTGGAGGAATACAAATATGATATGTTGGTTGTATCCATGTCAGTATCCTGACTGATATTGTACTATCATTTGCAAGCTCTCCCATGTAGGAGAGCTTGAGTAAAAGGTACAGGGTTCTTTCTAGACTATTTCTTACAAATGCATACAAATTTATCATTATCTCCAGATAAGAAGTTTAATTAAAGAGGGGGCGCCTGGGTGGCTCAGTGGTTTAGGCCGCTGCCTTCGGCTCGGGTCATGATCTCGGGGTCCTGGGATCGAGTCCCGCATCGGGCTCTCTGCTCGGCAGGGAGCCTGCTTCCCTCTCTCTCTCTGCCTGCCTCTCTGCCTACTTGTATCTCTCTCTGTCAAATAAATAAATAAAATCTTTAAAAAAAAAAAAAAAGAAGTTTAATTAAAGAAAAAGGATGGTGGAATGACAAACAATACCAACACAAATGTCAACAGAAGGAGTCTCCAGTGCCTAATGCTGGGATAATTTGAGCAACAGAACAAATAATAAACAGCCTTAGATTATAATTCATATGACAAAATAAGTATCCATGGGACTAAACTGATACAAATTAATGAATAAACTTATAAATGGAAGAGAAGTGACCACTCTTTTATACAGAGAAACCCCAAATACAAATGGAGAAGAAATTAGAGAATTATTAAATAACTACTAGAGAAAATTCTCAAAAATAAGCATTTACATAATATATACCAATTACGCTAAAATTGGTGGTCAAAAATTTGAGGAGAAATAGACTACTAATATAGCCTCAAAATATTTCTCCCAAAATATTTATCAATTAAAAAGGAAATGAAATGATATTATTAATAAAGCTGCTATGAACATTCATGTACAGGTTTTGTGTGAATATAAATTTTACTTTCTCTGGGATAAATGCCCAACAGATAGCGCCCTAACTAAATGATCAAAGTCAGTAAAACTAGTGGTAAGACAAATTAACATCTTGTGCTCCCCTTATATAAGACACTTACAAAGTCTGTGAATACAGTTAAAGTAGTAGATCTGTTTTTGCTCAGTTCTTGCTTATCTTTGTAACCAGAATAATGACTCCTTGTCAAATTCTGAAAACTTTGGAATAATCACAAAAATAATTGGTAATGATATTACGCCATATGCCTAAAGTAGTGGCTCAAGATAAACCAGGTTGTTCACGTGTTTGAAGTAACGATGAAGATTCATGGTATTCACTTAGAACCAGGTCCAAGGTCTGGCCATGTGGCAGAGATGCACCTATGTGACGAGCTCCTGTTAGGAATTTTGGATTCCAAGACTCCAGCTAGCTTTCCTAGCAAGGATATCTCACACACACTCCTGTAGTTCACAGCTAAAAAGAAAAATGTGTCTGTGTATCTTTGTCCTGCACAAGGATGACAAAGGGATGTTTAGATATGCCTTATATCTTTTCCCACTCTTTTTGCACATCATCCTCTGCTGTAGCAACTTTAGTTATGAGTATATCTTTGAGTCCTGTGAGTAATTGCCAAACCAGTGAGTAGTCATGGGATCCCTGAGACAGGAATACAATATCATGCCTATGGTTTCCTTGACAAAAATGTATAGGTACGATTTACTCAAAAATAAATCATGAAATGGTCCACACAATAATTGACCGATACTCAAAAAATTTCAAGGTCATGCAAGTCAAAGAAAGAATGAGGAACTGTCATTTGTTGGAGGAGACTAAGGATCTTCACAAATTGAATACAATGTAAGGACTTGGATTAGATCCTGGACAAGAAAAATGACACTCTGGGGAGCTGATGAAATTTGTAAATGGCATAGAAATTAGTTTAGAATGTAGTATAGTTTTGTTCATTATATTGTATGAAAGGCAGTTTCTTGGTTTTCTTGTAAGTGTTGCTATTAGAGGAAATTGGTAAAATACATTTGCAAACTGTACACTGTTTTTGCAACTTACCTATAAGTCTATAGTTATTTCAAAATAAAAAAAAGAAAAAGAAAATGAAAATGTGATAGATATGTTTGCAGACAGAAACAGAAAATTCATCTTTAGTAAACCTCCATTACAAGAAGTGCTAAAAAGTAAGATGTTCATAAGTCTGAAATAGAAATGACAGTAAATGAAATTGAGGTTCTGTCAGTAGGAATTAACAGCACCAGAAAGGATAAATATAAAATTCTTGGTTAAAGTATATATTAAAAGTCCACTCACTAAATAAAACAACAACAATGTATTATGAATTTATAGCATACATAGAAGATGAGAGAGCATAAAAAGGAATGGGGCAGAGGTAAATCAAACTATAAAGTGAGTTGTTGGGGCACCTGGGTGGCTCAGTGGTTTAAGCCGCTGCCTTCGGCTCAGGTCATGATCTCAGGGTCCTGGGATCGAGTCCTGCATCGGGCTCTCTGCTCAGCAGGGAGCCTGCTTCCCTCTCACTCTCTCTGCCTGCCTCTCTGCCTACTTGTGATCTCTCTCTGTCAAATAAATAAATAAAATCTTAAAAAAAAAAAGTGAGTTGTTTATGCTCTTTATAAAATTTTACAATCTTACTTGAAGGTAGACTGTGAACATTGAAAGATGCATAGTGAAATATGTATAGCAATCATTAAAAATGAAAATGTAAAATATACAAAATAATAAGAAAAATTAAAGGTATACTAAAAAGAAGACAAGAAAGGGAAGCAGAGGAACAGTACATAATAAACAGTACATAAATAAATAGGTCAAATGACAGCTAAATAGGAGGATGAAAGACCTAAGTCTGGCCAAATTAATATTTACATTAGGTATAAATGTAGTAACTCTTAAGTTAAAAGGAAGAGATTTTTAAGGCTGAATAAAAAATAATATTTATGATTTATAGGAAAAATGTTTTAAATATAAAGAAAGAAGTTGAAAGCAAAAGGTGAGAAAAGGTATATCATGCAAAGATTTTGCTGATATGGTCACATTGATACAAATAAGTAGACTTGGAGACATATTATTAAAAAGAACAAGGGTTATGTCATAATAATACAGGGATTAACTCATTCTGTTAAAAAAAAACTATTCTAAAGGTAAATACAGCTAATAATAGAGCCAAAAAATTCATGTAGAAAAACAGACAAAACTTTAGGGAAAAGGAAAAGAATTGAAATCTGTTTTCAGAAGTGTATGAATTGCTTTTCTGTAATTGATACAAGAGTTAGGCCAAAAATAATCATTAAAGATATAGAATGAATGACTTGACCAAATTGACATTTATAGAACACTGCACCCACCAATTTCAGAATACACATTCATTGTTTTCAAATAGAAAAATCACATGCTGAGCCATAAAATATGTCTGAATAAATGCCGAAAGATTGAATCATGCAGTACATAGTCTGTGAAACTGTGAAATTAAATTAGAAATTGGTAACAATATGACCTTTGAAATACCCAAACATTTGGAAGTTAATATCACACATCTAAATACTGAGATCATCATGACATACAGGGAATCATGATTCCCAAATACTCCCATGAGTGTTTGGGTGCTATAGAGAGCAGTCAATTAGATCTTTAATTGTATGCTCTGGAAGAAACCAGACACCATAACAAAGGGAAACTTAAGTCACCCTCTGGAGAGGCGCATGTGCTGGACTTTGTGGAAGTTACCTCTGACTCCCTCTGAATGTCAGCAGGTTCTCACAGTGAAGATCCAAGGAAGATTTCCTGGTGGCACTAATAGAGAGATGGATAAAGTTATCATTGTGAGGTAATTCAAAGAATTTTCCAAAACAAAGCCTGCTCCTTGAAGGGGAAAGACTTTACCAGACTGTTACCTCGGCTGGGAAAAGGGAATTTGCCTAACTCTTTCCTCTCTTACCTTGGTGGGAGGGTAGAACTATACCACTGAAGAAACATTTGTGAAGATCACAGGTCAAAGACACAAGCCCACTAAAAGTTTGATGTTAAATCACAGTCCCTCCCCATTCCCACCTTTTACCATCAAACTAACAGGATTCTAGAATGGTAACAGGGATTTAAATTGAAAGCACTGCAGGATGTAGACTGCCTTTGAGGAAGAGTACTTAGGACAACTTCAAATCAGGAGCGGAGACAAATCCAAGAACACTGGAAGAATTTCAAGGCTCCAGTCAACATTAAGTACAGCTCAAAAACTAGCTAAATAAACATAAATCTTCATGTAAGACACATATTCATCCCAGTTCCTATTATCCAATACATATCTGGCTTTCAACAAAAAATTACAAACTATGTTAAAGCAAGAATCAAATATATTATAGTTGTGATTATCAGACAGATTTTTAAATAGCCACAATTAATGTGTTAAGGATTCTAATGGAAAAGGTTGACAACATCCAAAAACAAGTGAATAATGTAAGTGGAGGAATGGGAACTCTAGGAAAGAATCATCAAAAGGAAATGCCATAAATCAAAACACCAACAAAAATGAAGAATGCATGTAATCATCCGTAGAGTCAATACTAGTGAGGAAATGGTCAATAAACTTCAGGGTAGGTCAATAGAAATTTTCTAAACTGAAATGCAACAAGAAAAAGGGAGAGGAAGAAAAATAAACAGAATATCCAGAATCTGTGGGAAATTTTTGAAAGGATTACATATGTATAATTAGAAACTAGAGGGAGGAGAAAGAGATCGGAGCAGAAAAAGTATTTGAAATAATAATGGACAAGAATTTTCCAAAATTAATGATAAGATGACATTACAGATTCAGAAATCTCAGAGAATACCAAGAAGGATAAAAATCAAACACCAACCAAACACACACACACACACACAAGCTACATCTAGGAGTATCATGTTCAAGCTACATAAATCCAAACACACAGAAGAAATATTTTTAAAAGCCAAAGATGGGGGAGAGGGACATTACTTATACAAGATGGGGAAAAAAATTACAGCAGAGTTTCCATCTGGAGCTCTCAAGCAAAGCCACCTGGCTGGCTCAGTCAGTAGAGTATGTGACTCTTGATTTTAGGGTCATGAGTTTGAACCCCACGTTGGGCCTAGAGGTTACAGAAGTTATGCAAGCAGGTAGACAGCATAGTAAAATATTTAAAGTGTTAAAAGAAAAAAAAAAACTCACTAACTTCTAACTATAAACTAGAATTCTCTATCAAGTAAAACTGCCTTTCAATATAATAATGAAAAGAATTTGTTGCCAGTATTCCTGCACTGTGAGAAATGTTAAAATAATTCTTCAGGTTCATATATAATTATACTGATGAGAAACTTGTGACCTATATCACAATAAATATAATGCTAGGGAAGGAATAAAATCTTTTATTTTCCTTATTCTTAGTTGACTTAAAAACAGTTTACTTAAGGTACAAATTAATAATAATATATTAATTGATTAAAGTATGTGGATAATAAGTGAGATGAATTTAAGCAATCTCATGAGGAATAAAGAGTTTAGAAATTCTGTGTTATAAGGTCCCTGTATTACACATGAAGTGGTATAGTGTATTTAAATATGGAGTTGGGGGGAGACAAAAATCAATCAATCAATTAGCTAGATTAATTAAAAATGTATATTGGAAACACTAGAGAGACTATTAATTTTTTTAAAAAGATATAATAGGCTAAGAGAAGCCATAAAATAAAATAATAAAGTGCTCAATTAAAATGAAAAAAAAAAGTGAGGGAAAAGATATAAATAAATACCATAAATACAAAACAGTTACAAATATGTTAGATTGTAATCCAACTATATCCATGTCAATTTAAATGTGAGCAATCTACATACAGCTATTAAAAGAATGACAAAATAGGTAAAATAAGACATAGCTATGTTTTGTCTACAAGACATTGAGTTTAATCATAAAGACTTAGATAGGATAATAGTAAAGGGAGGGAGAAAGATGTACCCTGTTACCTCTAATCAAAAGAAAACTGGAGTAGCTATGTTAATTCAAACAAAGCAGATTTCAGAACAAGAAAAATGATTGGGTAAGAGAAAGGTGTCACATAATAATAAAAAAAAAGGTCAATTCTCTAAGAAGGAATAATAATCTTAAACATGTATGCATCTGACAGCATAGTGTCAAAATTTATGAGGCAGAAATTGAGGGAAGTGAAAGGAGAAATTCACAAATTCACTATCATATTTGGAGATACCAGTACTTCTTTTTCAGTAATTGACAGATAAAGCAGACAGAAAATCATTCAGAATGTAGTTGAACTGATCAGCACTATCAGTCAACTTGATCTAATTGACATTTATGGAATGCTCCTTCACAAAACAGAATACGCTTTTAACTCAAACTCACATGGAACATTAACCAAGATAGAACACATTCTTGCCCATGAAACACAATTTAAATTTAAAAAAATAGAAATCGTAAAAAATATATTCTCAAACCACACTGGAATTAAACTAGAAATCAATACCAGAAAGGTAGCTCAGACAATCCCCAAAGATATTTGGACATCCCCAGTTATGGAAATGAAACAATGCAATTCCAAATAATTATTGGGTCAAATAAGAAATCTTAAGGGAAATTAAAAAAAAATTTATAACTAAAATCCCAACAAAACTTCAACAATAACAACAAAAAGGTAAAATCAGGAATGAAAACTTTCTAACAGTGAAAAGTCCAGGACCACACGACTTCACTAGTGAACTTTACCAAATATTTAAAGAAGAATTAACATCAATCCTTTTCATATTTGTCCAAAAAAACTGAAGAGGAAGGAATACTTTCAACTCATTCTATAAGGTCAGCATAACACTGATATCACAGCCAGAAAAAAAAAAAAAAAACATTAGAAGAAAATAATAGGTGAATATCCCTTATGAATATAAATTCAAAAAGCCTCAACAAAATACTAGCACATCAGACCCAACAGCATAAGAAAAGGATGATGAACTACAACCAAGTGGGGTTTATCCCAGGAATGCAAAAATGGCTCAAAATAATAAAATCAATTTAGTACACCACGTTAATAGAACAAAGGAAATGAAGTACCTGATTATCTCAATTGACAAAAAATAAAAGGCACTTTACAAAATCCAACACCTTTCATAAGAGAACAAGCTCAGAAAACTAGGACTAGAAAGAAACTTCTTCAACATAATAAAGAGTATTTAAAAACTCACAGATGGCATCAACCATGAAAGACTGAAAACTTCACCTGACCATGAACAAGGCAAAGATGCCCACTTTCCCAAAGCCATTCAGCACTGTTCTGGAAGGTGTTGCCAGAGCATTTAGACAAGTTGAAATAAATAAAGAACATCAAAATTGGAAAGAAAGAAGTAAAACTATCTCTATAGCAGCTAATATGACCCTCTATATGTAAAGTCCCAAATAATCTACAACAAAGCTACTAGAGATCATGAATGAATTCAGCAAAGTTGTAGTGTACAGTATCAACATTAAAAAATCACTTATACATCTGTACACTTGCAAAGAATGAGCTGAAAAGAGAATTAAGAAATTCTATTTGTAGTAGTATGTAAAAATAAAATCTTAGGAATAATTTGATGGAGATAAAAGATTTATACACTGAAAACTATAACATATTTCTGAAATAACCTAAGAAGTCCTATATTCATGGGTAGGAAATGAGTCCTGTTAAGATATCAGCGCTAACCAAAATTGTCTCTGGATTCATTGCCATTTGTAGCAAAATTCCAACAGTCTTTAGGAAGAAATGGAAAACCCAGTCCTCAAGATTTTACAGAATTCCACTGGACACAAAAAAGCCAAAAGATGTTACGCTGAAAAAATAAATAAAATGAGAAAAAAAAATTCCAAAAAAAAAAAAAAAAAGCCAAAAGAATCTTGAAAAAGAAAAGTTAATTTGTTGGATCCCTACTTCCCAATTTCAAAAGTTACTACAAAGCAACTATAACCAAAACAGTGTGGAACTGGCATAGAGATTCACATGTTGACCAACGGAATATAATTGCAAGTCTAGAAATAAATCTGTGCATCTATGGTCATTTAATTTTTGGCAAGGTTCTTTTCAATATGGAAAGAACAGTATCTTCAACCTGTAGGCCTAGGACTGAATTTCCCCATGCAAAAAAATGAATTTGGACCCCTGCTTCACGCTACATACAAAAATTAACTCAAATTGGGCAATGACCTAAATGTTAGAGCTAAAATCATAAAAATCTTAGAAGAAAATGTAAGGGAAAATCTTAATAGCTTTGAATTTGACAATGGACTCTTAGTTGTGACATCAAAATATAGGCAACAAGATGATAAACCGGGCTTCACTAAAATTGAAAACATTTGTGCATCAAAGGACATTATCACAAAAATGAAAAGACAACTTAGAGAGTGGGAGAAAATATTTACAAATTGATATCTGATAAGAATGTAATGTCCAAATTGTACAAAGAACTTCTGTGACTGAACAATAAAAAGACATTAAAAAAATTGGTGGAGGAATTGAATAGATGTTTCCCCAAAGAAGACCCACAAATGGCCAATAAGAACATGAAAATATGTTCAACATCATCAGTCATTAGGGGTATGCAATTCAAAATCACTGTGAGATAACACTTTATGCCTATAAGATTGGCAATAATAGTAATGATAATAATGAAAATAATGACTGTTGGTGAGAATGTAGAGAAACTGTCACCTTCATGCATTACTGATGGGCATGTCCAAGGTGAGGCTTCTATAGGAAGCATTTGCTGGTTCCTCAAGAAGCTAAGCAGAATAACCACATGAGTCAGCAATTTCTAGTCATATACCCAATACAAAAGAAAATGGGAACTCAGATATATTATATATCTCAATGGCCACTGCAGCATTATTAACAATACCCAAAAAGTAGAAACAAGGCAAATGTCCATCAACAGATGAATGGATAGACAAAATAGGATATGTACAATGGAATATTTTTTCCCAAAGAAAGGAATGACGTTCTGATACATGCTACACTGTGGATGAACCTTGAAAACACTACGTTAAGGGAAATAAGCCAGATACAAAAGGAAAATCATTATGTGATTCCACTCATACTAAATAACTAGAATAGGCAAATTCATAGAGACAAAAACTATATTAGATGTTATGATGTTACCAGGACTGAAGGAAACAGGAAATGAAGTGTTAATGCTTAGTGGTCATAGACTTTCTGTCTGGATTGATGAAGCAGTTTGGGAAGTAGATGGCAGTGATTGTTCCACACTGTTGTAAATATGATTAATACGACTGAATTGTACACTTCAGAGTGATTGAAATGGCATATTTTGCAGTATGTAAATTTTCCACAATAAAAAAATTTTAGTGACCAAAAATATTGAGCAGTCATTTAACTAGACAAGATACAAGAATGGCCACTAGGCACATGAACAGCTGTTCAACTGCATTAGTCAGCAGATAAACATAAAATAAATAATTTGAAATCGTTTCACACCAACCAAGAGGCTGAATGCAAGTCTGACAACACCAAATGACAGGGATATGGAGCTATGGAAACGTCCATCCATTGTTGGTGGGAGTGCGGAAGAGGTACAACCGTTTCGGGGGATGTTTTCCCGGATCGTACAACATTAATGATATATCTGCCTTACAATTCAGCAATTCCCCTCCAATAAATAAATGTAAGAGAAAGGAAGGCTTATCTCTACAACATGACTTTTGCAGAGTATTTTCTATGGCTTTATCCATAATAGTCAAAACCTGGAAAAAATTTAAATGTCCATCAAGAGGAGGGTAAACCTATGTTCATTACATAATACTGCTCATCAATTAAAGGAACAAACTACTGATACACATGAAATATGGTTAAATCTCATAGACATTTTTCTGAGTTTAAAAAGCCAAAGATAACAGTATACATTATATGATCCCAAATATGTAGAGTTCTAGAAGAGGTAGCAAACCATTGTTTAGTCAGAAAGTAATTCCTTTTGAGAGAGACTTGGTAACAAAGGATTGTTGGGAAACTTACTGGAGTCACGGATATATTCTATATCTTCTTTTGGTGATTACATGGATGCCTTTGACTATTAAAACTTACTAACGGGGGAAGTTAGGTTATATTGTGAGTACATCATATCACAATAAAAAATAAAAAGAAATGAATAAAATTAGCCTTGTGAATTTGTATGGAAACTTTATTTTTTTAAATTTAATTTAATTTTTTCAATGTTCATTGTTTATGCACCACACCCACTGCTCCATATAATACGTGCCCTCCTTAATACCCACTACCATGTTCATATGTAAACTTTAATAACAGAGAATGTGATTTACTTTTAATTTTTTGAAGATGCTCAGGAACATGGTTTGAAGTATTAGCATCATAGATTATTATTATTTGTTGCAAGTTGTCTGTATGTAAATTATATTTTTACCAGCAGCTTCATCCTATTCAGTTTTGATTTTGTTTTAATTAATGTGAAATCCATCAGAAAGTCTTTCCTCTTGTATAACACTATTCCTCATTTATATATGCCAATGAAGTACTGATTAGTTGTTTTATCCTTCTTGATATTTTTTATAGTATGTAGGAAAAGATTATGGTTAAAAAAAAGGAAACAGGGAGGAAAATATTCATTTATTTTTCTTATAAAATCTGTGTTGGGTCATTGCCTCTATGGTGATGAGGTTTAGTTGCCAGTAGAAAGGATTCAGAGTTGAGATTGTGTGTTCTGCTATACTGCTAATTTGTTGGGTAATGAAGCAAGTGAGACAACCTCTTATCCAACATCGTTACTTCTAGCTTCCTTGGAAATGAAGCTGTATATTCTCCAAGAGTCACCACTCTAGCTTGCAAAACCTAAAGGATTTATTTAGGAGTATTTTACTTCTGCCCCAGGATTGGGGAATCAATTTTTTGCAGATAATTATTGATGCCCATGTGTCTCAGCCTTTATCAGACACTATAAGCTGCTGAAAGTCTATAAACAATTTTAAAAAAGATTTTATTTATTTATTTGACAGAGAGAGAGTGAGACAGGGAGCACAAGCAGGGGGATTGGGAGAGGGAGAAGCCGGCTTCCCGCTAAGCAGAGGGCCTGAAGTGGGGCTCAATTCGAGGATCCTGGGATCATGACCTGAGCCCAAGGCAGACACTTAATGATGAGCCACCCAAGTGCCCCTCTATAAACAATGTTTTGTGCTAGATCCCAGTGCGCAGGAAATTACAGTGCAGCCTGGAGTGGGCATGTGATGTGAGGTGGTAAGCAAGATAAATTGGGGGAGCAAGATACGCAAATACTAAGCAATTAAAGGCAAGGCACAACCACATTTAATTAAATGAGGTGTGTTATCTAGATAGTAAAGGGCTATGAATGATGAGGAAGAGGAGAGAGAGATCATTGGAAGTTACAAATAAAATGTTTTCTCCCTTCATAAAAACAATGTTTTGGTGTCGGGGGGTGGGGTGGAGGGGATACCACAGTATTCTTGCACATACCCAGTCTGTTAGAACACTGAATCACTGGG
The DNA here is from genome assembly GCF_922984935.1 of Meles meles. NCBI lineage: Eukaryota > Metazoa > Chordata > Mammalia > Carnivora > Mustelidae > Meles > Meles meles. Next base: position 113,378,115 of record NC_060073.1, on the reverse strand, counting down.
CCTGCGCCATTGTTACCTAGTTGATTTTTTAAAACTGATTTCTTATAATAATTTTGTTCTCACTTAGTAAGTAAGGAAGTCACTTAGGTTAATGACTTACTTAAGATTACAGAACTTGTAAGGGTAAAATGGAATTTTAATATAGGTCTGCTGGTTGCAAAATTAAAAAAAAAATTATATTCTATCCTTGGAACCCTCTGAACTCAAATGTCTGAGGTCTGTGCTATTTAGGACTCCCAATGATAATCCAAAAATAGTATCAAGAAACTTCAAGAGACATTATCAGGACCCCTGCAAGGACACAAGGCTAGTATGCTGCTTATTTGTGGGAAGACTATGACTCTGCCGGTTTCAAGATAACTGATGAAGAAGACTGACTCTTTCCCTCTTCTTGCAATCTCCAGGTCAGCATTGTCTTAAGAAGTTAGTGGTGACCTGACTCACTCCTCAGGTCAGGGATCCTTGAGAAAATTCAGATCTTATATTTGTCTTTGAAAATATCCTGGCAGGGCCTAGAGATGAAAAGTTCTGCTCCACTGTATGCCAAATCATCAAATTATGCTTAAACTAGTGAAGGATTTTGAGTACCTACTGTGTATCTCCATAATGCCTTGTATAGTGTCTAGAACAACAATAACTCAGTGGTACATTGAAGGTAAATTGTACAATCTTCTAAGAGCTTTTTGTTAAGTTTTCAGAAGTTTTTTTTTTATTCATTTATTTGTTTATTTACAGCAAAACAGTGTTCATTGTTTTGGCATCACACCCATTGCTCCATGCAGTACGTGCCCTCCCTATTGCCCACCACCTGGTTCCTCAACCTCCCACACCCCCCGCCCCGCCCCTTCAAAACGCTGTGATTGTTTTTCAGAGTCCATAGTCTCTCATGGTTCATCTCCCTTTCCAGTTTCCCTCAACTCCCTCTTCTCTCCATCTCCCCATGTCCTCCATGTTCTTTGTTATGCTCCACAAATAAGTGAGACCATATGATACTTGACTCTCTCTGCTTGACTTATTTCACTCAGCATAATCTCTTCCAGTCCCGTCCATGTTGCTACAAAAGTTGGGTATTCATCCTTTCTGATGGAGGCATAATACTCCATCATGTATATGGACCACATCTTCCTTATCCATTCATCCGTTGAAGGACATCTTGGTTCTTTCCACAGTTTGGCGACCGTAGCCATTGCTGCAATAAACATTGGGGTACAGATGGCCCTTCTTTTCACTACATCTGTATCTTTAGGGTAAATACCCAGCAGTGCAATTGCAGGGTCATAGGGAAGCTCTATTCTTAATTTCTTCAGGAGTCTCCACACTGTTCTCCAAAGTGGCTGCACTAACTTGCATTCCCACCAACAGTGTAAGAGGGTTCCCCTTTCTCCACATCCTCTCCAACACACGTTGTTTCCTGTCTTGCTAATTTTGGCCATTCTAACTGGGGTCAGGTGGTATCTCAATGTTGTTTTAATTTGAATCTCCCTGATGGCTAGTGATGATGAACATTTTTTCATGTGTCTGATAGCCATTTGTATGTCTTCGTTGGAGAAGTGTCTATTCATATCTTCTGCCCATTTTTCGATATGATTATCTGTTTTGTGTGTGTTGAGTTTGAGAAGTTCTTTATAGACCCTGGATATCAACCTTTTGTCTGTACTGTCATTTGCAAATACCTTCTCCCATTCCGTGGGTTGCCTTTTTGTTTTGTTGACTGTTTCCTTTGCTGTGCAGAAACTTTTGATCTTGATGAAGTCCCAAAAGTTCATTTTTGCTTTTGTTTCCTTGGCCTTTGGAGACATATCTTGAAAGAAGTTGCTGTGGCTGATATCGAAGAGGTTACTGCCTATGTTCTCCTCTAGGATTCTGATAGATTCCTGTCTCACGTTGAGGTCTTTTACCCATTTCGAGTTTATCTTTGTGTACGGTGTAAGAGAATGGTCAAGTTTCATTCTTCTACATATCGCTGTCCAGTTCTCCCAGCACCATTTATTGAAGAGACTGTCTTTTTCCATTGAATATTTTTTCCTGTTTTGTCGAAGATTATTTCACCATAGAGTTGAGGGTCCATATCTGGGCTCTCCACTCTATTCCACTGGTCTATGTGTCTGTTTTTATGCCAGTACCATGCTGTTTTGGTGATCACAGCTTTGTAGTAAAGCTTGAAATCGGGTAACGTGATGCCGCCAGTTTTGTTTTTGTTTTTCAACATTTCCTTAGCAATTCGGGGTCTCTTCTGATTCCATACAAATTTTAGGATTATTTGCTCCAGCTCTTTGAAAAATACCGGTGGAATTTTGATCGGAATGGCATTAAAAGTATAGATTGCTCTAGGCAGTATAGACATTTTAACAATGTTTATTCTTCCAATCCAAGAGCATGGAACAGTCTTCCATCTTTTGTGTCTTCTTCAATTTCTTTCATGAGTGTTCTGTAGTTCCTCGAGTACAGGTCCTTTACCTCTTTGGTTAGGTTTATTCCCAGGTATCTTATGGTTCTTGGTGCTATAGTAAATGGAATCGATTCTCTAATTTCCCTTTCTGTATTTTCATTGTTAGTGTATAAGAAAGCCACTGATTTCTGTACATTGACTTTGTATCCTACCACGTTACTGAATTGCTGTATGAGTTCTAGTAGTTTGGGGGTGGAGTCTTTGGGGTTTTCCATATAAAGAATCATGTCATCTGCGAAGAGAGAGAGTTTGACTTCTTCCTTGCCAATTTGGATACTTTTTATTTCTCTTTGTTGTCTGATTGCCGTTGCTAGAACTTCTAATACTATGTTGAACAAGAGTGGTGAGAGTGGGCATCCTTGTCGTGTTCCTGATCTCAACGGGAAGGCTGCAAGCTTTTTCCCATTGAGGATGATATTCGCTGTGGGTCTTTCATAGATAGATTTTATGAAGTTCAGGAATGTTCCCTCTATCCCTATACTTTGAAGCGTTTTCATCAGGAACGGATGCTGGATTTTGTCAAATGCTTTTTCTGCATCAATTGAGAGGACCATGTGGTTCTTCTCTCTTCTCTTATTGATTTGTTCTATCACATTGATTGATTTGCGAATGTTGAACCAACCTTGCAACCCAGGGATGAATCCCACCTGGTCATGGTGGATAATCTTTTTAATGTGCTGCTGGATCCTGTTTGCTAGGATCTTGTTGAGAATCTTTGCATCCATATTCATCAGTGATATTGGTCTGAAATTCTCCTTTTTGGTAGGGTCTTTGCCTGGTGTGGGGATCAGGGTAATGCTGGCTTCATAAAAAGAGTCTGGAAGTTTTCCTTCTGCTTCAATGTTTTGGAACAGCTTCAGGAGAATTGGTGTTATTTCTTCTTTGAAAGTTTGGTAGAATTCCCCAGGGAATCCGTCAGGTCCTGGGCTCTTGTTTTTTGGGAGGTTTTTGATCACTGTTTCAATCTCATTACTAGATATCGGTCTATTCAGGTTGTCAATTTCTTCCTGGTTCAATTTTGGGAGTTTGTAGTTTTCCAGGAATGCATCCATTTCATCTAGGTTGCTTAGCTTATTGGCATATAACTGTTGGTAATAATTTCTGATGATTGTTTCTATTTCCTTGGTGTTAGTTGTGATCTCTCCCTTTTCATTCATAATTTTCTTTATTTGGGCTTTCTCTCTTTTCTTTTGGATTAGTGTGGCCAATGGTTTATCGATCTTATTGATTCTTTCAAAAAACCAGCTTCTAGTTTCATTGATACGTTCTACTGTACTCTCGTTTCTACCTCATTGATCTCTGCTCTAATCTTGATTATTTCCCTTCTTGCATGTGGAGTTGGTTTGATTTGTTGTTGATTCTCCAGTTCTTTAAGGTGTAGAGACAGCTGGTGTATTCTGGATTTTTCATTTTTTTGGAGGGAGGCTTGGATGGCTATGTATTTCCCCCTTAGAACCGCCTTTGCTGTATCCCATAGGTTTTGGACCGAAGTGTCTTCATTCTCATTGGTTTCCATGAATTGTTTAAGTTCATCTTTGATCTCCTGGTTGATCCAAGCATTCTTAAGCAAGGTGGTCTTTAGCTTCCAGGTGTTTGAGTTCCTTCTGAACTTTTCCTTGTGATTGAGTTCCAGTTTCAAAGCATTGTGATCTGAGAATATGCAGGGAATCATGTCAGTCTTTTGGTATCGGTTGAGTCCTGCTTTGTGACCCAGTATGTGATCTATTCTGGAGAAGGTTCCATGTGCACTTGAGAAGAATGAGTATTCTGTTGTTTTAGGGTGGAATGTTCTGTATACGTCGATGAGGTCCATCTGGTCCAATGTTTCATTCAATGCTCTTATTTCTTTATTAATTTTCTGCTTCGATGATCTGTCTATTTCTGAGAGAGGCGTATTAAGATCTCCTACTATTATTGTATTCATATCAATATGACTCTTTATCTTGATTAATAGTTTTCTTATGTAATTGGGTGCTCCCATATTGGGGGCATAGATATTCACAATTGTTAGATCATCTTGGCAGATAGTCCCTTTAAGAATTATGTAGTGTCCTTCTGTATCTCTGACTACAGTCTTTAGTTTAAAATCTAATTTATCTGATATGAGAATCACTACTCCGGCCTTCTTTTGAGGCCCATTGGCATGAAAGATGCTTCTCCATCCCTTCACTTTCAGTCTGGGTGTATCCTTAGGTTCAAAATGGGTCTCTTATAGACAACATATGGATGGGTCCTGTCGTTTTATCCAATCTGCAATCCTGTGTCGTTTTATGGGCGCATTTAGGCCATTCACATTGAGAGTGATTATTGAGAGATAGGTTTTTATTGACATCGTGTTGCCTTTGAAGTCTTTCTGTCTGTAGTTTGTTTCTATATTTCTGTTCAATGATATTCTTAGGATTTTTTCTCTTTTATAGGACCCCCCTTAATATTTCCTGCAGTGTCGGCTTGGTGGTTGCATAGTCTTTTAAGCCTTGCCAGTCTTGGAAACTCTTTATCTCTCCATCCATTTTAAATGTCAGTCTTGCTGGATAGAGTATTCTTGGTTGCATGTTCTTCTCATTTAGTACTCTGAATATATTTTGCCAGCCCTTCCTGGCTTGCCAGGTCTCTGTGGAAAGGTCCGACGTTATTCTAATGGCCTTTCCTCTGTACGTAAGGAGCTTTTTTGTCCTAGCTGCTTTTAAGAGGGTCTCTCTTGAAACATAATTCCTCATTCTAACTATAAGGTGTCGTGAGGACTTTCGAGAATTTAAAATCTTGGGAGGAAATCTCTCTGCCTCTAGTACATGAACGTTGTTTCCATTCGTGAGATTGGGAAAATTTTCATAGACAACTTCTTCCACTATATCTTCTAGACTTCTTTCTTTTTCCTTCCCTTCAGGGATTCCAATAATTCTGACATTGGAATGTTTCATGGCATTGTTTATTTCCCTGATTCTGTTTTCGTGGCTTCTGAGCCGTTTGTTCCAGGCTTCCTCCTGATCCTTTCTCTCTATCTGTTTGTCCTCCAGATCACTAATTCTATCTTCTGTCTCAGTTACCCTAGCTTTTAGAGAATTTAGATTCGATTGGAACTCATTGAAAGCATTTTGAACATCATCCCTGGTGGCTTTCAGTTCTGCCCTAACATTGTGAACATCATCCCTGGTGGCTTTCAGTTCTGCCCTAATCAATTCTGTTTGGTCATCCATGGCTTTCTCCAACCTAGCTATTGCCTGGATAATTGTTAGTCTGAATTCCTTTTCTGACATATTGTCTATGTCGATAGCCATTAGCTCTGTTGCAGAAGGCCCGTGCTCTGTATTTTTCTTCTGTTGGGTATTCCTCCTCCTAGTCATTTTGGAAAGAGATGACTGAACAGATGCAGCTGGACTTATCGATTGTGGTGCAGTCAATGTGCACCCTGGAACGCTTCTGTGCAATCAGGATTCCCCACTCAAATGAGAGAAAAAAGAAAAGAAAAAGAAATAGAGAAGAAGAAAGAAAAAAAAGGGGGAAAGAAAAAAGGAAAAAAAAGAGAGAGAGAGAGAGAGAGAGAGAGATAGGAAAAAAAGGGAAGATAAGAGAAGGCTCAGCCCAAATGGGCCACAAGGTAAGATTTATGAAGTATACAAAAAAAACCAGACAAACAAAAAGACTGCCACTGGCGTCTTCTGCTCCTGTAGAGATCCAGACGTGTATAATTCTGATCTCAGGCTGATTTCATGGGTGGTCGGAGTTCTTTGGTAGGTAATCAGCTCACTTTAGGGTACAGGTTGAAATGGTGCCTCCTCCTACTTCCCCGCCATCTTGACTCCCCCAAACTTGCAGCTGATCTTCAGATCATGATTTTTATTTGTTTTCAGGACGTATCACTGCTTGACAAATTAAAACAGCTGTAGGGAAGCAGGATTCCCGTGTAAAGCACTCTCCATCTGATGGGTCAGGAGTTCTCACTGGATTCTTTCCTGGGACAGGTGTGACTCCCCTCAGAAGTTTTTTTTAGCTGGTTAAACACAGTCATGTTAAACATTAAATTATAGGGGTACCTGGGTGGCTCAGTTGTTTAAGCATCTGCCTTCGGCTCAGGTCATGATCCCAGAGGTGTCCTGGGATCAAGCCCCACATTGAGCTCTCTGCTCAGTGGGAGCCTGCTTCTCCCTTTCCCTGCCACTTCCCTTGCTTGTACTCTCTCTCTGTCAAGTAAATTTTAAAAAACTTAAAAAAAAACATTAAAGTATATAAAATACTTTTGAATAAATTACATTAGAAGGATGCTCAAAAATCATCATCCCATAATTCTTCTGCATTTTACTGTTATCTTCATTCTTGAATGTCTTTTGTATCTGTTGAATCTCTAGAGTGGAAATAACCACGTGCTACTGCACATAGCTTTCTCGCTTCGCCCTGAGTGACATGTGTATAGTCTGAAATCAGCCGTGCCGCGAGAACTTACACCACGGAAATAGGCAAACACTACAATCAGCACGTCCCTTGTTTGTTGATTGTCTAGATTCAAGAATGTTACACTGCCAATGTCGATAATACAGATTAAACATGATAGCATGTCATGTCTGTAACTGTTACATTACAAATAGCACAAAAGATTGATATAATATTTTCCCAGTATTCAACTCAGATCAGCAAGGAAGTCACTCATGTCCTTGAAAAATGAGTGAAGTTCCAACCTACTTCTACCTTGGTTCACTTTCATCCTATGAATATAAACGAAATATCAGCCAACATTCATGTCAGAAGTAGTTTCGTTCATTAATTGCAGGCATAGTTTGGTTATGGATACAAGACTTTGGCAAAAAGTCAAAGTTATTTTCTGAGAATTAATTGGTTATGTGAAAATTACAACAAAGTTATATATTTTATATCTATAAATTCTATTTATATGTTCTGTGTATCAAATTTTAATAAATGTGTATGTGTATATAAAATGATGTACATATAAACACAGGCATGTTTATTTATATCTATTTTTAGATATATACAGACATGTACTCTTTTTGCCAGAGAGGCAATTATCTATTATCTATGAGCATACTACACTGTAAAACCCAATCAGCCCTCAAACAGATAAATCAGTGTATAGAGGTGTTTTATGTATGATTATAGCAAATACTATAAGGGGCCGTATCAAAGAAACCAAATGCTTTGGGGGATCAAAAGAGAGAAAGAGAGGGGAGGAGGAGAGAGGGAGGGAGAGAGAGAAAGAAAGGAAGAGAGAAAGGGTGAGACAGAGAGAGAGAACACTACCTAGGCAGGATCACTGCTGTGATTCAATGTTCCTGTTATTCAGTGGTGATCCTTCCTACTTAGTAATGCCCATGAGGGTCTTGGCCTTTTTGATGGATCTTCTAGGATGGTGAGAATATACAGGCAGGAGAGGGCATTCCCAGTAAACAGAAAGACCAAGCCACCAGGACATGACGTAGTGTTCTCTGTATGCATGAAGTTTTCCTTTTATTGCAAGGAATAGGAGCTGACTTTGTCCAAGGTAAGTAAACAGAAATGCATTTGGCAGAGAATCTCCAGGAAGGCTGAGGTTTGGAATGAGAGACAGCCTAAAGCGGTGCCCCAAATCACGGCACAAAATAGTCTCAACAGCTCTGGCATGGTGAACTGTGTGTACGCCGCAGCTTCGGGTACCAGTGCTTACAGTGAGGTCTCCACAGCCTGTGACTGCCAGAGGTCTCCACTATTCTTCCCTCCTTTGAGGACGAGAGTGGGGGTCAGCCTGGGGACTCCTGAGTCACAGTCCATACTTTGGCGCCATAGTGAACTGGGAAATCAGGTCAGTTTCAACTTCATTAAAAGGAGATAGACTCCCTTCCCCATACAGTCTCTTGGGGCAGGAATTTCACCCAGCATAGATGGGGTGTGGGGGGAGTGGGGGGGAGTCTAATTGATATTGTTTTCAATTTGATTGAATAACCATTTATTAAACATTCTATTTGCCGAGGACTGTGGTACATACTGTGAATTCCAGCTCATGAGGCAGCCCATGAATTACTTTTAGGAGAAGAAATAGATGTACACCTAAGTAAACAGAATGCTGTAGGATCAGCTGTACAGATGAAGAAGTGGGGGAGGCTGGGCTTTGGAGGCTATCAGGGAAATAGATAGAAGAAGGCAAATGAAACAAGTCTTAAAGGACGAGTAGATTTTTGACTTGCACAGAAGACAAGGACCTTCCGGTCACATTCATGCTTCAAGTACTTCCATTTGGGGAGAATATAGTGAGACACTACAGTAGAATATGAAGAGATGCTATGGAGGGATAAAAAGAGGCATTGGGAACCATGGAATGTTTTGGGGCAACAGATAAAGCATGATCCAGAATGTGGAACGTGAACTCTAGTAAAGTATTTCAGCAGTCTCATGGAAAGCAGAAATAAAAGAACCACACCATGACCATATCCAAACCAGTGTGGAAAAGAAAAGCCCATGAGGGCTCAGGCAGTAGTAGAGAAATGAAGTGGAAAACCAGGATGCACGAAACACTGTGAATTTGGTGGGATTTGGCAACTGGTTGTCCACTCAGTTAAGACAAAGTTAGTCTTACTGTTTTTGTACCAGGAGGTCAAGTACCTGCCCTAATGCTCTAGGCATGTCTGTGTCTCCACATTTGGCCACCAGCCCTCCAAAGCCCAGCTGATGTTTCATTCATAACAGAGCTCAGGTGTTCACCCTTTGTGCAAACACTGTAGCTCTGCAAACTTCAGAAAGGCCTTGATCAATTTTGTCACATCCCTTTTATGAAGTAGAATGATTGTTTGCTTAGCTGCCAGGCTCACAAAGAGCGGTTCCTCTGTGTTTTCTCCAAAGTTGCGTGGATCCAGTGATTGCCTTCCCTGAACTGGATACCCAGGCAGATCCTGTGCAGATCTGGAGTCGTTCTCCCATCCAACAGGACCTGACAAGGGCTATTGGGGTTTAGAGATGGACTTCTTTTATAGTATATTTGATAAAGCTTATCTCTCCCCAAATATAAATGGCATCTTCTTTGATAAATGGACTGAAATGTAACCTAATTGAATTAAAATTCCATGAGCAATAAGTGACAGGCAGTTCTGTTTGTTTTGCAGCTATCACGCATAATACTTTTTGAAATAACTAAATAAAAAACCAAACTGTAACAATCATGCAGGTGTTAACTTTTTTCTCCATAGATGAAACCCCATTAATTTTCTTGCTTGCTTCTCTACAGAGAGTGAGGCCATAAACAGAAATGAAACCCTTTCTTGTCTCACTAGTCTCCAAATCAAAGACTGTAACTTGCCTTCAATTATTCATTACTTGTAGCTTCTTTTTATTCTTTGTATGTATTCAGAAGTGCAGTTTTCTTATAAAACTACATATTATTTCTGATTGGAAGCCCCAGCTTAAACCTGTTTAAGCAAGTCTCCTAGAGCTCAGATAACCTAAGCTGTGATCACAAGAGGGCTCTGTCCCACAGACACTCAGCCCAGCGTGGTGGGGTGTCTGAGGAATTGCAGAACCATGGCAGTGGCGAAGGTGTCTTCAGCACATAACATTACGGATACAGTATTCCAGTAGGAAGTACAGTGAAACTGGGTGCGGAAGGATTCTTGACTGAATAGTCACCTGGGGTAAAAGTAATGTTCTGATGATGGCAACTGCTTCAAACGCTACTCCAGCAATGATTCAGTGATTGCAAAAGTGGTTTCCTTGCTCTGAGTATTGGATTTATATCTGAATGTACTGATCTACTGCAGTGCAGAAGTGAGGCCAAAATTGTGAAACTAACAGTGAGAATACTCGCTTTGGGAGAAAACTATGAAACAGCATTGTGTATGGGTTCTGGATTATTTTGTCTTCTCTGCTTAATTCTGTCCTTCCTCACTTTGGTTCCCAGTTGTCAGAGTGTTTATTCAAGAGTCCATTCCTTCTGTCCTGTTTTCTTCCACTGTTCTGTGTGTCCTACGTCAAGTGCGGTGTCTTTCTTTTATTCTCTGGGAAGGTGGAGAAGACTAAACTCTTCATTTTCTCAAGATAGATAGAGCATATCCCTAGATCTGCCTGGTCTGGGTGTGGCTTTGTGGGCAGATTACTCATTAACTATCTGTGGTAGTTACAGGATTATTTAAGGTTGTCACTTTGATAAATGTCGGATGAGGTTTAATGGCCTTCTCTTTTAATCTCTCTTTCCTGTTTCCAGATCTTTGTCAGTCTTGGATGTTGTATAGCTTTTCTCTTTCCAGTTCTTTTCTTCTCTCTTCAATTGTGTTTTGTAATTTTAACAAAATATTTATGAAAGTTTAACACATGTGCAGAAATGTGCACAGTTCCCAAGTGTATAGTTCCATAAATTTTTAAAGCGTGGACATACCAATGTAGCCACAATCTACAATAACACTGCAAGAAATTATTACAGACTCCTACAAGTTTTCCTGCATGCCTCTTCCTAATCACTGTTCTTGCATCCACAAAGGCAATCATTATTCTTACTCCTACCCGTGTAGATTAGTTCTACCTGTTTTTAAGCTTTATATAAATGGAATCATGTGGTCTGATCTCTTTTGTGTTTAGTTTCATTGAAAGATAGCAAAGAAGGTCTATCATTTTTTTTTCTTTTCAAAATTAACTTTTGATTTGTTTAATTTTCTTTCTTTCCATTTTATGGATTTCAGCTCTGATACTCATTATTTCATCCTTCTTTGGTTTGAATTGCTCTTCTCTTTGTAACTTCTTTTTTTGAAAGATTTGGGTTTTTTTGAGAGAGAAAGAGTAGGGGGGTACAGGGAGAGGCAGAGGGGCTGGGGAAGAGAATCTTAAGCAGACTGCGCTGAGTACAGAACCGGGGGTAGGGGGAGGGGGCTCACAGTATCAGGATCCTGAGGTCATGACCTGAGCTGAAACCAAGAGTCAGTCCTTAACCAACTGTACCACCCAGCTGCCCCTCTGTTTGTAATTTCTTAACATGGAAGCTTAATTATCAATTTTAGTTCTTTGATTCTAATATAAGCATATAAATTATTAAATTTCCTTCTAATTAACTGATTTAGTTGCATCAAATATTATATTCATTTTAACCCAGTTAAAGATGTTTTCTGATTACTGTTGTGATTTTTCTTTAAAATGTGGATTGTTTAGGTGTGTTGTTTATTCCCCCAAATAAACAACCAAGATTTACCCCAAAAATTAGGTTAATTTCCAGTTTGATTTAGTTCTGATTATAGAACAGACTTTGTACCAATTCAATTCTTTTCAATTTATAGGGACTTTTTTGCTTTAGAATATTGCACAAACTGAAGAAGGTTCCATTTGTACTTGGAAAGTGCACATATTCTGCTATTGTATGAAATGTTCTATTTGTCAGACCATTTAGTTTGTAGTCCTATAAACTTGCTGATTTTATGTCTAGGAGCTTTCAAATATGTTACTATAATCATTATCTTCTCTTTTCAAATATAACTTTTTTGCATAATGTATTTTGACACCTTTTCTTATATGCATATACATGCGTAATTGTTTTATCTTCCTGTTGTATTAACTTTTATCATTATGAAATGTCTTGCCTCTAGTGATTTTTCTTTTCTTTTCTTTTCTCTCTCTTTTTTCTTTATAGAGAGGGAATGTGCACACATGGGGTAGGAGGAAAGAGGCAGAGGGCGAGAGAGAGGATCTTCAGCTGGTTCCCTGCTCTACCTGTGTTGTCCCCTTCTCTCTGCGCTTCCTGCCCGCCCCAACCCTGCTCTCTCTTTTGAAAAAAGGAAAAAAAAACCCTAAACAATTTAGATGAAACATTGTATTTACTCTAGATTCTTAGTTACTACCAGATACAGTGTCTGGTGATCTTTTATTTCTCCCCATAGACTGGGGATCTCATCTGGCATCCTTTCGCACATTCTTTATTTCTTGAGAGGGAGATCTGCTAGCGGCAGATTCCTTCTGCTTTGTTGTTGTTGTTGTTTTTGTTTGTTTTGGTTTCTGTTTGTTTTTGACTGTGCATACCTTTATTTAACCTTCATTTTTGAGGAACAGTTTTTTACTAGATGTAGGATTCTTGGGTGACCTTTTTTCCCTTCTATCAGCCATTCTATCTGCCATTCCACTGCCTTCCAGCTTTCATTGTTTCTGATGAGAAGCCAACTGTCAATGGTATTGTTCACCCCGTGTGTGATGAGCCATTTCCTTTTGCCATTTTCAAGGTATTTCTCTTTGTTTTGACTGTGGTGTTTCTAGGTGTGGTTATTACTATATTTATCATACTTGGTGTTTGTTGAGCTTCTTGGATCAGTAGATTAATATTTCTTATCAAGTTTGGACAGTTTCTGACCATTGTTTTTTATTTTTTATTTTTATTTTTTAAAGATTTTATTTATTTGAGAGAGAGAGAAAGTGAGTGAGAGAGCATGAGTTGGGGGAGGGGTAGAGAGCAAAGCAGTCTCCACTCCAAGCAGAGAGCCCAGTGATGGGCTTGATCCCACCTGAGCTGAAGGCAGATGCCTAACTAACTGAGCCACCCAGGCACCCTTGACCGTTATTTTTTCAAATATTTTTTTCTGTCACCTTCTTCCAGCCTTCTTTCTGTGGAACTCCCACTGTACAGATACTGATATGACTGATAGTATCCAGGTCTCTGGACATCTTCATTTTCCTCTCATCATTTTTCTCACTATTCTTTGTGAGATGATTTGTATTTATCTTCCTTCCTATATACCGATTATTTTTCCTCTTCTCCCATCTCAGATTTTCTATGGAACCCACCTAGTGTATTTTTCTTTCAGTTTTTGTACATACCAACTTTAGAGTTTTTTTTTTAAATAGTTCTCGTTTCTCAAGTGAGGTCCCTCTTAAGATGTTGTCATCACATGTCCTCTCATTCTCTGGGCATAGCTTACTTAGGAATTCTTCAACATTTGGGTTGACTCAGCATCTTTTTCTTTAACTGCCCCCCATATATCTCATATATGTATGGTACAGTTTCAGTAATGCATTGTATCAACTCTGAATTCTGACTTATTTTTCTGAATCTTTAAAAAAAATAGTAACTACCTGAACGTAAGCTGCAAAATCTATCTTCACTGCAGTATATGGCTTTTAATATCTCTGCTTGGACTTTAGGGATTTCCCTGTATCTGCATGCCTACCGAGGAGTCAGTGAGTTCAACAGAAATTGTGCTCCAACACCTTAAGCCTATAAGTCTTCTATACCCATCAGCCCATTTAATTTGTATGACTCTGGGAGGACACTCAAATTTCAGCTTGTTTTCAAGTCTCTTGCCCTCCCCTGTTTTATAGGCTCTTCCCAGTATCTTCTCCATATGCATGCAGTTCTCAGACAGTGAGGGTGTATAGAATGCTTGGCTAGACTTTCTGTGGTTCTCCGGTTCACAGGGTACCCTTGTTGAATTTCTGACTGAACTGCCACTTTCTCCGACCAGGACCACAAATTTAGGCTAGCAAAGATAAAAGGTTTCTTATTTATTTATTTTTTTAGCCTTTTTTTTCCCTTTTTATTTTTTTAAATTTGTTTATTTACAGCATAACAGTGTTCATTGTTTTGGCATCACACCCAGTGCTCCATGCAGTACGTGCCCTCCCTATTACCCACCACCTGGTTCCCTCAACCTCCCACCCCCCCACCCCTTCAAAACCCTCTGGTTGTTTTTCAGAGTCCATAGTCTCTCATGGTTCATCTCCCCTTCCAGTTTCCCTCAACTCCCTCTCCTCTCCATCTCCCCATGTCCTCCATGTTCTTTGTTATGCTCCACAAATAAGTGAGACCATATGAGACTTGACTCTCTCTGCTTGACTTATTTCGCTCAGCATAATTTCTTCCAGTTCCATCCATGTTGCTACAAAAGTTGGGTAGTCATCCTTTCTGGTGGAGGCATAATACTCCATCGTGTATATGTACCACATCTTCCTTATCCATTCATCCGTTGAAGGGCATCTTGGTTCTTTCCACAGTTTGGCGACCGTAGCCATTGCTGCAATAAACATTGGGGTACAGATGGCCCTTCTTTTCACTACATCTGTATCTTTGGGGTAAATACCCAGCAGTGCAATTGCAGTGTTCTTATTTATTTTTATTAAGCTTACCACTTTTATTCAATAAATTAGCATGCTCCATTCTACCTGGCACTTGAAATCAAACTTTCTCAGGAAAGCTGCTGGGATTCTCAGATACCATGATAAAATAGCTGTTCTCATTGACTGTGCTGGGAAGTGAGGGTGAGGTGACAGGAATGGCCCAGCCAAGAAGGTCATAGATTCCTACTGATCTCATTGAAGCTGTAGCATTTTTTCCAAGAATAAATATTTCTCCATTTGTTTTTGCCTTTTGTTAATTTCCAGGGCCCTAAGTTTGTTTTCAATAATTTTATTCATCTTTATAGTTCTTGTTTTAACCTAGCCATCACCAGAATTTCCTAAACTCCTCAATTCCTGAAATTCTTTTACCCAATTATTTTTATAGGACCATGTCTTTGTAAATTAATTCCATGTCTTTTTGGTCTTTGACTGTTTCTTAAATGTCGATAGTTTTCAAGTGTCTCTACTCAACATACTTCTATTCTCATAAAACTCATGCTCTCTAATTACGTGTAGAAAGGAGGTTCATTAGTCTGCTCAGGCTACCCTACAAAATATCACCAACTGTGTGATTTAAACAACAGGAATTTATTTCCCTCACAGTCCGGTGACTAGGAGTCCAGGATCAAGGTGCAAGTGATTTGGTTCCTAATAAGAACTCCCTTCCAACTTGCAGATAGTTATGTCCTCACTGCATCCTCTTAAGACTGAAAGAGAGAGCAAACTCACTGGTGTTTCTTCCCATAAGGGCACGGATCCTGTCATAACCTATTTGTCTCCCCAAAACCCTGTTTCCAAATACCATCACATTGAGGGTTAGGAGCTCCACATCTATCTTCACTGCAGTATATGGCTTTTTTTGGGAGACACAAACATTTAATCCATAGCAGGAGAGATGGAGTAGGGTCTCTCAGCCAGAGAAGCCTGGCACAGGTACAGAATACAGAGTAGGAGAGGAAGGTTGGGTCACAGAGGAGACTGCAACTTAGAATGGGTACCTAGGAAAGGGGCTCAGGCTTATATGATACCCAGTGCCCCCAAACCACAGCATCAGTGACACTAGTGGGTGGGGAATGGAAGAGTACTGCTTGGTATAATAAACTTCAACAGTTTGGGGAGTGGCAATGTAAATGTATTTGACAGAGAAACCCGTGGGCTTTTGTGCACAAAAATCTCTACAAAAGATTAAATTGACCTGAAAAAATACATTTTTCCTTCCTCTGTGGTATATTCTTAATAAACTTATAATTCAACCTTCTGCCTTCCTAGAAAGTTATCTACAATTAGGAGTTAGGTAATAAGAGAAGCACTTACATAATCACAATTCTGACGAACCAGAACTTGGGAGAAGACCTACTTCTGTGTAGATTAAGTAGAATGTAGTGTTAACAAATATCTGAAGTGGGTGTTTTAAAGAGAATAAGGGAAATATTAAGTGAGACACAAGGAATATGAGTAGGAGTAATGAGATGACAGGCAGAAGGGAGTAAAGAGACTAGAGCAGCCCATGATTGAAGTAAGAAGAAACATCGCTAAAATCCAGAAGACTCAAATAAAATCATGCTATTTCTCTGAGAAGAGTATTTTATGAGTCTAAGAGACTCTAAGATAAATGTGTAGGAAAGTGAAAGTGAAGTATGCTTTTATGACCATGGTGTCCTCTCAGTGAGGATGTCATACTTCAGTATTTTTATCTGTGCAAAAAATGAACAAAAACTAAAAAACTACAAAACAACAACAACAACCCCAAACCAAAGCAAAACAAAAAAACATCTGCAGTGTTGGTATAAAATTTCTAGTTTAACACAGTTGCTAATCTCTTGAAGATGTCAGGTCTCTGCATGATGCACCACTCATTGTAGCCCAGAACATTCCCAGTGTTAGTTACATGCTGACAATTTGTGTAGCTTTGCAAGGGTTAGAGAGCCAGGAGAAAGATACTTAACTGAAGCTCATGTATGTGTTCATGTCCACAGAATAGTTGAGGACATGCTCAGCTGTGTTAAACATTTACAAGAATTTATTTATTTAGTTCTTAAACTAATCCTATAAAGTATATTCTCCTATGTGGTAAGGTTAGATTGACTTACTGTAGCCAACTATTTTCTATTCTCCCCAAAAGAGAACAAACATTGGCTACAAGCTTGAATACTTGTCTTTCTCCATTGCTTATTCCCACTGCTATGATTGTAGCATTTTCCAGGTACAAACTGTTCCCTTAGCCTGGAGCTCAGAATGATCTGTGTCAGGCAGGAAGCACAGCTAACACATATCATGAGCAAGATACAAACCTGTGTTGTCTGAAGTCCTAAGACTTGCAACTTGTTACACAGCATAATCTAGTGGGAACTGACTAATACATTTTATTCCTGTTTTTATGCATGATAAAACTGAGTCACTGAAAGTTATACAATTTATAAAATTGGCTGAGAATGTACAATTAAAGAGCGGTGGGCCTGAGAGGCCATGCAATCCCTAAGCTCTCCGAACTTTTACTGTTTGGATTCAATGCATCTTTTATAAACCTCATTCTACCCTGATTATTCACCCCAGCCCTCTGCAATTTCTACAAAACCCACTGATGGAGAATCATTGAGATATCAGACCTAGATTCAACTCTTTGGAAAGCTGGAATGAGAAAAAGTCATTTGTTAATAGAATCATGTACATGATCACTTTCTTCACGGAAGATGTAAAGGACATCATTGGATTTCCTGAAAAGCTCTGGCAAACATTTAGTAATACTGGGCTTTATTTTATAGAGTTCCTCATCTGTTTAATGACGATATTTTCGCTAATATTCTCTGGGTTTGTGATCCTCATTGTAATGAAAAAAGGTTAGAAGTGAGAAAAACAAGATTCCAGTCCTGGTAACATCATTTGTCAAAGTTCAACCTGGGAGAAATCACTTATCTTCCTATAACTTCATTCACAGTATTTGTGAAGTAAGGATAGTAATTCCTACGGTACAACCCACAACCATCATTAAAGAGATTAAATGAGATACGTGATCCAGCTTCATCTATTATAAAGACCCACATGCAAACATAAATGGTTATTCTTCTCATTAGGGCCTCAGCATGAGAAAGGCTTTGAAGGATCATATACAGATCTTTAACTTTGCAATGAGAAATGCAGAGTTCCAGGTAAGGGTTGAGAGAAGAAAGAAAATGGAAATTGTTCTCCCCTTTACAAAACTCCACAAAATCTCCTATATTTTTTTCGTGAATCTGTTCTCCTTTCTGCAGTGGGGAGAAGAAAACACATTCTGTGATTAAGCCTAGTAGGGATGAGCTCCTAGATGACTGCAGATAGGGGAGAAAGAGTAGTTAGAGGAGAGGAAAGATTATTGGCTATGTATAAGGTCTCTGCTCTCCCAGCTGTGTATACAGTAACCAGCTTTCTAGTGATAAGCATTTGTCAAAATCAACCAAACTGGGAGATGGTTCAAGAAATCATCTTTTCATTCTTTCAGAAACATTTATTGAGGGTCCTTTATGTGCCAAGCTTTGTTCTAGATGTTGGAGGTACAGGAGAAACCAGAACAAGGTCCCTCCTTGATGTACATTTTAGTGAAGAGTGACAGACCATAGGCACAAAATAAATAAATACATAATAAGTAGAATTTCAAAGGTGACCAGTTCTATGGAGAAATTAAAAAAAACAGAGACTGAGTTGGGGTGGAGAGACAGAGAGACAGCTAAGATGGCCTGGAAGATACTGCTGAGAAGATGGGGGAAGAGCCTGCCAACCAAGGAAGAAATGCAGTTGCAGGAGGGACTGAGGTAGAAATGCAAGACGACTATGGTTCAAGCATAGTTTGACGGCACCTAGTCAGACAGGAGTGCGGAGGCTCCATTTGTATAGGACTTCTAGGCCGGGAGATGTGTCTTCACTTGCTTGAAGCATAGTTGGAAATCACTGTGTGGCTTAATTCTGCAGAGTGATGTGGTTTTGTTCATATTTTATTTTTAAAGATCACCTTTGATTTCTGTGCAGAATGTGGACAGAAGTGGGTCAAGCAAAGAGCCTGGGAGATCGGTGAGGAGGCAAGGCAGTAATCGGGTAGGAGATGCTTGTGATTAGATTGGCTACAGGGGCAGAGCTAGGGCAAAGCGGGCAGACTCATACCACATTTTGGCAGTGGATCCAGGGAAACACCGTGATGGTTTGGAGCTGCAGTGCAAAGGAAAGAAAAACCGACAAGGATTTCAGGATGATTAGGGTTTTGGCATTTTACTAGATTAGGAAGATTTATGGAGGAACCAGCTGGCATGGGTGGGTAGTGATCGAGAGGTTTCTTTTGGATACCATTCTAGATGACAGTTACAACATCTGAAGGGGCAGATGTAGTAAGCAGTTAGATATCCAGTCTGGAGATCAAAGGAAAGATTTAGGCAAGGGCTATGAATGAGAGATTAATCAGTATATGCCTTAAATTTAAATCCTTCATGATGAGGGTGTAGATGAAAAAAGAAAACCAAGAAAAATCCTAGAGAAATACAATATTTAGACCCAGAAACCACCTATCACCCACACAGAAATAGCACAATAGCGAAACAATAAATATTTGGTAAATGAATAAATTTGTTACCATAGGGGCCGCCTAATTTGTTAGGAAAAACACTGTGCTATGCCTGGGCCAACACATTAGGTTTATCTATTAAAATATGGTAAATTTGTCATTCTTATGCTAATGAGTATTAGGGATTGAAAAACTTTTAAGTCTTCATTTTCTTATATTTTTATCCACTCTTAATCTCTGCGTAATGCTGGTAGTTTCTGCCATTCTCCTGGCCTGACATCTCCAAGATTTCAAGAGGGAAATCTTGAGCTGATTCTGTTTATTATCCTTTCAACTACAGATGTGAAACGGAGGTTTTCTTTTCTTTCCCATCTGTCTTGCACATCTAAGTGATAACATCATTGCTGTGGGGAGCTTCTGAGTGTCCTGGGTTGCCATGATTTGGGAAGGGCTGAGCAGAATATTAGCCCAGACGAATGGCACTCCTACAGTCATCAGTGTGTCATAGGGAATCAGATATTGCTGGGAGGCCCACACCGGATGGTTATAGAACTTCATCCTGAAGGACATTCACAGTGCTCATCTAAGCTGCAACAGAGGCCCTTTTGTGTACTGACTTGGCTCCCACTTTTCATTACCGCACCCATGTGGACAGATTTTGCGTGTTCTCTAGTTGCTGATTGCTCTCTGCTCCATGAAGTAGAGTGTCTTCCTTTCCGGCTCTAACTTTCCTGCCCATCATCAGCTATGCAAATTCTTAATGTTGGAAGGTGTGTGGCTCTTGAACTATGAGCTCTTTCCCATGTGCTATTTATACATAAATACTGTGTTTCTTGTTGCGGGGACTTTTTTCTTGTTGCTATTCAAAGCTAAACTCATGCTATTCAAGGTCATCCCTTTATTTTCATGAAATGACTGTCTTTTACCATTTTGATTTTGATATTTTATTCCACAGGTGGAATTGACATTTCTTGTAGACATCCTCCTAAGGCTGTTAATGAAATTGAAATAACTGGGGCGCCTGGTGGCTCAGTGGGTTAGGCGTCTGCCTTCGGCTCAGGTCATGATCCCGGGGTCCGGAGACGGGGTCCTACATCAGGTTCCTTGCTCAGCAGGGCGTCTCTTCTGCCTCTGCCACTCTCTTGCTCATTCTCTCTCTCTCTCTCTATGAAGTAAATAAATAAAATTAGAAAGGAAAAGAAATTGAAGTAATTGTTACTGTTGGGGAGGAGAGAAAACAGGGGAACCAGGAAAAAGTGGAGAGAAAAATCTTAGGTAATATTTAGAAAGAACATCCATTGGTAAAATGTGTTAGGTAGGGAATATTCAACATTATACTACTATATCTTTACTTTGTTTTTTATGTTTTAAAGGAAACTTTCAGGGCAAAAAATACGCTTTCTAACATACAGAGAGCAGGGAGGCTTTGCCACCCTCCTACATTCTTTGTCTGTACTATATAAAATTATTCTCCGGGAGATAAGACCCTAAATGGCTCCATGATGTCATGGTTTGAGTTTCTGCAGAGGCAAACCCTGCGCTAAGGATCTGAGGGCAGATCGCGCACACAGGAACTGTGCCAAGCATTGGGAGTAGGGAAGTAAGGGAAGAGAATGATGTTGTTCCAGGTACATTAATGAGCAGGTTACCACAAAGGACAGCTGGGGCTCTTGAGAGGTCACGTGGGAGTGCTTCAGTAGGGCTGGAAGGAATGAGGAAGCTTTGTCATTTGGCTCTCGTCTTTTATTGGCTGACTTCTCCTTGGGAGATCAGCTGATGTTCCAGGCTGCCTCGCATGGGCCTACCACATCAGAAGAAAGTAGGGAGATGGGATGGTTGCAGTAGAAAGCCGGCAGCACCGTTGAGAACTGTGAATGCCAAGGCGGTATGTCTGCGGCACTTAACCTCTCAATCTCAGTAGCTCACCAACAGCAAGACGCTTTTTCTCACTAGTACTGCGTGTACATCACAAGTTGGCATGCTCGTCTGTCTAGTCAGTGACGTCTCTTCAGAATGAGGCTGACTGAAGTTGATGGTCTCTGTGGCAGAAGGAAATGGAGCTCGGGAGGATGAGATACAAACAGTTAAATTCTCCTGCCTAGAAACAATAGCTGTCTCTTCTTCTGACAACTCATTGGCTGGAATCAGTCACACGATTCCTCTAAACAAGGGAACCAGGAAATTGAATTTTGTATACACCTGAAAATAAGAGAGAGAGAGAGAGAAATAGATACAAACATACAGCACAACTTAGCACAGATTTTTCTTCTGGTCACCAGATATTTCACTAACATTCTTCTCACATGCAAATATTCTCACCCTCTCCCTAATGAAAACTACCCCAAAAGTCCTGTCCAGTCACGGAATTAGGAAACGCCTTCCCTCCCCAAGCGCCCAGTAGACAATGGTGCAAGCAATAAAGACTCCCATTTGGAAATGGGAACGATGGAAGTTCAAAGCTGACTCTCATCTGTGGTAATTCTAATGTCCTACTGGGCGGACTCTGGAAGGGGCTTCCGACAGGGAGGAGTATTCCTCGCTTGAGCTGCACTTCTCCCAGGAGGAGTTCCCTTGTTTGTTTCCTGCGTGAAATATGTCTCTACGTTCTGGGACATAAGTCATTTTCCATAATCCTTTTTGGTCAGATTTAGAGTGGGAGTTGGGCCTATGCGCTCCTTGAAGAATGAGTAGATTTTTCTTAACCTGGGTCTTTGTCATAGAAAGTCGAGGGCCCACAGGTTAATTCTTAAGTACAGTCTCCTTGACCCTAGACTAATGCAAAAAACAAATAAACTCTTTCAAAAACTTAAGTTTCTTATGAATATTTGATTTATCCTGCTCCATTTGTCAATAATCCCACTCCAAATTCTTTTCAAGACCAATTTTCATGTCTGCCATCTTTCTTTTCCTCCTTACTTCATGCCTTTGCCTCTCTCTTTACTTGAAGGTGTTTGGAGCATATGAGGCTCACACTGTCAGTCTTTTCCCCCCACTGAATCATTTTATACAACTGAAAGATTTACTGGGGCTACCGTAATCCATTCAGAGGTTTTTAAACAGTCAGCATAATATCCACTTGGTTTGAGTCTTGCTGCAAATTTGAATTTTAAATCTACGTTACTCAAAGCATTTTTCAATTTTAATCTATTGTTATTTGAAGTTGGAAGCAATTATCTCTAGTGTATTTACACGTTTCCAAAATTGCAGGGACCCTGCCCCCCATTTTCTTTCATTCCTTCTTGAAATCTGGCCAATTCTTTTCTCTTTTATCTTCTTTTTTTTTCTGACAGCTTGCTGAACACAGCTACTAGTAACCAATACATGCAAATACCACTTTCAACCTTTTCCCTGTTGCTAAAAGTTCATTAAGTGCATGCTTGGCTCCCCATGTTATTGTAGGCATCAGTTCTACCAAATGTCTTGCCAGCGTGGAATATGGAAAGCTACCCTTCTCACTCTTGAGAGTAGTTTTCTTTCCACCCACCACCTGATTCCTAAGCTAATGGCACACACTTTTCATATTTTTTGTGGTGTTGTTCCACTTTGAGACAAACACTTCTAATCAGCCACTGTAGTCTAAGTTATGCTACGATAGGAGCAACCTGGAAATTTTCAGTGGTTTATTAAATAACTTATTATTTGTAAGTTCTATTTATTTATATAATAAATAATAAATGATTTATTAAATAATAAATGACCGGTTTATTTCTTAATCTTGCTTTTATATCCATCGCACTTTTGCTGGGAGATTTGCTCAGGGTCATCTTGTTCTAATTACATGCTGATGGAGAAGCCATCATCTTGAAATTTGTCACTAGCAGAGTGAAAATGTGGTCTGGGAAGTCTTACACAACAATTAAACGTTCTAGTCCCAAATGGACACACGTGTCACTTCTCACAAATCCTTAGCCAGAAACTGTCATTTGGTGCTGTCTAGTGACCAAAGGGCCACGAAATTCAGATCTCCCTCTACCCAGAAAGAGAAAATAACCTAAAGCTTATTAAGCAGAGCAGTGACTACCCAAGTCAATTATATGTTTTAAACAGAACAAATTTGTTTAATATAATAGCGTTTGCTACTTATCTTTATGTAGGTTGCTAAAAAGGATTTTCTTAACTCAGATTTTAAGGTTATTTATGTGTCTCACTGTAACAGGGAAACTGAAGATAATGGACGTTAAGAATAGTTTGAAAATAATCATTTGACTCAAATTTTATTTCTTTTTTTTTCCTTTTTAAATGATGACTTTGAGGGGCACCTGGGTGGCTCAGTGGGTTAAGCCGCTGCCTTCGGCTCAGGTCATGATCTCAGGATCCTGGGATCGAGTCCCGCATCGGGCTCTCTGCTCAGCGGAGAGCCTGCTTCCCTTCTTCTCTCTCTGCCTGCCTCTCTTGTGATTTCTCTCTGTCAAATAAATAAAATCTTTAAAAAAAATGATGACTTTGAAAGATTAAAATTGTACTGTTGGTATTGTATAGTGTATAGACCGATATTGCCTATAATAAAGATTGTGTATTTCATTTTTATTAAATTTTTTTTGAGAGAGAGAAATGCTTGAGCTGACCGTGGAGATGGGGGGTTGTGTAGAAGAGAGGGAGAGAGAGAGAGAGAGAATCGTAAGCAGGCTCCATGCCCGGTGCAGAGCCCAGTGTGGGGTTTGATCTCAGAACCCAGAGATCATGACCTGAGATCATGACTTGAGCCTAAATCAAGAGTTAGACACTTAATTGACTGATACACCCACACGCTCCAAGATTTTGTATTTTTTTAAAAAAGGGGATAGAGCCTGAGCAGAGAAGAGACACACTGCTCTCTCCCACTTCCCAGCAGATGGGAGGTAGAGTAGCGTCCGTCCTCTGCCATCCGGGAGTGTGCGGCAGGTGTCCCCTGCTGCTGAAGGGCCCATTCGTGCTGCAGCCTTGTGCCCGCTCCTGACCGCTTGGGAAGGTAGGACCCGGAGATACTGAAGTTTCAGAAACCCAAAATGTCAGTGCTTGAGGGAGCTTTTGGTATCATATAACCGAATTTCTAATTTTTCAAAATAAGAAAACTTTATTAATGGTAGGCGTTAGTGATCTGTACTACAAATAATTACCACTTATTGAATATTATATGTCAGAAACCGTTTCAAGCAGTTTATATTTGTTTTTCATTTAATCCTCCAACCAAACCAGTGGAGAGATATGGTTATTATTGCTAGCCACGTTTTATATATTAAAAAGCTTTGGCAGAGGGAGGGGGGGTCACTGACTTGCCTAAATTAGTGCAGACAGCCAACGCTAGGTCTTGGACTCAAATGCAAAGCCACCTGGTTCCAAGACCCTTGTCGAACCCGGAGGGTACGTGCTCGTAGCAGCTCACCTGTCATTATTAGATTTTCATTCTCAGTACCTTCCATTTTAACACAGTCGTACATTACCGGAATTTGTTTTCCCTCATGATATTAAAAAGAAATATCTCTGAGTTCTGTGATAAGCATAAAGAAATACCTTTGCTGAACTGATTCCAGTAAAGTCTGGATCCCCAAATCCCAAGATGTGTAATTATTGTGTCCAGATGCTGGGATGACAAGTTTTATTTACATGTCCCTCATTTGTTTCCATGCTTGGTTTGGTCCCTCTTTGCTCTGCAGCTGTCCTTGGGGGCATTTCTGCTTAATGGAATAACAAGATCAATGAGCAAGGCTGTTTTATTAGCCTCAACAAACGGCAGAATAAGTGGCTTGATGGTCACGTTTTTGTAGGTCTGTTAGCAGGACTTGGATGTTCTGTGTTTTGTAATAGCCATTGCTCAGGGAATGCAGATGGAGAGATTTCAAGAGAGCCCTGATGATATTATGTAAACCCCTGGATCCAGTCGTACCTGAGGTTAATTCCATATTCTCCCTGAGAAAGTCTTTTTTTTCCTCTTAAGGTGTTTCAGGTATTATAGTTAGCTGCATCATGTTGGTGCCTTAATTCACCTGGTCAAGGTCCATCAGATATACCTTCTATATCTTATGAATAGTTTCTTCTACAACAAATCTACGTGAGAGACAAGTACCCTAAAGGACACAGACTGGTTCTCATCCCTACATTCTAAGGGCTCTATTTGCATTAACTGGGCAATTTGACAACATTGCCCCTCACTCTACACAATGATATTTGCTTCAGAATTACAATGGTACGCTCTTCTATTGTAGGTCTTCATAATGAAGAGTCTGTGTTAGTTTCCTGTAATGGACGTGACAAGTTATCACAAGTTTAGTGGCTTAAGACCAGGCAAATTTATTCTGATTATTTTACGGGTCAGAATTCAAAGATCAGTATCATTGGATGAAAGTCAAGGTGTCAGCAAGGGCAGGACTCTGCCCCCTTAAGTGGCTTTATGTGAACACTTTTCCAGCTTTGCATTCGTTTGTTTATGGCCTCTTCCTCCGACTTAAAAGCCAGTGGCATTGAACCTTCAGATCTCTGCTCCATTACATCACTTTCTCCTCTGTGGCAGTATTCCCTTTTGCCCACCTCTTACAGTGACGCTTGTGATTATTTTTAGGTCCATTCAGATAATTCAGGATAATCTCCCCATGTCAAGATCCTTAATTTAACATCTTTTTCCATATAAGGCAAAAATTACACATTCCAGATAATAGGAAGTAAGCATCTTATGGGCTCATTATTTAGCTTACCACAGTGTCCCTAGAAACTGTTTTTCTCTGTTGTAAGCCTGATTTGAGGACCTTGTCTCCTAATATGTATTTCTATATACAAGGAATGCGATTTTGAATTTCATATTGAAAAAATATTTCTCTTAAATAATAAGTGAACTTTTTCTTTATATAAATCGTGATGGCTCCATTTCAGTCTTTTTTTAAAAAAAATACCAGGTAATGTGTTTGAGATGCAAGTTACTTATAGGCCAGGAAAAAAAAGGTAAATGTGCAAACAAGGTAAAATAAAATGTTCTCATAGAGTAAAGTAAGGGTTCCTGGGAGAGCTGACGTTTGAATTGGGTTTTTCAGGTAAAAAATTTGCATAGAAGAGGGAAGGCAGGGACATAAATGAATTCCAAATTGAGGGAAGTATTAATTCATTATTTAATAAAGATTCTTCTAGCACCATTCTGGGCACTGGGGATGTCTGAACGAACAAAAGATATAAAGCCCCTTTCGTGCAGTATTTGTATTCAGGAAAGAGAAGTTAGACAATAAGCTTAAACAAATAAATGTATAGTCAAGTTAACACAATAGCAATTAAGATGAAGACAACTGTCATACCCGAGGAAGGAGGCGTGGTCTATACAGCTAGGGTAGTGGCTCTCAGGCAGGGGTGATTTGTCCCCTCTCGGACATTTAGTAATTACACGGACACATTCTTGGTTGTCAGAACAGGAGAGGTGCTGCTGGCATCTAGTGGTTAGAGGTCTGGGATGCTGCCAAACATTCTACAATGTGCAGGACGGACTCCCAGCAAAGACTGATCTGGCCCATATGTAGGTAGTGCTGAGGTTTAGGAGCTCTGGGCTAGAGGATAAAATTGACTTGGTAGGAATCAAGGTCACCGAGCTTAGCAGAGTCCTGCTCATAAGAGCCTGTTGACATTGGTAACCATTTGGGTTTCATTCTGTGTGTAATGGGAAGCTGTCGGAAGGCTCCAATCAGGGAAGCCAAGTGATTTGATTTGCATTTTTAAAATGTTTTTAAAGATTTTATGTATTCATTTGAGATGGAGAGATACAGAGAGAGACAGCATGAGTAGGGGGAGAGGCAGAGGGTGAGGGAGAAGCAGGGTCCCTGCTGAGGCAGGACCTGGAGACCATGACCTGACCTGAAGACAGATGCTTAACCGTCTGAGCCACCCGGGGGGCCCCTGATTTGCATTTTAAATAATCACTTCAGCTGTTGGGTAGAAGGAACTGAAGCTGATGCCACAGGGATCCGGAAGAACAATAAGAAGACTATTTAAATAATGCATGTGAGCTACTCGTGATGAGTGTGAGGCTTTTAAAGTATGTCTTCAAATTCTTGGAGACTCCTCCCTTCAAGACATAGAAATTAATTCCCCCTTCCCTTGAGAATGGACCATATTTAGTGACTTGTTTAGCAGACAGAATATGGTGGAGTGGCAGTGTGACTCCTGAGGTCAGGTCACAAAGACATGTTATCTTCCACCTTGCTTCGTCTCTGGGGGAAGCCAGATGACATGTTCGAAGGACACACAAGCCCTATGAGGAATTCCATGTGGTGAGGAAGTGAGGCCTCTATCCAGTAGCACACAAGGGGCTGAGGCTTCTCCAAAAAGCCATGTGAATAAGCCACCCTTGGAGCACGTGCTACAGCCCCAGTCGAGCCTTCAGATTACCGCAGCCCTGGCTGACATCTTGGCAGTGACTGCATGAGACCCTGAGCCACAGTCACCTCCTAGACCTCTCTTAATTCCCCAATCACAACAACTGTGAGTCAATAAATATTGGGGTTTTGGGATATTTTGTTGT
This sequence comes from Meles meles, assembly GCF_922984935.1. Lineage (NCBI taxonomy): Eukaryota > Metazoa > Chordata > Mammalia > Carnivora > Mustelidae > Meles > Meles meles. Next base: position 113,350,614 of record NC_060073.1, on the reverse strand, counting down.
GCTGCAAAAGATAACCAAATATAGGCAAGGAACCAGGGTCAGCAGAGGTTGGGCCAAGGGCAGGAGGACAACGTCATGGCTAGTAGAGGAAGGCAGTTGTAGATACCAGTTACAACAATGTGACCAAGTATAGCATGGGAGAGTGTCGTAGTTAGGAATATCTCTTTATTTGATGTGTTCATGTATGTATTAACCAAATATCCTTGTTTTCTTCCTCTCCCATTTCACCCCCATCTAATATAGGATGTGTTACTAACAGTTAACTTTGTACACCAGGCTTAAATAATAGGAATGTAAATCGCTGTAAGAATGAACATCACCATGGGCATTAAGGAGGATGTGTGATGTGATGAGCACTGGGTGTTATATAAGACCGATGACTCACTGAACTCTACCTTTGAAACTAATAATATGCTATATGTTAATCAATCAAATTTAAATAAATTTAAGAAAAGCATGAACATCACCCAAACACAAAAATAGGACTTTGCCTCATTTTTGGTGGGAAAGGGTTAGCATGTTTTCCTTTGTAGATGGGGCCTGTCTCATGTTAGGTGGAAGCATGTCTTCCTTGCTCTTTCTGGAAATTAGTATGGCCTTGTTTTAAAGAGGGGTGTATGCTTGCCGGGTCGGCAAGGTGTGCACTGCGGTGGCCTTGTCTTGTGTCAGCTTGCCTAGGCTGACCTCCGTTTCCCAGATTTCTCTGTATATTTTTGGTTAAAGTGAGCCACAATAGAGATGTTTTTAGAATGAAAATTGTTGGGCAGAAGTAAATTACAGCCACTTTGGTTTCCATACTCAGTAGTTGGAGACAGCAGGTTTGCAGCTTCCGTGTACTGTTGCTTATTTGCTGGAGCACCTGGTTAGTGTGCGGCATCGACCATGCCTGAAACTACTTGACCTTCCCCTGGCTTTTTTTTTTTTTCCCATCTTTTCCGACCTGTGGGCCAGGTGCACATTTAGCTCTGTACCAAGGGGCTGCAGCTTCTCTTGCAGGATAACCACGTTAGCATGGCTGGAGATCCTGGAATGTTAGGTACTGGGCCGTCTCACCTTCAGTAACCTTGCACCCTCCGTACCCAGGTCACCCAGTCCCACAGTTCTCTCTTGTCATTTCCAGTAAAATCAACCTTTCTACTAACTCAGTTTCAAGTACCTATTTGTTCCAGTTCACCCACTAAAATACCTCACATCCAAGTGTCTTAATTTCCAGGACTTACAATCCATTGATATCACTGAACGTAACCCTTTCATGACCTTACTGGCCCTCTTACTCAGTTTAAATTCCATGCTTCATCACCGTAAATTCTCTCCCACGTATACCCTCAAGTCTCTGGCGCCACTCATCCTTGCCTAGCAAAATCCCTGCCGTGGCTAAATCCAGCCTTCCACTTATTTTATATCTGTACCCCAATAACTGCACGTGGACTGGGGAACCCCTAAACATGACTGCTATAGATGGCATGTGTGTGCTCCCCCAAGTGCGAATGCTGAAACCTAATTTCATAACTAGTAGCATCACATAAGCCCTGCGTGTGGCTCTCAGACTTATTGTATCTTCTTAGTTCTCTCATCCCCCCGTTCTTTCGGACAACAGTGGCATGCTGCGTTCTAAGGCCTCCAGCTGTCCTCACTCTTCTAAGTCTTCACTCTCCTCCACCTCAGGGTTTGGCCTCGCTTCTCTTTCACTGAGAAAATGAAAGCAAAGAGGGAAGAATGCCAGCGTTGCTCGTCATCACCACTAAACTACGTACTCGGTTTGTGCCCATTTATTATGCCTTCTGCTTTGTGGTTATGGATGACCCGAGCCGCCTTCTACTTGGGTCCGGTCCTTCGACTTGAATGTCAGGTCTTGTTCCCTCTCACTGATGCCGGGAGGTTTTTATGGTAATCCCCTCTTCTTTCATGAATTGTCAGTGTTACTGTCTCTAGTTGATCATAATCTCGGTTTCTAAATGACTTGTGTAAGTCATTTATATAAAAGCCTTTTTTGACCCTGATATCTCTTCCAGTTGCCCCTCATTACCTGCCCCCTTCATAGTAAACATTTCCAAGTAATTTGTCTGTATATATTAGCTCTGATTTCTCTTCTCCCATTTTCTCTTGAATCTACCCCATTTGGGCTTTGACCTCCTACTTACGCATTGAACCTCCTCTTGTCTTGGTTACCACGCACCTCTTTGATACCATGTCCACTGGTTAATTCCCGAGTCTGTACCTTACTGGACCTATCAGCTGCCTTTTGCATAGTCCCTTCTTACACACCATTCCTTCTTGGCCTCTTGAACTCTATATTCTTGTTTTTTGCTTACCTTGCTGGTTGCTCTTCTTAGTTAGAAAACAAAATACACAAAAAAGTTTATTTTGTCTTATTGTTTTCTTGTTATTGTCAGCTCTTTCTCACTGTCCTGACCTTCAAACTTTGGAATGCCCCAAGACTTAGTCTTTGAATAGTGTCATGCTCTGATGATTCCCATTTTCTCTTCTTACGTACAGCCCTAGCGAAGCCGCGACTCCACAGCCTTCTCCCCTCACCCAGTGACAGTCCCGTCCGTCCGGTTGTTTAGGCACAGAACCGAGGGATCATCCGTTAGGTTCATTCCTCAGGATTTGACAGTTACTATTTCTTCTGCTTGTTATGATCAGACTCTAGAGAAGTAGGTAGGTGCCTTCCCCACCACCTCAGGCCTTTCATTACTCAAGAGTTGCAGGGAGGAATCTCTCTGATCACACAACTAGAAATTGCAGCCTTCCCCTGACCCCCCATTCCACCCTCTTTTACCCTTATCTCCCTTTCCTGCTTTATTTTTTTCCATAGCATGTACGATCTGATGTTTTATATTTTTAACATATTTATCTATGGACTGTCTCCCCCACCCCCAACATATAAACTCCACAAGGACAAGTATCTTTGTTTTGTTTACTCTTATATCCCCATTGTCTAGAGTGCCTGGTATATGGTAAGTGCTCAAAAAATATTTGTTGAATGAATGAATATGCCTCAACGGACTCTAATTCCTTGTGTATATTTGGATCTCAGTGAATGGTTGTTGAATTCATCTTTGTTCTAGATGGAAAAGGATCAATTGAGTACATACCTATATTTTGCAAATGAGAAAACTAAAATCTTAAAAAGCAAGTGGTTTGCCATCATTGCACAAATAACACAGGGCCATCGCTAAAAGTCTCATGTAAATACACGTAATATTTAAATGTGAAAATACATTAAAAATGAATTAAAAATTCATTAAAAATGAAACACATTAAAAATGTGAAATACATTAAAAATTTCACATTAAAAATGTGAAATTACATTAATTTACATTAATGTAAAATACATTTAAAAATGTAAAAATGCATTTATTAAAAATAAAAATGTATTTAATACATTCAATAATGTATTAAAAATACATTAAAAATTTAAAAATGTGAAATGCAAGCAGAGGTTGATAGACTTCAGATAATTTGGAGCAGTGAGGGCCAAGAATATATATATATTTATTTTTGTATCTCTTCCGTAAATACTTATTTAATACCACAATGTTCCTTGCCCTGTTCTTCAGTCTGTAATAGAATGTCGAACAAGACAGAAATGATCCCTGCCCTCGAGGGGCTGTCGAAGGAGATAATTAAACAGGCAATCATTCTAAAATGTGATAGGCCATAAGGTGGGGAACTGAAAGGTACTCTGTGAGCAGAGAGAGACACCTGACCTGGGAGTAGTCTTCCCAGACGAAATTATTTCTAAGGTGTGACCTAGGGCGAGGCAGGAGAAACTCAGCTCCTTCCCAAGCAAAGCCAGGAAGCGTGTGGCCAGAATCTTACCTCTTCGAGAATCTTAGAATTCAGGATGCGCAGTAATCTAACTGGATTCCCATTAGCTTTTGTACCTTATCCCCTCCCTGATTATTGTCATCGTTCTCTCCACAGTCAGCATTATCAACATCTGGGCCATTGTTTTTAGTTTCTGGTAGAGAAAGAACTTGCCCCTTATTTGAATTAGGTGGCTTTTAAAAAAAATCTAAATACATAGTGTCACGAGAATTTCAGCAGTGTTTGCATCCCATGATGAACCTTGAGGATGAATATTTTCCAAATGGCCCTGAAGGTGCATTATGTAAAAATCTGAACTGGCTTGATAACCCATTCTTCTCAGAGTACCCAGTATACCAAGATTTTCTTTCTTGCCTTCTCCTACCTGCCTCAGCACACCTTTAAATTGCTTATTAGAGCAGTTAGGTGGTCAGAATATTAATAAGGACTAGCATACTCATCTATTCAATTACAACGATATGTTAATATTCAGAATTTCGGTGTCATCTTAATTTTGGAGTTTGGGCCGCTAATAAAGGCAACGTAGAGTCAAGGTGATTTTCAGATGTAAATGTAAAAGGATAAGAATTTCTATCCTGGGATGCTTTCCATTTCAAAGTTGATGAGGACACTGTTCTGTGGGCAGTGAGGACAGAAAATTTATAAGGGTATGGAAGACAGATCATGATGCAACCTAGTTGTTGAATTTTTCATCCGTACCGTAAACAAAAAAGGATGAGAAACATTTACTGTGCACTGCAAGGGTCTGTACATGAAAAGAGGCTGTGGAGTGGGGAGCCAGCGCAATTAAGTTTCAGTCTTTAAAATGTCACTACATTTTAGACAGTTCTGTATAGGGCTTCTCACTTTTATTTTTTATCTTTCATTAAACTTATTGAAACTCCTATCTCATCTGGAGAGCAAGTCACTGAAAAGCAGGGACGAAGGGATTATAGATTCCCATTATGTTACAGCTTCTGAACTAACACTGCCCCAGGGTTCCAGTATGACAGTGGTTAACAAGAGTAGGTCTTGTCTATATAACACGCTTATACCACAGTAGGACACCCTGATAGCAGCCCCTAAGCTGGGTAAAGTGAATGATCACCATGGGCGTTGGCAGAAAGTTCAAATTGGAAATGCGAAATAAACTGAAATTTTAGGGACCCCATAGTGTTGCCATAATGGATGATGGCAAAGAATTTGGCCCACACCCAGGAGGTGAGGAGGAAGGATTAAACCAGATGCCTCTGACAAGGACAGCGAAGGACCGCTACAGGCGAGAATCTTTATTTCTTCTGGCGGTGAACACTCTCGCATCAGCGGAGCCCAGCAATGTCGTTGTGTTAACTTCAAGTCAGAGTTTAGTAATTTCTTCTGATTCCAGCAACACTGATGATGGTGTTTTGCTTTTGGGCTTCCATTACTGTTTGTATAAGGGCCGTTCCACCATCTAGGTATTGTTTTTGTTCCTTTATCTGTGTGCACGTAGTCGTTAATACACACACACATACATATGTATTATAGTAATTTCATGCCTTTTGACTACTTTACAAAGTATGTTTTTGTTCAAAAGAGGGATATGTCGTTAATATCTGTGAATTCCTTTGATTTAACAGATGGAATGATTCTTTTTTTTTAAATGCAGCCTTAAAATGGACTTTTTCCTATCTATAGTGACTCCTTAGCATGCGATAATAAATGTTGGTGCACATTTAAGGACATGAAGAAACTCCCGGTGATAAATGTCCACTATTTGGAATTTAACAAATGTCCTTGGGCTCCCCGGGGACTCTTGCTCCATGCTCATATAAATTAGAGACCCGAAGGCATAAACAAGGCTCTGACGCATTGGCCTACGGCAGAGGTTGCAAACAGGTGGTCCACAATGATGGTTATTTTGTCACGATTTAAAAAACTTTTTAGTATTTTAATATTTAATATTTTAATATTATTTGATTGGTCAACACTTAAAAATTGAAGAGTGTTCACAAAGACATCTGACTTCCTGCTTGTCTTGAAATGTTAGGCACCCGAGAACACTTGACGGGTATTTCAGGGTTCGATGATAGAAGCTTAACATCTGGCCGTTGAGGAAAAAGAATCCCCATTGGCAGCATCTGCCAATTTCTGTGCTGTCAGTGCTCCGGCCGATACTGATTTCCGGCCACGGAGGGGATGTAAGTACAGTGGAGTTGGGAAGATAAGCACAGTCAGCCGTTGGAGACCCGCCTGAGCCAGCTCTGTGCTCTCTAGTCAGTTCTCCAAACAACGGGCTGAGGTTACCAGCTGCCCCCTTTAGGGAAAGCACGATCACCCTCGTTCTCTCCATTTCCTGTGGAATCTGTGTCCCCTAGTCAGGTGACTTGCTAATCCACAGAAAAAGAAAAGAGCTGACTCCATCAGGACAGCATGATAAAGTGGGGCCTGGTTGGTCCTAAATTAGAAGGCAGGACAAGGATTAGAGGAGCTGTCACTTAGGAATCAAGTCTTGTCGTTTTGAACTGTTAGAGAAGTTACCACGTGTTCGCCTGAACGGTGAGTAAAGATAGCAATCTGGCTTCCTGCAGGTCTGAGGACAGCGTCTGGCTTCCTTGACTGATTATTGCAATTAAGGGTATTGGTTTCCTGGGCATGTTGCTCTGTGTTGTGGGTCATATTTGGTCATTTTCATGTATGGTCTGGCCATTGTCTATTTGTATATTCAGTCTCACATGGGGGCTGTGACCGCCTTTCTCGTGGACTGTCTTTTCTCTGTCCTACATTCTTATTTCTGAGGGGATTTGCAGATTGAGTCTGTCCATATTAGGTGCTCCAATACTGTCCATATTAGGTGCTCCAGCAGTCAAGAGAAGTTTTATAAAAGGACACATTTTAGGTGGAATCATACTTATGATAAGAAATACATGTTTGGTCTTCGTCCACGGTTCTGAGCACATAGCTCCCAAAGCCCTTGGATTTTCCGAAGTTATGCTAATGAGGTGAATTTTGGAAAGCTAAGGATGGGAGTTGGTTGCCAGGGGAACCAAACCCCTCAACCTTCAGGGAGAGGAGAGGAGCTGAAGATTGAGTTCAATCACCAGTCATCCATGATTTAATCAATCATGATTCTATAACAAAGCCTCCATGAAGCACCCAAAAGTATGGGGTTCAGAGAGTTTCCAGGCTGGTGAACCCGTGCAGATGTGGAAGAATGATGAACTAATGCCCTGCCCACGTACCTCGATCTGTGCATCCATCTGCGCAAGTTAAATCCCTTTATTGGAAACTGGGAATCCAGTCAGTGAAATGTTTCTCTGAGTTCTGGGAGTGCTCTGGCAAAGTAGTGGGACCCAAGGAGGGAGTCACTGGAGCCTCTGGTCTGCAGCCAGCAGGCCAGAAGCGCAGGGGCAACCCATATCTGTACCAGGCATCTGAATTGGGAGGGAGGGGGTCCATCTTGTAGGATCAGTGTCTTAACGTGGGGTCTGGAATGATCTCCAGGTACTACTGTCAGAATTGAGTTAATTATAGGGTTCTTAGTTGGTGTCCTGGGAAAAAACCCACGTGCTGGAAATGGATAATACCAGAATCATGGCTGCGGGAATGGGAGACGGATGTGGAATGGCCCAGGGAAGGAGTGGAACACACAGAGAAGGCCCATTCCCAGCAACAGGTCACACCCAAGAGACCCGGCCCTTCTCTAGTGTTGCCACTGTTATTTTGGTGTTGCTCAAATTTTAGCTTAGGGCTTTCCTGGAGGAGTTTCCATCTGAAGTGATAACTGAACTTACATGCCATCTTGAGATATTGAAACCAGAGAAGTGTTCGATATATCCTAGCAAAGCAGTAAAGTGTAATATGCCCACAGCCAGTGATGGTGGCGTTTTCGGCAATGCTGTTGACCTGGGATCAGGCCTGGGTCAGGGTCCAGCCTCTGTGGCCTCTGGTCATCAGACGGAGCTCCTGCCCTCATTCGGAGCAGCACCGATAGTGAACACTGCCATTGAGGTTCCCTTTAAAGCTCAACAAATGGTGTACAGGGAGCTATGCTTCCAAACTCCTTTGGTTTCATATTAGAGATGCATTCTTGGGCATCGGGATTCCTGGATTCTTCTCCTTATTCCACTTCTACCGTGCAGGTGACTCTTCAGTATTCTGCTTTCCTCCAACCCTCAGCCATTGGTCTTCTCCACTCTTTTAAATAAAATTCCGACTTCTTAAGATATTTCCTTTGCTAATTAGAAGCAATCAAATAACTTCTCTCTAATTTTGCCTTATCTTAATGAGGGATGGAGACTTTCCCTCCCATTATTTTCTTTTTTCCTACCTCTCTATTTTTCCTTATTTCTTCATTTCAGCTTATCCTTGTGTCCTTTGGCGTAGCTATGCCTGGGTTACTGGTTAGTGTTGATGGTGGTTTAGCAGGCAGGCTGCATTATTGAATTTGTTTTGTGCTGCATTCAATACCATATGATATCCAGCTGTGTTTTCTGGTTTGATAGCAATGCCACCAGAAAATAGTTTCTCCTCCCAGATGATACACTGAACTTTTCCATTTCAAACCATCCATGCTAGATCCTTAGCAGGAAAAAAAAAAAAAGCAATATTATTTTGCATTATTTGTGGTGGTGTCTGTTCAAATACATTACTAGGTATAGAAAAGCAAAGGAAATAGCTAGGGAACCACAAGGCGTCTAAGGTCGTGAAGATAATGGAAAGCTACCGGATTTTTTTTTTTATTTTTTTTTTTGGACCAGTGTATAATAGAAGGTAAGTTGCTAGTAACTGCACAGTGCTTTGGGTAAGGTTCAAATGGTAGGTGTCTTCGTGCTACTCGCCTTCAGACAGATTTTTTAAAAGTGTCTCCATCTCCCCTTTGGGCATATATTGCCTTTTGAATGTATGACTCAAAAGTGAGCACAAAGTGTTTCTTCAAAAGGAAAAGTTCACTCCTTCCTCTTTGCAATCATTCCTCCTGCCAAGGTGGCCCATGACTCAGCAAATTCTGCCACTTGTCCCGTTAGCTGTGTGGTTTTAGTCCATGGTGTCATCCAGTTCCCTTTCCCAGCAGTGCACGGATCACCAGCTGCTTTCAGCCTCGGCTGCTGTACCCCTCAGGGTTCCAACAGAGAAACAGAATGAGAGAGGGAAAGAGAGACAGACTGATTGATTGATTGATTGATTGATTGCAAGGACTGACTTACACGATTGCCAGTGCTGGCTCGGCATATCTGAAGAAATCCGTAGAGCAGGCTGTCAGGAGCCGCACGCTAGACGTCACAGGCTGGATCTGCCCAAAATTGCTGTCCACAGGCAGGATTTCTTGCTCTTCAGGGAAACCTCAGTTCTGCTGTGACAGCCTCCTCACTGCTTGTATCAGGCCCACCCAGATTATCCAGCATGATCTTCCTTCCTTAGAGAAAACCGAGTATAGACGCTCATCACATCTACAAATACCTTTACAGCGGCACCCATGATTTTGTTGGGTAACTAGAGACCACAGCATTACCAACTTCACATACAAAACCGTCATACCCGCCCTTCCTCCAGAGAGCTGACCTCAGGCGATGGGAGCTGCCCGGCTTGGGGGGATATGCTCCCAACTCAGCAGCTGCCAGTCACGCACTGGCTTGGTGGGGAGGGTTTACAAAGTCCCGTCTGTTCTCTTGTAAGATGGGGATGATCTGGAGTTCAGTTTATATGAATTATTATATATAACATATAAGAGTACTATATAATATGTTATATATTGTTATAATATATAATATATGATATCTATAAAATATGTTCTAATATGTAGTATATAATAGAAATCGCATTATGTATTTATATAATTTATATATTAAATTCATAAAAGCACATACATCCTAAATTACCATTGCCTTGCTTTCACCAAATCCCTTTCCCTTTTCTTCTTCCTGGGCTTGTAGGAAGACGACGTTATTTTAGGGCCAGTTGACTAGATCTGGTTGGGGGCTCTAAGCAGTGACGTGTGTCCCTCAAGGCCACAGTATAGAAGGGCAAAAGAAGCGTGGGTTCTCTGCATTCTCTGTTTCCTTCCGTGGCTGTGTGGATGGGTGCCTGGTTTGCCTATGGCCGATGCTCTAGAAGGTCCAGCTGTGTGATGCAGCTGTGCAGATCCGCGTGTCCCCGCCTAGAAGGGCACCGCCCTGGAGAGCCACTGCACCTGCTGCGGGTTTTCATATGCAGGAATTAACCCTTTCCCTGTAATGCCCCCGAAACTTTAGGATTTATTTGTTACCAATCTGCCATATATACATCCTTTCTTCTCTTAGGGGAGAGAGATTATATCTACCTAAGTTTTTGGTTTTGTCCTTGTTTTTTTTTTTGTTTTGTTTTGTCTTTTGTTTTTTGTTTTTTAAGATAGAATGTAAGCAGTTTTCAGCAGTTGCAGACAATGTAAACCACCCTGCATTCTTACACTTCCACGCTCATTCTGGTATTGTCCTCTTGGTCTCAAAAGTCCCCAGGCTGGCTTGCAATCAGTCTGAGGTCCAGTCCCTGTCCTACTCTTTATAGGCAGAATCTTAACTAGATTACTTGGATTCCTTATTAATAACAAAGTGATAATAATTCCTAATCAAAGTGGTTTTTCTTTTGTTTTGTTTTTTACTTAACAAACCAGTGTTTCCAGAAGCCCTTAGTGTACTCTCTGATTCAGAAGTCAAAGTGCCTAGCAGAGACTCATTAATGGTTTTGCAGTCTTCTTCTTTCCCCTCTATAAGAAGCCTACACATCCTTCAAGGCTTACTTCAAATGTGACCTCTTCTTGCTTAAATGATTTGTGTTTTTCCTTTGCAATCACTAGGCACAATATATGCTCCTTTGTTTAGCCTTATTCCATTCTGCCTGGAACTAAAGCTATTTGTTCACACATCTTCCTGCTTTCTAACAGATTTTCAACTCTTCAAGGGCAGAAAGACCTGTTTCTTTCATCTTTGTATTTTTTCTTTCCTCCTCACAGCACCAGGTGAGCTCCTGGCAAGTAGGAGGTTCTGGATGATGTTTATTATTCAGAATGAAATGAAACCTAGCAGGTTTTGCAAATAAAATGGACATGTCTTTTCCCAGAATCTCCAAAGGCATTTTGGAGAAGAGAGCAAACGAGATGGGCAAAGTGTACCCAGTGTGCGTTCTCTAAATCGTTAAGGCTGAGTGTCTGTGCTGTCTGGCCCTAGGACAAGGAATGTTTGCAGTTAACCAAGTTTTATGCAGTAGTCATTCTACATGGATTTTGCACAGCTCTGCTGATAACAAAGACACACCACAGAGATATTTGACATTTTTTCTTTACAGACCTCGTTCCACTCAGCTCTGGACTCCGAGCTGAACTTAGCTTGCTAATGGCTGTCAGAAGAGTGAAGGAGCCCACAACTTCAAGTCTCTGAAGGCAGAGAAAGAGAGAATGAGACCTACAAAGGCATTTTAGCTTTCACTGCCTTTTTGCAACTTTGACCACAGGGTTTAAAAATAATTGCAACGGCAGTGATCTAGATACTTAGGAGAGAGCAGAAACAGTGTGTTTTGAAGTGTTTGCTGTTGTTCTTTTCAAAGAAGTCATCATGATTGTTAGAATAGTTCATGGAATTATGGTTAGAATAATTTTTAAAACTTAGCTTTATAAATTTAGCTTTATAAAATTCCTCTGTTATAATAGAGGAATAGGAAAATACATCAGGATCCAGTAATTCTAGGAATATTCTGAGACGTTTAAAAAATCATATTTTTGCAGGATATTTATCATTTGAGAGAAAGATAAGAAGGAGCAGGTTATCAAGGAAGAGCACCTTGATTAAATATGTGTGCCTCAGAAAGGAGGTGTGTGGGGCACCTGGGTGGCTCAGTGGGTTAAGCCTCTGCCTTCGGCTCAGGTCATGATCTCAGGGCCCTGGGATCAAGCCCCACATCAGGCTCTCTGCTCAGCAGGGAGTCTGTTTCCTTCTCTCTCTCTCTCTCTCTCTCTCTCTGCTTGCCTCTCTGCCTGCTTGTGATCTCTGTTGAATAAATAAATAAATAAATAAATAAATAAAATCTTTAAAAAAAAAAAAAAGGAGGTGTGTGCATGTGCATAGAGAAAGCCTGGAAGAAAACACTTCAAAACATTGATAATACGTGTTCTTTTCAGTTTTTGACTGGCAAAACCATTGTAGGTAATTTTCATGGGGTGTTTTCTGTTTTGTTTTGTTTTTTGTATGTGCCATCCTGACTCAGATCTGTGTTAACCTTCTCTGTATGGTTCCAATTTTAGTACACGTGCTGCGGAAGCAAGAACAATATTGATGTTTTTACATGTACTTTTCTGTGTCTCCTTTTATATTTCTATAGGATTTCCTTTTAGCTTTTCCCTTAGTTTTTAGTTCCCTTAGAGAGAGAGAGAGAGAAAGAAAGAAAAAGAAAAAAACGAGAAAACAAAAGATGACTTAATTTGACTTAATGAAATAGCATACCTTTAGGTACTTCATATAGGGTAGCCTCATCTCTAAGCATTTTTCTGAAGTTATCTTACTTTATCTTCATACAAATCCTGCTATTTACAGTTATTTGCCAGGGGAAGGATTCAAGGCATGGCAAGGTTAGGGACCATGGTTGTGGTGACCCAAATGTTGTAAGAAAGAACTCAGATTTCACATCCACGGATTCTCTCCAGAGCTGTGCTCAGAACATCAGACCCCAGGCAATGCCTACGATGCACGGATGACATGTGCTGGTATTATTTGGGAGGAATTCTGTTCCCAGCCCAGCCTGTTGAAAGCAGTGCGGAAGACTAGGGACTCAACTTGAAATGGAGGAAAGATGATCTCTGAATTAACAGGGCAGTAGGTTTGACTGGCAATACAAATGGAATTTTTATCCAGATCAAGTTCCCAATTTTTGATGGCCTGAATGATGGCTACAGAATTTGATGGTCTTTGAAGCTTTTAACAGGAAAGTGAGTGGTAATCAGCCCTGTTCTTTTTTTTTTTTTTTAAATAAGAAAAATATTTCTATTTTGTAATGTACGTTACAGTAAAAGGTCAGTATCTTTAATATGTAAAAAGCTCTTCTAAACAAATAAGAATGGAAAAGCACAAGAACAGGCAACTCACAAAGGAACATGTATGACCAGAAAGCCCGTGGAAAAAATAACCTTTCTCATTAAAAATATCATAATCAAGCAATAAAATGTGATACCTCTTTCCCTTGTTAAATTGAGAAATGATTGACATGCAACATTGTATTAGTATTAGGTATACAACATAATGATTTGATACACGAGTGTAACATAAAATGCTACCACAATAAATGAGCATCCATCACTGCACATAGTTACAAATTATTTTTTAACCCCATTCTATTCGACAAATATTACTTGAGACTATATCCTGGGGACCAGGCTCCATGCAAGTGGTTTTGAAGGTAGGATGGGAGGCTGGAGGAAGCCAGGACTTGAGGAAAGCCCCTAGAGTGTGGGAGAGAGATCAGGTTAGGCTTAGCACACGAACAAGAATGCTGAGGGCCATCTGCATGCTCCTTTCCAATTTCCAGTGTGATTTCTTAAAATATTTTACTTATTCTTGTTTTATACACTGAAGAACCTCACAAAATGGAAAGACAAGCAGTATTTAACAAATACTATACACTAGGCACGATGCTAGAATTTTTTCTCATTCCAGCTCATGCAACTTCCTGAAAGACTCCTTTTAGGAGGTCATGGTTGCATACTAGCCACCTGAAGCTCAGAAGAGCAAATGAACACGCTGTCAACTCTGGGCCCCTACATCCATATGCAGAACTCTGGCCATTGCACTGAGCTGCATGGGCTCTCGGTGGCCTCAAGCTGACATATTGGAGCAGGTGCATTCCTACAAAAGGGAGAGGTTCTTAATCAACTTGGTACCTCTTTCAGCTTCTTTGTCACCTATAAAAGGAGTTGCAGTTTGAGCATGCTCAGCTGGTAGTTTCTCTGAACATTTCTCCGGCTACTCCCCAACTGGGTCAGGACCCACTTGACACATTTATGCCCCCCCCCCCCCCCCAGTGCAGGCCTTAAGCCTTAGATTTATTTTTTTCCCTCATTAGCCTCCTTTGGAATTGGGCTCAGCAAAGTTCAGTGCCTGGGTTGACAGATTTTTATAAACAAAGTTTTACTGAAATATAGCCAAGTTCATTTGTTCACGTACACCTCTGGCTGTTTTTATGCTATGATGACAGAGTTGAATGGTTGCCAGAGAGTCTAGCCTTCCAGGTCCAAAAAAACCCCACTGATCATCACATACTTTGTCGTATTTTCTACCTGGGTCCCCTGTTGCTCTTCTTCCTGACTGCTGTTTTAGTTCAGAAACCCACCATGATTAAGCCAGCCCTGTCCACTCCCTGCCCCGCCCCTTCCTTTACCTTGAACACGAGTTGGAGGGAGGGACAGAAGGCTGGTTCCAGTCTTGGAGTCAAGTCCACAATTACAAGAAAAGATGAAAAACAGAACTGTCAGGTACAGAGTTGCAGAACCTAACGGCAACCAACAGACCGATTTCAAAGCAAGACAAAAGACAGGCATTTAATGGCGTCTAGAGTTGCAAAAACATTTGAGAAAAAATGAGCAATGAGGAAAGTCTACCGAACTTGACCATGCGCAGTTCACTGGTGACCCTTGGAACTGTAGTGTCCGTTGAGTGACGTGGGAAGAAACCAAATTTCTGGCAGTGAAGATGATAATGATTTGGATTTCCAGAATGGACTTTGAATTACTGGCTGAAGAGGTTGGCACTTCCTGCCTGCCTAATTTCTCATGGGCAATTTTGTGATTTTGTTTCCTTATTTAACTTCTCCGCACATTAAGAAGAGGTAGTGATGCTCGTCATTTGTAATCAAGCAGCTGTTGCCTCCGGAGGCTCTCTGGACAGCCACAGTCCACGTGCCTGCTTCCTCTGAATCTCTGGATGAGTGTTTCGTTTCACTGAAGTTTTGTGTTGGGTTTTTTTTTTTTTCTTTTCCTCTTTTTGTAAGTGTGGAGATTTTGTTTTTGTCCTGGTCTGTGCTCCTTGAGTCCTTGATAGCAGAAGCCCTGACATGTTAATGAGGTCCTGTCTTTGCTGGTGGACAGATAGATCAATGGCTTTCAGGTGTTAATGAGATGGCCTCAAAATTTTTGCCCATTGTTAGAGAGCGGATGGCTCCCTGCTGAACCATTAGCCTTTCTTCAGTGGACAACCAAAGGCATTTTTTCAGCTCTGCATAAATTTCACTCATCAGGCTTGGATATGCAGTAGAAATCCCAACTGTCTCAGTGGTGAACTTCTCTCCCTGCTCCTTCAAACTTGACTGTCTCTGACCTCAGAGAGAACTGGTCCTCTCCCTTTCAGCCGTGCATTTGATCCCCATTTCTGTTGCCTTGTCTGGGCATCACCACTTTTCTCACCTCATCCAAGCAGTGTGGACCCCGCCTTCCCATTGAAAATACTCTGGAAAGTTCATTACTGATACTCCAACTGTCAAACCCACTGACTTCTTTCTCGTCGCCTACTCGGCCCCGCAAGCATCTCCCTGGTCCCTTTCCCAAACTCTCTTACAGCTTCTGCTAGGGATCAGGTTGTTTTCTGGTTCTTCTCCCTTTCTGATCCCTTGTTTCTATTTCTGTGCAGTCCTGTTTCTCTATTCCTTCACACTGTGGCTTCTCAGATTTCCGTTCCAGGCCTTCTTTTCTTTATTTGCAAATTCTTCCCGGGCTCCTTCCCCCTCATGAGTGAGTTCATCTATCTTTCAAATGCTCAGATAACTCCCAAATCTGTATCTCTGTTCACTCTCTCCTGAGCTAAGACCAGTGGTACCCGGTAATTATTCCTGCAATGATGGGAGATTTTTCTGCACCAGTGATGCAGTGACCACTAGCCTCGTGTGGCTATTGAACATCTGAAATGTGATTTGTGTGATGAATTGAATTTTAAGTTTTGTTCTGTTTTGAGAGAGAGGGAGAGAGCGTGCGCATGAGCAGGTGGGGGGAGGGGCAGCGGGAGATGGGGAGAGAGAATCTCAAGCAGACTCTACACTCAGGGTAGAGCCTGACACGGGGCTCAGTCTCACAACCCTGAGATCATGACCTGAGCTGAAATCAAGAGTCAGAAGCTTAACCGACTTAAGTGACCCAGGCACCCTGAATTTTAAGTTCTATTTAATTTGAGCCCATCACAATGCCAGTAGCCCCATGTAGCTAGTGACTGCTATAGTTCACAACACAGCTGAAGACCCTTTAATTTAAACCCCCCTATTAGCTATCTCCTTTTAATTTTTCCCCTTAACATATCCCAAACGAAACTCATCATCTAATCCCACAAATATTTTCTCCTCTTATATTCCCCATTTCATTAAAATAGCATCACCAT
Source organism: Meles meles (assembly GCF_922984935.1). Classification (NCBI taxonomy): domain Eukaryota; kingdom Metazoa; phylum Chordata; class Mammalia; order Carnivora; family Mustelidae; genus Meles; species Meles meles. The sequence continues at coordinate 113,334,442 of NC_060073.1, read as the reverse complement.
CTAAACATTTAGCCAAATGCCAGATCTGATTTGTGTTTGATTTTTTTCTTCATCTCACACTGACAGTTTTTTCCGTTGGCAAAGTATTTCTCGAATCTGATTTCTCCTTTACTGCTAATGTTACTGCTTTATGACCAGTATCCATTATTAACGGCTTTTAGTGCATTATCCAATCACATCATACACATATATGCACACGTGTGCGTGCACACACACACACTCATGATTGATATTTGCCATTTTAAGTGCTAAGACACACCCATCTGTATAGCCAGGCAGATAATCCTGGTTACAAACTTGAAAAGAAGAAGCTGTCTTAAAGAACTTTCAAAAATGTTGAATTCTCATGAGACTATGGACTCTGAGAAACAGACTGAGGGTGTTGGGGGGAGGGGGGCGGGGTGTTGGGTGAGCCTGGTGGTGGGTATCCGGGAGGGCACGGACTGCATGGAGCAGTGGGTGTGGTGCATAAACAATGAAGCTTGGAACACTGAAAAAATAAAATCAAATTAAAAAAAAAAAAAAAACAAGGAAAGGGAAAAATCAAAACATAAAGCCATAATAAAGAAACTAATTATAGTTAGCAGGTTTAAAAAAATGTTGAATTCCTTAGACTCTTCTTTTCTCTGGGCACTTGCTGTGGCCTCCCCTCCCTGTTACTTCTCATGCCGCTTGTGGCACAAACTAGTGTTGCAAAGAGGCGGCTAATACTTCACTTCTCCTGCTCCTTATAGACCGTTCAGTGGTTGACTTCAGTTCCTCCCCACCATCTAGTGATGTCAGCAGCAACTATATGGTGTACTTAGGCTGTGGCCAGAAGCTACTTTGAGGGACAGCCTTCTGGTTCTTCTGATACCATACAGCAGACCCTAAGGAAGTACCCCCTGGTTGCCAGGGTCAGAGCCAGGAGCCCCTGATTTCACTCACAGAGCACCAGCCTCTGGAGCTCTTCCCAATCCTAAAGGTGTATTGTAGACACCAAGGAATCCGCACAACACGGAAAACGCTAGGAATGCGCAGGGAAACCTCAAGAACTCACCAGGGTGGTGGTCACATCCCATCTTCGGTTGATGTTGCTGTTTTAGTTGCTTGTCCTTTTGGTTGAAAGTTGGAAATATTCTCTTGTTTAAGTGTCGGGGATTGGGATGGTTACCTTTGCTTTCAGCACACTTAGCACTTTCGTGGAGAAAAGCTGACCTTTTCAAGAAATGATGCTAGATCAATTGAATGTCCACAGGCAAAGAAATGAACCTTGAACTAAGTCTTACACCGTATACAAAAAATTAGCTCAAAGTGGATCGTGGACGTCAATGCAAAATATAATACTTAAAACTTTTAGGGAAATGACTTATGTAAGAAGGGGAGGAGGGATCAAACAAAGATCATAGGATTTATTTCTTATTTTTTTTTGTAAACATAGAAAGATCATAGGATTAAGTGGAAAATAATTCCTAAAAAGTTGATCTTAGAGTTGCCGTACAACCTACCAATTCCATTCTTAGGAATCTATCCAAAGGAATCAATATAAGTTCACACACAAAAAAGTGTACATAATGTTAATAGAGGCATTATTCATAATAGCCAAAAGGTAAGGACAGCGTAAAGGCTCATCAACTGATGGATAAACCAAATGTGGTATGTTTATAAGATGGAACATCACTCTGGGGCACCTGGGTGGCTCAGTCGGCTAAGCGTCTGCCTTCCATTCAGGTCATGATCCTCAGGGTCCTGGGATTGAGCCCCTGTCATCGGGGTCCCTGCTCAGCGGGGAACCTGCTTCTCCCTCTCCCTCTGCTCTTTGTGCCACTTGCACACACTCTCTCTCACTCTCTCATCCTAAAATAAATAAAATCTTAAAAAAAAAAAGATGGAACATCACTCCACTGTAAAAAGGAATGAGACACAGATACATGCTACAACACGCGTTCAGCTGAAACACAATGCTAATTCAAAAAAGCTAGACCCAAAGGTCACATATTATGTGAAATATATGAAATAGGAAAATCCTCAGAGGTAGGAAAGCGTTTAGCGGTTGTCAGGGAGCAGGGGGGGGGGAAGATGGAGAGTGGCTGCGATGAAAATGTGAAGCGATGAAAATGTTCTGGGGTTCAGCAATACATTTTAGAGTGGTGATGACTGCACCACCTTGTGAATACACTTAAAAATGTACACTTTGAAAGGGTGACTTTTCTCGTGCATGATTATATCTCCACAAGAAATAAAAGAAAGAAAAAGAACCTCTGTATGCAACTACCACATAACCCAGCAATTGCACTCTTGGTCATTCATCCCACAGAAATGAAACCTTAGGTTCATTAGAAAACAAAAACAAAGACAAACTGTGCATGAGTACTCATGATGGCTTTATTCTAATAGTCAAAACCAGATGTTCTTCCGTGGGTGATGGTCAGCCCATTCATAGCCTTGAAATGCTGCCATGCTACATCAGAGCCCCGGGATCTCTCGGTATCAATTCTTACAATCGCGTGCAGCGCTACAATGAAGCAACATTTAAAGGCTTAAGTAAAACGAAAAAAACAAGTCCTAAAATTGACCTCTGGAGTTACTTGCCAGTTTAAAGAAAGCGGAAGAACGAGAATGCTCTAAACTACATCGGTGGCCCTGAAAGGGTCTGTAGAAGTCGCTCAGCTTGAAAGAACATGCCAGGGCGAGGGGGAGCAGCAGGAAGGGGGGAAGGTCCATTCAAGGGCATCTCTAGTGGAAGGGGCTGTTTTGCTAGCGAATTCAGCTAATAGGAAAACCTCAGACTCCAGGCAGGACCCTTGGACTCTGGAGAAGGGATTCTAACAGGCAGGTTTATGTGGCCAGTCGGCAGGCTACCGTCCCCGCTTACTTACTTAAACACTCATAGCCCAGGTGTTGCTCTGAAGGCATTTCGTAGAAATGATTAACATTCATAACCAGTAGACGCTGAGTAAGATTATCCTAAATAATCTGGGTGGGCCTGACTGAAGCAGTTGAAAGACCTCAAGGATGGAACTGAGGCTTCCCTGAAGAAGAAGAAATTCTAAGGGTTGGGGGGGGCAAAATGAGTGAAGGGGACAGGGAGGCGCAGGCTTCCAGTTATGGAGTGAACAGGTCACAGGAGTAAAAGGCACAGCATAACCCAGAGAAGTGGAATCACTGTGCTGTTCGCTGGAAACTAATGTCACTTTGTGTGTCCCCTGTACTCATATGAAAACATTTTTTTTTAATTTATTTATTTGACAGAGAGAGATCACAAGTAGGCGGAGAAGCAGACTGAGAGAGAGGGGGAAGTAGGCTCCCCGCCGAGCAGAGTTGATCCCAGGACCCTGAGATCATGACCTGAGCTAAAGGCAGAGGCTTAACCCACTGAGCCACCCAGGCGCCCGAAGACATTTTTTTAAACAAAGAAGAAATTCAACCTGTTGATTGCAGATTCGGTTCCTACACATTCATGTTATGCCCAGGAGTTCTGCACTGTTCTGTTTGGTGGTCTTAGATTTGCTGGGCAACATCTACAATTGCATTGCCTACTTCCATGCAATAAATATTTTAATCTATATCTTAATATATACAGTTGACCCTTGAACAACCCTGGCTTGAAGTGTACAGGTTCCTTTTTATTATAGAATATAATTTATAGCAGTGTTTTTATACACAGTGTTTTTTTAATATATAAATACAGGACCGTACTGCAATGCATTTTTTTCTTATGATTTTCTTAATATTTAATTAGTTTGTTATATAAACAGAATAATACATATATAAAGTATAAGTTCATCAACTATTGGTGTTATCAGTAAGGCTCTAGTCAACAGTAGATTATTAGTAGTTCAGTTTTTTGGGGAATTCAAAGTTATATGTGAATTTTCAAGGGCATAAAGGGTCAGTGTCCATAACCCCTGGGTTGTTCAAAGGTCAGCTGTATGTTGCAAGCAATAAAACTTTTATATATATATATGAGTTTTATTGATTTATATGATTATTGATTTATATGATTTTATTGATTTATTATGTGATTATTTGATTTATATGAATATATATATTACATATACATACATATATATGTATGTATATACACCCTCCCTTACCCTCTGGTGAGACCCTGACACAAGGGTTTGCTGTGTTTAAAAACCAAAGTAAAACCTCATTTCTCACCTAGCACACTCCAGAAATGTTTTGAAAATAACTATGCAGGGCGCCTGGGTGGCTCAGTGGGTTAAGCCGCTGCCTTCAGCTCAGGTCATGATCTCAGGGTCCTGGGATCGAGTCCCACATCGGGCTCTTTGCTCAGTGGAGAGCCTGCTTCCCTTCCTCTCTCTCTGCCTGCCTCTCTTGTGATTTCTCTCTGTCAGGTAAATAAATAAAATCTTTAAAAAAAAAAAACTATGCAGACTCAAAATTCACTATTTTATAGCTTTAATTTATTTGCTGGAAGTCTATGAGCTACAATAAAATTCTAATTCTTACAGTCATTTAGAAAAGAATGGAGTTAAGTCTAAAAGAACTCTCCCTAAATTTAGAGACCAAATGAGAGTGGGTTCTTTGATATTCAGTTTTGATGAGACATTATCAGCTAGAATATGGAGGTGGTCTTCATTGTCAAATATAAATTTCTTAAGGCGGCTGGGTGGCTCAGTCAGTTAACTGTCTGCCTTCGACTCAGGTCACAATTCTGAGGTCCTGGGGTGGAGCCCCACGTTGGGCTCCCTGCTCAGCAGGAAGCCTGCCTCTCCCTCTCCCTCTGCTGCTCCACTTGCTTGTTCTCTCTCTCTTATTCTCTCTCTGAAATAAATAAATAAATAAATAAAAATCTTAAAATAAATAAATAAATAAATTTCTTTGTCTTTCTCTGTGTCTGCCTGTCTTGTATTTACTCAAACTTCCAGTGAAACAAGCTAGGAGGTAGATGCTGAGATTACAAACACAAGTGAGCAGAGTTCTGTACTCCTTCAAAGACCTGTTCAGGGTCTCTCATGGAAGAAATAAGCATAATTGAGTAGTACAAAGAATGGTGCCTTGCCCTAAGAAAAAAGCTTAGTCTCTACCATCTTTAGAGATTCATTTTCCATTTGGGGACATCCATGACATATCATTTGTTCATGATTTTGTGGAATTTTTGAACTATTTGAACTGAATGCCCAGTAGCACACTTGACCCCCCCAAACTGCCAAATTCTTCTGAGTTGTTAACATTCTTTACTATACATTCCCTGCTGATAATACTAGGAAACTTATTTTACTAAAGCAAAATTTCTGGAGCTATTCCCTATTGCCATTTTGTCATTTTTTTTTCTTTTTTTCCTGCATAGACTGAACATGAATATCTGATTATACTTTCTCACCCAATGTCGTGCTCAGTTCACATTTTAGATGGCGAAGTCGTGGGCTCTGTGACATGCAACCTCTCTTCGGGTTCTGATTTTACCTCTCTTTCAAAACTCCATCTGCTGTCCAAAAATAGCTTTCTGGTTTTGTTATGATACCTGCTGTATGATTTTAAACCAGCAGAAGAGTTATTTTTTCTTTGCCAGGTTTTGGATATCAAAGTAAAGATACTACAACTTTTGTTAAGAATCATGACTTTCATTTACTCGTTTAGGGTCTTTTCAGAGCAGTTAAGCATGATGGTGAAGAGGATGGCTTTGGGGACAGTCTGGCAGGCTTATACCATGTGAGTCTCAGTGTCCTTATCTGTGAAACAGGGATAATAATAAGTCTGCAAAGATTAACTGAAGTGGCTAGCTGAGAACCACAGCTAGCGTGCAGTGAGTACTGTGAGTCTCGCCACGGTCCTGTCATCCCAGCAGCACTGTAGAAGTGCCCCTTGGGTTACAGCATGTGTCCTATAACACTAACGAGTCATGGAATTTGTAGGAAGGCAGGCAACTCATCATGGCTAACAAAGACCCTGACTGTCTCATCAGGGTAAATCCCAGTCTCCAAAAAAATCTCGAGAGATATATTGCACTTACCGTTTTTAAAGCATCCACCTCCTCATCGGCTTTGTTCCCCATACACATTTCTAGGATCTGCAAAGGCCCATCTAGTTTTCCATTCCACAAAGAAGTGGTTCTTCAAGAAATGGAGGAGGGTTCCCAAGGGCAAAATCTCAAACAAGAGAGATCTTGTGCTAGAACTCTAGTTCTTTCGATTCTGTATTTTCCCACCACATCTCACTTATTTTGTCTCAAGTATTCACATTCTCTAAAAGTGAAGAATTTGGGAGGATGCCTGTGTGGTTCAGTCAGTTAAGTGGCTGCCCTCAGCTCAGGTTGTGATCCCAAGATTCTGGGATTGAGCCCCATATTGGGGTCCCTGCTCAGTGGAGAGCCTGCTACCCTCTCTCAAATAAATAAGTAAAATCTTTAACAAAATAAATAAATAATAAAAGTGAAGAATTTGATTCTAACAAAAATATCCCCATTTTCCAGCGACTTCCTTTTTAACACGCCTCCCTGAAGAGTGGCGATATACAGTCTGTGTCTCTCAGGATTTGCTCTGGTCAGGGCTGCCTGGGATGCACTCCCTCTTCTGTACAAACATCTCCGTCATTCTGTCTTTCAGGACACAGTTCAACACTCATATCTGCTTGATCACCCTTGACTGTTCCTTTCCTGTCCAACTCCCTGAACATTTATCCTATGCTCCTTTTTTATTGTTAATTACCTTCTATGTGCATGTCTATTTCTTCAGTGTGGCTGTTAGCGTCCTTATGCAGAGGGACCATAGCCTAGCACCACACAGAGTTCTTTGATGGTGAAGACTGTGCTAATAAGAGTGATAATGATTATAATACGGACTGCAGTCCCTCCAGTTAGCCTTTTTGCTGGTGTGTGCCCCATGGCTGTGACCTTGGCAGCCACCCTCAGTGGGTCACTGATTGTTCACTTGTATTCGTTCATTCGACCGCTATTTCCCGAGATTTTATGCCAGGCCCTATCTAGCTTCTAGGGTTATGAAGACAAAGAAGGTCTGAACTCAGGGACTTGCATTTTAATGGAAGAGATGGACTTAAATACGTACAGTGGCATTATATATATTTCAAGTGCTCTAATAGGAATGCTATTAGGATGGCACAATGAGGGAAAGATTTCTAAGTTATTTAGAGGGGAGTGGTGGGTTCAAGAAAAACTCCAAAGAAGATGTGGGGCTTGCAGCAAGTCCTAAAAGATGAGTAAGTGGGACAAGCTTACTTATGTCTGTTGTTTTTTTCTTTTTCTGTTCTTGGCAGCGAATATGTCCCAAGGCATGACAAGACCACTAGTTTAAAGTGCCTGGAGCTAAAAGAGAACTGGAGATTTTGACCTTCAAAAACTGGAGTAGAAGGTAATGACATGATCTAATTTAAAGAAATAAATTACCCGTTATTTGGGGAAGTTGACTGTGAGATAACCCAGAATTGTCTTAAGATCATTGTGGCCCTCTTGTTCTGAAGAGGATCCTCATCTCTGCCTCTCTGTGGGATTCTAAAATGTTACAAAGAAAAACAGAATGCTCTGCATTTGAGACTTTCACAGAAATGGTGTGTAGAAATGTCTCGTTGCACAGTAGTAGGCAAAATCTCAACATTACTTAAAATCTCAACATAACATATTTTATTCAATACATGGTACCGTGTGCCAGGTACCATTACAGGAGCTGAGGTTCTAGCAACGAGTAAAATAGAAACAAATTATTACCCTCCTGAAGCTTACATTCTAGTGGGAGGAAATCAATAGCAAGCAAATAAATAAGTAAATCATATAATACATTAGGAAAAGAAAGCGTTATGGGGAAAAATAAAGTAGGGAAGGGTGGTAGGGAGTTTTGGGTGGGGTGGTGCAATTTTGAATAGACTGATTTGTAAAGGTCTCACTCAGAAGGGGGCAATCAAACCAAAATGTGAAAGAGATGAAGGCCCAAGCTCTATAAATGTGTGGGAGAAGAGAATTCTAGGCTGAATAAATAGTATGTGCAAATGCCCTGGGGTGGGGCTATGGCTGGCCCATTAAGGAACATCAAAGAGGCCATTGTGGCAGGAATGGAATAAGTGAGGGGAAGAATATGAGGTTAGGGAAATGACTAGGGGACAGATGGCTGTCCATCTGTCCATTAGAGAAATGACTAGGGGACAGTATGTTTGGTTTAACTCTGAGTAATCTGGGGAGACATTGGAACTTTAAAGCATGATCTATCTTTTGTTTCAGTGGCATAACCTAAGCCAATATATTCTCTCAGAGAGCAGAGGCATAATTAGAATAGTTAGGAGATGTTTCTCAGTAATCCAGGTAAGAAATGAGGCAGCCATGATGCATCATTGATCCATGATGGTAACAGCGGTATATATAATGGGAATAGGTCAGAATCTGAATATAATTTGAGGATAAAGTCAATAGGGTTTTCTGATGGATGAGATACATTGTAGGAGACAAAAAAAAAAAGGTACAATTGCTTTTGGCCTCATCCGTTTGCCATTAACTGAGATGAGGAAGACTATGGGAGAGGCAAGTTCTGAAATGAGATCAATTTTAGACAAATTTGTACATGAGATATTTACTGGACACGTAAGTAGAAATGTTGAGTAGCAACTGAATATATGAAATGAGAAGTTAGGGGAAAATCCATGTGATGGATACAAATTTTCGAGTCTTTGGCACCTACATGGTATCTTAAGTCATGCGACAGGATAGATCCCCAATGAAACCAGTTTAAACACGGAGCAAATTCCTGGAGTACCCCAGTATTTAGAGGCTGTGGATATGAGAAGGAAGAGGCAAGAAGTCTACAAAAGAGTAGCCCTTAAGCTGGGAAGAAAGGTTTGTGGAATGTGTGTTGTGCTGGAGGCAGGCAAAAGAAGCTACAGAAGGAGCGTATCCAATACTCTCTCCAGTATTTCAGTAGATCAGATGAGCGAGAAGGGAGAATCTGTCATTGCACTTAGCAACATGGTAATCATTGGTGACTTGATAGGAACACTTGTCAGTGTGGAGTGATGGGGGAGAAAGCCTGACGAGATTGGATTTAAGAGAGAATGAGGACAGAGAAATTGGATACAGCAAATACAGACAGCTTCTTAAATGAGTTTATTTTAAAGTGACCAGAGAAATGGAGCTAAAGCTAAGGAATACAGCATTTTTTGTTTGTTTGTTTATAAGGGGGTAAAAAATATTATGACTGTATAACTCCATTATCCTCATTGGAAGAATAAAACTATATGCCCAGAGTAGGGACAGCCCAAAATCTGGGTACCTACATCATTATTCTTCCTCTGTAAAAGACTAAATGTTCTAAGAGATTGAATTCTTTCAGGAGAATTTTTCCCCCTAATTTAACCAAAGTGGCAATCAGAATAGTTTGACTTAAACCAAATTGTAAAATCATGAGCCTGAAAGCTGACAACCAAAGTCAAGACTCAACAGTGGTATCCCTGGTTGATTTCACTCTTAGAAGAACATTGTCAGCTTAATGGCAACTTTAAACAATAATTTGGTGACCAAACTATGAAAATTTGATCATATAAGTCTACACATTTAATTTAAGGATTACGCTTAGATGAATCACAAAATGTAAGGGTAAAAGCAATGTTGAAGAGGATTTTTTTTTTTTAAGATTTTATTTTATTTATTTATTTGACAGACAGAGATCACAAGTAGGGAGAGAGGCAGGCAGAGAGAGAGAGAGGAGGAAGCAGGCTCCCTGCCAAGCAGCGAGCCCAATGCGGGGCTCGATCCCAGGACCCTGGGATCATGACCTGAGCGAAAGGCAGAGGCTTTAACCCACTGAGCCACCCAGGCGCCCCCGTTGAAGAGGATTTACTTTAATGTGCACCTTTTAGCAATTAGTAACCTGAACTCCAAAGGTATACCTGAGATCCCACAGCCAGTAAAACAGGGCTGGGACTAGACCCGAGTTCTTGTTGTCCCAGTATTATGTCTCAAGCTCATTTCAACTTGGAAGAATGCCCTGCCAATGATAAGTGGCCTGTGTATCACTTTATTTGGCAATTTTCCATGAAGAACAGACATTATAAGAAAAAGCTGCTAATTCAGCTAGTAAATGCTGAAGTCAACACTGTTGATTGCTTTCCCTTGCGGTTAGCTGCTAAAATAAGGAATGAATGCCCAGAAGCTGTGTTTCATTCTGTACGTGTTTATGGAACACCTTCCGTATGCCAAGTGTCATACAGACCTGTAAGGAGGAGAGGATGAAATCCTGACTTCCTTAGGGATCATGTCATTTCTGTAGAGGAGAGGGAGAAAAGGGACTGACAGTTTCTGGGCTAGGAACCTTCCTGTACCATTCCCTCTTAAATCTCAGCACAACTATGTGGGGTGGGGATGGTCGTTCCCTTTTCACGACTGAATAAAACTGGGGTTAAGCAAGGTTAATCAAGTTGCTCCGGGAGCTAGTCGGGAAGATGTTGCTGAGTGTAGGGACTGTGTTTTCTTCATACATACTCGCTGGGCAGCTGGAGCCTGATATTTTACTGACATGGTAAGGGCCTCTTTCATTTACGTTTTTGAGGGACCAGAAGGAAAATGTGAGGAAAAAATTACAACAGAACCTAAGAGCACCTGGCATATGTTTTGACCAAGTAACTCAAAGAAGGGCTGCTATGCCGTCCTTTTCTGTCTGGGTAAGGTGGGGGAGAGGAAGAGGGCATGGGAAGTCCCTGCAGTTAGGTACTCAGAGTTGCATTTTTCCAACTAATTTCCATGATGCCACCCTATATGAGCATTTTTTAACAAGTTGGTTGTGAATTTTAATGTTTAGAATTTAGTGACCGGTCATGTTGCTCTTTGAAAAAGTTGGATTGTAATAACTGAAGGAACAGTAGACTTAGATAAATGGGTATTAAATCTAGTGGCAGAAAACAAACATCTAGGAGTTGGAATACCTAGATTTTGGTCCTGACTCTGCCTCTTACGAGCTCGGGACTGGTGGCAAATCACTTGGGTCGGACTCCCTGAGTCCTAGTTTGTTCATCTTTAAAATGAACATAATGATGAGTGTTACTGGGCATAGTTCTTGAGCACAACTGAGATAATATATTTAAAAGTGCTTTATAAACTCTAGAATACCAACATAAATCTGAGTTATCATCATTTTTATAAGTATTCTTAAATTTCTGATTGTAGTATAAGGTATCTTTTGACATACCAGGGTTATCCAGGAATTTTTGTCTTTTCCACTGGTGTTTCTAAGAGTCTTTGCTTTTGAGTGACACAGAATTGCAAAATTTAGTTATATCTCTGGGGCCACTTCAAAGAATCCCTGACTCTCAGAAGTTCTAGAGCCCTTGGAGGAAACAGTGACTCTTGGAGTACCTTGGACGCCAACCAAATTCCCAGGTACTTTCCCATGCTGGGCCTAACAGTGGACGTGAGAGTGTATAGGCCTAGGAAATGGGATAGTATTTTGGCAAGTGCTGTGTGTTGGTCATCAAAACTACACTAAAAATGAAAAATATGGGCCATTCTTAATGAAAATATACAACGATTAATGTCTTGAGCCTGGGTCTCTGTACTTGATTTTGTACCGTTTGCCCCTAGAAGACTTGGAATTTCCAATGTGTAAGTGAAACAACAGATTTTCTCTGGAATTAACATGAAGGATGTGATCATTAGAAACATCCCCAATGTATTGAGACCTTGCATGGAAATCTAATTTTGCACAGAAACTTCATTTAAAACCTACGAAAGAAAAGATGGAAGGTAAATTATTGTATTAGGAGTGTGAGAAGATTTAATTAGAGTTGCGGCTCACTTTTTTTTTTTTTAATTAAATGATGTGGTGTCTTTATTGTTTCCCACCTTATTATCGCATTCATGATTGTCATGGATGGAAGGTAAATGGTTCTGATTTAATGGGTTGAAGTTACTGCAGAGGGATTTGATAATCAGAGTTCTTAGCGTCTCATAATTGAAATAGATTTTCACTAAATATACAGTGTTAACAATTTAAATAAGATGGCTTTTATCAGCTGAGAGCAATTTTCATGGGACAAATGTAAGCCTGTACCTCTCTGACTTTGTGGGCAAAAGATTTGATTAAAATTGACCAGCTAAGTGTGACTGCCCTTTAGAGCAATGGAACAGTCTAATGAAAAGCCCATTTTCTGGGGACTGTCTGCTGGTGAGCAGTAGCTGGTCAGAGTCACCTGTGTGGTTTGGTCTGAGGAGCAGCTCTCTCTACATGAAACGGAGAACAGAGAAGCAGAAATAACTTTCATGGGCCAAAGTCGGCCAAATGAGATTGTAGTCACCTTGGTTGGGAATTGCTTGGTCACAAGTAAGAGAAATCTGTTCAGAGTTACTTTAATAGAAATGAGGCACCAATTGCTAAGAAACGGGGTATCTTTCAGAGCGGGGAGTGTAACCGGCCTCATGGAGGGCTGGAACCAGAGACTGGACCGCAGGTGGGAGCCCAGGCAGCCCGTTGGCTTGTCCGCCTTTCTCCACATTGGTGCTTGGTTTCACACGTTCTCTTGTCATTGCTTCTCTTGGCATATCTGCTTCAGCGTTGTCTCTCCAGACCCTGGCTTTCTCTGGCCACTTGCCCATGGGCCTGATGAAGCCACCCCAGACCAAAGATGATAGAGCCAGTCCTGAAGTCCTTTGCATTCTGATTAAACTTCTTGGAGTTCAAGGACTACTTAATTCATTCTGAAACTGACAGTACAGTCTGGCCTTGGGGATCCTGGGAATTCTGAGCAAGTCCCTGAACTCCAGGGAGAGCGTCTGAGGGCTGGGCGCCAGCCTATTGGCATGATTTGGTCAGGAAGAATCTGGGAAAACTTGAGAGCTCAGCAGGTGCTCTTGCTTCCTCCCTGGTCACCCCATTGGGGGTAACTGCTGCCCTCACACTGCCTCCTCTGATCCCCATCTTCTCTCTTTGTCAGCACCAGACCTTTCTGTAGACTCATTTTCATCATGTCCGTTGCTATTGTACCTTCCCAGCCATGACCTCTCATTCGTTCAGCTATGATCTGACACCATCTAGCAAACGTGGAACCCTCTGTGGTTGGCAAAGAATACTTGTTTCCCAGAGGCCTTCAAGCAATGACTCAAATGATGAGAATGCCAGATGCGAGGCAGGAGTCATGTGAGGTCAGAAGGGTCAGACAGACTTGGATTTGAATCCCACCTCCACTACTTTCAGAAGTGAGGACTTAGAACCTTGCTTGGCATCTGTGCTCCGGCATTTTTAATCATTTCATTTCTACTTACCCCACAGAGCTGCTCTAAGCATGAAGTGCAGTAAGGGATGTAGGTATATTAGGTACCCGGCTTCAGTAGGTTTTCAGTTAATGAGAACCCCTCAGTCTTACCCCTTCTGCATGCCCGTCACTCAACTCTCATTACAAGAATGCTCACTTAGAGTAAGATCAGCACCTCCTAGAAACCTTTAGAAAACCTACTGGCTCCTCTTTCCATATCAGGTGATTCCCCTTTCTGATGCACAGACTGGAAACAGGCTCTCACGCTCTTCCAATGAAAGGTGTGGTCGGTTGCAACCTCGGAAGTGTTCCAAGACAACGAAGTGTTCCAAGACAAAGAGGCATTTCCGATCTAAGAGGTGTGTGTGGACATCATGGACCGAGCAAACGTGGGATTCGCGTTTGCTAGAAATACGAGAAACACGAGAAAGGCGTGTTTCTAGTGACACCACTGTTTAACCTGGGACGCTTCTTTTTATACGGCTGTATTCACTTACATGTATGCAAATGTGGGTGGGGTCGTGAAGATGATAATCTTATGAGCAGGTGCTACATTTTTGCCACCGGTTCTATATTCACCATATTAAGTGTGTCACATTTTATCTCACACAAAACCCTCAAGTCATCCCATTTCGTGGATAAGGAGCTAAGGCTCAGTGCTGTGCAGTAAACAGTCTAAGATTTGAGTGCATTAGAAGATCCAGGGATTCCAAACCCCCAAAATGATGATTTGACCACCTCTAACACGTTGTGCTGCGCTCCGCTGTTTCCCGTGCTGCTTTCATTGTTGTCAGCCCCCATCATGGCGCTCGCAAAGCCACCTGGAAGGTCCAGTTCCCCCTCAAACTGCTGGGCAGCACAGAGAAACGGCACCCCCATAGCTGAGATCCCGGCCCCGTCCACCTCCCAGATGTAGAACTCTCCTAGTCATTACAAAACACAGAATCTCACCCAGACGAACTGAAAGCACTGGCATTTTAAAAAGTGGCTTCTGCATATCGCTGTCCAGTTTTCCCAGCACCATTTATTGAAGAGACTGTGTTTTTTCCACTGTATATTTTTTCCTGTTTTGTTGAAGATTATTTGACCATAGAGTTGAGGGTCCATATCTGGGCTCTCCACTCTGTTCCACTGGTCTATGTGTCTGTTTTTATGCCAGTACCATGCTATCTCGAACATTCTCTTACACCATACACAAAGATAAACTTGAAATGGATAAAAAACCTCAATGTGAGACAGGAATCCATCAGAATCCTAGAGGAGAACATAGGCAGTAACCTCTTCGATATCAGCCACAGCAACTTCTTTCAAGATATGTCTCCAAAGGCCAAGGAAACAAAAGTGAAAATGAACTTTTGGGACTTCATCAAGATCAAAAGCTTCTGCACAGCAAAGGAAACAGTCAACAAAACAAAAAGGCAACCCACGGAATGGGAGAAGATATTTGCAAATGACAGTACAGACAAAAGGTTGATATCCAGGATCTATAAAGAACTCCTCAAACTCAACACACACAAAACAGATAATCATATCAAAAAATGGGCAGAAGATATGAACAGAAATTTTCCAATGAAGACATACAAATGACTATCAGACACATGAAAAAATGTTCATCATCACTAGCCATCAGGGAGATTCAAATTAAAACAACATTGAGATACCACCTGACACCAGTTAGAATGGCCAAAATTAGCAAGACAGGAAACAACGTGTGTTGGAGAGGATGTGGAGAAAGGGGAACCCTCTTACACTGTTGGTGGGAATGCAAGTTGGTGCAGCCACTTTGGAGAACAGTGTGGAGATTTCTCAAGAAATTAAAAATAGAGCTTCCCTATGACCCTGCAATTGCACTACTGGGTATTTACCCCAAAGATACAGATGTAGTGAAAAGAAGGGCCATCTGTACCCCAATGTTCATAGCAGCAATGGGCATGGTCGCCAAACTGTGGAAAGAACCAAGATGCCCTTCAACGGACGAATGGATAAGGAAGATGTGGTCCATATACATGATGGAGTATTATGCCTCCATCAGAAAGGATGAATACCCAACTTTTGTAGCAATGTGGATGGGACTGGAAGAGATTATGCTGAGTGAAATAAGTCAAGCAGAGAGAGTCAAGTATCATATGGTTTCACTTATTTGTGGAGCATAACAAAGAACATGGAGGACATGGGGAGATGGAGAGGAGAAGGGAGTCGAGGGAAATTGGAAGGGGAGGTGAACCACGAGAGACTATGGACTCTGAAAAACCACCTGAGGGTTTTGAAGGGGCGGGGGGTGGGAGGTTGGGAGAACCAAGTGGTGGATAATAGGGAGGGCACGTATTGCATGGAGCACTGGGTGTTGTGCAAAAACAATAAATACTGTTATGCTGGAAAAAAAAATAATAATAAAAAGTGGCTTCTGCACATGTTCAAATTTGAGAAACACTGATCTGGTATGTGAACCACAGTGAATGCAGATTATCTTAATTGCTTGGCTATTTTTCAGTGTGTTAATCTCCTTTCTGCATTAGCTGCAAGGTTTGATCCCGTACGCAGTCTCTGTCGTGGAGCTCTTCACCTTCCTCTCCTTTCCTAGCTGTATTCAGTAGTGGTGTCTGCCCTGATGGAAACGACTTGGGAACCAGGACAGAATTTAGTTTGGGGGGAGGTCCTTCGCCCCCTCTCCCCACACCCCCGAATGGAAGGCACCGCTCAGGTCCTCAACCACAGAGGTCAGGCCCGCTGACCGGGGAAGCGTTTGCAGCTCAGAAGGATAAGGGATCTTTTCGCTCATTTGCTGGGGTTGAGCATTCTCTCTTCTGCTTTCCTTTCCACTCTGGGCTTGAATACAACACAGTTGGATGTGTGACACCTGTCCGTCTCGGAGGTGACACGTGCTAAAGGGATCAGCACTGTGCATCTGGTTCGTGGCTTTCAAAATACTTCTGTCTTATTTTTAAGAGCAAAGAGAAATAGGGAAGGGTGATTGATTCCTTCAAGGTAGTGACAGAGGGACACCGGGCCCTTCACTCTGGCGAAACAGAGATTTCAAGTAATTCTTAATACATGGCTTTTAAATTGCATTGAGGCTGGTGAGAATAGGTTAAGCTGTCCTTGGTGCTGGTCAATCAATGATAATGATGACTTTTAAATCTTTTTAAAAAGTCAGTGATGCAGAGATGCAGCGGGAGAGCTTCCCACACCCGACTCAGTCTCTGCTCCTTTCACCAGAGCCCTGCTTAGAAGGCCCAGAAAGGATGCAGAGGGGGAGTGAGCCACATGACTGCCAGCTCCAGGGCTGCTGACAGGAGAGCTCAGAGGAGGCAACTGGGAACCCTGGAAGGGGGGATTCTGTGAAATCTGACTGTTGCCTCTCACAGCTTCATTGTGGTTCCTGGGGAGGGGACACGCTCTGGGAAGGATGGGAAAGATGAGAAAGACAGCATGGGGAGAAGACTTGGCCATCATTTGTGCTCCAAATCATTTTTTCTTTGGTTACAAAACTGGTACATGCTCATTATAGAGAACTTAGAAAACACAGAAAGGTCCATAGAGGGAAATAAAAATTTCCTTTAATCCCACTAGCCAGAATAATTATTAATACTGGGTTATAATTCTGTTCAGATACACAGATTTTCTTCTACTTCCCATCTTCATGATCATTAATATTGCTAAAAATGTGACTTTAATGATTGCTCCACATAAATGTGCCCAGTCTCACTTACATAAAATTACTAAAATTGATCATTGCAGCTATTTCTAATTTCTAGCTATTAAAAATGTTATGAATACTCTCTAACACAAATCTTTAACCATCTGTGATGAGCTCCTTGGAATAACTGCTAGAAGTAGGATTAGAAAGTGAAAGATGTGTTTCTTTTTAAAGTTTTTGGTACATTTGGCCTACTTGCCCCCAGGAAAGGTTGCTTTCAGTTTGCACCTTGCTAGGACCTAAGCCTTTTCAGATGAAGTAGCCGGTGTGCTTTCAGGTATAAATGATAGTGACAACCACTAATTCAAAGTGACTTGGACAGAGAGGAGATTCAGTGGCTTCAGAAACTGGACAATAGCTTCATTGTTTCTGTCTCTGTTAGTTTCGTCCTCAGTCTGGTTGTAAGACTGCTGCTGGCAAAGTGCTGCTTTCATACCTAGAGGAGAAAAACACTTCAGCCCCATCACTGGACAGAAGCTATTCTAACTGGCCGGGAAAGCCTCGGATTACCCGACGTTAGGGCTAGGGGCTTCCTGTTACCTTGATGGGCATGACCACCAAGGGGCACCTGGGAATGGAAGCAGCAGAGCGAGGGGGCAGGCCCACACTTGCCCTGTTGTTGCTCCCAGTGGCCGATGGGCATCGTGGCTGTTGGCAAGGCAACCACTGTGCTCTTTATGTCCTGTTACATCGTGTCCGTTTTAAAGTTTTCCTGACATGATAGGTAAAAATGGCATTCCATTGCTATTTCACTTTGTGTTTCTTTGATTACTGTTGCGATTTCATGTATTTTTTACGTTATTATATTTTGTTTTATTTTAGTAAAGCTTTACTCTTAACATTAAGTTCGAGATGCAATATATTCTTAAAAACTATTTAATGGCCATTTGTATGTCTTCTTTAGTGAACTGCTTCTTCAGGCCCTCTTCCTGGATTTTTCTGGATTAAATCCATTCTCTTGGGGCACCTGAGTGGCTGTCAGTTAAGCTCCTGACTCTTCAGGTCATGATCTCAGGTCGGTAGGATCAAGCTCCGTGTCAGGATCCACACTGGAGCCTGCTTAAGATTCTCTCTTTCTTTGCACTCCCCAGCCCTCCCCTCCCCTCTCTCCCTTGCTTTAAAAAAAAAATCCATTTCTTTACAGATTGTAAAATTGTATTTAGGAGCTTGAACAGTGGCTCTCATCCTGGTTGCACATTAAACTCATCCAGGGAATTAAAAAAAATATATGATGTCATCACCCACCTCCAAAGATGCTGATTTAATTCAGACAATGTATGTTTTCATCTCTCCTCTGGAGATTCTAAATTGCTTCCAGGATTGAGACATGTTAACCTCTTGAAATACCTGCCCTCAACGCTCAGATCTACCTGTATCTCTTCCACGTCCGACCAGACTTCTCTTCTTTTATAGATTACTCTGCAATCCTACAGCCTATCATAAATAGCTCTCGTAAGATGAAGCACTTATTCCAACCCTGGAAAAAAACAGAATGAGATGAATATTCATGACCACTTAGTATCCATAAGTCAAGCAATCAGCAGCTTCTCCAGCAGGTTGGGGCAACAGCGCTCAGACTTGCCGGAATCACTTCCTGGCCTCTTGCTTTCGGATGAAGGGGGAAAAGCAAAGCTGTCCCTAAGACAATGAGTCCAGAAACAGCGTATTTGTAAACAGGGAGCTCCACGGGAACGTGTTCTTGCTGAAAAGCAGGAAAATATTTACCTCTACCTTCGTTGTGGACGGCACTTCAGCTGTACTACAGAAACAAATGGTGTTATGCTTGGTTTATTCCCGCTCCTAAAGGGTCCAAGGAAATGGGAGCAGCCATTTCCTTTAACAAATGACAGCGCTTCTCTTAAACAGCTCTTCTTCGTGCATCCCCCCTCGCTCGGTTTGGGAAATAGCAGGCTCCTTGTTATTCCCAGGGTGTGTTAAGTCAATGAAATCTAGAAACTTTGTTCCTTCCAACATTGTGCTGACAAATGGGTTAGATTTTTTTTTTTTTTTAAATCAGAAACACCTCACTGCTTCAAATCATCAATCAGGAGAAATTGTTTCATAAATGTTCCTTTTCTTGGCTGTAACTGAGATGCGCTTCTTCCTTCCGTGTGCGGGAGGGCTATTAAGGTCTTTGAATACTAAGGGGAAAGCTGGCATTCCATCCAACTAGTTCTTGCCACTGCCTCTAAGTATTTACTTGATAAATAATCATGTCCTCCTGAAATCTTACATTATGCATATCCATCATTGATTGATCATCTTTAATTATCTCGCTCAGTCTTCTTGTGGATGTATCCATAAGCTGTTTGCTAATGTTTTATTTATCAAATTATAAAAGTATTTGGCATTTTAAACAAACACATAAACACCATCTGTGAAAAATAGCTGCCACTATTACTGGAGATAAGTGCCCAGCAATGAGGCATGGTGGGCTTGCTGGCATTGACAAGTACTTTCATTGTCCTCAGGGCAAATGACAAGGTGAATGTATTTCAAGGGAGGGTGAGACAAGCATAGGGCATCTGGAAACCATCCGCCATAAAAGACAGAATCCTGTGCTTTATACCTCTCAACTCAGACTTGCATACCTGCTTGTCCAAAAGATGTAAGAGAAATGCCTAAAGGACTTTATTATTCTAGCAGCCTAATTTTACCTACCAAGCCCACAGCAGTATTCAGTTAATGAAAGGAAGTCCTTTTTTTTTCTTGCTTCCTTGAGAGTTAATAATACAGAAATGCAGATTTTGAAAAATATAATCAGTCCCCAAGGAAATTGCTCCCATCTTTACGATTTGCAAATCCAGCAAAGTGCGGCAAACTGTGCAGTTTAGCAATCAAGGAAGAATCCCAGCCCTCGAAGAGGCAGCATGGTTTATCACTTTCTGCAAATTCAAATGTCAAAGCACTGGGAAAGATATGGCTGAGATTTTTCTTGTCTGGCAGACAAGAGGAGAAGGTAGGCGGTAGCCCAGGTAATACTCAACACAGTATATTCTCAAAGCGGAAGGCAAAGATCAACAAAATTCCAGAAGAAATGCTGCAGCTGTGTCCCAAAAGATACAGGGTGGCCCTTTGGCTGTCTTTGGAGGCCCTTCTGCTCCCACCCTGTTTTCCTAGATAGATGCCTCTGCTTCTTACACGCGCCCACTGTCCTCTTCTAGGCAGAGGAGTGCAGAAAGAACAAGGGTTTGTGAACCAAAGACAGCTTGGTACAAGTCTCCACCACAAACACACGGTGTGACCTGGAGGAAGTTATTGACCTATTTATGAAATCGATGCAATTCATCAACTTCTTTCAGATTTCACCAGTTTTATATGTACTCACTTGTGTGTGTGTGTGTATCTTCGTGTAATCATCACTAGAGTCAAGATACAACACATTTCCCATCACAAGGATTTTTGTCTTATAACTACAGCCCCCTCCCTCAACCACCCAGACCCCCAACTCCTTTCAACCACTCTGTTCTCGGTCTCCATCACTTTGTCATTTCAAGAATGGTATAGAGATTGGCTCCTATACGAGGTAACCTTTGCAGCTAGGCTTTATGAACTCAGCATAATTTTCTTGAGAGAGAGCGAAGTTGTGTATATCGATAGCTCATTCCTTTTTACTACTGAACGGTATTCCACAGATCAAATGTTTTCTTTTCATATTTTTTCTTTTCTTTTACTTCCTGTACAGTTGACATACAGTGTTATATTAATGCAGGTGTATAATCTAGAGACTTGACACTTCCATACATCACCCAGGGCTCGTCACAACAGGTGCGCTCCTTCATCCCCATCACCGGTTCCCCTATCCCTCACCCACCTCCCGTCTGGTGACCATCAGTGTGTTCTCTGCGGTTGAAAGTCTGATTCTTGGTTTCTCTCTTTCTCTCTCTCCCTCTCTCCATTTTTCTCATTTGTTTCTTAAATTCCGCATATGAATGAAATCATATGGTATTTATCTTTCCCGGACTGACTTATTTCCCTTAGCAATATACGCTCTAGCTCCATCCGTGTTGTTGCAAATGGCAAGATTTCATTCTTTCTTATGGCTGAATATATTCCAGTGCATTTATTTATATGCACATTTTCTTTATTCAGTGTGTGCGTGTATATATGTATGTTACATATACGTGTATGTGTGTGTATGTATATATATACCACATTTTCTTTATCCACTTATCTTTTGATCACACAGAAATAAATCCACAATTATATGATCAATTAATCTTTGACAAAGCAAAAAATATCCAGTGGAAAAAAGGCTCCCCAAGAAACAGTGTTGGGAAAACTGGTCAGTTACGTGCAAAGGAATGAAACTGGACCAATTTCTTATACCATCCACAAAAATAAACTCAAAATGGATTAAAGGCTTAAATGTGAGACCAGAAACCATAAAAATCCTAGAAGAGAGCATTGACAGTAATGTCTCTGGCATCGGCTATAGCAACATTTTCCTAGATAATGTCTCCTGAGGCAAAGGAAATAAAAGCAAAAATAAACTATCGGTACTACATCAAAATAAAAGGCTTCTGCACAGCAAAGGAAAACAACCAACAAAACTAAAAGGCAACATACTGAATGGGAGAGGATATTTGCAAATAACATATCTGATAAAGGATTAATATCCAAAATATAGAAAGAACTTATAAAAACCAACACCCAAAAAGCAAATAATCCAATTAAAAATAGGCAGAAGACATGAATAATTATTTCTCTAAAGAGGACATCCAGATGGCCAACAGACACCTGGAAAGATGTTCAACATCACTTGTCATCAGGGAAATACATACCCAAACCACGATGAGACACCACCTCACACCTGTCAGAATGGCTAAAATGAACCACACAGGAAACAATAGGTATTGGTGAGGATGTGGAGAAAGGGGAGCCTCGTGCTCTGTTGGTGGGAATACCAGCTGGTGCAGCCACTGTGGAGGGCAGTGTGGAAGTTCCTAAAAAAATTAAAAATAGAGTTATCGTATGATCCAATAATTACACTACTGGGTATTTACCCAAAGAACAGGCAAACACTAGTTCAAAAAGAAATGTGCTCTTCTATGTTTGTAGCAGCATTATTTACAATTGACTTTCTATTTTAAAAATTGTTTTATTTTTTAGAGAGGGGAAGAAGGGTCAAGAAGCAGAGAGAGGGCGAGAGAGAATCCTAAGCAGGCCCCACACCCAGTGCAGAGCCTGACACAGGGCTCAGTCTCACAACGCTGAGATCATGACCTGAGCAGAAATCAAAAGTCTGACACTTAACTGACTGAGCCTTCCAGGCACCCTGTTATTGACCTTTTTAGACTCAGTTTTTTTCAGTAGAAAAATTGACCTAAATAAAAGTAGGAGCTCAAACAATATAAAGGAAGGAAGGGAGAGGGGGAGGAGGGAGACAGAGATTGGGGAAAGAAGAGGGGAAGAGAATAGGGAAAAGATGGAGGAAAGATAGGAGGGAAGGAGGAAGATAGATGTTATTAGAATCAAATGAAATCATTTCTCAGCCGACCTTAGTTCTCTACCGGTTCTCTTTTCCTTCAGCTTCTCCAGTCCCTCTCCCTTTACCCTCTGCTGAAAGCATCAACAACAACCAGTCAAAGACCTTGACCTAAGGACCATCCTGCTCCAGGGATGCACATGGGCACAGCTGGGTGGCCCATCTGTAGCATCCCATGGAGATGACATATGGCATTGGTCTGTTTGAGTCAGGTTAGCTTTACCAGAGGCTGTCTTCTTTGTAGGGGAGGTTGAATATCAAATTATTGTTGGGAAAGCCTACTAGTATTCTGCAGTAGTTGGGCTTTTATTCAATTTCCCCCATCCCAATTAAGGCTTTTTAAAAAAGTATCATGTCTGTGCTCTACAGAGGAAGGAAAGTAAAGCATAAAACCAAAAAGTCTCAGGAAGGGTGGGCACAGGGAAAATAGGGACATTAACTAGCTTTTGCTGAGAACTTACTAGTGCTGTTCAATTTGTAATTTTGTATCTTATCTTAGATAATCATCATAATATCACAAGGTATGGCAATATCACAGTGGAGGCCCAGAGAGATTAAGAAATCTTCTCAACTAGACCTTGAGCTAGGGAATATGGAGCTGGAATTGAAACCCAGACACTCTTATTACAGAATAATTGAGTTTAATTTTCTGCTGAGAGTGGGCAGAGGCTTGGAGCTGGACAGACATGGGGCCAAGCATTGGCCTTGCCGCATGGGGGCTGAGTGGCATTGACTCTGTACTTGAACTTTGTGAATCTTCATTTGTAAAGTGGAGATGCTAAGAGAACTCTGCATCAGAGGTCTGGCTGAGTGTTAAATAAGATCATGCTTGCAGAAGCTCTTAGCATGGTCCTTGCCATGTAGAGTCACCATTTGGTCAAGTGCTACTTATGAAAAGTTTCATTTTATGATAGAGGGACCTAAATAGCAGCATTACTTTGTTTGAATTTGCTAATTTTTGTACATCCATCAGCTCATAGGCACCATTGACATTGGTGCAACTGTTAAATATTTTTTAGGCACTAATTCTTACTTTGGGAAATATGAATTATATTCTGAAAATTTCTCATGCACTGGGATGAAATGATTTCTGCTTTTATGATAAATTCCTGAATGGGATTTAAAAATAATCCCGGAGAGAAGTAGACAGTGTACAATAATAAATCGCTATCCTATTATTTTGCTTTCTTAATACCGTCTAATCTCGTTGTCTTGTCTAGGTCATTAAGAAACTATATCTGAAGGGCTCAAAGGAAGGCAATGTTGTGGAAAAAATTAGAATTCAAAATTCAGATACTCAGATTCTTTTTTTATCACAAACTCGAAGCAAATATGTGAATTTGTTTCCCATGTTGGATATATTTGAATCTGTACCAGCCACCTTTGAGTGTTCTTTGAAAAGGGACGTGTCACAAAATAATAGCTCCATGAGGAAGCAACCTTAAAATGGTGCCAAGTGTATCAAATCTAGATTCATGACTACGTACTATTTATTGGCTCTGCACTAGAGGATTGAGTAAAATGAAGGAAACAGTTTAAGCACCTTTTCTGCCTTTTAATGATATGTTGAAAAGCGTTTCCAATTCTCCTAAATGCCCCCCAATCATCATGCCTGAATAGTGTTTCAACTCTGCAATTTGAACCATTTCCTGAGCTGTTTCCGATCAATGTATATTGTTTTCACACCAACTAATTCTAAAGAGTTCTCAGTAATTTTCATCTTTAGCAAAAAGCCCTGTAGGTGGGAAAAACGGAGGCTTCCAGGAGTGAAATACAGGTAAAGAGAGAGCTGTGAAAGGGAAAAGAAAGCGGGGTCAGTGAGGTTCCTGGAACAGAGGCTGGCGTGTGGCGGTGGGGGGTCTCTGGGAAGAACACTGGGGTGGTTTCTCTAATTGCTAAGCCCATCCCCGCCTCTTGAAAGGGCCCATGACCCCAAGGAAGAGAGAAAACAGCCTCTCTTTTCTCCCAAACCATGCAGAAGCTAAAAGGATCCTTTGAAAAAAATTGTCATGGCTTGAAGCATGCTTTTTTCATTTCATAGTATTCAAACCAAAAAGGAGGAGGAAGGGGAAATAATGATGATCTTTCCCATGTGCCAATGAAGCAAACATTCCTGTGTCATTTTGATACTCACCAGAAACAGAAGGTAGTGATGGAACATAAGAGAGAGGATGAGAGAGGTGAGAGATGGGGAAGTCGAGTCAAGGAGGGAGAAGGAAGAGAGACTGGCCAAAAGGATGATCATGGTTGAAATCCCTCCTACTTTGCCTGGTGGATTTTTTTCAGAAGCCATTCTATCCCACACATTATATAAGCCTCTATTACATACCCACTATGATACCAACCGTGACACAGCTTTGGGCCAGTTCAGGAACTGGCTACATGCACTTTAGTGTGCTGCCAAGAAAATCAAGGTGACAGACTGTGGGTGTCCTTTGTAGAGTAAAGGCTTAAAAGCCAGTTGAAGACTCAATGATTATTTGCTTCTTGCAAACAGGGTATATGCACGTGGGCACATTCAGAAGCAAGACAGGTGGCACTGAGAAGGAAAGTCACCTCTTGCGTCTATCAGAACTCGTGATAGCCAGAAACTCTCATAGACAAAAACATTTGGGTCCCAGGCTTTTCTGGAGGAGAACGAGAGAGGAAGTAATAGGCAGCCATGGAAACACGCCTCACCCAAAGGACCTAGGGCCTGAAGGACTCATGTAAGTCTGGAACTTCCGATTTAAGGTTGAGGAAAATAGTCTGAATCTGAAACACTTTGTCCAGTGTCCAAGGTCAGTGTTTATTGTCTGGCATAAATAGCAAAAAACCCAGGTTTCTCATATCAGGCCATTTAAAAAAAAAATCATCCTCCATTTCTTCTTAAAGAGTCAGGAGATCTGAACCCCAGTATGTTTAGGTCCCCAAGTCTTTCATGCCTGTCAGTGTTAAGGACACATGACTGCTCTGTCCCCATCGCCAAGTCTTCTGAGGCATCTCTAGCCTGCCCACCCCCCCAACACATACAAATAACAATTTGGTCAGTTCTTTTCTGTGTAGATTTTGAATCTTTGTAAATTGGCAGTTGGATGAAGAGAGGAGGGTGTTTGGTACTAACAAATGAAACTACCGTAGTAAATGCCACAATGTTTTCTGGAAATTGAAGTCTAGAGCACTCAAAATACCTCATCTGCAGTCTTTAAAATAATAACAGCCACAGTGATTCCTTTTGACCATGTAAACTTCTAGAATTCCTGTCTCTTTCATGTTAAGAAGAAAAATGATTATTTCTTCCTGTCTCCATCCTTTAAATCTGCAATCCCATAACCATCACTTCATCAGTTACTCACTCTATCAAATCAGTCATCCCTATTTTATTGTGTCCACTTTATGTACTCGCTCCCAGCACAGTCTATTAACAGCCTCCCCCAGCCCCCAGAACAGAGGAAAAGCCCTATAGCTCCTTTCCCTCAGACTCAGGAATTCTCCCAGCTTGTTCCTCCTTGCCTGCCTAGCGAATTTCATTCATTGATTTTTCCTGACTAGTGTCTGTATCTCACAGGGGCAGGAGGTACCAAAACAACAACAACAAAAAAAATAAATATGCTCCCTGTCTTCAGAGAGCATTGGTTCAAGGGATAAGACAGATCCCTGCTACTATGGTCCTAGGGCTAGAATGTCAATATCCCTTGTGGCCCCATCAGAAATGCAGAACCTTACCTGCATTTCAGACTTACTGAATCAGAATCTTCATTTTAATGAGATTCCTGGGTGATTCAAATACACATTAAAGTTTTGGGAGCTCTGAAGTCAGCATCGGATAAGGAAGTATAGTGCAGAGTTGCCTTTGCCATTGTCTGGGAAGTAAAAGACGCTGGTTCTGGAAGCAAACAGGTGGGCACTTAACTCGGATTGGATGAGTCAAGGAGGACTAGTGAAGCTGAAATCTGAAGGACACATTTGTGTGCACATGCGTTGGGAGGGGTAGTTAGAGAATATGGAGTGATTGGTCAGAATATGTCAGGTTCTGCTAGAGTAACAAACAACCCCAAATCTTAGTGACTTAAAAATATCAAAGATTGCTTTCCTTCTCATTGTACTTATTTATTGTGGATTAAACTCAAAAACCAATTGAAGGGAGACTCCCAATCTGCTTCCATATTCTCCAAGACAGAAGCAAAGGGAATATAATGACTTGTATACTGACTCTTCACCATCAGCCGAGGAACGGTTCAAGATTCTTCTGTGCAAACTCCATTAGCCAAATAGATTGACGTGGCCACGCCTAATTATAAGGGGGCAGAGAAATGTAACCCTGCCGTGCTTGGATAGAGAACGTGCTAGAATACTGGTAAACAATCCTCATGACTGCTCTGATGGAAACAGCCCTTGGGGAAGTATTTCAGGGAAAGGAAATAGCATGCCCAAAGTCCCGGAGACAACAGGTAGCAAAAAGTGTTCGAGGCTCTGGTTGAAGTTTTGAGTTTCAGAATGGGGTTCAAGAGGAGGACTTGTAAAAGATGAAGCTTGAGAACTAACACAGGAGAAGATTATTCAGGGTTTCATAAGCTCCATTAAATAACTTGGAATTTTATTTTAAGACGTGTGAGGAACCCCTGAAAAAGTTTTAAAAGTTCACAGCAATGCAATCAGATCAACGTTTGAGAAGATCACTCAGGAGGGAAACAGGAATTCATTCATTCATTTACCAAATAAAATGCCATGAGTCAGGCACTGTGCTAGGTTGATGAAGAGATGAAAACAGATCAGATGCCTGACTCTGGAGCTTGAAATACGGTGTTTACAGGAAGAACATTTAGGACTATCCAGGCAAGCAGTGAGAATGCCCTAGACTAAGGTAGGGAGATATTGGAGATGGGGATAGAGAGAAGTGGGCATATCTGAGAAAAAGCTATTGGGTGTGGGTGGTGAAGGAGGGAAGAATTCCATAAAAAGATTCTTCCTATGATTTAGGCTACAGGGTGGATGGTGAAGTCATTTACTGAGATGGGGAACGCTGCTGAAGGAGCAGATGTGGGTAGGAAAGGAGTTGGATGAGTTCCATTTGGGCCCAATCTATGAGCTTATAATTTGGTTTCTGGTTTTGTTTTTATCAGTTGAATTTGATCCTAATTTTATTTAAGTACTTTGTACCTAGTTTTTAGCTAACCTCTTAGATTTGGTGACTGGACATTTGAAACATTCTCTGCTTTGGACCCTGGCACTCTCCAGACTCTGCCTTAGTAGCCCATCCTCACCTTCTCCCACAAGTTTCTTAGTATCAAGGGGGAGATAGCGAAATGTGTAAGGCAGGGTCTCCCGTCACCCAGGGATGGGGGAGCTCATCCACATAACTTTGGTAGTGTTCATTCGGTTCAAAGTCTGCTCTGCACTAAATGTTTGTGTACCCTCAAAATTTATGTGTTGAAATCCTAAACCCTGATGTGATGCTATTAGGAAATGGGGCCTTTGGGAAGTGATTAGATCATGAGGGCGGAGCCCCCAGGAATGGGATTAATGCCCTTCGGAAGAGACTCTGGTCCTCCCACTCTGGAGGACACGGTAAGCAGAGGGCTGTGCGCCGAGAAGCAGCTCTCACCAGACGCTGAACTCGCCGTACCTCGATCTTGGGCTTTTCATCCTCCACAACTGTGAGAGACAAATTTCTGTTGTTCATAAGCCACCACCCGCAGTATTTTGTCACAGCACCCCAAACGGAAACAGACGCCTTTATACCGTGTCCTGTTCAGGGATGTTTCCGTGCCATTATATAATATTCAAAGCTAAGCCGCATCATCATTTTAATGGCTTTGGGTACCCAGGATGTGGAGAAATGGGCAGTTTTCTTCAGCGTTCCTGGAGGTTCATGTCACATACAGATCCTCTGACATGGTTCCTCCTCTCCTGGGTACATACCCCCAAAAGAAACCTATGCACCCATGCCCAAGACTCATGGACAGGAATATGCATATGGCAGAATGGTAATAATTAAGTTGGGAAAAATCCAAATACCCAGAAAAGGTAAAATGTATGAATACATTTTGTATATCCACCGGACATACCTCCCGTAGTGAACACTACCAAGTCACAGCTGCGGTGAACCTTACAGAGACTTCTCGCAAACACAGTGGTACGTGAAAGAAACAAGACAAGAAAGAAAACATAATACGCTTCTATTTATGTAAGGTTTAAAGATAGGTGACGCTGCTGTATTATTTAGGATTGCTTACGTAGGTGATAAACCATAAAGAAAAGCAGGAATATCATTATCAAAAGTGACAGGATCGCCCTTTGGAGGAAAGTTTGGAATTAGGACAAGGGAGAGCCACCCAGGGTTGAGAGCTTCTGGACCTGTCAACACGCTTGTTTCCTGGGTTTGACCGAAGTAGACTTGAGAGGAGAGGAATTCACCGAAGTTCTGTTTGAATTTTTGATTGTGAATTCAAAGGTTGGAACTTGTCTTCATGTGGGTCCTAGAATCCCTATATTCATCAAAAAAAAAAAAAAAAAAAGATGAGTAGTGGTAGATTGAGCTGCAGAGAAGTGAACAAAGGAATTGGCTGGTATTGGATTATAGGAACAGGTGGGAAGACATTAAGGCAAGGGAAGGGGGGGTCTCTTGACTAGCTTTGTTCTGGGGATGGCCAGACTGCTTTTCCCCCTGGAATCCAAGGTAATATTTTTGTTGTTGTTGTTGTTGTTTCCATAGTCTGCCTAAATGGGCCATCCTCTAACTTCATTCTTTTCTTTTAATTTGGTTCTCAGTCACAGTTGGCTTTTGGGGTGCATTCCATTCATCAGCGAGCAGAGCATGTCCCAAGTCCTCTGTGCACGATATACATACGTAGAGTGATAGTTCCCTAAAGGTCTTTGTCTGGATTGGAATTGCATACATTTCTTCTTTGTAAGTTCTACTACAATCCTTTTGTTTTCTGATCATTAACATAAAAATGAGATCTGTATGTTCTGACTTATAAAGGCCACTAAGACATAACATTGAATTTTTAGGAAAGCAAGTTACAGTTATGTTCAGAATGATGCCATTTCTTAAATGATACATTTCTATATGAGTACACATGTGTGCTAATGCAGACAAAATTCGCCTAGGAAGCTATAAACCAGGGTTCTCAACTGGGGGGGGGGGGTGATTTTGATCCCCAGAGGACATTTGGCGAAGTGTGGAGACCTTTTCGGTTGTCATAACCAAGTAGCTGCTGTTGAAATCTAGAGACTAGAATCCCAGGAGGCTACGCAGTACCCCACAGTGCACAGAGCAGCACAGCCCCACTCCCCAAAAGTTATCCTGCTCAAACGCCCACAGTGCTGCCCTTGAGAAACCCTGCCATTGTTGAAAATGTGTAACAATGTCAACCTATGGGGAGGGGGTTGAAATGGTAAGATCTTTAAGGAGTATTTTAGCTTTCTCTGATTTCGAGTTTTGAGGAAGATACTTTTTTTATAGTCTGTAAAATACTAATAAACAATAAAACATGAAAGTAATATGTATCTATTATAAAAATTAGAAAAGACTGTTTAGTTAAAAAAGGAAACTAAAACCACCCAAAATTTACCATCTAGAGATATCTGGCATATTTCTTTGTAAGTATTTTTTCTATGTGTATATCTGTGCACATATAGAACTATATTTTTTAAATGATGCTCACACTTGGGGCGCCTGGGTGGCTCAGTGGGTTAAAGCCTCTGCCTTCAGCTCAGGTCATGATCTCAGTGTCCTGGGATCGAGTCCCCACATTGGGCTCTCCACTCACTGGGGAGTCTACTGCTCCCTTTCACTCTCAAATAAATAAATAAAATCTTTTAAAAAAACAAATGTTGGGCGCCTGGGTGGCGCAGTGGGTTAAGCCGCTGCCTTCGGCTCAGGTCATGATCTCGGGGTCCTGGGATCGAGTCCCACATCGGGCTCTCTGCTCAGTGGAGAGCCTGATTCCCTTCTTCTCTCTCTGCCTGCCTCTCTAGTGATTTCTCTCTGTCAAATAAATAAATAAAATCTTAAAAACCAAAACAAACAAAACCCCAAAAAACTAATGTTCACACTCTACATCAACTTTGATCTGTTTTCCCATCTATATTGTATTCTGAACATCTTCCCACGTCAATAAATATTCTTTAGAAACAAAATTTAAGTGGCTATGAACCACTCACTCTGCGTGGATATACCAGAGCCCCATTTCTAAAATAAATTCAGAAATATTTCTAATAAGGCAGTGTTTGCATGTTTAGACTATATTCAGGTGGAGTCAAATTTCCGAAGCAAAGAGGTTTACGGGGAGAATGAGCCGTAGTACAAAGTGCCAACTTCAGATTTCAGTCAGATGATGACCTCATTCCGTTTTCAACCGTGGCTGAAATTATCAGAAATTAATAGATAGCTCACACATTTGGAAATGGAAATTTGAGAGCTGGATGCCAACTTAGAAAAGATATTACTTAGTAACGTTGCTACAGGAAGAAGCCTCCTAAAATACACGTAATTGCCGCTTGTGGTTTAATTATTCCATTTTCTCAAGAACATAGTTTGGAGCTCAAGTGTGCGTATTGGGTAGCGATTAACCTTCGCTGGTAACGCAGAGGACACCAAATAGCTTATTTAAGCATCTCCCTTCTCAAAATGCCACTGAAATGAATTAAATTCCAATTTCTATTCATGGATTAGAGCAAATTGCTCATTAAGACCAGGCGGATGGAGACCTTGTGACAATGGGAGGACACTGGGACGGAAATGGCTGCCTGCAAGAGGTTCGCGCCCATCCGAGGAGGAGGAAGGAGGAAGAGTAGAGACCCTGGGAGCCTGCGGGAGCTCTGCCTTCCCCGAGCTTGGCTCTCCCACCCCTCGAGGAGCCCGTTTCTTCTGTGCTGGCTGCCTTGAAAGTACCTTGAGAGCACCATCACCAGCTCCTCCTTTGCCGGACCTCTGCCCCAGGCACTTGACCTTGCTTTAGATCAGCAGGAGGATGCAGGGGAACAATTGGAATTAGTTTTCTCAAGTGCCGTCTATTCAGGAAATATTTCTCTCCCCT
The DNA here is from genome assembly GCF_922984935.1 of Meles meles. Classification (NCBI taxonomy): domain Eukaryota; kingdom Metazoa; phylum Chordata; class Mammalia; order Carnivora; family Mustelidae; genus Meles; species Meles meles. Next base: position 113,303,049 of record NC_060073.1, on the reverse strand, counting down.
CTGGCAATGAACTGAGGAGTTCCTAATTCTGAGGTGTGACAACCCGGGGAAAACGGCCACATTTCTCTGGAGCTCGGGGTGGAGACTCTAGAACTGGAATCCTCCCTGGGCTCCTCACCTGGCCTCTCTGCACCTCCGCTTCCTCTGGCTGCTGCGGTGAGAGCACTAAGACCTGATTCTTCTCATTGCTTGAGGATGACATGAAATAATATAGAAAGCAGCGTGCTGGGCGTAAGGAACAGGCTCGGTCCCAGCCAGTGGTACAGTTCTCCGTTGTCACCCCTGACCACTTCAACTGCTGGAATAAGTGCAGGAGAGTGTAAAGAGGAGACTGAGAACATTGGGGAAGGTGTCGTGGAGAACACTTGTCCGTCATGGTCTCTGAGCCTCTCTCCCTAACCTGCTCAGACTCATGCAGCTCTGGGTGGACCTGCGTCTTCAGTACATTGCTTTGGGCAGGCTGGCTAGGCTGATCTATCTTCTCCGTCTGGTTTAGGAGGGTTTAGGAAAGGAAGACTAGCTTTCCAACACAGCGCTTCCAAGGAAATTATCATTTACACACTCATTCATTCATTCATTCATATATTTGATAGCTCAGAAAATATTTGCTGGATACCTTCTCTCTGGGCAGCCCATGAGATAAGGAGGTGAATAAAATGCACACCATACTTTGAAAAAGCGCAGAGTTTATTAAAATAAGGAGCTATTTGAGCGACCTCAAGTGATGAACCTTGTCAGCAAACAAAACAAAACAAAACAAATATCACTGACCCCTTTCTCTCTATAGCCTTTTCCAGCTTCCTTTTTAAAAAAGCATCTGCCTCTTTTCACAGCTGCTGGTGAAGAGGCAAAACATCAGTGTTCAACACGCAGAGGCTGTGGCTTACATTCTGGTTGTGGAATATCTAGCAGGACATTTTTCGGGAAATCTGAAATCAAGTAACTCTTTTACTAGCCTGGTCTCTCAGAATGCACTGGGTTTCATCACTGTTCGGGGCGCTCCCTTTCTTGATCTTGAAAGGAAGTTATGTCAACCTGAAGAAGAAATTTGTGAAGTTTGAGTCAGATCCAGTTCTACGACTTAACTCCAGTGTTAGGGGTTAGCATCGTTTCCTGGACAAAACTCTCTGTGAGGTTATTACGATGAATTTCCTAATTCTGTGAAATGTCTGACAGTATTTTTGGTTGTGGAACCGATTGTGTCATAAGGCTGAGATTTTTCTCTAGTCCATCTGACTTAAGATGACTCCTTTTTGGCCTTTGTAACGGAAGCTATGACTTGGAAACTTGATAGAAACGGTTGTTGTCAGAATAGCATCTAGAAAAACATCATGAACAACTCTGCTCCAGTGAAATCCTTAGACCATGGCGTAGCTCCCCGAATGGTGTGACGGCTCAGACCAAATCAGACGTGGGATGTGCATTACAGAGCGATGTTTGGCAAAGGCACCCACATGCACGGCTGAGAAGGACACAAGTTCTCTGCAATCAACTTGGTCCTGGGGTTAAGTTAGAAAACCCTCTGAGGGAACAGTGATTGCATGTGCCCTGAAGATGTGCCCTGGCGTTGCCTCCCTCCCCAGCTTCCGAGAGGCTTGCCCCGTGATCGTCTATGCAAAGTGCCCACTAGATGCAGCCCCGTTAGTCAACTGGGCCTTCCTAATGACTGGATTGCCTGACGGGTATAATGACTTCCTTGGTCCTTGTCCTCACCTCTCTTGGGTCAACGTATCAGGAGGTCTTTGGCCTCCACAGGCCCAGCTTCTCTTCAGGCTCTAGAACCCATTATTTTCCCGAGTCTTAGGAACTATAGTCTACATCTTCCACATGTTCTGGCCCCACTCTGACCGTGTACTTCGGGCCTAATAGATGTGTCCTCACCTGTTCTGGACGCCCAAACATTTATATTGTATACGATTCCAGTAATCGGGTCTCCACCTCAGTATCTTGACCCGTGTAAGTTCCTTTGGGTGGGACTGGACTTCTCCCTTGGATTGGAAAATTTCCCTAAAGACAAGACTCAGGGTTCCGAATGCTTGATACTCAAAGCCAGATCCCTGCATGCAGACTCGGCTCATCTCAGGGACACCCACCTGAAGCCCTTAACTCGTGCTACTTAGATATCTAACTTAGACTAGGTGCTGGGCCGTACCTGTCTCTTCAGTTCTTCTATGACTCTACTATCCACCCCCCACACCCCTCACTCCCTAATACTGGTACCACCTCACATGATCGGAAAGTTGTTCATTTAAAAAAATATGTATTGAGTGCCTATGATGGGTGCTTTGGACACAGTGCTGTGCAAGACTGAAGACAGCATCTTCTTAGTGCTTCTCACCCAGTGGGCCATGCAAACAAAGGGATGAGCAATTACAACAGCGAAATGCTGTGGTCCGGGGGTCTGAAAGCATTTGGGTGGACGAAGCAGATAAGATTGGAGAGAAGAGGAGACATCTGGAGGCAGAGACATTTAAACCAACGCTGGGAGGTTGAGCCCGACAATGGGAAGAAGGCAAGAGGAAGAATAAGGAGACATTTTATCAGGCAGAAAATTAGGGCAATTGAAGACCAGTAAATTAGAGAGAGAGATGACCTCTGAGAAGTTGAACAAAACCTTGAGAGAATGAGCAGTGAGCAAAGAGGTCGTTAGGATGCCCATCACCCAGTTAACTAGCTTATTCTCTATCCTAACAGCAATGGGAAGGCCTTGAACACTTGTAGATAGAGAAGTGGCATGCATGTGGGGGGATCAACCCCTCGTCCTGGCCCCCATGATCTGGTACATTCTGTCTGCAACTGAAGACAGGATTCTGACAGACAGTTGTATCAATCGCCGTTGAAGGCTTTGTGAAGATGGGCCAGAAAAGCTTTATTCATGCCATGTAGCTAGAACCTCACCGTGACAGTTGATACGGATGAGTTTACTAAAAATAACTCTCTCCCATTTGATGACCACAGGCAACTTTGGGGGCTGGTAACTTCGCTATGCTTTCTAACGACTCTGAGGTGTATTTTGAAATATTGTGGGAAATGAAGCCAGATTGTTCTCCAGATGCCACCCTCAGAAAGAAAACATTGAAGTCTAATTAAAATGCAGCCCAAGTTATATTTCACTGAGGCTTTATAATAAGTATTTCCAATAGCTGGAGAAAAAAAAAATGCTCTTACTGATAATCTGTGTCCACACTCTTCCAGCCAGCCTTGTGTTTATTTTTAAACATTGAAAGAGAGAGCAAGTGAACTTGCAAGAATCAAGTCATATCTTCTATAAATATACAATATTCGCTAATTAATTTTTTAATAAATATTTCAGAAAATCTGTTAACTCCTAGGTAGCTTATAAAGCTGACAGAAGGATTTTTTTTTCTTTCTGAAGAAAAAAGCAAACAAAACATGAGAACCAACTTTTAGAAAGAAAGTTAACGTAACATATCAATAAGACATTGCAGTCCACAGGACTGTAACTGTAACCTGCTTTCTTCACTTTTCTATTTACTTGGAGCTAGAATGGGGAAGACAGAAACTGGCTTTCTGTAACAGAAATGAGGAATATATTTTCTGCTTAAGGCCTTTACTCTAACTTTAATCATTATCCTTCCTCCACCTCTCTCTCTCTCTCTCTCTCTCTCTCTCTCTCTGTCACACACACACACACACACACACACACACACACACACACGGACACATGCCATCAGCCAGATGCTAGGCAGGCGACAGCTCTGTTTCTTTGCTCTTGTTTTATCACAGAGAAATTTAAACAGCTTCACTTACCTTCTTGAAGAAATTTCAAAACAACTCAAGGAACATGAAATACGTGATATTCAAGAAACTTTACTCTTCAAGAAATGCAAAGCCCATTTTTCAATTCTGTACCATAGAAAATGAAGAAAAAGAAAGGGAATTCCGGAGAGAAAGTGAACATATACACACGCACATTCATGTGTGCAAATACACCTCCGTGTACACGTGCGACATGTCTGTGAGCCACTGAGACACCACCCAGGGAAGGAGACTACAGGGCAGAAGGTCACCAGAAAGGGCGATCCAGAGGCAAGGACACAGTAAAGGGAAGTAGAACTCTAGAAACCTATGGAGGGGAGACAACTGCATGGATTCGGCCCTCCGACAGACCTTCCTCACCTGGCCTGAGAGCATTAAGGACAGGTGAGCACCGCCTATAACCCCCCTTCAGTATTCCAGTGAACCCTTCGACATTTGGCAATGGACGACAGTAATCTCTCCCCTCCCCAACTTGGGTTTTAGATTTGCCGAGGTAGAGCTGATACACAAAAATGTGCAGACATTGAATATTCACATCCTGGCGTGTTTGCACACGTGCATTACACCACGATACCGTCACCGCAGTCAGGCTCCTCAACAGATCCATCGCCTGTAAGAATTTCCCTTGTGTTCTTTGTGTGTGTGTGTGTGTGTGTGTGTGTGACAAAAACGGCCTAACAGGAGATCTCTTGTCTTAAGATTTTTTAAAAAAACACAATACCATACTGTTAACAGTAGATATAAGTCATACCACAATAATTCTTTAGAATTTATTCTTCTTGAATAACTGAAACTTTAGTGCTCACTGAACAATGGCTTACTTCCACCTTCCCTCAGTCCCTGGCAAACACCATTCTATTTTCTGCTTCTAGGAGTTTGACTGTTTTAGAAAACCCCTGTAAGTGGAATTACGCAGTATGCATCAGTTCTGTGGCTAACTTTTTTCACTTGGCATAATGCCCTCTAGGCTCATCCATTTGTTGCAAATGGCAGAATATCCTTTTTTAAGGCTAAATAATATTCCTCCACATAACTTTTTTTCCTCCTTTATTTACATGTTACAAATTTGCACTTGTTTTACATTAGCATTAAAATTAATCTGAGGCGGAAAGCAATCCCAGAGGCCATAGGTTCCCCGGTCCTATTGTCTAGGGCTCTTGGATGCAACGTCTTTCCCCTGTACTATTCGTTGTTGTTCCCTTTGTTATTGTTCTGATGGTTACTACCTACATTTTCTGGATGATGCCCTCTCTTAGGGGCCTGTGTGAGACCTGCAAGTATAAACTGGTCCCTTTATGCCTGTGGTTCTTCAGAATCCTGCAGATTGCTGTCCCCTCTCTAGCTGCAAAGAGATAGGCAAGACACAATGGCCTCAGTACTTATGTAGTATCTAGGTTACGGTAGGCACCAAACAAATATTTTAGGAATATTAAATAAGTCAGAAGCTGTACTTTTTGTTCCCACTGAAAAACAAACAAATCAAGCAATGTACAAAAATCCCTGGTATTTACATTTACAATCCTTTTAGTTTGGGATGTGCTCAACTGAAGCCCCCCGTATTATCTCATGTTGATTAGTTCTGAAATCGGCTTGGCTTTGGGGTGCCAGCTCGTCTGACATGTTTTTAAGTTTTAATTGGGTTATTCAGAAATGCAGTTGCGCTTTGTTCTTCAAGTCTTTTGCTCTCATTTAAATTTCACTTTAACACTGAAATGTTTGGTCATTCTCCCTTTGGTGAAGAAATGGAGTTAGTTGGATACCCCTGATCTGAGTGTGCTTTAGGGTAAGACTTTTTTTTCCTGTATGAGAATTTGCAAATATATGCCCTGAATCATTCATTTACCTGAACATAGACATTAGAAGATAAAATGAACACATTTGTATCTCAGGACTCTTGCTTAACCCCCAATTTATTACTAACCCTCAGTTCCATTGTCAAGCTTCAGTGCAACTCTTCTTGGCAAGGGATTTTATTCAAGTCTGTCTTTCTTTCCTTCTGAAAGCTTTTTTAATGTAAGATTTAAGACTGAGATGTCGCAGTGGCCTTCACTGCCTTTTCCCCCCTTCACAACCATGAACATCCGCACAGAGGATTAAGGAATGAACTGGAAAGAAGCCAGCCTGCAGCCTTTCCATGCTTCTCACTGCCCTGCCTGCCTTTCCCCCCCGCTCACGTTTCAAGGTGAAGCGAGGCTATGAGGAAGGCCGGTGGATTGCCACAAGATGAAAGTGAGTCAGATGACGAGGGAACCCGAAGACAATGATGTGTCATTCTGTGTTTACTACAGTTAAGATGTTTTTCAGGGTTTTTACCTTACACGAGTGCATGGATTTTTATAAAATACACTTGATTATATAATCTAATCCTCATCCCAACTCTGAAAGCCAGATGTAGGGCACACGGGTATGTAGCTGTTCCTGCTTTTATGCCTCAGCCCGTAAAAATAAGAACTTTACACCTCTTCGAATTCTCAGAAAATAACGTAAGTCCTTTCTTCTATCCCTCACTGGTTTCTCTCCATTGGAGAAGAGTGTTCTGACTAACTTGTGGTGTAACTAGACATCGGTTGATCTGGGTTTGTCCATTTTATTGTGTTTATGCACTTACAGTTTGCACAAAGGGGCCTCAGAACCCTGAGCTGTAACTTCTGTCTGACCTGCCCTTTGGACTCTGTGGACTTCATAGCCGACAGCTATGTTTCTTCTTTTTTTTTTTTTTTTTTTAAAGATTTTATTTATTTATTTGACAGAGAGAGATCACAAGCAGACAGAGAGGCAGGCAGAGAGAGAGAGAGGGAAGCAGGCTCGCTGCTGAGCAGAGAGCCCGATGCAGGACTTGATCCCAGGACCCTGAGATCATGACCTGAACCGAAGGCAGCGGCTTAACCCACTGAGCCACCCAGGCGCCCCCAGCTATGTTTCTTCTTGCCACCAGCTGAGTTAGTGTCCACACAGCAGCTTACAGCCTCTTGGACATTCACAAGATCTAGGATTTTTAATCACTTCAAACCCCAACAAAAGATTTTATTATCTCCATGTTCAGATGTGGAAAATGTCCCAGGGAGGTTAATAACTTGTTCAAAGCCATATGGTTAGTGAGTGGAAGAAGGAAAGTTTGAACCCAGGTGTACCTGGCTCCAAGCACACACTTTTTTATTATTATTGTCCTGCAGCTCCTGAGCCAGTACTGTGGTTGGAAAACACTAGAATGTGCTTTTTGGTTGTATAGCATGATCTGTTTTCTTCAAATGGTTAATTTAAATTCTGAAATACACATATGAAACCTGTATGAGCAATCCTCAGATGGGACTTGAGCATGGTTCTGGAGTTATCTGTCATTCCTCTGTCAGTAGGACATTGGAAAGACAGGGAATTCTGTGTCTCACCATCAAAATTGTCCCCAGCACCTCATGGGCAACAAGTGAGGCTAAATTGTTGTAATTTAATCATTTATACATATCCGTGTATATGCTTATCACACACTCATGTTACATGTGCATTAAGGAAATCATGAGAAAAATAGGCCATATGCGATAGTCACTGTTCTTTGAAGACCAGCAGCCATCCTGACCCACAGGCATGCCTTCAGAAAGGCAAGAACTCTCTTTTCTGGTTATGAGGCTTGAAAGATAAAAGACTGGTGGTGATTTTTGCCATGGGTTCTAAGGACAGCCAACCTAAGAGAATGGAGTCTATGAAGGAGGTGTGGAAGGGAAAGGGTGTCCTGAGGGTTTACAGGTCTCTGGAGTTCCTGTTGTTCTCTGTCATTCCTTTGGGGATTCTTATTCTTCTTAAACTAGTACGAGTGGGCTTTTTTTCCCTCGGAACTGGAGACCTGCTCAAGTAGCCCGGATGGTCACCATGTTATGACACTGTGATGCCACACCCTTACCTTCCTTGACGTGAACCTTTGCCTCGCTAAACGTCAGTGACTGGATATGGATTTGGTTGGGATTTTGTGCCCCCCGACTTCTCAAATTGCTGTATGGTTGAGACCCTCTTGAGAAGTAGCTCAGTCTACATGACCCCCAGAAGAAATAAGCATGGAGAATGGAGCTTTTCCATCTCCAGCTCGAGATGAGAAATGCCCGTCTCCCCTTGGAGACACAAGGCTAGCATCACCTATGGGAAGGGCCTTCTGTCGTGGAAGTGGGCTGTGGGATGCAGACCAGGTTGGTCCATGAAGGAGCAGGGGCACACTTCTGCGAGAAGACTCGTCAATCTAAAGCGGGGCAAAGAGGAGTATAACCAGATTAGAAAACGCAGGCCCCATTTTTAACACTAACGAGTGTTTTGAGCCTCTGGCAGCAAGACCACATTCCTGGATCTGGGGGAAGGGCACATATACTTTGCCGAGTTTTTATATCAAGGCAGTAATAAAAGTCACAGGTTAACTGAATCTCCTTCTCAAAACACAGCAGGCTCCAGCATCTTCCCTCATGGATGCTATTTTCACTAAAAATTTGCATTTTTAAATTATGGCTAGTGTGCAATCCCTTCCTTTATATTTTCTTCCTTACCTCATGGTCAGTTGCTAATAAATAATAAAATGAGCAAAGGTGGGTAATGGGAAAAAGTAGCAGAGAAGCAAACGGCACAGATCACCGCAGACAACACAGACTTCGCCCGAGTAATCAAGCGCTGCTGATTTGCAGAATGATCATGCATCCTAAACAGCCCCATGCTTTTCAAACTAATTACCTAACCAATCGGCACCATCCTCTGCATTGAGATTTGCAGTCGGCAGGTGGAGAAACAAGAAGAGAGCCAGGGAGGGAATTGCTTTATTAAGAAACCCTTGCATGTGCATGGGCTTTTATAATTCCACAGTGAACTTTCACATTTGTCGTCTTGGATCTGCCAGAAGTTCTGTAAGACATTAGAACAGACACAGTTATTCACATGCAGTGGGTGGGAGAGCTCAGACTCAGAGAGGTTCTCTCGGGAGCCCGAGTTCACACTCATGGGCTGTCTCGGGGACTCCAGACTAGCTCCTGCATTCCCAGTTTAGGAGGCTTCCTATTTAATGGTCCGGGTTCAGGGTCAGGACCACAGGCCCTTTGGACATCTCACATTTTTTTTGAGTAATTTTTCCCCCAGCATATTTAATTAACACATGACTTTTATGGGATATTTGTAACACAAAATGCATACAAATCCCTCAAAACCAATAACCTGGAGATGGGATGATGAAAATACTTTAACGTGCATTTTTTTCTCACATTTTTCTTGCATAACTAATAACAATAATTGCTAACATAATAAATATGCTAGCCCTGCTTATGTACTTTATATATATTAATTAATCCTCACAGTAGCCCTTTAGAGAAGGAACTATTATTTATTTTATAAATGGAGAAACTGGGGCATAGAATGGTTAAGAAACTTGCCCAATGGTACCTGGCTACTCTATGAGACTCTTCAGCTTATGCTCTTAATTACAATAATATACAAATACTTCCTACTACAGTGCACATGTATACACTCACACACATGTGCATAATCATACAAATTTGGGATCGTGCTCTTCAGTTCTCTGGAAGCTTCATTTTGCATTTGTTCATATTTATTGCATCACGTGATTAATCTATGATAAAATATTTGCATATATATTTTAGATTTACTATAATTTTCCTGACCTCGCCTTATTAATAAGCGTTCAGTTTGCTTCTTTTTTTTCATTTACAGATCAAGGCAAACATTCTTTTTCTTTAAAGATTTTATTTATTTGTTTGAGATAGAGAGAGAGTGAGAGAGCATGAGCAGGGAGAGGGGCAGCGAGAGCAGGAGCAGCAGGCTTCCCTCTGAGCAGGGAGCCAGACAGGGGGCTCCATCCCAGGACCCCGGGACCATTACCTGAGTCGAAGGCAGATGCTTAACCGAATGCGCCACCCAGGCACTCCAAAAGTGAATATTCTTAAACATAGTCCACTTTTTCCAGTTCTGATCATTTTCTTAAGATAAATTCTTAGCTTCTGATTCAAATTTGACACGTCTCCTTCCAATAACTTTTCTTCACATGCTTACAATGTGAAGATTAAAATCACTTGTAATTTTTTACCATGCTTTTTAATTTAGTAGCATATTATAACAGTCCTTTTCCCATTTCATTTTTAAAAAGTTAATATATGTGTTAATATGACAAAAGCTGAATCGAGGTAAATACAGTGGAGAAAGCAATGGAACCCAAGAAGTTGTCTGTGGGTGCCTGGGTGGCTCAGTCTCTTGAGCATCTGACTCTTGGTTTTAGCTCAGGTCATGATCTCAGGGTGCCGGGATGAAGCCCTGCAACAGGCTCCCCACTCAGCCGGGAGTCTGCTTATCTCCCTCTCTCTCTCTCTCCCTCCCTCTCCCCCTCCTCGGGCTCGCTCTCTCTCTCTCTCTCTCTGAAATAAATATTAAAAAAAAGAAGAAGAGAAACTGTCAGCAATGGTGACTTGTTCCCAGTTTCGCTCCCTCGAATCCATCCCCCACACCATAACGAGAGTTGTCCTTCCAACAGGAAAAAGTGCCATGCTGTCCCTCTGCTCACAACTCCCTGCGGCTCCGGGTACCTGTAGACTACCCCGGTTCTCCTGCAGGGCACCGCATGTGCCGTGTGACCCAGCTGGAGCTCCCCTGGGAGACTCTCTAGTTACCTCACAGGAAAATTCGAGCTTCCCCACCATACTATTTCCCATACCCAGTTTTGTTTTTTTTTTTTAGTTAAACTTTAACGGACATGTAGCCTCGTATTGGTTACAGGAATACAACATAATGATTCAGTGTTTGCAGACGCTGCAAACTGGTCACCACAGCAAATCTAGTTAACACCCACCAGTACCCGTGCTCGACGAAAATCTTTTTCTTGCGATGAGAACTTTTCAGTGTACTCTCTTAGCAACGTTCAGATATGCATGACAGTGTTGTTAACTGTAGTCATCACGCTGTCCATTTCGTCCCCGCGACTTACTTGTTTCATAGCTGGAAGCTGAGCGCTTTGACCCCTTTACCTATTCTGCCCACACCCTGCCTCAGGCAACCACCAGTTTGTTGTCTGTATCTATGAACCAGTTGTTTGTGTTTTTTTTTTAAATTCCACATATAAGTGAGATCGTATGGTATTTGTCTTTCTCTGACTTGTTTCATTTAGCATAATGCTTTCAAGTTCTACCTGTGTTATTGCAAAAGCCAAGATTTCATTCTTTATTATGGCTGAATTCTCCCGCGTCTTACCCTTCTGATGGTTCTCTTTCCTGGAATGCTTCTCTTTCCTCTTCCTCAGATTGACCCTGTTAACTCCCTAGGACCCTGTTCAGATATTATTTCCCTCAGGAAGAACTTTATCTTGGACTCCACCACACTCTGAGCCAAATATCTGAACACCATCTCTTCATCACCTGGCACCCTGGGGACAGGAGAGAAGCTTGGGAAACCCTCGCACTTTGGGCATAAACCCGTTCAGGGACACAGTCTGCAGAAGCGCTATAGTTCCCCGGGCTCCCTGTGAGGGGTATCGTCCCACTCTTGAGAGATCTTGTGGAATCCTATAGGACTCCTGGATCAAAATTTCCCTGGACCGTGAGAAAGCCCTGGGGAAGGGCAGCTTGTGACTGTCCCTTGTTGCCCCCTCCCTCAAGAACCCACCAGCTTTCCTGGTACAGACATCATTCTGTCTCAGAAAACTTTTCAAAAACTGGTTCTCTTCCCCTGCTGCTAAGATTGCCAATAACTCTCTTTAGCTTCTGGCTTAGATTAGTGAGAAGAACAAATTTCCTACAGGATAATACTGCTTTTATTAGATTTTTATACTTTAGTACAAATGAGAGTCTGAAAGAAGGAGTGAGGAAAGGAGGGGAAAACAGAGCATTCTGAGATTTGTGGAAGGCCATCTATGACTAGATTCCCCTCTGAGGGTTGGAGCCACTGACCCCAGGGAGTGAGCCTGGGGGTATCTGGGACTGGGACCCACGGGTACTTGCCAAAGCAGCCAGACAGTACCCACAGGGGCCTGACTTGGCTCTCTAGCCCCTGTTCACAAGGACTCATCGCCTTCTCATTCAGAGATCCCACAGGGACTACGTCTGCATCCCATGCGGGGATCTGGACCATTCCAAATGCAATCTGAGCAATCTGTTATTGCCTAGACGATTTGTTGCTTGTAGAAGATACAGCAGCTGAGATCATAAGGAGTGTAGCTGCCTCTCTGTGACTTCTTTGTAGATAATTTAAGGTCCTTATTTCAACAGTATCTGCCTCTTTATGAACGGGCCAGCATCTGTGTATTGCTATTTTTTACCTTAATGTCTTTTTCAAAATCAAAGCAAACTTATTATAGATATTAATTCCTGTCCTTCCTAGGCAGATCTTTATTTCAAGTCCCATCATGAGACAGCTTACTGAAACCAGCATCCAAAATAGCTTAGCCCTTAAAGCAAATACCGTTTCTCTGATGGAAGGACCTGGGACCAGGAGCCAGGCTGGGAACTAAGGTTACTCCGCTTTCTCATACGGGCTATAATGATCTGAATCAAATAATTTCACCACTGAGTTTCCATTTCTTCCTGAAGCAGAAAAATGGTATCTCCCTCCTTCGGCCAGGTGCTGACGGAGAGCAGGTGAAGAATGTCCCCAAGGCACTGGAGTTCCATAGTTGCTTTTCCTAGTTAGTATCTCTTAGTAAAAGTGCTCTGGGGCCCAGTGTGGCTCAGGTAAAAATGCCTTTCATCTATTTCTTCCTTGCTTTCCAGCTAATCCGGGGCTAAAATTAGCAATGCTTAGTTGAGTAAAAAATATTGTTGCAGCACGCAACCATGGAAACGGTGTTTGAGCAGCTTGCCCTTCAGGGAGCTGCCTTTTGTGGGATGTGCTTTCTCGCTGATTAAATGAAACAACTCCCTGTGTTTGAAGCTGGGGTTTGAAATGAGTTAAGAGTGCAGGCAAATGTTTCAAAAGAGCCATCCTCCTTATTTTTTCTCCTTAATTTCCATCAAGGAAGGAAAAAAATAGATCTCACCTTAAGGGTCAGAATTTGCTTTTGAATGGAGCATGGGGAGATTAATCCGCTGACCCACCATCCTGCATCTGAGGTATCTTCTTATTGGTAATAGTGGCTAATGATACTAACATAAATTAACGCCTTCCTCTGTATATCGTTTTGTAGTTCACAAAAGAGGCTTTCTTCTGCACTGCCACTGAAGTTTTACAAGAAGTCTAGAAGGCGGAGAGAACCGGGTGGGGATATTCCTGATCAGATGGGGACACTCTTATCCCCTTGCTGGTTACTTGGGGACACAGAGTGCGAGTTCATGTTTCCCGCTTCTGGTTCCAGACTTGTGTCCAGTGAAGTTTATGTTTAGTAAACTCCCAGCCTCACCTTGCTTCACCTCCCCGACTCGCAGAGTCTCCCTTCCCTCAGGGAGTGGAACCCTCATGTCCGCTGGAAAGGAGCCCCTGTGTGATGACAACGTTCTCATCTGTCTGCTCTCCCTCTGAAAGATCCTTCCTCTGGGTCCTTATTTTCTTCTGATTTCCACCATCCTAATTCATCCCTTTCGTTCCGATCTCTGCCAATCTGACAAAGATAGCCAAGAAGTTCATTCACCCCAATGTGCTTGCAGAGCCTCATGACTGCTTGCAGAGCCTCATGACTTAATGGGTCTCGGGACAGGGACTTAGAGATTTTAACCGGCGCTAACTGCTTTGGCTCTAGTCAGTGGTTTGTTCCTTTATGCAAGTTCCGCCAAGGTCAGGAGCCAGACCCCAGTGTTTTCCAGTGGGGCCTCCCTGGGGACTGAAGGGTGATGATATTGGGGAGAATGAGTGTAATAAACTGTTCCTGTGGAAAAGTTTGTCTTTTTTTGCCATTTGGTAGAGCATCCTTAGAAATTGCAGTTTATTAGAAGGATTTAATATTTTAAACCTTTATTAGAAGGATTTTAATATTTTAAACCTTATTATCACTATAATTTATCAGATAGTTTGTGTGTGTGCGTGTGTATGTGTGTGTGTGTGTGTGTGTGTGTGTGTGTGTTTTAAGATTTTCTTTCTTTCATTCTGTGAAAGAGAGTGAGCACAAGCCGGGGGAGCAGCAGACAGAGGGAGAAGCAGGTTCCCCGCAGAGCAGGGAGTCTGAATTGGGACTCGGTGCCAGGACCCCGGGATCGTGACCTGAGCTGAAGGCAGACGCTTAACCGACTGAGCCACCCAGGTGCCCTTCTCATACAGGTTTCTGTCCCCTCCAGCCCACCCCATCCAGAATGCTGCAGTAGTTTCCCCAGAAGCTCTGAGGCCAGAGTGGGGTTTGTCATCCCACACAGCCGGCCTTCTCCTTGCCCTGCACGTCCAGCCGGAGCCCCAGCCAGGAGCCTTCAGGCCCCCACGCCACCGCCACTGTGTGCGGTGAGGAGGGGAAGAACTCCTCACGGGTGCCTCGGCAGGAGCTCCCCGCCCGGCTGCGCTGAGATTCGTCTGCACTCCCTTCAGAGACAGGTGTTCCCAGAATGATGCTTCATTTGGTGCGCGCGTGCTCTGGGGAAGTTCTCTGCCCACCGGAGTGCAGGAGGACGCTTTGCACCGGGCCTCCTCAGGCGGCGGTTCGGTTTGCACCGGGCCTCTTCCGGCGGCGGTTGGTTGGAAGCTGCAGGAGAAGGTGTGTCGTGTTGGCGTAAGGCCTCGCCCTAGCCTTCAGATCCACCGGGAGGCTGGGTCAGGGGAAACGGCCACACCGGACTTGCAGTTCTGCGTCCAAAACGGTTTGTTCTGAGTATGTGAGCAGAGTGGCTTTTTCCTCCCGGAAGTCGTCCCTGTGACCCTTCCCACCTCGACTCTGCTGTCCCTTCAGTTCCCAGACGAGCCCGTGCTTATCAATCAATCAATCAGTATGTTTTTCCTTATTCTTAGTTTCCTCCTGAGGGAAATAATCATTTATCTCTCTGGCTCTAATATCTGCTACATCTGTTGCGTGAGTTTAGACTTAGAGCTTGCACGAGACTGCAAATGACAACTAGATCTCATTTCACATCTCGATTCTCTCTGGCTGCCAGTGGCTGGTGGGAAGCCATGCGGCGGTCGATTGCTAATGCCTGCCGCGGGCAGGGGCCTGTGCTGGTGCCTCCGGTGCCTCCGGTCTACTGTTAGCTGCGCGTCTCCTTCAAGAGCCCAAGAACCCATGGCGAGTCAGGAATGCTTGCATGCCCTGACTAGTTCGTATCTGCTCTAATTTAGAAAATGCCCTGTTTTATAGGTCCGAATGGAAAGATTCAGATTCAGAAGACCACGTTGCTTGCATTTTTGCCGTTTTCCCTCTATTCCTAATGGAACGATTCTGAAGTTTCTAGAGTCAGGGTTGTATAGGCTAATATCTTGGAGAGCTCATCCCTGCAATGCACTCATTGAGAATTCATGCCTCTTCAGTTGAAATATTGTAAAATGGGATGAAATACAAAGAGTACATGGTGAAGTTTTCACATTTTAGGTATAATGAAGCCCATATCCCGAGAAAGAATTACATGTGTTGTGAAGCTTTTATTTTCAGTGCTGCAATAGCCTCCGTTTCTATGTCTGGAATTGTATTAGGTTCTTGTATTATCTTAAATTTGCTCTCTCCACAATAAAATTAAATATTTATGTATAACATATGTATATTGTTGTGTGTATATATAGACACACATATATTGCTAGTATAACGAAGTAAATGATAGAGTGTATGTATTTGATTATATATTACCATATTCTTTCAACTGAAATATGTGTACACAATTAACTTACATACCTAACCCGGAACATGACTAGTTTTCTCATTTAAAAAAACAATCATTCTGATGGCCCTAATAAAGACTAAATTATAATTATAGCATTTATAAAATATAAAATTGATGCTTCAAAATATGAAATTGAATTTTTTTTAATTATAAAAACTAACATGGAAGATTGAAGTCCTGCGGTAAAACATCCTGGGACTAATGGTGAGCAGTCTTAACCAGGGTGAGCAAATGAGTAGCTAAATGTCTTCTCCTCAATTTACCAATTCTCACCTCCTTCTGAACCTCTTAGAAACATCCTTGTAGGGTCAGAGTTAATATTCATTATTTTTCTTGGCTGTAGCAGAGACAGCTAGTGATCTCCAGTATCTTCTCTCCTTATCTTTTAGAGATAGAACCCTCAGGTTTTGCTGGGCACGTTCATTCTCATGATTCCCTTTCAGCTATGTGTGGCTGTGTGACTAGGTTCTGTCTAACAGGAGAAACGACGTGATTGCTCTGAGTCATGTCTTCACTTGCTTGCCTCCTTTCTGTTAGCTGGGATGAAGACATGAAGGTGGGAGCTAGAGAAGTCATCTTAGACAAAGGTGGAAGTTGTATTTTGAGGATAGGAAGTCTCTGGAAGAAGCCTGGGTCCCTGACACTGTGGGGCTTCTGTGTCGGTGTTGGCCTATGCTCAGCTCATTGTGTGACAGGAACATGGACTCTTTTGTTTAAGCCACAAGCATTTTGACTTTGCTTCTCTTCTAATCCTTACAGTTTCTTTTTTGGTCAGTCTTCCTAATCAGAACACTAAACTCATGGCATGTATGCCCTGCAGTGGGATTGGCTCTGGAAGGCCACATTGGAGGAACAGAGGCGACATTGCCCAAATCACAAACACTATCTTCTCGCTCATCTTTTCTCACAAATTGTGTTGCAGCAGTTGAGATGAAGGGTTTTGTTGTAGGATACACCTAGGGTTTGAGCCCTGAATCTTCCTTGAAGTCTTTTTTTGGGGGGTTTGAGATAATTGGATGTGGCAGAGATGGTTAGTGTATTAGTCAAGGTTCTCCAGGAAAACAGAACCATGGGAGATAGATAGAGAGGCAAGAGGAGATTTATTGTAGGAATTGCCATATCATGAGGAGACACAGAGGGGAGAATCTGAACTTCAGACATAAGGACAAAGGGAAGAAAGAGTTCATTGTGTAAAGACCAGTATCTGCCCAGGTGGAAGGATAGTGATTCCCGTGATGTAGGGAGGATGTAGGGTAAGCTCCCCAAGAACAGCTTGTCCATGCTGCCAGCTTCTTACAGCCACACATGCCAGAGAGTGCAATCTGGAGTGAGACTTCAGTTATTGGGTGAAAGCTAAGGAACACAACAAAGACAAGGCCTGAATAGAAGATGAACCCACCCGACCGCTGTGGTGAGCCCAGGGAGTAATCACCTGCAGGGGCAGGGTTTTTCTCATACACTTGTTTTAAATTTCCTTCCTGCAGAGACTCAAGCTGTCCAGGAACTGGGCACGTTAAACACAGAGATGCCTCCTCCCCACATCCCAGAGATGCTTCCTGTTAGCATCACTGTTCCCCTTGGTCTCCATCCCACCTTCATAAGCACTGGTGTCCTAGTTCTGTCCACACCTGACACACGCTCGTTCAGTTGTTTCTTCCTTCTGTTGCTGTTTTCCACCAGACCTGTGAGGATTCTTCTGAGTTCTCTGGCTGTCAGCTCCACTTACATTAGAATGAGTTAAGAGAGACCATGAGATAGAGAGAAGGGAGTTTTGAAATAACATGGACATTAAGGGAATTAAGTAACCTAGGTAGGGTTATGAATTTCACACACCTTGGGCTTGACTTATGTCCCCTAGGAAAGCAGTCATGTATCAACACGATCTGAAGCTACTGGGGAAATGTCTGAAAACTGTTGTGCTCAGAGGTTTGAGCATATCTGAGCGTCTAGCAGAGGGGTTTCTCTGTACCTTCTGTCTGACTCTGGAGAAGTACAAGTGAGATTAGGGATACTGACCCAGCAATCCAAAAGTTTGACAGGATTGCATATGGTCTACAGAATAGCAAGTCTCATTTGCCCAGAGAGTTCTTAGAACTTGATTGATACACATCTATGTCCTATTTGTTTCAAAACATTTTATTGTTCACTAAATCTTGGATCAGGCATCTTACATAGGCAGGCTTGTTTGTGCCAGTCACTGAGTAAATGAGAGTAGATTCTTCCTCTCATTAGCATGGTCAGTGCAGACCAGAGCAAGCACTTCCTGCATATGGACTCTTGTTATTATAACATGGCTTTCTCCTGACCCAACATCCCCCCATCCGCATCCCCTGCCACCAATACATTGTACATGCCCCGGGGCAAGGGCAGATCTTTCTGGACCTCTGTTTACCCCATAGTACCCAGCAGACTTGCAACAGAACCTCCCTTTACATTGTATTTTCCAAAGATGGCTGCACCAACACATTCCATCCCACATGCTCTGCTCTCAATGTGAGGTTGACCCTCCTCCCATTGAGAAGTAGGGTCTTGTTCCCTCCCCTTGAGTCTGAGCAGCCCTGCGACTACAAACAAAGTGACATTATGTGACTCCTGGGGCTGTTAGAACACAGCTTGCAACCAATCCTCTCTGGACGCCTGCTCTTGAAACCCAGCTACCTTGTTGGGAGGAAGCTTAAGGCACAGGGAGAGGCACAGCGAAGTGCTCCCACTGACAGCCCCACTGGATGAGTCGAGGTCCCAGTTCTGAGCCAGCATCAGCCTTCAGATACGCAAATAAATGAGACTTTCATTGATTCCAGTTGATTCCCATTCCTGAAACCACTGTAGTTAGTGCCCGTGAAACAGAGACTGCTGCTGACCCTGCTCAAATGGCAGATTCATGGGCTAAATAATTGTTTTAAGACTATGTTTTAGGGTGGTTGGTTATGATGCAACAGATACCCCTAAAAACACCTATTATTTCCTCACCTCTGGTGTATGACCTCATGATCACATCTTCTCTCCCAACCAGGAATCTTGGCTTCTTAGAGTCTGGAGTTTTTTCAGTCGAAACTTCCAGAAATTTCTTTCATGCCACACTAAATTTCGAATGAAGTTCCTTCTTCTGTCTACACATGTTTTCAGATTTCCCATCTTCGTATGCTTGGTCATCCTATTTCTTTGTGATGCTTGCTTATTCTTATCTGTTCTCACCCAAGTTTTACTCATTTTCAAGACTGAGTCGGATCCCATGAAGGATTTCCTGATTCCTCCAGGCAGAAGAAATGTCTCCATCTTCTGAACTCCCATAGTATTAGAGACAAATCTCTGTTTTTGCTTTTATCACCTTTTGCCTTATGTTACAGTTACTTGTTTATAGAAGTTTCTTCACTTCTAGATTGTCCTGTTTGTCTTTAAATCCACTCATGTATACAACAATACTTATGGGATGTTTACTTCTTGCCATGCAATGTGCAAAACACAGGTTATAAAGGAGCGGATAAAGGAAGACTTGGTCCTACCCTGTTTGGACTTTCAGTCAAGTGAGGGAAACAAAAAAATTCTTGACTATTATTCTCTTATAGGGGTATTAACTAAGTCATCCACATTGAGGATGGACATGATACCCCATTTCCCTTGCAGTCCTGGGAGGCAACATGGAAAAACTGGAGATCTGGTTTGAATGCCATCAGCCTACTACTCTCTGTGAATATGGAGCAGAGGCTTTAACTCTTTCTGTATTACTGCCCTTGCAGATCAAGTGAAGATACTTTCATCTGCTGCATATTTTTGCTATTTTTAATAAGAAATCTCATATAAGGTCCACCTTTGTGCTGAGCACATAACCGATTCATATATCCCTTTGTTCCCACCTTCTCTTGGTTAGTATGCAGCCCAGCTTTCTGGCTTACACTCAAGTAATGAGGCTGACTAGCTGACATCAGTTACATGGACCTTATTCTTCTGTATATAAATCTCCTTTTCAGTTGTGAGGGTGCTGAATTTTTTCAGGCAACTTTTTGGTGCCACTGGGAGGGAAAGGAACGAAGACCTCACTCTTTGTCACATGGCTGACTTCTTACTCATTATGCAAAATTCAGCCCAAGTGGCAGATCCTCAGGAAAACTGTGACTATCACTAATTCAAATCTCCTCTGGTTTTAGGCTTTGCAGCCCCTTCTTTTTCTCTATAATATTTGTCATGACTGCAGTCAATTTTTTTCTTTAAATAGCACTTCTGTTAGACTGTAAGGTCCGTAAAGGCGGGGACCAGCTCTGTGTCATGATCACCAGCACTAAATAAAGTGTTTGCTGTATAGAAAGGGTTCAAAAAAATATTTATGCAATTAATGAATTGGGGTAGGCTTTTCAGTGGTAGCTGGAACCCCAGAAGAGAAGTAAGCTCAACAACTGTCAACAATTTTTCTTTATCCAATCACCACCCCCACTCCTCTTGGAGACCATTCTCCTTGAGTATTTTTTGTGATCCATCCTCAGAAGATTCTGAAGTCAGAGGGTAGAACCTCCCTTTAATGGACTCAAAGAAAGAATGACCAGTTCCATTTTGCCAGCTAACATTTTTTTTTTTTTTTTCTGAACACCACCTCTGGATTTTTTCTGATGACCTATGGAAGGTATAAGACATGAACTTCTTAAAGCCTGATGGTGCAGTCAAACCTGCAAGCTACTTCCAGCTGAGTCTGTAATAGCAACCCCTAAAAGGTAGCTGACAATTTGAGAGAGTTATAGCTGGACTGACGATGGTCCCTGAGACAGTCGTGCTGTGGGACTGTAGCCTTCCAGACACATCAAACCCCAAGATCTTTAGAAGTTGAGCAGCTCACCAAATTTTAACTTAAAAAAGAAAAAAAAACAGGTAACAGCTGTCCTGCCCTGCCCTGGGCAGATAACAGGCCATTCTCCCAAGACTCTTTAAAATAGCCTTTTCTATTCTCTGCGTATAGCAAAAAAGGGTTGCAGTAAAATATCTTCCTCCTCAAAGTATGAGGCCAGATATAGCAGTGTAACAAATAAAAGTAAAACTCGGAATCTTTTTTGTGAATATTAACATTCATTATTTCTGTAGGAATATGAGGCTCTCGTCCCCATATGGTCTGGCCAAATAAACACTGCATTCATCACTGAAACTGCAGTTCATGGTTCCAGAGCTGCTTCCTGGCTCATAAATGGTGCCTGCCAAAGCTTCACAGTGTAAGGTTAAATTCAGTCAGAATCGACCCTTCTCCTGACCTAAGTTATTACCAGGAAGATTTATTAGAAGATTAGACCATAATTTTAGTTCAGGTGACTCAGCTTGCATAAATTCTAACATACCTTTTATATTTTAACACGCTGGAAGGGACTGTCCTTACACAGAGTTAGAAAGGTCTGCTGGGGCTGATAGAAGAGAGAGAATTAAAAAGAACCAGTACTTGTTACAGGCTGACTTTTATGTATCTGAAGATACTGTACAGAAATTGAATAGAGTCTATTCCTGTTTTGCTCTTGTATTTTTTGTGTGCTAGATCCTGAGAAAATTCATTCAACTCTGCTTCTTTTTTGTTGGAGATGTATAACTGCTATTAACATAAAACAGGGAGGAAAAGCAAGGCTAACACATCTCATTTTCCCAGAAAAATTTTCTTCTCAGGTGTAAAAGGCTTCCTCTTCATTTTGCATGCAGAAATATTCCTTGCCAGTCTCTGTGAAGTTTCCCTGCCTAATGAGATCTGAATATTGCCCCAACTGGTAGAAACATTTCTTAGCTCTTAGGTCTTATTCTGCAAATGAATACTATTTTTGCTTTCAATAGTTCCTGCTTAGTGAAATACCATATACTGTTGATACTGAAATTTTCATCATAAGCTTTTTCATTTAACAGACATTTAATGAACACTGCAGTAGGCATTGTGGGCATAGAAAATCCAGTGAAGAGAGAACAAAATTGAGGGACCATAAATACCCTCCTGAACAAACTAGAAATATAGACAATACAAACCAAACAATGGTTTAAAGACACTGGACATCAGGCAACAAAGGAGAGTGATCCCTATGGATAGGAAACAAATAAGATGAGACCTATAATTCCTCATCTTAATGCCTTGAAAGATTTTCCAGGATAAAGCCCAGGTACAAGGAAATCAGAAGGAATCTGAAAGACTCCCTGTGTTGGGAAAACAAAGCTGAAAGTTCAGAAAGGCCAAAGTGGTTAGAATTCGTAAGATTGTGTACTAGAGTTTAGAAAACCCTGGAGATCTATGGTTGGGGGGTGCCCTTTGAATATTCAGCAGAATACTTATCTGTGCGTACATGTACAGAAACAGTCTTTGACTAGGGAAAGAGCCACCTGAAAGAAATAAGACTAATTATATGCAATGGTGACATGGGGCTAGGACTAGGACCTATTACCACAGCCATACTGGAAAGCCTTATGACTCACAGAGTATGGCTTAGAATATACACAAAGGGTCTTATCTTAAGAGTGGGAAACAATGGCTCATATCAGGACTAATTAAGGTCCAGCGTAATAAATCTGAAGAGAAGACCTGAAAGGATCAATTTTTTTTTTTTTAGGTAACTTAACTGCATCCAAGAATGAAGCTCAAGAATATTTGTAGGAACACAAAAATATAATCATACAACAAGGTAAAATTCAGTGTTTGACATCCAGTATAGTATTTCCAGATACCCAAAGAAGTAGGAAAATAGGATTGTCAGTGACAGCTCTCAGTCAAGTGAAATTGATCCAGCAGTGACACAGAGGTTAAAATTTGCAGCCAAAGACATTAAAACATAAGGAATAAATATGGCATATATTTGAAGGTTAAAGAAAGGAAAGGGGGAGTATAAAACCTAAATCAAACTTTTGTGGATGACAAGTACAATGTGGGAGACAAAAAAATTGCACTGGATAGGATTAACTATAGATTAGATACTATGGAAGAAAATATTAGTGAACTTGAAGATGTAGCAACAGGAATGATCCAAAATAAAACACAGAAAAAAATTAAAAAAAAAAAATCAAACCATGCATTGTGGCCTGTAGAACAACTTCTTATGACCTAACATATGGATAATTAGATTCCAAATGGGACAATAAAAGTGGGGGATACACAAAATTTTTGAAAAAAATAATAGCTAAAACTTCTCCAGACTTGTTGAAAATTGTGAGTCCACATATCCAAAATGTTCAGCAATTCCAAGCACAGGAAACAGGAAGAAAAAACCTACACCAAAACACTTCAATTTCAATCAAATTGCTAAAAATTAGGGATAGAGAAAAAATCTTAAAAGGCAGCCAGAGGAAAAAAGACATCATATAGTAAGGAAAAAAGGTTAGGATGCCAGCACATAATGCATGTAAGAATATCCCATTTCTCCTGGGAAACAATAAAACCAGGAGACAGTGGTACATCTTGAAAGTCCTGAGAAAAAAAATGAACTGAAAAATCTTATAAAGACAAAAAAGAATTCTGTAACCACCAAAATATCATTTAGAAGTGAAAGTGAAATAAAGACTTTTCCAGACAAATGAAAGTGGAAATAATTTATCACCAACAAGGAATACTAAAGAACATCCTTCAGGCAGAAGGAAAATTATACCAAATGGAAATAAAAATCTATATAAAGAAATGAAGAGCACTGAGAATAATAACTACAAGGATAAATATATAGCCTGCTTAATTTTTGTTATCTCCTTAAAAAGATAACTGAGTCTTTACAGAAAAATAACATTGAACAAAGTGCAGATTTATAATATGCATAAAAATTAAATGTGTCACATTAATAGCACATAGCCTGGGAGGAAGAAATTAAAAGTATCATTACTTTAAGACTTTTATACGATAATGAAAGTGGTTCATTTTCACTTGATCACACTTGGATAAATTAAAGCTGTATACTATAAATACTAAGAAATTAGAAAAATAAGTTCCAGTTAACATAAATAGAAAAAAGAAAATAATAAAGAGTAAAAGGAAATCAGTGAAATAGAAAACAAGCATATACTATACACATAAAGAAAAAATAGTTCTAACTTTCATGTTCAGAGGTTAATTTTTGAAATCAACTGAAAAAGGTTACTTTCCCATTGAAATACCTTGGTACATTTTTGAAAATCAATTGACCACGTGTTTGTTGGTCTGTAACTGGACTCTCTAATCTGTGCCATTGATATATTTGTCTAACCTTATGCAAATATGGCATAAAAATATGACATTCTTAATTATAGTAGCTTTATATTAAGTTTGAAATTAGTTATTGTAGATTCTCCTGCTCTATTCTTTTTCAAGATTGTTTTGACTGCTCTACCTCCTTTATTTTTCCAAGTCACTTTTAGAATTAGGTTGTAAATTTCTTCAAAAAAATGCCTTCTGAGATTTTTATTGTTATTGTTTTAAATTGATAGATCAATATGAAGAATTGATAGCATTAACATTATTTTGTCTTCCAATCAATGAATTTGATATATTTCACCACTTCTTTAGAATTTTTTAAAGTATCTAAATATTTAGGACTTCTTAGCAGTGCTCTGTAAGTTTCAGTGTGTATATCTTTCATACCTTCTATTAAATTGATTTTTAAGTATTTTAAATTTGATGATACTGTAAGGATAATTGCTTTTTCCTTAAGTTTCCTTTTCCAGTTACCATCTGAATTATAGATACAATTAATTTGGGGATATAATAATCCTGAATCCTGATAATTTAGAATTCAGATGCTTTGGGTGGAAAGCTGTTTTAGCCTAGATACAAAAATGCACCCTTTCAACACTTACTGAATGCCTCATCTGTGCCAGAACTGTCCTGAAATATTTTCTGATGGAACTTTGAAGACTGAGTTATTGCTTAGGGTCACTTCACCTGGCTTGGTTTTTCTACTCACTTAATTCTGAGTTAGCATCATAGCATTATGTTCAATAGCATTATAATCTCATGATATATATAACTTATTTTTAAAAATCATATAAGTAGAATTTTGGACTAAACCGTGAAGCCTACATACCAGGCCATGATGTTAGTGGTCTATTTTCTTTTCTTTTTAAGATTTTATTTCTTTATCTGATAGAGAGATAGAACAAGTAGGCAGAGCAGGAGGCAGAAGCAGGTTCTCTGCTCAGCAGGGACCCTGACACAGGGCTCAGTTCCAGGGCCCTGGGATCATGACCTGAGCCGAAGGCAGCGGCTTTAACCCACTGAGCCACCTGGGCTCCCCTATCTTATTTTCTAATAGAGCTATAATTCTAGTTTAAGTTTATTCCTGTTATTTTATTCTACCTCTTTGACGATGTTGTACACCTCACTTACATTTTCGGATAAATACACTGCGGTACAGCAGTCGGAGTACTGAGTGTTGAGGCTCTAACTGAATCAGGTCCTTTGTGTAGTTAGTGATTCTAGTGATTTTTTGGATAGAAAACAAGTGTCTCCTCGATAACATACGGGTGGAAGGCCTGATCTCTCTGCCCCTCCTTGATAACGTGCTCTGAGATGACTAACAGGGATGAGGCCAAAGAACAAGACTTTCAGTCTGCTGTTCCAGATACAAGTGTTCATGTCAGTGGTCGCTCCCAGAATGTGGCAGTCCCAACTGTTCTGTGTAGAATCAGCTTCTCGATGCTCTAATAGTATCCTGGAGGCATCTTGCCTCGAACATCCTCTTTGTGTCAGCAGTTGGACAGCTCCAGATTACTGTCAGGCTCAAACCCAGCACCACCCGGAGAAGCCATTTCATAACCAGGCACATACCAGTCCCTCTGGAACGGGACTTTCAAACCTCGTTTTTCTTTTCGAGGGAAATCTACAATAAGAAATAAACACTGTGCCTCATTAAACACATGCATGCCGATATAAAATCAAAGCATCACAAAATATAATACCTCCAAAATGCAGTCCCCACAAAGTACAATAATGTACTTCGTATTCCATTTAATTCTTTTTTTTTTTTTTTTTTTTTTTTTAAAGATTTTTATTTATTTATTTTGACAGAGAGAGATCACAAGTAGGCAGAGAGGCAGGCAGAGAGAGTGAGAGGGAAGCAGGCTCCCTGCCGAGCAGAGAGCCCGATGCGGGGCTCGATCCCAGGACCCTGAGATCATGACCTGAGCCGAAGGCAGCGGCTTAATCCACTGAGCCACCCAGGCGCCCCAGTATTCCATTTAATTCTTAAACAAGAATCACAGTCACCTGAATTGATTTCATGACTAATAATGGCACACACATTGCTCTCTGAGAAACATGGCTCTAGAAGTGGCAACTATATGGAGATGTCATTTTCAATAAAAGAATTTAAGAATTTAATTAAATTTCAAGTTTAGAAATGAATGATTTCCAACCCTTTGAATATGAGGATTCCACATATTTATATATGAGCCCTAATCAGGGATTTATATAATGGAAAATAACATAGTTGAAAATGATATGCTAACGATTTCTGCACCACTGCCTGGCATCTCGGTAGAATTTTGTTTACTTCAGCATACGTCATTCTATAATCACACACCCCACAATTATTTACTTATTACATTAATACACACAAAAAATGACTGGATCTTTTTTAGCTTACTAGAGCATATGTTCTACTTTTTCATTTTTTATCTTGTGAGAAAAATTCACATTGATTTAGATTTTTGGAATTACAAGCATCTGGAGTTAGACGCATGGGGGTAAGTGCATGTGCGCGTGCACGCACACACGTGCGCACACACACACACAGACACACACCAGCTTTGTTCTCTGCCTCCAGCTACCACCAATTCAGCTCCCCAGTCTGATGTACTATTTCTACTTCTTAATCTAAGGGTTAGGTCTAGGGTCAGAGCATGATGCCAGAATCCCACGTGGGGAAAACTACCCACGAAAATGTTTTTTGGAAAGGCAACTTGCATCGCTCAGCAAGTCCACCATGGGTACTCAGGAAGTACTCAGATGAGTACTCAGGAAGCCCCTGGCTTGTGTTGGGAGTCAAGCTGTGTGAAGAATACGAAACCTTAAAAACTAGACTGACAGCAACACAGGGAGATGCACACGTTATGAAAGGCAGAATTATATCTCCCATTTTGCTCCAGAGCAAATGATCACTGAAAGGACAGGCACGTCACTCACAGGCAGAATCATCTACTGTTTCCATTAGGATTGTGTTAACAACACTATAAAACAGAAATACTCCAATAGCTTAAGCATATAGAAGCTCCTTTGCTCTATGCAAAAAGAGCATACACAGGCAGTCTAGAGCAGTTTCTGGGGCTCAGCCATGCATCCAGAGCCCTGGTCTCTAACTCTTCCTTCCCCTGTCCTTGGCGTCTTGGCCTCAGCCTCTGTCTACAGTGTCAGGAGAGCAAGGTGACTGCTCGAGCTTCACGTTCACACTTTAGGCAATAAAGGAGGAAGGGCAAAAAAGCTGAGAGGAAAAGTTTCTTCTCGCACACAGGCTGTACAGATGCCCTCCCTAGCAAATTTTACAGACATCTTACTGGCTAGAACATGGCCATTTCCTTGTTGCTGGAGAAAATGTAAAATCAAGTATTTTTAGTGGGGCATATTGGTGCCCTGCATTAAAAGGAGTAAAATGAATACTGGCAAGTGACTCTCTCTCTCTCTCTCTCTCTCCCTCCCTCTCTTTTTTTTCCCTCTGAGTACATGTAGTTGAGTTCAGTTAAATACATTCCATGTATGACGTGTCTACTATAATTCATTTATGGGTATTTGAGAAGGAAATTTGGAAGGGAACTAAAATTTATTGAATACCTTTAATGTGCTAGGTATTGTGTTAGGCCATGTGTGTGTACACAGAGACATATAGATACACACATTTTATATATGTATATGCATATAAAATATATATATTACCCTATGCATATGTTTCTATATATAATATATATTATCCTTTATCCTGTATATATATATATTACATATATGTGTGTGTATATATATGTATATATCTGTAATCCTAAAAATCCTATAACAAGGGTATCATAAAGATATCATTATATCCATGTTCGAGATTGAGCAAATGATGCTCAGACAGATTAAGGAAGTTGCCTACAACCTCAGCCTCTTAGAGCAAAATGAGAGTCAGGATTCAGACACAGTTCTGTCCATAAGCCATGCTGCCTCACACCTATAAGTTAAACCGGCAAGAAAAAATATGCACGCAGTGCTTAGTAGTCTGCACAAAATTTTAAACTGATCATTACCAAGGCACTCAAGTCACCACAACAGTATATCCAGCCGGAAAATAGAAAATAGTCTCTTGTGCCCAAGAGTGCATGTGTAAGTCCTGAGTACCTTCCAAGTCCAGTTTTAATGTGACAGGAGATTGGAGAGCCCGTTGCCAAGCAAGCGTCAGGGCTACAGTTTTTACTCAACTGACTAGCTGTTCTGGTGTCACTTAGTAATAGCCCAAGGCTAAATGGATCTTCTGGCTCCCATTTCCGGAATCCCAGATGAACTTGGTTCTGTGAGAGCCCCACATCAGGCACAGCTTTGGCACAAATCCCAGAGCCATCATGTGGCCACTGCAACCCTCAAACTCTTTCCATTCTGGCCTAGTGAAAGCCAGGTCTGTTCAGAATTGGAAAAGGGAATGTGACATTGTTCCCAGAGGAAGGGATGGCAGAGAGAAAAGAAAGTTCACTGCTCTTATTTCATATTATTATTTCATGCTATTATTGCATATTTCATCACTAGGGACTATAGGAGCATGTCATGTACTGTTTATTAACATGGCTGTAGGATCATTTTCACGATATTCCACAATGGGTAGGGCATGCATAGAATAATAGGGTTTTCTGCATAATGCATGACCATTTAAAGCTATGTTATCGCTGAGGAAAATGAGACTTTCATCTACTAAAAAACTACAATGGGAAATGGATTTGTTTAAAATAAGATTGAGTTCAACACATATGCAAAACTACTTCTAGAATATTTGCATCTTGACTCCTTTAAGGACATAACCAGGATGAGTGACCACATTCATTTGAAAAGCCGAAGCCGTCTTCTCCTTATTGCCTGATTCCTGGCCCACTGCTTCTACTACCTGTAATGATCAGTTCTCATGGCAGCATCATACACTGTTTCTTCAAGTGGGAGGGAAAATGACAATCATCGTTCCTCCTGTGGCTAACGCCTGTTGAGACCAATCCTTTTTGGGGAAGTAGAGAATTGATAATAACTCCCTCTGTGATTTTGTGCAGAGCTGGAGAGTATCTGCATCCAAGGCCAAATAGAGAACCTTGCGTTAGTGGTCACAAGTAGAAAGTGTGGCAACAAATATAGGTGGCCAATAAGCCCCCAAGCCAACCTTGTAAGGCTCTGGAAATCATTTGGATGAACAGAAAATCATTAAACATGAACTTCTCTGCCAATGTAAGAAATACAGGAGATGTATTATATCAGTTCCCCAGCTGAGGGAAAATGCAGGAAGCAAGAATTTTTTGCAGAGCCCCGACTTAGTTACTTTCAAGTCACTTAACATACTTTTCTTTATCCTCATAGGAGATAGGTATTACTATTTTCACTTTATAGAAGAGGTAAAGAAACTTCTACATGGGCTCAGGATAATAAATAACAAGTTGAAAAATAACACATATCAGACTAGTTCCAAAAGCCATTTTCTTTCCTCCGTCTCATGCTCAGAGATGGGAAAAAGTAGACTCATTAATCTCTTCCCCACAACCAGTTGTGAGAAAGGAAAGGTGACGCTCCTGTGGCAGAGGATCGTCTGCGCTGAGGGCCAGATATTCTAGAAGGGGAATGGAGAAGCTGGAGGTCGTTTTGAGGAAGGGTGACCTGGGATGGAGAGGCATCTGGACATTGTGACCTAAGGAAAATTCAAAGGAGAAAGGAAATGGAGGAGTCTTGATCAGGGATTTTGATGAACATCTTCAGGTCAAGAAGGGCGTACACAGGGCAGAAGGACTGCCCACATTCTCAGGACCAATGGATAGCTGTTAGAGGGAAACATAATCCACCACAGGAAAGGATTTGTTGTAATTTGATAATAGTTCCCAAACTGAATAGCCCTTGTCACGTGGTGTTGACACAGAGGCTTAATAACCCTGAATGTAAGAGGCTGAAAAGGGAACTTCTGCACTGGGTAGGACATACATGAGATGCCCTCCATGGCAGTTCCCACCATTATTCTTTGATTCTGTGATCATAACTCTGTGTGAGTTAAGGGCAGTACATGACTTTTGCTTCTGGTGTAGAAACATGATTGGCATCAGCCATTGTGGAGCAAACAGAGGGATGATAAGGAGAAATGAACAGCAAGAAGAACAGAAGTAAAATAATGATTTAGTCAAGAAGACAAGTCAGAAATGGGATTTCTGACGGTGTTCCCCTTCTTACATTAGATATTCCTGAAAATAAAGAATCAACTGTTTATAAATGTGTACTTGTAGATCAAAGGGGAGATAAGGAAACAGAAGGGAAATGGCAAGATTAGAAAATCAGGTTGTGCAATTAGATTATAAAACTGAAAGCAGTCAAGGGAGATCCAAGGGTTCCTTATCTTGGTGACCATGTCTTAGTCTTCTGCTTGCCCAGTCCAGCTTCTACCACCTGTTCTTTGTACACAGAACTCACCGTATATTGGTTGGATCTCTCAGAAGGGGGATGAACCTCAACAGACGACAGAATTCGGATAAATGGAGAGACATGACAGGAAATGGCATGCATCACACAAAAGAAAACATTTTATTCCATGCATACCCTACCCATTGTGGAGGTCAACAAATGCCCATTGGAATACGAGCTGATTGTGTGCCTAGAAAAGAAGATGCTATTGACTCGTTGATCCGGAGAAATGTGAAAGAGATGGAGGGAAACCCAGCATTCCTGCTGTATGAAAGAAATGGCATCGTTGTTGAACCAGGCCCACCACTGGGAATGCCATTCGTAGACCCTGTTGACTGGGCTAGAGAATCAGTAAACTCCTTAAGGATCTGTTTCCATGCAGTGCCTGTGTGAGCCTACCGTAGTGATCTGTGCTGATTGAGCTAGGGCTAGATTTCTAAGCCGGAGGCTTCTGTCTGCTCTGGTCAGAATTGTATTAGAGGCCTGTCAGCACAGACATCCTTTACTGCTGACGAGTCAACTAGATTAGCTTTAAGATTGTCAGATTTAACAAATGAAAATACAGGACTCCCAGTTAAATTTGAATTTCGGATAGATAACATCATTTGTTAGTGTAAGCATGTCACGAATACTGCCTGGGTCCTATTTATACAAACGTATAGCTGCTGTTTATCAGAAATTCAAATTTAATTAGGTGTATTGTATTTCATCTGGCATCCCTAGTCAGATTGAAGCTCAACACAAAGTTTCATGGTCATAGAAAAGCAGAAGTAATCGACCAAGAGACTCAGCTGAGCAAACGGACAGAATTCATGAGTAGGAAGCCGTGGTCAGCTAGCACTGGGGGAACTAAAAATGCCCCAAGCATGATGAGAGCTGCCACGCTGTGCAGGGGACATTGTGGTACCCCGAAAAACAGCCCAGCTCCTCCTGAAGCCTGACCGTGCTCTGCTGAGACTGCTGCCCAGGCTTTCGACTGCTCCGTGAAGTCATGTGGTAAGCCCCCAGTAGCCAGGGCAATTAGTGCATTTCTGTTACTGATGGGATGTAACTAAGAGAATGTAACTCCTAGAGACACTGTTATTTACCTGCTCAATTTTTATCTCCTCCTTTTTGCTTACTATCAAAAGCCTGACTTCAGTTGGGACAGTAATATGCTTATATGATCTAAATCACACACACGGCAACCTGGTTCCCTGTTCCATAGTCTCTCCCAGACGGAAAGAGCAGGTGCTGCTGGCGCGGCCCCTCTCACCACCCTCCGCCCGCCTCAAGGAAGAACAGATACGGAAAATGGCAGCAGCCATTTTCGCCCACGATGCAGCAAGCACAGTCAGAGCTAACAGTCGGCATGAGAGCGTCACTGAGCGGCACCAGCAACCCCCTTCTAACGGTTACGTATGTGTTTATAGAAGAGAAGCAAACCCTTACTAGCTGATGTCACTCTTAATGGGGGTTTCCGTTACTGGCAGACGTGTCTGATTCTAACTGATAAGTCACCCGAAGGAATCGTCTTACGGTCCACTGAAGCTGTCACTCTTCAGGTTCCGTCACCAAGCGTGACCGGCCAGAGGACAGGATTGCTTCCAAATATGCCAGCATTGCTCCTCACTGCAGGACCTATTTAGAATTGCTCCTACACAGAATTCCCTCTTATTCCTCTCTACTTACTGAACTCGTTCGTTAAATAGTATCTCCTTCTGGGAGATTCTCTTATCTTTGCCCACAAGGCTCCCCTTCCTGTTCGGATGGTATTTACAGCCTAAAGTTTGGAACATTTGTTTAGTGCTTGGAGAATGCAACCCTTGATTGCGCCATTGTTTTGTTTGTGCTCTTATGTATGGAATGTACCACCGTTTCATTGGATGGGAAGCTTCTGGAAGGGAAACACTATGCTCACATTTCTGAGTTTTCGTGTCGAACACAGTGTTTTCTAGGTAAAAATACTAAGTAAGTCTTGGCAATGCCAGTAATAATAATATTGTCACAGGATGTTTGGGGGCATTTGGTAAGCCCCCTGGCATGGTTCTAGAGTATAGTGTGGACTCGATGGGCTTACCAAGGCAGCCATGGCCTGAAGGAGAACCAAGGAAAACAGAATGCAAGCAAGTGTGTGAATTTGGCAAGTTACTTAACGTCCCTGAGCCTTGTCTTCTGTAAATAGAGTCTCGCTATAAAGATGAGAAATGATTTTGGTAAGAGCATTCCCCAGTGCCTGTCACATAAAAGACATTAGAATCATTAAAATTCAGCCTTAATCTCCTAATATGTCTGCTAGCCAAATTAAAAAATCTTTTGGCAGTGTTGAGAAAGGACAGAATTGCATATTTCCCTTGACAGAATGGATGGAAAGCAGAGAGGGTAGTACATTTAAAATGCACTGGACTAGTCAACAGAAGATGTTCTTGTAAGTCTAATCCAGGGGCTAACTGGCTGTGTGATATTGGCTGGGTCACTTAATCTGTTTGAAACTCGGTTTTCTACTTGTAGGATGTGGATAATGGGACTCAATTTGCCTGCTTTGTGGAGTTTTCCCAGAAACCATGTGAAATAATGTATGAAAATGTACTTTGAACAATACAAAACATTATATTAACTTCAGGGTGGAAGAAGGAATCTATTGACTCCAAAATCATCAATAGAGGCAAATTTAATCATAGTTTGAAAAATCTTGTCCAAATTTCAAACTCACATTGAATGATTTAGCAAAACTCCAGCACTTAGAAAGTGTTCAATGACAGAATGAACTATACTTTAATTAAATGGAACCAAGATGAAATTAAAACAGAAAACTCATTTCCCTTGAATGAAATGCAAATGCATTTAAATGCACCAAATAGTAGTACTGTTTAATTTTTTAAGGAACACTTGCGAGAAACATTAACCACACTGAGAAGAATTGTCAAGGCTTTATACCTACAGTGTTAGACAGGGAGAGACCACGAATTCTCATTCTACCTGATTACAGACGCGGCATATAGAGTGAGCTCTCACATTCATGCCTGTGCGAAGACGTGCAGGTTCAAGATCAAGGGATAAAAATTTTCCATCAGAAAAAAAAAAAAAAAATTCCACCAGGGTGCCTGGGTGCCTCAGTTGGTTAAGCGACTGCCTTGGGCTCAGGTCATGATCCCGGACTTCCAGGATCAAGTCCTGCATCGGGCTCCCAGCTCCTTGGGGAGTCTGCTTCTCCCTCTGACCTTCTCCTCTCTCAAGCTCTCTCTCGCTCATTCTCTCACTAATAAATAAAATTTAAAAAAAAATTCCATCAGTACTGCTTATCACCTTATTGCCAATAATGTTTGAAGATGCATTTTTGTTTATTTGGTGGTTGGTTAAGGTAGGGAAGGATGTGCCGTTGGGAAAAAAAAAACCATGCAAAACTAGATTTGTTTGAAAAGGGCCTCATTTCCACCTCTGGTCAGCAGACCTCCCTGTAGAAAAGTCCTTGCAGTGACAGGAGTCTATACCAATGCCAGTGCGTTTGACATTTCCCTTCTGAGACAATCATTCCACCTTCTCGATGGAATTCTCCCTCATTTCCCCATCTGGAAGGAATTGCTTGGTCTTTTAAGCTACTGGAGCAGATCTCATCTATGCTAACCGTCTATAAACTTTTCACTCCCTTCTAGTGAAGTATTTGTGTCTGTGTGTGGTATGTCCTGTAGTAAGTTGTGAACTCTTAAAGGACCTGCCACATATGTTTTTACAACCCAATTCCCAGGGGTTTCTTTCTAGGCCAATGTCTTTAATAAAGGATGTGAACAAGAAGTACATTGGCTAATGGGTTAGTTAGGCACCTAAGCCTCTAGCTTTGCTTGAACTCTAACCGGTGGTAATTCGTATAAGGCTCATTGACTCCGGTAAGGTCTCTGAGTGGTCTTTCATAGTATTCATGAATCCTAGGTCTGTCCTCTGCTACCAACTATTTATCTGTCTACTTATGTTCATTGGTTTGGTGAGATGAACTCTGACTTTCATCAGAATCTCAAAAAGATTTAAGAATCACTACATTCCACCCACTTTCATATTGTA
Source organism: Meles meles (assembly GCF_922984935.1). Lineage (NCBI taxonomy): Eukaryota > Metazoa > Chordata > Mammalia > Carnivora > Mustelidae > Meles > Meles meles. The sequence goes on along the minus strand of NC_060073.1, from coordinate 113,268,933 downwards.
GACCTTCCTCTGGTACTTCCCGACTTTGGCTGCACATTCAGACGGTCTTTAGAGTATAGAGCTACGGCTTCGAGCATTATGATCTAATTGATGGAGGCTAAAGAGTAAACATAGGTGGTTTTTGAAATTCCCTAGAGGATTCTGATGTGTAAACAAGGTTGATCCTCAATCTTTAGCCACTGGATATTGGAGCTCTCAGAGGCTGGGCTGCTGCCCTGACCCCTATTCTGTGGAAGTCCTGATCACTCCTGCATGCAGTGATTGTCTAGGGCTTGTTCTTAATTCAGCCCTTAATCTGGGACCTTTGTGCCTCAAACTCCAAAACACTCCCTGATGTCATTTAAAATTTCTGTCACTATACTCAGCACTCTCTTATGCTTTTAATCCTAGCAGAGAACATGACACATTTTCTTAATATCAGCTGTGTACCTGAGGGAGGGAAACATGAACCATGGTGCTCGGGGGAACATGTTGCTATATGTGTAGGTGTAAGCACAGAATAGCCTTGGAACAGAGCGCTGTCGTGATCACTATGACAGTCCCTTCAGACCAGGCAGGAGCAGCTTTTTGTCCACTGGGGTTTTCTTTTCCATGACTTACCAGGAGACCCTAGCTTGATTTCCTCTCTCATCCCTCCCCCCGCCCCATGTTAAGAATCGACAGCATTTGGAACAGAAACAGGTTTCTGAGACACTGTCAGATATCTTCTGGGGATTTTTGTGACTACAGTGTTTATCTCCATTTGCTGGTTCCAGTAATTAGGCAGCATACCGCATATCTGACCAATTCTTTGAGAGACTATTATTCATTTTGCGGATCATACAGACTCTTTGTTTCTCTGCCTTTCTGAGGCAACCTCTTTGGACATTTCACTCCCTATTAGCAATTTTGCCAAAGCATGACATGTAGAAGCAGGGGGGAAAAAAAAAGAAACTCAAATCTAAGTGTTGTTTTCTCACGTCTTGGCTCAAGATCTGAAGGTGAAGAAGTCAGATTTCAGAGCTCAAATTTGTTTTAGAATCACCAATGGATGTCCATTTGCAACATTCCAGTCGAAAATGTACAGATATTTTCAAAGGTTAGCTCACTTCCTAAATGTCTTCTTAAATGACTTCTTTTTCTTCCTTTACTGAAAGTGGCAGGTGATTTTAACTTCTACTTTAAGTTCCCCTGAATGACTCTTCCAATCCTAAGGGTCCTAATACAGTGACAGCCTATGTGTGACTGTGATGAGCTGACCAACATAAAAGATGCCCAGAGAGAAAAAGCAGGACATTTCAAGGTCCCACATATGAGGAAGGGGAATTATACAAGCAGAGGCTGATGAGTGAAAATGTGACCAAAATATGTCTGACCAGAGAAAGTCACAGAGCCAGTGGAAGTTCCTGTATCTATGAGGTGAGTCGGTAGCTCTGATTGAGCACCCACAGGATACCCAGTGTTGGGAAATCAGCCTCAGTGGGTTATGTAATCCTGAATGAATAGCATCACAGGAACAATGACCAGCAGCCTTTATAATCAGTGCAAACCAAAGTCATGGGGAGAGCAGATCCTGCACCACCATGAAATATACAGATCCTAGAGGCAAAATTATTAAAATTCCAGGAAGTAAAGCTCATTGGTGAAGGATATAGGCCTTTCCACCACTCTTTCTTCTGTGGGGACATTAACCTACATCACTAAGGCTTTAGGGGAGTACCACAGCATAGAAATTGAAGGTGTGGGTTTCAGAGTCAGTCAAGGATTCAAGTCTAAATTCTGCCACCTCTTAGCTGTGGGACTCTGATATTTTTAAACTTATATAAGTCTGGCACAAGTAAGTGTTAATATCTATTAGCTCCCAGTAATAATAATGACATTGCTATTATTTCTGGCACTGAGTTTGCTAATGGACCTGGCTCCTGAAATCTAAGGACAGGATAACATAGTGGAAAGAGTGCGTTTTCATGATATAAAGACCTTAACTCTAATCTGAGCTCTACATATTGTCCATTTATGACTTGGGGCAAGTTATCTTTGCCATTTTATTTTATGTTATTAAAGATTTATTTAATTAATTAATTAATTTAGAGTGAGCACATGAGTAGGGGGAAGGGCAGAGGAAGAGGGAGAGAGAGAACTCTGACCGCAGAGCCCAGTGTGGGGCTTGATCCTAAAGCCCTGAGATCATGATCTGAGCCAAAATCAAGAGTTGGATGCTTAACCAAGTGTCCTATCCAGGCACCCCATATCTTTGCCATTTTAAACTTCAGTTTGCGGATTTTAAAAAAAGGAAGTACTAACCCCTACCTAACAGTTTTATAAAAATGAAATAATGGTGTCCGCTGCCGCACGGTCAATGCATAATGGGCCCAAAAACAATCATAGCTCTTCCCACCCTCTGCCGTCACCCAGCCGCTGAATGGCAAGGTTGATGTGGACACTGGCAAGACACGTTCTGACCCGAGCATAAACGCTGAGCAAGTGCACACATTAAACTAAGACCGAATGCACGTGTTCGGTCAGATAGCTGAATCAGGGCAGAGCAGTGAGTGATGAGGCCAGCATTGGAGTTGACACCGTGCACGTGGAAGGGTCAAGAAACATTCTCTACCCCTAGGTAAGATTATTTAAACCAATGTCTTATAGGAAAGCATCAGGGAAGGCTAATTTCTGGAGGCTTCCAGAGACTTTAGGAAGAGCTGAGAGCTAATCATCTTGTGAATATACTTGTAACTGACCGGTATGTTTACAAGGTGCAGATATCTTATAACACCTAGTGCTGAAAGCCTGTGTGGAGGTCCAGTGCACGGAAAAAGATGTGTTTGATTGCTGTTGTTCTAAATATAACCATCAGAAAATTAATAGGTTGGCTCTCTTAAGTTGGCCTTTTCACGATCATGGATATCTTGTTTACTTAATTAGTATCTATTGTCTTCATTATAGTTAGTGCTTCACAATGGCATTGATTGAGAGAACTGAAATGAACTCACCAAGAAACTCTGTATTTGTATTTACTTTTCCCCCAAGATTAATTTTTAAAATCAACATCTCTTCTCTGATGGGCCGACAGTCTCTAGCAAGAACAGTTAAATAAACAAATCATTAGGCTGAGAACAGACGTGCCACCACAGGTCCAAACGCCCAATTTAACTGATCACTGATGGATCTTAGTCATGACATATGACTTCCAATTCTCCAGAAAGCAAAATGTCTGCACTGTTTTGTCAATTATTGTAAAGAGTGGCAGCTTACAGATATGTTAAGTCAAAAGAAAGAAAGAAAAAGTTGTAACATGTCACTGGTACTTGTTTTCCGAGATCTGTTCTCTTTTCTTTGTCAATACTAACGTATTTCTGTTGGATTACATAAACACAGTGTGTTGCTGTAATCAGTATCTGCTCTGTATGAACATGCTTTTAGGAACAGGCTGTGGCTGTAATATTCGTTATTCAAACCTCCAATTTTTCTTCTGTTGAATAACAGCTTTTATTTGTAGCCTTAGTGTTGATTCCATTCCAGACTCTTTTCTCAAGATGGAGGAGGAAGGGCCCCTGGGGTCCTTACATTGCTTTTGCAGCTAGGAATTATTTTCTGGTAGTGTAGGCAGGAGGGGCTTGTTCTCAAGGGCGAAGCATTAAATCCCAACACATACCTTCCTGGGGCCTTAACTGAGTTCTGAGTGCTCTTGCTGAATCAGTTTTGGGAAGGGAATCAGATCTCTCTGTATTTAGAAGATGTGCCTGGCACATGGCAGGAAAAATCGTACCTTCCAAGGGTATCAGCAATATTATTCTGCAAACCTTAGTTAAGAGGTATGAGAGAGGTGAGATAAAAGGCCTTGGTTTATTTCTTAGACAAACTGGCTAAAGGAGACATTGGTTTGGAGCATAGGAGACAATTGCCCCTCTTGGCTGCTTTGCTAATTAAAAAAAAAAAAAAAAAAGCCTTGCCAGAATGCTTTTCTAATATCTTTCTTTCCAAGGAGGCAATACTGAAGAATGATCAAATAGTGTCCTGCATGCACTCATGATGGGAAAGTAAAAATACTAATGTCTATCCTGTCATGGAGTATATTCTAGAAAAACATATCCCAGAAGAGTAAAGGCCAAAACTAACTGTCAGCATGTTTTGTAAAATGAATCAGCCGAAGTGAAAAATTAATGAGGGGCTGCATGGGCATGGATTTGAGGCTTGTTCTATAAATAATGAGGGTAATGATCATAGGTATCGTTCTTCAGACCGTTACTCTGTGTCAGTCTCTGGCCAAGCAATTCCCACACGTAACTCTGCCAGCTTCCCCGGGAGGTGGGTGTAGCCCCTTTACTCCAGGTGAGGGACTTAGTGATTCAGGTGACTTACAGAAGATCCTAGTTAAAAAAAGAGGTAGAAACAAGAATTGAATCCAAATCTGACACGAAATTTTGTACTCTTAGCCCATGTTAGCTAATTCTATGAGTCGTCTTGCCTGGGCCAAGGGATGTCCAGATTGCTGGTAAGAGTTGACCGATAGGGTTTGGGCTTCACTGGGGCGGCTCAGCTGGAATCCATGTGTCTCTCTTCTTCCTCTTGGGACCAGCAAGGAAGTAGAACAATACTTAGGATCCAGGAAAGTAAGCCCCATCACGTAAGTAGGTTCTAAGCCTTTGCACATGTCCTGTCCATTTCTTTGGTCAAATGCATCACGTGGCCAAACTCAAAGTCAGAGGCAAGGACATATATTGCACCTTGACGGTGGATGTGATCGAGAAGTCACTGGAAGGAGGTCATGGCTGCAGGGATGGTGAAGAATTGGAGACATTAATGCAACCCACCAGGAATATAAACATGTTTTCAATGACATGGCTAAATTACCCAATTTTCCCTGTAATGGGATACAAAATTGATGCCCCAGAAGATGAGCATATTTATTTTATCAATCTCATCTGCACTGTGTGGCTAATCATGATATTATCGAGAGAAGTACATTGCTAAGACCAGAGCCTGACAGGGGTAACCACTTGACAAATGGTACCTATTATCAATATTATTACTTGTGGGATTAGATTGAAATATATACCCTCATAATACTTCCCTCCGCTTTTCCAAATTGCACTGTCAGTGTGTACCCTAGGAATTAGCCGTGGCTTTCGAAACCAATCTGGTCCGCTCCCCAGATTACGGAATATTTATGCCTCCTGGCCTGTCATCACATATGGCAGTTTGAGAAGTTCCTCAAAGCAAGATTATAGGGATTTTTATACCAGATTCATTGAGGAAGTGGCAAATGTTCTCCAGTCCTCTCCCCTAAGCCTGCCTTTTCAGACATGTGCAGGTTACAGAGGCCTCCCGCAGCTGACTCACCCTAAGTCCAACAAACAGATGCATTTCTCTGTCCCTCCTTGATGAAAGGAGGCCACTTCTAAATAAATTCATCCTGACCCACATTACATTTATTAAATGGATATAAAAATTAATTTGGACATAAATTCATTATAAATAGATCAATATTTTCCTCTACTCCCTGCTGCAATTTCGTTACAGTTGTAACACAGTTACTCCATTCAGCACCTAGGCCTTCCGTGGGTATATTCTGTAAATCAATGACTCATAATATAATTCAAACTAATCCCATAATTGAGTCTAATTAAGAACAGCTTCAGACAATTATTACAGAATTATCGAAAGTAGAGATTGAAGAGATTTGTCCATTTATCCCATGTGCCCCTGCTGAGACTAGGGTTCCCTGTAGCTTTTCTTTCTAGTGATCTGTCTGGTCTTGTTTTGAAGTCTTAAAGAATTAATCTGCCTGATGTTTTCTTTGAGACTCCGCTTAGAAGTCTAAGAGGTTTCACCAGTTGCTTTAGCATAATATTTATTTTCAGTAGTGCTTGTCTCTCATCATTCTTTCAAGATATGCATGTCATTTTGAGAGTCATAAGACAATCTAGACTGTAGTACCCTTCACCCCAAAAGGGCGTGAAATCCTTCAGGAAAATGTGTACAGTGACATAAAATAATATAATGTATTGGCTTATTTAATGAAAAGCACAGCCAGATCCAAGTGCTCCCACAGAACTTTAGTTCTCCTTGTCTTGGCTCTGTTTTTCTCTGGTCAGTTTCCCTTTCTTGCAGGTTGTCCTTAAGGGGTGGCAAAGTGAACCTTGATAGCTCCAGGCTTTCATAAGGGACATTCTTTTCCAGTCTCTATATCAGTCCCCCGAAGTTTGGTGATTGGCTCTGGGTTAGATGCCTACCCTTGACCAGTCCTGTCCCAGCTTAGATGGGACATTCTGATTGACTCACCTAGGTCACACATCTACCATCATGGTAGGAATGGTAGGGCCCCTTGATCAATAAACTTTGTAAAGATCCTTAGGCAGAAGATAAATAGTTCCCATAAGTAATGGATTTAGGGGCCTAAAAATAAAATACACAGATTTTTTCCCCATTTATCTTACTCTTATTCTGTTGGAGTGAATGGCAACTTCTTCCATCTTCTTTCCTCAGGAGTTAAAACTGTGAGGGTGCCCTCCCCTGCTCTGCCAGCTGTTCAGAGTATGTGACAGAAAGGTTTGCTTTTGCTGGATTCTGAATACACATTTGCCAGCCAAGTGAATACCAGAATACTTTTCAGAGCACAGGCTACCTGTGGAGGGAACACCCTGACATTTCAAGCTTCCAAGTGAGCCTGATTGGAGAAGGATATGAAGGAAATGTGTTAGGGTGGGGGAAAGAATGAGGTGAAAGTGGTGAGAATTACATGTTCCCTTCCAGTTCAGAAATTTTACAGTCAAATGACTTTCTTTTCTTTTCCTTTCCTTTCCTTCTCTCTCTCTCTCTCTCTCTCTCTCTCTTTCTCTCTCTCTCTCTCTCTCTTTCATTCTCCTTTTCTTTCTTTCTTCCTTTCAGCAAGCACACCCATGCCAGGGAAAGGGCTAGAGGGAGTGGGAGAGAGAGTGTTTTCCAGCAGACTCCATGCTCAGCACCGAGCCCCACTCAGCTCTCCATCTCCCGACCTTGAGATCATGACCTGAGTGGAAATCATGGGTTGGGTGTATAACTGACTGAGCCACCCAGGTGCCCCTAAATGATTTTCTTAATCTAAGAGAATGATTCCTTAGGTCTAGCTAAAATGAAAGATACCTACCAATCTTAAAATATACTTCCCTCATGGATTTTCTTTCCTGCAGAGAGCTAAGTTTTCATCAGCAGTCGTGCCTGACTTCTGCTGGTGGGTCTGACCAGGTGGGTGGGGGGAGTTGTAGCAGGTGCAGTCATGACAGCCTATGGTGAACCGCTGGGCCGAGATGCCGCTGCCAGAGAGAGGGTCTCCAGAGATGTGCTCCACCCAGATTCAGTAAAGGAAAGCTTGCATCTTCATACTGTGGCAGCCATCTGCTTGGATGTTCTTGCTTGGCAGGTGAAGGATTGTGAGGCTGTCCCATTGTCTTCCCTTCCGGGGCCTCAGCAGGACTATTCAGTTTATCACTAACATTAAAAAAATTTTAGCTATTGCCTGCCCAAGCTCTTACCTCTTCTGTGAATTGGCACTGTATGGTAGGAAAAGGTCTAGAAGAAATTGAACTTCTTTTTAAAAAATTCCAGTGCAGTTCACATACAGTGTTATATTAGTTCCAGGTGCACAATGTGTCGACCCAGCATCTCCGTACATGACTCAGTGCTCATCCAGAGAAGTGCGCTCTGAAGCCCCATCACCCATCTCACCCATCCCTCCCACCCAGCTCCCCTCTAGAAAACATTCCTTTGTTCTCTGTACTTAGGAGTCTGTTTTTTGATTTGTCTCTTTTCCCCCCTTTATTCATTCGTTTGGGCTCTTACATTACACATGTGAGTGGAATCGTACGGTATTTGTCTTTCTCTGACTGGCTTACTTCGCTTAGTGTGACACCCTCTAGATCTATCCCTGTTGTTGCAAATGGCAAGATTCCGTTCTTTTTCATGGCTGAGTAATAGTCTTGTGTGTGTGTGTGTGTGTGCGCGTGCACACCCCACATCTTCTTTCTCCACTCATCTATCAAGGGACACTTGGGTTACTTCCATAATTTGGCTATTGCAAATAATGCTGCAGCAAACATAAGGGTGTGTGTGTGTCCCTTCGAATGAGTGTTTTTGGATTCTTTAGGTAAATACCCAGTACTGCAATTGCTGGATACAAAAATCCTCAGTAAAATATTAGCAAACCAAATATTAAAAAAAAAATCATTCACCACAATTAAGTGGGATTTATTCCTGGGATGCAAGTGCAGTTCAGTATTTGCGAATCAGTCAGTGTGATACATCATCACATCAATAGGAAAAAGAGTAAAAACTGTGATCGTCTCAGTAGATGCAGAAAAAGCATCTGATGAAGTATAACACCCACTCACGATAAAAACCCTCAACAAAGTAGGTTAAAAGGGAACATGCCTCAACATAATAAAGGCCTGATATGAAAAACCCACAGTGGACATCATACTCAATGGGGAAAACTGAGGGTTTTCCCTGAAGGTCAGGAACAAGGGCATGATGCCTACTGTCACCACTTGTATCCAACATAGTACTTAAAGTGCTGCCTCAGCAGTCAGACAACAAAATGAAAAGGCACCCACATTGGTAAGGAAGATGTAAACTTTGACTCTTTGGAGATGACGTGATATTTTATATAGAAAACCCTAAAGACGTCACCAAAAAACTACTGGAGCTGATGAATGAATTCAATAAGGTTGCAGGATACAGAATCAATATACAGAAATCCATTGCATTTTTAGGCACGAATAATGAGGCAGCAGGAAGAGAAATTAAGAAAACAATACCGCTTAGAAGTGCACTGAAAATGATAAGATACCTAGGAATGAACTTAGCCAAAAAGGTGAAAGGCTGTATATTGAAAACTATTAACAGTGATGAAGGAAATTGAAGACGACACAAAGAGATGAAAGACATTCCATGCTCATGGATTGGAAGGATGAATAGTGTTAAAATGTCTGTACTACCCAAAGCAATTTACAGGTTTAATGCCATGCCTATCGAAATACCAACAGCACGAAGATGCAGAGAACAGCTAGCAGCTAGGAAGTACTTCCTTGCAATACCAAAATTTGTGCAGCTTTAGAATTATGGCCAAATCTGAAATAGTGGTTGAAGCCAGATAAGACTTTTGAAAGATTCTTAAAAATCAGAGATCAACATCAGAGAACAAGACTTCTTGCAGAAAGACCAGTTATCTGCCTCCTGGGCTAGCGTCGACTCCTGTGGTTATTTAAAGTCGAAGAATGATTAGTATTATTTAAAATAGTACGGGTTAGGTCTATGAAAATTGATGCAATTCTGTCACTCTTTGCTATATTACAAAATCACCTTCAAACTCAAATCAATAACTACTTATCCTATCTGAAGAGATGAAATACCTTGCTATCAGATGATTTCAACTACTGGAATTCACTGTAAATAATTTAAACTTGGCTGCCTCACAATTTATATAATAAAATACCTTTAAAAGTGTCTTTAAAATCCTGGACAATGATTTATTACCTTCTCAGCCCCTACTCCCACATTCTCCCTCCTATACTCTGAAATCTTTTTTAAAAATTTACTTTTATTTTTTCAGTGTTCCAAGATTCATTGTTTATGCACTACACCCAGTGCTTGATGCAATTTCTGCCCTCCTTGATACCCACCACCAGGCTCACCCAACCCCCGGCCCCATCCCCTCCAATACCCTCAGTTTGTTTCTCAGAGTCCACAGTCTCTCATGTTCATCTCCCCCTCCGATTTCCCCCAACTCACTTCTCCTCTCCATCTCCCAATGTCCTCCGTGTTACTCCTTATGTTCTACAAGTAAGTGAAACCGTATGATAATTGGCTCCCTCTGCTTGACTTACTTCACTCAGCATCGTCTCCTCCAGTCCCGTCCTGAAATCTCATACACATGCTGCATTCACATTTCCCTGGGATTTGCTGACCCATCCCAGAACTCTAGAAGTCTATTTAGAGCACGTTTCTCCTAGTTAGTCACCAAACATCATCAGCACTTTAGGCTAGGGATAAATTGTATTTCTTGCTTAATGAATCAACAAGTAATGAAATCATTCTAATACACTGTATGTTCCTTCGCTTCCTGTCCATCTCTATTTCTAAAAAGCTCACAGCGCTAGCACTCTGCCTATATGGATTTAGGCTATTTGCTTTCCAAATAAATTACACAGTGCCAGGATTTCTAAACTTACTGATACCTTAAACGTCACTTGATCCATTTAACTAATGGCAGAGACGCTATAAATAGGGTAGATGAGAGAATCCCGTTCTTGGCATCTGGAGAGGTCTCTGCGTATCGTGGTGGATGTATTCATCATCAGGGTCAATGACAGAAGATGCTCCTCACCCTGCTTCTCTCATGGGCCCTTATGGGATGAGAACTGGGGAGGAACAGAAGTCTAGAGGAAGGCATGCTGGACTGGTAATAGACACACTCCCTCTTTTCTGGATGATGCTTACACCTGATAAAACAAGAACATACGTGCACGTCTGGCCTCTCTGTTACTGCTTTACTATTGAGCACTTGATGTGTCGGGGATCATGACAGTAATTCCTCTCCACTCCCTGAATGGGGGATAGCTCCTATAAAACTGCCCCCAAATACCATCAGTCTCCCTTAAACCCAGATTATCACATTACTATTTGCAAGGAGTCTTATCGTTCCTGGGCTAATCCTTACATTCTTCTAATCTTTTTTTGGTTTTGTTTTTACTTTATTTTTATTCTTGTCAGAGCTATATATGCACATAATTTAAAAAATCTGAATTTCCACAAGCATTATAATTTAAAACAAAATTAAGCAGCTGTCATCTGCCCAATCCTTTGCCCCTTTCCTGTTTCCCAGCGGCAGCCACTTTTTGTTTGGTTATTTTAGTATTTACTTCCATATCTTGCAGTAACCAGATTATTTTGCCCCATTTTGATTTGGGGAGGCTCTGGTGTTAATGATTATAGTTATATGGAAAACGGGACCTTCATTGTTTTTCACCACCATCTCCTCTTTATTTGTGCCCCACTTTTCGGAAGTTACTGTAATTATGATTAAACCAGCATTTAGTGCTTACCTTAGTATGACCGTGTAAACACCATGCACAGCTGAGCCCGGTACTAGACTAACATTACTTTTACTTTCTTGCATTTGTGTTGTTTTCCTGGAGTTAAAAAATCGTATTCTGTTTGGTTAGTTTCGTATGTACTTGGGAATTCATCGCCAAACTCCTATGAGTCACCCAGAATCTTCTCTCAGTGTATGTAGACACCTCAGACATCTTGTCAGTTTCGTCTCCTTGGAAACCTCTCTAGTTTTCTGCCATATTCATGTATGAAATGTGGTCTTTATGTTCCACAGCTGTCACCTTGGGTTGCCCTTCACCACTGACCTGGGGACTCCTTTGACATTCTCTTGAGTTTGACCTCATCCTTAGATCACACCTTTTTGTTTTTCTTGGCCTAGACTCTTTGTTTTCCTGGGGCATGTTCTCTAGCAGCTTCTTCTTAAAGGGTACGGAGGGGTGGGGGATAGTCTTGCTGAGATCTTACACGTAAGCTGTAGAGTCTGTCCTTCTATAGTTACGGAGGCCTGGAGCTATTCTGGGTTCTAAGTGTTGCTGCGAGAAGGCCAAAGCCATTCTGAATCATTGTCCTCCGTAAAGGACGTGTCCTTAATCTCTGATGGTCTTTCATATCTTTTCTTTATCCCTCGTGTTCTTTAAATTTCACAGTATTGCATCTATACTATACATATACTATACTATACTATACATGTGCGGCTTCCCTTCCCCTGTTGTGCTAAACGCTCAGTGGGATCCTTTAATCTAAAAATTCACAGACTTTAAACATTTGGCAATCATTTCTTTACTTATCTCCTCCTTCTACTTTGTTTGTTCTCTCTTTCCATAATTTCTGTGATTTGGAAGTGGGACCTCCTGATTTCATTCTTTAACTTTCTCACTTTAAAAATCCTTATTTTCCATCTTGCTTTTCTTTTTTTGCTCTACTTTTTGTAAGATTATCTTTTTTTCAGCTATATTGAGGTATAACTGACAAAATTGTAAGATACTGGAAGTACACAATGTAATGATTTGATGTATGTCCCCAAGTAATTCATCATCTCACATATTTACCTTTTTTTTTTTTTTTTTTTTTTGGTGAGAACATTTAAGTTCTGTTGTTTTAGAAAATGTCGGTTATACCACGAAGTATTCTCAAATGCAGTCACCATGCACTATGTAATTTTTTTCCATCATCCCTTACACTGAAGTATTCTTTGGTTGGTTGGTTTGGTTTTTTATTGTTTGTTTTACTTTCCTCTACGATTGCTTCTAATTTATATGAGCTCTTTATTATTCATTAGAGTTCTTTTTATTAATCTTGCTCTTGGTTCTCTTTTTCCTTTTTTTCTTTTTTGAAGTGCTCACGGTCATTCTCAGTATTAGTTTCTTCAAGATAGTCTTTCTAATTTTTTTAAAAAAATGATTTCCTGAGATGTCTGGTTGTCTCTAGCCATCCGTTCATATTTAAAAGTGACATTGTTTACAAACCTAATAGGGTTTATTCCAGCAATGTGAAATTCCTGGTTTTGATAATACACTACAGTTATTTTAGAGTATTAGCATTTGGAGAGGCTGAGTGATGGGTACACAGGACTTCTCTGTACTGTATTTTGCAGTTTTTATGAGTTTATAATGATTTTAGAATAAAAAGTAAGAAAAAATGCTAGTTGGAAATTCCAGGTGTTCAAAGAAGGGGCTTGCTGCCTTTGGTGTTACCGGCTGGTGCTCTGGCTAGACAGTTTCACTAGGAACCTTGGTAGTACTACCATTAGGGCTTAACACTGGGCTTCACAGAAGCACCAATCTCCTGCCTAGTGACCAAAGCCCTGGCTATTGGGGGAAGTGTGCTAATACATCTGATATAGATATTCACTTAATCTCTCCACTTTTGATATGGTCCCCTTACTCTAACCTATGCCTAAGGTGTCCCAATTGAAGGACTCTTTTACGTGCTTTCCAAAAGATGAACTTCCTTCTCTTGAAGTAGGAGAGGGATAGTTGCCTAACTATATGGGATGGGTTACAGGGTGTCACCTGCACAGCTAGTTCTTTCAGTTAGTTTCTTTTGTTTTCGGTGTTACCCAAACCATCAATTCTTAACGAGCCGATCGCCTCCAGTTCCTAACACTGTAAGAAATTTTGTTTGTTTCCTGGCATTCTCCACTGCTGTGTCAATTACCATTCATCCTTCTGCTTTTTATTTTGTTGTTAGTTTGATTTTTTGTTTTGTTGTTTTTCTTCCCTTTTTTGGTGGGATTTTGCCCTTTATAAGAAATCTCTTTTATTTTAGTGAGGTTTTCCGGAGGAAGCAGAGTAAATGCTATCTGCCAAGCTAATCTTAAAAAAGTAAAAGTCTGCCCACGCCAAAAGCTTCACCACGGTTCCACGAGATATACAACAATAAGAAATGGATAGCGGGAGTTATACACTCCAAGAACTATCCTCACTGTGTGAGTCCAGACCAGAATTTCAGACAAAGGCAGTTAACCTTCTGCAGAGGAGGGATTTCCTTCATTAAAACAAAACAAAAATCCTTATACTGCCTTTTATAATGAGCAATGGCCTATGTCAGAGAGCTCAATTTTGTCAAATAGCAGTCTATGACAAAGACAGGTTAAGAGAATTCAGCACAGAGATGTTAATATCTGGTATGTATAATTACTGTGGTACAGTGGTAGATATTTCTGCATTCATCTACTCATTCAACAAACATTCACTGAGCCCCTGCTATGTGCTAAGCACCATGTAGTCAATGATGCTGCCTAAAAGAAATGTGAAGGGGAAAATGGCAGAACTAATAATTTTAACAATTACAGTCTCCTTTAAAGCACAGACACAAAGGATTTTAAATTAGGAAAAGACCACACATATTATCCAGTTTTAAGTCCCGCATCAAACTTATGAAGAACTGTTATAGGTAATAGTCATGACCCCTCTTCTTTTTTTTTAATTTATTCATTTATTTGTTTATTTACAGCATAACAGTGTTCATTGTTTTGGCATCACACCCAGTGCTCCGTGCAGTATGTGCCCTCCCTATTACCCACCACCTGGTTCCTCAACCTCCCACCCCCCAACCCCCGCCCCTTCAAAACCCTCAGGTTGTTTTTCAGAGTCCATAGTCTCTCATGGTTCATCTCCCTTTCCAGTTTCCCTCAACTCTCTCTCCTCTCCATCTCCCCATGTCCTCCATGTTCTTTGTTATGCTCCACAAATAAGTGAAACCGTATGATACTTGACTCTCTCTGCTTGACTTATTTTGCTCAGCATAATTTCTTCCAGTCCCGTCCATGTTGCTACAAAAGTTGGGTATTTATCCTTTCTGATGGAGGCATAATACTCCATTGTGTATATGGACCACATCTTCCTTATCCATTCATCCGTTGAAGGGCATCTTGGTTCTTTCCACAGTTTGGCGACCGTAGCCATTGCTGCAATAAACATTGGGGTACAGATGGCCCTTCTTTTCACTACATCTGTATCTTTGGGGTAAATACCCAGCAGTGCAATTGCAGGGTCATAGGGAAGCTCTATTCTTAATTTCTTCAGGAATCTCCACACTGTTCTCCAAAGTGGCTGCACCAACTTGCATTCCCACCAACAGTGTAAGAGGGTTCCCCTTTCTCCACATCCTCTCCAACACACGTTGTTTCCTGTCTTGCTAATTTTGGCCATTCTAACTGGTGTGAGGTGGTATCTCAATGTGGTTTTAATTTGAATCTCCCTGATGGCTAGTGATGATGAACATTTTTTCATGTGTCTGATAGCCATTTGTATGTCTTCATTGGAGAAGTGTCTGTTCATATCTTCTGCCCATTTTTCGATATGATTATCTGTTTTGTGTGTGTTGAGTTTGAGAAGTTCTTTATAGATCCTGGATATCAACCTTTTGTCTGTACTGTCATTTGCAAATATCTTCTCCCATTCCGTGGGTTGCCTTTTTGTTTTGTTGACTGTTTCCTTTGCTGTGCAGAAACTTTTGATCTTGATGAAGTCCCAAAAGTTCATTTTTGCTTTTGTTTCCTTGGCCTTTGGAGACATATCTTGAAAGAAGTTGCTGTGGCTGATATCAAAGAGGTTACTGCCTATGTTCTCCTCTAGGATTCTGATAGATTCCTGTCTCACGTTGAGGTCTTTTATCCATTTCGAGTTTATCTTTGTGTACGGTGTAAGAGAATGGTCGAGTTTCATTCTTCTACATATCGCTGTCCAGTTCTCCCAACACCATTTATTGAAGAGACTGTCTTTTTCCATTGAATATTTTTTCCTGTTTTGTCGAAGATTATTTCACCATAGAGTAGAGGGTCCATATCTGGGCTCTCCACTCTATTCCACTGGTCTATGTGTCTGTTTTTATGCCAGTACCACGCTGTCTTGGTGATCACAGCTTTGTAGTAAAGCTTGAAATCGGGTAACGTGATGCCGCCAGTTTTGTTTTTGTTTTTCAACATTTCCTTAGCAATTCGGGGTCTCTTCTGATTCCAAACAAATTTTAGGATTATTTGCTCCAGCTCTTTGAAAAATACTGGTGGAATTTTGATCGGAATGGCATTAAAAGTATAGATTGCTCTAGGCAGTATAGACATTTTAACAATGTTTATTCTTCTGATCCATGAGCACGGAATGGTCTTCCATCTTTTTGTGTCTTCTTCAATTTCTTTCATGAGTGTTCTGTAGTTCCTCGAGTACATGTCCTTTACCTCTTTGGTTAGGTTTATTCCCAGGTATCTTATGGTTCTTGGTGCTATAGTAAATGGAATTGATTCTCTAATTTCCCTTTCTGTATTTTCATTGTTAGTGTATAAGAAAGCCACTGATTTCTGTACATTGACTTTGTATCCTGCCACGTTACTGAAATGCTGTATGAGTTCTAGTAGTTTGGGGGTGGAGTCTTTGGAGTTTTCCATATAAAGAATCATCATGACCCCTCTTCTGTCTGTTAAAATAAAGTGTAATTATAGTCCAGTGTCCAAATAGTGGCAATTTATGACTTAAATAGCCACTCTAGAACAATAAAAAGATCCATTTAAAAAAATACATAATATGCATGTATGTGTGTATGGTACCAATAAGTATATAAATTATATACCAAGTAATTGCCATGCCCTTATTTCTTTCCTCATTCTTGCAAAGCAACCTGGAATCCAAGATGCTGGTTCAATCTAGTGTTCCTGGAAAAAAAAAAAAGGAATCTGATGTCCCCGGTATTGGACAGACTTTTTTTTGTTTGTTTATTTTCAGCATAACAGTGTTCCTTGTTTTTGCATCACACCCAGTGCTCCATGCAGTACGTGCCCTCCCTATTACCCACCACCTGGTTCCCCCAACCTCCCCCCCCCCCGCCCCTTCAAAACCCTCTGGTTGTTTTTCAGAGTCCATAGTCTCTCATGGTTCATCTCCCCTTCCAGTTTCCCTCAACTCCCTTCTCTCCATCTCCCCATGTCCTCCGCGTTCTTTGTTATGCTCCACAAATAAGTGAGACCATATAATCCTTGACTCTCTCTGCTTGACTTATTTCACTCAGCACAATCTCTTCCAGACCGGACAGACTTCTAAAGTATTTGCACAGTTCCCATATTTGCCGGGCGAACTTTGCTACATTACATGGATTGGACTTCACAGACTACAGCACAGCGCTGCCGCGCTCAATGATTCCTCAGTCATTTCCATAACTGTCACCTGCCTGTAGCTTAGAAACTTCTCTCAACCACCAGGAACCTCTTTCTGTATTTTCGAGAAAATATAAGTCTTCCCTGTTTCCATAATTGGAATAACCTACCAGTCAAGAACACACACTCTGGAGATAGATTATCTGAGTTTAAATCTTGGCTCTACCATTTACTGACTCTGTGACAAAAAAGCCCCCTATGCTCTCCATGCCTCAGTTTCCCCATCTGTAAAATAGGGACAGTGGTAGCAGGATTAATGTCAGATAATCCGTGTTGAGCTCTTTGAATAGTACCAGGCTCTTAGCATTATCAGTTTTGTTTCAGATACAAAATTCAGAGAAAAAAAACTTACTAGAATTTCTCTTTCAGAAAGATTATTCAGCTCCTTTACTCTGTGGCATATGTTTGCCTTCCCTTTGGTTCTTAAAATTTATTTCCCAATAAAAATATGAAGCCTCTTACAAACTCTCTTTTTCTTATCTTATTTCCTTAATACCTTTACCAATTCCTTGCAGTTTTACAGAGCTTTGATGGTTTGCAAGCCAGTTTCCCACTTTTTTCAGCCATCCAGTCAATGCCATGATTATTTTTGTCATCTCATATTCAAGATAAAAAACAGATTTAGATGGTAGGTGACTTGCCCAAGGTGCACACTTAAATCCAGGTCCTATAATCACAAATCCCCTGTTCTTCCCATTACGTCAAATGGCTTCCTTGTAACAAGAGACAGGAAATTATCAATGTCAAATTTTTACACATTTCCTTTTACTGAAGTAACTTTGGCTCTTTGGTTTTGAAGGAGATGCTCATAGCAATGACTTCCTGTATAGGAGTTAGTGCAAAAGAAGAATTCACCCAAAGCAGTTTAAACCATGGAAATTAGAGGCTACAGCTTTTGGCAGTGGTCAAAAGCCTTGCTTAAGAGGAGAACAAGTAAATCCCTAGCTGCCAATTCTTACATCATTCAAAGAAAGATATTAAGATGTGTATAGTTTTAAAATGTATGCCCATGCCTATTTTATGAACTTAAAGTACAAATTTCAGAGAGGTGTAAGATACTTTTTAAGAGTTTGAAAACACTTGAAGGATATGAAAGACTGGTAAGTATTGAAAGGGGGAAAAACCCACCTTTTTATTAATTTTGTTGGCTTATAGGCATAAATGTGCAGCAACACCTGATTCCAGCATCTTTACCCCTTTTATAATTTTCTATCCTGATCCCTGGTAAGGAGAGCCCCTTGTAGCAGCAAAGGACATCAAACTGAGCCACTGAGCCATGATCAGTGTTAGCGAAAGATGGGATTTTTGTTCCATAAGTGCTGAGATGAGTCCTGTATTAACCTGCCAAACAAGAGGAAGATTCTCACCAGCCTTGACGGAAAAAGAAGGGAGCAAGAGAAGTTGGCAACACAGTATCCAAAAGATGAAGCATGGCAGAAGGAGGAAGGGACCCAAGAACAGACCCAGACACAACACTGGAGGGCAGATTTGCTAATGACATACTGTATGCTGGCTAACTGAACGCAATTTTTAAAAAAGAAAGAAAAAAAGAAAAAAAAATTTAAAAATCTTTTTCTAAGTTTTGTTCCAAAAAACAAACAAACAAAAATAACAACAAACCCAGTTGATCAATGGCAATTGGAAAGCAATGTTTTAAATGTTTCTGTCCATCTCGGTCGTTCCAGTGTGTTCATGAGTGGCTACTACAAAGATTGATTTTTTTTTCTTCCTTGGAGAAGCTGGTGCCACTCCACCATGGCTCCAGACATGATGGGACCATACACAGGACAACAAAGGCGTGGTTATTCCTGAGCATGAGATGAGAACTGTAAATATAATGAACTTCTCAAGAAGCTGAAAAACTGTGCAATCAGTTCACTAAATTTTCCCATTCTTTTTTCTAAGCATAAATGAGCCAACTGGTCAAATTCCTGAATGTCAGAAAACCCTGCTTGAAGACAGGACATCAGGACATCAAGATAATTCTGCTAAGAACTTTCTGAGTCCTTGTCTTCTTTGTGCAATGAAAACCTTCCACTGTATCTCGAGCAGTCAAACATTGACACTATAGTTGAATAAATTGTTTCATTCTTCCATACCTAACAACTCTGCATAATGAGATCCTCACTGCCGTATCTTCTGCTTTAAATACTTTATTTTAAATATAAACGGTTCATAAAAAAACAAAAGATCTTAAAAGCAGACAGACATATTTTGTCTTTGTCCCTTCCGCATCGTCTCAGCTTATAAATCATATGTGAAACAAAGCACTTTCTTGACTATTAAAGTATGAACACCATGCACACGTCTGAAGTTTGGGAGAGGACTCCGTCCCGTCATGCAGTGCAGCCAGAAAGACTTCAGTATCTTGTGTGACTGTGGGAAGGCCGGAGCCAGCTGGATGGAGCCAAGTGATGGAGAAGCCCCACCCTTGGTGGTGGGCTGGCATATTCCAGAAGGGCTCATTCTGTGAGCTGTGATGGCATCCAGTGTCAATGCTGGGTCGTTTCCAAGAGGCTCTCTCTAACATGCAGACCCAGTGAGCCAGAGAGAAAGGTCCCCCTCAGGCAGCTGCATCCCACCCCTGCTAGGAATCAGCCACACTTGCTACCTCCTAGCACCTGCTATGTGGGCTTGGGATCCAAGTTACAGCTCCATGCTGGGCAGCTGCAGGTGTAAATAATCATTGCCCCTGCCTCAGAAAGGCCGTGTCAGTCCATGGTGTTAGATGTCAGTGTTGTAGACTCTCATGGGAATCCATGTAGAATGGACGTTGGGCCCAGTTTCTTTGTCTTCAGTGAATCCGATTTTTCTCTCTCTCTTTCAAGAAGCAGCAAATTTAGGTCAGTGAGAAGCCAAAGGGAGTTGCTGCTGTCTGTATCTATCAGTGCAATCAATTGGCTTCCCCAGTACCCCAGGGATGCCTGGAACATGGATCAAGCTCTTTGTGTCCCCGAGGAGCAACCGGGACCAGGGGGTGGGTCTCTGTGGCAAGTGGCTGGCTCAGAAGAGCAGAACCACATGCAGATAAAATTCATTGTCTTCCTTCCAATGAGGTAGCCATGGAGAAGGAGAGAAGAAACGAAGTCAGAAAAGGGCAGAAACAAACTGCTCTTGTTGGCAACCCCCTTGGTCTCCAGGGCCAAGTGACACGTGGGCCAGAGGAAGGCGAGGCTGTGGGCGGAGAGTGTGGTCAGTGCTCGGGCTTGCTACATGGAGCTGGCATCACCCCTGTCTGTTTCCAAACCCAAGCCCTGTCATTCCTCAGGCATTCACTACCTTTGTCACCTACAGCAAATTATGTTTCATCAGGAACAAAGCGAAAGTTATAGTGGTAACTGACATTAGAGAGCACTTGTGAGAATCAAAGGAAATAATGGTTTTGGGGGCGTTGTTGGTTTGGGGGTTTGTTTTACTTTATTTTAATTTTTTCAAATAGTGAACATAGTTTCATATTCATTTCAGGTGTATAATTTGATGATTACTCAGTGCTCATCATGATCAATGTACTCTTAATCCCCATTACCTGTTTCCCCCATCCCTCCACCTACCTTCCCTCTGGTAACCATCTGTTCTCTATAGTTATGAGTCTGTTTTTTGGTTTGTCTCTTTTTTTCCTTTGTTCATTTGTTTTGTTTCTTAAATTTCATATATGAGTGAAATCATCTTTCTTTCTCTGACTGGCTTAGTTCACTTAACATTATACCCTCTAGCTCCATCCATGCACTGCAAATGGCAAGATTGCATTCTTTTTTACGGCTGAGTAATAGTCCATTGTATATATGTACCACATCTTCTTTATCCATTCACCTACTGAAGGACACTTGGGCTGCTTCCATAATTTGGCTCTTATAAATAATGCTGCAGTAAAAGTCGGGCTGCCTATATCTTTTCAAATTAGTGTTCTTGTAGTCTTTGGGTAATTATGCAGTAGTAAGCTACTGGATCATATGGCACTTCTATTTTCAATTTTTCTGAGGCACCTCCGTACTGTTTTCCACAGTGGCTGCACCAGCTTGCTTTTCCACCAACAGCACACATGGGTTAAAGGAGATCATGTTTTGTTGTTTTTTTTTTTTTTAAGATTTTTTAATATATTTGTCAGAGAAGGAGAGAGAGCACACAAGCAGGCAGAGAGGCAGGCAGAGGCAGAGAGAGAAGCAGGCTCCCTTCCGAGTAGGAATCCCGATGTGGGGCTCTATCCCAGAACACTGGGATCATAACCTGAGCCGAAGGCAGCCATTTAACCGACTGAGCCACCCAGGCCTCCCAGGATATCATGTTTTTTAAGGTATTTGTCACCACACCAGCACACAGCGAGCACTCAGTAGGTGGCCAGGGGCAGTGGTGGTGTCGCCGCCATTGTCAAGGACAGGCAGAGTGTCTCTCCTCTCAGGGCCATTGTAACTTTCCTTCTAAGGGTGGAGGACGATCCCCAGAGGCAGCCTTTCTTTTACTCCAGGTCGTCAGCCTTTCTGGCAGAGCAAGTAGTAATGGCAGAACAAAGCAAAGACAACAACAACTTGAACTGGAGAAGCTAGGAGGGGAAGATTTATTTCAATGATCATGGAGTATCTCAGCGAAATGCAGCTGGGCCTCAGGAACCAGATGGTAGGGACCTAACTGCTTTGTGGTGTTGAGCGAGGTTCTCTTTCCTGGTTGCTGAAGCAGCACAGAGCCAGACCCGCAGGAAGTTAAGGGAGCGCCTGCTACAGCCCAGGCCCTGTGTCTAGTCTCCTCTTCCTAGTTTGTTTCGTTTTCCCTTTTGCTGGGCTCATGTCTCTGCAGCCACATAACTGTGGAATCCAAGGAGTGGAAGACAATCTCGGATTCACATTTTACAGCCTAGGTACCTGGAGAGACTAACTTAGCTTTGTCAGACCCGGTTACAAACAATAAAGGAAAGGCAGTAGTCATCCAGTGTGGGCAAGGAAGCCAGCTTTAGAGTTTGGCACAGCTTGGGTCAGGTGCCCAGGGCTGGATCAACCACCATTGCCATGGGCCCGAATCGTGTCAGACTGATGCGGGAGCGCGCATGGCAACCACCTCAATGGGGATGGAATGGACAGTTCCAGGAGAAGTGGAGTTCTTGGCAGGCAGAGTTTAAGAGAATGCAGCCCAGAGCCCCTCTTGTGCTGGAAAGATTCCTATTTCCATGACGCTGGATTCCTTGGGACTCCTGTGTTCTAACCTGCTTTTTCCAGAGAGGCAAAGTGAACTATGTCATTAGGGCGAACTTTGAGTTCCTATAATCTTGGAAAGGAGGCAAAGGGTTGAAGGAACTTTGAAAAAAATAAAAAAGACTGGGGTGCCTGGGTGGCTCAATGGTTTAAGCCGCTGCCTCCAGCTCAGGTCATGATCTCAGGGTCCTGGGATCGAGTCCCGCATCGGGCTCTCTGCTCGGCAGGGAGCCTGCTTCCCTCTCTCTCACTCTGCCTGCCTCTCTGCCTACTTGTGATCTCTCTCTGTCAAATAAATAAATAAAATCTTAAAAAAAAATAAAAAAGACATTTGCACCATTTGTTTGTTCGTTTGTTTTAAAATGAGTCTTTTAGAGTCGTCTTGCCCAGTGCAAACCACTTGGGATTTACCTGATCTTGACTGATGGATAAAATACAAACACCAGGATACTGGTATGGGTCTTGGCTGTGCCGCATAGTAATTGTATGACCCAGGGTAGATTACTAAGCCTTGATTTCTTCATGTATACAAAGAGGATAACACAATGATACCCTCTATGTATTGTTGGGAGAACAGAAGCACACTTAGTAGAGTGTGGACGACATAACCCCCAGGAAACGAGCTATCATTGTTTATTCCTCTTAAACAATTTCTCATTTAACTGACTTAGAATACGCAACCTTAAATTGTAGCTACTAGTGTCTTTCTCCTCCTTCGGAGACTATGAACGAACTCCATCAGGGCTGGGGTCACTTCTTTTTATATATATATATATTTTAATTTTTTTACTATGTTATGTTAGTCACCATACAGTACGTCATTAGTTTTTGATACAGTGTTCCATGATTCATTGTTTGCATAATCTGTGCTCCCCTTAATACCCATCACCAGGCTCATCCAACCTCCCACCCCCCTCCCTTTTAAAATCCTCAGTTTGTTTCTCCGAGTCCACAGTCTCTCATGGTTCATCTCCCCCTCCCATTTCCTCCTCTTCACTTTTCCCTTCCTTTTCCTAATATCCTCCATGCTCTTCCTTATGTTCAACAAATAAGTGAAATCATATGATAATTGACTTTCTCTGTTTGACTTACTTCACTTAGCATAATCTCCTCCAGTTCCATCCATGTCATTGCAAATGGTGGGTATTCATCATTTCTGATGGCTGAGTAATATTCCAATGTGTATATGGACCACATCTTCTTTATCCATTCATCTGTTGAAGGGCATCTTGGCTCTTTCTACAGTTTGGCTATTGTGGACATTGCTGCTATGAACATTGGGGTGCACATGGCCCTTCTTTTCACTACATCTTTGTCTGTATCATTGTATCTACCCAGTAATGCAATTGCTGGATCATAGGGTAGTTCTATTTTTAATTTTTTGAGGATCACTTCTTATTTGTCTTTATATCCCAGGCCTCCAATAGCAGAAGCTCACTGGATATTGACCAGATAAATGTTGCCTGGGCCAGATGGCCCTCTGCACACTTTCCGCTGTCTCTTGGGGGCTCTTCAAATGGACAGTGGATGAAGGGATGGCCCACAGAACTGGGGCACACATTGAGCTCGCATCTTTCCCAACCTCAGATGGATCAGTTCCATTCATTCTTTTGGTTTGTTCATTCACTTAACAAGTATTTATTGAATGTTTACTGATATTCCAGAAGTGAGTCCATTTCTGCTTCTCTGGGGATGAACAAGAAGCTTCTGCTTCCATTGAGTTGACAAGAAATAGCCTATGCTCGCATAGCATTTGAGGCCCCCGTGTGCAAGTCCATCAGCCCTGGATTATAACTTCTGTTTCATTCTCCGGCTGCCTCACTTGTTGGTAACCTCCTAGAGGACAGAAGTCACCTATTTTACTTTGTGCCTAGCTCAGTGATTTTTACATAACAGGATTCAATAAATGTTGCACCAATGGACAAATGATTTCTTAGAATTATCCTGGAGAACCCTGATAACCTTTGCATATATTCATCTATATCGAATCTTTGTGTCCTTTGAATGTGATGGGAAAAGCAGTGAATTTTACAGGTTGGGCCTTTTGAGCTTTCCAAGTCTTGCATGAATGACTTGAGTGATAGATATGCCCATGGTCTCTGAAGCAAACAAAACAGAGCAAAGCAAAACTTAACAGAAAGAATACAATTTGATTTCAAGAAAATGCCTCTTTCTCTAATCTTTCAGTGTTCTCTGTTCGTGGAGAAGAGATACACCTTCTGTCTCCAACCTTAGCTGTTTGCCCTTGAGCTCAAACTTATATTATTAATCATTTGAAGCATTGTTTCCATGGAGATAGCCTAGCAACTTCTAGGCTCGGATTTAGCATTGAATAAGCCCTACCATTGATGGATATTACATTTTCAACTTCTTGATCCATGAAAGTTGAATATATTTAGTATCTAGTTCATTAACAAGTTCTTTTTCCTCTGAATTCGGTGAAAACAAAACCAAACACCTTATTTGTCTAAAGTCAGGAATGATTGCATAAGTAAGATTTTCATCATTTGTGATTTGTTTGTTGAACATTCATAGACCCAGGCACCATTCTAACTGTTTTAGAAATATTTAAATTCACTTCATTGTCATAACAGCCTTATAAGGCACATACTGTTATCTGCATTCTATAGATGAGAAAACCGGCGGCATTAAGAGGTTGCAGAAAAAGGAGAGCTGGCAAGTGGGTACATTTATGATACATTTCTGTTCCCTGGACAGTTGCTGGATCCTCTCGCCTTGGACACCTGCTACAGGTCCGCTTCTCACCCATTCTGTGCCCACCACCACTCTTTCTATTCCTCTACTGGCCCCAAGGACATACGCTGTTGTCTGTGACACTTTTTTTTCTTTTTTAAGAAAAGCTTGGAAATTATTGCATGGCTGTAGTTTATCTTACAATCCTTTGGCATTCTGCAGACAAGCATATTACCATGCACGTTGTAGGCAGTGCATACTTCAGCTCTAGGGACAATCAGTTCATTGAACTGAAAATGCCCTCTGCGGGAGTGGTCAGCGAGGAGGATACCAGAAAGGCCACGCTCAGGGGCAACCAGGACAACCGCACTGTTCTCACTTTGCAGGTTTCCCTAGACACCAAAAGCTTGGCTAATTGACATGGCTTTATTGTTAGTGAAAACAGTGCCTTGTCAGTTAACTTGGAAAATGTTCTCGAAATGGACCTTCATTAATGGAATTACAGGTATTCAATGTATGTGGATTAGCTCAGGTATTTTAGAAATATTTCCTGTCTTTGCTTGAAGAGAATGTAAAACTCTAGCAAGCCTGATAGCTAATGCTCCTGTCCCACATCCAGTTCCCAGCCAATTCCCAGAAGGACTTCCGGTTGACTTTTGAGCCTACCGTTGTCTATCAAAAAGAAGCTGAGAGTTGTGCATGGTGAAATGATCTAAAGTCAGTTTACAGTGGGCATCACAGAAGGTGAGAAAGATTTCCTCCCTCCTGCTTCCTGACCTCTCCCTTCCACATTGGCCTGAAGTCCTTTGCTTAACATATTTTTCCACTGGTGGGGGGGGGAGTATCTTTGTTCTTCCTTAATGATATAGCCACATCTCTAGGTTTCAAAGACTACATTTGTTTTCTTCTTTTGTTCTGCTAGTAGATGATTAACCCACAACCAGCCAAGGCAAATGCTTGAAGCCGGCCCATTGTACCTTCAGAGCTCCAAGTGCATTTCAGTGCTCTCAGGACGAGTTGCTCATGGGTGTTCACTCCCTCCCTGTCCCAGAGAGTTCTCAGGGGAGGGTTCCCACTGAGCTGCTCTTGATTGGCAGGAGAACAAAAGCAGGAAAACACAGTGTGGTGCTCCAGATACCCACACCCAGCAGATGCCTATTGAGCAACCCCTGCCTCTTACCAGGTACCTGCTAGCAGGTGGCTGGAGATTCAAACGCTGAACCTGCCGGAGGGTGACGAGGTGCCATGTCCTCACAGCCAGCCTTTCCCCCTCTGCACTTGCCTTCACTATTAGCCTGCCAAAGCCAGCGCCCGAGTCAGGGCTAAAGGAAATTCCTAAAGAAGTGTGCCTTATATAAATTCTGGGAACAGAACACAGTTGGTTCTGTGCATGATTCACCTGCCTTCTAAATTATCTTCCTTCTAAGTCAGTGCTGGGGAAAGTGCAGCCAAAAAAAAAAAAAAAGTTTTTTTTGATTCTAATTTCGCCCCCTAAAATCACATATGATAGCCCACCTGCAGGGTGCTTCCCCAACAGGCAGAGCACAATCTGCTGGTTGATGAAGCTCTTCTCCCTCAGGCAGGCAGCCGTGGCCCAGCTGGAGGGTTCTGGCTCCCTACCTGATTGCAGTTAAGTGCTGAATGCAAAGTCTTCTGGGAATTGGCACCTCCTCGAACCTGCCCCATGTTTTGATTACAGAAACCAAAAATAGGGAAGCAACTGTGGAGCTCCAGGTAGGAGGCCCTGCAGACAGAAGGCGGCTGCTTTTGCCCTGAGTTGGAGACAGTCTTGAGAGATGCAAGTTCTGACGGGAGCCCATCCCAGCCTGGGATTTTGTGCTTGGCGGGGAGCAGGGGTGGGAGACGAGATTTAGGGAGCAGCACCACATGCCCGTGCCCATACCTTGCAGAGGGGCTTGGAGAGTAACAACGGAGGGAGAGGTCGTGAATTCTTCCTAAATATGTAAAATAATTCTTGCTACTCAAATGTAAGATATCACTGTAGCAGGAATATGAAGGCACACCTTGAAACGTGCATTTGACACGGAGTTCTGTAGTTACAAACGACCGTTAAGTACCTCAGTCCCTCGCTTCTGTGCCTTCTTTCCTCAGGCAGGCCAGGTCGTATCCCATGAGTATTTTCACTTGACTCTTCCACTTCTCAGCTCATGCAAGGTCTTCGGTTATTAGGAGCCATTCCTCGTCCTCCCTTTTCCATCACTCCCTGGGACTGGAAATTAAACATGGTCTGCACGACGCCCGCAGGAAGCCTCTTCATTCGTCTTGTCCTCTTGTCTTTTTCTCTCCTGTTTTCCTTCTGCTCCTTTAAATAATTGGACAGTGACGAGACCAGAGAATGTGAAGTAGATGGCTTTGAATTGCAGCTAAATCTTTCCTAATCGGGCGTTTTAAACACATTATCTAATTTCTCTGAAATTCAGACTTTTATTTAAAAAAAAGATAATAATATATCTCTTGCTGATTATTGGGAAGCCTACAACATATGAAAAGACTTTGGGGCTTTGCTTAGCCCAGAGTTGGTTTGGTGCTACTTACTTCACCCTGTCCCTGCCCCCCTCCATCTTTTTGCATCCTTCTTTTATTTGGTAAAATTGACAGACAGCGTTATATTAGTTTCAGGTGTATAACATAGTGATTTGATATTAGTATACATTGCACCAAGATCACCAAAATAAATCTAGTTAACATCTGTCACCATATATAGTTATAAATTTTTTCTTGAGATGAGAATTTTAAGATCTATTCTCTTAGCGACTTTCAAATATACAATACAGAATGAAGAACTATAGTGGCCACGCTGTACATTATGCCACCAGGACTTACTTATTTTATAACTGGAAGTTTGTACCTTTTGGTCTTTTGACCCCCTTCACGCACCGCCCCCCCACCTTCTGCCCCTCTAGCAACCACCATTCGGTTCTCTGATCTATTTACTTGGTTTCTTTCTTTTCCTTTTTTTTTTTTTAAAGCTCCACATTTAAGTAAGGTTACGTGGTATTTGTTTTCTGACTTATTTCATTAGGTATAAATGCCCTCATGTTCCATTTTAGTCATCACAAATGGATAGATCTCATTCTTTTCGTGGCTCAATAATTTCCATTGTGCATCTTCATCTTTAGCCTCTCATCCACTGATGACACCTCAGTTGCTTCCATGTCTTGGTTATTGTAAATAATGCTGCAGTGAACATGAGTTAGTGTTTTCATTTCCTTTAAGAGAAATACCCAGAAGTGGAATGCTGGATCATATGGTAGCTCCATCTTTAATTTTTTGAAGAACTTCCATACTGTTTTCCACAGTGACTGCACCAATTTACATTCCCACCAACAGTGCACAAGGGTTCCCTTTTCTCCACATCCTCGCCAACACTTGTTATTTCTTGACTTTGATAATAACCATTCTAACAAGTGTGCAGTGCTATCTTGTGGTGGTTTTGATTCACATTTCCTGATGATTAGTGATAATGAGCACCATTTCATGTCTCCGTTGGCTATCTCTGTCTTTTTTTTTTTTTTTTTTTTTAGAAAAAAATGTCCCCATATTCTCTGTCCATTTTTTAATTTGGATTTTTTTTTTCTTATTTGCGTGATTTTGTTCTGTGAAAAAGATGCCTACCATTGTAAGGGGCTCTGAGTTCTAGATCTGATCCCTTGACCCCAGATAAAGAATATATCTTCCAAACCTCCTTTTAACAGGTGAGGGGTATCTATGTATCGTTGCCTTCCTTCAAATATGAGAACAAAAATACATGTCCAAAACCACGCTGGTTCTTTTTTTTTTTTTCTTTCAGCGTAACAGAATTCATTGTTTTTGCACCACACCCACTGCCCCATGCAATGTGTGCCCTCCATAATACCCACCACCTGGCTCCCCCAACCTCCCACCCCCCACCACTTCAAAACCCTCAGGTTGTTTTTCAGAGTCCATAGTCTCTCATGGTTCATCTCCCCTTCCAGTTTCCCTCCACTCCCTTCTCCTCTCCAGCTCCCCATGTCCTCGTGTTATTTGTTATGCTCCACAAATAAGTGAACTATATGATACCTGACTCTCTCTGCCTGACTTATTTCGCTCAGTATAATCTCTTCCAGTCCCGTCCATGTTGCTACAAAAGTTGGGTATTCATCCTTTCTGATGGAGGCATAATACTCCATTGTGTATATGTACCACACCTTCCTTATCCATTCATCTGTTGAAGGGCATCTTGTTTCCTTCCACAGTTTGGCGACCGTGGCCATTGCTGCTATAAACACTGGGGTACAGATGGTCCTTCTTTTCACTACATCTGTATCTTTTGATTTCTTAAGGAATCTCCACACTGTTCTCCAAAGTGGCCGCACCAACTTGCATTCCCACCAACAGTGTAAGAGGGTTCCCCTTTCTCCACATCCTCTTCAACACACGTTGTTTCCTGTCTTGCTAATTTTGGCCATTCTAACTGGTGTGAGGTGGTATCTCAATGTGGTTTTAATTTGAATCTCCCTGATGGCTAGTGATGATGAACATTTTTTCATGTGTCTGATAGCCATTTGTATGTCTTCATTGGAGAAGTGTCTGTTCATATCTTCTGCCCATTTTTCGATATGATTATCTGTTTTGTGTGTGTTGAGTTTGAGGAGTTCTTTATAGATCCTGGATATCAACCTTTTGTCTGTACTGTCATTTGCAAATATCTTCTCCCATTCCGTGGGTTGCCTCTTTGTTTTGTTGACTGTTTCCTTTGTTGTGCAGAAGCTTTTGATCTTGATGAAGTCCCAAAAGTTCATTTTCATTTTGGTTTCCTTTGTCTTTGGAGACATATCTTGAAAGAAGTTACTGTGGCTGATATCGAAGAGGTTACTGCCTATGTTCTCCTCTAGGATTCTGATGGATTCCTGTCTCACGTTGAAGTCTTTTATCCATTTCGAGTTTATCTTTGTGTACAGTGTAAGAGAATGGTCGAGTTTCATTCTTCTATATATAGCTGTCCAATTTTCCCAGCACCATTTATTGAAGAGACTGTCTTTTTTCCACTGTATATTTTTTCCTGCTTTGTCGAAGATTATTTGACCATAGAGTAGAGGGTCCATATCTGGGCTCTCTACTCTGTTCCCCTGGTCTATGTGTCTATTTTTATGCCATTACCATGCTGTTTTGGTGATCACAGCTTTGTAGTAAAGCTTGAAATCAGGTAACGTGATGCTGCCAGTTCAAAGGCAGTCCTAAGGGGGAAATACATAGCCATTAAAGTCTCCCTCAAAAAAATTGAAAAATCCAGAATACACCAGCTGTCTCTACACCTTAAAGAACTGGAGAATCAAAAACAAATTAATCCAACTCCACACACAAGAAGGGAAATAATCAAGATTACAGCAGAGATTAATGAGGTAGAAACTAAAGATACAGTAGAACGTATCAATGAAACTAAAAGCTGGTTTTTTGAAAGAATCAGTAAGATCAATAAACTATTGGCCACACTAATCCAAAAGAAAAGAGAGAAAGCCCAAATAAAGAAAATTATGAATGAAAAGGGAGAGATCACAGCTAACACCAAGGAAGTAGAATCAATCATCAGAAGTTATTATCAACGGTTCTATGCCAATAAGTTAAGTAACCTGGATGAAATGGATGCATTCCTAGAAAACTAAAAACTCCCAAAATTGAACCAGGAAGAAATTGACAACCTAAATAGACCGATACCTAGTAACAAGATTGAAGCAGTGATCAAAGACCTTCCAAAAAACAAGAGCCCAGGACCTGACGGATTCCCTGGGGAATTCTACCAAACTTTCAAAGAAGAAATAGCACCTATTCTCCTGAAGCTCTTTCAAAAAATTGAAGCAGAAGGAAAACTTCCAGACTCTTTTTATGAAGCCAGCATTACCCTGATCCCCAAACCAGGCAAAGACCCCACCAAAAAGGAGAATTTCAGACCAACATCACTGGTGAATATGGATTCTAAGATTCTCAACAAGATCCTAGCAAACAGGATCTAACATCACATTAAAAAGATTATCCACCAGGGGCGCTTGGGTGGCTCAGTGGGTTAAAGCCTCTGCCTTCGGCTCAGGTCATGATCCCAGAGTCCTGGGATCGAGCCCCGCATCGGGCTCTCTGCTCGGCAGGGAGCCTGTCTCTCCCTCTCTCTGTGCCTGCCTCTCTGCCTACTTGTGATTTCTGTCTGTCAAATAAATAAAAAAATCTTAAAAAAAAAAAAAAAAAGATTATCCACCATGACTAGGTGGGATTCATCCCTGGGTTACAAGGATGGCTCAACATTTGCAAATCAATCAATGTGATAGAGCAAATCAATAAGAGAAGAGAGAACAATCACATGGTCCTCTCATTTGATGCAGAAAAAGCATTTGACAAAATCCAGCATCCGTTCCTGATTAAAACGCTTCAAAGTATAGGGATAGGGAACATTCCTGAACTTCATAAAATCTATCTATGAAAGACCCACAACAAATATCATCCTCAATGGGAAAAAGCTCACAGCCTTCCTGTTGAGATCAGGAACACGACAAGGATGCCCACTCTCACCACTCTTGTTCAACATAGTATTAGAAGTCCTAGCAACAGCAATCAGACAACAAAGAGAAATAAAAGGTATCCAAACTGGCAATGAAGAAGTCAAACTCTCTCTCTTTGCAGATGACTTGTTACTTTACATGGAAAACCCAAAAGACTCCACCCCCAAATTACTAGAACTCATACAGCAATTCAGTAAAGTGGCAGGATACAAAGTCAATGTACAGAAATCAGTGGCTTTCTTATACACTAACAATGAAAATACAGAAAGGGAAATTAGAGAATCGATTCCATTTACTATAGACCAAGAACCATAAGAAACCTGGGAATAAACCTAACCAAAGAGGTAAAGGATCTGTACTCGAGGAACTATAGAACACTCATGAAAGAAATTGAAGAAGACACAAAAAGATGGAAGACCATTCCGTGCTCATGGATCAGAAGAATAAACATTGTTAAAATGTCTATACTGCCTAGAGCAATCTATACTTTTAATGCCATTCCGATCAAAATTCCATCGGTATTTTTCAAAGAGCTGGAGCAAATAATCCTAAAATTTGTATGGAATCAGAAGAGACCCCAAATCGCTAAAGAAATGTTGAAAAACAAAAATAAAGCTGGCGACATCACGTTACCTGATTTCAAGCTTTACCACACTGGTTCTTTGATATCAGCTAGCTTCATGGTCCTGGGCAAGTTATCTCCATGCTCAAGTTTCAACAACAGGCTCTTGTAATGATTAAATGAATGTTTCCTGTCTCATCATAAGCATTCAATAAATGTACATTATTAGCAGTATTCGTAGTAGTAGTAGTGATAATTGTATTCACTGAGGCCAAACAACTTCCAATACAGTGCGTGTCCTATCTCTAACTTTCAGTGCTTCTTTAATAAAAACAAAGACTGCTTTTCAGGATCCATAGTCTCTACCTACTTCCTATCATCTCCTCTCAAGGACTGAGAGATGGCGGGCAAGAGAAACCGCAGTGGAAAGTTCATAAGGCTGAAAGTCAGGATAACCAGTTTTTAATGAGGACTTGTCACAAACTAGCTGTGTGGCTCTGGGTGGCTAACTTGGCCTTTCTGGGTGTCTGAGTGACTTTGTCATTGCCTTATCAACTGTCTCTTGAAGGAAACTTCCAGTTTTAACACCTCAGGAAGCTTTGTTCTGCATCAATGACCACAGAGTGAGGGCAGGCATTTACAGAGCTCAGAGAGCCTTCCTCTTTCCGAGTGCTTCACATTTGGCTGACTTCCTCGAGCCTGACACTGGGAAAAGAAACTCAGAACATTTTAATTTATGGCCCAAACAAAAAGTACTCTTAATTAAAATTTAGAAGCCAATTCCACAGACGATGTCTGGAAATGAGCCCAGAAGAAAAGAAAGATTATGACATAACCAAATAAACCTGAAAACGTTTAAAAAGTGGTTGAAGAGAAATCGATGTGTATCTATGGATAAGGTCATCTGGGGATGAAAGAGGGTCCAATAAAATGACTTGGCCGTTCGGTCTCGGCTCAGCCAAGTGGTCAAGTAATTATGCTTAATCAACGCGGTCTTTCACTTTACGCTTTGCAGAGTTATCTCTGGACAGGAACATACGTCAAAACAGAGGAGTGCTTGGTTTTGTTTTTGTTTTTGTTTTTTTTTTTTTTTGAGAGCCTCCTATCGAGAAGAGCCATGAAGAAACTTTGAGGACAATAGATATGTTTGTTATTTTGATAGTGGTTTCATAGGTGTACATGTCAAAACATCAAATCGTAGACTGTAAATCATGCAGTTTGTCGTATGCCAGCCAAACCTCAATAAAACTGTTAAAAATAATCGACTACAGACACTATAATCACCAATTCTTCTTGATCCTATTGGTATGTCCCATGAGGGGTCTGTGTGAGAGGATTAGCTCGGGAACATACCTGGAACATCCTCAGGTTTCTGGCCAAACTCCATCTTGGCAGCACCTTAACTTCATCTCCCATAATGGCAAGAATGGTGGTTTTCATCTTTGCACAAAGTGATCCTTCTTTCCTGCTCTGTCCTTGCCTCCTCCCAGCCCAGTGCAGCATCTTGGTGATTGCATAGGCCTCTGATGACCCTGAGAGCCATATTAAAAACAAAAGGATCGACAGTGGAATCAGCCAAGACATAATGGACAGACCTTTAATAAATAGAAAGGTGTCCAAGGAAGTTGTGGTGGGTTGTCTAAACCTACACAGCCTCTTTTGGGCAAAACTGACTGTGAGAAACCCTGTCATGCAGAAGGTTGAGAATTCCACTTTCAAAGCTCTGCAGAGAGCAGCAGCAAGATAGGGGAACAAGATCATTTTATTTTACATTTATATAGAACTGGCTGCAATCCATGGTTGGTAGAGATCCTTGTTTAACGATTGCTTGAGAAGACTTGTAAATATGTATTAAGCATACGCTTTTTATTATAATGTGAAAGGAACTAATGAAATGATGCCCATGAATGTGGTTTGTAAAGTATAAAGTGTGAACAGCACAAAGCACGAAGCGTCCTTAGTGCAGCTGAGAAGAACTCATGGTTATGGGCGGAGAGCATCCTTATGATGCAGGAGGCAGAGAAGCAGAATATAGACATCAAAAGAGGTCTGGATGTCTTTATAAGGTATATTTCTGAGATATTTAAAGAGAATCACATGAACAAAAGAACTTCCAAAGAGTAAGATCTATTCACAGTCTTTGCATGAACTCTAAAGCATTATACAAATGTTAACTTTGAATTTATATGTGTGTATCCATCTATTTATTTGAATATTTAGATATATATGCTATTGTTTTCCTTATAAGCCTTACCATTTCGACTTATATAAGGTGGAAATTTGGTTCCATGGTGCAGCTTGAAGCTTAAACATCAACCTACAGCAACTTTGAGCACCAAAGATAGTTTCATATTGGTCAAGTCAGAAGGCACGGATTGCATGGAGTGCTGGGTGTGGCGCGTAAACAATGAATCTTGGAACACTGAAAAAATAGATAATTACAAACAATAAAATAAGTAAAAAAGAAGCCACCCTTCTGCAAAAGGGACTGTGCCATCTGCATATCGAAGAATTTAGAAGACCACATTGAAGAATCCCTGTATGAGAGCAGCTCTGGCTCATTGTATGCTTCAGTGCATTGAAGATAAATTTAGGCCATACTTCATGCTCTCTTTGGGGAAATCTCTCCCGTTCTGCTGAATGTGATGGTCTAGCCTTATTGATGAAGATACCATCTTGACCACAGTGGTTAGTTCAGGTATGAGCACACGATCCAGAAAGGGCCAATGAGGATCACACCTGAGAGTTTTTGATCTAGTAAATGAAAACAAGGTGATGTCTTTTCACTGGTGTTGCTAAGGTCATCAGTCTGAAGCTGCTGTGCCTACCCTAAACCTACAAAGGAAGAATGTATTTCAGAATGTATCCAATATGCAGAAAGGAAACCAGCCAAGAGATGAATAGGCAGTATTTTCATATCAATGTTTGAGCCTCTGGATCCAATCATTCTTTTTATTTTCTCCAGTTTTATTGAAAAAATAATTGTCATACATCACTGTATAAGTTCAAGGTGTACAGCGTGATGGTTTGATTTACATGTGCTGGAAAGGATTATCGCAGTAAGTTCAGCTAACATCCATCTTCTCATATAGATCCAATAAAAAGAAAAGAAAGAAACAATTCTACCCTTGATGAGAACTCAGGATTTACTCAACAGCTCACCTGTCTGCCACACAGCGGTGTGAGCTACAATCATGTGTCACGCGTCACATTTCTGGTACTTACTTATCTGATCACTGGAAATTGATGCCTTTTGAACGTCTTCCTCCAGTTCCCCTTCCCCACCTTCTGCCTCTGGTGACCACCAGTGTGGTGTTTGCTTCTGTGGGTGCTAACGGTCTTGTGATAACGTTGTGTCCTGACAGAAGTCTAGATCCAATCACTCTTGAGAGCAGATGTGTCGCTGCATTTTGCAGACATTTAAGTCCATAATCTCTGTGTTTATTACAGGAATTTCAGTTGGTTTACGTCTCCTTGCAACCAACAAAGGCTGGCTAATATTGTGAGAAGGACTTAACATGCAGGCCCCTCATAAGCAGCGCACTCCTCCTCATCGAGTTCTCTTTCTACCCAACTCGCAAGGGAAAAGTAGCTTTCAGCGTAGTACTGTTACCTTTGGAAATCTTAAAGGTCTTGGCCAAGAATTTAGGTCTCAAGGAACTTAAAGCAGCCTCTCAAAGAGAGAAACCTTGTAGAAATTCTGCTACAGTGCGTATTCCGATACCTCCTTCTGGGCAGAAGTGAAATACAAGGTATTGTATATAGTTTAGGTGCTTTTCAGCTCTTTTTACTCAGTCTAGAAAATGAAGTTATTCATTTATGTTGGCCAGGTCTATAATATCATATTGAAGGGAGAGTGTTGCTTCTATTTTCCTTTATATTGTAAATACTCTAAAAATGTATAGATCAACCCGGTCATACTTGTATTCACAATAAAGAAGATCCCTCGGACCAGGCTGGGGATCAGAAACCCTAACTTCTGTGTGTATTGTCATATGTACAGTGAGAAGTAGGGGGAAAAGCAGATAATTCTTACATTTCTTTATTACACTAAGCAAGCCTTTAAAATAGTCACATAAGGCATCATATCATATTACAGTGAAGTTTTTCATTCCTTTAGAATAAATATCTAAAATGTAGAGGCCAGTAAACCACTCATTTCAAAAAGTCTCCAAATAAGAAGAAACTGCTTTAAATCTGTTTGATAAGCCAGCTATGTATTAGCCAACAGGGAGCCCATACCCCTGTCATACTTGATCAAGAAGAAGCATTCAAGCTAATTTATGTTACAGAAATCTCATTGGTATAGATTTTACTGGAATCAATTCTTCAGAGAAGAAATTAAAATAGTTTTTACTAAATCAATATGAATTCTCAAGCCTGGAGCTTCCCTGAATTTAGAAAACGTAAACTAATCTTTGAATACAAATGGAATTCCTTGATGGTAGGCTGTGGAATGCTAACCTATAGTGCTTATGCGTACCTACAAAACACACACACAGGCACGCACACACACACACACACACACACACCCCTTTAAGAATAATTGACATCTACTTACATTCACTTATTCATAATTACCTCTGGGTCTTCATCAATTTTCTCCAATTGTCTGTCTGTAGCACTGAAAACATAAGTACCTGCCTGCAGCCAATTCTTGAGTCCCCTTATTCTGTTTATCTCAATCACCGCTTTTTGCTGCCAATATTAAATACTGAAATACAAAGCAATTTTCTGTATTATAGTATGAGTTACCCAGTTCCAGTGTTTAAATGTCCAAATTCACTTGACAGTTATCCTAGTTAATTCAGCTTTAAAAGTAACAAAATGCACCATCTCCTGAGTGACCAATAATTGCCATAAGTCTATTTCCAAACGTGTGAAATATACTGAATGCAGATCCAGCCTTGAATTTCTGCCATTAGAAATGCAGTTTAAATGCTTAAGGGGAAAAAATGGTGAGTTAGGAGCTGAGATATTCAAAGAGAAAGGGCGATTGAGTTTAGGTTAAGAGCTGATTACAAGGGGAGTTGGTAGATGACCCGAGTCTCAGAGATGCTAGAATTTAGGAAGGAAGGAGAATAGGTCTGGGGGTGAAGGTACAGGATGACGATGTGTATTGGAGAAGGATGACTTCCTAAGAACAGAGACAGGAGGGACAGCTCGCTGTAATGCACAATGCTTGGCTGGATCCTGATTATTACTTGAGTGTATTGAGGTAGAGTGGACACACATTACATTAGTTTCAGACATACAGCACCGTGATTTGACACCTCTGTACGTTGTGCTGTGTTCACTGCAAGTGTAGCTACTCTCTGTCCCCATACACTGCTGTTACAAAACCATCAACTGCATTCCCTGTGCTATACCCTCATCCCATGCCTTATCCATTCCATCACTGAAAGCCTGGATCTCCCTCTTCCCTTCACCATTTTTGCCCATTCCCCCATCTTCTCTCCTCTGGCAACCACCAGTTTGTTCTCTGTATTTATGGGTCTCTTTCTTCTTGCTTGTTTTCTCATTTGTTTTGTATCTTAGATTCCACATATAAGTGAAACCATATTGTATTTATCTTTCTCTGACTGGCTTGTTTCACTTAGCCTAATACCCTCTAGTTCCTCCATGTTGTCACAGATGGCAAGAGTTCATTCTTTATTATGGCTAAGTAATATTCCATTGTATGGAAAATAAAAAATATATATGCCGCATCTTTATCTATTCATCTATCAATGGACATTTAAGTTACTTCCATATCTTGGCAATTATAAATAATGCTGCAATGAACATATGAGTGCATGTATCTTTTCAAGTTAGTGTTTTCATTTCTTTGGGTAAATACCAGAAGTGCTGGATCATACGGTATTTCTTTTTTAATTTTTGAGGAATCTCCCTGGTGTTCTCTGCAGTGGCTACACCAACTGACATTCCCACCAACAGTGCATGAGAACTCCATTGTCTCCCTATCCTTTCCAAAACTTGTTTGGTGTTTTTTGTTTGTTTTGGTACCAGCTATTCTGACAGGCATGAGGGGATGTTGCATAGTGGTTTGGATTTGCATTTCCCTGATAATTAATGACGCTGAACATCTTTTCCTGTGTCTGTTGACCATCTGTGTGTCTTCTTTGGAAAAATGTCTATTCGGGTCCTCTGCCTCTCTCTACCCACCTCCCCCACAAAAGGCAGAGGAGTTACTATGTTGAATAAAAGTGGTGAGAGTGAGAATTTTTGTCTTGTTCCTTATCTTGGAGACAAAGCTCTTAGTTTTTCACCAGTGAGTATGATGTTGGCTATAGAACTGTTGTACGTTGCCTTTATTATTTTGACATATGTTCCCTCTAAACTCACTTTATTGTGAGTTTTTATCATGAATAAAAGTTGCATTTTGTCAAGTGCTTTTTCTGCGTTATTGAGATGATCTGATGATTTTTATCCCTCATTTTGCTAATGTAATGTGGATATTGAAACATCTTTGCATCCCTGGAATAAAACCCACTTGATTGTGGAGAATGACCCTTTTAATGTGTTGTCAAATGTAGTTTGCTAATATGTTGTTGAGGATTGTGATATCTCTGTTCATCGAGGATTTTGTTTGTAGGTGTTTTGTTTTGTTTTGGTAGCTTCTTTGCCTGGTTTTGTTATCAGGGCAATGCTAACCTCATAGAATATATTTGGAAGCTTTTCTCCCTCTTCCATGTTTTGGAGTTGTTTGAGGAGAGTAAGTATCGACTGTCCTTTAAATGTTTGGTAAAATCCACCTGTGAAGCCATCTGGTCCTTTGTTGGGAATTTTTTGACTACTTGTTCCATTTTGTTTCCAGGAATCAGTCTATCCAGGGTCCCAAATTTTTCAAATAAGAAAAAGAAAAACAAAAGAAAGAAAAGGAAAACACAGCTATAGGGAAAATTTAGGAGAAAACCAAAGATTTTTCCATATGAACTGTTTTAGATGATACCGTTATTTAGGCGACATGTCCTGGGTGTGATAACAGCAATGATTATTTGGAAAACGTCCCTGCTCTTAAGTGAAATGGGTTGACGTATTTAGTCATGACGTCTGAAATAGTCAAGTGATATAGCAAAGATAAAAATGGAAGGAGGGGGAGAAGAGAAAATAAAAGTGGCAAAATATTAACAATAGAGGAATCCATTGTACAAACTTGAAATTGTCTGTAGATTTGACATTTTTCAAAACAAAGAAGTTAGGGAACAAAGCCTCCTCTCTTCTTATTGTTAAGTCTTATATTTCAGCTCAACTACAGAACGCTATGTGCCAGCATCCTTCACAAGTCTCTTAAGTAGGTTTGGTGATTTCTCCTTAATTGGCCATGTTGGTTTAATAAACCCACAAGATTGTTTCTGCTGAATTACAGAGAAGAGTCACATACAAGAAAAATGGCATTTGTGATCCAAAGGCAGGGGGAATCATCTGTTAAAATGTTAGTTTATCGCATGTCCTTGTTATGCTCAGAAAGTTATGTCATTTAGTTATTTTTCATCCCAGTTAGAGAGGTTTAAATTTAGTTTGGAAGGACAAGTGAAACAGACCCCAGCAGGGTTTGTCCTTATCAATTTAGATCCCTACTCAGGCTGCATTTTGTTCTGTTTAAATGTGTTTGGAATTATTTCAGCCTGAGGATAAAAGTCTCTTGAGAAATTAGATGGTAAGTTGAAAGGCTGGGGAAGCTGTTGTTTTTTAAATATCCATGCTTATTTGGAACTTCTTGGTTTTGCGATGGGAAAGAGGAAGGAAAGAAAGGGGGGCGTTGGAGTGATTCACAGATGGCTTCTAGAAAACTCTCTCATTTCAGTAGAAGGTGCCTTGACTGTGTGTTGTGTCCACACCTTTTCTTCTTCCACGTTTTAATGTCGCCACGAAGGGGAGAGCAGACTCAGGGGCTGGAATGTGTAGTTTTTAAGGAAAAAGGGATCCTTCATCAGCTAGAACTAAAGGTTTGGCCTTTGGGAGTTTCTTATGAGGACTTTGAAAGCCAAGGTGCTCGCAAGTCCAGAGGAGAGCAGAGGTGGAGCTGTGAGGAAGCCCGCGGAGCCTGCAGCCTGGCTCGTTGCTGCCTCGGTGCGGACCGCAGCGCGAACACCACGTAGCCGCTTCTGAGAAAGGCAGGCTGTCAGGCGTCGTTTCAGAATTTTCCTACCAGAATCTGTGTTTGGGCAAGATGCCCAAATGACTCCCATGCCTGGTACGGTTTGAAAAGCACTTTTCTGGAAGAGTGGCCTCTCTGCATTTGCTACCATGCCATAGCATCAGCTAGGGGAACTTAAACCTGTTGCCTGGTGTGGTGGGTGATGGGCGGAATGGTGTCCGCCCCCCCACCAAAAAAAGACGTGTGCTGAGATCCTAGCCTGCACTACCTGTGAATGTGACCCACTCTGAAATACGGTTTTTGCAAATGTCATCCAGTTACGATGAGGTCATATTAGACATCCAGCTGGTGTCTTATAAGAGAGAGGAGAGAAACACTAGGATCCAGAGATGCAGAAGAGACACAGGGCAGGAGGCCACGTGACAATAGAGACAGAGACGGTCTGATGCGGCTACAAGTTAAAGAACGCCCAGGGATGCCGATAACTGCCAGAAACTAGGAAAAACGCAAGGATCGTGCCCTTGAGAGAAAGCATGGCCCTGCCAGCACTTGGATTTCAGAAAATAGATTTCTGTTAAATCACCAAGTTTGTGGTAATTTATTATGGCAAGCCCAGGAGACGAGTAAACCTGCGTCTCAGGTCCAGAAACTCTGACTTAATTATTTGGGGTACATCCATGGCTTTGGAATTGTAAAAAGCTCTGTGGTTCTAACGCGCAGGCAAGGTTAGAACTAACGACCGTAACTGTTTGGCGCACATGGAAAGGCAGTTTTGTACCGAACTCTGAGAAATAGTCGAGGAAGTTATGAAATGGGTTAAAAAAAAAAAATGTATGTTAGTGAAAACGAGAGCTAACTGTTCCCAGCCATTTATCTATTGTAAAATTATGCTCAAAATAGTATACATGTGCATAATATATAAAACTTATATATGATAAGGTCCTTTATTTGCTTTTCTTTGAAGACTAATAAAGTATTTTAATACAACACATAATAATTCAGTGAAATCGGATTGACTCTTTTTATTACCCCTGCAGGAGGATTTTTTATTGTGCTAGAAGGCCAGGCCCCACCATCCCTCAACCAGCAGGAGCGTGTTTTAGAGGAAAGAAATAGTCTGCTATATTCTGCTCTTACAAAGCCAAACCCCCAAAGTGACAGCGAATGTACTAGCCACAGCTCTGATCTTTTCCACATTTGTGGAATTTAAACAATCTGAGAATTTACAAACATTCTCAAGTATGATGTTTCTTGTTTACAGGAATTTTATAGGAACATTGAAGAGAAACCATTAATGTGTTATAAACAACACATTATTATTAGAGGAGAAGGCATTTAAAAGCAGCTAACCTGATTCCCATCATACAGGCAAGTTGCTAGTTTGCCTGTGTGCTGAGAAATGTGTGAAAAATAGAGCTGCCCCTCCCTTCTAGCAAATCCAAATATTTGGCCAAGAATTTGACAATTCACATGTCATATTTAGTGGTCTGTCCTAATAACAGACATGCGAAGCTTCTACTCCCTGACCTGAATCAAACCGTAAAACTG
Source organism: Meles meles (assembly GCF_922984935.1). Taxonomy (NCBI): domain Eukaryota; kingdom Metazoa; phylum Chordata; class Mammalia; order Carnivora; family Mustelidae; genus Meles; species Meles meles. Next base: position 113,227,601 of record NC_060073.1, on the reverse strand, counting down.
TAAAAAAAAAAAAAAAGTCTGTAAAGATTGTATGTACACATACAATTACGTATGTGTACGTAATTTTACGTAAGATTACGAGTAGAATTTTCAAAATTCACACTTCGTTTTGTTTACCATGTTTCTTAAAAGTTCTTCTACCATAAACAACTACAGCATTTTTAATTTAAAGAAAGTTGCTGGTTTTAATTGTTAATAAAAGGGCCAAGGTGACTTTGAGTAGAAAAGGCTAACAGACATCTTCAACCTGGGAAAGCATACCATCCCAGGTCCTGCTTATAGCCAGTAGGCTTTAGTCTTAGGAAAGTCATGTCTTAATCAGAGCTCCCAAGTGAAAGCATGGGAGATAGAGACTCATTGATGATGCTGACCTTGAGTTCAACACAAACATTAAGGATGACATGAGCAGGGCTTCACAAAAGGAACACATGAAAAGGTAAATATTCATCATGAGTTTCTAAGTCATGCCACTAAACTTTAGAGTTGACCGTATTAAAGACTCAGGAGAAATGCACCAGATGGTGATTTGTCCCCAACCATCAAAGGTTATTGACACTTCTCTGTGAGTTACAACCGTACAGTACCTTCTAAACTTTCCTAGAAAAAAAGCCAAAGAAAATTAATGGTAAGTCAATAAATTAATGCATCTAAATTCTATCATTATGGCTCAGTAGAGAGAGAAGCATGGAGGAGAAATACTGTAAATGTTGTGTATCAGTAGCTGAGAAAGGGAAGGAGGTTAAGCTTTAATGACTCCTAGATCATGCCAGGCAATGTAATAGAAACTTTATATATGAAAGCCCATTCAGGTATTACAACTGCCGTACGAAGTAGATAATGAAAGCCAGGCTCCGAGAATCTTGATTTACCCCTGGTCACAAAGTTAAGTGTCAGAGCTACGTGATAATACTAAAACGTACTGACTTCTAATCCAGGAAGGACTTGACTTTTAAATTCACAATGCAATGATGAGCACGAAAGATGAAGGATGAAGTTTCCGTAGGGCTCTGTTTGACAACACAAGTTTAACTGAAACCACATTAAAAAGTGGGAGCATAAGAAAGAAAAAATACCAATATAATGAATAAGCAGTTAAAATAATTTAAAAAATTAAAGGCAAATTAAAAAGGCGGTACTATAGTCTTTAATATGGCTGAGTCTTTAATATGGCTAACTCTTAGCTCACTGTGTCCAGGTTTTGGGGCATGACTTAAAAACTCCTGGTGAGGGGCACCTGGGTGGCTCAGTGGGTTAAGCCTTTGTCTTCGGCTTGGGTCATGATCTCAGGGTCCTGGGATCGAGCCCCGCATCGGGCTCTCTGCTCTGCAGGGAGCCTGCTTCCTCCTCTCTCTCTGCCTGCCTCTCTGCCTACTTGCGATCTCTCTGTCAAATAAGTAATAAAATCTTAAAAAAAAAAAAAACAACTCCTAGTGAATATTTACCTTTTCATGTGTTCCCTTTGTAAAGCCCATGACTAAGTTAGTTTTGGAAAGCAGGAAGTTGGGTAAAACAGCAATACAGCAAGTCAATACACTGTAGCAAAGGGGAAGAATAGAAGAGGGCCTACTCTTAGTGTGGGATGTGTGTGTTTACCAAAAGTAGTTCTAATTTTCTTTGATATTCCACAGTTCCACATAAACACTACCTGTTATTAATAGTGACTATGATAGGTGTGGCAGAGAAGTTCACACCCTAAACTGCCTGAGGAAGAATGGACAGTTGAGCTCCATTCCACAGAACCCCAGAGGTTAATAGGATTTGGAGTCACCAGGTATCAGAGAGAGCCGGGATGGGATGTGATGATAAAAACCCTTATCAAACCAGGGGGTGCCTGGGTGGCTCAGTGTGTTAAGCCTCTGCCTTTGGCTCAAGTCCTGATCCCAGGGTCCTGGGATCGAGACCCGCATCGGGCTCTCTGCTCAGTGGGGAGCCTGCTTCCCCCTCTCTCTCTGCCTGCCTCTCTGCTTACTTGTGATTTCTCTCTGTGTCAAATAAATAAAATCTTTTAAAAAATTACTCCTATTAAACGAGGAATAGAAGGGAACTTCCTAAACCTGTTGAATGGCATCTATGAAAAATGTACAGCTATCATTATACATAATGGTGGGCAACTGAAGGCCTTCCTCCCAAGATCAAGAACAAGGCAAGGATGTCTGCTCTTACTGCCTCCATTCGACATTGTACTAGAGGCCCCAGTCAGGGCAATTAGTCAGGAAAGAGAAATAAGGAGCATCCGGATTGCCAAGGAAGAAGCTAAAGTATCTCTCTCTGAGATGACATGAATCAATTTCTTGTACGTAGGCAATCCTAAAGAACCCACCAAGAAACTATCAGAACTAATAAACGATTACATCAAGGTTGCAGGATACAAGATTAACATGCACAATTCAGTTGTGTTTCTATGCACGGGTGATAAACAGTCCAAAGATGAACTTGGAAAAGCAGTTCCATTTAAAATAGCCGTTGAAAAGTATCAGACATTTAGAAAAAAAATCATGGAAGAAGAAGAAGACTTGTACACTGAAAATTATAAAACACGACTGGAAAAAATTAAGGAAGACATAAATAAACAAAAAGCTATCCCTCTAGTAAATACTCGATCACAAACCATCATTGTGAGGCTGGAGATAGAGAGTTATCTTTGGGATTGAACAGCCTCAGAGCAAAGGAAACTCCTGGCATCTGAGATTGCACAATAGTAATGACCATTGCTTCATCCCTATAAAGTAAACCCTGCCAAGGAACACAACCCACGAGCGTGGACGTTGTCTTTCAAAAACTAAGTTTTAAGAAACACTTGAGGAACATTTTCAACATGAGAGACATATGTTAAAATGGCATAATGGAGCTAACAGAGGAGAACCGAAATGATACAAAACAAAATTCTCTAAACTATAAAACAAGGGCAAACTGCTATTTTTTTTTTTTTTAAATCAGAATAGGAGCTCTCAGAGATAAATGAACCTCTGCAAAGAGAATCAACAAAAGGATTAGAAAACCAACATTGAGGAAATCACCCAAAAACAAGAATGAAAAGAAAGTGAGTTATGTGAAAACAGATGTGAGAGTCACAGGAAATCAACCCAAGACACCCAGAACCCAGAAAGAGAAAAGTAACTCTGGGAAAGCCAGTGACGGCGAGTCCTGGTGTGGGCTCAGGGCCTTCGGCATCAGCCACCCCAGCAGAGGAAGGTTTCCAGGTTCCAAGCTACCCTCCCTTTCGTGTCTAAACACTAAACTCAAGGAGATTTCCCGCAACGTAGGACAGAAAGTCAAAGATGGAGTTTGAGAGAAAAACATCACTAGAAAATCAATCCAGGAGACCAAATCCAGGAGCTCCAGTTAGACAATGGAGAAAATGGAGAGGAGGAAAGTATTGAGAAGTAATAGAGATAAATTTCCAGATCTGAGATCTAAAGGTTTCCAAAATGATTTTACCTTGTGTCTAACATATGCAAAATGCAGGCCTCCGTCTATAGATGCAGGTACACTTGTAAGAAACAAACAGAAAGTCAAACTGAATGAGGAGACAGAGGGAATATGTTCCAAATGAAAAAACAAGATAAAACCCCAGAAAAAAACCTATAAAAATGAGAGATAAATAATTTACCTGATGAAGAGCTGTATATAGTCAATATATACACTTGTATATTGGCATTATATTTATTCTTTTGGAAAGTGGTATGGCACATAATTTCAAGAGCCATTAAAAAAATCATATTTTTGACTCAAACACTAGCTTCTATGGATTTATCTTGAGTGAAGAATTAAAAGGAATAGAAGTTATGTTTAAGAATGTGTTTACTGCCGAGGCACCTATGGGGCTCAGCCAACTAAGCATCTGGCTTTGGCTTAGGTCGTGATCTATAGGTCCTGGGATCGAGGCCCGTGTCAGGCTCCCTGCTCAGTGGAGAGTCTGTTTGTCCCTCTGGCCCTCCCTCTTCTCCTGCTTTCTCTCTCTTTCCCAATTAAATAATAAATAAATAAAACCTTTAAAAAAAAAGAATATGTTTACCACCATTTTAGTTATTGTATTGACAAATTAAAACAATCTAAAAATATCCAACAACTACTTAACCTATAATCATTAAAAATGAAAATGACTGCGGACACTACCGAACAAGGAACCATTTGGTACGATGTTTATTGAGCAGAGGACGCAAATTGTTCCCATTGTGACCGTTCACATGGAATGTGTAATGGAAGTGAGAACTAACAGGGAATATACATGAATGAAAGTAATCTAGTCAAATCTTGAGAGTAGGAGTAACAGTTTTTCTTCTATGAAAATACGTCTCTTCAATTATCCTATGGAAACAACAAATACTTTTTTTGGCTTCTGTCTTGGACGGACTCCATATCGGAGATGGGTCTGTGGGTCCCGTGGGTTTCCTTGTCCAGCCCGAGTCTCCTCGCCTCCGGTTGCTTCAGATATTCCACCTGTGAACTGGTCTTTGACTTGCCCTCTCTGTGCACCCTTGCTCTAATGATTCCTCTTTGGTCTGCCATTCTCCCCATCATACACACACACACGTGCACGCACACATGCACACGCACGCACACACACACACAGCATAGACTGACCCCAACGGAAGGTGACTTCTGTGTTTCCATCGAGTCCTTGTACACCAGGGGGCGACAGCTTGTGTCCTTCTGACTTTGTATTCAGCGGTGCTCCCTCTCTCACAATGCATACACCCTTGCAATTTTTCCAAGTCGTGCAATTCAGATTTTCTTTAGCGCTCTAAACCTGAGGTTGGGAGAAAAAATAACCAAGGGCGGACTTTGCCTCTCTTTCACCAGTTCTAGCTCATCCTACTTAATTAATGCTGCTGATGTGTCCTCGCAGCCCCCGGGCCCGCTGGCCAGGAAGCAGTGAAACGAGATGGTACCACAGGAAGAGCCCACTGGCAGGAAAGCGCTTGGAAGAGGAGGGCATCTTCTGAGACAGTCTGAGGTTACTGCTAAAAGGAAAGAGAAGACGAAGAAAGATAGGACTTGTCTCAACTGACATTAGCTGAGGGAAAGAGCCTGTGAAAGCTTCTTGCTGCTGTGGTAAATCATGACTGCTCAGTGTGTCCGCTTGGATTTAGTTCAAAGATGCTGTTAGAGCACGTGAAACGGAGGTGGAAACATGCTAAGAACACTAGGACTCTGTCTGAAACATCCAGGTTAACATCGTCCCATCACCTTCGCGTTGCTGGAGCCATGGGAGTGAAATCCATGGTCAGTGCAGAACCTGTCACAGACCCTAGATCTACCCGCCAGTGGGGAAAGGACTGTCTCAGTAATCAGGAGATGCCTTCTGACTGCTGACTTCTTCTTGCCGGCTTTTTCTTGGGGCCTGAAAGCATTTCCATCATTTTATTTCAGGAATTCAGAGCCCATGCCCCTTTCACTGTGTGCTATGGTTAGTCCCAAGTGTAGGTCTGAGTTGGGTACACAGCCATGTTTTACAATGCCTCCAGCCAAGATTAGAGAGAAAAATAACAAGACTAGAGAGGGGAAAATTCATCCTTGTAAGATTACCGGGCTGATGCATTTTTATAGAGAAGCTGTGGATATGCCCATATTAATACCTTATACATGCATGAACACACACACACACACACACACACACCCCAACCAGAAATCCCAAGTAAAGTAACTTTTAGTAGCACTTGGCAGAAAGAGGTTCTATGCAAGGATGAACTAAGAAATGCTGATACATTTGATGTTCTGATTTGCAGTAACAAACACGGTCATGTCTGGAAATGTCTTGTCAGGTCCCTCCACGATTATCTGGACTCAGAATAATGAGTTTTACAAGTCTGTGTCCAATATAATTGTTCCAAAAAGAAATGTTCAAAGTGTGTCAAAAGCAAGAACCAGTCCGTGTCCCAACATAGTTGCATCTAAACGCGGGAGCTCAAATATTCGAGGAGTTGTGACAGGGGAGCTTTACTCATTTGAAAGTAAAATTCAAAACTGGAAAACCTGGAAAACCACAAAGAGTATTATCACTTCGTGCGGCTGCTCCATTCAGTAAGAAATCAGCTCTAACAAAGGTGCAGTCAAACCTCTTTCTGTTCTTGGATTTGTTTCTGTACTCATCAAACCATCGAACTATTTCCATCCTATAAAAAGGAATAGGACGCGGTTCTGTTCAGCTGCTAATGAACTCAGATACCAACCCAGTCTTGGACCATGCTGATTATTTTCCTTAACTAGTAACCGTACTCATCTCATCAGAAATACCATGGCGATTAAGTTCACAGGCTGTGGAGTTATGGAGACCTGAGAACCAGACTAATCCACTTACTACGTCACCCCAGCAATGTAGTCAACCTCTCAGAAGGTTGCCATGAGCGCTAAGTAAGGTAATACACCGCAAGTGTTCTTCTTTTTTCTAGCTGTAGATTTGAATACATATCCCTCAGTAGCTAACAGAATAAGACACAAAATCAGTGAAAACAAAAAATTGAAGAGCATTATTAAAAACTGACCTACTTGACATATCATAAGAATAGCTAGGCAATCTTTGGGTAATTAGAAATTAAACAAAATTCTTCTACATAACCCATGATTCAAAAAAGAAATCACAATTACAATGCTAATTTTAAACAGAGCGGTAATGAAAATGTATCTTATCAAAATTTGCAGCATCTGTAACAATTCATGCACCGACTATTCTATGCAGGGCCCAGCACATAGTGGGTGTTTAATTATTCCTACTGGTACCATTTGTGATAGTACAGTATAGTGATATTAAGGTGACTTGCTGGATGTCTAATAATTTAGAATGGTAAAACACCTTTGGAAATTAGATCATCCATGTGCTTATTTTACTTTACTTTACTTTTTCATTATAATTTTTTCATTATGTTAGTCACCGTACAGTACATCATTAGTTCTTGATGTAAGGTTCCATGGTTTGTTGTTTGTGTATAAACCCCAGTGCTCCGTGCAACCCGTGCCCTCCTTAATACCCATCGCCGGGCTCTCCCTTACCCCTACCCAGAACCCTCAGTTTTGATTCCTGGAGTCCACAGTCTGCCATGATTCATTCCCCCTCTGTTTTCCCCACTTTCATCTTCCCTTTCCTTCTCCTAATGTCCTCCATGCTATTCCTTATGTTCCACAAATAAGTGAAACCAAATCATAATTGTCTTTCTTTCTTTGACTTATCCTGTGCTTATTTTAGACAAGACATATTTGTCATGTGTACTTGGAATAAAAATGATTGTATTCTCTATCCCCTCTCTGGGCCCTTTGGCCATATTCAGCAGACAGGCATATTGTTGGGTGGGTGGGAGAGGAAGGAACTAGAATATTTTCAGTCAAAAAGGGCGTGATTTAGGGGCATCTGGGTGGCTCAGATGGTTAAACGTCTGCCTTCAGCTCAGGTCATGATCTCAGGGTCCTGGGGTCAAGGCCTGCGTTGGGTTCCCTGCTCACTGGGGAGCCTGCTTCTCCCTCCATGCACCCCCACCCCTGACTTGTGCTCTCTCAGATAAATAAGTAAAACCTTAAAAAAAAAAAAAAAAGGAAGAAAGAAAAAAAAAACAACAACCATGATTTAGTCCAGAGAAAAAATAAAAATAAGACAGGCAGTTGGGCCTACACGGGATGAGGTAAGAGGCAGTTTTGACAGTGAAATTTGTGGGAGGGAGAGTCCTAGCAGAAGCTTTGGGGGGTGGCGGGGTGGAGGGGGTAAGACACATACGGAAAAGATTTTAAGAAAAATTAAATCTTGAGAAATTCCTTCTAAGGAAAACAAAATTACCTTTTTGAGGCCGTGTCAGTATTGTGGACCAGCACACGTGATGTTCTTTGAGAGAAGCAAGTCAAGATTGGACTTACTTTTACTACTTTTAGTACATGTAAGGACTGCTTTTCTTCTCATGTGGCACTGTGACAAGTGCAGGCCACACAGGGCCCTAGACTCTGTGTGGGTTACACAGACTCATACATTTGAGTGTGTAGTGAATGTTTACTAGATTTCAGAAAAGACACAAAGGAGAAGTTTGAGGCCATCCCGGCTGAGTTTATGGCACAGATGTTCGTTCCTGCAGGTTACCTGACGTTGGTCACTGTCCGAAGGTCTGACATCTTGTGGCTCAGCGAGCACTTTCTCGCCAAGATTTCTCCTCTGTCTGTGCACCATTATGATGCTCGGGGGTGATCTGCTGAGGCGAATGCAGTAGCTGAGGCATGGACGTCTTTGGGGAAGAAAATCTTTAAGAGGGGCACCTGGGTGGCTCAGTTGGTTAAGCCTCTGCCTGCAGCTCAGGTCATGATCTCGGGGTCCTGGGATCGAGTTCTGCATCGGGCTCACTGCTCAGTGGGGAGCCTGCTTCCCCCTCTGCCTGCTCATGCTCTCTCTCTCTCAAATAAATAAAATCTTAAAAAAAAAATCTTTAGGAAATATTGTACCTTTAATTATTTAAAATAAAATAAAGTAGTTCACATAAAAAGCAGAAAATGACATAATTCTACTAATTATGGTTAAGACCACCTTCTAGATACTGGGAGTAGTAATTATATTAATTATAACAGCAGATGTCGTGTATTGAGTCACTTAATAAATAAAAATACCAATGCTCAGAGAGGGAAAGTAACCTGCTGAATGTCACAAAGCTAAAAAGTTGTAAAACTGGTTCTCAAACTCAGACAGGCCTTGCCTTCAAATCATCCTAATGCACTTCTTTTCTAAACTGTGTTTACAGTGTATATTCAACAGTGAGAATCTGTAATGTTAAAAAGAGAGAGAGAGAGATACAAGGGAAAAATAAAAATAATTTGTTGCTCCTATGCGCAGTTGTAACTACTGATAATATTTTGAAGTGTTTTCTTCCCATCCTCTTTCTTTTTATCTCTTTAATTCAGATTTAATTACTCTGTTTTGGTTCTTCTCAGCATATTCTCAATCAAGCAGAACACATCCCAGCATTCACAAACCAAGAGAAACCACCTTGTTATTCCTTCCACATTTACCAATGACAACACAAAACCCTCAATCTACTTGTTCTGCCTTTTCTCTCCATCAGCCTGTCTCTTCTGTGATTTCCCTGAAACCACAAACCCCTGAGTTATTTGTTCCTTCTCAGCTTCTGAGTTGCCTTGTATCCTAACTAGAGGCTCTTCCCTCGGATATGACTAATTAACCCCTTGAGGCTCCCAGGAAAGTAAAGGACTCAACAGCTTGACTTTAGTAAAGCTCACAGAACCCCCGCAGTCAAACATGACAAAACAGGGAGCGCACAATGTTTACAAGGTAATCCCAGTAAATTTATTTACAATTATCTTAATAAACGACGAACCCTAATTAATAGCCTAGACAACGGACATGAGTTTTCAGGCACTGGTTTAAAGAACTAGATGGTTCTGAATTTTGATACTGGCCCTACCACCCTCCAGCTGCAAAAATTACTTAATTTCTCCAAGCCTCAAATTTCATCATCTAGAAAATAAGAATAACTGCAAAATGGAGACAGATTTTCAGGGCTGCTATAGTATTAAATCATATATGTATGTGAAATACCTAGAAGTAGTCAGGGTTTAACAGAACTTAGTTCCTTCACCTCTTTTAAGAATCATATGGTTAGGAACACCTGGGTGGCTCAGTTGGTTCAGCATCCAACTCTTGATCTCAGCTCAGGTCTTGATTCATGGTTGTGAGTTCAAGCCCCGCATTGGGCTCCACACTAGGGAGCATCCTTAAAAAAAAAAAAAAAATTACATGGCTAATTAAATGTATCATCTGTTTTTAAAAGTAAAATGTTTTAATGATATTGAGAATAAAATATGTGTGTCAAGAGACATTGAAATATCATGGAAATGTAATGATGTATTGCTATATTTTGAAATAATTTACATTTTTATCATTAAAAGCAATTAGGCATATGTAAAACTACGGAATGAACATGGCACTTTCCAGATTCATGGTGATTGAATATCACTAACGGCTCATTCAGTACTTCATGTTTTAATTACAAAATGATTTTCATAGGGGCATAAATACTTACCATCAAATATAACTTTGAACCACATGATTTTAGTTAATCACCATTAATTTGTCCTAACTATTCTCATAATGATGCACCTCTAGCTATCTAGCAGTTTATTTCCTAATTCTGGTCAAGAAAAGCAGTGTCGGAAGTGAAATGGTGGGACTGTATAAATTATACTCAGTAAGACAAAATAAGGTCCAAGACCTACTAGTCCTAGAAAATAAGAATGAAATCATAAATATACATAAACACGGATGCTTTTTTTAAAGGAAAAGTTGGAGAGGATAATAAAAATGTGACATATTCTTCTTGTCATACGTAATGACCCGGGATTGGAAATCTTTAAAAAATGAGGTGTCATAGTAGTTGCCGGGGGTTACAGGGATGAAGAGGGATAAATAGGCAGATTTTTAGGGCAGGAAAGATACTTTGTATGGTAATATGTACATACTGTATGTAGCGAAAGGTGTCTTGTGAATACCTATCATTATACAGAATAAACACACCCAATGAACTGTGATGGTGCCGTGGACTTGAGATGATTTCAATGTATCAGTGTATGTTCATCAGTTGTAACAAAGGGACCTCTCTAGTGGAGACTGTTGGTAGTGGGGAAGGCGATGCCTGTGGGTGGGGACAGGGTACACCAGAAATCTCTCTACCTTCCTCTTAATTGTTCCGTGAACCTAAACATGCTCTAAAATATAGGTCTTAAAAGGAAAAACAAAAAAACTGAGGCAACAAGTCAGTGAACCCAGCTACTGTGTTGCTGTCTGTATCTGGGGGATTTGTTCTTCGGTAACAGTTTTAGGGAGAGAATGGTTACTTGAGATGGGCGGAACAGGGAGGCACATAGAGTCAGAACAGATCCAAAGAAAGCAAAGCTCAGCAAAAAATTCAAATTAAAAAATAATAAATAGAGGCAAATAGTCTGTGAGCACCAGAAACTTGAACCTCATGGGTTCTTGTGGGGTTTTTTGGCCAAGTTTGGCTTTGGTACCAATGTGATCCACTTCAACAAACTTGCAAGAAAAATAAAGAAGATCAGCTTCCTGCAAGATTACACCAAGACCCCTGGGGGAGTCACAGGGGACATTCTCATGCTTTACTCAGGCAGACGCTCTGAGTGAAGCTCCCAGAGTAAATTTAAAGGCTCCTGGATCTAAGTTCCCCAGGAAGTATCAATGGCTCAAGGAAAAAGCTGGTAAGGCCCACTGATTGCATCTCAAAATGCTCTTTCCCTCCCCTGCCTTTGGCTAATGCACGCCCCTGCTTTGTGTTCTCTGTAATTCTGTGTCTGCAAAGGTTATTTGCTCAGAAAGTGGCTCTGTGGCCTGATAGGGTCTGTGCCGTTCTTTGTGCCAGGGTCTAGGTGACAAACGGAGTAATTAAGAATGGAAGAAATGCCAACAGCAAGAACAGATTGGAGTAAAAGACTGATTACCGGCCAAGCAGGTTGCTGGCCTTCCTAGAGCCTGGCCTGTTACCCAGTGTGAGCGGGAGGGACTATCAATAAATAAATGTCACCTTGGGGACAAATATACGATCCACATGGTTCATGATGAGACACTGTCCGATCAGGCCTGGCATCCGTGAGAATGGATGGCTTGCAACAGAAGCTTGGCATCTGAGTCTGGATAACAGTCTGCAGGCTCCACAAAGGAACGTCTACTATGTGACTCAGGCCCGCAATGATCCTCCAGCAGCTTTTCTCCAAAGGCTCTGTGGGTCAGCACTCATGGCCAAGCACAAATCAAAATGAGGGGAATCAGGAAACAGAAATCTGAAGAAAATGACTGCCCCTCTCTGCCGCATTCCTGAAAACATCCAACACTTCAAAGGAAAAGAAATCCTTGAAGGGTGTGGGAACTGCTTTTTCACTTGTGGGGAAAAAGCATATTTTCAACCTGAATATTAAAGTCCTGGGAAAGAAAGAACCAAAATTGTATTTTGCTTTCTTCCTATTCTCATCCTCTCCGAGCCTCATTCTGAATCCAATGGTAGGAAAATTTACTACCTTTTAAACAGAATCTCTTTTCTCTGTCAAGTTGTAAATTGCTTCAAATAGCTTTTCATGATTTTTAATTTTACCAACATGAAATTGGTAATTATATATGGCTTATCATGCCTCAGACAAGATTTCTGGAGATACAAGCTCATTTAGAAGTGAAGTAATTTCTTCTGAAATAAAAGTTTACTTCCTAATCATGAGAATATTTATCTTGGCTCTTTCTGGGTCTTGCATATAAATGAAAGTCCTGAATGAGGCTTTCTCTGTTCAAATTTTGATAAAACAGACACATTCGTAGTAAGGAGATCCTCTCTCTCTTGCTCTCAATAGATAGGTAGACTATCGTAGAGAGATATAGATATATTAGTTTGTTTATAAATCACGGGCAGGCTGTATAAAACGTTGGTTTACTCAGAAAATTGACATACCTCACGCATAGGAGCTGGGCTTGACGTTGTCCCCAGGCAGGAGGATCAAAACCCTGGGCCTCTGGTACACTGTAGGTCATGTGTATTGTTTAAAAACAGTGATTAGTGTAAATTCAAGAAGAAATAAGCTACTAAACCTGAAATCTTATTTCTGGCAAGCAAGGTAGCTGAATCTTATTATAAAATTAGTTGTCACCACGGGCAACTGTTAGTGAATGTCAGGCAGGGCACTGTGTGGCTCTCTGTGCTAGGCCAAGGGGGCTGTCCCACAACAGGACTGTTAATAGAAAACTGAGACCTACGTAGGTCATTAAATGCACAGAATGGCAGCAACTTATTTCTAAGTACTCAGGTATTAAAGAACTTAAGGCTTACAAGGAAACATCCCAAAATATAGCAAATGTGACATATATCCTTGCCCATGGGTTTCTTTTTTGGGGTCAGAGAGGGTGGAAGAGGATTTAACTTCACTGTCCAGGATATTGTTCTTGGACTTGGGTCCATCTAAAAAGCTTTGGGCAAACCGTTCCATGCTATCACAACTCCACAAGATCAGCAAGGTTGTCAGACCATGCAAACAACTGTAAAACAGACAGACTGTTTTTACTGAAAGCATACAATATGTCAGGTGCTATGCTAAGGGCTTCATATCTTGTTATCTCAGTTAATCTTGAACCCATTTTAGCAACCCTGTACAGTTAAGTTATGCTTTATTCCTCAGCTGAGAAACAGAAACCGGTTGAGTTATGTATGTAGTTGTTAGGGAACACGGAAGTCAGCAGCATTAGGACTGGGATCCTAGCAGCCCTTCTGTAGAGACCATACCCGTGATTACTGTGCACACCACTTCTACAAGTTGATCCAGTTCAGCTCATATAGATAGAAATAATCTGCTTATATCACTTGAATAACCCCTTTTAAGGAAACTCCTTCCTTCATGTAAATCTATACCTATACCAAAAGAGATAAATTAATAAATCAGATGATGGTGATTTGTAATACTAAAACAAAACAAAAACAACAAAAAAACTCCCCTTGGCAAATTGCCACATAAATGGGGGACTCTTAAATTGAGGCTCAGGGATAATATTTATGGTATTTAGGAATTTCATGAACTACAAAAGTTATGTGCAGAACTATGGGTCCACAGCTCTCTTTCTGTTCATGGAGAAGCTTAGAATTCCACAACAGTAAATAGCCTCTGACCAGGCACCTGGGAAATGCAGAAAACGAACAGGGAAGAAAGTATGAGTTATGTAATATAGTAGGTCCTAGAAGCTGCACTGGGTGACCTTTTAAGTGGTCAAACAGCAGGCCACTGCTATAGGGAGATCCTGCTCAATAAGGGATTATTTAAGGGAGGTCACAATCCCAGATGGTGCTGGATATGGGGAGAAGTATGTAAGGATAAGTGGGGAGGGGTCCTGTGGAAGTAAGAGCAAAGCCGTAGAGATGTTCTCTCCCAGAGACCAAGAGACTCCCTTGCAGCTGTATATTACTCCATCTGCTTTCACCAAGAGGCAGTTCTTATAAAGTGAAAGTGTGAGGGGCCAGGGAAGTGTCGTGCCTTATTGAAGGAGACTCACCATCAATAGGCAGCTCCTAGTATTAAAGCTGTTGCCGCTCAATCTGGAAGAAATGGACAAATTCCTAGAAACATATAAACCATCAACACTGAAACAGGAAGAAATAGAAAATTTGAACAGACCCATAACCACCAAAGAAATTGAATCAGCAATCAAAAATCTCCCCACGGGGGTGCCTGGGTGGCTCAGTGGGTTAAGCCTCTGCCTTCGGCTCAGGTCATGATCCCAGGGTCCTGGAATCGAGCCCCACATCAGGCTCTCTGCTCAGCAGGGAGCCTGCTTCCTCCTCTCTCTCTGCCTACTTGTGATCTCTGTCTGTCAAATAAATAAGTAAAATCTTTAAAAAAAAAATCTCCCCACAAATAAAATTCCAGAGGCAGGAGGCTTCCTAGGGGAATTCTACCAGGCATCTAAATAGTTAATACCTATTCTTCTCAAACCGTTCCAAAAAAAGAAAATGTAGAAGTGGAAGGAAGATTTCCAAACTCAACATTACCCTGATTCCAAAACCAGACAAAGACCCCACTTAAAAGGAGAATTATAGACCAATATCCTTGATGAACATGGATGCAAAAATTCTCATCAAGATACTAGCAAATCAAATTCAACAGCATATTAAAAGAATTATTCATCATGATCAAGTGGGATTATTCCTAGGCTGCTGGGCTGGTTCAGTGTTCACAAATCAATCACTGTGATATACCACATTATTAAAAGAAAGGATAAAAACCATATGAACCTCTCAATAGATGCAGAAAAAGCATTTGACAAAATAAAGCATCCGTTCCTGATAAAATCCCTCAAGAAGATAGAGATAGGTGGAACATAGCTCAGCATCATAAAGGCCATATACAAGACCCACAGCTAATATCATCCTCAGTGGGGAGAAACTGAGAACCTTTCCCCTGTGGTTAGGAAAAAGATAAGGATGTCCACTCTCACCATTATTTTTTAACCCAGTACTGGAGTCTTTACCTCAGCCATCAGACAACAGAAAGAAATAAAAGGCATCCAAATCAGCAAGGAAGAAACCAAACTTTTACTATCTGCAGATGACATAATACTCTATGTAGAAAACCTGAATGACTTCATCAAAAAATTGCTAGAACTTGTACATGAATTCAACAGGATATAAAATCAATATACAGAGAAGTCTGTTGCATTTCTATACACCAATAATGAAGCGGCAGAAAAAGAAGTCAAGGAATCAATCCCATTTGCAATTGTGCCAAAAATCGTAAGAAATAAATCTAATAAAAAAGGTGAAAGATCTGCACTCTGAAAACTGTAGAACACTTATGAAGGAAATTGAAGAGGACACGAAGAAATGGAAAAGCATTTCATGCTCATGGATTGGGAGAATATTGTTAAAATGTCTGCATAACCTAGACCAATCTGCATATTTAATGCAATCCATATCCACCACCAGCATTTTTCTCAGAGCTAGAACAAACAATCCTAAACTTTGTATGAAGCCATAAAAGACCCCAAACCACCAAAGCAATCCTGAAAAAGCAATGCAAAGCTGGAGGCATCACAATTCCGGACCTGACCTATATTACAGAGCTCTAGTCCTCAAGACACAAAGACCGACACACAGATCAATGGGACAGAATAGAAAACCCAGAAACGGACCCACAGCTATATGGTCAACTCATCTTTGTCAAAGCAGGAAATAATACCCAATGGAGAAAAGACAGTTTCCTCAACAAATCGTGTTGGGAACTGGACAGCCACATGCAGAAGAATGAAATAGGAACACTCACTGACACCATACACAAAAACAAAATGGATGAAAAAACTAAATGTGAGACGGGAATCTATCAAAATCCTAGAGAACACAGGCAGTAACCTCTGTGATCTCGGCCACAGTAACTTCTTGCTAGACATGTCTCCAAAGGCAAGGGAAACAAAAGCAAAAATGGACTATTGGGACTTCATCAAGACAAAAAGCTTCTGCACAGCCAAGGAAACAATCAGCAAAACTAAAAGGCAGCCAGTGGAACAGGAGAAAAAAAATTGCAAACAACATATCTGATAAAAGGTTGGTATCCAAAATCTATAAGGGACTTATCAGACTCAACACCCCAAACCCAAATATTCCAGTTAAGAATTGGGCAGAAGACATGAATAGATGCTTCTCCAAGAAGACATGCAAATGGCTAACAGACACGTGAAAAGATGCTCAACATAGCTCATCCTCAGGGAACTGGGATGAGATGCCACCTCATCCCTGTCAGAATGGCTAAAATTAACACAAGAAATGACAGGTGTTGGCCAGGATGCAGAGAAAAGGGAGCCCTCTTGCTCTGTTGGTGGGCAGGCTGGTGCAATCACTCTGGAGAACAGTATGGAGGTGCCTCAGAAAGTTAAAAACAGAGCTACCCTATGACCCAGCAATTGCACTACTGGGTATTTACCCAAAGGTACAAAAATACAGATTTGAAGGGGCACATGCACTCTGATGTTTATGGCGGCATCATCAACAATAGCTGAACTATGGAGAGAGCCCAAATGTCCATCAACTGATGGTGGATAAAAAGATGGGTATATAATAGAATATTAGTCAGCCATGAAAAAGAATGACATCTTCCCATTTGCAATGATGTGGATGGAGCTAGAGTATATTATGCTGAGTGAAATGAGTCAGTCAGCGAAAGACAAATACCATATGATTTAACTCATATGTGAAACTTAAGAAACAAAACAGCTGACTACATGGGAAAGGGGAAAAAAAGAAGAAGAGAGAGGGGGAAACGAGCCAGTAGAGACTCTTTAACAGTAGAGAACAAACAGGATTGATGGAGGGGGTGGGTAGGGGATGGGCTGGGTGGGTGATGGGTAGTAGGGAGGCATTTGTTGTGATGAGCACCAGGTGTTGTATGTAAGTGATGAGCCCCTGAATTCTACTCCCAAAGGTAAGTAGAATTTAAATAAAAATTTAAAATAAGACAAAATGAAATAAAATATAGCTAAAAGTTTAAAAGGGAAAAAAATAAAAAATAAAGCTGTTGCCCCCAATTTCTTTAGCCAGAGGGAGGCTGTTGTCACTTCTTGTGAGTCTCTGTGCCACAGAAACATTGTGACCTGCCCAAGGCCACGCAGTCAGCATGTGGACATGATGCTGAATTTGAGCTGAGATCTGTCTGTCTCCAAAATCCATATTGTGTCCATGAGCCAGCATTCAAGGGAGGTCTGACTGCTACTCAATGTCAGAAGAGGAACTAGAAATATGCAGTGCTGTTCTCCCCAAAATAGAATCATTATTGACCAGTATTGATTAGGCTCCGTGAGTCTTCAAGCCCCTGGGAGACTAATACGAGTGAGTCTGGGCCAAGCTTCCCTACATACATATCTCATTTTGATTGTTTCTTGACTATTTTCTTCAAGTTTTATTAAGCTGCTTCCTTCTCCTTATTTCTGTTGTCAGTTGTATCATTAAGCACAAAATCTCTGATACTGAAATCTCTGGTATAACCAAATTTCAGTTGAGCAGGTACTACACAGAAGATCTTAATGTAGCTATTGCAGAATAGACAGCTTTTTGATTCCTGGAACAAACGTTAGGGTAAATACAGTATTAGAAAAACCCAGTTCTTTCCCTGGAGAAGTGTTCTACAAATCGTCCTCCAGTCACAGTTGCCCAGAGTCTTGGAACAATTCTTTTTTTTTTTTTTTAATTTTATTTATTTATTTGACAGAGAGAGAGAGATCACAAGTAGGCAGAGAGGCAGGCAGAGAAAGGGGGAAGCAGGCTCCCTGCTGAGCAGGGAGCCCTACTCGGGACTCGATCCCAGGACTCTGAGACCACGAAGGCAGAGGCTTAACCCACTGAGCCACCCAGGCACCCTTGGAACAGTTCTTCTGGCCAGTGTGAGGATTTATTACCTTCCGGGCTGCCCGGGTGGCTCAGTCAGTTAAGTGTCTGCCTTTGGCTCAGGTCATGATCCTGGGGTTCTGGGATCGAACCCCACATCAGGCTCCCTGCTCAGTAGGAAGAAGTCTGCTTCTTCCTCTCACACTCTCCCTCTTATGTTCCCTCTCTCACTGTCTCTCCCTCTCTCTGTGTCAAATAAATAAATAAAATCTTTTAAAAAAATAAAGATTTATTACCTTCCTTTTGGACTTGGTGTACCATTGATAATGCTTTTCATGAAAGGTGACCTACAAGTTCTACTTCTGTCACTTACTTTTTCTTTGTTTCCTTCATTTCAAAGGTGCATTAGCAGAAACACACATTTATTAGCACATTTTAAAGTAGTAGACAGTGGAGAACAGGAGGTCATCAGTAGCCCTGCCTGCCTACTGTGACCAGTGCTGCCAGGGGTGACTGCCTTCTTTTTCGTCTGCGTACTTTTTCAATTAGGTTGTAGCAACATTTGATATTTAATTTTTGTTTTTGTTTTATTATAGTCCAAGTATTTTTTCTATAACCAGATAAACTTCAAAGACATTTTTAAGGACTATAAAAAGATATATTGAGTGAAATGTGTCATAATTACTTAGTAACTCCTCCACTTGGTACCAGTTAGGGTATCCTATTTTTATACTATAAATGTTACAAATATCTTCATCTATATAGATGATTTTTTCCATATTTCGGTTTTATTTCTTTAGACTATGAACCTAGAAGTTGAAATACAGGGTTAAAAGGCAAAAACACTTTCATGCCTCTTGATATTATTGACAGATACGGGGCGCCACCAAAAACTGGGGATATGTAAAAGCTCGTGGAGATGAGGATAAATTGTCTGAAAGTGTGCTCTCATAGAAGAAATGCACTTGGTAATAGGAACACGGGGTGTTCACTGCTGTGTTGTACAGAAAGGCTGCATTGTGCCGAGCTGTCTTCTGCAATATGTTAAAGTTATAAATACTGCAAAAGGATTAAAGTCTTACATAAGAATCCTAACAGATACATAATACTAAATCGCTTTTCTAAAGTGTTCTACCAATTTACGACACCTCCAGAAATGAATAATGGTGACACAATTTCCGCAGCTTTGCAAGAATTACGTAGTATCAGTTTTTAAGCCTTTGGTAATTGACTGCGGGAAAACTTTGTTATCATTTGCACTGGTTCTATAGGTCAGCTGAACATTTCACTCTACATTGTTTCAGGGATTCGTGTCTGCTGGTATTCTGCCATTGATGTTTCTCTAGGCACTTTCCCCTGGGAATCTACTTCCGTCCAGACTCCCCTGCATTGTAGAGCCCCTAATTCTACCTCTCAAGGGACTTCTCGTTATCCAGGGTGAGGTTTACATTTCATTTCCATTGTCACGTCCTCACTGCATGAGTCTTTTCTCTGGCGGTTTATGTTTTGGAAACAACCAGATGACACTTGTGATCCTCTCTAAATAATAAATCATAAAAGTCCTGCTGTCCTCTGCCAGAGCCTTTGATCAAGGGCAGCTTTCAACTGACTTCACATGAGTAGACATAAAGAAGAAAAAGAAGGAACTTTCTCCAGAGCTTGGCTATTTATCTGAGCGATCATCTGGATTGCTGATAGGAAGAGGTCAGAAACACACCTGTACCTGCTCACAGAGAAACTTTGGTTTGTGGCCGACTCTCAGGGCAGAGCCACGGATGCTCAGGTCTTCTGTGAGATGTCACTCAAGTGGGTCGCAAGGTGGGAAGATTCAGTACCCCTTAGTCTTTCCTCTTTCCTCGTGCGTGGATGCTCCTCTTCTCAGCTGTTGGAGGCAGAGAGGGAGCTGGAATAGTGTTTTGGTCTTAATGTCAACTTTTCCACGATAGAGTTGGAACCGCCCATGAGCCAGGTATCATCTCAGCACTCCGTGCTAAGACTACACACAGTGACCATACCTCCCGGGAACGCAGTTAATGCTCTCGTCTCAGAAGAACTCCCCTCTCACCGTGGACAGTGGCTAGAATGGACTGAAGATCTTGTGCAAAGTGTTGTAGAGGCTGTTCTCTTTCAAACTGGGAGGAAAGCATTCAACTCGCCTACTTCCCAAACAAAATCAAAAGCATAAAACCTTAATCCATCGTGTTCACCAGTTTAAAAAGAAAACAGCTGTTTTTCGGTTCAGTGTCATGATCGTTTGTTAAAGGGATCGGGGCAGAAAAAAGGAGAGCAGAGAAAGGAAAAGAGACAGAGTGGAAGAAGAAAAGAGAGAGAAGCAGCGGGGGAGACAAGGTGGACATAAGAGAGAGCAAAAGAATATTCCTGAAGAGGGAAAGGGGAAAGGGCTCTTGAGAAGGACGTGGGTACAGAACAGGATCCAGACAAGGGCAGAGAGACTCAGGAACTTTGGAGGGAACTGTGTGTCTGTGCTGGAGTGGTAACGATTTCATCTGCTACTTTTCTGAGTATCTGTGTCATTCACACTTAATCTTGCTGAACACCGAGTAATGCCCAGAAGTATCGAATCCCTGTGTCATTCCCCTGAAACTAACATATCACCGTGTATTAACTACACTGGAATGGAAATTTAAAAACTTTTTTAAAAAAGGGAATTGAACATGAGTATAGGCATTTTTAAGGTTTTTGAAGCATTGACTGTCTTTCCTGGTAGATTCTACCAGTATACACTGAAATTTACAATCTGTAAGTGTGTACAATCTCTAAGTGGTGTACACTTACACCAAAGTGTAAGTGTACAATCTGTAAGTGTACCTGTATCACCATAACCTTGCAAGCATTAAAAAATAAATATTCTTTCTCTATATATGGAGATGCTTTTTATATTACGATACCATAGGATGTAGAAAGGATAGTATGGTGAAATTGGCGAAGCCGTAATTTAGCCCCAACAGTTAGCAATATACAGCTTTACCTGGGTTCACCTCTGTTCTTCCGCACTCCCACAGTCATGCCTTGTTTTCCTGCAGACTCCAGACGTAATAGCATTTCAAATATTTCAGTATGAATTTCTAAAACATAATGTGTTTAGATACGTGTATAAGCCCAATACCATTATCGCATCTAGGAGCGCCTGGGTGGCTCAGTGTATTACGCCTCTGCCTTCGGCTCAAGTCATGATCTCTGGACTCATGGGATCGAGCCCCACATTGTGCTCTGCTCCGCGGGGAGCCTGCTTCTCCCTCTCTCTCTGCCTGTCTCTCTGCCGACTTGTGATCTCTCTCTCTGTCAAATAAATAAAATCTTTCGAAAAAAAAAAAGAAACCATTTTATCACTTTTTCCGTCATGTGCTGGGATAGTTCTAACAGAAATGATAGGATCAGCATCTTATTTTTTACCTAATTTGTCAGGTTTCGAAATGATGATTTAGTTCACTAACATCTCTCAACACTGATCAATGAGAATTTTTTTTAAATATCATTATGAACTAACTCATGAATTGTATCAAAATGGACATCTTTTATAGCTTTTTTAAAAAGATTTTATTTATTCATTTGACCGAGAGAAAGAAAATACAAGGTGGCAGGCAGAGGGAAAGGGGGAAGCAGGATCCCTGCTGAGCAGAGAGCCCCACACAGGGCTCAATCCCAGGACCCCAAGATCATGTGAGCCAAAAGTAGAGGCTTAACTGACTGAGCCACCAAGATGCCCCATAATTGATATGTTTCAATAATATGAGTTCTTATCCTTATGGATATTCAAACTCCCCCCCCCCCTTAGTGGGTAGAGACCTATTTAAACTTCCTCCTCCTTTTCATATGACTTTACAGCCTTTGATATTTTTCTTGCTTTCTGGTAATGACAGGATGTTCAAGCTCATCTTGTGAATTTTCTGTCCCAAACCAGAAATCTGTCAGTTCTCCAAGACGCCTTAGTTTCTCCTGGTGGGAAATAGTATTTTAGTACCACAGCATGGGATTAGGGATATTATCATTACTGTGTACCCATTATTTCAGGGCCTTTCCAGTGAACAGAGCTATAAAACAAGAATTACATATATGCATGTTAAAATAAATCATGATTTCATCTTCATACTTCTAATTAAATCATGGATCACAGTGATTTTACTTAATCTCTCATACCGTATGTTTACGTCTCCTTCCACACAAAGAATTTCAATTCTTGAAAACACTGGGAATGAGAGAAGTGGAACAGTACACAAGTGCTCATTTGCTTTATCCTTTAATGGACAGATGCCAGTCTCAGAAAAGCAATACCAACACTACCACCAAAACTATAATTACTGTAAACACTTGAGTTGTTTTTTCCATGCATTTCATCTTTAGGTTACATCCCAGTAGGAAATGCATGCAAATAACGCTCTACACGGTCACTTGGACTAGTTCTCTGTATGGCCATACCAACCTACTGAGGGCATATTTACTTTAAATTTTTAGAGATAGATTGTTTCTAAAAATTTCATTTCCTCATTATGCAAAATATACTCATGGTTTCAAGGTCAAATCTATAATACAATGTATTCAAGTAAGTGTGGCTTTTTACCCTGTCCCTTGCCTGTTCCCTTTCCCCCTGTCAGGAACCTGCTTTTTATAGTTTATCCTTTCCTTTTTTAAAAAAAATAAAACACATTCATATTCCTTCTTCCGTCAGATTGAACATTCTGTACAAGTATTTCATTTTTTTTCCACTTAACCATCTATTCAGGAAAGTACTTGACAGCAGTATATAGGTTTTTCTAACTCTTTTCCAGCTGCATAGGACCCCATTAGGTGGATGTGCCCTAGCTGACTTGTCCAGCCCCCTGTGATCGACATTAATGCAGCTTCCTGTCTTTTGCTATTATAAATCATTCTGCAATGACTAGCTTTGCTCATACATCTTTTCCTATTTTTACCAGTAGATCTTTGGAATGAAATTCTAGAAGTTTGGTTGCTGAGCTAGAAAGTAAGTGCATTAGTTATTTTGCTTGGTATTGATGGATTGCCCTCCTGACGGTGTGCATCATCTTCTGTCTCCCGTGCAGTGCATGACAGTGTCTGTTTCCTCTGAGCCCTGCTGAAAGATTGTTGTCTGACTTCCAAATGGTAACCAATCTAATTGGTTTAGAGCCACGAAAAATAGTAGCTCAGTGTGGTTTTAATTTGTTTATCTCTTATGAGAAGTGTGGTTGATCATCCTTCATCTGATTAAGAGAAATTTGTGTGTCTTTTTCTTCCAACTCTGTATTCATGTCACTAGATTTTCTTTTCTCTATCTTTAGAAACTCTTTTTTTTTCTGTGTGAGAGATCTTTCTCTGCTTTTAGAAACTTTTTATTTTAAAGGTTTGTGATATACAGTTGCAAATATTTTCCCTGATTTGTCATTTGTCTTTTCCTTTCTTTACTTTATGTGTGCGTGTGTGCGTGTGTGTGTGTGTGCGTGTGTGTGTGTGTTGCCATGCTAAATTTTTGTTTTGTTTTGTTTTAAAAGATTTTATTTATTTATTTGACAGATCACAAGTAGGCAGAGAGGCAGGCAGAGAGAGAGAGAGAGGGAAGCAGGCCCCCCCCTGAGCAGAGAGCCCCATGCGGGACTCGATCCCAGGACCCTGAGATCATGACCTGAGCCGAAGGCAGTGGCTTAACCCACTGAGCCACCCAGGTGCCCCTGCCATGCTAAATTTTTAATGTATAATTAAATTTATCTCTCTCTCTTGTTGCTACTAGATCTGGAACTGTGGTAGAAATATTTTCCCTTTTTCTGGGTTATAAAGGAATCCATTCATCTGTACTTCTAGAACTTATATAGATTCTATTTTTTTAATCTTAAATTCCAGGTCCTTTTGGAATTTTTCTTTTTTAATGATATGAGAGATGGATCCAAATTTATCTTTTTCCATATATGTATATATGTATCCAATTATCTAGACAGCTTTATTAGATGCTCCATTTTTTCCCTTCTTTTTCTTAATTATATTTTTAGTATGTAGGGGAGTTTGCATTTTTACCAAAGGATACTAATATTTTTTCATCATTTTAAGCTGTTTTGTTTGTTGTTGTTGTTATTGTCTAGTGATTCCCCACTATAAATATATGGAAATTGGGCTATAACCTCTTCTTTTCTTTCCCCTCCGTTCCCAGCTTCTGGTTGGAAGCACTATCCTTTTAATGTTCGTGACCAACTGTGAAGCAACCAGCAGTCTTCTTCCGCCTCTCATGTGCTTTCCACATCACCCTTTCCCACCCTATTTTGGTAGTTGTTCTCCAGCTATGTTGTCTCTCCTAGCATCTCTCTACCTTAATAGATGAATTTGGAGTCGTTCAAAAATGAGGCTACTTCGACGCCCATTTTCCCAGGACTCTCCTCTCTTTATTCTTTCTTGATTAATTTCTTCCTTCCTTCCGTCCTTCCTTCCTTCCTTCTTCCTCTTCCTCCCTCCCTCCCTCTCTTTCCTTCCTTTCCCCTTCCTTCCTTCCTTCCTTCCTTCCCTCCCTCCTTCCTTCTTCTCTAAATCAGCCTTTCTCCAAGGGATCAGTTTGGGAATGTGTGGAGATGTTTTGGTTGTCACAGTTATTAAGGAGCCCGACAGGTGTTTAGCAGACCGAGGCCAGACTAGACAGTCTGTAAGGCTGTAAAGAACCGTCCCATGTCCCACATTTGTCCACTTCCATGACTTTTGAACGTCCTATTGGGTATTCATAAAAGTTAAAAAAATGATAATTTTTAAGCTTATAACCTAGCTCTGTATAATGTATAAATTCAAAGTATTTTCTGTACCATTTTATTTCAATATATACTGAATTTCCAAAAATGCAACTACCACAAAACTTGAAAGAAGACTGTACTTTGTTGGGTTTGGAACTGTGCCGAGAGTGTTTCATCATTTGGGAAACTTGTGTCGCTGTGGCCGCTCATGTTGTTTGTGCCGCCGGCGCAGCCAGCGTCCAGTCAGCACGCTGGCCGCTGCCGCCCTCACAGCCGTTCTTCACGCAAATGCCTGCGACTCCCTCGTTTTGTTTTCCGGTATGGTCATTTTCCCACATTGGCATACTGAAATGTGTATTATTTTATAGTATTTTATTATATTTACTCTTGTTTCTCCTTTTAGTTCTCTTTTAACTGGGGCATATTATTTTTTTAAGATTTTATTTATTTTAGACAGAGAGAGCGTGGGAGCAGGTGGAGGGGCAAAGGGAAAGGGAGAGAGAGACTGAACGTGGAGCCCGACACGGGGCTTGATCCCAGGACCCTGAGATTGTGACCTGCGCCAAAATCAAGAGCTTGCCGCTTAACAGTCTGAGCCACCCCGGTCTTCCAACTAGGACATTTATTGGTTTTTAAAAAATGATGGGTGAATTTCTGTTTCAAGATAGTGAACATTACAAAATACATGCATCCATGCACGGCAGGCAGTCAGTCTGATAGTATTGGGAGCTAGGGATCTGGATGGTCCTAAAGCCAAAAAACAGGAAGGAGGTGGTGCCCTTGGACCACAGCATCAGCACTCACAGGTGTGATGACCCAAAGGTAGGGACAGCACAGGACCCTGAGGGGAAACTTCCTGTCCCTCTTCTTGCCAGAGGCAAAGCCCTTTAAAGAGTGACGCTCACCAGGAAACTGACTCTCGACCCACCGCCTATAGAGGAGTGAGGAAAAATGAAATAACAACATAGAAAATGTTAAGAAACAATCGGAAACCAGAGAAGTGTCGATTACCCACCAGCTGGACAATCCCTGGCGGACTGATGTCATGTCTTTAATGGAATGCCGTAAACCAGACTTGGTTTGCCCAGTAAAGCTAACAGTCTTTATCAAACCCCTGGTGGCACCTGGCCTGTGTTCACGAAAATGCGTACGAAAAGTGAAATGGACAAAATTACCTTTCTACCAGCTCTTCAACAGCCACGTTTCTGCATGGTTAGAATACGCCCGTGCTCAGCTAATAATATGACTGCTTCTTGCTCTGCAGTTCCAGACTGTGTGACAGCAAGACTTAGCAATACCAAGCTAACCTCACGTCAGCTCCTTTTGTTGCCTTCCAGGTTGACGTTGCTCAGTGTCACTCATCCCCCTGGGGTCACAGACAAAAAAAAGAAGTACTCAGCCAACCCAGGGAGAGAGTGGGCGTGCTGGACCGAGTAAGAGAAATGCCGCAAGAGTCCAGTCACGAGGGGCTCATGAGGAGGGTGTGATGTGTTGGTGAGCGGGGATGCCGGTGATGGATTAGCATTTGCCTTTACTGTGCCGTTCCAGTTGGTGGATCCCAGAGGACAGCCCATTTTCAATAGGATTTTGCCCTGGGTAGCAACACAGTCCATTCACTTTATGATCTCCTCACAGTTTTCTGACAGCTAAAATTTATAGGACACAAACTCCCTGAAATACATGCCTAACGTACATTCAGAAAAATGTTTCCAGTACTTCAGTGGTTTTTTTGTGATGAAATAGTCCTCCCTTCTTGGAATGAAGTTTTTAATTATAATACGTGGGATAGCAGATTCTCTCTCTCTCTCTCTCTCTCTCTGTGTGTGTGTGTGTGTGTGTGTGTGTGTGTTGAGGACAATTAGCCTCTTGAGGAAAGGAGCTTGTATTTATTTCTGTATCCCCATCACTTGGCATGGCAGATGTTCAGTAAGTGTTTGTAGAATTGAATTAAATGTAGAATTGATTTGTAAATTAAAAGAGATAAAGTCTATAGAAAACATCAGCAACGTGGGCAGAGACAGTGCCTCGAGCCGATTATCCATTTAACAAGTGTCTATGTAAGACTGGCTTCTGTCTTGTTTAATTCACTTTCATCTGGAGGCTCTTGGTGGCAGCTGCCAAAATGTATCCTAACTAATACAGATTTCACATATCAAACATTCTGGTCATATGCATTAATTTTTGAGATCATCAAAATTATCCGGTAACATAAGGAATTCATGTATTATCCCCAAATTGCCTAGAAAGAGTAAGAGATTTACCTAAGTCTCCAGTGACACGGTGAACTTGGACAAATCCAGGTGCTCCCCATTCCTTCCTTCCCTTGGAAAGAGAAATTTCTGCAACTATCAACCTCTCTCAGGCCACGATCCCTTGTCTTCTCAACTCTGCATCTAGATCTCTGCCTCACCCAGATACCTCGTCCTGCTGCCAGCCCCACCCTCTGCGGAGAAACCCTTGGGTCCCAGAGAGTCATGTCAACCTCTTTGCAATACAAACTGAAAAATCTAGTGAAAGCTTCCGACTCTTGATTTTGGCTCAGGTCATGACCTCCATGTCCTGAGATCTAGCCCTGCATTAGACTCTGGGCTCAGCGTGGAGTCTGCTTGCCCCTCTCCCTCCCACTCTGTTCCTCCCCTGCGTTCCGTCTCTCTCTCTCTCTAAAATAGATAAATACAATCTTTAAAAATCAATCAATCAATCAATCAATGAATAAAATGTCTGCTTTCAAAAGTCATCGCTTTTTGGTCTTGGTAGAAGAACCAGCTATAAATACAATATCCAGTGACCCTGATGCTGTATGAAATTCATGTCACCTACAGCTGAAGTATTTCTAGCCTTTTTGAGCCACCCTAACCTTTAATCATAAAATGTAAATGGCTAAATCTCCCAGCTAACACTGAAATGGGGAACTAATGTCGCCCGACCGCTTGCCCCAGTATTGATAGGAATGTGTGTTTCAAAGTGCCTTCGGCTGGTTTCTTGTTTCCCTTTACTTTACCTCACCCGTGACTCAGTCTTATATGGGGTTTCTCTTGCCTGCCTGCTGTGACTCAAACGTGGGCAAAACTCCTTTGATTTCCCTAAATTTTACTACAGCAAGGCAGATGTACACAGAGGAATTCTACTGGACTTTGGGGAAGCAGGAGGAATACAAGACCACATCTTTAAACTATCATGCAGTAATGTTCTAAACTGTCCAGAGGCAGCCTTTCCTTTTTAATTTTTTTAAAAGATTTTATTTATTTATTTGACAGAGATAGCAAGATAAGGAACACAAGAAGGGGGAGCTGGAGAGGGAGAAGCAGGCTCTTTGCTCAGCAGGGAACCCCCTTGGAGCCCAGATCCCAGGATCCCCAGGATCATGACCTGAGCTGAAGACAGACTATTAACTGACTGAACCAGCCAGGTACCCCAAGAAGCAGGCTTTCTTAGTCGCCCTACCACCCACATGGGAGCCTGACGCAAAAGGAAAACTAGGGTAATGTCGATCCTGTCCTTATTTAAAATTTTAATATTTTGCTATTCATGGACTTTTTTTTACATTGATTTCAATATATTTTTAAAGATTTTATTTATTTATTTGACAGACAGAGATCACAAGTAGGCAGAGAGGCAGGCAGAGAGAGGAGGAAGCAGGCTACCCACTGAGCAGAGAGCCCGATGTGGGGCTCGATCCCAGGACCCTGGGATCATGACCTGAGCCGAAGGCAGAGGCTTTAACCCACTGAGTCACCCAGGTGCCCCTTGATTTCAATTTTTAAAAATATTCCACAAAATTCTATTTATCTTGGTTACTGACCTTTTTGGTGATCCTTTAAGTTTCATACCTGAGGGGCATCAGGCTGGCTCAGTCAGAAGAGAGTGCGACTCTTGATCTCAGAGTTGTGAGTTCAAGCCCCATGTTGGGGATAGAGATGACTTAAAACAAACAAACATTATATTTCACATCTGTAGAAGTTCCTCACTTGCCTTACGGTCATTCTGGCCCTGCCAACCACCCATCATCTCAGCCCTTCAGTGCTCTGCTACACCAGCATGCTCAGATTTCTGGCACATTGAAGGGGCATGGGAGACGGTATCAGGAGTGACAGGAGGTCATTCAGTAAGTCTGAGGTGGGCCTTAGGCATCTGAATTTTTAATAATCATTATGGTGATTTGCATTGTTTCCTCCAACAAATTATGCCGACTTCCTAAACCCTGCTACCTATGAATGTAATCTCACCTGGAAATAGGTCTTTGCAGGTGTATTCAAGGTGTAAGTTAAAGTGGGGTCATACTGGAACAGGTGGGCCTATAATCCAGTATGACCAGTATCCTCATAAGAAGAGGAAGAGAGCCACAGGCAGAAACACACATGCACCGAAGAGAACAGCACCATCAGCCAGGAGTGAAGGCCACATGATATTGGAGGCAGAGACTGGAGTCATCAGCTAGAGGCCAGGGAACACCAAAGATTCCTGGTGACCATTGGAAGCTGGGAGGAAGAGCATGGTCCCACTGATACCTTCATGTCAGACTTCCCACCTCCAGTCGTGGGAAAATATATTTCTATTGTTTGAAGCCACTCAGGGTGTGGGACTTTGTTATGGGAGCCCTAGAAAATGCATACAATCACCTACCTCCATCCGTCATTCTGATGGACGTGGTCCATAGACTAGAGTTTGACATGACTCAAAATGTTTGTCCTAGTCTGTCTCTGGAAATGCATCATTCTCACTTTATTAATTAAGCAGAGAAATTTAACACTCCCTGTCTTATTTCTTTACCTGAGTGTAACTGTGGTTCTGTGACTGTAAGTAAATCAGACTATAACCCAAGCCCTATTTTTCCCAACAAAATGAGTTCAGGAAAATCTATACATGAGCTGGGTTGAGAATTTTTTTTAAAGACTTCATTTATTCATTTGAGCCAGAAAGATACAGAGAGAGAAGAGAGCATGAGAAGAGGGAGAGGCAGAGAAGGAGGAAGAAGCAGACTCCCCCAAGCCAGGAGCCTGACATGGGGCTGGATCCCAGGACCCTGGGATCAGGACCTGAGCCAAAGGCAGTCGCGT
Source organism: Meles meles (assembly GCF_922984935.1). Taxonomy (NCBI): domain Eukaryota; kingdom Metazoa; phylum Chordata; class Mammalia; order Carnivora; family Mustelidae; genus Meles; species Meles meles. Next base: position 113,197,988 of record NC_060073.1, on the reverse strand, counting down.
AACCCTCTGAGCCACCCAGGTGGCTGGGCTGGATTGAGATTTGAACACTGGTCCTACCATCTCTTTAATTTGTTTCCTTTCTGCCAGACTGTCTTGCTTTCCCTCTTCTGTGTGAGAGACCTCCCTGAAAGCATGCTAGAAGGATTTGTCCTATTTAGAAATAATTTTCATTGTCTATTCATGGCTTTCTGTAGTCTCCTTGTGTTGAATGGCAGTGAGGCAAGGAAATTTGTTCTAGTACGAATAAAAACAGCCAAAGATTATCCTCTCTCAAAGTGCACACACATAATTTTATATATAGTTTTAGAGATTATGACTGCTACCATAAAATGCTCCATTTTAACCACACAATTAAACCTTTTTCTTTCCGTAAATTTCTGGGAAATAAGGCATTCGCAGAGGTTGGTCAGTATCATGTAGGTAGATGGCTTTCCCCTGCAAGTTTTTGTAAGCCGGTCTGCAGAGTTTTGGATGAGGCCGAAGTGAAGATGCACTGGTACAAGGACATGGGTTGAGGTACAACTAGTGAACACCATCACTTGCGTCTCCACATTCACATGCCGGGGATCAGGCAAGAGTTAAAGGCAGCGGGGAACACAGCTTCCCCAAGCTCAGCACACCATACGAACTCACGTTCAGAGAAGGGTCAGGAAGATGGGCTCCTGCTTTTTCTTAGCCTTCCACAGAACACCAGGAAAACATGATACAACATACTCTTCCTCCTCCGGAGGAAATGAAGAAAAAAAATCATATTGACCTCAGGACCTTTGTCTTCAATCCCAAACCATTCATCCATCCCCAGATCATTGCTATAATTCAGGACCAGTGATGAGGATATAAAGATGAGAACATAAAGTCCCTTCTCTCATGTTTCTGACACCCAAGTGGGGGAACTAACCAGACACACGACTAGCAAAATTGATATTCACGGCAACAGAGGTGTGAGAAAAATGCCGTGGGCGGTAGCTTGGAGGGAGAAAGACAAGGCATCTCAAAAGGGGTGACTTTTGAATGAAAATCTGAAAATCAGTAAGAATCTGAAGGGCCCAGAAGTTGAGAGATGGGAGGAAATAGAGGTGCTTTAAAGCAGGACCATCCAATGGAACTTTCTCTGATGAAATGTTCTTTATTGGCACTATTCAGTGCATATGAGCCGGGGACACTTGAAAATGTGGACATTGAGACCAAGGAGCCGCATGCTTCATTTTATTAGTCTTAATTAGTTTGTAATTAACTTTAAATCACTGAACAGCACAGCTTTGGATAATAGAAACGGTGTTGCAAAGGCACAGAAATCTAAAAGCCTGGCTCATTGCCACAGAGTAGCAGGTGTTTCAGGGGATGGTTTCTTGGATTTCAACGGGAATGGTGGAAAGTGGGAGATGATGGAGCTGGAAACATTGGCTGGGGCTGCATTACAAATGGCCTTACGTACCAGTAACGTGTCAAAGATGCTAGACTTTATCCTTCAGGTCACTGATATCCTAGAAGCACTTTTGAACAGGAAAATGATATGGTACAATCTCATTTTAAATAATTGCACTGGCTTTGATTGACATCTATATGTATTTAGGATTCGGAGTCGTACTGAGTAATGTGGCCTAAGTGGGGTGGTATTGTGGGCATTTCTCACCACCCCTCCCCCCAGTGACAGATCCGGGATTTCAAAAAGAATAGTGCAATCTACAAATAATATTTTTGTTCCCTGCTACTTCTCGCAGCGTTCTTGTAGGCTCTTAAACAATGACAGTATGTGGTAAAAATCTTATTGAAGTGTTTTCTAGGATATAAATCCCTTAACAACATAGTGAGAATCGATTTCTTAGTCCCGGGACCTGTTCTACCCTGGGTTTCATCTCGAACCCTTACACAACACCTGGCACCCAAGTACTCATGGTCTTAATACTAACTATAGGTTGTTTTGTGGATTATGGAAAGAATATCTTAAATTAATAACCATTCTTCTCCCTTCCAAAGCTAGTCTCCTATTGGCCTTGGCTAGATTTTCTAGCTCTCTTCTTAGAAGAACGAGTTATGGGCATAAAATGAAGTAGCAAATGTGACTTGGAATTAATTTGTCACCAATAAAAGCTCTGTTGCAGTGCCCCAGGCAGAGACTGGAGCCAGGCTGCTCCATACCACTCTGGATCCCCGCCTGCCACCTCCAGGGACATGTGCACTGGTCCTTTCTGCAGCCATCCTCTGCTCCAGCTTTCAGAGCTGGACACAACAGTGCTCACATGGCTGTTCCAAGAATGATAGGAGTCAACACTCCAAGAGTTAGTTTACTTCCTGATCCATGCTAAATGCTTAATACATGGTACCCATTGTTTTTATGAATTCACGTTTTCTTTGGTGCCCTCTCTGATCATGGCTTCCAAGGTTCCTAAGAGAAACCCTGGGTTTGTCATTACAATAAAAAACAAGTTCATTTGGGCCATCCTGTCTTTGTGTTACAGGCAAAGAACATGAGCATAAAGCCCAGCAAATACACCTCGGATTAGGTTTAAAGGAAGAGCTTTCTGACAGTGATGATTTTTACATGTTGAAATTACTTTCTGAGAAATAATGCAGTCACTACTTCCCACAACAAATTTTCAAAATGAAATTATACAGGGATGGCTGGGTGGCTCAGTTGGTTAAGCATCCAACTCTTGATTTTGGCTCAGGTCATGATCTCAGGGTCGTGAGATGGAGCCCCACATTGGGCTCCTCTCTGGACATGGAGCCTCTTAAGACTCTCTCTCTCCCTCTGCTGCTTCTCCCTCCCCAACCCCTACTTCAACCCTCCAGCCCCGCTCCCTGCACTCACACATGTGCGTTTTTTCTGTCTCTCTCTCAAAAAAACAAAAAAAAAAGTGAAATTTCACAGGTCAGAATATTCTGGAATAGAGTGCCATGTGATCTCTTGGAGTTTTCTTTAGGGACAGGAAAGATTCCTGGTTGGTTGGTCTGTGTGTAGACAGAGGCTATATGTGGTGAGAGGGGCACGTCCTGCGTCTGGGTTCCCGCTCTATTGCTGGTTGGATTTGACACCTCACCTAAAAAGCAAGCGAAGCAAACTGAAATATTTTGGTGAATCCTTCAGAAAGTAAAATTAGTGAACTGATAATGAATTTCATGTGTTTTGAAGGTAAGGGGGATGAAAGAGTCAAAATTGAAACTGAGCTTTCTGCTGAGGCAACCATGTGGTATCATTCATGGAGATCAAATATACTTTACTCATTCTTGACGGAGAGTTCATGAGTGCCCACTAACTTCCTGCCTCTGTTCTGATGAAGACAAAGCGGCAGTGAGTGTTTCAAAGACCTCCCTGTCTTTAAGCTTGCACGCAAGGTAGGAAAACTGATCATAAATGAGCTCAGTTTGGGACACATTGAGGTAAAGGTTTCTGTTCAGTCTCAACATGGAAATGTCTAGATGGTGTAAAGTTAGAAGAGAAATCTAGGTTGTAGACAGAGATTGGGAACTGTCAGCACATAAACAGTTCCTGAGGTGGTGGGAGAGAGATTCCCCAGGGAGACAGTAGAAGGTAAGAACCCTGAAGAAAACCAGTATGTAGAAGAAGAGGAACCACCGAAGGAAATGAGGGAAGGTAAAGCCAGAGAAGTTGATGTGAAGTCAGGAGTGCAGGGTACCCTGAAGTTCTAGTGAAGAGAGGGTTTTCAAAGAGAGACTAGCCAGTGACATCAGATCCTAGCAAGAAGTCAAGGACAGGAGAATTATGGGCTTGCTCAGTTGGAAAGGGAGGAAGCCAGGCTGCACTGGGAGGAGAGACAGCTAGGAAGGAAGCAGAGGGAACTGGACATGTAGACATCTCTCCCAGAAAACACGGTCTTGAAGAGGAGAAAACCTAGGGCTATACATGACAGTGAGATACACAAGAACATTTAAGTGTCTGAGAAGAATAAGTGAGAAAAGAGAAATGTCAGTACAGGGTAGAAAAGGAATCACTGATAGGCAAATATTCAGAGGAGGACGGGTTTCAGAGAAGAGAGTGAGGGACCAGCCCCAGATGTGGCCAAAGAAATATGCTCATTGTAAGAGAAGAGAAGGAGGAAGGACGTACGTCTCATGTATGGCTGAGAACAAGAGACAAACCTGCAGAAGCAGGAGAGGACCGTGTACTCCGTGCTACGGTTCTCTCACAGGAGGTGCAGATCCTCTGAAGGTTTTCAAACAGGGAGATGCTTGGGCAGATTTTTCTCTTCCTTGTAGTAATCTGGCAGCAGAATGAAGAATGATTTGAGGGGATCGGGACTTGAAATGGGCTGACAAATATGGGAAATCTCTGCGGTAATCTGAGAGCTGCATAGATTCTGAGCCATGGTGGCACAGTAAGGGACGGCAAAGCGTGTCCGGAGTCCAAGTGAAATTGGCCAAAGTCGATGATTAATGGGGTGTCTCGAATGGAAGAGAAGGAAATCAAGAATGATCCACAGATACCTGGCAGGTTCATGATCAAGTCATTCACAAATGACAGAGATTTCATGAAGAGAAGATATAGGGCGACAGGGAATTGCATAGGGGACGCAGTGAATGATGTGTGCATAAAGTAGCCAGCGGAGATGTCCAGCGGATGGATGGATGAAACCCAGTCTCAGGAGAGGGAACTGGGCTAGAGGCATGTTTGCTCACAGTAATACTTGCTGATATTTATTTAGATTTGACTCTGCGCGGGTGCTTTACTCTGTCTTATTTTTCCATCAAGGCTGCGAGGCTGCTGTTGGAATTCCCATTGTATAGGTAACATAACGCCTTTTTTCTTTAATCTCGGTGGTAGTAAGTGGCAGAATCATGATGCAAGACCAAGAGAAATCATCAGTGCTCAGGTACTAAATGTAGCCACAGGCATGCAGAAGATTGCCCACACAGAGACTGTGTGGGATACGTGAAGAGGGCAAGTGTTCCTGTGTGGCTAATAAATTTCAGAGCTAGTGAAAGAAGAGATGAAGCCAGTAACTAAGAAAGATGGCCTATTTACTGGACTATGGCAGACCATTTCATACCCAACCATCCAAACTCAAATTCCAAGGTACAGACACTGTGCACAGATCCACACTGCAGCCAAAGTAAATTTTACACATTAATTAAAGTTTGGTCACACAACTTGGAAGGTGACAAGGGACACCTCTCCCTTAGAGAACCCATTGAGAACAAGAGCTCCTCTCTGCCTGTTTCTGGGCCTTGGAAGGATGGCATCTGGCTCCACAGATCCTGTGGCATCCTGCCACACTCCCAGGCTCCAGGCTCTGGGGGCCTCTCCCCATTCCAACGCTGCTGCCCCAGACTCTGAATTCCATCCATCTGGGGTCTGTCACACCAGGAAAAACACCTGTCCTATAACTACTCTCCGCCTGAGCACCTACAGCCACGAGGAACCACTCAGCCATCCTTTCCAGTGGTTTCTGTCGCCAATGCATTAGTCTTTCCTTGTAATTAGGAAGGTTATTGTTGTTACGTCTCACGGTCTGTAAGAATATTCACTGCCATCCCTGAATTCTAATCGGTTGTCGGAAACCGCGTCGTAAGCAGCCCTCCGCTGCCCTTGCCTCGTGAGAGAACCGCAGTGCACCAAGTGAATATGAATGAGTTAGAGCTCTAGTGCGTTTCCTCCGGGTAAGTAGGGATTCGTGCCAAATGACAACGCAAGAATTGCTGGGAATATGGCAGAATTCGAGTCTGGCTCTCCCTGACCATTGTCGTCACTGGGCTGATTGATAATGTGACCGGCAAAGCAGCCCAGCAGTTTCACAAAACTTGTTCAAGACCCAGACAACACCAAACCTTGTAGCTCTGAGTTCTGTGGACCTGGAATGGCTTCATAAATCAGACATGCTTGTTTCCAATAGCTCCCAGCAAAGGAAAAAATGGGAAAATAAGACATCGTAAGCCTCTAGGCTGTGCTGTAAGTGTCTGAAAATGGTAGCAGCATCGTTTTGAAATGTACACTCTCATAGGCACGGACCACCAAACATTAAAAAAGAAGAAGACAGGGTTCTTTTCTTTTCTTTTTTATTCTTGAACAAGGTAAACTTTTTATTTCAGTGTGATCTGTCTTTTGTGATTAAGCACAGAGATCTTCTTCTTAAGTTTCCTCCCACACGCTTAGCCCTGTGGCCTGCGTGTAGGGGGTGTTCAAGCCGGTGGGGCAGCAGAACTCCAGAAAGGCATGTGGTGTGGTCCCCCTGGTGTGGGGCTGGCTGCAGCTGCATGATTCAGCCCCAGCTGAGGTGTCTGTGAAATGGCCAGCAGCCTTCACTTAAATGGGTTTTAACTGACTGGCAAGTTGAAATCTTTTAAGACAGAGTGGATTTTTATGACAAGATCGGTATCGAATTGTACTTTTAACTTTATTGGTGCATCCGATCGAATGCCGCTAAGGCAGACATATTTAACTCAGGAAAACTGTGAAGAGCTTCTCTCCTCTCCTTATTGGTGTCATGAAACTTCTTGAAGGGAGAAGGATGGAAAAATTTGTCCAGACTGAGCCTTTTACCCTAGACATCCCCTGCCTTTTCTCCTCAGAACATTCAAATGACCACCCCCCATCAGTCCCTTAGGGACCCATTTCCGAACTTTTAAACCTTAGTATGTCTACCACCCTTTCTGAGCATCAAATAGCTTAAGAAATTTAAATTTTCTTCCCCTGTAGTTTGTGTTTACCTGCATCAATGTACGTAGTATTTTCAAGAGAAATTGTGTAGCAGGTTGTGTAAATGGGCACATGTTTATGTATAAAACCTAGGTAGGTATGTTTGTATGCATATGTAGAATGAACACACATGGACTTACAGAGAAACACATTTAATTTTAGAAGACAGAGCTTTCTGGTTCTGTTCATTGTGCCCCTGGGAGGTTAGAATGGAAATGGTATCTTGAATTAGCTGATTGGAGGCTGCTAGGCTATGACTGTGACTGTGACTATGGCAAAAATAATTCAGATAGTAAAAATGTATATATTATCTGGTTGTATTTATTTTTATTTTATTTTTTTACCTTGTATTTATTTAGAACAAAAAAATGTTTGATTCTACTTTTCACTTTTCAACTGTTCAATATCTTAAAGTAATTTATTTTTTTTAAGATTTTATTTATTTATTTGACAGAGAGAGATCATAAGTAGGCAGAGAGGCAGACAGAGAGTGAGAGGGAAGCAGGCTCCCCGCTGAGCAGAGAGCCCGATGTGGGACTCGATCCCAGAATCCTGAGATCATGACCTGAGCTGAAGGCAGCAGCTTAAACCACTGAGCCACCCAGGCGCCCAAAGTAATTTATTTTTAAAATATTTTATATATTTATTCATGAGAGACAGAGAGAGAGAGAAAGAGGCAGAGGGAGATGCGGGACTTGATCCCAGGACCTGGGATCACGACATGAGCCAAAGGCAGATGCTTAACTGACTGAGCCACCTGGGCACCCCCCCTTAAAGTAATTTAAAATAAAAATGAGTTATGTTGTGGTTCAGGGCTCAGTAAACCTAAGGAGAATGGCAGTCCCCCGTGGATGTGCACAAAGGGGCCGGTAACGCATCGTGTAATTGTGCCCAAGTTGCTAACATATCCCTCTGAGAAATTTGTGTCCCAGAAAGACTGTGAAAAGAGACAAAGGATGGGTTTATTTGGGATGATAAGGGTAGACATGTGTCCCCATGTGGAGGGGGAAAAAATCAAGCTGAACAGTATTCTTCATTATTTAAGAATTATTGGTTGAGTTCCTCCTATAGGCCCAGCTGTGTAGAATACTGAGATAGATAAGACATGCCTCTGCCTTCCAGGAGCTCCCATGTGTGCACAACTAGCTGTGAACTAACTGGAAATAGGCAGGAGGCTGCCAGCCCCCCAGGAGCTTGAACTAGGATTGATAATAGGAAAAGACCTGAAAAGATTTAGTGTCAGTGGCCACAGCATAGACCATAGGCACCAGAGCAGGTGCGGGGAGATGAAGAATAGCGCGGTGAGGAGGACCTCCCTGGACTCGGAGAGTGGCATCCTGTGGACAGAGAAGAGAGGGAAGGTCGTTTGCAGTGAGGAAAAAGCAGTGGCAAGGACACTGAGCTGGGGACGAGCGTTGTTTGGAGGACAGGGAGGAGGGGAATGGGGCTGAAGTAGAGGACAGGGAGTCAGATGAGTTTGGATGAGCAGGTGGTACCGAAATTGAGGCTGCGGTGCCCCGCCCAGGCGTGCAGATGTGAACGTGGACAGTGGGCAACCCTCAGCTTGGATCCGAACGGAGGCTCCGTGACTGCTCTAGGGTCCTTCCTACTTTGGGGAAACTGCACTGCTTTTGTACTTCTAAGTCATGGTTTCAAAACTAGAGAAGGCATCAAACCATTAAATGAACCATATTTACTTGGCTACGAGGGGGGACCTCTTCAACAATGGCTCGTGGTGTGGATTTTAATGAAATTCTCACTCCCTCGTCTTCACGAATCCCTGTTTTTATAAATAGGTGGGCCTGTCTCAGTCGGAGACTCGTTAAGAGCCTCTGTAGAAACAGTAGAGAGGCCATCTGGTTGCATTCCCCCCCCCACCCCCACACACAACCCTCCAGTCTTCTGATAATGACTTCTGGGCTCCTCCACACAGGCCTGTCTCAGGACGGACAGAAAACAGAAATTAAGTAGTAGAGTTTGAACCTGATTTGAGCTTCTGGAAAGGAACACTCCAGGCAACACTCCGAGAAGGTAAGGTGAGTTTGACACTCTCTTTTATGATCCGAACTAACAGTGTGATTGTTTGGGAGGGAGGCATCTGGAGGGTGGGGCATTGCCTGATGGCTGGAAAAATAGTTACTTTTCCACTAGTGCGTTTTTTGTGTTTTCTAATTTAATTCTGATACTTTACACACATTCTTTGGCTTAGGAAAATAAAAACTGCATTAAATTTGGTAGAATTTAATCTACTAATTTGGTAGAATTATGCCAATTTGCTTTGATTGTTGGTTGATAATAATGATGTTCACATTACTAATAGCTTTTTATTGAAAGTTTATCAAACTCCAACTGCTCCAAGTGCCTTAGGAGTATGATCTCATTTAACACTCACAGCCATGCTAGGAAACCATACTCTTTCATTTTATGCACAGAGAACTGATGTCAAGAGAAGTTACAAATACACGGTCACCACTCAAGATGCTAGTTTGGGGCCAGGAAAACAACAAGCTCAATAATCTTAATAACCAATGGGGAACATTGCTATTGTTTTGTGACCTTTAAAAAAATTTCTCTCGGGCGCCTGGGTGGCTCAGTGCGTTAAAGCCTCTGCTTTCAGCTCAGGTCATGATCCCAGGGTCCTGGGATCGAGCCCCACATCGGGCTCTCTGCTTAGCAGGGAGCCTGCTTCCTCCTCTCTCTCCCTGCCTGCCTCTCTGACTAGTTACAATCTCTGTCTATCAAATAAATAAATAAAATCTTTAAAAAAAATTTCTCTCAAAAGATTAAGAACTCTATAACTGTTTTAAGTGTACAGGATAATGAAAAAGGGTAAAACTAATATTTTTCCTACACTAAGAAATTAAAGTTTGTTATTTCTTCAGAAAAAAAGTATCAAGACTAGTTTGAACAGCGATTAATCCCTTCCTGTCATATAACTTATGATACATACTCTTTTCATTTTTTTTAAAGAGAAAGAGTGAGCATGTGCAAGCGTGCGGCAGGGGGTGGGGACAGGGAGAGGCAGAGGGAGAGAGAGAATCTTAATCTTGTTGGAGCCCAGCAAGGGGAGTCCAACATAGGGCTTGATCTCATGATCCTGAGATCATAACCTGTGCTGAAATCAAGATTCAGAGGCCTAACTGACTGAGCCACCTAGGTGCCCCAATTTATACTCTTTTCTATGTTTGAGTGAACTCCCAACATTTCATCTTTTGCTCCTTTAATGACGTGAAATATCTCTGAATGCTCTTTAAATATGAAGTTAATTGCTGACACCACTTCTTCTGGGACACCTTCATCCTCCTCATCACAACCACTTTCCTTATTTCTGTCCATACGTTCACCTTCATTGGGTTCCTCAGGCTGTGTACCTGGAGCATTTTGGAAAGTGAGCGGTGGTGTTCCCAAGGTCAGTTCTTTCTTCCACAAACTCCATTTATGCTCACTTCCACTTTCATTTCCAGGAATATTGCTTTCGTTTATTTGTTGCACTTTCATCTTTGTTGGTCAGTTTCCTCTTCTGATGATTCATTTTTGTAAAATTCATGTTAGTTTATCACTGGGGCACAAGAAGTCAACACAACTACATTCTTTGCTGCCTGTTGTAAATGAAAAAAGAGATGCATAGTGACCAATCAATCCCCCACAGGCTTTAAGAGAAGTGAGAGGATTGGTCACTGATCATGATGTGCGTTTGTTATCTATAATATGATTTGTGGACTGAGAAGCTAACAGGAAAGTTTGTTGAGTTATACAACTACTCACAGCCAATATAGCATAACTTAAATCTGAACCATGTTATTAAAGGAGTAGGATTGTTTAACTAAATTGTGGTAACTTAAATTCTTGCATGTCAGAACTGGGCCCCGTACGGACTTCCTGCCATTGCTTATGTTGATGTAGCTAATGGTGGTGAGAGAGCCAAGACTCGAATTCAAGTCTGCTTAGCTCCTAAGTCCACTTTGACTGACACCTGCCATTGACTTAGGATGTCTGTCTCCTGAGAGAGAGTAAAGATTTTGTCTCTGGAGGTGGCGTGGGTGACCAAGAGGTGGAGGCAGGGAGGATGAAGGAAGAAAGAAGGAAGGGATTGGAAGGGAGAATGGCAGATGGGGGGGAAAGAGAGCAAGGTGGGAAGGACAGCAAGGAAGAGAAGGAGAAAACAAGCCAAAGAGAACACAAGAACAAGAGGACAGACAGAACAGGCAAAAACAACAGGGTGTGATAAAAAAGAAAAGAAATAGGAACGAGAAGAGAACAGTTCAGTTTCCCAGCACAGTGACTCAGTCGGTCAGTGTGAGATATCAGAATATCTGATTGCTATTTATGGACTGCTCTCTGCCCTCTTCTTGTGCCTAAACTCCAAGCTCCTTAATGACCAAAATGGCATCATTTTCATTTTTCATTTCCTTGTGACTAGGGCACTACCCACCTCAACAATGCATATTATTGAATGAGCTTCAAAAATACCCTCCTGCCAACAGGGCATTCTAAATGATCCTGTCCTTATTTAATAACCAACGTGAGAATGAAAGTACATAATGTAAAATAATCAGCTTGTCCGTTTACCAAAATAAAGTCTACATGATTAAAGAGGCAAATATAAAATTCTAATCTAAGAAAACCAACAGACTATAGGATTAAAAAAATTATATCCATCTTTAAAAGAATGATAACTGTAAGAAGAAATAATTCAATTGTGTAAGTACCTAAAGCTCAGGTACAATAAAGACTAACATAACTAAAATGCAAAAAACCCCAAAAGACTAAGAAAATATTTACAGCAAACATGAAGGCTTGTAGAATTGTCAAGAAAATTATCTAAACCTAAAGGGGAGATAAACAAAGGATCTAAAAGGAGAGTTCACAGAAGAGGAAAAACAATTGCTAAACAAACATGGAAAATAGTCTCTGGAACCAACTGGCATAACCAAGGTGATTTCCACATGCTATATTAACAAGCATTTTAAATGAAAATTCATAATCCTGATGGAAATATTTTTAAACTGGTACTATATTGCTAATATATTGTTAGGGACAATTTAAATTTGTTCAGCTCTCTTGAGAAGTAATTTGGAGAGTATGCTATGAGATTTTTTAAAAAGTTCATACCCGTTGACCTAGTAAAATTACTCATAGGAATATCTTAAAGAAAGAACAAAGTATATGAAAAATCCATAAGAATATTTCCATTGTGATATTATTTACAAAATGAAAATGGAAGTGACAGCTATACAATTGCATGAAATATTATGTAGCCATTATAAAATTAATATAAGAACAAAATGTGATAAGTGATAAAAGAATAAAACAAAATAGAAAATTTTGTGAATGCCGTTCTAAATATGTATTCTAAATATATATGACATGTTGAATAGGTAGGCATGGAAATAAAAACCAGAAGACAACATGGCAAAATGAGAGTGGTTTGTTCAAGGTCAACTAAATAGAGATTTTTTTTTCTTTTAGAGCTTCATAATTTTCTTTTAAAGATTTGATTTATTGTTGAAAGTGGAGAGAGAGCACAAGTGGGAGGAGGAGCAGAAGGAGAGGGAGAAGCAGGCTCCACGCTGAGCAGAGAACCCAACACAGGGCTCGATCCCAGGACCCCAAGATCATGACCTGAGCTGAAGGCAGACATTTGACTGACTGATCCACACAGGCCTCCCAGCTCCCATAATTTTTATAATTATTTTGTGCAGTGCCTTAAAAATGGTGTATTTTGATATCATACATCTTGGTGAGATCAGTCTGGCCAGAAGTTGACAATAACCTTTTCTTGAGTAAAATGAACTGAAAAACATGATCTAGCAAAAAATGTTGCTCAGATAAAAGTGTAGCCACAGAGTACAATGTATAATAAAAAAAAAATTCTCCTTTCCTTTGCCTTATCATAATAATCTGAATATCAAAAAGACAAGGACCTGGGGTCTAACTTAGGAGACAAACAAAGGAGACTGTTTTTGAAACTTCCTAAGAGGATGCAATATTTAAAATACCCCAAAAGAACATCATTTTTAATGACCATATTTAAGCCCTTTGAAGCTCCAACTCCATGCCTTTCATCAGTGAGTTAATCCTTTCCAATGGTTATATATCATTTTTGCCTCAAATTAAAGTCTGTTGCTAACAACCAATCAAACTGTTTCCTCTGGCTAATCATATAAGTGCCAAATAAAAATGGTTATATAGCTTGATGTTGTGATGCTCAAATCACCTGCTTGCTGGCTTAGTAATTAATGGAAATGAAATGCATGGAACTACAACATAAAAATATTCTGAGACATGTTATGCTCACAATCAATTGTTTTATTATCCCCAGTGCCTTAGAGTTTCGTGTCATTAATACCAATATATTTTCATCAGTTGAATCAATAAGGATGTGCTATAATGAATGTTTCATGCTCAGTCTTGAGGATAATAGAAAAACTGACAGACTAAGAAACAACGGGAGTTCCTTCTGCTCTGATCTAAGTCATTATGGTAGCTGCAGGCTTGCATCCAGGCAGCACTTTGCTCCCCTAATAGCTCGATGGCATTTACTGTCCCTGCAACTTTGCAGGCTCCTTCATGACAGTCAGTGTGGGGTGGTTGACTAGAGCCCTGCTTTTCCTGGGGGTTGGAAGGCTGGGCCACATCAGGGAGTCCTATAAAGGTGATCTTGGACCACACAAGAAGGAGACTCTGAGGGCAGCTCTTCTTGTATGGAGAAGGTAATCTAACATCTCCTCCTAGCTGCAGAGTGGTGGAGATCTCATGGCCTGGTTGGTGGAGAAATGGTTCAGGGACAGGGTCAGCCAACCACCAGGAAGCCTGGTTTGTGGGCTGCCCAGCTGGAGAAACAGAAAACTGCCATACAGTTTAGTGAGCTCCATGATAAGGAGGGTAAAGGGTGGCTTATGAGCACACAGAAACAGTACTTAGCACTCTTCCTAGAGAAGGCTTCCCAAAGGAAGGAAAAATAAATTGGGATATTAAGAGTAAGAAGGAGTTGGCCAGAAGAAAAATTGAAGAAAGGGAAGGTCCAGGGAGAGTTGAAACTGTGCAAGTCATCCATACAGTGGTGGATAAAGTAGACAAATTCTCTACCCATACAGAACTAGCCAAGGGCAACTTCTATGTATTTCTATGCCTACCTATTCAGCATGCCATATATACTTAGAATACATATTTAGAATACAAAGTTATATAGATAGATAGATACAAATTTATTTATAAACATATTTAAGAAATATATGTTATATATAAGAAATATACACATTTTTGATAAATGCTGTGATAAAAAAGAAAGCAGATACAGGGAGGAGACGATGGGGACTGATATTTCAGATAAAATGACCATGGAAGACAGCCCTGAGGAAGTGACATTTGAATGAAGCAAGGGGGTAAGACATGTGAATTGGCTTAGGAATTAATGGAAATGAAATGCATGGAAATACCACATTAAAATATTCCGGGTGAAGACTATTCCAAGATGAGAGAATAAGAAGTACTGTCCTGAATCAGCAGCATGCTTGCCATGTTGGAGCAATGGCATGAAGACCAGTGGTTGAGATAGGGTAGGAAAGGCAGCACGGGTCTGGTCTCAGAGACTTTGGTCTTACAGACTTTGGTAAAAGCTTCTTTGAAAGCTAACTTTGGCTGTAGTACGAAGCAAAGTGTGGGGGCCGTATAAGAAAATGAGAAGGCAGGCTTGGAGGTGATCATCCAGCAGAGATGGTGGTGGTGTGGATCGAGGTGGCAGCAGGGAGGTCAGATTCTGGATGTGTTCTGAAGGTGCTGATGACACGATTTTCTAGGGAAGTGCAAGAGAAGGATGATGACATGCCAACATTTGTTGAGTGAACGGTGATCTTGCTTGACTGAAATAAACACAGGAGAAACAGGATTGGGAGCACTGGGAATCATGGGTTCAGTTCTAGCAAAGTGAAGTTGGAGATGACAATTGGACCTCCAAGGTTCGGCTACTTTTTAGGATATACGTACTTGGAATTCAAGAGAAGAGTCGTTGAGTACACATCTAGACGCTGTTAAAGTAAGAGAGTATTTAGAGAAATGGGCGTTATCACTTAGGAAGTAAGAGCACACAAAGAGAGACCAAAGGACGGATCCCCGGCCCAGGCAACCACCCTGCAGATTGGGAAGAGGAGAGGAACATGGGAAGGAGTAAATACCAAAAAAGCGTGACCTAGAAACTGAACAAAGGAAAGTGTTTCTGAAAGGAGGAAATTTGTCCACTGAGTCTCATGTCCCTACCATGGAGACTATCAGGTTTATCAATATGGAGGTTTTTACCGATCTTTGAACTTGAGGTGAGTGGGTAGGGGCAAAAGCTTGACTAGACCTTGGAAACTTGGGAGGAAAGGAAACGGACACCCTAAATATAGACTATTTGTGGGAATTTTTGCAACAAAGAAGAGCAGAGAAATGATAGCTAAAGGGGTACATTTGCTCCAGAAAAAAATTGTTGTTGTTGTTTTTTTTAAGACAGGAAGTATCACGAAATATTTTACTGCAATAGAAAAGAATAGGTAGTCAGGGGAAATTGATGGTCCAAAAGAGAGGTGGAGAGTTGAAGAAGCCAAGCCTTGGTGAAGATGAAAGACAATGGGATCAAGGCGCAGGCAGACAGGCTGAGCCAAGACCTGGGCAAGGCGAGTTCTTGCATAGTCCCTGGAGAGGAGTCAGCAGCCAGGGCGCATGCGCAGAGGTGGGCGGAGCCCAAGGCGGAGCGCTGAAGGAACCGGAAGTAGTTCCCTTTGGCTGGAGCCTGGAGCGTAAAGAGGACCCTTGTGGAATAGATTATGACACCTTCAGCTCGTCTGTCCAGGAGTTGTGAGACACTGATTTTATCTAATCAGGACTTGAACTTGAAAGAACTGCTTGGACCTGTGCTTCCCAGGGTGCTTCATGACGGGCAGTGGAACTGGGATAACTGAGCGCCCCCAGCGTGCGCACACGAAATAGCGACGATAATGCAGAGCCGGAGCCGTGTCAGGCCGCCTCCAAGCGCGTGGGGTGTACCGGCCCACTTTACCCTTTGTCCCCGTCGGGGAGGGGAGCGCTGTTCGTCTTCGTCTGCAGGTGCTCGAACTGAGACGCAAGAGGTCGGCTGACTTGCACTGGGTCACGAGCTGGCAAATACATGGCAGAGCAGGGACCTCAAGCCGCAGGTTCTGAGGCAAGAGTCCAGGCTCTCGGCCGTTTGCCGGACAGCCTCTGATCACAACCACTTCGAAGCGAAGTTCGGTCAAATTCCTTTTTTTTTCCCCCTCAAGTCACACTCCTTCACAGTCACACCTTTACTGCGGAACCTGCACAAGGTTTGTGCTCAGAGTGTGACTGGGAGACAGGCAAGAGCAGTGTGACCTGGAGGAGCGCGCCCGGACGTGGGGGTGCAGCTTCCCCTGGCGGGAGAAGAAGGGCCTGATCCAGCGGGTCTGTGGCCTGGTGCCTCCACAGCCCGTGCTCTTCCCACCGGGCCTCGCAGCTGCCCTGCTGTCTCCCTGAACAACCACGCCGGCTGCGGTTCGCTGCAGTGACCCAGACCAGGAGCTCACTGTCCAGCGCCCTACCCTCCCCAGGGCCAACCGTGAGAGCATCCGTCCAAGCCACAGGTGCACGGGGCAAACCGGGGTGCTGTAAGCAGCTGTACTTAGCCCGCAGTCCATGTGCTCCCTTCTGCTTCCCAGATGTTCACACTGGGAAGGTGGGCCCCAGACAATGGACTCTCAGTAGAAGTGACAGTGGCATCAGTCAGTCCCAACCCAAGGCCATTGTTAGGAGTCCTTCTGCCTTCTCCTGTGGCTCAGGACCTACCTGGGCAACCACAGAGGTCCCTCGTTCCAGATGCCTTAGCTCCTGGGTGGAGGGTGGCCTCCTAAGCCACACCTGACTTGATGTGAATGAGGAATATGCTTTTGGTCACATGAGCTACTAAGTTTTAGGAGACTTTCTGTTGCAGTTCTCACTACTGACGGTGATTAATAAGTGGGCAAGTGCCTCTCAGTCACCGGTGTTGTCCCCGGGGGGCCGAGCTGCTGCATCCCCTGGAGAAGGTGATGGAAAGAAACACAGAAGGAGGGCTGAGCCCAAAAAACACTCGGGCAGCCAGGGCAGAAGAAAGAAGAAAGGGGCTTTGGTTAAAGTCTGTCTTGTTAAAAGAAACAGATTATCTCTGGTAACTTAAGTCAAATGAGATGTTATTTTAAAAGTAGTATTTCTCAGGACCAAACAAAGATGAAGCATCGTTGGGCCAGATAAGGACAGACTGAAGGCTCCATGTCCTCAGGAGTCTTGTGACTTCTCCCCTCCCTTCTCTCCAGCTCCCTTTCCTCTTTCCTTGTCTGGGTTCTTCTGCTTCCCGCGACCCCACATGGGGGCAGCAGTCCTGACATCACCTGGTCTTTCAGGAGCACTTGCTGTCATCAGCTGGCTCAGTCTCTCTTGCATCGCAGATGCCTCTGAGAGAGAATCACATTGGTTCATCCAACCTCCCCGAGTGTCCCCCTTACTCCGTGTGGCCGCCGTCTTCCCTTCAGTTAGCCCCGGCCGGAAGCAGCTGTGAGTGGGGTAACGTCAACCCAGGGCCTGGGCACAGACCTTAGGGGAGATGGCCACAGAGAATTTCTGTGACCGAACTCCTAAAAAATCTAAGCGCTTATGGGAAGCATTATTAATTATGGAGAGGAAAAGACAAAGTCTGCGTGGAAAGGAAAAGAATATCAGGCCAGAAGGAAGACAGAATGCAGATGTGAGCCCCATCTGCAGATGGAGTCAGAGCCAGATTCAAGAGGCAGGGTGGCCGTGCCGACCTGTCATGAAACTGAGTAAAGCACCATCGAAATGCACTGGAGGCGTGAGGCCAGTTAACTCGGGCTTCTGCGTGTGCCATACCGCGGACTCAGGGAATGTGAATTGGTTCCACTGCTGCTGATCTAGGCAGTGCCCTTGAAGGAGGTTTGAAAAATAGCGTTCCTCACCAGGGCAGACATGTCTCTGTGGAGCATTTGTGCAAGTTGCAGAAAACAGCTACAACCCCGGGCCAGCCCGATAACGGTTGCCTGAGATCAACCCTCAGAAGCAGCGACATCCGAAAACTGTATCATGCGTGACATGGAACTATTTAGCAAAAACAAATGGTTTATTTTTATACACATTTCACATCTTTAGTATGTCTCCCAAGGAAGGCACATCTGCTTCAGGAAATCACAAATGAAAGCTGAAAAGAGAGCAGAACTATAGAAAAGTGGTTTTTTGCAGAATTGTTTTCACAACATTGACTCCTGTCTCTGCCTGGGGGAAATGATTTAGTAAGTGAATTTGTTTCCGGATAAAATACATGCTAATAGAAAATCAGTTTATCCTTACCTTTATTAAGTGTTTAGAAAATATCAATTTTTAAAACTGCCAAATTACTGGCATGTCTGGGGATGTATCCCGGTACAGCTCTGGCTGGGGCTGTGTGCAAACAGAAGATAGTCACTGTCTCGTGCTTGGTGCTCGTGCGGATAATGATGGGAAATCAGGCTCCCCCAGGAGCTGAGGGGAGAAGACAAGGCAAGATTGTAATCGCTACCCTGTATGGTATGAAATGTCGATCCTCAACTTGCCAGAAGATTCCCGCCAAGGCAATAGGGGACACTGTTAGAGTTAATCATTTAATTTTGTAGTTACACTTATTTTAGGTTTTAGGTTTAAAGGCAAATTTTCTGAGTGAGGAAAGAATACCACCCGAGAGACTCTCCTCATATCGGAGCATGGTGAACACATGTCTGGAAACTTTCTGTACCATACAAACAACCAACATCCACATACATGTGACTGACCGTCTCTTAAACATACAGTAAATTTAAATCTCCCACTCCTTTCTCTTTTTTTCTGACTCTTTGATACCCCTTACCTGGTATTATCCTGAGGCAGTAAACACTCTCTTTAATTCAATTTGCTGGTTATTTGCTTAAGTAAATCAACTGTTTATGGAGAATCTAATCTGGCGAGGCAGTGTGTAGGCATTACAGAGACTACGAGGTCCAGAAGAGTTAGCACCTGATAGAGAACATCACCTCTCTGTCGTGGCTGGGAGAGGAACCACGGGGAGTCACGATTTGGAATTAGACAGATGCACACAGTGGGAGAGACCCACAGACCAGCTCCAGAATGAATTCCAGTACAACAAGGAAACAGGACCCTAAGGAAGGCATGGGACAGCTGATCCTTGGCAGCCCCCAGATCAGGAAGGGGCAGCAGGAGGACAATTCAGACCTCCCCCAGCAAGACAGAGGGAAGAGAGTGGAAAGGAATTCCACAGCAGGTGAAGGTCAGACATGGGGCGTGTCAGAAGTAAGGGCTGAAAAGCAAGACCCTGACCATCAGGGTAGAGGCCAACAGTAACCCCAGGCAGGGATGCTGAGGCTGGGGGGTGGGGGGGAGTACTGTGCTAACCAGAGGAGACAGTGTGTCCAGAGAAGTCCCAGAAGCCTGGGACAGAGAACCGGGGAATGCTCTCCCAGTGTGAGGGAGTCGTAAAGCAGGAGCCCTGACGAGGAGTGCAGGGGCTGCCGTGTCAGAAAAACGGACAGGAAGGGAGAGTTTTAGGGAGGCCGTGTTGGTCACCAGGAAGGGCAAGGAGATCAGAATGAGCTGCTGGGAGTGGGGGAGCGCACGGGGGACTGGCAGGAACTGGCTGAGCTGCTCTCTGTCCCGTGCTCCACGACCCCGGCAGGCTCGCGTGAAGGGCATCTGCATGGCAAACGCCACACTCGAGGAAGATGAGCCACGTTTCTTCTCGAGAGTCCTCTCACTCGACTCCCAAATGGTACGAGTGTAAATCGTTCTTAATTTCAACGGAAACGGGCGTCTGTTTCCAAACAGAATGCGAATTTTTTTTCTAACCTTGCTGTGGTAAGAGCTCAGCAACGCTGAATTTAACTCCTTCCTGTGATCAATTATTTTATGACAGGGAGATGTCCACATTTCCATTTGGATCGACTATAGGAATAAGGCTTACAGAACAGGGACTGCCAGCTGGGGCGCATGTGTAGCCAGACACGGGGCTGTGGGCCAACAGTCGTGGTGCAGGAGCCCCACCTGTGATGTCCTTCGTCTCAGCTGTAGACCCTGTAGACACAGCTCAAGGATGGCCCTTGGGCAAACAGTGAGGGACCAAGAGCGCAGGAAGTCCCAGGACCCACTCGTGCATGTGATGATGAGTGAACGCACCCCCTCCTTGGGCCTTTTGGTGTGGGAGTTCAAAGATTTTTTTATAAAGATTTTATGTATTTACTTAGAGAATGTGTTCGGGGTGAGGGGGGCAGAGCAGAGGGAAAGCAAGCAAGAGAATCCCAGCAGACTCCCTGCTGAACACAGAGCTCAGGCTTACACATGGGGCTCCATATCTCGACCCTAAGATCACGACCTGAGCAGAAATCAAGAGTCAACTGACAGAGCCATCCAGATCCCCCCAAAAGATGTTTTTTTTTAAAGGCCAGTCTTTGTCGATCACACCTCATGACATTCCTGTTTATTTTTTAAAAGTTAGAAGCTCTGGGAGAGCCTGGGAGCTCAGTCAGTTAAGTGGCTGCCTTCTGCCCAGGTCATGATCTCAGGGGCCCAGGATCGAGCCCCACATCAGGCTCTCTGCTCAGAGGGGAGTCTGCTTCTCCCTCTCCCTCTGCCCCTTCCCCAGCTCAAGTGGGCTCTTGCCTGCTCTCTCTCTCAGATAAACAAAACCTTAAAAAGTAAAAAAAAAGTTAGAGGCTTTGAGTTTAAAACCTCGCCCTATTACTTTCTAACTATGTGATTTTAGGCAAATCTATTTACCACTTTGGTGAGCCTAAGTTTGCTCAGTTATCAACAGGGATAAGAAAATCTCATCTTGTCGTGATTGGGGGGTTGGCTTACAGCTCCAGCCTGTATACTGTTGGGCACCACACATGCTGGACCAGTGGAAGCATTGCCATTTTATTAACAAGCAGATCTTTGTCCCTCCAGCCTTAGCAAATACAGCATTCCAATAAAGGACAGCAGTATGGACTAATGAAAATGGGGAATTTCATGTTTGACAGTGTAATGCATTTTGTGCAAAGAGGAGTAAAGTGGGCAGAGAAAGAAGCTGGCGGCTGGGCTCATGGTACCACTCACAGAAAATGCCCAGGGAAGATTACTGCCCAGGGATCCACCAGAATTTCAGGTCCCAGAGTGACAGTCCTTGTTCTGATACATCTTTCCTAGGAATTAGGAAGGGAGAGAGGGAGGAAGGGGGGATGGTAGGAAGAGACAGAAAGAAAAAAAAGGAAGGGAGGGAGGGAGGAAGAAAGAGAAAGAAAGAGGAAAAGAAAAAGAGAAGAAAAGGAGAAAAGGAAAGAGAAAGGAAGGAAGAGAAGGAAGGGAGGAAGGAGGGAAGGGAAGGAAGGGAGGTGACCTTAAACTACTAAACCATTAGAGAAGAACGGAGGGGAAAGAGGAAGCGCACAGAAAAGCCGAAATTTCAGAAGCAGTTAACTGTGAAATCCAACCAGCAGAGAAAAGAATGAACTCTACAGACACCTTTTAGGGCCCAACATGTCCAGCCAATTAAGGCGTGAATTATGTCACACATGTTCTGCTGCTCTTGCTAAAGTATGAGCGTCAGGGGCATAACTTGCTGAAAAAGTGAGAGAAAATTATGGTTTTTGGAAGCTGATCACGCACCCAGTCTGTTGACATTTGCTCCCAGATCTTACGTACCGTGAGTTGAGAGCCCTGAGTATTTTTCACTGTAAATGCCTGAGTGGATGCACTGTGTCTCCTGGCCTCAGAGGCCAGACAGTCCCCTTAAATTACCGAGGGATCGGATGGGAGCCAGGGTGGAGAACGCGCTCAGCTGAATGTAAAAAGCCAAGCTTGGAGTTTATAATCCCTTTAGCCCTAAGGGATGTTGGCTAAAACAGCCCTGGGCGAAACTCCCAGGCGAGTGGAAGAGAAATCTGAGAAGAAAAACAAGTAGGAGAAAGGAAAAGTTAGAAGAGAATACAGAAGACATTAGTCACGTGATTGGGCTGCAGGTAAGGAAATCTCTCCGGGCTAGCCTGAGAATTCCTGTGCGGAGCAGAATACCGCCCGAGGTACCCCAGGGTCACCGTCCATCAGGAGGGACAGCATCACGGCAGGTGTTCTTGTACCTTCCTGCTGGAGGGGACCACTGTCTGCACATTTCACCTTTGATGGGCCAAAGTCAGGTCAAGGCTTGATCTGGCTAGGGAGCGGGGGGGAAAGGGAGACATTACGCTGAGAAGAAGCCTGGGTTATCAGGGACCTTCCCTGAGGGTAAGCAGTCCTCAGGGAACAGGGGTCAACCTGCTGCCCAGTGCTGATCCACCACGTAGAAGAAGGGAGTAGGATGGGCGAGAGAAAGAGGAATCCTCCATTGATGCCTTCTCCAGCCACTGATGATTACTGACGGCAGAGACTTAATTTTAAATGGCATGTAAGAGACAAGGAAATTGGAAATGACACAGATGCCCATCGAAACATGAATTCATCAACCCAATGTGGCACATGCATACGGCAGAACATCCTTCAGCCTTAGAAAGGAAGAAAATCCTCACACGTACTGCAACATGGATTAACCTTAGAAGCATTGCTGAGCGAACAAATAAGCCAGACACAAAAGGGCAATTATTGTAGGATTTACTCACATGCGGGAGCTAGAGCAGTCGAATTGGAGACGGGAAGTAGGGTGGCAGTTGCTGGAGACCGTGGAGAAAGACAGCTGGGGAGGAGTTGATGTTTAGTGGATATAGAATTCCAGCTTGGAAAAATGCAAAAGTTCTCGGATTCTTGTGATGACTGAACAACAGTATGAAAGTTCTTAACGCCACTTGCCCACATACCAAAAAATAGTTAAAACAGTAAATTTTATGTTATATATAACTTACCACAATTAAAAAGAGAGAGAGAAAAACAAGGAATCCAATATGTATGTTATGGTGAAGGGAAATGTCAAATAGAGAACAACAGACTCCCGGAATATTTTATTAGAACTTTCTCTGTAAAGAGCAGGTGAACGTTCTTCCTGGGTCCACAGAAACCTGTGCCACGCGCTTCAGTCCCGACACCGGTCATTTAGAGTTTGTATGTGCCGCTCATTTCCTTCTTTTCTTGTGCTTTCTTCCGTCCCTGAAGAGACTACAAAACGCACTGAGCACCGGCTCTCAGTGTCCTCCGCACATAAATCCCCAGCACTAGATCTTCTCCCCAGTCACCGTCCTGAAGAATCCAGAAGCCACAGAGCCCTGAAGAAGGGGGCAGGGCGGGTTTCTAAAGACTGGGCAGACCTGGGCCAGAGAAAGTGCAGTGCTTCAAGCTTGCATGAGAAATTGAGGTTTTGATGTAAGAAGTGGACTGGACTTCAGATGAGCCTGTTTGTCCATGCCAGGAAGTGGCAAGAATAGCTAGAGAATGTGCCGGAACCATTACCGAGTAGAGGGAAAGGGAGTTTCAGCAGGCCAGATTGGAAAGGGAATGTTGACGGAAGATAACGCTGCTTCCCACTTGCATCCTCCCAAATGCAGCTGGCTCAGTCGCTGACTTTAGCTCACATGTAATCTTTATTTTTAAAAAAAAAGTATTTATTTGCACGAGAGAGAGCATGCGAGTGCAAACCGGGGGGTGGGGGGTGGGAGAAAGAGAGAGAAAGAATCTTCAAGCAGACTCCCTGCTGAGTGCAGAGACCGACGTGGGGCTTGATCCCATGACCCTGAGAACATGACATGAGCTGAAATTAAGATCTGGATTTTTAACTGACTGAGTCACCCAGGCCCCCCTCACATTTAACCTTTATAGCAATCTTTAAGAGACAGAGATGATTATACCTGTGCATATAAGAAACCCCAGGCTCAAGGAAGTAAATTAATTTGCCCAGGGTTGGTCCCATAAATGAGTTAAAGGGCCAGTGTCTAAAACCTGTACCTTTCTATTTTGCCAGGCTACCTATATTCATGTACTCGGTGTTTAAAAATACTCTTAATAAGCTAGCAGAGGAGTATGCAAAGGACAGGAATGCTAGGACGCTCTCTATGGCGATGTTTTCTGTGACACCAGCCTGACAATGACTGTGGGCCACACGGGGCTGCCGAGGAGATCAGTTTGGCCTCCCAAATGAGGTTTTCTGGAATGCAGGGTCTGGGGGGCTGTCACGATTATGCAGAGGCCCCCCCGGCACCACACGTGTTGATAAGGTTTGTCTTGAGTTCTGTCCTCACCCCTCAGTGAGGGAGTGAGTACCGGTTGGCGCTTGGTGAGCCTGTGGGGCTCTGGTGATGGTGGCCCGACCTGGGGGTCTGCTCCTTGCCCTCAGTCACCCCGAGCGACATAGTTTCCAGGCTCAGTGCTGACCTGAGGTATTTTCAGGAAGTGACAGGGTCCCCCCTTCTCCAGACTGCCATATTTATAGTCCTCGCCCCACCAGAGCCTCCCTTTTTCCTTCTTTCAGTGTCACCGATGGCTTCATCCTCCCCAGAAAACCACTGTCAGAGGAGGTGGTGAGAACATGAGGCCGTTATAGCTTTTTTGTTTCTCCTGTCCTTCAGCTGCCTCCTCTGTGTCCTTCTGCCTGTGCCGTGGGAGCGCATCCCCTCCTCCAGTTCTCTCGTTCGGTTCAGGTTTCTGAAAGCCCGAGGTTCGGAACAGCCCGTGGGTGTTCCTTCCCCGCCCTGCGTGTCACCTGTCTCTTGGGAACTGTTCAGTTCTATTTCCTGCCCCCAACTGGCTCATGAAAGAGCCAAGAAGCAAGAAGTGCCTCGGCGGACAAGCTCTCCCGCCGTGTCAGCTCTCCTTGGCTCCCAGGACTTTGCCAACGGTCGACCCTCAGAAGTCACGGTCTCGCACTTCTGCGGCAAGGGAGGTCGGGATTTCTTGATGCTGACTAAGTGCTGGAATCACCCAGGGAAGTGCTAAAATGTACAGATGCCATCCCAAACTCACTGCCCTGGGATCTCTGGATAAGTTCCCGGAGCATTAGGGTACCGTAAGGCCTCCCCGGTGCTTCTGGCATTCAGCCAGCATTGCAAACCACATCTCAAGGCCGTGGCTGCTCAAAGGTAGAGAGGCCGAGGCTGGTCCGTGAGCTCGTCACCCACATGAGACCGGACGAAGCTTACACCAGCCTCCAGCATGTCCTTACACCTTTGGTTCAGCCAGCATTGTCTCTGTGGCAAAACGGCCTCAGTGAAAGACAAGGCTCATTGATCTACCTTCAGGTTAAGTTTCCTCATCTCAAAAAAAAAAAAAAAAAAAAAAAAAAAAAAAAAAAAAAAAAAAGTTTCCTCATCTCTAACGAAAATTTCGGAAGCTGGTTTCTTTGAATAGTACTACTGTGGGCCTGTCCAGCAGATCCAGAAATCTGAAATTCTCCCTTTTATGCAGCCTCTTTGGAGCCTGGGCACTTCCTCCAAACATTTATTGTTGTAGTGCTGAGTACCACGTGCCGAGCAGATTATACATGTCTACAGAACATTCTAGCGTCACTGTGTTTGAACCCCTTCTGCCATGAAAGTGCATATTTTTGTCAGGTCATTAAAATGGGCAAATGACCAAATGCTGGGTCCCTGGAGGCATGGGGGGTAGGGAAGGGCTTTGAAGTGACCCCAGGTCCGCGGCATAGGTGGGCTGTGCCTTCTCTTACTCTCTCCTCTCGTCTACCAGACAGTTGAGGAGTAAATGGGAATTCACTGACCAATATAGAAAAATTTGGAGAATCTGAAGGCAGAGAGTTCCCTCCCCCTCCACCCCCAAGCCAGAGCCATTGCTTTTAAAAAAGTTCCTTCTTCTGGATCATGAAAGCTTTGTTGGAGTGAAAGGGTCTCACATGTTTCAGGTAAGGCTCAAAGTATTCCTGGAACTTGTGAACCTAATGAACCACCAATTATTTTATTTAAGTTTTTTTTATTCATTTGAAAGAGGGAGAGACAGAGAACATGTGGGGGGTGGAGCAGAAGGAGAGGGAGAGCAGGCTCCACACTGAGCAAAGAGCCCGACTCAAGACTCAGTCCCAGAGCCCCGAGATCATGACCTGAGGCAAAGGCAGACGCTTAACCCACTGAGCCATCCAGGCACCCATGAACCACCAATTTAGATAAAAGGTAGAAGAGAGTAAAAGACTGTAGGAACTGGAGTCAACGTAAGCATTCGGTGGGGAAAGGGGAGACTGCACACAGCCAGGGCACCCCTCGGTAGTGGCACGAGAAGAGGATCTCTGCATTCGGAACAAGACATCATTTTGTGTCCTGGCTCTCTCTCTCCCTATTCATCTCGCAGCGTTTCTTAGTGTACCCATGCCTTAGTGTCCGTGTTTGTAAATGGATCCCAGAGCATTTGTCGCCGGATTGTGGGGAGGTTTCAGTGAGAGAATGTGCTCAAAAGCACTGAGCACAGTGCCTGACCCTGAGTTAGTCTGTTCATTCAGTCAAAAATGTTTTGTCAGGCACTGTACCAAGCACCATGCCTAGTCGGGGGCATCACGGTGTGCCCTCATGCTGCCTAGAGTCATGTGGGGGAGACGGAGAAGAATCACATTAGCGGAGGCATAAACGCATCTTAATATTTCATTCCAAATGGACATGAGGAGAAGGAGTGAGCATAATAGCGATGCCTTACCGTGTTTGGAGGATTAAGAAGCACTTCCCCACAGAAGTGATGTCATGGCCCAGGGCTGAAGAAGTCAACTCGGTGTGAGCAAGGGAGGGGGTATGCCTGTAGAAAAAAGACTAAGGTAAGAGGAAGGGCCCCTTGTGATGTCAACTCAATTTAAATCAGCCTAAATCAAAAAGGAGTAGACAGGCTCGTGTAACTGGGAGGTCCGAGATCAGGCACTGGCTTCCAGCATCGACACCAACGGACGCCGCCACTCCCCTGTCTCTTCTTCATCTCCTGACTCACTTTCCTTCCGCCTGACCTACTTCCTCAGGCAGGCTTTCTCCACGTGGTGGAAAAGGTCAGCCCTAGAGGTGGGCTTCAAAGCTCTTATTTCAGGAGGTGAAAGACCCTCCTTCTCCTAGGATTCATATTAATTGCCAAAGTAGGGCTCTCCCTGACCCTGACCCCTGCCGTGGAGATAATGCCCGGCTCTGAGCCAGTCCCCGGAGCACTCTGATGTGCCCGGTGGGGTCCCGTGCTCTTCCCGCATAGGGAAGACGGAGCTAAGGGATCAGTAACCCACTGGACTGGGGAGAGGCATTTCTGAAAGAGGGGGATGGGTGGGGGAGGTAGCAGATACACACGGCAGGGAGATTCATGGTATAGTAAAAATTTCGGTCTTTACCCTAAGAGCAGTGGAAACTACTTAAGGGTTTTAAACAATGCAGTGAGATCTGTATTTGATACAAATCACCCTAAGTGCAATGAGGATAATAAACTGGAGGGGCACCGTAGATGTGGGGAGACGAGCGGGGCTCTTTCCGACCGGGGATGATGGTGGCTTGGACTAGGGTTGCACAAGCTGTAAGTAAGGAGACGGGATGAAAATATTTAGCGGGTAGAATCAACAGTGTTAGAGTGGGAAAGAGAAAGGGTTGGGAGAACCAGCCTCCAAGGAAGACTGTGACTGAGATCTGGGGTACGCTGAGGCTGGAGTAGCTTGGAGACACCCAAGGGGAGGAGATGACCAGGAAGCTTGCATTCTATGTGGGCCCGGGTATAATTTTTGGAGATACTGATCAACTGCCGGTAGTCATAGCCATGAGTACGGATGAGATTCACTAGAAGGGTGGGAGGCCTATGGTAGAAGAAACACAAACACTTAATACATATTTACATGGTTTGAGCTCGGGTCAGACTGGTCCTGCCCATTTACTCAGGTCCCCAGTTTTCTTTTTGTAGGGACACGTTTTCCCTTTCTTCTATGCCCTCACCCACAGCATTCTTCCTAATTTGACCCTTTTAGTGGGGTTGTTTTCACAGATTATTTTAAATGATGACATGAACAACAAATTACAAAGATTGAATATACACGTAAAGAGGTTATTGTTGTAATCAAACAAAGCCTGCAACAGAGTTAATCAGGTGCATGTTTTAATGCTATGCGTAGTATGGATTATGTCGCATACAAATTAGTCTCAAACGGTAAGCAGTTCACAACAATGACTGTCACCAGTATCACTGAGATCGCCCAACCAAATCATATTTTTAGTTTATCTCCTTTTTACTTATCTGCCATCTTTGTTACTGTTGACCTTGCTCCTATAAATCATTCTAGCACCCATATGTGTACTCACACACTCACACACATGCAGAATATCATTCATCAGCGGCCAGAGTTACCCTGTTCCTGACATTCTCTTATCATCGTAGAACAGGTCAGGCTAGGTTGAGGCACGGGTGACAGACCCCAAATCACAGCGGCTTACAACAACAGAAGCTTATTCATTGATAATCAGGTAGAATAGATAAGACCGATAGACAAGATAGATGATAGATAAGGTAGATAGTAGGCAGATACATAGACAGACTGACAGACAACAGACACGGATCTACTGTGTAGCTGTGCTCCCCGCTCTCCACGCCCCAGGACCTAAGCCCATAGGGCAAACCGCACCGTGATCAGTACAGTCATTGTGGCGAAGGGAACACATAGACTGTGACATGCCCGCCCCTAAGACTTCTCAGAAGTGACACCAAGGCCTCACACTCCCTTCTTCGGCTGCCACAAGTTACGTGGCTAGGCAGTGGGGCAGGGGAGAGAATGCTTCCCCAGGGAGGGCAGCAAAGACTTGGAACCATAGCACTTCCGCTTCGGCTCCCATTCTGTAACCACTGCTCTGAGCCCAACTCGGAGGGCGTTCTGCTCTCGCTCGCCCTGACACGGCAGCAGTCCTCTCCCGAAGCCTCAGACCAGAGGCTTCTACAGCAGCTGTGCGCAGCCTCCTCAGTCTGTGGGGTGTCCTGGCCATGGAGTGGTTTGTGTGGCCGCAGTCCTGGGCCATGAGGCTGCGGGCGGGCTCTCCAGCAGTCACCATACTGGTGACAGGGATGGCAGTGGTGAATCCGAGAGCGCAAGACCGAGCAGTAAAAACTTAGATAAGGGGAGAGAATCCACTGAGGTCCTGGTAACTGTTTGAGGTCGGTGCAAAGTATCAACAGTGAAATTATTCCTTTGGATAGCCTAAAATGGCTAAAATTTTAATTTTAGGACATCCCTGGGTATAAGATGAATTTAGGCACCAGCACAAGATTTCCCTTATTCATTAGATTTTAGCAAGTTTTAGAGGTAGTATTCAAACCCACATTAGTTTACACTGCCCCTACCCGTCCATCTCCCCGCTCCTTCCTGCGCCTGCTGGAGTCATGCCTCACCTGGCCGACTCCTCTGTACTGTGCCCCTTTCCCGGTGCCTCCCTTCCCCGGCAGCAGATCCACTCCTTCGGTTGTGGCCCTTCTAGATGTCTCTGATAGCCCGGAGATGACCATCCCATGGGGTAAAGCATCCTTCACAAAGAAAGGTGTGTATGAGGGTGGTTTACATCTTTTCTTATACTGATGAGTGAGTTTCTATCAAAGGATAATGGTGATCTAGACCAGTGCTTGCTTTTCTTGGGAGAAGACTCCGAAAGCAATGAGGTCTTGGAACCCAAGGCGGGAAGAGAACATTCATGAAGATCAAGAGTCAGAAAGGGAGGCTAAGGAAACAATTGTCTTGCTAACAGAACCATTTTTCTGCCATTTTCCTGACCAAAGCTAGTTGTTTGTTTGTTTGTTTTGCCGGGGGGGGGGGGGGGGGTGCGCAGTGGGAATGTTCTGTGAGTGTGAGGGAGGACGGTGTTGCATGTAGTAGGCTGGGGTGCAAGGCAGAAGCTATGACCCTCACGGATGGGGGTTAGCGAGACCCTGCCCACTGGACTGGCCACAGAGTGTCCGATATTTTGGTCTTTGGCCAGTTTTTTGCGGGCTTGTCAGGTGCAAATTCTGACTGACCTTGGCAGATTCTGTTCATGCCCATAGCTTACTTGGAGTCCTTGACTGACCCCATTAGGATTTCTTTTTCCCCCAGGGATTTCTCTTTTCTGTAGATCCTAGTGTGTTTGGTGTATACAGGATAATTATCGAAGGGGACTGGCTTTTGACAGCCCAATTTGTGGCTTCTATATGATGCAGGCAATTCTCAGACTTGTCTGGTATTTCTGTCTAAAGCTGTTAGACCCCTGACCAATTAATTGTCTTTTTCATTTGCCTAGTAAGATAGCCTGAATTTTCATGTAATTGGATCCCTGAGACAGTGAAATTTTGTAGATCAGTTTTAGACATTTGTTGGACATGTCTCCTCTCGAGATTAGTTTATAAAAATACTATTTAGTTTAAGAAAAAATACAATTCAGCCCCTTTCAAATTAAAAAACGTTGGAATTCCTGTGTCAGAATACTCCCATCCACGAGAGCCATTTCCATCAATACCAGTCATTTCTTGTCGTTTCTGTAAGATTGTCCAATTAAGAACAATGTGAAACAAGAAGTGCTCAGAGATGCTGATTCTAATTCTCATCAGCAGCAAAGGTCAGCGCTCATTCCGCCTAATTCCCCTTCTCCGGGTCGGAGGCCTCATCTTGCTATGCATTTGGGCAATCCAGTTATACAACACAGTTCCTTGGCCATAAACATCTAAAATGATCGATGGTAGGTTTCACATTAATTTTTCAAGTGCTTTGGTTGCTCTCTGTTTTTAGAACATTGGGTCAATCATCTTTTTTGAGACAGACATTAGCCTTCTAATTTCCCATCGATTTCTAGTCTGTCGATCAGCTGATCTGTTTGGCTTAATTTAGAAAACCGCTCAGTAGAGCAGAGCATCTCGCAATTAAATATCTGTCAATTTTATGTCATATGGCTATTCCAATGGTCCAACTCGTGTCTCCTCCTGCGTCTGACTGGCGGCTGGTCTGTTTTCAGAGGTGCTCATGAGGTCCCCCGAGGAGCCGAATGAGGAAGGTCACCTTCAAAATCATCCAGGTGCCATCCTGAAGAAAGTTTGCCCCAAATAATTAGACTGTGGTATTTGATATTGTCAGAAAACAGAACAAGACAGTGGGACTCCGGTTAGAGCGTACACAACTATTTCTCCTGGGGGGTTGGTGAGGGAGTGCTTAAGGCTTAAACAGCAGACACACACTGTCTCACAGTTCTGGGGACAGGGAGTCTGATATCAAGGTGTTGGCAGGGCTGGTTCCTCAGAAGGCTTGGTGGGGGGACGGGGTCTGCTCCTGCCTCCTCTCTCCTTCCCTGACTCGAAGATGCCTCACCCCAGTCTCTGCCTTCCAGTCCACACAGAGTTCTCCCCGGGTGAGTCTGTTTCTTCCTGTGGCTGCCTTTCCTTTGTGTGTCCTGTTCCTGCTTTTCTAAGGATACCAGTCATGGGATTCGGATCCACCCTACTCTGATATGATCTCATCTTAACTAATTATCTTTCCAAATTCGTACAGATTTACATGCTTTGCATAATCATACAGATTATGTCATTTCAGGTTTTCACTCCAAGTTCACCTCCTCAGAGAGGCCTTCCTTGGCAGCGACTTCTAAAAACAGCCCGCTCTCCTCTCCTACTGGGTCCCCTCGCTCTGATCCATTTTTTTGATAGTGTTTCTCCTCATCTGGAACTACCTGACATATGGATGTTTCTTCCTCGTTTCTCACTTATCCTAAGGACTAAAAAGTCACTGCATGAGAGCGGCGACTTGGTGGATTTGGGTCACTGTCACATCCCTGGCACCTGTTAAAGAATAAGCATTAAACAACACTTTATTTAAGAAACGAATGAACATCCCTTCAGTCCCTACAGATTCATGACTCTGTCGATTGAAAAAGCCAGATGATGACTCACGACCTCGCTTTGACTGTGGCCAGAGTTGACTAGGTGATCATACAACTTAAAGATAGGTAGTAAACCTCAATCATAAATGGAATGCAGGCTATTTTTAATTATTCTTATAAATAAATATTAGAGGGGCGCAGGGGTGGCTTAGTCAGTTACGTGCCTGCCTTCGGCTCAGGTCCTGATCCCAGCGTCCTGGGATCAAGCCCCACATCACGCTCCCTGCTCAAGAGGGACTCTGCTTCTCCCTCTCTCCACTACTCATGCTCTATCTCTCTCTTTCTCTCGCCCTCTCTCTCAAATAAATAAATAAAATCCTGAAAAAAATAAAAATAAATCAATATTAGAAAGTATCGCAGGGGTCTGTTTCCCAGTTTGTCCTTCCTTACTGGAGGAACCCTGGTGACGAAATTAATTAAATTAGCTTTTCTTTACTCCTTACCTGGCGTAAGTCATTATCTGCTACCGGCCAGTAGAATCTGGCCCCTTTGCAGGATGTATTAAATTCTGGCTCATCTGTTCAAGTAAGAATATATATATATATATGTTATATATATATATATATTTATTTATTATATATATATATATTTATTTATTTATTCTATGGAATACCAAGATGTGCTATTTTTTGGAGTCCACTTTGATCTCTACTTCTCTTGACTCAACTTCCTTCTCTCCAGTCAGTGTACGTAGAGAGTTGTCTCCCCAGGCTCCAATACTGGCTTTCGCTGGGAGTCAAAATTAGGAACTATGGCTCTGTCTTCTCCTGGCTTCTGGACAGTATAAGGAAATGCATCCTGTCAAGGTAGAAGCCCCAGCCCTGGAGGAAGGCGCCGCCCCGGCCTGGGCATGTGGGAAAGCAGGGAGCCCCAGTTACAGACGCACAAATCCTTCCTCTTTGTGGGCATTCACTTCTTTCTGTAAATTGTCTTCATCTACTCAAAAGATGTGTAAGTCATTGTCCATGTCGTGCACAGTTAATCATGGCAACCGGAGAGCAGCAGCAAATGGCATACATAACAGAAACTGTAACCGTTATGGCTAAAGACACAACATGAGGTTAATTTCCCAACGTTGCAAAACGGCCATCAAATCTGGAAATCAGGGCTGTGGCTGCGCATCTTTGGGGAACAGTCTGTGATCGATGTAAGTGAGGCACATACACGTTAAGGGTGTCAGCGTGTAAGTGAGGGCTAAGTCAGTTCTCTGTTTGGGTTCTGTAATCTCCTTTACTCACCACAGTTACTTCGATCTAGGTGGAAAGTTTGGAGTTGCAACAACCAGTCGGCGATGGCCCTCAGAGATACGACGTGCAACAACTGACATGGCTCCCTGAAGAACAGGAGGAGAGAAGACGGTTCCGTGAAGCATAGTTAGTCCCACACAGTAACCCCAGAGCCACCACATCCAGGAACGTGGAAGATGACATATGCCAAGGGGAAGAACGTAGCAACCTTTCACAACCACCTTTGCGTTCGTTTGCGGAGACACCAAATAGGCTGCAAGGAGTTCGGAGGGTTTACTTATGGACGCGTGGACATATATCCACACCTTCCAGGCCTTGCTGGAAAAAAAATCTCCGTTAAAGGGATCTTTACTCTGGGGAAAAGACTTACAGAGTTTTACTTGGCTATCAGCTTAGAAATTCGTTCTAGGATGGTTGATCTTCACAAACAAATGTTTCTGAAGCAATTATTTAAACCGTTTATTGACGAATTGAATATTCGAGTCCGGAAAAGTAAAGGGAGAGGGAATTGCCTGTATTCCCACATAGGCCTTTAAGAATGTACAGCGGCAGGAAGTTTCAGTTGTTTTGCTGGTGAGAGGAAAGTCACAATGTGAGAGGGAAGTCAAAATGTGCCAAAGCTGCTGCCTCCATCTGTGGCCCATGCGGAGACTTGTCCCTGAGGAGGAAAGTGTCACTTCACACATCAGAGACTCCGTCTGAGAGGACGTCTGTCCTGAAGGACGGTGGCTAGAACAGCTCTGTATTCCAGGCGCGGTCACCATCGAGAGGCACCACCAGGCAGAACCACCTTCTCCTTCATCTCGAAGCAGGAAATAGGATCTGCGGAGCACCTGCGTTCCCCCTTCTCCCCCGGCCGGGCTGCTGCAGAAGGTAAGTGTGTGTTACGTTGTATTTTGGGCTAAAATGCTCTACACCCCTCACCGAAGCTTCGGGATCTGGGGGTGATGGGAGTGTTCCGTGCTGTGAAACCAGAGAGGACACTGCTCTTGTCAGCCCCCGCCCCTCACACTTTGGCTTCTGGAGAGCTCTAGGAGGTTAGCTTCCCTTGAAGCGACGGGGACTGATCTGGGAAAATAAGAGCCTGGCCCTCGTGCCCCCACAGAGGACATCTGTGCATGCTTTTAGGCTCCAGAATCCTCAGGCCTCGGGCCTGTTCCTAGGGAACCTCTCCGGAGACAGAAACATACCCTCTCAGTGATGGGACAGACAAGAGCAGAATGACAGGGTTCACATGAGAAGATCCTTGTGACCCTTCGGCAGAATCCCTGAAACACCCAAGAGAGAAGAAACTTATCAAGTCGACTGCGCATGTCCCAGGGTCAAATCAACCTCACCGGACCCCGTATGAGCCAGGGCACCCAGCGTTGCCTGTCACCCTCTGCCTCTGACACTCCCCAAAGGGATAAGCACAGTCTGTCCCGTGAAAGAGGTGGGGACTCAGAATTTTAGACATTTCGCTTCCCTTGCCACATCTAGGAGGCTCAAAAGGACAGAGAGATCGAGCATATAAATCAGTTAGAAAGATACATTTTTTTTCTTTTGTATGCAGTGAAGGCAACAGGAGATGGGAAGAGGCAGTGATCCCATATTTTCATTGTCTGGAACAGAGAATCAGTGGAAACTCTACAATCAGACTTGAAATGGGAGGGATGCACCTGAATTTCCTGGTTGATTATAGTCACGCAGGGGCTGCGGACAGAGGCGGAGAGAGGTATGGGAGTGGTTTGGCCGGGGGCGCCCGTGAAAGGCCCCACAGCACCCTGCCTTTCCCCTTCCCAGCCCTACACACCCCTAGAGACGCCTAATTTACTATTGGAGATACTTTATCTTCCCTTCCTGAGCATAAGCACTATGACAGCAGTATGTGTTCTGCTCCTTAAAGTCATTTTATCCCCTCGCCCCAAATTTTACAACTTACTGTGAGTGCAGCTTTGTGGGTAAGAACCATCACTGGAGTTAGCAAACCATGCTCTACTGCCTGCTAGCGGTGTGGGCTTGAGCGAGTTGTTCAACCTCTCTGAGCCTCAGTTTCCTGATAAGTACAATGGGGATAATAGTGCCTGGTACAGGAAAAATGGAACGAGGTGGAGCCCACAGGGCCCTTAGCACAGTGCCTGAAACATCAGCAACCCTCGGGAAGTGGGTGCCGTTATTTAATGTTAATTATTCTAATATTACCACGTTGAGACTCTGTTATTCACCACACCGAACTCAGAGAAATACGGAGCCCGAGTGCCTACGTACAACCATAGAGTCACTGCTGTTCAAAGAGACAAAGGCCCAAAATGGAGTCGCTGGTGCTAATCCCTGCACCAGGAAACCAAGACAATAGCTAATTGCAATGTCTGCTTGTCCCGGGACTGGAAGTGTCACCAAGGAATCTGGAATCACCTGGTCTGCCCCACGAATGAGGCAATGCTCTCTACAGATCCCTTCCACCCCCAGACGAAGGACAGAAGGAATCCACTCTCCTCATCCCTGCCTGTAGAGGCCTCCCGTGTCGCACAGCTCCTCGGGGCTCCGTACTTGCTGCCTGCCAGACGGGATGCTGCCCAGCTCATGAGTTATTGAATTAAGCCAGTAAGACCTTTAAGTTTTTCTCAGTTGAATTTCATTCTTTAACAACGTACACGGAATATTCTTCCCCACACGCGCCTGTCCCCTCTTCCTTCTCCTTCAGGAACACTTTCACTGCATCCGGCCAGAATCTTCCCACTGAATTTGGATGATTAATTTTTTCTTTGCAAATACAACACTTACTTCTCCAGCACGCTCTCCTCCCAGTGACAGGACCGGTGGAGGTCATCTGAGTGGGCGGCTCTCAGAGCCCATTAGCAACCCCGCAGCCCCAAGGCCACCCTGGCTTGTGATTTCCACAGTAGAGCATGGAAGGCAGGGACTGCCACCCAGGAGAATGGCCTACGGCAGCAGAGCTTGAAGCAGAGCCGGGACCTCGGTTCCTGACCCTCAGACCGGATCTCGCCTCCATACAGGATTCCCTCCTCCTTCCTCCCCTCCCCAGTCACTGCAGCTCTGCCTCTCAGGCCCCAGGCTGCCCTGGGATTGGCAGAGTCAGCAGCCCCCCGCTCCTCTGCAGAACACATTTGCCACGGGCAGCCCCAGAGTGAACACGTTCCTTTTTCGGTCCAGCTCGCCACGCCCAGTGGCAGTATTTTCGGCGGGGAGCTGGCTGCTCTGCCTGCTGCGTGGTGCTTTTCATTATCGGTGAAGATTTCCCGAGAAGATTCATTAAATATTGAGCTGCAGGTCTGCTATCAATTTGGTGCCCCAGGAATACAAACAAGGAGAATTTCTAGGCTGATTTGATTATTCATGGTCTGAAAACATATGTAATTGCGCGCACTTACCTAGCACACACGGCGGGTGTGGACTACATAGCCGTTAATCCTGCATTATTCGGGATAAGCTTTCTGAAGCACAGCTGCTTCTTTATCACGTCTCTGATTGGAATCTGCCACACTCTCGCTGCAGAAGATTACTGGGGGATGAATATATTAACTATTTAATTGAACAGAGCACAGATCCTGTCCTCAGGGTATAGCATTTTTCAGCGAAGCTTTTGAGACTGCCAAGGCATTGAATCTAAGCCTCCTGAAATGGAGAGTAGTAGGTGTCAATCACTAGACCACTTTTATTTTCCCTCGGGACCTCCTCTTTGGAAAACGGTCGTGACTCAGCTTTTATTTCATGCCCATGACTACCTAGAAACATGAATCAGCCACATGCATGGAGGATTTCCTGAAAAAACTCAAAACTGAGATATTATTCTCATTTTACACATGAAGAAAGTACAAGGAGGGAACCCTTCCTAATCGTAACTAGATTAGTAGAGTCCCAACCATTTTCACCGTGCTAATTTGTGTGACTTTTGTCACCAGCTCCGAACTGTAATTATGCCTAAAGGGCCGTGAAGTAGCCTCTTCCAAAGAGGTTTCTGCAAAACATTTGTCTAAAATGTACCCCTGCTCCCTCCTCAGCCGAACAGTCCAGACAAAAAGGGCTTCTTACTTAAGCTTTGAGGATGCCACAGTTTACAGGCTGTGCCTGCATGACCAGAATGTAGGTCACGGAAGACTGTGAGGTCCTTTCAGGAAGGGACATGTTTCATTTTCAGTGGTCCAAACTGATTTGACAAGAAACCTTTTATTGAGTTACACTTGCTCCGTACTACAAAACCAGCGTTAGAGAAAGTTCTTTCAGGACATAGGCTTCTCGTTTCTTTTAATATGAAATAATCATCTTTCTTTCAACGTTCATGGGAAACACCCAAAGCATCTCTGAGCCATTAACGCAAACATCAGTAAACGAGCCTTCATCTTTCTTTGACAAAAGAGTAGAGAATGAAGGTGGTTTTTCTGTTTTTTGGTGTCTTTTGTTCTTATCGCAGTCTTCTGTGGTGAAGGTAAAGAATCCACACCCACGTTGTCTGCATAGACTGGGAGAACCATCTGCTGGGCTTGCTGGTCACTCCTTCCCTCCTCACCTCCTTCCCCAGGCGATGTGTGGTCCCGGCCCACTTCTTGGAGCAGGCGACTGGTCACCATGGCTGCTCCTCAGCGAGGCGGGCACAAATGCACCTGGGGCTGTGCTAAGGCTCCAGGGCCAGCCCCCCAGATCACAAATGTCTCTGATGGCTCTCCCCTTCCTGTGGTATAATTGGATCTATTGCTCATCTGTCGTGACCAAAGTAGAAACAGGCAACAGGCCATCTGTTCCTTTTTCCCAAGATCTTCCTCAGCGCGAGGCCGCGTCTCCGCGGTTCATTGTTACCATGGTGAGGTGTGCCCATGGTAACGGTGCACTGTGTGGCCTCGGAGATGCCCACTTTGCCGCCCGAGGGACACGGACTCAGCATCATGTCCTTCATTCATCAGATGGACTCGTCTTCCCCAGATCTGGGAAGAACTCATGCAAACGCCTCGTGTTTCCCGGAGGCTCCTGCCTTGCGCTCCTTTAATGCGTTTTATGGCCCGTGTGTCCCCTGCAAATGGCCGGATGTGTTGTGCCCAAGTGTGAAGCATAATTAAGATCATTCCAAGTCCAATGAAGTGTTGAAACACATTGTCAGAGGACCGTGAGTATTGTAAATGTCTCGTTACCTCTGACACTCCGGAGTGGGGTGTGTTGTCGCTCTGCTCCTCTCCTCCGAAATGTCCCTGTGGGGCTCTCCCTCTCACCCTACCTCCACTTCTCTGTGCGTCACAAAGCTGCCGCACACCCGCGACCAGGGGTCACAGAGTGTCCCAGGCCGAGACGAGAGCGACTAGAACTTGGGGGACGCCCCCCACAGCCGTGCAGCACCCTCTGCTCGGAGGTGCCCGGGCCGAGGGGAGGCCAGCGGGTGTTGAAGCGACGCGCCCTCCCCAGCGGCGGCACCCGCGGCAGCGCGTCTCTCGCACCCCAGGCTTTGTGCCTCGTCCTCCGCGTGGTAACCCGTGGTCTGCGGGGCGGCCCGGGCCCCCCTTTCTCCCCCTTCTCCTCTGTCTCGTCCCAGGGAGCCCCTGGCAGCTCCTAAGCAGCAGAATCAGCCCTCTCCCCGTAGCTGAAACCAACGGATTCTGACTTGAAAATTGTCATTGGAACTATGTGTGAGCTGACAGTTGAGCGCGCGAGAGTCGCCGGGCGCTCCCTTAATGCCTGCCGCATGCGGTCAGCGTTTATCCTCACGGTAACTCGTTCAGGAGGCTGCTGTCATCCCACTGTATACTGGGGGAAATTCAGGCTTAGAGACCTTCAGTGACCCCTGAACCAACAGCCTTTGGCTGGTAAAGCTGAAATGTAAATCTGGGTCCCCGCAAGGGACCATGTTAGTGACCTCTTCCCGACCAGCAGGCTTCTGCGCTGCCTTGTCCCCACGGTCTCCGGAGGTCCAGGTGCCCTGGCACGCAGTGCTCTCCCCCTGGCGTCTGTGTTCTGTCTGCCCAGATACCTCCTGACTCACGCCCTCACGGCTGCGGCCTCCCCATCCTTGTGGATGGATCCTTTCTCCAGGCCCTCGGCGCCTCGTCTCGGCCCCAGCCTGCTCTCGTCAACCAGATCACATCCAGGCAAACCCAAACCCTTGACACCCCCCGTTTACCAAAAATCTATGCTTGAGACGAAAACACAGGACGCATGAGAAGCTAGACACGGGGTCCCGCGGTCCGGGCTGTAAGAGCAGCCAGCGATGCTTGCTTCTGTGTCACACTTCACAGACGACAAAGCTGTGTAACTTATTCCCTCATTTAAAATGAATGAACGGTTCAAGATGCAAATAGCGAAATGGCTGCAGGAGAACCAGTCCGTGTTGCAAACTGGCGCTTGGGACCCTCTCCAGTCAGGAAGGGAAGCGTGTGCACCGCTGAGGAAGTGCATTTAACTACACCTGCAGAAGGAGTTAGTAGTTAGCCGTCCCTTCTTTTAATTCGAAGTCTTTTTTTATTCATTGATCGATTACATAGAGACTCACACAAATTCAGATATGCGGTAAGAGCGGTTGGCAAATTCATTAAACTCGATGATGTTTCAACTTCTCTTTCCCAAAAGTAAACCAATTGTTTGAGAAAACAGCGGCGATAATTACTGCCAATTGTTAACTGCAAACACGCTGGCGCTTTCACAAGCATGGTGTGTTTGCATCTCACACGTCTTCTGTTGTATGACCTGGAGCAAGTCTCCATTAACGTTTGTTTTTAACGGAATGATTAGAAAAGGCAGTGGTTTAGCAAATAAGCAAATAATTACCTTGGGTTAAAAGTCCTCATTTAGGCGCAATTTGAAGATGTACTGTTATTCTTTCCTACCCTGAATGTTCACCTCCAAGTAACCTTCAGCTACGCCATCAATATGCTATGCAGACTGATTGTTTATCTGGGTCTACATTACTGTAGCGCTAAGTGTCCCCTCAAGTCCTAGGCCGTCCTGGTCAGGCCCTCTGCGGGTCCCATCAGGCTGGCCCCCACTCACAGCATCTTTCCAGCTTCCTTTCTGTTTCCCTGGTGGCCATTTTTGAAGATTCATCTATGGAGTTATTTCGAATGCCTCTTCTTACTACTTGGAAGGTTTGTTGAGGGTCCCCGAGACACCTTCAAGTTCAGTGATTCGCTAAAACGACTCACAGAACTCCAAGAAGCTGTTAGAGACTCACATTTATGATTTACTACAGTGAAAGGATGCCCACTAAAGTCGCCAAAAGCAAAGGCACATAGAGGGGAATCCAGAAGAACCCAGCATGGGTTTCCGGTGCTCTCAGCCAGGAGAATCCCAGGACACTGCTTCATGCCCTCAGTCTGCTGAGTTAACTCTTTACTGCACTTCTTGATCAAAAAAGATGTTAATATATCTGTTTAAACTTCTCTAGTCAGCTTTATGCTGATTGTTTTCATTAATCCAAGAAAGCAGCGGGCCTGTAGCAACTCTAGAACCGATAGATTAAAAGATGATAAAAATGTGGTAGTGGGGGAAGAGACACTAGGGAATTCTTACTGGATGGCAATTAAATAATAGAACAGGGGAAAACATTTATCATAGAGAGCTCTCATTGTTTTACAACCGAGATTACTTTCTGTGAAGATAAACAATGTCAATAAAAACTGCTAAGATTTGGGGCTGTTGCCACAACATGCATCAAAGTTAACCTCTCCCCGTGGACAGGTATCTTCAGTCCCCATCCCCACCCCAGTGTCCATAAAGGACAAACAGCATTTGAAAGCAGCCTGTTGTCCATTCTCACCCCAACCCTCTGAAACCCAACAGAATCCTGCCAGGAAGTTGGTAGATGGTTTTATCCCTGATGAGTAGTTTTGACACCTCTGTTCTGAAGAGGCGAAGTCCTCAAGGGCTTTTTTATGCATCAAGCCATGAGACCCTCATTCCTCCATTATTTTCAGATATCTTGGTTTATTTCTTATCCCCAAATCCTTACCCTTAAGATGGGACCCTAGACTTGGACCCTATCCTATTGGCCCCCCATTGCTGCCTGCCCCTTGGTATGGATTTCCTGAGGCTGCTGCAGCAACGTGCCACAGACTGAGTGGATTAAAGGCACAAATGTATTGCCTCAGTTCTGGAGGCCAGAAGTCCAAGATCGAGGTGATGGCAGGATTGATTCTCCTGTGAGGGAGAGTCTGTTCTCCTAGCTTGTGGTGATTTGCCAACAATCTTTGGCATTCCTTGGCTTGTTGAGGTAACGCCCTGATCTCTGCCTTAATGTTCACATGGCATTCTCCCACCATGCTTGTCTCTGTGTCCAGATTTCCCCTTTTGATAAGCACGCCAGTCATATGGGATTAGAGGTCTACCCTACTTCGATGCGATCTCCTGTTAACTGATTGTATCTGCAGTGACCTTATTTCTACATAGTCACATTCTGAGGTATTGGGGGTTAGGATTTTAACATATGATTTTTATTATTATTATTATTGTTTATTTATTTTTTTGGTAGTGGGGGGGAGACACAATTCAACCCATAATACCCACTGTTCTGTCGTAGATCTACCGGGAACATGTTTTCTTGAATGACCCAGCTCCGTATCTGGGAATCTTGTCATTACAACCCTCCATTTCCAAAGTCATTCCTTCAGCCTACTCCCAGATTTATAATCTTCCTTGGATCTTGCATCTTGCTCAAGTTAGATTATTTTATAATTTATAATAAAGTTTAACATACCTTGATCACAGAATTGATTTTTTTATCCAACAAACTTTTATCTTAGTGCCTAGTTTTATCTATTGAAAATTGAATGCATTTCCTATTCCTTAGAAGCTCACAGTTTACGTGGGGAGCAAAATCTCTGTACAGTTAAGAACAAGACTTTTCCATAGTACATTTCATGTGACCCTCCACAGCCCTGTGGGAAGGTCATTATCACTATTAAACAAATGTGGAAAAAGGGTCATTCAGTGGGAAGTCCTGAGATATCATTGCAATTCTGTCAGGAAGCAAGAATTCCTGTCCTTTTCAAGGTCCTTCTAGTCAGACTAAGAATCAAATGGATAGGAGACAGATGAACAGGATAAAATAAAATTTAATTTCGTGCACACAAGAAATCCACACAGATATGGAAATTCTGAGGACATTCAAGCAAAATGAGATATATTTATCATCCTGAGCTAAGGATAAGGGTTTAGGGGTCTAGGACTTCAAGGGAGGCCATGCAGTTTTCAGAAAGATGAAAAAG
Source organism: Meles meles (assembly GCF_922984935.1). NCBI lineage: Eukaryota > Metazoa > Chordata > Mammalia > Carnivora > Mustelidae > Meles > Meles meles. The sequence continues at coordinate 113,156,071 of NC_060073.1, read as the reverse complement.
AGTAAATGTTTGGTAAACAAATATTTTCTAGGCCATTCAGAAACAATAGGGCTTGGAAAGGAATTTAAGGAACAGACTGCTGAATTCCTTCCCCTCTTAGTTCATATTACACTTCGTTAGCCATGGGGATAGTTCTCTTCCTAGAGCAGGTCCTCTGTTTAAATTCTTTTTAGGCAGTTGTTGGGGGGTGGGGCAGGGAGGTAAAGAGCTTTTCCTGAATCTGCTGGGTCTTGATTGCTTTTAATTTCAAAATAATCTTTATGCCAAAGTGACTCCTCTTGGGGCAGCCTGCCCTTGGTCCCTATAATAAAGAAAAAGAAAAAAAAAGAAAGCACAAAAGAAAGTTTTAGAAAGTAAACAAAGACACAGAAAAGGTAAAAATCCAAGCTAGACCATATACCAGTTGGAAAAAATGGAGGAAGAATTTAGTACCAAGAATATTATGTCAGGGGCGCCTGGGTGGCTCAGTGGTTTAAGCCGCTGCCTTCAGCTCAGGTCATGATCTCAGGGTCCTGAGGTCGAGTCCTGCATCGGGCTCTCTGCTCGGCAGGGAGCCTGCTTCCCTCTCACTCTCTCTGCCTGCCTCTCTGCCTACTTGTGATCTCTCTCTGTCAAATAAATAAATTAAAAAAATCTTCAAAAAAAAAAAAAAGAATATTATGTCAGAAATGCAGTCCCCAGTTTATTGCACTATCTTTACTGAAAAGAAAAAAAAAATCTGCCTTAAGACATTCTGGTGATATCGTGATGATGATGAAGTTCTAGAACATAGGTGAGGTTCAGTGGGGTGATCCAGAGCCGATGACTAAGAAAGAATTCTTGAGACATCTTTGGTGCAAAATGGTGGTTTATTAAAGCATGGGGACAGGACCCGTGGGCAGGAAGAGATGCTGCCCCCGGGATGTGAGGAGAGGTCTATTATATACCTGTAAGTTAAGGAGGGGATTAGGGATGGCTTAAGTCTCTAAGGAATTTTGGAAGCAAGGTTTCTGGGACCTTGAAGGGCTAGCTCTTGTCTGGTGGAAAGGTTATTCATTACCAGTAATAAAACCTTCTCTGAGACCCTTTAGATGTATATCAGTGGGCCATACGCTTGGGAATGATTGTCGACACTATCTTGGAGGTTTAGAGATAAAGTTTTTTGAAAGAATCAATAAGATCGATAAACCATTGGCCACACTAATTCAAAAGAAAAGAGAGAAAACCCAAATTAATAAAATTATGAATGAAAAGGGAGAGATCACAACTAACACCAGGGAGATAAATTTTCCAAAGGAATTGTTAAGGTAGACTTACAGGATCCTGATTGGGGGTAGGGGTCAGTCAGGCTAGGATTGTCCTTTGCCCTTAGCAAAGCCTCAAGGTGAGGGTAGTTGAGTCCCTAGAGGAGGGTCACTCTGCCTGTTTCAAGGGCTTGTCAGTAGGTAAGGAAATTTAATAATTTTTTTCTGCCTCTGTCTCCCACATCAATGATTTACAGAAACACAGCATGGTCTATAACTTGCAATCATTTCTTTAGCCAGTGCCAGTGAAAGAAAAACCTCCCCATAAGAATGCTTATTTCTAAGATAAAAGTAAATCAACTAATGAACATCTTCATTTCGTATGGTAGTTATGCACTGAATTATGTCCTTTCTAGAAACGTCGTATGTTGAAGTCCTAATGCTCAATATCTCAGAATGTGACTGTACTCGGAGACAGGGTTTTTACAGAGATAATTAAAGTAAAATGAGTCATTAGGGGAACCCCTAATCCAATATGACTGGTGTCCCTATAAGAAGAGGAAATTGAGACACAGATACACACAGAAGGAAAATGATATGAAGACAGGGAGAAAAGACAGCCAACTAGAAGCTGAGGCCAGGGGCCTGGACTAACTAGGTCCTTCCTTCATGGCCTCCAACAAAATCAACCCTGGTAACACCTTCCTCTCTGACTTCCAGCTTCCAGAACTGTGAAGAAACACATTTCTGTTGTTTCAGCCCCCCAGTCTGTGCTATTTTGTTATGGCAGTCCTAGAAAATTAATCCATGTGACTGATTCTTTTTAATTAAAATAATAATAATAATAAGAGATTAGAATTTAAAGGCAATGCAAAAAACACCCCCCTTCTTTTTTCTTTTTAAAGAAAATTTCCACTAATAGTTTCATATTCTCTCTCTCTCTCTCTCTCTCTCACACACACACACACACACACAATAGCATATAGTAAAAAAATAATAGATATGTAATTTATATAAATTTATGTTTGGCCTTCATCCTGGTTCCTGGCACCCTTGGTATTTTGTAAGTGTTGAGAAAGATAAAGTAGCTTCTGTTATGTTAATGAGGTGACCTTTGGAAAGCCTAACCAAAGCTTGGGAGCTAGTTGCCAGGGGAACCAACACTGCGACTGGGGGTTGGAACTTTTATCCCTTCTTCCCACCAACCAGATCTCCAGGGAGTGGAGAGGAACCGGAGATGAGTTCAATCACCAATTTTTAATCACTAAGATTTAATCAGTAAGACCCGTGTAATGAAGCCTCCATAGGAACCCAAAAGGACTGGGTTCGGAGAGTTTCCAGCCTGGGGAACCAGAGTGCATGCGTGTACCTCTGAGCAGGGCCCCAAACTCATCGGAGACAGAAGCTCTCGTACTCGGGACTTGTCCTGTGTATCTCTTCATCTGGCTGTTGATTCATATCCTTTAATATCCTTTGTAAGAAACTGGTAATCTAGTGAATAAACGGGTTTTCCGAATCCTGGGAGCTGCTCTCGACAATTCCTCAAACCCAAGAAGGAGGTTGTGAGAAGCTCTGACGTGTAGCCAGGCTGTCCCTAGGACAGTTAACACGCGAGGTTTGGGACTGGCGTCTGAAGCGGGAATGGTCTTATGGGAGCGAGTCCTCATTGGGATCTGATGCTCTCTCCAGATGAATAGTGTCAAACTGAGTTGAACTGTAGGACACCCAGCCGATGTGGAAGAACTGCTTGCTGTGGAGAAAGAACCCGCACGTCAAAACTGGTGTCACAGTGGGTCTAAATGTTATTGATGTATTTGACACACGCCCAGGGACAGAAGAGTGGTCCCTAAAGAGGCAAATGTGTTGCTTCTTTTCTAGGAAGAAACTTACCTTATGCTACAGCATCTTAGCCATAGGCAGACACATTGAGAGAACGAAAAGAAATAGGTGAGAAAATACAAAGAAGGCAGGACTTGAGGCGCCATGAGGAAAGCAAGAAATCGCCTGGAAGCTAAGGGAACTCTAAAGGCCGGAAGACGACGGCGGCGTCCATCACTGTCACGAAGGGCCTCGGCCTCTCCACGGCACAGACGAGGTAATTTTAGGGAATGGAAGTACTCTGCAGTGTTTGTATGCCATGCCGGTTTGTCTTGCTGTCTTGTGAAATTCTAATGAAACTATTACAGAGGTGATCGTTAATCTTAATTTCAGTGATAAGGTAACAGGCTAACATCATAAAATCACAAAGATGCAAAGGGGTTTGGTCATCAAAAACTTGTGGTTACAGATAGGGAGTTGATGGATTGTCTGGGTTGAAATCCTAACTCGTATCTTCCTAGGTATGTGACCTTGACCAAATTATTTAACCTTCCCGTGCCTCAGTCTCCTCATCTGCAAAATAAAGTGAGAATATTACCTCATCCATAGGGTTGTTAAGCTCAAATGAGTTAATAAGGCAGGAGGCTCTGAGAACAGGACCCAGAATACAGCGAGTACCATGTAAGTGTTTATCTTCGTCATCGCCAATGTGAATTGCAAAGAAATTGTAACCGGTAGACAGTTGCCATGTGTGTCTTTTCTTTGGGGGATGTTAACCCCAGGTTTTTTAATGCCCAGAGCTCTTAAGGGGAGCCGATAATGTGGGGAGAGTGGGCTTTTTATTAAATTCACAGACGAAATTGAAAGGAGTGCAACTGAAGGAAAGCTTCAGAAAAAAGATCAGCAGAATGAAGTTAGCAAATAATAGAATGAATGACCAGGCATGCATACCGGCCCACAGTCTGAAATACCTCCTTTAGAAACGCTTTTTTCCTTTCTAATTCTTCTTCAGTATTTTCAATGGGAAGCATTCATTATGAGCCTGGGTTTCAAAAAGGAGGAAACGAGTGCTCGTTTTTTAGCCTACAATCCACTTTTCATTTGAAACGCTTTTTCCCCTGTCCTGGAATTACATTACAAATATCACAGAGATTTTACCCATTCTGAGCAACAAGCCCAAGTACTGAAGCCTTTGTTCTTGGAGAGGCCTAAGTGCTGCTCAGGGCACGGGCTCGGCAGGAAGCAAGCGTTTGTGGGATGATGATGGTGGGATATCTACGGGCAAGCTTGGGCCTCCATTTGCTGTGGACCTTTCGAGACACGCAGGCTAACATAAACCACAAAGAACAGCAAATGCCAGGTGGGAGTGCTCCTGGGTGTGGAAAGATACTGACGGAAAGGGAGGTAGAGCCTTATCTCTAGGCTTTGTCTGCTGAGGGGGCTGAGGACTAGGGAAGATCCAGTCTTGGGAGAAATATTTCTTCGTTGTTCTCCAAGATTTTCACAATAATAACTAAAAATGGAGTTTTTCTATGTGCCAACCAAACAGAAAGTGAACTCATTAACATTCATTATCTCACGTATGCCTCACAGAAATGCCACAAGGCTAAGTAGTGTTTCCACCGTCATTTGAAGGAATGTCTTAGGAGAAGCTGAGTAAATTTTCCAAAGTGATATAAATAGTAAAGGGGCAGAGGCAAGAGTTGAAGCCATGTCAGTCTGACCCCAAAGCCTGAGCTCTTCACCATGGGGTGACCCTGCCCTTCCTCTGCTGCGTCACCGCCGTATTTCCCCTGGACTGTCCCTCCTCAACCCCGTGGCCAGTCTTCGTCCTAACTAACATCTAACTCCAATCATGTTATTCATCTACATCGGACATTTTGATGGCCACCTATTGCCTCCCAAATTCCCGAGCCTAGCTACGGAAGCATTCGGATGTCCCTGTCTACAGCCATCTGATGAACACTGGTTCCAAGCAAAGCACACTGCCGTTCTCAACTGTAATGCGCCATCGCCCAGCTCTCTGCCTTGTCCTCACCTCCCCCTCTGCCTGAACTCTGCTCTATCCTCGCCCCTTCCTGGAACACCTGCCACACGCTGGCCGCCTTTTCTTGAGCCCTTCCTCCGTACTAACTTGGTGGGATCTTCCTTCTACCTTGTGAGGTGGATACTATTAGTATTTCACTTTTATAAATGGGGAAATTCAGGCTCAGCCATGCCAGGTCCCAAGTCCCACCGCAAATAAGTCGACAGGAGAGGACGTGAACGCTCTTGGCTGGTAACAGAATCTGAGTTCCCACCCACTGTACCGCGTGGTGAACATGGCCATCCCCAGCCTTTGGAGCCTTGCGCACGTGCAAACCACTTTGCTTCCCAATCCTGTAGCAGGAAACAGCCATGAGCTCCTATTTCCCACAGGGGCCCACACTGTGGGCCTCTGTTACAAAAATGACTCCACTCTGTTTCCATTTGGCTGTGCCTTTCCCCGCAAGATGTGCTCTGCGTGAGGCCGTGCCGTTTATCTGGTGTCCCTCATGCGCCTACTGCCGTATCTGAGGCCCAGCAGGCTCGTACTTGATGTGTGCTGTGCTCATTCAATGGCTGTTTATTGAACTTCTGCAGAAATTCTCTCTCCCCTGCCCACGCGCTCCCTGCCACAGTTGTCCTCATCCTTTTTTGGCGTACACCCCCCTTGGAGATACTGCTAGAAGCCATGTGTCTTTACAGCAGAGAAATGCAACCACCCATAAAATTTTACATGCTTCTTTAGGTAGGTCCTGAATTCTGGGTCCAGAGTCTAATTGATTTGAATTCAATTATTAGTGAATTGAATTGTTCTTGTTATTTCCTTTTTTTCCCATTATAGAAACCCAAAGTAAGCTGGCTTAGACAAACAGAGGGTTGTTTTGGTTTTATTTTGCCTGAAAAGTCCAGCAAATGGTTACATTAGGGGAACAAAAAGTGTGAGCCTGGCTTCTGGAATAAATGGGATCAGAGACGCCGATGTTACGAGGATGTGCTTCTCTTTGCAGGTCAGGGTTAGTCTCTCAAATCCACTTCCTCCACAAACCGGAAAATAAGCTTACTAGCAGGTCCCATGCCTCACATCTTACCACCAGAGAGGTGGACGTTCTCGCTCTTAGTCATTTAAAAAAGAGGAAAAAAATCAAAGAATTATTCAGAATGGCCAACTTAAGTGACGTGTCAACTCCTAGACTGTTGGTCAATCCTGGAAGAAAAGCCACGTAACAGTGTTCTCAGAATGTGCACAAAGTAGAGAGTCCCCAGCTTTCTCACCAGCAACTGCTGGGCATCTGCTTGTCCCTCGGAGCACCCCTGTCCTCAGCACTCTTCCAGGCAGTGCTCTAAGTCCCACCGTCAGAATGGGCCTGCTCTGTGCCCCATCCTGACCTAGCTCTTTGCTTTTTAAGGAAACAGCTACCTAATCCAGTAGAGTGATCTCAGCCAGACTCTGAAGGGGAAAACACAAAACAAAGCAGAAACCATCACGGGACCCCTTTTCCCCCCTAGATAAGCTGTTTTATCAGTGGCCATCTCTAATAATCACTTTAATCAACAGTGGTTCTAATAAAGGCAATTTTGCCTAATTTTATAATTCCCAGTCTTAAGCCCCACTGGACTTTTAGAAGTAGGGGAGTCCTTAAGCCGCTGCCTTCGGCTCAGGTCATGATCTCAGGGTCCTGGGATCAAGTCGCACATCAGGCTTTCTGCTCGGTAGGGAGCCTGCTTCCCTCTCTCTCTCTGCCTGCCTCTCTGCTACTTGTGATCTCTCTCTGTCAAATAAACAAATAAAATCTTTAAAAAAAAAAAAGATTAGAAGTAGGGGAGTCCCTTGGAATCGTCTTTTTCCAAATGGCAACTAGAATTGATGAGTCATTTTCTTCCATTACCCAGCAACCTGGCATCAGGCCCTAAGCGAGAGCTTCTGGCCCCTAAGTCCCAGTACAGTTACCTTCTTGCTTCACCATGATGCATCAAAGAAAAGATTTGCTTTGCCACAAGCCCGGGGGGCTTACCAGTTACCAAACACCTGTTGCTTCCTCACTGAGACAAGGATTGATTTCATTATGTACGTAAAACCAGGTAGAATTAGTTGGGTTTTGTGGAGGCATGCACTTTAGGTGTTTGGAGCCAGGCTTCTTGTGCTCACATGTACATGCTTGGGCATGTGAGTTAACATTACTGTGTCTCTGGGTCCTTATCTAGAAAATGGGTCCTGCAGTTCTTCTAAAACAATAACCTCTCTTAGTGTTTGTTGTTTCTTATGGTTTATGTCACTCTATGTATCAGCAGCTCATACCAAATAGATGCCCAGTAGCAACACCAACCACCACACTGGGTTTTAGAAGAATAAGTTAATTCATGAAAATCGCATAGAACAGTGTCTAATGAAATGTAAGCATTCCATAAATGTAACAACTATAATTAAAGGGAAGTTGTCAGGAAAAGAAGGGAGTATTTTAAGGGCAAAGCCAACAAAATATAATTTTCTGGAAATCGAGGAATTCAAACCCCTGATTAGCTAGACGTTTTTCTGCTACACCTTTTCATAAGAACAATATTAAAAAAAAAAAATCTGTTACCAGGAATTTAGTTTAAAAATAGTAAGATAATTGAGTATAAATACACCTGAGAGATTCCTAGACTCAGCCAATCAGTAAGTAAACAGGCTATCTGGGTCAGCTGTCCTTTGCAATCAAAACTGACCTTCAGAGTAATGATCTATGTGTGCTTAAATCCTGAGTCCTCAAATTGATTATTATAATTGTGATCCTTTGAGAACTGCTTGCCAAGCAGGCATTGTGTTAAGTTCTTAACATACATTATATACCATGCACACACACAGACACACACACACATTTAATCTTCTTAACAACTTTGGGAGTATAGGTTTATTCCAAGTTTACAGTTCGAAGGGCATTGTACCGATAAGGAATTTGTAGCTTGGAGAAGTAACCTTGCAAGTATGTACAGTTGTTAAGTATAGCTAAGATGTGAACACAGCCTTGTGACTTCAGTTACCAAGCAGAGAGGATGGTGATTCTTTTTCTGTCTTCAACCAAAACACAACAAAGGTTTGTGCTTAGCTCTTAATTAACTAGAAATGGCAGCAACTTAGAGAAATTCATCCTTGGTCTGAGAAGCCACTCACAGAGTACCTGTTTCCCAGTGTTTTCAATTATCCTTCCCTCTGCCATCAACAAGGAACCACAGGAATCGACTGTATAACATGGACTTTTAACTCCATAAACACAGGATTGCATTTTAATCATTTCTGTTTCCTCAACAGAACCAAAAACAATAACTTCATGTTGACAAAGAATAAATGTTATTGAACGTGGTGACAGATGTTAACTAGATTACTATAGTCATCATTTTGCAATAGATACAAATATTGGATCATTGTCATATTCCTGAAATTAATGTACCATTATATATCAATTGTATCTCAATAAAAATACACAAAGAAAAGAATTTTAGCTATAATAATGCATGACTAACTGAGGGAATACAAGCATTCCAAGGAAAAAAGAAAACAATAGAAAATGTTTTCTTAAAACTTTCTGAGATCTTTCTCCAAAGAGGACATGCAGATGGCCAACAGACATAGGAAAAGATGTTCAGCATCACTCATTATCAGGGAAATGCAAATAAAAACCACAATGAACTATCACCTCACACTGTCAGAATGGCTGAAATCAATAACAAAAGAAACAGTTGTTGGTGAGGTTGTGGAGAAATAAGAACCCTCGTGCACATTGGGTGGAAATGCAAACCGGTGTAGCCACTTGGAAAACAGTATGGAGATTCCTGAAAAAGTCAAAAATAGAATTACCCTATCATCCAGTAATCACACTACTAGGTATTGACCCCAAAAAAATACGAATTCAGAGGGATGCATGTACCCAAACATTTATTGCAAGATTATTTGCGGTAGCCAAATTATGGAAGCATAATTGTGGTGGACAACCCTGTGTCCACTGACAGATGAATAGATAAAGAAGATGTGGTATGTATATACAAGAGAATATTACTCAGCCATAAAAAGAATGAAATCTTGCCATTTACAACAACACAGAGAGTATGATAATGAGCAAAATATCAATCAGCCAGAGAAAGACAAATACTGTATGATCTCACTCATATGTGGAATTTAAGAAACAAAATAAACAAAAAAGAGATTAAAAACAGACTCTTAACTGTGGAGAACATGCTGATGGTGACTGAGGGGAGTGGGAGATGGGTGAAACAGGTGATAGGGATGAAGGACACTTGTTGTGATGAGCACTGGGGTGTTGTATGGAAGTGATGAACAACTATGTTGTACATTGTGTGTTAACTATGCTGGAATTTAAAAAAAAAAGTGGGGGGGGTAATGGATAGGTCAGATGAACAGATGAGAGGTAAATCAAAGCCATATAGCAGGGTGATTCCTATGGGCTCAAACCAGTCAACATGAAGTCACTGATAGAAAAGTGGAAAGATTCTGTAGGATAAACTAGTTTTAAAGTACATGTTCAGAGAGAGGGAGGAGCAAGACTTCAGAGGAGTAGAAGACCAAAATTTTGTCTGGTCCCAGGAATTCAGCTAGATAGTTATCAAACCATTCAGAACACCTACAAACTCAACAGGAGATCAAAGAGAAGAATAAAAGCTATTCTATGAATGCAAAAGCAGCCACCTTCTGGAAGGTAGAACGTGTAGAGAAGTGAATCCAAGGTGATATAGGGGAAGAGAGACCGTGGGTGGAGTGACACTCTGACAGCCAGCTCCCAGCAAGTGACAGTGCAGTGGAGCATGAAATCGGAACTATTAGAAGTCTACTGCATGGAGAGACTGCGCTCCAGTGGCTAAGTGAGTGGGTGGAATCCTTGCTGGAACAGTGTGGTCTCAGCACCCTCAAGGTCACAGAAACATCAGGGTGCCTGACTGTGGCAGAGCTCCCGGGAATTGGAGCAGGGAAGACAGCTGCAAAGACAGAGCCAAGGAGTAGGCTCTCAGCTTGGGGTTCCATATACCATGATCCATGGCACGTCAGGCCACTACTCTTCAAGCAAGGACCCTACAAGTGGCAGATCTGGGGAGACTCTCCTTCCTCCCCAGGGAGGAGCAGCATGGGAGCACACTATAGGAATCTATTGGGGTTGGAGACTCCAAACAGGGCCATGTGCCAGAGATTGAAACAGTCACAGGCAGGGTGAGCAGACAGTGTGGCCAGAGACCACCAGGATGGGAATGATTGACTGTTTTCTCTGAGGGCGCACTGAGGAGTGAGGCCCCAAGCTCTTAGCTCCTCTGGGGCCAGAGATTGTGAGGCCACCATCTTCATTCTCCTCCTCCAAAGTGATACAGAAAGCATTCAGGGAACCAAAGCTACTGAGAGCAAAACTGAGCAGATTAGTTAGCCTGGCCCCTGGCAAGGACAGTGCAATTCCACCTCAGGCAAAGACATTTGAGAATCACTGCAACATGTCCCTCCCCCAGAAGATCAGCAAGAACATCCAGCCAAGACCAAGTTCACTGATCTGTGAGAACAGCAAAACTCCAGCACTAGGGGAATGAAGGACATACAATCCATGGCTTCTTCCCCCTGATTCTTTAGTCTTTAAAAGTGAGTTTAGGGACGCCTGGGTGGCTCAGTTGGTTAAGCAGCTGCCTTCGGCTCAGGTCATGATCCCAGTGTCCTGGGATCGAGTCCCACATCGGGCTCCTTGTTCAGTGGGGAGCCTACTACTCCCTCTGACTCTGCCTGCCACTCTGTCTGCCTGTGATCCCTCTCTCCTTCTCTCTCTCTCTCTCTCTCACAAAAAAATTTTTAAAAAAATCTTTAAAAGTGAGTTTATAAAATTTTCTTTATTTTTTCTTTTTCTATTTTTTAAATTTTTTCTTTTCCTTTTTCAACCAACATCTTTTGAATTCGTTTTTAAAAATCTTTTTTTAATTTTCATTTTTACAATCATATTCTATCCCTTCATTGTATTTAACCTTATTTTTTGTGTATATATATGTATGTATGTGTGTGTGTGTGTGTGCACACGTGTATATATATATATATATTTTCTTTCTTTCTTTCTTGAAAATTTTGGGAGGCAGTTCTTCTAACAGATCAAATAACACCCCAAATCTTAATGTGGGCTTTGTTCTATTCACAAACCTAATCATATTCTCTCTCTTTTTTTTTCTCTTCCCTTTCATTTCTCCCTGGTTTCGGGTCTCTTCTGATTTGCTTAGTGTATATTTTCAGGGGTCATTTTTATCCGTTAAGCATTTTGTTCTCTCATTCAGCTATTCATCTCTGGACAAAATGACAAAACAGAAAAAAAAAAAAAAAAAGAACAAGAGGCAGTACCAACTGCTAGGGCCCTAATCAATACAGACATTAGTAAGATGTCAGAACTAGAGTTCAGAATGATGATTATAAAGATATTAGCTGGTCTTGAAAAAAGCATAGAAGATCCAAGATAATCTTTCTGGAGAAATAAAATCCCTTTCTGAAGAAATAAAAGGACTTAAATCTAACCAAGTTGAAATCAAAAAGGCTATTAATGAGGTGCAATAAAAAAGGGAGGCTCTTAATGCTAGGATGAATGAGGCAGAAGAGAGAATCAGTGATATAGAAGACCAAATGATGGAGAATAAAGAAGCTGAGAAAAAGAGAGACAAACAACTACTGTATCACAAGGGGAGAATACAAGAGATAAGTGACACATTAAGACAAAACAGTATTAGAATAATTGGGATCCCAGAAGAAGAAAAATTGGGGGGGGGGGGGCAGAAGGTATATTGGACAAATTATAGCAAAGAACTTCCTTAATCTGGGGAAGAAAACAGGCATCAAAATCCATGAGGCACAGAGAACCCCCTCAAAATCAATAAAAATAGGTCAACACCCCATAATCTCATAATAAAACTTACAAGTCTCAGCGACAAAGAAAAAATACTGAAAGTAGCTCAGGACAAAGGTCTGTAACCTACAGTGGTAGAAACATTTGATTGGCAGCAGACCTATCCACAGAGACCTGGTAGGAAAAAAGGACTGGCATGATATATTCAGAGTATTAAGGAGAAAAATAGGTAGCCAAGAACACTATATCCAGCTAGGCGGTCATTGAAAATAGAAGGAGAAAGAAAAAGCTTCCAGGGCAAACAGAAACTAAAAGAACTTGCAAACACCAAAACAGCCCTATAGGAAATATGAAAGGGATCCTCTAAGCAAAGAGAGAGCCTAAAAGTAACATAGACCCAAAAGGAACAGAAACAATATACAGTAACAGTCATCTCACAGGCAATACAATGGCACTATATTCATATCTTTCAAGAGGTACCCTGAATGCAAATGAGCTAAATGCCCTAAAGAAAAGACACGGGGTATCAGATTGGATTAAAAAACCAGCCCCATCAATATGCTGTCTACAAGAGACTCATTTTAGACCCAAACACACCTCCAGATTTAAAATGAGGGGGCAGAAACTGATTTACCATGCTAATGGACATCAAAAGAAAGCTGGTCTGGCAATCTTTATATTAGACAAGTGAGATTTTAAACCAAAGATGATAATAAGAGATGACAAAGGACACTATATCATACTTAAAGGACCTATCCAACAAGAAGATCTAACAGTTTTAAATATCTATGCCCCTAACATGGGAACAGCTAACTATATAAACCAATTAATAACAAAATCAAAGAAAGACATCAACAGTAATACAGTAATAGTAGGGGACTTTGAACCCCCCTCACTGAAATGGACAGATCATCTAAGCAAAAGATAAACAAGGAAATAAAGTCTTTAAATGACATACTGGACCAGATGGACATCACAGATATATTCAGAGCATCCCATCCCAAAGCAACAGAATACACATTCTTCTCTAGTGCACATGGAACATTCTCCAGAATAGATCACATCCTGGATCACAAATCAGATCTCAACCAGTACCAGAAGATTGGGATCATTCCCTGCATATTTTCAGACCACAGTGCTTTGATACTAGAACTCAACCACAAGAGGAAAGTTGGAAAGAACTCAAATACATGGAGGCTAAAGAGCATCCTACTAAATAATGAATGGGCCAACAAGGAAATTAAAGAAGAATTTTAAAAAAATCATGGAGACGTATGAAAATGAAAACACAACTGTTCAAAATCTTTGGTATGCAGCAAAGACGGTCCTAAGAGGAGAGTATATAGGAATACAAGCCTTTCACAAGAAACAAGAAAGGTCTCAAAAACACAACCTAACCCTACACATAAAGGAGCTGGAGAAAGAACAGCAAAGAAAGCCTAAATCCAGCAGGAGAAAAGAAATCATAAAGATCAGAGTAGAAATCAATGAAATAGAAACCAAAATAACAGTAGAACAGATTAAGGAAACTAGGAGCTGGTTCTTTGAAAGACTTAATATGATTGATAAACCCCTGGCCAGACTTAAGAAAAGAGAAAGGACCCAAATTAATAAAATCATGAATGAAAGAGGAGAGATCACAACCAACACCAAAGAAATACAAACAATTATAAGAATGTATTAAAAGCAAGTATACACCAGCAAATTTGACAATCTGGAAGAAATGGATGCATTCCTAGGGACATATAAACTACCAAAACTGAACCAGGAAGAAATAGAAAACCTGAACAGGCCCATAACCAGTAAGGAGATTGAAACAGTCATCAAAAATCTCCCAAGAAACAAGAGCCCTGGGCCAGATGGCTTCCCTGGGGACTTCTACCAAACATTTTTTTTTTTTTTTTTTAAGATTTATTTATTTGACAAGTAGGCAGAGAGACAGGCAGAGAGAGAGAGAGGAGGAAGCAGGCTCCCAGCCAAGCAGAGAGCCCGATGCGGGGCTCGATCCCAGGACCCCGGGATCATGACCTGAGCTGAAGGCAGAGGCTTTAACCCGCTGAGCCACCCAGGCGCCCCTCTACCAAACATTTAAAGAAGAATTAATACCTATTCTCCTGAAACTGTTCCAAAAAATAGAAATGGAAGGAAAACTTCCAAACTCATTTTATGAGGCCAGCATTACCTTGATCCCAAAATCAGACAAAGACCCCATCAAAAAGGAGAATTACAGACCAATATCTTTGATGAACACAGATGCAAAAATTCTCACCAAAATACTAGCCAAGAGGATCCAATAGTACATTAAAAGGATTATTCACCATGACCAAGTGGGATTTATTTCTGGGCTGCAAGGTTGGTTCATCATCCACAAATCAATCAATGTAATATAATACATTAATAAAAGAAAGAACAAGAACTATATGATACTATCAATAGATGCTGGAAAATCATTTGGCAAAGTAGGGCAGCCTTTCTTGATCAGAACTCTTCACAGTAGGCATAGAGGGTACATACCTCAATATCATCAAAGCCATCTATGAAAAACCCACAGTGAATATCATTGTCAATGTGAAAAACTGAGAGCTTTTCCCCTAAGGTCAGGAACATGGCAGGGATGTCCACTATCACCACTGCTATTCAACATAGTACTAGAAATCCTAGCCTCAGGAATCAGACAACAAAAAGAAATAAAAGGCATCTGAATCAGCAAAGAAAAAAATCAAACTCTCACTCTTTACAGATGATATTTTTTTTTACGTGGAAAACCCAAAGGACTCCACTACAAAATTGCTAGAACTCATACAGGAATTCAGTAAAGTGTCAGGATATAAAATCAATGCACAGAAATCAGTTGCATTTCTCTATACCAAGAGAAATTAAGGAGTCAATCCCATTTACAACTGCACCCAAAACTATAAGATACCTAGGAATAAACCTAACCAAAGAGGCAAAGAATCTGTACTCAGAGAACTATAGAGTACTCATGAAAGAAATTGAGGAAGATGCCAAGAAATGGAAAAATATTCCATGCTTATGGATCAGAAAAACAAGTATTGTGAAAATGTCTATGTTACCTAGAACAATATACACATTTAATGTAATCCCTATCAAACACAAAATGGAATACTATGCATCCATCAAAAAACCTGAATTCTTGCCATTTGCAAGGTGGATGGAACTAAAGGGTATTATTTTAAGCGAAATAAGTCAATCAGAGAAAGGCAATTATCATATGATTTCACTGATATGAGGAGTGTGAGAAGCAGGGCAAGGGGTCGTGGGGGAAGGGAGGGAAAAATGAAACAAGATGGGACCGGGAAGGGAGGCAAACCATAAAAGACTCTTAATCTCACAAAACAAACTGAAGGTTGCTGGGGGTTGAGGGGGTGTGTGGAGAGGGTAGTCGGGTTATGGACACTGGGGAGGGTATGTGATATGGTGAGTGCTGTGAAATGTGTAAGCCTGATGATTCACAGACCTGTACACCTGGGGCTATTAATACATTATATGTTCATAGTAAATAATAATAACTAAAACGAAGCTCTTAAGCACAATGCTTGACAAATAGTAAAATTCTCAATAAATAGCAAAAAAAAAAAAAAAGTGCATGTTCACTGTGTTAGACCCATCCTTCAAGGGACCTACATTCTAAGCAGCATGACAGCTTATTGAATAAAGCATAGGCCTATCATAAAAAAATTCAAAAAAATCTTTTAAAAGCAACAAAAATTTAACTGTTTCTTTAGAGGCAGGCATGTTTTTTTCTATTAGACTTCAAATTTTCCTACCAAATTCTCAAAAAAAGAAAAAAAAAACCAAAGAAACAAAAAAATTTTAAAACTTCATAAAATCCTTCAAATAAAAATTCAACAAAGCAAAAAAAAAAAAGTTTATTGAACAAACAAAAGAGTAAATAAATATGTGTATCAGCCTCTCCATCAGGGAGCTATATTTGAAAGAAAAAACATGTTCTGTCTGGAAAGACAGATTATAAATGAGAGCAGCATAAACTCCAGTGCTTACTAGCTACGTGATCTTAAGCAAGTTAAATTAACTCTGATTTGGAAGTGGAGGAATTGCTTATCATTTTATTCCCAAGAATGGATGAATTACATGTGCTGAAAAATTCTAAAATGCCTAATACACAGTGGCAATTCAAAATTTATTTCATTTTCACTCCTTCCTTATTTTTTTTCATTTCCACCATCAGCCAACTGTTTGTAGTCTCCAAGTCTAAGTCCTCAGGCTTTTACCATTGATAAATAAAATCCAGCCTGTGCAAAACCCTTTGCAATTTGCAAAGAATATCACGTTATGTTTTCTGAACATCACAGTAACTCTGACAGATAAGAGGACACAAAAAGCTGATTTCATCTCAAGTGACAGGATACAAAACCTGTTCTGTTCTTGTTTATAAAGTGAGTAAATAGTAGTGCCAAGATTCAAATCTGGATCTGCTGGCATTCATCCTGGGCTCTTCTCAATACTTCAAATGGCTTTCGAAGAAAGTGAGACGAATCTTACATCTTTCATATGAACTAATATGTATGTTCGGAATGTGGAATTATGTGAAATCATAATAATTGTAAAATCATATGTGTTCTTCAGTTTTAACCTATAATACCCTTCCTTAGAGAAATAACTTCATTTGGTTCAGATAACCGATTATGGAAGTTTTTTTTACAATGCATCGCTCTAAATGTTAACACTTGATAATGGCAGGACCACAGCTTATGCTAATAGCCCTAAATAAAATGTAGAGTTCATTGACTCTAGGTAAAGCCTTTAGCTTTTGTTGTGTGGAGTAAACAGATCAGATACATACAATTAATCAGAACTGCTCTTTTTTTTAGAGGTGGGGAGAGCAGTAGAGGGAGAGAGAGAGAGCCTGATGTGGGGCTCGATTTCACTACCCCGAGATCATGACCTGAGTCAAAATCAAGGATTGGACGCTTTACTGACTGAACCACCCGAGAACCCTATGATCAGGACTGCTTTTAATAAAATTCTAGTTTTTATATGCTGTTCAAAAGAATTTTACTTTTCTTTCTGACCTTTGAGATTACAAGAAAAAGGGGGGGGGGAATGACTACAAAGTTTATTTTCACCTTAAAGGTTATTTTTATGTGCTTTGTCAAAGTGCAAAATATTTTTGTGCAATTATTAAATTATTCACCACTGTGCATCTTTCTGGGGTGCCATTGTACTACCAAATCCATGTCTCTGTGCAGAAAGAAAAATAAGTGAATTCTGAGTCACTTCAGGAAACCAAGCATTTTCAATAACAGCATACTACCATTATTTGACATCTATTAAACATCAAGAGGTGCTTCAGAGTGTCTTTCATTTACTGAGACTTTCAAAGAACGCCGTGTTACGCTAATCCCAGTTTAAAGAAAACTCAGGATCTAAATCTGGCTGAAGAGGACAGAAACTGGGAGAGAATGACAAGGCTTGAGGGCAGAGCCGGCAGTGTTGGCCGCCATCTTCTTGGCTCTGATGTCCAGTGTGAGGACCCTCCATCCTCATGGAGTGCTTCTCTTTCAACTTTATTCCTCTTAAGAGAAAGCCCCCCTCTCAGGATGAGACACTGAGGTGTGGAGTCCTAGGAATCTGACTGTGGGGGCACCAGTCAGTTGCCTGAGGGAGCGGCTCAGGGGGAAAGTCAGTTCCCCTGAGATGAGTTCAGCTCTCCCACGTTCTTCCTACCCCGTCCCAACCCGGGTCCTGAAGGAATTCACATGGACAAAGCCCTATGACCTACCCAGCCCAAATCAGATTTTCCTCTCCCCTTCAGAAGCCCAGGGCATCCTCATGGTCTTTCTCTTGTCAAAACAAATACTATGGGGCTGCAAGTGTTCAGGCAAATGTCAGTGAGCATAAGGCTGAGGTGACTTGTCATTAATTTTTGCCACCGGTTCCTGGTGTGAGTAGAATTATGGCAATTTTGTGTATCAGAAAAGTTGTTTTTTCACATAAATGGAGTCAGACCTCCCTCTTTCATCTCTCTGTCGGCCACAGGACGCTGGAGCCGCTGTCCTGAGACTTTGCCGGCAATGGCTGCTCAGTGCTGAGAGCTTACCTCACGTGATGAACACGGGCTGCCAAGTCATCTGCCCAAGTCGATGAACAGGAAAATGGAAGCCGATGGAGGGAGTCACAGTCATATTTCCAGACAAATTACACCAGATCTTATTCATTAGGGCATGAATCCACAACCACCAGCAGAGATTTATATCAACCTCATTTAGTGTCAAACCTGGCTCATGGGAATAATAAAGCTAATAGAAAAGATAATGCTGTGGGCTCAGGGCAAGATGCTGGAGTTGTAAGCAGATGAGTCATCACCCGAGTGCTATGACTAGAGGAGGCTTCTGACCTCAAACATCGCTCTAAATAAGCCGGGTGGCACTGTGTCTGAAATTCCTTGATTTGAGGGTTATTTCTCTGGTTTAGACATTGTGTCCACAAACACCATTCTCTTCTCCAATGCAAGAGCCCCCAGAGGTAGGGGCACCTGGCTGGCTCAGTGGGTTAAAGCCTCTGCCTTCGGCTCGGGTCATGATCTCAGGGTCCTGGGATTGAGCCCCGCATTGGGCTCTCTGCTCAGCGGGGAGCCTGCTTTTCCCTCTCTCTCTCTGCCTGCCTCTCTGCCTGCTTGTGATCTCTGCCTGTCAAATAAATAAATAAAACCTTTAAAAAAAAAAAAAAAGAGCCCCCAGAGGTAGAGAGCATGAAGTCAATAGGACACCAGTGTGAAAGAATGCAAGAAACCGTTCTGTCTGTTGATAGAGGAACCGGAACAAGCCCCAGAACTGGACACCATGGAGATGAGAGGCCCCGAGAGAGATGAGGGAGAGAAACACAAAAGTCTGGCAGATGTTGACATCTGCCCATTTTTCTAGCTCTCAACAGATTCCAAAAGGTGAGCTTAGCAATAAATAGCAGAGATATTTATACACAATAAGGTATTTGTTTGCTAAAAATATCAAGAAACATGGCTGTGTTTACAAATAATGTATTACACCAATATGGAAATGCTCCTCCCTGTGGCATTTTTGTGGCAGAAGAAATACATACTTTCCTGTATTGAGGGCAGCAACTTTAAAAATATAACTTTCCATTATTTTACCAGCAAAAACAGGCTTATTCAGGAATAACAGATTATTACAATTTGGGACATGGAAGCTAATCTGGAGAAGAGAGGAGAGGAGAGCTATTTTATAGTGAAAAGGGGGTTGGACGGGGCTGTTAGAAACAAAAGGTCGATTGGAGGAAGCTGGGAGTTAGAGATGTAGTGGCTTTTCATTGGCTGAGCTGTGTAATCCCTCGCGGGCTGGGCTAGTCCCGAAAGAAGAATCTCTTCCTTCCGCTGGGGCAGTGAAGCACAGGCTTCTCCCTGTGAGAATGCCAGGGAGTGCAGGGCAGTCTCTTGCTGCTGGGGTCTGCCGCTGACGGTGCGGTAGGTTCACGAGCGCCCCCACTTCTGGCCTCCAAACTCCACTTTAATGAGGTCTTCTTTATTCCAAGTCACAGAGATGCTTGTAACAGCATCTTGGAATCCTATTTTTGTAAACAAAAAATAATGACATTGTTGCAAATCCTCAAATTTTGCCTTCTAATCTTACTTTATAATTCCACTTAAAAGCATTGGAAGAAACGTCTGACAGTCTCCCACAGACCCCTTTGGAATTATCCATTCCCATTTGTTCTTGTTCTTGTAGCGTTTGTTGGTAGTGGTTCAGTGCCTGCCGGGTTGTGGCTGCATGCAGCCTATGTCGGCCCGTCCCCTCAGACTCTCCCACCTCCAAGATGTGGCTGCTGTCCTTGCCAAGTTCCGAGATGGCTCCAGGTGCGCTTCCCCAGCAGCCTGTCCGAGCGGGGCTGGGGCTGAGCCATCGGCAAGGTGTCTGTGTCAGACTCTTCACTACCAACTTACCAGATGAACAAGATCAAACCGTTGAGCTGCCTCTTTAGTCTTGAACGTGGAGCATCTGGTGTTTGATTGTGTATTGCCGCGGAAGAAACAATAACCCTAAAATAACATTTTGATCACGAGTACATTTGTGTGTGAAGAAAAATGTCTCCCTGCTGGTAAATGTCTTCTTAGCTTTGATAAAAAGGTGTGGAAGACATCAAGCAGCATCTCAAATTGCCAAGGAAAGAGGAGACTCATAGGCTACTGTGGAGTTTGGGGAAGCCTGTAAGATCGTTTAATTCCATTCCCAATCTAAGATACCTCTATAAATGTAGAAGTGAAGAAGTTGGTGCCTGAAGGGAAAGTGAGTGTCCCCGATCACTGCCTTAGTTAGCAAAGAGTGGCGGCAGGGCCCAAATCAAAATTCGGATGCCAGTTGGTGGGAGGACGGGAGTGGCCTTGCCTCTGGCTCCAGTGGAGGCAGAGCCTTGAATGCCCCCACAGGCCAATGTGCAGGTGTGGGCCAGAGCAGAATGAAGGGCCATCGGGACTGATTTCTGTCTGAGGGCACTGCCATTTGGTCTGACTCCAACATTCCCCTGGACTGGTGAGTTGGCTTTTGAGATGGGCACCCTGCGTTACTCTCACTTTATTCTTATATCAGCCTGGCCAGTCTGAAATAGTAAGAAACAAAGGGAGATGAGAATTTTGAAAATGATTCAAGTGGGAGAAGCAAGGCTAATTAAAAGTAAGTTGGGGAAGCTTAAGAGGGATGACGTAGTTCCTGAGTTGTTGACTAGTTTTTTTTTTTGTTGTTGTTGTTTTCCCAAAGACCCAGCGGTAATTAGCAGGGACAGCATCTCCTAGTGCAAACTGCGGGATGCAGCTGCAGGCTTCCTGTTTAACAGTGTCCTCCCAGGAGCCAGCCACAAACTCTCAACTGCTGAGCATTCTCACTTCCTCTGAAAGCACGTGTCCCAACCTTGGTGTGGTTGGACTGGATGATGTGTCCATCCTTGAGTGGCTAACTCTCGCCAGCAAAAGCTCTGAGAGAATTGAATGGAGGAAAAGTAAGATGTGGTCATATTGAGTGTACAGGATGAGGAGAAAGAAAAGAAATATTGTACATTAATCACATATTAGGTGCCAGCCGCCATGCAAAGGCCTTCATAGACAGCATTTTTTAAAATCCCACAATAACCCTGTGAAGTGGTATTAGTGTTATTTTCTGACTGAGGAAAATGAGACTCGTGGAGGTCAATTAATTGCACAAATTCACAGAGCTAATGAACGCAAGAGTCACAGAGATAGTTAACCGTTCATTAACACTTATGCTTCCCAATGTGAAAAGGTAGAGCTGCTCCGGAAAGCCATATGCCAGTTCCTCAAAAATTTTAAAATAGAATTACTGTATGATGCAGCATTTCTCCCTCTGGGTATATATGCAAAAGAATGTAAGTAACCCAAGAGATATTTGTGTATCTGTGTTTCTAGTACCATTAATAACAATAGCCAAAAGATGAAAGTAACCCAAGTGTCCATTGAAGTAGATGAATAAAATGTGGTGTATCCATACAATGGAATATCCTTCAGCCTTAGAAAGGAATGAAAATCTGACACATGGCACAACACCGATAAACCTTGAGAACATGCTAAGTAAAATAAGCCAAACACAAAAGGAAATGATCACATTATTCTACTTGTATGGAGTGCCTAAAGTAGTCAAATTCATAGACACAGAAGCAAAATGGTGGTTGCCAGGGTCTCTGTGGGGGCGGGGAGAATGGGGAATTGTTTACCAGGAGCAGAGTTTCCGTTTTAGAAGATGAAAAGGTTCTGAAGTTGGGTGGCAGGGTTGGTTGCTTAATGCCACTGAACTCTACACTGAAAACTGGTTAAAGTGGTTACTTTTATAATATGTATATTTTATTACAATAAAAAAATTATGTCCCCCCTTACATATTATAGCATTATTTGGGGAATGGGTGTCCAGCCAGTAACTACCTTCCCTAGCTCCCCTTGCAGCCCTGGTGGGCTGTATGAAGAGCTCTCACCAATGGAATGTGTGTGGAAGGAATGCATATTGCTTCTGGACCAGGACAGTTAAGCAGATGTGCCTTCTTCACCCTCTCTGTCACAATCTGCTGGCTGCACCGCAAGAAAGTTGGGACTCCGAGGAAGGGAGGGGCCATATAGTGGGCGGAGCCTGGCTCCCTGAATCACCATATGGTAGAGAATTGCATGGGACTTAGGAGAGTGAGAAATATAATTTTATTGTAAGTCACTATAATTTTGGAGTTCATTATTACAATGACTAGCATATCACTAAGCAATACATAGAAGGATTTGGTAATAGAAGGTAGACCCTAAAAGCTGGAGCACTTCTAATGTAGACAAGGCCAAGGAACATGGCCACAAGAGGCCTAGAATTAGCGTGAGCACCGGCAACCAGTAGACACAAGGATGGTCATGGAGGTTGGATTTTGAACTGGAGTAAGGGGCAGTTTAACCCATTTTGATGTGACAGACCTTGTCCAATGAAGATGGGACCACGGTAAAAATTGGTAAGGACTTATATGACCTAGAGGAAATGCTAAGAATTAGCTTCTGAATTACAAGAAAGCATGTGATTGGTGACCCCGACCTAGGAGATCAGTCTCTAAAAATGAATTTTATAATCATCAATGCTACCATAAAAGCAACCAGCAACATTGTTGTGACTGTGATTTTCACTTAGATCTGTAGAATTCTAGCTCACTTAGAAGACGCCTCCTAATTCAGAATAACTGCCATGAGTTAGGCCACAGGGAATTCGGGAACACAAAAGAATTGGTGAACACTGCGTTTCACACGATCTTCAGAAGCCAGAGTTTGTGCTGCAGCTCTCACGGAATGTTATAGCTGACCCCGAGGCTAGGAAGCAAAGCCACTGTATTTATGGACCACAAAGCTTCTGCCAGTGGGTGACAGAGTTATTCATTTATCTGTAAGCCAAATATGGAAAGTACCTTTCTTCTGAAAGAGCTTGTGGTTTTAGCTTAAAATACCAAATAGAGCATTTAGGTCAAGCAGAATCCAAGAAAGGAGTGCTTGGATTAAAGACAGAGCATAAGGCATGGGTGGGCACTACCATGCCTCCAAGAAGGTTCTAGTGCTGTTGTTCCCAGGGTCTATCTCCAGTGGACCCTGGGGAGGAAGCTAACAGAGCGTGGGGTCCCGTTCCAGGTAGTAAACCAGAGGAGCTTCCAAAGATGGAAACTATGAAAGAGATGATTCTTCCAGGACTGCTTACCCCAGAACATAACATAGGGAACAGTAGGTCAGAGATAAAGGAGGCCACAGCCTCCGAGTAAGGGTTCTTCTTTCAGCTTACAGTAGAGGCATCAGGGACCCAACGTAGAACTAGGTTCTGATCCCGTGTCGCACGCGGAGTTGCACGTGAAGCATGTTGCAGTCAGCACCTCTGTAATGCTCGAGGTGCTGAGTGTTTGGTAAGTACAGGCGTCCAGGGGAGTCACAGCCCAAGCTCGGTGACATCAGCGTTTGCGGTTAGAGAGACTCAGTTCGCTGATGTGCGGCCGCATCACAGGGAACCGCACTGGTAAAAACAGCACGAGCCCCGCCCATAATAAAGGCTTAGGCTGGGGCGCCTGGGTGGCTCAGTGGGTTAGGCCGCTGCCTTCGGCTCAGGTCATGATCTTGCGGTCCTGGGATCGAGTCCCGCATCGGGCTCTCTGCTCAGCAGGGAGCCTGCTTCCCTCTCTCTCTCTGCCTGCCTCTCTGCCTACTTGTGATCTGTGTCTGTCAAATAAATAAATAAAATCTTTAAAAAAAAAAATAAAAAATAAAAATAAAGGCTTAGGCTTATATATACACACATGTAATAGCTTTGGAGAATTAATGAGAAGAATCCAACTTTGCAGAAGAAACAGTGCACCTCAGAATGGGTAACCCCAGGCGGGAAGACCCTGGTCAGTGATCATGGCTGAGAAGAAAGGCAGCCGCGGCTCTACAAGTAGTGTGAGGCTGTTCTTGAACGTGCTTGTATCCACCTTTCTAGGAAACGCCCTGGCATCCTGGGGAGGAGAGAGCCGGAGGATCCCTGCTCCTCGGTAACCAAGCAGCCACCTAGGGACATCCCACCTAAAAACAGTCTCCACAGAACATGAGAAGAGGAACTTCCCTCCACAGCAGCAGGCAACAGGCAGAAAGGTAAGAGGTGAAGAGGTGGTACCTCAAGGAGTGTTTGAGGCTGTCACTGGATCAGGACAGCACATGGATGCCGAGAGCTAATCCAACCCAGAGTCAATGCTGGGTGGAGTCACAGGTCACAGGAAAAATGAAGAACCACAGAATGATCTAGGTCAGCAATTCACAGACTTTGAGGTCTCCAGGCCCCTTTGCCGTCTTAAAATCTTATAGGCGCGCCAAAGAAAGTTTGGTTATGTTGGTTCCATATTGACATTTACTATGTTAGAAACTAAAGAGGATCATTTAAAAATATTTATTCACTTAAAATAGTAATTAGATGCATTACATGTTAACATTTTTATGAAAATAGCTGTATTTGAGAAAAGTAGTTATATTCCATTTTTGCACATCTCTTTAATAGCTGACATAAAAGACATCTACATTCTCCAATCTACTTCTATAGTTAGTTTCTTTGGATTTATTGCTTTAGTTGAAAGATAGGATAAAAAACCCGTCTTACATAGTTATATAGTTTGAAAATGGAGTAGTATTTCTTTTTTTTTTTTTAAAGACTTTATTTATTTATTTGACAGAGAGAGATCACAAATAGACAGGCAGGCAGAGAGAGAGAGAGAGAGAGGGAAGCAGGCTCGCTGCTGAGCAGAGAGCCCGATGCGGGACTTGATCCCAGGACCCTGAGATCATGACCTGAGCTGAAGGCAGCGGCTTAACCCACTGAGCCACCCAGGCGCCCTGGAGTAGTATTTCAATAGTCTTTCCAAAGAACTATAGATAATCTTCTTTGATACTATACCAAAGCCTAAAAGTAGTGGTTTCTTACAGCAGCAAATTAATTGCAGCGTGGGTTCTGAAAACATATCACATATACACTCCATTCTAAAAAAATCTCTTGGTTTATCTGCACACTGAGTAAGTGTTTTGTATGTGCATGATTTTTTAATATCATGTATTGATCATTTGGAAGATGTTGCTTCACTGAGTTACACCAGTCTTCCAACTGTTGACTACATTTCATTATCTACCGTCAAAAACAATTACATTTTAAATACCTCCCCTTACCCTTAAAGAAAAGTCTTTGAGTGCAAAGTAGCAGCATAGCTCACAGCAGCTGATGCAAGCTTTCTACGATTTTAATTTCCATGTAAAAGCTGAAATGTTATCACTGGCAACCAGCACACAAAATTGTAAATTGTTTTCCTTGAAGGTAAAGACTTTCTTTGTCCATTTTTGAGGAAATGACTACCAAATATCCAAGTCTAAATAACGTGCTGTACCTGGTAGTCATACTTTAAAGTAAAAAAAAATGCTGTTCCACAAAAATAAATTAATTAATTGAAAAGCTCTACTCCAGCTGGCAACTCAATGACACAAATGCTCTTTCAAGAAAAGCTTTTCAAGAAAGCTTGAGAAAGCTTTCTACTTCAGTATGCAGAAGTAACTCACGCATACATTCTATTTCATTACCCAGAATATTAAAATAATGCATACTCAAGATTCAAGATTTAATAAATTAATACTTTAAACTGCTTCATTGAAAATACTCTTCAGCAAAATTGATTTTTTTTTTTGATGTGAGTGTGTGGGTCAGTGAAACTACAGCTCCACAAAATTTGGTGCCACTGCCTTGATTCATACTAAGACATCGATGCATTTACCCGCCATTGATTTTGTACCATCGTAACAAATGTCAGTGCAGTGGAAAAAAACAAACTGCTGTTTTAATATTATTATGAAAGTGGTTTGTACCTCACGAACCCCCTGTGGAGACCTTTCTGGGGTCTGTGGCCTCACTGAGAACTGCTGATCTAGGTCAGCGCTTCTCAAACTTGACCCCTCGTTAAAATGCTTGAGACAATTTTTAAAATCCTGGTGCTAAGGCATACCTTTGACTAATTAAAACAGATTTGGAGGTGGTAGGACCCAGTCATCAGTATTTTTAAAACTCTTTTGTGACCTCAGCGTACAGCCAAATTTGAGAACCACTGACTTAAGTTCACTCTAGTTCGGTTCCTATTAAATGAAAGAGGTGCGAGAGCTCTGAGCCTCCAGGAGGTACCAGCAAACTCAGGCACCTACCAGACATTGTGATATAGGGTGCTGTATGCATACGAAATCCCAGAAAATACTCTGTGATACCTGATTCCCAGACTCTGACCTATGTATTGTCACCATTGCTAAATATAGCAGCACATGATGGGCAAGAATGCAGACAGTACTGGCTAAGGATTCCAGACTAGTAGTAGTAGTAGTAGTATTCCAGAGTAGTACTACTA
This sequence comes from Meles meles, assembly GCF_922984935.1. Classification (NCBI taxonomy): domain Eukaryota; kingdom Metazoa; phylum Chordata; class Mammalia; order Carnivora; family Mustelidae; genus Meles; species Meles meles. The sequence goes on along the minus strand of NC_060073.1, from coordinate 113,129,760 downwards.
CTACTAGTAGTAGTATTCCAGACTAGTATTAAGTCTCTGATACTTATTTGCTTTGTGTTGTGGCCAGAATGCTTAGCATCTTTGTTTCCTTGCATGTAAAATGGTGATGACAATAACATGTGTCTAAGTGGGTTGATGAGAGAATTAAATGAGCAAATACGTGGTAACTCTTAGAACAGTTCCTGGCACATTAGAAGCACTATTTTAAGTGTTGGCTATTAATACTATATGCTAAAATGTTTTGTTTCTCTCTTTTTGTTCACTCAAAGTGCCCAATAGATAATATTTCTTGAATAAATTGATCTAGAGGCCATGCATTAGAATACAAGAAATGCGGTCGTTCCTGGTGTTAGCTTGCAAGGGTTACACAGGTCCAAGTCCAAGCCTTATCTATAATGTATGGATTGTGCGTTCAAGACATATGCGTGTGAAGTACTTGGTACAAAGGAGGTGATCACTAAATTGTAGCTTTTAGAATTTGTTTTTAATCGTCTTACGTAAGTCATGATCCTGTTTGGGCTTTAGATTCCAAACTGGAAAGTGGGCATAATGGCTTACATTAAGCCAATTTCAGGTGGTGGATATGCTGATCGTATCATTCAACACATGCGAAGATCTCTAACGCTGTGACACAGAAATGAGAGGGCACACGTTCTCTATGAGTTCAGTGTCCTAGAGACCTTTCTCTCCCACAAAGCCTAACACTCTCACCCTTTAAGACATCTTTCCACCTAAAAGAAATGTGTTTCTGGAAGGTCCCTGTTAAAATGTGCATGGAAAGAATGGTATATACACTTTGGCTTTTAGTAACCACAGTAAATACCAAATAAACAGTGGTTTAGTGAATTCCATGAAGTCCAGAATTCGGATTTTAGAAGTTCTTGGTATTTCCCAATTGAATGGCCAGAGATGGAAAACCATAGTAAAAAGAATGAAGAGAAGAGGAGAAAACCTGCTAATCTGCTGTCTCTGTTTCTCACTGGTCTCCAGCACAGCATTAACTACTATTAGTTCCATTTCACAGATGAGGAAGTGGAGGCTTAGAAGAGTCATGTGACTTGTCTAAAGTTTATAGATAAGTGACGAAAACTGAGATTCAAATCAGATCCAGTTCCAACGACATGCTTTTAAGGGCTACAGCCTATTAATAAAAATAAAAATAAGGCAGAGGACAAGAGGCAGAGTGAGTGTTGAGGGAGGCACGAGATCACCTAACCATAGGACTGGCAAGAACAAGATGTTAGAGATTGAATGTGTACGCCCCAAAATTCATATGTGGAAACCTAATCCCAGTGCAGTGGCATTAAGACGTATTAGGGCGCTTTAGGAGGTGTCTAAGTTATGAGGATTAGCCCCTCGTAAATGGGACTGGTGTCCTTGTAGAAGAGACGCCAGAGAGCTCCGTCAGCCCTTCCTCCATAGAGGACACAACGAAAGCACAGTGGTCTGTGAACCAGGAAGCAGACCCTCACCAGATGCTGAATTTGCCAGCCCCCAGGTCTTAGACTTCCAGCCTTCAGAACTGTGAGGAATAAATTTGTTTATAAGCCCCGCCTCCACTACCGCGTTCTGTTATAGCAGCCCAAATGGGCTAAGAAGAAAGAGAGAAAAATGATAATAACGAGGGTCTTGCTCAGTACTTTGGCAAGAGAAATCCACTAACAGCATAGGAATTCTGCTTTAAAATAACCCAAAACAGGGGGCATGTGGGTGGCTCAGTTGGTTAAGAGTCTGCCTTCAGTACAGGTCATGATCCCAGGGTCCTGGGATTGAGCTCCCATCGGGCTCCCTGCTCAGTTGAAGAGTCTGCTTCTCCGTCTGTCCTCCCCCCCAACTCATGCTCTCTCTCTCTCTCTCTCTCTCAATAAATGAATTAATTAATTACCCTGAAATACGTTAACACAATCACATGCACATGCTGTGGATATTGTAGATTTTAGAAAATACTTGGGTTCTGAGTTTTCTATGCCATTTCATCCTCTGTCACTAACCAGCACCAGCCCCGCAAATAACACCGTCCTTTCTTATCCATATTGCCCACTCTGCCTAAAATACTGTCCTTTCTCTCTCCCTACCCAGCGTCTGTGTCTCCTCTCAAAGCTCAAATCTGGTCTTACCTCCTCTGGAAAACTCCCATGTCTTTTCCTCTCTTCCCAACTCATGTTGCTCTACATCTTGTGACGTACAGTGTTTGTTTATATACAGTGTTGTCTTCCATTCTTCATTGATTGCATTTGCTCTTAACTGGATTTTCCCAGGGTGTGTATTCTCTTAATTATTTTTTTCAGAATGAAAAATCTTTTTTTTGTTATATTTATTTGCAGCTTTTATTTTTTAATTTAATTTTATTTTATTTTTTCAGTGTTCCAGAATTCATTGTTTATGCACCACACCCAGTGCTCCATGCAATACGTGCCCTCCTTAATGCCCACTACCTGCTCCCCCAACCCCCAGCCCTCCTTCCCTCCAAAACCCTCAGTTTGTTTCTGAGTCCACAGTCTGTCATTGCTTGTCTCCCCCTCCATTTCCCCCAGCTCACTTCTCCTCTCCTTCTCCCAAGGTACTCCATGTTATTCCTTATGCTCCACAAGTAAATGAAGCCACAAAATTGATTCTCTCTGCTTGACTTTTTCACTCAGCATAATCTCCTCCAGTCCCATCCGTGTTGATACAAAAGTTGCGTATCCATCCTTTCTGATGGAGGCATAATACTCCATCGTGTATATGGACCACATCTTCTTTATCCATTCGTCTGTTGAAGGGCATCTTGGTTCTTTCCACAGTTTGGCGACCATGGCCATTGCTGTTATGAACATTGGGGTACAGATGGCCCTTCTTTTCACTACATCCGTATCTTTGGGGTAAATACCCAGCAGTGCAATTGCAGGGTCACAGGGAAGCTCTATTCTTAATTTCTTCAGGAATCTCCACACTGTTCTCCAAAGTGGCTGCACTAACTTGCATTCCCACCAACAGTGTAAGAGGGTTCCCCTTTCTCCACATCCTCTCCAACACTTGTTTACTATCTTGTTAATTTTGGCCGTTCTAACTCGTGTGAGGTGGTGTCTCAATGTGGTTTTGATTTGAATCTCCCTGATGGCTAATGATGATGAACATTTTTTCACACGTCTGTTAGTCATTTGTATGTCTTCTTTGGAGAATTATCTGTTCATGTCTTCTGCCCATTTTTTGGCACGATTATCTGTTTAGTGTGTGTTGAGTTCGAGGGGTTCTTTATAGATCTTGGATATCAGCCCTTTGTCTGTAGTGGCATTTTAGAATATCTTCTCCCATTCCATGGGTTACCTCTTTGTTTTGTTGTCTGTTTCCTTTGCTGTGCAGAAGCTTTTGATCTTTTTTTTTCTTTTTTATTTGGAGTAAAAAGTCTTACTGTACAATTTTTAGTAAAATTTGTAAAGAAAATAAACTATGAAGAAGGAAATAAATACATACAAATTCCCATCAACCAGGGAAATATCCATACTAAACTTCTAGATTAATAAGCTTGTAGGCAATCCACATGTGTGCGTGCACACACACACACACACACACACATACATATGTGCATGCACCAGCCTACATAAAATTTTTCAAAAATTAAAAGCTGCTATAACTTTCTTTGAATTTACTAACTCTTTATGGATATCTTTTATATTGATAAATATAGAATATCATCATTTATAATGACTACAACATTTCTAGTTGTATGGGTGGATATGCAATGATTATGTAGCCTTTCTCCAGTCGATGGGCGTTAATTTGCTTCTCACTTTTGTTATTATAAACAGCACCCAGGCAAACAACTTTGTACAAATTTCTTTTCATACTATTCTAATAATCTCATTAGAATAGGTTCCTAGAATTATAATTGCCTAATGGGATTATTTTGTTTTCTTCATTTCTGTTCCCTGTAACATTTGATATAGAACTGTGTGCAAAGAAAATATAAGCCAGCTAGCCTCGGGGTAATTCAGCCTGACAGACACAGGAAGTCTCCAACCTACGAACACTGAATAATACATAGAAATGTGGATACATGTCTCTGAGAAGAATGTTCCCAGCCTAAATCCAAACACACTGTGTCTTCCCCAGAAAATGTCTTTTGTTTTTTACTCGGGAGAAAGTTTTTAAGGTTGATGAAGAGACAGAGTTAAGTTAACGGTTTACCGGCAAGGGAAAAAAATATGTGGATGGAACTCCCGTCAACTAAAATAGCTGTCAGAAGCGTGACAGAAACCAAGAAAGGAAGATGATTTCTTTGCATTGTAATTCAGAACCCGAATATATTTTCTTCCAGTAGCACCAATGACTGGTTCAAGTATCACTTTACAAAAGCACATTTAACTTTAAAATATACCTGACTGCGTTCATAATATAGTGTCAGCGCTATAGAGCCAAGCCCACTGCATTATTTCTATGGAAAATATATCCCGCATCACAACTACCTAAATTAAAATGTTACATGTTAAATATAACCAGATCATAAGCTGAGGACCTGCTGGTAGAAGTCTGTTGTGTTTTACTTCGGCCAAATGTCAGTGATGCTTCATGTTGAAGACTTGCCTCAGCCTGAGCCTCAGTATCCTCATCATAAAACGAGCGTGGCCAAAAATAAACTCAAATGAACCTTCCAGGAGTGAAATTCTATGATCCTATCAATCCCTGAGAAGCAGATTTCCTGGAGAGAACTATTCATTGGAGAATATTTACTTTTCATTGCGACCCGTTTAGACTAAGTGAAAATAAATTTAAAATGACTTGGGAGGAGCCCTGTGTAACACTAATTGCTAATTACAGTTTTATGCTAATCATAGTTATTAGAATGTAGAAGGGAAGAATTACTTATCCATAATGAAATTGAGATTGAAAAGACAATGTTTGTAAATATTTTCCAAAATAAAATGATTTGACAAGATTCCCACTAACAACCAGAATGAAAAGCAAGGACTAGGCTTACTCCTCCCCAAGAAATAATTTAAAAACTGAAATAAATATATGAAAAGACCATTTTCAACATGTCAGATATCAGAAAACAAAGGATAGTGATCTTCAAGAGTCAGGAAACCAAAGTCTGTGATTACACCAGTTTATTACCTGAAGAGAATTCACACACAATAGCACAGGGAAGGGGAAATTAGAAGATTCCATTAAGTCCGAGTTGTAAAGATAGAGCTGGGACAATGGGAAAACAAAGGAGGCCGGACATCACAAAATTGTGTACTGGAGAGGAGAGAGCTTCTAGAGAGATCTACAGAGAATCTTCTTTGAGTCTTTAGCTGAGAGTACTGACCAGATCATGTGTGAGAAGACACTCCCCAAAGCGAGGTACTAAAACGTCCAGAGATTTATTATAGGAACTGGATCATGCAATTATGGAGACTGAAAAGTCCCGTGATGTTTAGTTTGCAAGATGGAGAACCAGGAAAGCCAGCGATATAATTTATTCCAAGTCTAAATGCTGGAGAATTAAGGGACCAATGGTGTAAGTCACAGTCCAAGTCTCATGGTCCAAGAACCAGGAGCACTGTTTGGATGTCTCAGCTCAAGCAAGAAAGAAAATTCATCCTTCTTCCACAGTTTTGTTCTGTTCATGCTCTCAACAGAGTGGATGAGACCCACCCACATTGTTGAAAGTAATCTTTATTCTGTCTCCCAAGGCAAATGATTATCTCTTTCAGAAACCCCCTCATAGACATACCCAGAAATAGTGTTTTATCAGTATCTGGGCATCCCTTAGTCTAGTCAAGTTGATTAATAATGTTTACCAACACAGAAAGAGTAAGCAAAAAAGATTTTGCCTTAGTAGCACTAGAAAATTCAACCCTAGATTAAACGTTTTCTGCTCGGGGGCACCCGCGTAGCTCAGTCAGTTAAGCATATGACTCTTGATTTCAGCTCAGAGCATGATCGTAGGGTCATGAGATTGAGCCGGTGTCTAGCCCCACTTCAGGCTCCGTGCTTAGCTGGGAGTCTGCTCGAGATCCTCTCTCTGCCTGTGCCTCTGCCCCTCTCCACCCCCATTCAGGTGGTGCTCTTACACTCTCCCTCTCCAAAATAGATAAATAAATCTATTTAAAAAAATGTGTTCTGCCCCACCCAACAAGTTTATAACCCCAGAAAGGACTAAACTATTTCATTAATTAACCATATCACTAAACTACAACAAGAATATTTATAGGAACAACTTCAAATGACCTAATAGGATACAACAGGCATCTCTGTAGGAAGGAAAGGAAAGGGGAAACAAATAAATATTTATTAAATAAATCTTGAAAATACGCATGACAGGACACATTCTTTAAAATGCCTGTTATTGAGCAATATTTTCAGTGTTAATTGAAAAAAAAGTTTTAAAAAGAAATATGTATCATTTTCAGATGTGAATGAAATACAGATTATGCCATACCACCATTCCTATCCAACAAACAATCCAGACAATTTGTGGGGAAAAAAAGAGTCATATTTTTAAAGACATTCAAGAGCTATAGCAACAAAGAATATTCAATAAACTAGGGGTACCTGGGTGGTTCAGTGGGTTAATTCTAGGTACAAGCTCAGGTCATGATCTCAGGGTCCTGGGATCAAGCCCCGCATCAGGCTCTCTGCTCTGTGGGGAACCTGCTTCCTCCTCTCTCTCTGCCTGCTTGTGATACTGTCTGTCAAATAAATAAATAAAACTTTAAGAAAAAAAGAATATTCAATAAACTAAAATTCCAGAAATGGAAGAGTCCTTATAATGAGAACAGTCTTCGGTCAGTCATTTCTTTCCCAGGATGTATTTGCTGACTCTGTTACAGGCTTTTCTTTTCTTTCAGTGCCCATGATTCTTGGTCATGCAGAAGAGTAAAGAGGTAGACCAGACAAAGAGTGGTAGACAACAAGGCAGAGTTTGAGTGATAGCACAAAGCTCCTGGAGAGGCTGGGGACGAAAGATGTTTGACCAGAGTCTAGGGGTCTCTATGGACTTGTTGGCTGGCTGTTTTAATCTGATTAACCCTCCATACATCTGTCACCCAATCAGGTTTTTGTCATCTACCTATCACGTGGCAAAGGGGGAAGGACTCCTTCCAGGGTGGTGTAAAATCCCTTTAGGGATTTTTTAAGGTTGATTTTCTCTTGGGTCCCTTAGGTCCTCAGACCTTGTCCCTGTCTGCCTTCCTTCTAGCTATGTTTCATCAATTCTAGGTACAAGCTGAGAATCATCTTTAGAAAGGAGACGAATGAGTCAGCAAATCTTTTAGTCATCATGGATTTAGAAGCTTCAGGAACCCTAAATACCCAACTTGTTTCTCCAGAATATGTTAACTAAATTTTGAGTCTATTTGGAGAGTTTTCAGGATCTGTAAGGAATATTCAAATCTCCTGCAGTCACACATTCTTTAGGAAACAAAGTTATACTTAAGGAAGGATTCCTGCTTTAAACACAGAGCTCTCTGGTCCTCAAGACTGTCCTTGAAGCTGCAAGTGGCATTGGGCGAGGGGCCACAGAGCCAAGATGAAATCCTCTGAAGGGCAGACAGTCTCTCCCACTGCTCTCAGGTCTACAGAGATAGAGAATTACTGGGTTCTCAGCCAAAAACAAAAGAGGGACAAAAGTTGTTGGGGTAAAGTGAAGAACCAGAGATAGAGTTAGTCTTTTTCAAACTAACTTTTACTCAGCTCACTCACTGACTAGATGAATGAATCAGCATCTAACTACTACTCCATGATGGAGGATAGGGTCCATTGTCCTGGTGGGAAATGCCACCTGGCATCTCTGTAGTTACTTTCCATACAAAGTACAGTGTACGGATTGGTAGACACAAGACACAAAGAAAGAAAATATAATCAGTATTCATAAGGAAAAAAAATTAGCAGACTCACAACTACTTCTGATAATAAAGTTAGTTGATAAGGACTTCAAAGTGGGTGTAGCTCATATCTTAAAGAAATTTGAAGAAAATATGGACAAATTTGATGAAAATATGAAGAACTTCAACAGAGAATGGAACCCACAGAAAGGATGGGATGGATATTCTCAAGTAGCAAAAGAAATGGAAACTCATTGGATACATTTATAAGCAGTATTTGTAACACATGAACTTAGGTCAATCCAAACTGAAGCACAGAGAAGGAAAAATGGGAATAAAGAGTACGATGTAAGAGATATATGAAATACCACGGGTAAATAATGTGACATGTAAGTAAAGGAAGTCCCTGAAGAACAGTACAGAAAATTGAGAGACAGTGGGTGAGCAGTGTTTGCGTGGGTAATGGTAATTTTTTCCCCCCAAAATGAATGAAAAAGCTTCAGCCCACAAATTGAAGAATCTCAGGGAATTTGAGCTAAATAAAAGCAAGGACAAGCATACCTAAGCATATGGTAGTCATGCCACTACATTCAAAGAAAAGCTAAAATGTTTAAAGAAGACAGAGGGGAAAGAAAACAACCAGCAATCTTCAGAAAAACAACAATCAGATTTATCATTAACTTTGAAACAGAAATCATGAAATCCAGGAGATAATTGTATAACAACTTTGAAATGCTAAAAGAGAAAACAAAACAAAACAAGAAACTGCCTATCTAGAATTCTATACCCAATGAATATCTTTAAAAATGAGGGAAAAAATCAGGATATTTTCAGATCAACAAAAACTGAAAGAATTTATTGAGTACTGTGGGAAGTTCTTCATGTTGAAGAAAAAGGAAAGTTCAGGAAGCTCTGAGTTACAGGAAAAATTAAGAGCAGTAAAAAGGGCTAATATGTAGATGGTTATAAAATAATGTTGGTTTTTCTATAACAAAAAATATTTAAACATATAATACAAAAAGAAGAGGGAAAATAGAGTTAAATTGTAAGATTGTTGGATTGCTCAGGAAATGATAAAAGAATTTAAGGTAGATAGTAAAAAATTAAAAATTTGTGTTACAACTTCTAGGACAGCTATCAAAATAATTTGTTATTAAGGAGCTAATAATAAGTAATAAAAGATTTGATTAGTCAATAAAATACAAAAAAGTTCATAAGAAAGAAAAATGGGACAAACAGAAAATACATAGCAAGATGGTAGACTTAAATTCAATTATATTAATCATTACATTAAATGTAACCAACTACCCATTTTAATTAAAAGACAGTTGTTGGATTAAAATTTAAAAATACAACAATATGCTAGTCACAGGATATACATCTTAAGTGTAAGGACATGCAAAAAAATTAAAAATGAAAGAATGTAAAAAGATATACCGTGCAAACACTAGCCAAAGGAAGGGTGGTGTAGGTATATTAATATGAAACAAACAGACTCTAAGTTAAGAAGTATTATGAGAGATAAGCAGTATGCTTCATAATTAGTCACAAATCGATTTATTAGCTATAGATAGCATTAATAAATTTGAGCTTTCCTAATAATGTAGTTTCAAGATTTATAAAGCAAAGTTGACAGCATAAAAGAGGAAATACAAAAATACACAATCATTTTTGTGAGTTTTACCATAGTTCTCTCAGTTATTGATAAAAAAAGAAAACCAAAAAATCAGTAAGGATATAGAAGGTCTGAAGAGCTCAGCTAAGTAAAATACCAGTCTTTGCAAGTGATAAACATTTATCGAAAAGGTTCATATGTTAAGACATGGAGCAAGTTCCTGGTTTTTTTAAAGATTTTATTTATTTGAGAAAGAGAATGAGAAAGCAAGAGAGAGAGAGAACATGAGAGGGAGGAGGGTCAGAGGAGAAGCGGACTCTCCGCCACGCAGGGAGCCTGATGCAGGACTCAATCCTGGGACTCCAGGATCATGACCTGAGCCAAAGGCAGTCACCCAACCAACTGAGCCATGCAAGCACACCTTGAAACAAGTTTTGACTATAGCTCTAAAACTATAAATTATAAAATTTTTAGAATAAAAGAGAAAACCTTCAGACTATAGGACCTGGGTAAGAATTCTTAGACTTGACTTCAAAAACACATAATTGTGTTTTTGAATGCAGGAGTCAACATGTTACACCTCATTAAAATCAGGGTTTTTTTTCCTCTGCAAAGTATTCAGTTATGTGGAAGAAAAAAATGGGCTTTAGACAGTGAAGAAATATTTGCAAGCCATATATCAGACAAAGGACTTGTGTCTAGAACATATCAAGAACTATCAAAGTTCAACCATATAAAACAAACAATTAGAAAGTCATAAAGATATGAACAGGCATCTCAGTGGAGAGAATATGCCAGTGGAAAATAAACACATTGAAAGATACCCAACATCATTAGTCATTAGAGAACTGCCAATTAAAATCATGAGATGCCACTGCAAAACTGTCATAAGGGCTAAAATAAAAAACTAGTTGTAACACCAAATGCTAGTGAGCATGCGGAAAACCTGGATCACTCATACATTACTGGTGGAAATACAAAGACAAATGATTTTTACAACTACTTTGGAAAATAATTTGCCAGAATTTTCACTCTGGTCATTTATCCCTTACAACTACTTTGGAAAATAATTTGCCAGAATTTTCACTCTGGTCATTTATCCCAGTGAAACAGAAACTTAGGTTCATACAAAAACCTGAAAATGAATGCTTAGAGTAACTCTATTCATAATAACCAAAAACTGAACGCAACCTAAATGGCCCTCAGTGGCTGAGTAGTTGTGGTACTCCATATCATGGATTATTACTCAACAGCAAAAAGGAACAAACTATTGATACATAAAACTTAGGTGGACCTCAAGGAAATTATACCTAATGAAAAAAAAGGCCATTCTCAAAAGTTTATATACTGCATGATTCCATTTATTTAATATTCTTGAAATAACGTAATTATAGAGAGGGAAGGGAGATCAATGGTTGCCACCCAGGTGTTAGGGGTTAGGAGGGAGAGGGTAGTCTGGCTATAAAGGAGGAGGACCAGGGAGCCCTGTGGTGGCCCCATGGTCCACTATCTCAATTGTGGAAGTAGTTACACAAAGCTGCACATGGGATATCATTCCCTAGAACCCAGAAAAGCGTATGAACAGAGACCCATACTAAGTAAGGGGCACTAGGAGATGTGAAGTTTTTGAAACGTGTTTGATAATTATTTGATACCCCTTCCCTCCAAAATATGCAATCTAATTTCCTTCCCCTTTGAATATGGGCCAAAATAACAATTTGCTTCTAACAGGGTCTAGTGGAAATGGTGCTGCCTGACGTCAGCACTGTATACCTGTACATGTGTATATATGCCATATATAGACTCGCCTAAGAATTTTACGTGTGTGTGTGTGTGTGTGTGTGTGTGTGTGTGTAACTTAGATTAGAAAATGTGATACGACTCCCACAGGGTGCGGTGCTTCTCTCTCCCTCTCTCCATATCACCTATTCCTGTCCGTTGGGAAAGACGCACCATTGGTGCGTCTTCAACAATGAACTGGTGATAAATCACAGCAGTTTATATGATTGAAATTGTTCACAACTTTAGTTTTAGTTGATTAGAAATGGGAATTCATTTTCTTTGGCTGCATTAACAAATTACTACAAACTTAGCACCTTGAAATAATACCTACTTATTATTTAAAATATCTGTAAGTTAAAAGTCCAGGCACAGCATGACAAGGTTCTTGGCTCGGGGTCTCATGTGGCCAAAATCAAGGGGTCACATGGGCTAAATCCCCATCCAGAGATAATAGTCTTCTTCCAAATTCTGTTGTGTTTTTTGGCAGAATTCATTTCCTTGTAATTTTAGGACTGTTTTCTTGATGGCTACTGGCTGGGGGTTGCTTTCAACAGCTGGGGAGTGCTCTCAGGTGCACCCCACACGGTCCTTGTGATAAGCAGTTTGCAATATGACTGTTGGCTTTCTTCTGTGAAGCTAACAGGACACTCTGACACTTTTGCTTTATTTTAAAAGGTTCACCCGAGTAGGTCAGGGCCACCCAGATAACCCCACTTTGGATGAACCAAAAGTCAACAGATTATAGAACTAATCATGAGAAATCTCATCACTTTCACAGATTCCTCTTCCTCAGATGAGGAAATTATCAGGGCATGTTTTTCGGGGGGAATTTTAGCTAGCTTGGAATTCTACCTACCACAATTCTCCTGTCCCTAAATGCAGGGTTCGCTATTGTTAATGGAAACATTGATGTGTGCCTAAAGGCTGATAAGTTGTCTTTTGTGGCTAGTATATTCATTTATGTGCTTATTTAGGAAATGATTTTTAGGACTTCAAAAATTATTTAAGATAGATTATAATGAGATTAGAAACACTAAAAATGAAAAGATAAAAAGCACATGACGAAAGAAAGACAGTATTAGGAAAGTTCTCCTTTGAACATAACACTTGGCTATAAACTCCTTGGCTTCTAAAACAGAGATGGGAATCTGATGAGGTCTTATTTATATATATCTTACTTACTAGAGAAGGAAACCTGGCAATTTGTAGGAAAGACAAACTTTTTTTTATGTAGAGATCTGAAAGGTTTTTTTCTAACATTCTTTACAAAAGGAAATTTGAATAAAAATGTCCTCAGTAGCAGTTTCTGTCTTATAAAAATTTAGATTTTTCAAATATAGCTTTCAACCCTCCTTGAAAGCCTAGAGAGTGGGGAACAGCAGTCCCATAAGTGTAAATCTGTTTCAGGCATTGTAAGCATTTGTGTGAATGAACTCATTTAACCTTCACAATAACCATATGATGTGGGTATTACTATAGTTATTCTTATTATAGAAGAAGAACCTGAGTCTTAGAGTGGTTAGGTAGCTTGTCCACGGATTAATTGGATAATGGGATAAATTTTGAAAAACAATGAAGAGCTAATAGTTAATCAGTCTCTTGGACATGGTCAAATATTGCCTGCCTCCATCAGGCTTTTGACGAGAGCCGACTGTCAGTCAGTTCGTAACTGACACAGTGTTGCTCGAAAAGCCGATGGTCTCTGCTGGTGCTGGACTGGAAAGGCCTGGGCTCTGTCATCTGGAGGTAAGACAGGAGGCAAGACACATGGCGAAGACCAGGTATAGGTGAGGAAATTGAAAAGTCGACTTTTAGTGCTCGCTTCGGCAGCACATATACTGAAAAGTCGACTTTTATTGTTGCCTTACTGGAAGGCAACCCCGTTTCCAGAAGGAAGTCAGGGAACGGAGAACTGCTAAGTGAGAACAGAAGGAGGAGAAAGTTTCTGAATGTTTGTGCGCAGTGAGGTGTGGGCGAAGCCCAGGGTTAACCCCTGGCCTCTTTTCAGAAGAATGACATGGTAAGAAAGGAAGAGAAGAACAGACACTCCTGACACAGAAACAAAGGAAACCCATCAAAATTGGGGTGCTGCTTTGTGTCACTGGACTAGGAGACGATATTGAGGTCCTGACTTAGTTGCTAAGGGGTCCCTGGAGCAGACACGTCCAACCTGCCTGACCTTCACGTTCCCCTTCACTAAAATGGAGATTCCCGTAACCCTGCTGCTACCTCTCAGAGTTTTATAGTATCATTCACTCATTAATCAAAACTTACCTCACAGATTTTGTGTGTCAGGAGCTGTTCTAAGTAGTGCGGATAAAAGACGGAAGACCCACTGTTTACTCTCACGGCCTTAATCCCTCTCAGAAGAACGCAGGCATGGGGAGAGAAAGGTCAGAAAAGTGGTATGATATATGGACTGTCTCCATCCCCAAGATAGTCACACTCTCGGAGGGTAACAGAGGACGTAACAAAAGCCTTTTCAAGGCGTTTAGAGACACATAAAATAGATCATGACATGCTGAGTGTGAATTCAGAGAGGATGTCTTGGAGAGACTGCTCCTAGCTTCAGTACTGGGAGTGGGTAGGAGCTGACGGCTCGCAGGCAGAGAAGTAGGAGGCAGAGTGGCTGGGTGCGGGTGTGGAGAAAAGGCTGGAACAGTAGTGAAAAGAGCAAAGCTTGGGGATTGCTAAGCCCTGGATCTGAACGTCGGGTATATTGCTTACTGCCCGGGTATGACAGAGTCTTTTCAGGATTGCCGTGAGGATTGCAGAAAATACATGGAAAACAGAAAAAAACTCAGTCCGTGATCGTTGGTATAATGTTGCTTCTTTCAGTTAGCGAGAACATGCACAAAGGCATGAGGTCATGAAAAGTGTCATCGTGGATGGGAGAGGTGGCCTAGAGGTGACATTGTCAGGACTCCACGTAGGAAAGGTTGAAGGCTCGCCTGAGGCTGTGGCAGTAAGATTGGTGGCATGTCGGGGGGACAGGAAAGGGCAGACTGTCTTGGTGGGGGCGGGGGCCTGATCAAGGTGATGTCTGCTTAGGCACCGCCTCCTGGTTATGTGCCAGTGCTCTTCCTAGAGGTGGGAAATGCGGTGAAAGAAGCGGGTCTGCCTGCCTGGCGTGGGCGTGGAGGAGGGAGCAGGGGAGAGAAGTGGAGAGTTTGCATTTGTATCTGTTGAATTTGAGGTGTCTCTGGGCCATCCACGAGCAGACATTTGGGAATGAGCATCTGCACTAGGGACTTAGCGCAGAGCGCTCCAGCACACGGATAGCAGCGGAGGCCCCCAGCGTGAATGAGGCCACCGGAGGAGAGTTGAGGATCAAGGACAGAGCCCTGAGTGACAGCAGTCAGTGTGCGTTGAGAACGAGAATTTTCCCCAGGAGGAAAGGACAGTGCGCACGTTTGCCCCTTGGTTCTTCCTCTTCCCCCTCCCTAGGCTCCTGTCTCCTAGCTTTTCTGGGTTGTTCTAGGACATCACTCTCAGCCTTTCAGCCTCTCAGCCTTTCTGGGTTGTTTTAGGACATCACTTCCAAGGGCACATCCCATTTACCAACCATCCCTTCTCACTCCCATTCCTACCCCCCACCCCCACACACAGGTTTTAGCTGATCTAGTAAGTTAAATCCCAAGAAAACCCCAAAGGAACATAGCCAGGGGTGTCACACAGGCAGGCCCGCAACGTCAGTGGGCCGGCAGTCATCTATGCCCAGCTGACTGCCCTCCCAGGATGCCTCAGATCGCATCATTTAGTTTTCCCACATGTGTCCCCAGACCTTGATAAAGGAGCATGAGAAGGCAGCGATGACAAGAACAGAAAGCAGCAAACGGAATATAAAATAGCGCTACAACCCCATCCCACCCCCTCTTCCAGCTGGAGGAGAGAACCTGAGGGGAAATTGAGGAGGCGAGTATTGAAGATACTTTCAGGCAAAAGATCATTCCTGCAGATGCAGGGAGGCCAGGAGTCCCTGGTTCCCACCTGGTGCACAGTGCCATCCGGTTTTTCATGCAAAGCAGTCAGATTTTTAAAAAATATACATATATATAATCACCAGCATGACCTACCAAGCCATATGGATGCGTGGAGCACTCAGGACTCTCAGGTAGAACCACACTGATCTGAAACACATCTAAATATTCCTAAGTACCAGGATTTGAGAAGTCGCCTCCAGATTGCACCAGGTGTTCTGGCTACTGAATCAGAAAGTTTGTTCAGTGTCTTATTCTGAAAATATGGGAGCGGAGAGTCATCACCCGAATCCTCAGGAGATGGCTTGCCCTCCCACTCAAATGGGGCTAGTAATCTTTCTTGCAGCATCCTTATGTTCTTGAAGACTGGTATGAGAGACAGAGACAGAGACAGAGAGAGAGAGAGAGAGAGAGAGAAGACTGAACTTACAACCAACACCATGCACATGTGACCTTTGGTCTACTTCATCTGTGGGCCTCTATTACCTACACCTTCTCATCTGCTGGTCCTCTTGTGAATATGATTTCAAATCGCTGCCTGGGGAAGGTAAATGTGTGGATTGTTCTTTCTCCAAATGCTTCCCTATACTTCTGACCCTCCAGGTGTCGATCGGGAAGCTGGCTCCGTGCCGGCACGTACCGCGCACTTGGTAGATGGTAACTGTCATCACACACCGCTGTGGCATATTCTGCACACGCAGGATCCTCTTTTCCCTTGAACTCATTTCAGAAACCTTGCCTGCACGTAAGACATAGAGATTCTCGATACTCTACGTGGACTCTTGAGATGTGCCAGCCCTCCCACGTGTGATGCTTGAACTTGACCAAAGCTTGCTGATGGTCATTGCCTCTTCCAGTCATAGGGATCCTGGCTCCCACTCGTGGAGGCTGCTGCTGGAACTCTCAGCAGAACAATTGGGCATCAGCTTGAAGAAGGAGCAGCTAAGACCACAGAGATATTGGCACACATCTCATCCAGATTCCCTCACACGGGGGGAGCAAGCTGGATTGCACATGCAGGCGACTGAGCACGTGGTTGGAAAACTGGGAATGGGAAGAGATTGCCAACAACTTAGTACCTTCCTAGAAGTCTTCCTCCCTTCCTCCCTCTCCTCCTTTCCTTTCCTTCCTCCCCTCCTTCTCCCTCCTCCCTCCCTCCCTCCCTTCTTTCTTTCCTTCCTTCCTTCTTTCCTTTCGCATTCCACAATGTGCCTAATATGGCACCAGGCTCCCACTATTCTAGGTATTGGGGATATAAGAGTGAAGGACACAAACCAGACCCTGCTCTCAAGGAACTTACATTCTGAGGTAGAGGGAGATAACAACAAATAATTGTACCAGTAAACAAGTTAATTTAGGATGGGAGTAAGTGCGGTGAAAACAGACAACAGGTAAGGAGGCAGAAGGCAGCTAGACAGAGTGGGAGGAAGAGCTTCCCTGAGGACCTGGATAACAAGTCGGCGCTCACTCAGTGTGGTGGGAAGGGACCATACTGCTGGCTGGCATTGACAAGAACTTTGGATTTCGTCCTAATGAGAAGCCATGGAAGGCTCTTAAGGAAAGGAATGATAGAATCTCATCTGCATTGCTTAAGGTACCTGCTTGCAGGCGGATGGAGAATGGAGCAAGTAAACCAGTCTCGTCACTTCATCATCACTCCTGTTGTTGGATTTCAAAGTGACTCAGTGGAACCTCCAGTTGCCACTTGACTGTTGCCAAAGCTCACGGTCAGCTGCAAAGCACAGTGTTTAGTCCCTGCAGCAGAGGCTTGAGAGAATGTGAAGTAGGCCCTAAGACAATGCCAGGAGGGATTTGATGGTGCACATTTTGGCACGTGATTTTTCCAAGTTCTCCTTTGTGGCCTCACCTCCACGTTAACTCCCCACGATGCAGACAGTCTCAGCCCTTGTGTCTCCGTATGCCACTCAGTCCTGGCTGTCAGCTAGAATTGCGCAGGGAGCCTTCAAAGGTGGATGCCCAGGCTCAGGTGTTTTGTAAAGTCTCTCTGGGGGGTTCCCCTGGGCAGGAAAGGCAACCACTGCCTCACACGGACGAGCCTTTGAGAACATCTGTTGGTGATGACAAGTGGCATGAGACCCCAGGAAATGTGCACTCCTGCTCTGTCCCTGGAAGCCCTGAGAATGAGGAAAGGACAAGCTTCTAGTTGCTGGATGAGCATCCTGAAGCCTGATGATTGCGCACGAGCTCATGCAGGGGCCCCTGTGCAGTCCACGGCACATGGCTCTGCAGTGGGTGCCTGCATTGGCAAGTGAGCCTAGAGGACATATTGCCTCTTTAGAAGGAACTCTGGGGGGGCGCCTGGGTGGCTCAGTGGGTTGAAGCCTCTGCCTTCGGCTCAGGTCATGATCCCAGGGTCCTGGGATCGAGCCCCTGCTCTCTGCTCTGCGGGGAGCCTGCTTCTTCCTCTCTCTCTGCCTGCCTCTCTGCCTACTTGTGATTTCTGTCTGTTAAATGAATAGAATCTTTTAAAAAAAGAAAAGAAAGAACTTTGGGGACCTTGGCAAATGCTATTTAAAAATAATAAATGAAACAAAGGATGATTTCATCTCACTAGGGTGCCTGTGCAAGTAGCCCCATAAAGATAGGTGCCACCCCTGCTCTGAAGTGCCTGACATCCTACAGAGCTCAAAATGTAAGAGCTAACACCTCTCGTCAAGCTCCAAAATAAGGGAGGCAGCTTTCCCACTTTCCTCTTTGGCTTTTCTACATTTGTTATGCTTAGCTGCTAGGTTAAAACAAAAAGGAAGAGAAAAGATAGGAGGGGAAAAAAAGAAAAAATGAGATGCTCTCAGGCAGAGAGGGTGGCATTTTAGTGAAGTGGCCTAATCCGATCAGGCAAGTTGTCATCAGTGGCCGAGGTGGTGGTTTGTTTCGGTTTACTTTTTGCCAAAACAGCACCATGGACAGAGGAAAGACAATGCTACAGAATCCAAAACACTTGGTGATAGTCTGTCTGACAAACGTTAGCACTCAATTATACTCTGCCTCCTACAGTTTGATAGTGTTTCAGATGTGTTAATCTTGTCGAAGCTGGTAAGCTTCTTGGGAACATAGTCCTTCCGTGACTTAACAGCACCTGTTCCCAGGTGTGTGTTGCCTACTGAGTGTTGATTCCATATTGAACAGGCCAGGTAACACTTGTATCTATTTTTATCATACTCATTTCCTCCTTACACACAATCCTTGACCCTTCACCTTTGTGTGTGTGTGTGTGTGTGTGTGTGAGAGAGAGAGAGAGAGAGAGAGAGAGAGAGAGATTAAGTCTCCAAAGAAAGCCCAAGGCTCTACACACACACACACACACACACACACACACACACACACACACGTGCATGTGCGCAACCAGGGAATCTCAGTATAGGTTGCCAGGGCTCTCAGTAAATCAGGGCACTTGTTTTGATGTGCTTACAGTGATATGCTAAGCAGCTTAGAGCTAGGTTTCCTGAGTCAAGACCCAGACTTCTACGAGAAGGAGAACGGATCCTGTGTCTAGGGCTGCCTGCGGAGTCAGCACTCTAACCCACAATGGACCATAAATCTCCTGGAGAAGCAAGTCATAGAGGTCAAGGGTGAATTCCCCCACACAATTTTTGAGTGCTGATCTAGGAGTCAGTATGATCTGAAAAAGAACAAGGCAGCCTTTAGAGGGCAAGAAGTGTTGTACTAGTTAGTAGCCTAGGGGTAGGGGCAGGAGAAGCAAGCGTCTGCTCAAATACATTGAAGAAGAGATTCTTCTGACCTCTCAAGAGGCAGCGTGAATGGTGCCCCTACAGTTGTCCAGCATGGACACCCTCCCCAGGACCTTCTAAGAAGGGATGGGACCATGGAGTTGTGTCCTTCCCAGTTATACCTGTATGTACGGAAGATGAAAATGCAAATCTGTTGCCAACTATGAGACTCTCTGGACTCAGGAACCCAGAATCCTGCTGAGTCCTGAAGCCTGGGAGTCCGTGAACTTCCACTGTTCTTAACATCTAAGAAATAAGAATCATAGTCACTGTCCTGACTGAAGAATGAGATAATCTGAAGAATGTGAGGATTAAATGTATCAAGAGTTATAGTTCTTTCCCCCAAACTTCTCTGAAGTAGTGATGCACTGGTCAATGGTCATCAAAAATCACCTGAGGGACATATTAGCAACAATACAATTTCTGGATCTACTCTGTAACCATCAGAGTCTCCAAAGGAGGGGTCTTGGGACCTTTATTATATAAGGTTCCCCAAGATGATCCTGGTGGTATATGGCTAGTTTGGAAACCACTATTTTATATTTACCACACACACACACAAAGGTTTTACACAGCCCACTAACAAACATTTGCTGCTGACTATTTTATAACTAAATAGAAAGTCCTCATTCATTAATTGGAAGGCCTTGGGATCATTGTCAGGACAAACAGAACCTAATAATGAGGAATCTCTAATTTTGTTACAAGAGCTCCTTGGTGAGGAAGCAGTAGAGCTGGTGTGTTCTATTCTTGTGCATGGAATTCGCCAGTGCGACTCCCATACTGATACCATTTCTGAGATCCAGAGTAATATAAAGTAATCTATTCTTGAGGCATCTGACGGTTCAGTCCATTAAGCATCCAACTCCTGATTTCAGCCCAGGTCATGATCTCAGGGTCCTGGGATTGAGCCTCACATCTGGCTCTCTGCTCAGCAGGGGGCCTACTTCCCCTTCTCTCTGCCTACTTGTGATCTCTGTCCAATAAATGAATAAGAAATTTAAAAAGAAAGATTCTCTCTCTCCTTTTCCCTCTGCCTCTCCCTCCTAAAAAATAAAAAAAAATAAAATAATCTACTCTTATCTCAGTTGAGTCATAAAATAATGGGTTCCACTAGCTACTTTTAAATGTTTTTCCCTTTAATATCTTTGTATAGGACCAAACCCCACTTCCATCTTCCAGACATTCTGCAAACTCTATGCAGGAGCTGGCAGTCTCTGTAAGCCCTATGGGAAGGGTGGTAAGGATTGGAGCTAAAAAGTAAAGAAAGGAGATGAATGGAGAATTTTCTACCAGCAGCATATTAAGGCTTTGTAGGAGGAGGCCAAGAAAAACTAAAACCTTTACTGACGAAGTATGTGAAATGTGGAGGGCTTTGTGAAAGTGGGATCAGGACCCCGGTTGAAGCCTGGCTGTACCTCGTTCTTCTCTCTTTGGAGAACACCTTGCTCACAGCTCTGTTACAGCCCTTCTAACATTGAATTATGTGTCATGTGTCCCTTCCTCTGTTAGGCTGTAAACTTGTAGAGCTCAGGGAACTTGTATTTGTCTTAGGATCTCTGTCTTTAACAGGATTCCTGGCATGTGGTCAGCTCTCAGTAAATGTTGGATGAATGAGTAACGCAGCCAGGGCCTTATGGGCATTATCCATGGGATGGACTTGCAGATGTTCTATGAGTTAATAAAATGTTGAAAATACCCAAAGCTGGTCCCTAAGGTTAGGTCTTGAGCTGTCCCTGGAATAGATGATTGAAATTTATCCATAAGAGATTATTAAGTATGTGTTATTCCTCTTCTCATTGCTTTGTTGTGTTTTTTAGTGAAAACTGTGCTTTTTAATGGGCACTCCAGACACTGTGCTGGAGCTCCTCACTGTAGCCAGGCTTCTCAGGGTTAGGCTTTGCTGATGATCTCACCGCTGTGCAGGTGCAAATATGTAGGATAAAAGATGCCCCCTGGGGGCATCTGTGACTGGTTCTGCTAATAATTGTTCTCTTTTTTCATTATTGTTTGACATTTTAGAAGCCAAACACTGTTCCATACTCCATTAGCCTCTTGTATGGGACTGGGACAAAGAGAAAGTAAATACCGAGAAAAACATAGAAGACTGAAATGGTTCAGCTAAGATGATAACTTTGGCTCATCCACCTGCTGACACCTGGAAATTAAGGGGCAACTACTCACCCAAAGAGATGAAGAAAAAGCCAGGGACAGAGCAGTCCTGCCCCATGTGTGTCAAGCATTCCACAACTAGTCCATTGTCCTCCGACAGATATTGTCAGTTGGCCCTGCACCAGTCAGCTCTTGCTGCGTAAGAAAGAACCACAACATTTCAGTGTCATACAACACGAAGATGTTGGTTTCCCTACATGTGCCTGATGTAGGCTGGGCTGTAAGCTGCCCACTAGGCCCCAGTCTGCCTACATGTCTCATTGTCTTTATAGTAAAGGCCGGCCAGGGGAAATTTTTATTCATGCCTACGGCAGAAGACAATGAGGGCCCACACAATCAGGCCAGAACATTTCGCCTCCTGCTTATAAAACTGGCTGACATATCACTGGCCAAAGCAGATCTCATGGCCAAGCCCACACTGGAAGGATGGTGACATAAATCCTTCCCATGGATGTGGGAGAGGAGGGGTGAATACTTTTGAATGACAGCTGCATGTCCACAACCAGAGCCCTCGTCTGATGCATTTTAAAAGTAACAGAGATAATCATACTAGGGGAGTCAAGGGAAGGTGATGGGTGTATCAGTAAGTCCCAGATATCTTTACTCCCATATACTGCTGGTCGGACAGCAGATTAAAACAATCTCTCTATGGCATATGTTAGCATTTCTTACCTGTTGACTTCTAAGCGTTTTTCTGAGAAGAGTAGAAATACTTTTGCCTCCAGTCCTCCGTCTCACTTTCATAGTAGTGAAGCGCTAGAAACATCTGCAGGGGGTGGGATGAATAAAGTGTAGCACATTCAGACGAGGGAGTATCTTTGCTACATTACTGTGATTTACAGAAGAACATTTAATGACACAAGACAGTACACCAACATGCTTGCTTCATGACGAAAAGCATGTTACAAAACAGTGGGTGTAATATAATCCCAATTTTGTCTTTAGATCATGTAGGTATTCATGTTAACATTCTGGAGAGCTATAAAATAAAATATAATAATCGTTATTTTGGGTGAAGACGGTTTTCCTCTGAAATCCGTTCCACCCTTCCTCCTGAGCAGTAGAGGAAAAATAGATTATCCAGGGACTACAGTTGCTGGTGTCTAGGCAGAGCTGTGTGACTTTGTTCTTGAAAGTCGAATGTAAGTAGAAGTAATATTTTCTTGTCCATAGATTCTTGCACAAGTGTTCTTTCTTCTCTTCCTGAGGACTGGAGTAGTGATGGCTAGAAAAAACTTGGAAGCCACACTGAAGATGAGAGAACTACTATCCTACTTGAAATGTTCTCCTCAGAATTCCATTTTTTTTCTTTTTGAGAGAGAGAGAGAGAGCACAAGCACACCTTGAGGGCAGTGGCAGGGGGAGGGGTAGAGGGAGAGAGAGAACCTCAAGCAGGCTCCATGCCCTGCACGGAGCCCAACACAAGGCTGGATCTTACGACCCTGAGATCATGACCTGACCTGAAATCAAGAGCGAATTGACCAACAGACTGAGATACCCAGGTGCCCCACCCCCAGGATTCTTATAGGAGAGGGAAATTAATTCTTATAATCTAATTCACTCAGGTTAAGGATGACTTTATTATAGAAACAAACATAAACTCTGATCCTGGAGGGTTACTAATGACGTCTGTTCTCTTAGACGTGGTCCTCTCCATTTTCCAAAGTTTCTTTTGTGGGTAAATAGTAGTGTGTAATTAGCACAAGAAATAACATTATGTTTCAAACCTGTAGTATTATTGTTCAAAGTCTAAGACTTCCTCAAAAGAACGAATGACAAATGTTTTTTGAGCAGTGACATGTTTTCCCTTTTTCATTCTGATAAAATATACGGGGCAGGAAAGCAAACAGCGATTTCTGCTACCTGCCATGTCTGGTATCTTCCTCATTTTTTTGAGGTTCTTTTCCAATCAAGAAAGTTTGGAAGTAGAACGTAGGCTTGAGGTCGTAGGCCCAACTGGACTTGCAATTCCTTCTGAGGTTTGGGCACATTACCTAACCTCTCTGAGTCTCGGTTCATCTCTTCTGCAAACCTTAGAAGATTATCATATGGATTAAATGTGTGTATGAGGAGATAAAAACCGCCCCGGGGTGTAGCACGTCATTATGAAAGCTCTTGTGAGATGTAAGTTTCCTTTCCTTCATTTCCTCTATCTACAAAAATTTGACAACTTAGACCAAACACTTGATATTAAGGATTGTGTGAAATATACAATTTTGTCTTCTTGAGCTCGAGCTTTGACCTCTCATCCGAAGTGTCACACTCCCTGGAAAGGAGAATTACAGCATTAAAGCCTGCATATGCCCCTGAGCTCCTCTCCCCTGCTCTTTTTCCCATTAGGCAGCTGGCCGATGGAGGTAGGGAGGGAGCGTGCTGACAAGCTTTCAAGGTTAGCACATCTCCACCCCCTCCCTAGCGTATATTTTGCAAAATATCGCTGAGGCAGAGAATTGTGTTGCTCTGGGCAGAAATTAGATCCTACTTTGTGTAAACACAATTAAAAAGTAAGGGGGAGGGGGAGACACAAACAGGAAAAAGCCTCGATCTGCAAAAGCACTGTATGGAAATTTCATTGCATATGTTTTCCGAAAAGGCTAGAAATAACAACATGCATAATCATGAAGCTCAAATTAAACTCACCAACTCCTACAGCCACTGGTAACCTTTCCTTCATGCTGCACCTCTTCTCTCTCATTAAATTAGAATATTAAATCTACTTTAAATCTTGTATTCGATATCCATGGGCAAAAAAAGAAAAAAAGAGAGAGAGAGAAAACATACACATACACAAAATAGTGTTAGGTGGTGAATCTTTAATGAAATATTTAAAGACTTCAGTTCCTGTTCCTGTTTTTTTCCTTCCCTTTGAGCAGGTTCTGCATGTGCTCGCTGTGTCCTCTCCCTTCTCTTGCCCTCCTTCCCTCCCTCCCTCTCTCCCTTCCTCTTTCTCTCTCTCTTTTCCCCCTTCTCTCTCTCCCTCCCTCTTCAGACCTGGCCCTTTCCTCACCTCTCTCAACCTCATCCCCTCCCAACTACTAGGGTTCTTCGGGCTTGTCTTCTCCTTAGTATTTTCCTGTGTTGTACGTCCCACACTGCGTGTATCCGACGTTTCTCATTGCATCAACACAAGCGTGATGAGCTTGGCAGGACAGATCACATCAACACAAGCGTGATGAGCTTGGCAGGACAGACGTGTTCACGTTCTGGCCTCTTCAGCTGCTACCTTGCATTTTAGCAATCGCTCTTACGAATGTGACCCTTAAGTGAACTCCCCCGAAATAGCTCTCACGGAAGAAACAAAATCAGGATCTAAAGAGTGAAGGGGTTTTATGTATGTGTATTTGCCGATATCTGGCTGGGAGCAGTGACCGTCATTCTGCATGGGATTCTTTCCTCTCGGGGAGCATTTGAGCTCGTTACCACACACGACACTGAAAACTTACCCTCCACTTCCGTGGACTCCAGTTGAGTCACTGCCCTCCTTGCAAAGCCACAGTTTCCTGCAGCACATGGAGTGGTCGGAGAGGAAATCTGGACGCCAGGTGTCAGGTTAGGATTTCACCAAGGTTCGAGGTCAGGAACTCTAACAGACATTCACACGAAGACACCCCATTATTCTGTGGTGGGACAGGGAAGGGAAACTCGTGCCCAACCGGTTACCAGAGAGAGGAGCGGGCAATGGGAGTGAGGTCACACACTGGGCACGTGGCTCGGGCTGCCTGCTCTTCCGAGGAGCAGTTGGAGGGTCCGACGACCCTGTGAGAGGGTCAGAGCCGCTGCAGCATCCTGTCATTTGCAGAGGAATGGTAGGACAGGATCAGGAGAAGAAGACCGCCCCCAGAAGGAAGCAAAGCACGGCAAGATGGATGGTAGTGAAAACTGATAGTGTCTCTGCCAACACGGTGAGCCGACCTCGGGCGATGCATTACCTAAATGTATTTCGTACAGTCATTTAAATGGAGGAAGAATCGCCTGCCCATGAGAAAAAAAAGCAACGGGGTTTAAACATTAGTATTCTAGTGAGTCCTGAGAGAAACAGGAGCAAAGACCTTCAGCCGGGAATTACAGCAATGCACTTTTAGCAGCTAACAGCTAAATGGCTAAACTATTAGATAAAGAGTCGCTTTTCCTTTGGGCCGATTCTTTCTTGAATCAGTACATGTGGAAGCTGGAAAGTCTTGCACGCTTACTGATCAGCACGGGGCTGAGCGGGGCCTGGGCGCTAGCTCTTTCCGCCTTCCCAGGAGATTGGAAATGCAGATCTCTCCCAAGAAAGTGGGGGTCTCCACCACCCTGGGAACTTCCCTGTGACAATGTAGCTGGGAAATGGCTGAAGTAGAATTTAAAGCCAGAACAACATTCCCCACGGGCTCTGCCCTTTAATGGCTGTGATGTGTGACCTCTGGTCTTTTCTTTTTTGCTCCCGTCTGCAGGCTCACTATTGGCAATAATTCCCCTTCACCCTCGTCAACAACTTTAACTGTGTTCCTACTCCTGTACCAGAGACCATGACATAAATATTCAGTAATTTTCATCAGGACAGAACTCCCTACGTTCTTCTCCCAAGGCACAATTTGACACCACTGTAACTACAGAGTAAGCATGTAACCCTCTTTTACCGATGTATCCACACTTCAGATTAGATCAAACTTCCTTGATGGCAAATGCTTAACGCTGTCTCCTATAGCTCAGCTTTGAGTCATAGCGCCACTTCGCATTTCTTTAGCACTGTCACCCCCACGAGCAGCTGAGCAAATTACAGCTGCGTGCGTGCACGCGTGTGTGCGTGTGTGTGTGTGTGTGGTGTGTGTGTCTTCACCCCCTGGGGACACAGCTTCTCAAGGTCTTGAAGGATTGTCAGACAGTTCTAAAGAAAAATGAAAAAAAATATATATCCATCTGAGTCAGAATATCCATTGTACTATATATCCATTTAAACCAATAAATTTGAAGCTGGGAAATTTTATAACTCAATACAGAATTTTTAATGCTGTGGGGGTTAAATGTAACATTTACCATTACATTCTTGAGTCAAAAAAAATATTTTCCTTTGAAAAGTGGGACTGTGCTAATAGCCTCTCTCATTCTGTTTTCCATATTAAAAACGCAAATGTTCATTTGCTTATGAGAGTTGGGTCTCTCTGCTGTCCTGAATGCCACATTCAAATAACGACAATGGTCTTCATCACAGACTAAAGGGAAACAGTCTCCCCACCCAGGATACTCATTAAGCACAATTTTAGACGCTCTTCTTGGGGATGCAATGAAAGGAGTAGGAGTAAGAGGCATAAAAGATGAATAAGCTGTAATCCTTGCTTTCAAGGATCTCCCAGTGTGGCAGGAAAAAAGGGGACAGACCACCTTGTCGCGCAGGAGAGAGAGAGAGAGTTACAGTTTTCACAAAGGATGGTGAGATACAAAAGAGGAAACAATGAATTCCCCCTGGAGGAACAGGGAAGAGCCAATTTTCTGACAATAGGAGATTTTCTGACAATAACCATGCTGGGAAAGAGGACCCTCCCCCAATCATGTTTCTGCACATCCTATAAGGCACCACCCTTTTGTTCCAGACCATCTTTCCGAGGACATTTGTGTGTCAGGCACCCTTTGAAGACAGAGCTACTGTGTCCATCTGAGGCAAAGGGCAGATTTTCTACTTCTCAATATAATAAAGGTAATGTCTCCCTTGGAGCGAAGGGCTGGTGTGCTTACAGCCCGTTAAAAAAGAGATAGGGGCACCTGGGTGGCTCAGTGGGTTAAAGCCTCTGCCTTCGGCTCAGGTCATGATCTCAGGGTCCTGGGATCCAGTCCCGCATTGGGCTCTCTGCTCAGCGGGAAGCCTGCTTCCTCCACTCTCTCTGCCTGCCTTTCTGCCTACTTGAAATCTCTGTCTGTCAAATAAATAAATAAATAAATAATCTTAAAAAAGAGATATATTCCCTAAGCCTGGGGACAGGGGGCAGTTTCAGTTGTGATGTGATACCTGAGCCCCTTGATGTCAGCCCCGTTGGACTTGGGGTGGGGCGTGAGTTGTCTTTGCTCTGCTGTGAGTATTAAAGTTCCTTGTCTGTGACGCCGGAATCCAGCATCTTCTGACGGCATCCACGGAACAGTAGCAGACGAACTTGTTCGCTGGTTCGGTCTCAGACTCACCTCACTCCCTTGCAGACAGCCTTTCCGACAGGCTGAATCCTTGCCTGAGCCCCGGATGGAGGTATCACGGCACTCTGATGGAGGCCCCAGTGTCCCCTTGCCTGTGTTACAAGAGACTAAAAACTGGGGAAATTACATCAGCAGCAGAGATGGGATAAGAGTCTGCATGGTCTGGATATAGAACCCGCAGATGTCACTCCCCGGTTTTCACTGTCTCTGGGGTCCGGAGCCCAGTGCCCTCCCTGTTTGTGGGCTGGAGCTGGGCAGTGACTTGCGGTTCAGCTCCTTCCTAAGAAGATTCTGTTGACATTGCAAGGACGATCAAAGAGCCGGAGCCAGCGTCTGTAACATTCACACAGCCGTGGCTGTCGGTGGGGTTGTCCAGGGAGAGACAGGTGGAGGGGAGGACACCGGGCAAGGCGAAGCCTCGGAATCTGAGGACACCAGGGAACGGGTGCTCCTAGAATAGCCCAGCTGGGAAGACACGTCAAGGTGAAGTGGTGTATGATTCTAGAAAAGCACCCTTTGCTTTTGGCAAGTGACATGAAGGTCGCTGTGATGTCTGTTAAGTCAGTTTTGGTAGCGTTGACGAAGTCAGAAGCTAGAGCAGAAAAGACGAAGGGAAATGAGTTGTACAGACACCTTTTTCTAGAACTTTGGGCTAACCGGATGTTAAGTCAAGGGATATGAGGATGCGGATAGGTTTCCTTGTATTTTTTTTAAATTAAGGTGGGAGATACCAGAACATGTGCAAATGACACCGTGCAGACAGGAAGGTCGATTAAGTGTGAGAGAAAAGAGAGCCAAAGTAGAAACCTTCTTGCGAAGGTGAATCCAGCATCTTCTTTTACATCTAGCCTGATGTAAAAAGCAAACAACAACAACTAAAGAGGAGACTCATCCGAGATCTCTGGGTGGTGGGTGGCCGTAAAAGGATGCAAACTCCGGCCTCTACTTCTTTTTCTGCAACAGTCATGTTTTTTCCAAATGCCTTTCGATACTGCTTTTGGATCCCAATATTCACCCAAAGAGGCTAAGAGAAAGAGCAACATGGGTTTGTGACAGCAACATCGCTCAAATTAGATCTCACTGCTAAAACACAAACCCTTTTTCAGAGAATACTCTTTCAAAATACAAATCTAATTAAGGGAAGAGACGTAATCCATGCCAGGGGTCACTGGAGTTGGACACGAGAATTTTTATTCCAGCATGGTTTAGCGATTCAGATGGCCGGAGCCAAGAGTAGATTTTCCGCGATCGTCAAGCCTCTCTTGCCTGATAGGATTTCCCAACAAATTGACCGCCAGGAAGCTGGACCCCTCAGTTGTTTTGCTTTATTTTCTATAGTTACCCCTTCCCATTTCTGGGGACTTTCTTCACTTGGTGTCTACTCTTCCCACCTTCTGGCTCCAGATCATACTTAAGGTTAGGAGACCGCCGCCAGAAATCAAGAATGTGGGGGACAGTCCCCGTCGTATCCGGGACCACAGATGAAGTATCACACACATTATTGTTCGTTTAATTTTACTAAGTATATTGGCATCCACCCAACTCATGAGTGTGGATTCGGGGCCAGCAGACTAAGCTGGGCGACCGTCACCGTTGCTTGCAAAGTTACATTTTAGTGAGACTATGCAAGCAAGATACATTCAAAACAAATCATCTTACATGAGGGAGAATGAACTCCGTTTACTTATTCTGACAAGTGTGATGGAGTTTTAATTGCAAAAATACTTAACAGCACACAGATAAACGTACTGTTGTGCGTCATGTAAGATTAATGAAAGAGTTCCAGCGAGCGCTCCCACTCAGATGGCTGGCCGCTTAATCCTCATCATGTCTGTAGAGAGAAAAGAGACATCATCCGGTGGTGTGTGTGTGTGTGTGTGTGTGTGTCTGTGTAACACCATAAACGTTTCTTCTGGCGTCTAAAACAGAGATTGCTGCTCATCTCCATACTTATCTGTGCATACCCATTTAGGTTTTCAGTCTTTGCTGTGGGCATATGTATGTGGTTTTGCAGGCGGTACATAGACTCCCCTTACTTTTGTCTCTTCAAGGTGGTTGTAATTTCTCCATGGCAAGAGATCGGGTTTTATTCTCAGTGTGTTATTTCCCTCTTCACCGTCTCTTAGAGAGTGTCCTGGATACTCCATCCGCTCAGACGTGGCCCCTGCTGCTGCCGAAGCTGGAGCCGGGGTCTGGGCGGAGAGCAGAGGCAGAGATAGAAAGGTGGGAAGCCGGTGTTGACAGGCACACACGTCAGCTGCTTACAACAAGGGCAGACACACGCAGCATTGCCCTAATGCTCGTGGGGAAGGACGACGTGCATTGAAAGTGGGGGCAGAAGGAAGACGGGGATGCTCCAGAGTAGAGAATGAGGCGATAATGTTTAGAGGTTGTCCAAAGACGAAAATAATTAAACATGGCTTCTCGGATTTTTTTTTCCCCCTGAAGGCTCTAGAAAGGTTTTTGGAAGGTAATATGTATTTTGAAATATATTTTTAGACTAGTTACTGAATTAAACGGTGCTCTTTAAAGTCTTTGGCATTTGCTTAGTGTGACTTTTCTCAGAGACATAAGAAATTGGGATGATTAATCCAGGAGAACAGACATAACCCTGGCAAGTCAAAATTCTCCTGAAAGGAAGGAAAATCGCATACTGCCTCATGCCAACACCAAGCTTCGTCCAGAGTTAACTAGAATTTCAATGGGATTGTAGCAATTCTAGAATTGGGGTCCAAATCTCAATTCTATTATAAATATTGACCGTATTAATCTGCAGCTCCAAAGTTGGTGGTTTTGATTCTCTACTGTCTGTGTTTCTAGAGCAACCTCTGTTCAGCCACTGGAACTGGGATAATTGCATTGAGGTAGTCATCATTTCAGAATAAAACCCTACATTTTTAAGTCATCAAATAATGAAAGTAAGGGGAAAATTGAACACGATTGGCACCTTATCGTGCTGTTATAATAGGATAAGCACCAATTATGGCCATTAGCAGTAACATCTCCACTTCATAAAAGACGCCCGTGCCTCTCCCCCATTACTGACTTCTACACGCTGCCTGTCTACTAATGATTTTATTAATTCACTTACTCCAGCGAGGGACAGTGAAGAGACACAGATCACCTGGGCTTCAAACAAACCTTACATTACCCCAGAGGTGATTTCTCTAATGGAGCAGCTGCGCAGGATTTAAACCCCACACTGTACCTAAATTTGGCCTTTAAACTAACCCAGCACTTTTCCAAGTATTTTAAAGTTCAGGGGAAGAATAAAGCAGACATAATTAAGTATGTATAATAGGACCATCCATTATTTTTCAAGAGGTCCCTGGGAAAGCTCTTCAGAATTTTGGACCTGCTGGAGTTTCTTTCTGATGCAATACCCAGATTTTAGTCTCTCAGCAGGAGAAAATACACACACACACACACACACACACACACACACACACATGGCATTTTGTGTTAGTGACTCTGCTGTTAAATTTAAGCTAATTTTTCAAAAGCCAGTAAAATGTCAACAAATTAGTGTCTGTTCGCAAATCCCTGTGACTTGTTCTAATGGATTTGACATTCCATAACACATATAGCACTATGTCAGCATTCTGCAAGGAGGTCATTCATAAAATTGAAAAATGGAAAGTGTCTGGGCATTGATCATAATAATCCCATGAGGAGCAATTTGCAAGCAAGATATTACCTCCTCTCACACAGAATAAGTGGATAACTTGTAGGCTGCCATCTGCTCACAATTATATCATAAATAATTAAATATTCAGTGAATCTTAGCTTAAGTAAAAATGCAAGAATACTTTGTACTTTGTCAGGGAGGACAAGTAAGTTTCATCTTACACACAAATGCCAGTCAGAGTGTTGTGTTAAGGAAGATTCTGAGGTCGCATCCGGGCTCTAGAGGAAAGTCCGCTTCATGGACTGGTGACCGCGGCAGGGAGCACAGTAGGGTCATGTCAGGAGGTCATTATCCCTGGATAAACCCTCCTGGGAGGTCATGATGGCGTGTGTTAAGTGATTATGGGCCTTTTCCACGCTAGCAAAGCAAAATCAAAAGAGATACTATAGGCAGTTTTTCAAATAAAAAATCAAATGAAGATCGATTATTGATATCCATACAGGCTGCTCGACTTGATCCGAATTTACCTGGAAATAGGCACGCCTCCAGTTTGCTGCTTGAGCAAGTCATAGAAAAAGGAATAAATCACCATGTTTTAATCATTTGTCCCTGGGACTTATGTGATATTTGCTTAGTGCATTAGTTGTGTTTGATCTAAAAATTAAATAAATCTTGTCCTCAAAATTTTGCTGTAAGGTCTATATGCCAGCTAACACGTGCCAGGAATAGATATTCATGTAAGGGAGAATGAACAGATAGTTATGCTCCAAATGGAGAGATCACCACAGGTTTGTGTGTGTGTGAGTCCCAAGCAAGACAATTTATGAAGTAAATATTATTTCTTTAAGTGCTCTATTTTTTTAAAGATTCTATTTATTTATTTATTTGACAGAGAGAGAGAGAGAGCACAAGCTGGGGGAGGAACCGAGGGAGAGGGAGAAGCAGGCTCCCGGCTGAGTAGGGAGCCTGATGCCGGGCTCCATGCCAGGACCCTGGGATCATGACCTGAGCCGAAGGCAGACACTTTAACCACCTGAGCCACCCAGGGACTCCTTAAATTTTCTATTCCTTGAGAAAAATCCAGGATATGGCGGATGTTAGTGGACAGCCTCAAACTTGGCAATGCTACGTTTAATAAATGTGCATACATTAAAAATGTGGAATCCAGATTTCCACTGGCATATAAGGGTGATTTTTCATGACACAGGACAAGGTATCTGAATTTTTTAGTTTCTCCCACTCCTTCTAGAGAGCACCGTACCTTCTGGTACATGAGACTTGTTGAAAGTTCTCAGGATGAAACATTTTGCTACTTTTGTTCACGGAATGGGTTTCATTCTTTGCTAAACTCTATGTTCTAATTGGTTCTCAAGTACAGCTTCTCCTCTGTGGGTGAATGTGTCTGTAAATCCCGTAGGACACCAGACACTCCACCAAAAATAAACACAGCTATTTTCTTAATAAACTGCAGTTCTGGTTTTTCCATACAGTATCTTCTATCAGGAACACGCTGGTATTGCTCTGTTCTTTTTTCCCCTTGCTGACTGCTCTCCAGCTCCAGGTTAATGAGATTGGGGGACAGTAATCATCTGTCCCCAGCATTTGAGTCTGTGAATCTTCTGATGTCTCATACGCCAATCTCAACTCCTGTGAATCACAACTATGATTTAGTCTCTTTCTTTTTCTTTCATTTTATTGAGATCTCAA
Organism: Meles meles; assembly: GCF_922984935.1. Classification (NCBI taxonomy): domain Eukaryota; kingdom Metazoa; phylum Chordata; class Mammalia; order Carnivora; family Mustelidae; genus Meles; species Meles meles. The sequence continues at coordinate 113,097,175 of NC_060073.1, read as the reverse complement.
GTATTGTGGCATGCGACACAGGTGATTAGTAAGATAAAGACAGTTTGTAGCCAAAGATCTCAATAAATTGCCATTTATGCATAGAGTTTGGCGAAACCAGATTTTGTTGTGGCTGAGAATAGAGCCATTGATCAGCTGGGCTGGTGTATTTCTGTGTGTATCTTCTCCATGTTGCTCTAAATAAGATAAAATGTTATTTTTTAGGATTCTCCTCACTACATTATAACTCCAGACTCTCCATACCTTTACAGAGGCTTTCCTCTAGATGGATAATCCTAGCCATTGTGCATGAATATTGTTAACTTGATTTTTCAAGGGATATTCTTTTTCTCCCTTCCAAAGATCGAAATAGCTTCATGTGCTTCTCGGATTAACTAGATGCATACTGTTCACCTCGGCAAACAAGAAAAATAGTGTCTTTTTCTCTACAGACAATACATTTTATCCTTCTCAAAGCTACTGCTCATCAGGTAAGAGCAGGGAACGTATTTGGGTCTTCTGTAGCAGCCGAACAGAATCCCTGCGTGCCGTCCTTGCCGGAGACTTTAACCTGGAGCTGACCGCTCTCCAGCTCCCGCCGAAGGCCTGACAGACAGACACGACACCCTACAAGCAAGCGGAGCGTGTTTCCTGCTGCAGTGACCACAGCGTCTTTGCCCTAAAGACGGGGTTGCAGGGGCTGCCCCCGAGAACTCAAGGCCCACTAGCTCAACTGTGAAATTAGGTGGAAGTAAAGAGGACACACTTTTCTCTCTTGGAGGCTGACACCAGGGCTGGCAGGGAAATGCCAAGGAAAGGAGAAATTCAAGGCCCCCTCAGGTCCTGGCGGAGCCACGTTCATTTCAGAGATGCAGGGAAGGTCACAAAAATATCCGGTCCAGTTCCCTGCTGTCAATGTCCAAGATGGTGATTTTTTCCAACATAAACTGCTCAAGAGGTGGCAGAGTGCTAGCCCATGCCTCGAGTGTCCCTCAAGAGCAGGGCAACTCGGGCACAGCCACCCCACTAACTATGTGCCCAGGTACTCACGAGGCCCTGTTTGGGGCCAAGTGCCGTGTGAGACATCGTCAGCAACTCCGCGGAGCTCACCCAGTGTTTCACAAGAGACTGACGCGTGAAACAGAAAACACAACTCCTGACTTGTTATAACATCCTCCTTAGCCCATCCCACCTGCCTCCAGCACTTCCCTGATGGGACCTGCTGCCCTGTGCGCACAGGGAGTGAGGGCGAGAAGGCAATTCCCCACACACTTTCTCTCCCGCCTTCCCCAGAATGTCCTCCCAATACTGCTCATTTGTTGTGTTCTCCTGTGGGCCCAACGAGGTGCTCTATGACCAATCATTGTGCTCACAAGAAACCTCTGAAAGAGGCAGTACTGTGTGGTCCCTGTTTGGAAACGGGAATCATCCTTGGCTGAGGAAGTTTCAGTGACTTGCCGTGGTCACATGGCTAATAAATCACAAAGCCAAGTCCAAGTCCTTCTGCCTCCAGCACCAACACCCTTCTCCCTTGCATGATGTCCTCCCAACTGTGATCTCATGTGGTCCACACAGCCGCTCGGCTCAAAAAAAAAAAAAAAAGAAGAGCAGACCGAGGCATGTCCACTCTACAATGAAGAAATAGACTCTGCTTTTGGCTCTGGTTCAGCTGAATCCAGTTTTCTTTCCCTATCCCACTGACACAAGGACAGTGGTATCTGTGCAGCCTCTGATGGGGCACCAAGGGCTTTCCTGTGCGAAGGATGTTGTGTGCGGCACCGACGCTGGACTGCTTTGTCCTCTCGACCAGCCTCCGAGACGCGTCTGCGACAGTCTGCTCGTGAAAGCAGCTGGTTAGAGCCACATGTTTCTGAGAAGTGGCTAGGATTTCATGCTCTCTGTGCAGTTAAAACGAGGACCCCCATGAGACGGGGAATGGCCATAGGCCCACTGGTAAAACCTGCCACAATGCGCACACGTGTGTGTGTGCCTGTGTGTGTGTGTGGTTGTGTACATGGTATTCAGGAGGTCGTCAGCTGGTTTGGCCGTAAGGTTGTGGTCTCATGGAAAATGAACAATTACTGTTTTTGTGATCGTGGACAGCAGCTTAAACTCTCTGGGCCTCAGCTGTTCCGTGATATGTTGAAGGTAAAAGTAACTCGGGGTTATTTTGAGAATTAAGTAAGCGAGCTTATGTGAGCATATCTCAAAAGGTGTATTGCACATAGCAGGCACTCGGGAAACATTTGTTCACTTACTCCACAAACGCGACACACCTGGGTCTATGATGTGCCAGATTCAGGGTTATAAAGACGAATGAGACACAGAAGCTAGTCGGATGAATGGCCAGTGATTTGAGATCTTGCGTTAGGACTCATGGCCACAGCTGTCTGCAGCCATGATTTTACCTGTTCTGAGAGTACCTTGCATATTTGCATTGTTTTAGGAAAACTTCTTCCTAATTTATTCTGATTTCATTCCCCCTACAACTTCTTGTCTTTCAACTTTATCCTAATTTTTATTTTATTTACGATTTTATTTATTTATTTGACAGAGCATGAGCAGGAGAAGGGCAGAGGGAGAGGGAGAAGCAGACTCCCCCTGAGCAGGGAGCCTGACTCAGGGCTAGATCCTAGGACCCTGGGATCAGGACCTGGCTGAGGGCAGATGCTTAACCCACTGAGCCACCCAGGTGCCCCTTAATTTTTATTTTTATATCACGCCCTATTTTTGTGCTCTATTACTTTAATTGCTTACACTCTTTTTATTTCACAGTTCCAAATCTGACCAAAGTCATCCTTTAGATCTTTTCCTTAGTATTCCTTTAGTATTGGTCATTTTAAACTTTATTTCTTTTATTTAATTATTTTCATTTTAATATGTATCTTAATATGTTTTTATGTTTTATAATTCTTATAGCGTTCTTTGTCATCTCAACTTACTCTTTCTTTTCTGAAAGTGTGATTAAATTGAGTTAAATTGAATTCATGATTTCCTATCCCAGCAACAAGGAGGGGTAGTGGGAGAAGCCCATAACACAAATAAAGAGAAGCTGAAAGTCTTCCTTCCACCAGTTCTCTGTAAAAGCACGCATCCAGCTATGGTCAAGTAGAGGTTCTCACAGGCTGGGTAACTTGTGCAAGGACGGCCCTGTGGTGCCACCATGGGTGCATGCAGAGCTCATGAGATGGGACGGAGATGGAGGCTTTCAAGTATTTAATGACCCCAAAGTGTTCCTCATTCTCCCATCGACGTCTCTCTACACCCAGCTTCCGGTTAACGGACAGATGATTAACTGTATTCCATAGTAAGCCGGGCATTATCTAAAGGCAAAATTTGCAACTATTGTAACTTGAAAAGTTCCCAGGGGTTCTGTGAAGTTCTGTTAGTGGTGGGGAGTTCTCTTGAGCTTTTTTCCTTTTTTATTTTTATTTTTCTTTTCTTTTTCTTCTCTTTTTTTCCTTTTGTTTTTAATAACTATGTTAGGAAATAAGTAATGCCTGCTTATAATAGTTCTCAGCTTGAGTGTGAAACTTTAGGGCCCCGATAATGTAAACTGTCCATGTTTTGAGGCAGATCCAGACTCTGTCTGGGAGAAAATTTTGCCTCATCCGCAAGTGTTCCCTCAGCCAACTTCTCTTCTTATACAGTGACGAGTCATTAAGAATAGGTTAGGCTCCTTAATGTTTATAACAACCCAAATTTTCAGTTGATTTTTTTTTAAGATTTTATTTATTTATTTGACAGACAGAGAACACAAGTAGGCAGAGAGGCAGGCAGAGAGAGAGGAGGAAGCAGGCTCCCTGCAGAGCAGAGAGCCTGATGTGGGGCTCGATCCCAGGACCCTGGAATCATGACCTGAGCTGAAGGCAGAGGCTTTAACCCACTGAGCCACCCAGGTGCCCCTTCAGTTGACTTTTAAAATACTATTGGTGATATGGAGAGTTTTTAAAAAAATTATTATTTCGCTTGCAGGCGACAGAAGCCCAGTTTGAACTAACTTAGGAAAAGTGGGATTTAGAGATGAGTGTGGCAAATTATATTTTAGATCATTGAGGCCGTCTTTACGGTGACACTGATATATCCCGCCATTTGCGCATACGCATCTTACAACGTGATTGACACTCTTCCCATCAAGGATGGGATTTTATATTCTATTCCCTTGAGTCGGAGCTGGAGCTTATGGTTGACCCAACCAGCGGAGCATGGCAGAATACTATTTGACATCGAAGACTAGGGTAAAAGAAAAAGAAAAAAGATTGAGTTTCTATCAGACATATATTCATCTATCTCTCAGGAGCTGCCATTGGAACTCAGACTCCTGCTTCACTGAGGCTTCCCATACTTTAGCACTGGCTCTCCCGTTTCCTGGGAAACTCCTCAGTTCCAGGTAAACCACAATGGCTGGTCACTCTACATCACCACGTGCGAGAAGCGCACATCACACGGAGAGGTCACGTGAAGGTGTTGCAACCAACTGTCCAAGCTAAGGTCTCACCCACCAGCTAGTACCAGGCAGGAGACATGGGAGTGAGTGAGATTTAGATGGTTCCAGCATCCAGCCTCTGTACCCTCCAGCTTAGGCACCAGGCATCACGCAGCAGAGACTAGCCCTTCCTGCTGTGTCTGAATTCCTGACCTATAGCTGTCACCAGATACAATGCACAACTATTGTTGCTTTAAACCATTAAGCAACACTGTTATACAGCAACTGCTAATACACGTACTGATAGGTGCTATAGAAATGTAACTGAGTTTGAGGAATTATTGGAATGAGAACACAAATACTATTGGGGCTATTTTCATATTCTGTGTGGGCTTAATTCTTATTTTTTTATCTGTTACTGGTGATTCAGACTCTCCCACGTACCATAAAAGATTCTTACATTTTCTATCTTACGACCTCAACCAGGATACTTGAATTTCTGGTCCTAGAGAACAGCTCTGATCAGCCTGACTTAGGACAGCTCTTTGGGACCAATCACCTATGGCTGGAGATGAGAGGAAGGAGCAGGAATAAGGTCGTATTGTGGGAAATGGTTGTCCTCAATAGCATGTGATACAAGGAGAAGAAAGGAACAACTTCCAAAAGAGTGCAGAGTCTGAGTAAATCCTAGGATACTGGGAATATAAGCATCTGAACTTCATGATCTTACTTAAACACCCATTATCAAACTTTTAGCTGAAGCTTACTTTTGAGAAAACCCATTCATAAACTGTTATCAAAAACATGAGCAGATCAGCATTTTTGCTGATCAGGTTAAAAATAAATATTCTTATTTATGGAGTACCTGGGTGGCTCGGGTGGTTAAGCATCCAACCAACTCTTGGTTTCAGCTCGGGTCACAATCTCAGGGTCCTGAGATCAAGCCCCATGTTGGGGGTCCTCACTCCATGGGGAGTCTGCTTGAAGATTCTCCCCCTCTGCCCCTCCACTGACTCATGTACTCTCCCCCCCCCTCTTTCAAATAAATAATTAAAATATTTCTTAAAAATTAAAAAATATTCTTGGACCTCACTTCAAATTAAGTAAGTAATTAATTTTAATTTGTGTGAGAGAGAGAGAGTCCAGCAGGGGGATCTGCAGGCAGAGGAGGAAGCAGGCTCCCCGCTGAGCAGGGAGCCCAGTGCAGGGCTCAATCTCAGGACCCTGGGATCGTGACCTGAGCTGAAGGCAGACGCTTCACTGACTGAGTCTCCCAGATGTCCCTCCCTTCAAGTTTATAATTTCAGAACTCTGGAGATCAAACCCTAGAATCTGTATTATGAAACAGAGGTTTGTGTCTTCATACAATTTGATATTAGAAAAATTGTATCTTAATAATTTTTGTGTTTTGGAAGAAAAAAATACCCTGAGAATCATTTTCTTTCTTCCAAATTTTTTCCTTGAAGATCTCATAAAATCAACTCTTGGAAAACCTTCTCAACTGACACTTAACAACTCTGCCTCACAAACAATACTTTCTTGTAAACTCTGGGCAACTAACGATTTATGCCCAAAGTGCAGTAACAAAGGATGATCTCATCTATTTTATTACCTTCCTCTTTCTTGGAGGAAGGCAGGGGCACCTAGTTTTTAAAACATGGTACATTTTATTTTAGTACTTAAGTTACACAACTGAATTAAAGCGGTGCAGGACTTGTCTGAGGATATCACAGCTGTAGCAATAAATCAATAAGATATAACCTGTCTTCGAAGATGTGCTGTTTCTCCTTTATTGGTATGTTTCTAACATGGCCGTAGCAGTCCCAAGAACTACAAATCCATGCCTCTACTCTTCCCCTGTGACTCCTGGCCAGGGCGTCCACATCAATACTCCACACAGCATTCACGGGGATCCTCTAAAAATCAAAGTCAGGCCACATCACTCTCTGGCTTAAGACCTGCTAGTAACTTCCAATCACTTCTAAAATTATGTTCAAATTACATTTCACACTCTAGCAAGACCTCTCCCCTTTCCAGCCTTCTGACCCCTTCTCCAACTTCTTTCATTCTGTCCTCTTTGCTATTTCTGAAACATTCCAACAAGCTTCTGCCTCAGGACATTTGCATCTTCTCTTCTCTCTGTCTGAAACCTGTTCCCTATGTATTCCCTTGACTTACTTTCTCACTTCACTCAAGTCTCTGTTAGCCTCCTAGTACCCTCTTTCCTGTTACTGTTATTTTTAATTCATAGTACTTCTTAGTACCCCAGTGCCTGGAATATAGAAAGAATTCATTAAGTATTTCTCGAATGAATGGATGGATGGATGGATGGATGGATGGATGGATGGATTATAATTTAATGGCTTATTTGCCTTGTTCTGGGGAACCCACAGTTGTATCGTTTTCTATAGCATCTAATGTGCTCTCTGAAAACAGCTTTCTTCAGAGACAGAGGTTGATGTTATCGAGTTATGATCCCAAATGTTCCGGAAAAGTGTGGCTGATGAAGTATGTTAGGTTTTACAGTATTTCTACAAATCAGAATTTGCAAACCAGTTTTCACTAATGAAGGGTGGAACACTCCCTCAAGGCAGCGGCCATATGAAAGGCTTGGGCTTGAAACTGTTAGAATTCCTTCACGTCTGTGACAAATGAGGAGGCAGGGACATTGACTTTCAAAACCGAAAGACGAAGGTGAATGATGCGGCTGTTCAGAGACTGTGTCACTCACATGTGGGGAGCCTGCCTGATCACTAAGTGTCACTCACATGTGGGGAGCCTGCCTGATCACTAAGCCAAACTGCTGTTCCAAGTTCCCAACGTGTGCATAGGCTTTGTTCACGATGCATCCGGCCTCAACATTTGTGACGATTATTGAGAAAGGTTGAAACATCTTCCAGGAAGGACCTAGAGTTGATGTCTCAGGAAAATGTGTCTAACATAGTATTTACTGCTTAAAAACTGTTCCTAGACCTTCACGGGCAGAGAGTTAATTCACTTTGTTATACTCTGGTTCCCACTGGATGGCGAAATGGGGAAGCCTCACCATTTTCACACTTTGCATATTTCCTGATACTGTAGAAATCTGATTTAGACCACAGAAGCTAATGGAGAGACAGGTGGTGCTGATGACCGTTGGCACAGCCCACTGTGTTCAAGGCTACCTCCAACCCAAATCAGAAATTTTGCAAACTGATACCACTGAAATGGAGGTGCGCAGAAGCGACTGAGTCAATCCCGTGTCTTTGCCTTCTCAAAAGAGGCTGTTAACTCTTACTTCTGTTCAGTGAACAGAAGTGTGAATACCATGCCTGGGGTCCACAAGTTCAGGTCCAGTTTTAATCCTGTCATTGTTAGCAAAGCTCAGGTCATTGCTTTGGTGCTGGTTGAGATCATAGCATGCTATGACTGATGTGTAGTGTCAGAGGGAAATCTGGGACAGCAAAACTTCAGTGCCATCTGACAGTTCAATAATGCTGAAGATGTTATCAGAGTTACAACAACTGCGTACTTCGGCTGCTTCAATAAGATGAGAGCCTGAAGGAGTTCTTCCCAAACTGCAGAGGGCCAGCTGAGTCAGAGGGATGCACCGAGTGTTTTAAAAATACTTTTTCTAATTTCCAGCCTCAATATTCCAATTCAGATCCAAGTCAGAGTCCAGAAGTAAATACTCTTGTAGAACTTTCTAGATGACCTGGTGCTGGGGCAGGTTTGGTCTTAAACTCCAGGAAAAAGAAATATGATGTAAAAAGAAAATTTTAATTTTGCTACCCTCTCCGGCTTAACTGTAAACAGTATTTCTGGGGTTATAGTAATATAAAACCCATTTTATATGTCACCAAAATTATGACATACCTGAATTAGAAGGTGGGAGTGGGGAAGAGAAGTATGCGTGTGCGGGAGTGTTACTGGCAGGATGGGGGATGAAGAGCCAAAGCCTAAAATTGAAAAATTGAAAAAGCAATATAAACACACAAGTAGAAGTACAGAGTTAAGTTCCAGAAGAAACAGCTCGAAACCTTTCAAGTGATTGATTCTAGGGGACAAGTACTGGGGATGTGGGAACTAGCAACTGTTCTTTTTCCACTGTAAACATTGTAGTTACTGACTTATCAATACATACGTAACTTCTTGAGGAAGATGGACGACCCACTGACCGTCTCACTTGAAAAAATTTTTAAAAAGACAAAATACAGGAAATGAGATTGTAAAACACTGTGCATCAGGCATGGAAGGACAGTGATCCTGGAAAGACGGCGAAAAAAAACAAAGTGAGCTCTCAAACCACCGAAGCCTACTGCCCGGAGAGAGTTTGTAATGGCAGCGCAGGTAGGAGGGACTGAGCCGAGTCGCAGAATCCTGGACGTCAGGAGACAGACTTGAGAGCCTGTGGAGACCAGCCCCATAGTTCTCAAAACGAAGTACAGAGGATGAGAGTTCACAGAGGGGAGCCGTTGTTATCTACAGGGGATCCCCACATGGGACACCACTGAATACTGAGGAGCACACGTGTGTGGAGAAACCACCCATGGCTCAGGCAAGAACCACCTGAGGAACGAGAAAACAGAGTTCTCACCACTTCTGTTCAACATTGTGCTGGAGGACCAAATAGAGACAGAGACAAAGGGCCGAGGAGGGAAGGAAGGAAGAAAGGGCAGCCAAATTAGAAAGGAGGAAGTCAACTGTCCTTATTCACAGGCCACATGATAATCTATGTAGAAAACCCAATGCCATCTACAAAGAAGGTCCTAGAACTCATGATTGGGAGTAATAAGGCCTCAAGATACAAGGTCAATGTACAAAAATCAGTTGGATCTCTATAGTAACAGCAAATGATTAAGAACTGATATCTTTAATGTATTATTTACAATATTAAAAATATGAAATTCTTAGGAATAAATCTAACAAAAAACATGACGGGAAACATGACTGAGAAATACAAGATATTGCTGAGAGAAATTAGGGAAATCCTAAATATAAGAAGAGATATATTAGGTTCACAGGTTGGAAGACACAACTGTCAAATACCAGATCTCCCCAAACTGATCTCTATTCAATGTAATACTAGTCAAAATTCTAAAAGTATTTTTTTTGTAGCAATGACAGACTTACTTGAAAATTTATATTGAAATGCAAAGGATCTTAATTAGCCAAAAATCTTTGAAAATGAAAACCAAAGTCTCAGGATTAGCACTAACATTACTACTAAAAGCAGCAGCAATCCAGACAGTCGTACTGGCATGCAGATTGAAAAACAGGCCAACGTCACAGACCGGAAAATCCAGAAATAAACACAGACAACTGATTTTCAACAAGATGCAAGGTAATTCCTTGAAAAAAAAGAATAGTCTTGTCTTTTCTTCCTTTTTCTGTTGTAGAGATTTTAATTATTTTTGAGAGCAAGTGCGTGAACAGGGAGGGGTAGAGGGAGAGAGAGAATCTCAAGCAGGCTCTGCACTGAGTGTGGAGCCCGACTCGGGGCTCGTCTCACAACCCTGAGATCATGCGCTGAAACCAACAGTCCGATGCTTAACTGACTGAGCCCCCCAGGGGACCCAAGAATTTTCAACAAATGGTAGTAGGAGAATGAGATTTTTTTACACAAAAAAATGAAATAAGAAAGAATTTTGATGATAACTTTGTACCATGAACAAACATTAACTCAAAAGAGATTATGGAAACTGAAACTATAAATCTTATGGAAGAAAGCATAAAAAGAATTTTGCTATTTTGGTTTAGGCAAATATTTCTTTAAGACAACAATGAAATCAAAATTCATGAAAGAACAAACCATTAAATTGAACTCCATCAACTCAAAAACCTCTTCTCTGAAAAAGACACTGTGAAGAAATGAGAGAAACACAAGCTGTGAGAAAACACTTGCAAATTATATATATCTGATAACGTACTTGTACCAGAATAGGTGAAGAACTCTCAAAAATCAAAAATAAACAGTCTAATAAAGATGGCTAAAATATTTGAATAGACACTTTCATCGAAGATGATATACAGATGACAAGTTCATGAAAAGATGTTCAGTATCGTTAGCCACCAGGAAAATGCAAATTGAAACTAAAACAAGAGACCAGCACACACCTGTCAGAATGGACCAAATTAAAGACTGCTCATACCAAGTGTTGGCAAGGGTCTAAAAGAACTGAAACTTCCATACCCACCAGTGGGAGTGTAAAATGGTACACCCACTTTAGAAAAGAGTAAGGCCATTTTTGAAAAACATTAAAGATATACCTACTGCACGATCCATCCATTCCAGTTCTAAGGATTTACTCAAGACAAGTTAAAGTGTATGGTCCAAAGGCTTGTGCATGAATGCTCAGGGCAGCTTTATCTGTAAGACTTAAAAACTGTAGATAACCCTGTAGGTTCACCAACTGGTGAACAGATGAACTGTGGTACACCTGTACGGTAGAAAACAACACAGCAATAAACAGGAATGAACCATTGCTGCATGCAACAGTGCGGGGTGGGGAATAATTACGGTGGGAAAAAAATTAGATAAAGTCAGACAAGAAAGGGTACAGTGCATACTGCGTGAATTTGTTGATATAAAACTCTAAGGAATGCAAACTAGGTTGTATCTGAAGACAGAATGGTAGTTGCTTGGACATGGGGGCAAGGAGAGGTGTGATTGATTTTATCTGTCACCTTGACTTTGGCGCAGGGTACCTGGACCTTGGCCAGGCTTTATTCTGGGTGTGTCTGTGAGGATGCTTCTGAATAAGACTAACATTTGAAGAGGTAGATTGAATGAAACAGATTGGCCTCCCCTAATGTGGGTGGGTCTCATCCAGTCCAATTGAAGACCTAATTAGCATAAAAAGGCTGAGTAAGAGGGAGCTCCTCCTACCGGAACATTTGAGCTGGGATTTCAGTTTTCACCTTCCTGGAGAATCAGCTCTTCTGGGGCTGGAGCCCGCCAGCCTTTGGCCCAGAATTGACACCATTGGCTCTCCGGGTTCTCAGGCATTTGGACTCAGACTGGAAGTACACCATCGAATCTCCAAGGCCTTCAGCTTGCCAACGACCGATCTTGAGACATCCCCATCTCCACAACTGCATAAGCCAATTCGTTACAACATAAGTTCTATTGGTTCATTTCTCTGGAGAACCCTGACTGATAAAAGGGATAAACAGTGGGATCATAAAGGGGCACCACCAAACTTTGGGAGGTGATGGATATGTTCACGGTCTTGATTGTGATAATGGTTTTATGGGCATATACATATGGCAGACTTAACAAATTATGCATTTTAAATATGAGAAGTTTATCGTGTGTCTGTTAGACCTCATTATATCTCCGGAAAGTTGTTTCCAAAAAAAAATAGCTTTTGAAAAAAGTGTATAATGAGGAACAAATCCACCTATGAGAGTGTTACAACAGAGTTCCACGTGAAGTGCCTTGGAGTCCCAGAAGAGAAGAAGCTGGCTGTGACTGCAGGTACTGAGGACACCCGTGGAGAAGATGGGGCCACAGGTGTGTACCTCCAATCCCAACAACCTCTATCCAAGAGCCTCCTCTGTTTCATGTGTTCGTCCATCTTGCCTCTATCTGCCTCCCTCTCGGGAGAATGCAGCGGTTTCAAGTTGGAGCTCTCGAGTCCTATGGCTGCTGACCACTTAGGTAGGCATCTCCAGCCATTTGTACAGTTCCCAGAACACGGCGCATGATAATGATGGCCGCTTTTATTCATGCCTGGCCTTCCTCCGCCATCAGCCCAGAAGACTTAGCCATCCAAATGAGCATCATCAACTGTCTCACTCATTCATCATTTACTTCCTTGATAACCACCTGCAGTGGTTAATCCACATCTCGCTCTTTTTCTCTGCTGGGCCCTTTGACATCTTCCCTCCTAAGCCCTATTTCCTAGCCACAGCATTTGCAGCAAGAACTGATTAAAAGCCATCTGAATTATTCAGTATTTGGCAAACACATACAATTTGGAATCCTAATCTGGCTTTAAAATAAAAAGCGCCTGTGAGTAATTTATTGCTAAACTCAACATTGGCCAGAGCTTGAATAGATAAATGTAAAATTACCCTTGGTGATTCTTATGAAGACATATGTAAATACACAAATGGGCATAGCCCAGTTATTGAATATTTTAAATTATTTTGCCTATGACTAATGAATGACTGGCCAGAATCAATTGCATACTCAAAATCAATAATGGAGGATATTTCACTGTGAATTCCAGAATAAGCGAGGGATTTATTTCATCACATTTCATGGTATGTCATCAGAAACTTATTACAGGGTTTAGCAGTATTGAATCTGAAAACTAACTGTGAAGGATAGTGAGAGAGTAACACCTTCTCTCAAGCTTGGCCTTGGGCCCCTACGCAAATGGCAAGATTAAGCCTCGGAGAATTGCAGAGCCGATAAAATTTGAATTTCGGGGTCCCGTGACCATTTTTGGATATATCCTCATCTCTGTGGTGCTTTCCTATTCCCTCCCTTCTCCCCTCGGCACTCGGGAGTTTATAAGCTATTCACTGTTTTGCAGGGGAAAAAATGATCTGATATGAGCCATTTAAATTTCAGTGTGAGCAAGGCTTCATGTGTCCTTCCTAAGGGAATTTGCTTTTTAACAAGAAAATCAAAAAATGTGGAAGTTGGGAAGACTCGTTGCCTACAAGAGAATTGGGAGAGAAGCATGAAACCCTTTCCTCTCCAGAATCACAGTACTCACGTTATTACTTACCTATGTAAGAATGTCCCTGTTTCTGAATTGTAAGCCAAGCTTTAAATTGCTTGTTTTCACAGTCTTGTTTTCCTGAAAAGTTATGATTTCTTCTTATGTCCAAGGAGGAGGATTGAAAAAATTCTCAAGAGATTTCTTGAGAACACACGCACATAAATGATAGGAAAAAACATACTAAATACTTTGGTTTTTCTGAAGTAAAAAATCAGAGATGTATTACCATGTGTCATTTAAAACTGAGCAAGATATATACCAGAGGTGAATTAGAAACATAAATCTTGAGCCACGAAGCCCCATTCAGTTTCCTATTATCCAGGAAGACTGGTTGCCCAAAGCCATGTCAAGTAGAATGGGATTCAGTTTGAATTGAAAAATGTAATGTACTTCTAAAAAGGGAAAATATAGCCACATGAAACAACCCTTGGTAGTTAATCTCATCAGAAAAAAATACATATATATTTTATAGATATTAAAAATATACGGCAGCATGACTCAGCCAAATGAGTGAAGTTAAAAATCTGAATCTAAAACCACTTAATCACCCCTTGTGCACTCATCTCAAGCCTGTGTCAGACACTGTGCTGGACAACGGGTGGTCAACGGAGAGTGAGCCCCCACCTTCAAAGAGCTGACCCTCCAGTGGGGACAATGAGCATGTCAGGGACACGATAGCATGAAAGTTCTATGAGAAAGGGAAGCTCAGAGCACCACGGGACACAGAGTAAAAGTTGCTGAGTTCTAATCAGAGGAGGGAGCAGGGTCTGTTTCTCTAGAGGGGAGGATTTAGAGAAAGGGGTCCTAAAGGAAACCCTAGCCAGGAACTCAAGGCACAAGGCGGGTAAGAGACAATTTGTAAGTATTCTACGTAGAACGTCCAGACCAATGACAAGACCTATTAAAAACGAGGCAGAGCAGACAAGTGACTGAGGCCTAAGTGAATAAGAAGAACCTGGATGGAGGGAGGGGAATCTAGCAAAAGGGCCCTGGACACGGTCTTGGGGAGATTTGGGTAGGCACATTCCCTTGGCCAGGAACGTTCCTCTCTTGGAACTGGAGAACATGGTAGAATATGAAGGAGCACGCGGCCTGTGTCTTATTTTCTTTGTGGCATTTGTCTGCCAATAACTAAAACAACCTCATTTATTACTGATGTTCTTCTGTATTTTCAGCATCTCCCCCCCCCCCCCCGGCTCTAAGTTTTATGAAGGCCTGTTCCATAAAAGGCATCTGGCAAACATTGGCTGATGATTGTTAAATGAAGGCTGCTGGGGCACAGGGGCCAGGCGGGAAGGTGCCGGTGAGCTGAGAAGGCTGGCAGGTCGTTAGGGCCATGGGATAAAGAATTTTCATTCCAAAGAAATTGAAAATTGAATTAGACTAGCATGGGCTCAAAATGTCAAGACATTGGTCGGTTTTAAATTTCTTTTATTCAGATCTTCCTTACACAAAGCTGGATTTTTATTTTTTTGAATGTTCATCTGAATTTGCTGGAGGTCTTGTGTTTTTCTTACTCAGGTGATGGTGGATCAATTCTAAGGTTGATCAGCCTGCTAAGACACAACTGGTCAGAAGTCAGGGTCTTTCTTCCCACCCTCCTGTGCTCTCTGTCTGAGATATTGCCATGTCTGTTGTGTAGGGTGAGTTCCTTTTTTTAAAATAATTTTTTAATTTTTTTATAATCATATAATGTATTACTAGCCCCAGGGGTACAGGCCTGTGAATCGCCAGGTTATGGTGAGTTCCTTTTATCTCCTTCCAAGGTGTCTATATTTTAGAAGATCACATTTGTTCTTTAGTTTGATGAACTCCTCAGGAGACACAAAGATCTTGCGGTGTTGGCCGTCCTTTCCTCTGCTATCAAGAGAGAGCCTGTGTTCTCACGATGTCTGGGACAATTCCTCGCTCTAGAGAGTGACAGACCAGATTGAATTAGCTTTGGTTCTTTCGTCACTAATTAGGTGGCAAAGCAGACCTGCCTGGAGGCACTCAGACATGGACTCCGTTACCATAATTAGCTTAATGATAGTGCTAGCAAGAGATGTCCTTGCATGATCTCCACAGGGTTCACGTTAGACAGTGGGCCTCTCGAGGACAGGAAGGTTGCCTCATTCTCCGTGTGTTTGAGGTATGAACACAGGGTGGTTTCCAACACAGGACAGGTTCTCAGCCAACATTTGTAGAACTTAATGTGTTTCTATGAAGGAAGTTTCTAGAAATACATTACTGCATTCTGCCCTTAGCCTTGTTTTATTCACTATTTTTATCAGTGTCTTAAATAAAGAGAGACATGCTCATCTATTTTTAAAAGGATACAGCTGGGAGAAATAAGTAATGTGATGGTTGATGAAATAAAGCTTCAAAATTATCCCAACAGAGTAGAAAAATCGGCTATAGCCAACAGGATAAAATTTAATAATGATACGTGGATATTTGCATACCTAGGTGCAAAATGTCAATTACAGTATGGCGAGGAGAAGCAAATACGATTAGCCATACTTTATGTGGAAAAGGCCTGACCGTCGTCTTAGTCATCACCGTAGGGGGTATTAACTGTGTGAGGCACTTGCTGGAAAAAATAAAAATAAAAATAAGACAACAATAAGAGATTGAATACAGATACAATGTACAGAGCCAGATAAATAATCTCACTGTATTTTGTGGTCCTTGGAACACAGTTGAGGGATTTGCACAATTCTCGTTGCTGTATTTAAGACACAGTCCAACGAACTACAGACTTTAAGGCTCATGCAGACTGTCTTGTCAGGAGGGCTGGCATGGGGTCTGAGAGTCGGCATTGACAACAGGCTCCCAGGGGACGCTGAGGCTGCTGGGACCCAGAGAGCTTTTGGAAGAGCAAGGAACTCGTGTCTTTCCAGGAAGAGTCCACAGCTCCCGGGGGAATTAGGAACCTCAAAGTCAGCCCACGGTCACTGCTCAGAGAACCGGACCGTTAAGCACAGAGAAGATTTGCAGGGTGGGTACCTATACTGTCCTTAAGTTTTGAATAACTTTCCTATGAATAAAGAACAGACTTGTGCTCCCCTGTCACCAAAGGCAAATGCAGAAGTGGAAGGAGTTACAGGAGGCAGATTCTGGCTAAATATAACGGAGTACATCCTAGCAGATGGAGACACTCGATGATGGACAGCCCTGCCTCATCACCTCGACACGTCCCTGCATTAGGAATGCGGGAGCGGGAGCCGCCGACTGTCAGTTCGGCAGACGAGGATAATTCTTTGGTGGATGAGAGGCCGGCCTTGATGAAAATTTAGCCGTCCTTCCAATGTTAAGACACTGTGACTCTGCCCCTTATCTGTCTTGCCTGGGCTCCTCTCTGTCTTCTTTCAGCCAATCCTTCCAGACCCCTCGACGTCACGGCAGATTCTTTCTTAGGAGAAACGCGCCACGGTGTATAAAATATGGGTTTATATTGAGAATTTTCTATTACCCCATTAATTTTCTTTCATTTCTACATATCTGATTGTCAACCTCACATGGAAGTTTCTTGGATCAAGACGGTATTCGGCAAGTGGGGGATACTCATTTGTGAGTAGGAGTCATATTTCATACTAATGAGGATGGTGAAGGTTGCTAGAAAGTTGGCTGGGCTACAGAGCCGTTGTGGCGCCTTCAGCATGTAGAAATTTAGAAGAGATCCTGACTCCTTGGGACGGTTCGAGCATACTCCACCATGGAATCCAAGGGATAAATCCATTGCTGCTGAGGTGCCTTGCAAACCTACCGTTGGAGAGGACGCGAGTGTATCCTGTAAAACATCTGCGTAACCTCTTCTTGTTTCCTGTTGTGTCTCTAAATTGATTGGGTAGCTCCTGAGTTTCTGAAGCTTTACATTTCAGGGCGATTTTTAGAGAACTGGCACCCGGAATCAGGATGAAAGTACTTCATGGAGCTCATTACTGGAACCGAATGGAGGCTGTTATGCCCCGGGGCAGGCCTACAGTGCCGTCTGATTAGTGATGGGCCAACCAGAGCTAATTCAATCCCGATTGTCTCTCCTGGGACTGGGAAATTGCTCGGGACATCCTGGGAACACAAGCTCTCTCCTAGGATTATAGGATCAGCATCAGTCCAAGAAGGTCACAGGGGTCAAAGCCTGAAGGCCCTTGCCAGCCCCACACCTGAAAAAACCAGTATGGCTTGGTTAGTGGGAATGGATGCCAACCCAACAGGCTTCCAAAGGAAGGACGGCAGAAGCAGTGTATTCAAAATAATCTGTCACTTTTCTCTTGGCGTAAAGTACCTACTAGAGTCACTGTTCTCCTGGGTTTGAGACTCAAAGATTGATAACGGAGACCCCAATTCCTCACCTTCCCGGTAAGCAGGAAGCAATGCTAGATACAGGCAGGTGTGCGTAAGAATATAGTGCGGGAAAAAAATGACTTTCACTTTCAGAAATCCATTTGTCTTTGTAACGACATATACAGAAGGTAACGAGGGTAGATAATCTCATTTCATTGATGAGGACACCGAATTTCGAAGAATCTAAGTGGCTTCCTCAGCGTCACAGAGATGCTGAACAATAGAGCCAGGGCCCCTTTGAACTCCTAACTTAATTTTCCTTCCATTACAATAGAAACAATTCAACGTCATATTTTCTTTGAGAACTAAAATATGCTATTAGGTTATCCCATATATTGCTACAATAGGAATATGTTTAAATATCTCTGCCATTAATATTTTTAATGGGTTCTTTTTTATTCTCCCCTTTAAAACATAACTCTCAGACACTTCAGAAAATGTTTTCTAAATATCCATGGTAGTTGAGTTCCTGCTATGTGCACTGCCTTTCTCAAAGTCCTCCCTGTGTACCAGGATCATTCCATCCTCCCGAAAGCCCCACGAAATAGAGAGTACCAGGTCCATTTGGAAGGTGCAGAAATGATTCGGAAAGATTGAGCAGCAGAGGGTCTCACAGCGAGCGAGTGTCCCCCACCTCTGCCGTCATGCCCCGCCGCTTGGTACAGTGAAGTCGGGAACCAATTCACCTGACGAGGGTTTACTGCATCTGTGTATCTTATAGTAGAATGAGAGCTCCGATGCGTAGCTGATGGTCATTTGAACCAACTGACTTACGGCAGCTGAAAAAATTATTATTTTCATCGTGGGTTTGGCATTTGTACCTTGTCTCTTTTTTTCTTTCTTTCTTTCTTTTTTTTTTTTTTTTTACCACTTTGAAACTTGCAAGGGTGAGTTAACACATAGTGTGCCCTTCTGTGTTAAACCTTGGGAGACTGAACCAAAGGGTGACAGAGATACAGGGCGGGGAGGGGGTGGAAATCCCATCTGCACCCTCCTGTCTTGTGCTTTATCCTGAGATCCCATGATGAGGTTTGAAGGATGGAAATGGGAGAGAAAAGACACGTGAGTTACTCTCTCCTTTGGGGCATCCAGAAATCACACATCAGAAGTTGCTTGATGGTCTTGGGTGAAAAATAATCTCTCCAAGCCTCAGTCTCTCAACCTGTGAAAGAGAAGAGCACTATTAGGTCTTCATTCCCCTTGGGATTGCTGAGAAGCACATGCAGTCAGGTCTAAAGCACTTTTTGTAAACCGATGGGTATTACAAATAGAAGAAATTACATACCGTTATAAGGTGTTCCTATGTTTTGATTTTTATTTAGCATTTTAACTGGCTTGACCCTGAATCATCTCCTTAACTCACCTTCTCCGTTTAAGTGCTGGTTGCTTTGGGCTGCATCCCTGAAACGAAGGGTGTGGTCATAATTAAGCCAGAGGAAGGATGAGGATTGGGGGCGAGTCCTACCAACAGTACCTATGAGGCTGCTCTGTCATAAAAGCAGTGTGACCCCAGGGAAGTTACTTATGTATCCTTGTCCCCCTCTGTAAAATGGGGGAATAGCACCTGCTTTTCATGAGCAGGTTATATATTTAAAGCACTTAACCAAATTTGGGATTCGTAGGATGTTTGCCAAATGTTAGTCCATTTCCCATAGTCATCCAGTGAGCCAGTTACTTTTTAAAAGCTGTTGTGACCCGAGCCTTAGCTCCAATCTCTCACACACAGGGTCGGTGCCCTTGTAAGACAGGTCTCAGTCTGGGGTCAGGGTTACCATACATAACTAATATGGTAAAAAAATATTGCATGCTATTTCTGACTCTGACATTTATCCCCAAAGATGCCATGGGTGATTCTGAGATAGACAAATTCGCATCTCTGTTTCTAAACCAAGAGGCTGATATCATCTTAATTTATGCTTTTATCAGGGAGGAGAAGGAAGTGACTCGCAAAAGCTATGAAGGCCAAGATATACTAACTGCAACCAAAATTTGTAAAACCATATCAGTACTGTTACAATTCTCCATTGTATTAGTCATGCATATGAATGGCAGGAATCCATGGAAAAGTTTTGAAACTTACTACTGACCGTTCCTCCCACTACAATCTTCTCCCCTTGAATTGATGTTAACTTGATGTTAATATCATTTTAGATGTTTTGCCTTCCATTAAATACATACCATCAAAGAAAGCAATACTTTCTGAGATGTGCAACAGCCCTTCAAAGGAATAGTATTGATGCTTTCCAATCAATGTCCCTAATAGTGCATACAGAAAAACAGTATAGCTCTCTATGGGGAAGAAATCAATATATCTTAAGTAATTCACTGCAATAAGGAAAGATAGCTTCAGGAAATGGCATGTTTTTATTGTTGTTGTTAGGTTTGTTTTGTTTTGTTTTGTTTTTTTCGTTGTTTCCTCTAATTAGCTGACTGATTTTTACAGTGGATGTGATCATTATTCTACCCAAGTGGCCCATGTGAATTTACTGTAATTCCACTAGCTCCCACCAGGCGGAGTCATAGCACTAGAAATGAGCAAGTTGGCCAGAGGAACCCTCCCCCCATCCCCCATCCAACTGAGTACTTTTTTTAGTGGGTTCCTACCTGAATAATTCCTGTATTCAGTTGTGGATATTTAACTCTCCTCAAGTAAAACAATGAAAATATACAGCTATGCAGAGACAAACACTGGCAATCCGTGTGTCTTGAAGAGTCTCAGGCCACTGCATTACCTGAGTATAAGACCTAACTTCCCTATAACTAAATATTCATTTTTAACATCCTGTCCGTTAAAGTTCAAAAGATAGTTGCTTATAGAATCATTGCTTATAGAATGGTATTTTCTATACCATTTGCAAATCATATGCAAATAAACTCTTGCCCTTCATCATTTTAGCTAAATGTTATCCTTTATTAGGGTCATAACAAATCTTACTTCTAATAACCTCTTTCCTAATGACATCACCACATTTCCTCTCTTCCTGTTTGGTATTTTATAAGAGGTATTGCTTATATAGGAGATGACACAGAAAAATAATTAAAAATTCATCTTTGAAGTAAGATATACCTTTGTTTGAACCCTAATTCTGACAGTCACTATTCTTGTGACTTTGGGCAAATTATTTAGTCTCATCTTTGAAAGGAAAGTAATGATCTCTATTAAGACTGTGGTTATGAATATTTAAAAACTAAATGCAGGTGAAATATTTAGCAATGCCTAGAAAGCATAAAAGCACTAAGTATAAACCAGTACTATATAACAAAAATTTAATTAGATGACAAATTTGTACCCTTTCTCTGAGTAAAATTTCTTTGCTAAAGACAAAGAATTTCTTACTAAATATATGGTGGCTGCAAACCTTTGCACAGTGGCTTGGTGGGCCTCAACTAACATGATATAAATACAAAGTCCTATGAAGACGATAAAAAAAGAAAAAAACAAGTGAGTGATTATCTAGTGGGGGGAACCCAACTTGGCATGTCTTCTGAAAACAACTAAAAACACTGAGCTGACCACTACTTCCGTGAATTAACAGCTTGACAAGAGCTTCCCTGAACATCCGGAGAGGTTGTAACACTATCTTCCACTCTGTACTTGTCTTTTAACTTTAAGGTATTTTCTGTCTTCCAGACAGTTTAAATCCTTGTGACCTCATTAACGGGTGGTATGCCTAATGTCAGAAAAAGTGGTCACAACATATCATATACAATAACCGTGCTGACTGGCTAGCTATGGAAGATATGAAAGCATCATTACTATAAAGCTCTTTCAATCACTATTTTATCTGAACTCATAACCACTCAGTCAAACCCAAACTCAGTCTGTCTTGTTTCTACGTACACTTCTTTGCGATTGGGTGTGACTGTGTGATTTTATGAACCAAAATGATCCACACTATTCCAGACTGGGTCCATAAAAATGCCCATTTGTTTCATGCTTTTTTTTTCCCCAACTTGATGTAGTGAGCATAATGACCCTTAAGGTCATGTTTTAAGAATAGCAGAACTATAGGGGGTAATAAGTCTGGCATCCTAAAGCAATGCTTGGGAGAGAGCCACCCACCAATCGGGAAAGGCCTCTTTAAACTCCTTTTGCAAGACATCAGCTTCCGTTGTGTTTAATCCTTCACCATCTTTTGATTTGTTTGCTACAAGAGCTAGCAAACCCTGACTGCTTCGACTGGTCCACACACATCTGTAGTGTTTATTTGGATTAGCGAAGCATATTCTAAGGAGGGTACTGGCAAGCATGAAAAAGTTTTAGAAATAACTTAAGATACTAAGATAATCAAGAATTTAAAAATCAGCTGGAGAGATTTTTCAAAATGCATGCTTGTTAAGAAGTCCCAGGTGATTCTGATGTATTCTATGTTAAAAGTCATTAGTTTAGAACACTGACATGGAGAGAGTGATTGAATGAGTTGGGGACCGTTTTCCTAGACCATAGCAATTTGATGATAGTGGTCTTCACATGTCTGAAGGATGAACATGAGAAAGATTTACATTTACACTGTGCAGAGAGAGTGAGTTATACTCATACTGGAAGAGATTCACCCGAATCAATGGGTGGAAGTTACGGGAAGGAAGATTTGTGTTCATGAAAGGAAAATGTTACCATAATTATAGATTTTCAAAAAATGGAGCACCTGCTTTTGAAGTAATGGGTTCTCCCATTCTTATGATACCCAAGCAGAGAAGATATGAAAGCATCATTACTATAAAGCTCTTTCAATCACTATTTTATCTGAACTCATAACCACTCTGTGGGACAGGCCCAATTTTTATAGATGAGGAAACTAAACCCATAGTCATTAAGCTGCCCACCTAGTCACAGGGCCAGAAAACAATACAGGTGAAGTGTTAATCCCTGTCCTCAGACTCAGAAATTACTTCTTTTTTCCATTGACCATATATATGTGAGTGGTTTCTCTCAAATATAAGATTCTATGAAAAAGGGAGCTGTTTAATGGCAGAGATGTTATCTTATCTTTGTTCTTATTTCTATTTTTATTTTGCTAATTACGCACTATACGCTTATGCAGTACATATTTAACTGGATTTAACTGACACCATTCTTCTGAAATAAAAATGTCATAAAAAGTAGGTCTTTTTATTCCCTTTTCACATGTAGGAGAGCAAATTTTGCCATCCCAAGATAGGTATTTTCCACATATTGATTAGTCGAAGCTGGTTATTTTTAAGAAACAGTATGGGGGCGCCTGGGTGGCTCAGTGGGTTAAGCCTCTGCCTTCGGCTCAGGTCATGATCTCAGGGTCCTGGGATTGAGCCCCACATTGGGCTCTCTGCTCAGCCGGGAGCCTGCTTCCCCCTATCTCTCTGCCTGCCTCTCTGCCTGCTTGTGATCTCTCTCTCTCTCTGTCAAATAAATAAATAAAATCTTAAAAAAAAAAAAAAGAAACAGCATGCACAGGACATGCTGTGAAAACCTTTTTGTAAGAGCCATTTACATGTATAATGCAAATCTCCATTTATATTGGTGTCTCCCTCGGTACCAGGAAGAGGCAGATGACTAAATCTCTAGAGGGACTCTAAATCAGTAGAGAAGGCACGGACTTACATCCTGCATAACAACCTTACTCTCATTTACTCTGCTTTTCCTTGTAACCTCCCGTAACTGATTCCCAGCATCTTTCAGCTGGAGAGGATATTTAAGGGGATAACTTCAGCTACTTCAGGGACCAATCCTGGATCTCTCCCAGAAAATCTATATGTACAGGGAGTATACACGTTGTTAAACTTTTGTTTGATTTTCTACTGCTCGGTCTGTTCCCTATCACTTTAATATTAGTCCAGCTAGAAGAACCTTGAAGGGCAGAGGAAACTTCTTCCCGTCCAACACACACAAAACCACTGCCATCATAAATAATGTTGTGCATGATAGAACCAGTAAAAAGAACATGGCCCATGCCTTCCAGATGAAACACAAAAGCAAGAGCCAGATACTTAAATCACTAGTAACTAAAAATATACTTGAATTACACTCAAATCACTCTAAGTTTCAATGCTCGTCTATAGTGTAGAGTGCACAGGAGTAGATTCCTGGAGACCTCTGCTTTGCCTTGAGCACTTGGTCAAGTCACTTAACCTCTGTGTGCTTCTGCATCCCCATCCAGGAGCCAGGCAGTTATTTCCCCATGACTGATGACATTGCAAATAGTGAGGCCAGACTTTATATGCCCCCTGAATCTGATGAAGCCACTATATCAGACCATCAATTTTAAGGAATCTTATCTAAAAAAAAAATAATAATAAGGGACACAATTATAAAAATCAGACTGACTACAGGAGTTTCTACAGGCTTAGCATCTTAGTTTCTCTTTTAAAAAAGTCAAAGAAAAATAAGAGATGGACAGGATACGAATAAAAGATGTAAACGGCGTAACAACCAATTTTAATCTTATTTGGATCCCAGCTTCAAATTGTAGGGGAAAAAATATTTTAAGCACAAGAATGTAAATGGTGTGATTCTATCTATATAAAGTTTGAAAATAAACAAAACTCATCTGTTCCTAGAAGTTACTATAATATTTTGTTTCTTTATCTCTGCCCTCGTTCTGCGGGTATGTTCAGATGAGATTTAGTGAGTTGCATAATATAACATGTGCAGTCTTCCATATATGATCGTTCACTTAAAAGTGTTTAAATGACGTAAGTCTGGGTCCTATAAAGGCAAATCATAAGAGAGCTAAATGGGAAAAACTATCAACTTCCTTTTATGTTTGTCAAGGAAGGCTTCATGGAATGATAGAATTGTTTAAAATCAGAAAAAAAAAACAAAAGAATCTTGCTCAGTAAAACTAGATACAAAGGGCATAAGATTTGCATCATATGTAAGATCAGACATAAAGGACAGAAAGTTGGGAAAATGGAGAAAAAGTGAATTTCAAGGGGTATACACACTGACAAGGGAGGGATCAAAAAGATAATCTGTATCAACCCGGAAACTCAAGATGAAAACTAACATTACCTATAATTATATCTGTATTCATATAGACACTATTTCAAAATAACCTCATTTTACGTAGGCCCCGTCACTGCTGTGGACGTTGGCTCTATTTTAAAGACGGGATGACTTTAAGGGGCTCTCACAAGGATGTTGGCTGGAGAGCAGCATTAAACCGCAGTGATCTGCCTCTGCCCCGTGTCTGTTTCGTAAACTGGCCTTGTCAAGATGAAAAATGTCATGCCATCCACAACCTGAAGAGCATGTCTGAGGAAGGACAATGGGAACAGAGTCTGTCACTTTTCCTCATTATATATACAGATGGATTCATTCTCACACTTCTAGCCAGATTGTTTCGATTCTACCTGCAACTGAGCTATGAGCGATGCTGAAAATGTTATGCCCAGAGTACAAGAATGCCCCTCACCCGGCAAGTCAGCACACTTTATGGCAAATAATCATTGCAGCCCTTTTCCTTTGTCATTGTAACTCTCTTTGACGTCAGTCAAGCAAGTGACTCAGAATTCTGGGCCCACATCATGGGGATGCGGCAGCAGTAAAAGAAAAATGAACAAGGCCTGAAACAAGAAAATCTGTAAAAGGGCTGATTCACACAAGAAAAGTCATCTGTCAACCAAAGACCTTTCTTCCTCCAGGCCTGCTGATAGCAGATAGAAAACAAGGTCACAAGGCTCTAGGACTGAGATGAGTGAGACAGTCATCCGGGTACAGGATTTGCCAAGACTTCCATCACAGACGTTCTCAAACTAGTCCTCGGGAATTGAAATGGGCAAATACACACCTTGGAAGAAAACATATTTTCTGACCATAGGGGAGAAGGAGGGCGATGAGGGGTTACTGTCTCAGCCTGGGAAGATGGAGAGTTCTAGAGACGGATGGTGGGATGGTTGCGTAGCAGTGGGACTGTACTTGATGCCGTTGAACCCTATGCTTAAAAATGGTTAAAATGGGGGGCATCTGGGTGGCTCAGTGGGTTAATCTGCTGCCTTCGTCTCAGATCATGATCTCAGGGTCCTGGGATCGAGTTCCGCATCGGGCTCTCTGCTCACGGGGAGCCTGCTTCCTCCTCTCTCTCTCTGCCTGTCTCTCTGCCTAGTTGTGATTTCTCTCTGTCAAATAAATAAATAAAATCCTTTAAAAAAATGGTTAAAATGGTAAGTTTTCCTCATGCATACTTTACCACAGTACCAAAAAATCTACAGAAAGAATTCTGGTAACAAAGAATTGTAGAATAAGCAATGAGGAGGCGGTCAGGTGACCCAAGGCCAATTGTTGAGAAGTCAAGAGGCCGGGCTCCAGAAGCAGACGCCTAGATTCAGATCCAGGCTGCTGACCTCCACCCTTCTTGGCTCCAAGACGTGAGGCAGCTCACGTAATCGATCCAAGGCTCAGTTTCCTCACCTGTAACACAGGTTGGCGATTGCGTGTGATTTCGAGGATGGCCAAGAGGGGTAAGTCAGATAATCCACAAGTCCAGGTGCTCAGAAACTCTTAACTATTATGTCGTTGCCATTCCCGTGTCGTTCTTACTGTTGACAATTAAACCACCGCTACCCTGAGAAGCTTCGAGAAAGGCCTCGGGAGAAGGGAATGCTGCGACTACACATGCAAATCAACAGGAAATTTATTGAATGCCTGTTACAGTGCAATGCTCTGCTAGGTTCTGCGGGAAAGAGAGCAAACCCAGAACACGCCATACGCTCTGAAGAACTTACATTCTCACGTGCAAGAAGCATCTCGACGTCACCGAGCGGATAGCGACGTCCCACCCCAGCCTTCCTCTGGTGTCACAGCTGAGCCAGTAGAAAGGCCTCCCATGAGTGGCGGCCTCGGCCTCTAAATGGAAGAAAGTTCTTCTCTACCCTCAAGGTCTTCCAGCTGGATGAAGAATTAAATTTACATGAGACAGATGAAGAGAAGAAAAAACCCAAAGCTTTATGACATGCACACACGGAGGGCAATTATGAAATTGAGACCTAGAGGAATGACCGAGGTGGCAGTTTTTGTACTTTTCAGACAAAGAGACAATAAATCTGTGAGGAACTGACAGGACAAAAAAAAAAAAAAGACCTTTAACTCTGGGAGGAGGGAATGAAGGAATTCCAAACAGAATTGGGGCTGTGGTAGCAAATTAGTAAAAAGGCAAGAAGGGCTATTGTTGACACAATCTAAATTTCCCACCTCTGGGGAGAGGGATGTTTCTTCACCTCCTGGTACAGAGAAGGTGCCCTTTACCTGGGAGACTTATTTCCTGCCTTCGGGGGACAGAGGAGGGTCTGAGTGTTCCTGCACCGGCGGTCTCTTAAGTAACTTTTATTTAAAATAATCAGCATGCCAAAATGGCACATTTCGGGACAGGCTGCCTTGGTCCACACAGCCCACGTCCTGCCTCCATGTCCTGCAAGTGCCTTCATCTCGCTGAGCCTCAGTTTCCCTGTCCACATAACAGAGGGAATAACGGTAGCCGTCTCAGAGGGTGGTTTTGATGAGGTTAATACCCATAAATAATTTAGGACAGGACCGGGCACAGATGAAGCCTTCAGTAAAAAATTGCCTTATTTGGGGCACCTGGGTGGCTCAGCGGGTTAAAGCCTCTGCCTTCAGCTCAGGTCATGATCCCAGGGTCCTGGGATCGAGCCCCGCATCGGGCTCTCTGCTTAGCTGGGAGCCTGCTTCCTCCTCTCTCTCTCTCTCTGCCTGCCTCTCTGCCTACTTGTAATCTCTATCTGTCAAATAAATAAATCTTTAAAAAAAAATTGCCTTATTTAATCGATAATCTGAGGACGTTGTTGTGTGCTCTGTTTAGGGCGAGGAAGGTTGAAGACTCACTCCGAGTATAGCCAGGACACAGCAGAGTCAGGAGTCCTACCCAAAGCAGCAGCCTCAGAACCCCGGGCCCTTCCCGTGGTAGCATAACCTCCTGTGTGGTGCTGGCATCAGAGGAGGTTTGAGAGTAATTCCTACAGCAGCATGGACGGTGCTTAAGGCGACGTCAGGAGAGAAACAGAAAACACTTCGTGAACGAAGTGGAATGTCGGGAGAAAAAGGCAGGATGTTATTCAAACCAGTAAGTGGTGGGGACTCACCTGCCGGTCTGTGCAAACACTTAACATGCCTCATCCCTTTTCTCTTTACGACTCTTTGAGACATGTGTTATTAACCCCATTTTACAGATGGTAAAACTAAAGTCCGGAGTGATTTAGAAATGTGTGGAATGTCAGAAGGTTAGTCAGAGTTGGAGTTGGGATTTGAACCCACTTCTATCTGATTTCAAAACCATAACCCTGGGCACCTGGGTGTCTCAGGGAGTTAAGCCTCTACCTTCAGCTCAGGTCATGATCTCAAGGTCCTGGGATCGAGCTCCACGTCGGGCTCTCCGCTTAACAGGAAGCCTGCTTCTCCCTCTCTCTCTGCCTGCCTCTCTCCTACTTGTGATCTCTCTCTGTCAAATAAATAAATAAAATCTTTTTAAAAACAAACAAAAACCCCCACAACCCTTCATCAAAGAGAAGAACCCTCTAGATGAGGGGGAAACCCTGAGCTCCTTACCAGTTTGTTGGGTGAATAGCCAAGGTTGCATGTGAAGGGCAAGTTCAGGCGTGTGAGTGGTCAGGCAGAGCACCATGGGCAGAGGGGGCCAGGGAACAGCAGAGAAAGGGGAAGTAAGATTTCAGAGACAGAGGAAGAGAGCTGTGATAACCTAGAGATGAGAGGATTTTTTTCTTTTGTTAAAGGGAGACTTTCACTATCACACTCCCTTTCTCCCCACAGGTTTGGGCAGTACCATTCCTCTTTTTAGACCTGCTTTTTCTAAGAATCCAATTTAACTTCTGTGGCCAACTCTGGCCAGATAATGAGTATCTGCGGTGGTCCTGAGTTCATTCACCTCATCAAAGGAAATGGCTTCATCCTAAATCAAAATTGAACCTGACTCACTACAGAATCAATAACGGTCATGGCCAAGGCCAGAATCATGTCCTTGACGGCCAGAATCCCTGACACCACCCATTAACAGGACACTAGGGTAAAAGTTCAGGGATGTTACTAAGAGCCACTTTGAGAATCTGCTTAAATAAAAAGCCTGTATGGGTTTATGATCTCATCTTTACATAAGGCCTTTGAGAGAAAGGAATAGCTTTTGAATATCTTTAATTTTAATTAAATTGAATCACTGAAATACAATTTATTATAGAGGACAGGAGACATATTTATTTAAATGGAGATATTTATAGATTTCTGCTTTTTTAGGGGCAGGTTACTAAGCACTTCTCTCTGAGTCCTCCAAGGACAATCTTTCAGCTGACCAAGCTGTTTCTACAGACTAGTCTCTGGACACTCCCGAGGAGGAAGCCACGTCCCATCTTCTCATCCTGATCCTGATAAAGAAGGCAGGTTCCTCCGGGAACTATGGGACATTATACCTCAGAAGGAGCCCCTACGCTTTGTGAGAATTCAAGAGGAAGTGGTGAATGCCAGACTGCTTTTCCTTTTTTCCCAACTTTGGTCTCAGTCCCCCGCAGTGACGGCCCCAAGAAAACCCCTCATCTCCAGAAGATCTCTCCCTCTTACCAGAGACTGACGCATTGATGCCAAAACACTGCTTGGGTAGAATCTTCCCCATTGGTTGAGAAACAGTGATCAGGATGGCTAGGAGTTGGGAGTTGATTCCTGGGGATATGCACACTGACAAATTACTTCTCTGCAATCCCAGTGGTTAAATACCCTCAGACAACCAGTCCTTTCCGTACTGGAAAATCAAAGACTATCCCCAATATAGAGGACCAGTGACCGAGAGAATGAGTGGTGCCGACTACAGTCAAAGCCTCCCTTGCCTACCTTTGTGGTTGCTCCCCAAACAGGAAAATCGTGCTTCTACCTCTGTTTCTTAGCTGTCTCTTCTGAACAGCAAATTAAAATAATCTACTTCCTGATAAAGACACAAATCCAGAAGATTGGAATTGTGAAGCTAGGCTGTTCTAATTCTGTTTGGTGTGATCATTACAGGACTTCCGGTCAGTAGAACCAGGCAAGAGCAATTCAGAGTTTCGGGTTCTGGATTTAGAATTTGGAGGGAAGAGACCTACAATCTCATTGGTTTCGTGTTATGATCACAAAGCAAATCATTATTAAGTGACCCCCCCCCCTTTTTAACAGTGTAAAATTATGCTTTTAAGTTGAGGTTCCTCTCTTGGGATCTTGACTGTGCGTCTTCATATATATTTGTTAGGTTCATAAAGTAAGTAACGTAAGAGCCACAATACAGGGTTCCTTTTAGGAGCTTTTTCTACACGGGATGAATTAACTGAGGCTTCTTTAAAGTAGTTTCAATGATATTTAAACTAAAGGTGGCTATCTTTTCTTAGTTAATATCCCTAAGCATTCTTTGTATGTCCAAAACCCTCTTAACTGTACTCAAAATTGGGTCATTTTTAATATTTTAAAGAATAACCACAATGTGTCATATCCGGAGCCTATTCCCTACTTGCATAACTGTTCTCACACTACAAACCACACGGTACTGGACATGAAATGTGCGTGAGAGGGCACCATTGGTTTGGAGGTGCAGTTTAGTCCTGAGACCCAAACACAAAGACTGACCAAGTTGGTTAGGTCTGTGAACTTGGACTTCAGTTGTCCTAATCAATGTCATCAACATCCAAAACCTATGGATGAGGTGCGGACACGCATGTATGTATTTATGTATGTACGTTACGTATGTATGTGTGTGCGTATGTATGCACGTACGTATGTATGTGTGTATGTATGTACGTATGTAGGCACGTACGTGTGTATGTACGTATGTATGTGTGTGTGTACGTACGTGTACGTACATATGTGTAGTATGGAACCCAAGTAGGAACCAAATTGTCAGTACAACCTGTTTTTTTTCATAATGACTTGGTTCTTAGATACTTTAAGAAAACCCACTTTTTCAAAATTAAGTGTTTTTTTTTTAATGCATTTTAAAATATTTAGGAAAAAAATGTGTGATAAAACCAGGAACACTAATGTGAGGATTTTTCGTTCACTGCCTGCCTATTATGTGTCGAAACTACACGACACGCTGGCAATGTAAGATGAATGTGTTTTCCCTGTTTTGGGGAAGTTGTAAGACTAAGCACGCACACGTCCGCACAAGCTGATAGGTCCCTCACACACAGGGAAGGAGGAGGTATTCGCTGGGAGTGTGGAGGAGGAGGAAGAGGAATAAACCACAGTGGGTTGGGAAGACACCTCCAACCTGCCTGGTGTCACCAAGCTGTAGAAATGGATCATACCCTAACCAGAGGATGACCCTGGAAATCAGAGAACCAGTGCATCAGCCAGAACAGTGAAGGCGCCTTGGAAATGTGTGAGACCAGCACCCTCATATTAGTACTCGGGCATGAAGAGGTTAACACATTGAAGTTTATGAGTTAGGAATTCGGAGCATTCCTGGGTTCTGGGTTCACCCAGAAAGACAAGCAAATATGTTTAACTGAGTTTAGGAAAGCCTTCACATCAATGAGGGTATTTTGTAAACAGGTCTGTCCACTACAGAGGGGTCAAAGGCAACAGAGAAGTAAATCCAAAAGAGATCTCTTGCAACTAAAGAGATCTCGAGTCCAAAAGTACCAAAATAAGGGCTGACATTTAACCGTGTCTCAGTCTATGTCTATGACGAGTTCAAGGTCTCCAGAACCCTCCCAGGGAAACCAAAGCTAATGAGTAAGAGTAATGCACATTTCGCCAAGAAAGTGTATGTGAATTGTTGGGTTTTGCCATGACTTATCTAATCCCTAAAACATACTAGTCAAGGATAAGCAAGTAAGTTAGCTAATGAAAAGGTTTGTTTTTAAAACAATATTATTTAATTATATGCTTATGTTCATTCATGGCTTGTGGTACATTGTTTTTAAAAGAGCTTGTCTTGTGTTATATATATGTTTTCTATTTATAGGTATTATATATAAACATATATAAAATCACTGAATGATGTCCTATTGCCTTTCCTCTGGTTACCCTGAGGGAAACTTGGATTACTGACTCATGTGGCCAAATGTCAGACAAAATTGTTCCCCTGGTGGTGGCTGGTTGAGATGTAGAGATAATATCTAAGATGAAAGAAAACAGCCTGTGAAAGTCTAGGTCAAGGGTACAGGAACTTTCTCTTACGCATCTGGACTGAGAGCTTCCCTTAAAGAGATGAAAGCTCTGACAAGGCCAGGCCCCCATCTCCGCATGGAAACAGATGGCAAGAGCTAGCCCTTCTCGATAATCTGAGTGCTCTGCAGACCATTTTGGTCCTCACAAGCCCAAATTACCATCCCTGACCTGACCCCGGAGACGTTTGAGTTTGCGTTGCCCGATGGAAGCTTACAGACTCACATCCAGAGTTGCAGAAAGCATCACACATATGTGACGCTCTTATTCTTTGGAGGAAAATTTATTTTTATTACTTTGGAATAGATGGCATTGCCTTTTTGAAATATTTTAGTGCTTTGAATTTTAACCAGAAATTGGAACGCCGATGGTCCTGGTTTGTATCAGCAAGCCGCCTCTGGCCATCAATTTTCCTTCGGACATACTGTAAAAAGTAGATTGGAGAAACTCTGAACTCCAGTGTCTAACTCCTCACACCAGATCCACACATTTCTGCTTTGCCTTCTAGGTTCATCCAGGAGGAAGGTTCACAGCGGCTGATGGAAGAGACTGGGGAGTAACTCCTTAGAAACGAGCGGTAAACACCAGGTGCGCCTGCCGTCTCCAAAGCCAGACACCCCCTGACATCAGGTAACTAATGGTATGGCCTGTATATTATTGGGAAAATTAATGAGCGCATATTTCAAGGAGGATCCAGTTAGGAAATGAAAGCTGTTTTGGTTCTACACCGTTATCCTCAAATGCAGGTCGACCGACGTGTACGCAGTGGTGGAGTCAGGAACGGGAATGAGATTCACGTCACCAAGTAGGGAGGCGGTGAGAGTCATTGCTGTAATGTGGGTGATGCCCTTGTGTGTCAGGGGAAGTTCTTAATGCTTTTACGTTTCCCGTACAGTTGAGATAGTTGGGCAGAAGGAGCCCCTAGCGTAGGTAGACGTTCTGGGATTAAGAACCTCGAACTCGGTCATTCCTTTTCCTACTTGCATTTCAGAAACTAAAACAAAACAAAAATCTTTATGTGGTAAGTGTTCCAGCGTAAAGGGTTAAGAAATTTGGTTTCGTTTTCCCCATTTGGAGATGTCCCCCCACCTCTGGCATACCCTGTGAGACATTGAAAGCACAAATATGTAATCAAGTAATTCCTCTGTAGAAATCATTGAGGCAAATCAAGAAAAAAAATTTGCTAAACC
The DNA here is from genome assembly GCF_922984935.1 of Meles meles. NCBI lineage: Eukaryota > Metazoa > Chordata > Mammalia > Carnivora > Mustelidae > Meles > Meles meles. The sequence goes on along the minus strand of NC_060073.1, from coordinate 113,064,409 downwards.
ACAAGAGGATTTGGAATCCCTGAATGTGCTCATACAAAGTTACCAGCAAACGAAGTGTTCCTCTTTTGAGATCATTCTGGCATTTTGATGCCCATCTCAGACACACCTTCTCTATCAGTTTCTCTTCAACAAAGAGGAACTTGGAGCCTCACTCAAGCATTTCAGTGACCTCAGAGGGATAGCAAGAGCCTGGGGGCTTTTTCTGAGTCAGAAGGAAACTTCTGTAGGGTGAGAGAACCCTAAAAGGTACCCTCGGCGAGATGAAGGTGATACCGAATGGAACAAGTTCTCACTATTTTCCAGGGTAGCGGCCTTTTATTTTCTGAATTCACAAGTGTGCGTGTGCTCATGAGCTAACGAGCCAACTCCCACGGAGCCGTCCCACTGGGAGCCACGTTGGTGTGCGGTGGCAAGGGCTCAGGGGGACACTCGGAGAGCAGGACGTCCTCTCCCAGCCCCCCGCCCAGGACTGGCAGCCGCACACCCCGTCCCTGGAGCATCTCCGGTCGCTGGAGAACAGGATCGCCCGGGCTCCCGGATTCCCAGGCCTCGGTGGCAGCAGGTCTCCGCCACCAGTTACCTGCTGCCCGCCTGCCCGCAGACCAGGCCACTGCCAGCTCGCAGGCTTCCTACATTTCAACAGTGACACCATGTGGCCGTGACAACAACCCGAGACTCCCCGACAGACTAAATGGATTTCTGGGCTTTTTGTTTTTCCTTGGTATAAATCTCTGGATCGAGTAAGACCCTGAGATTCTTGTTATCGGGGACAGCACATCCCAGAGGGGGAAGCAATGTCTTCTACCACAGACAGGATGCGGGCTCAGTCACTTCATCCGGACGTGGGGAGAAAATGGGACCATGCGTTGTACCCAAAGTGCACATAGTACTTAGATGGGTGATGACGGAAGCCCGGGCTGGAGGACGTTCCTGCAGAGCACAGCGACAGAGGACAGGCTGCACTTCCTACAGCATCACAGAACTGTGTAGAGCACGAGCGGGCAGTGAGGACGAGAGCAGCGCTGGGCACGGATGCCCTCGGGTGACGGCGGCCAGTCGCCGGGGAGGGCGCCGGTGGGAAGGGGAAGGCTGCCCCTGCGCCCCGAGAGGCTGCAGGGCTGGATGGGGGTGAAAGGACGGTGACAAGAGGAAACGGAGGCTCTGAGTGAGGCAGTGGGGCCAAAGCAGAAGACAGGTTAGCATCAGGGAACATCTGCGTGTTCACCACGAAGAGGGCGGCCGGCGGCTGGATGGTAGACGGAGCTGAAGGCGAAGCTAGCTCGTGTCCTGACCGGTTGGCTGTGATGTCAAAGAGAAGAGAACAGCCACAGCAGGACCCCAGGAACGTTGGCCCGATCCAGAGTAGGTCAGGCCAGACTGGGCAGTCGCAACACGTGGTCATCCCCCAAAACACACCAAGACAACAGGTGCCTGAAAGAAGGGGTCGGACCTGGTCACTGAATGTGAGGATGGAAGACGGGGGGAGCCGAATGATCCCCAGAGTCTCGTTCCGATCCTGGAGGGTGGAGGGAACTCTGTCCCTGGGTTACACCTGCCGCTCAGTACGGCACCTGTCCTCTGAGACTAGCCACATGTACGGGTCGCGTTTCCATTCTGCTTCCCTCTTACTTGTACAGAGGAATAAATTAACTTATTTTTCTTTTATTTATTTATTTATTTTACAGAGAGAGAGAAGAATCACAAGTAGGCAGAGAGGCAGGCAGAGAAATGGGGGGAAACAGGCTCCCTGCTGAGCAGAGAGCCTGATGCAGGGCTCAATCCCAGGACTCTGAGATCATGACCAGAGCCGAAGGCAGACGCTCAACCCACTGAGCCACTCAGGCACCCCTCATTTCATTTTTTTGAAGATTTTATTTATTTGAGAGAGAGAGGGAGCACAAGCAGGGAGCAGGGGAGGGGTAGAGAAAGAAGGAGAAGCAGACTTTCTGCTGAGCAGGGAACCCGACTTGGGCTCTGAAATCATGACCTGATTGACCAGAGCTGAAGGCAGCTGCTTCACCAACTGAGCCACCCAGGTGCGCCAGAAAGAAATGACCTTAAACACAGAGTGGGAAAGCACACTCTGTAAGGCTGCGTGAACACACGCAGAGCATTTCTTACTTACCTTCTCCGCCAAGCCATGAATCAGCAATCTTCAGCCGTCACAAACCCGATCCTTTTCATAACCCTCAGACACACATAACTGATGAATTCCACTTGACTCGGGTGTTCCTAGAGAACCCGCTCACGACCTCTGTCCCATGTACCATACATCAGCCAAGCCATTCCTAGTGTGTTCTGCCTGCCCTCCCTCCCCAGACTTTCCCGAAAGCCAGCAGGCCGGTACAGCCTCATGTCTGTGCAAATTCAGCCTCTTTTCCAAGACCCTATTGCTTGCCTCTCCTCTCATGCTTTTTAGGCCCTTAGTATCTCCATCCCTGTGTCTGCACTGGAATTTGCTTTAATGGCTATCCTCTTCAGAACAGGCCAACTGCATAATTCTTTATAGGGTCTCCTGGTAGGTGACTCGCCACCAGTTTTCAGAATAAAGCAACTCTCTTAAAAGCTCTCCCCCTGTTACCCTAACACACACACACACACTCACACACACATCCATATATCCCTCGTGGCTGGCAGCTTGTGAAATCAGGGGTCCCACCCACGCATTCATTTTGAACGTGACAGTGTAGCCACACTTCCCTCCTAGGAGTGGTCACCTCGGAGAAATTGACGATTCTCCCTGATGTGCTTTTGCAGACACCAGAGAGGTGAATCATGAAGGTGCTTTGCTCTGAAGCTCCCTGGGGACATTCCTGCAGCTCTCCTGGCGTTCTCTGTGCTCCTGGGTTTGGTGAGTCGTCACCCTGTTAAATGCAGAGGTTTATTTTTAATGAAATGCTGGCTGTTTAGCTTTTAAGATATCTGTCAAGAGTGACAACGATCCAAGAGAGCAGGGGAAATAATTCACAAGTGAGCAGACCTGTCTTGAGTTTTCTCACAAATTGCCATACCTTGAAGCCCGTCAGAGTTGGCAATAGAAAATCAATGCACATAACAAGAGATGGTTTAATCTCCTTAGGTATGTTGTAACTCACATCACTGCACACGTCTCCATTCCCTGCAAACACACCAGAAGGTGTGAGAAGTTCCAGAAAGAGGTGTGGAGCGTGTACAGAACGGTATCAGGGAGCAGAGAAAAGGCAGGATTTCCACTGGCAAAAACAAAGTGCCCCTCAAGGACCCATGTGCCCCTCACCCCGGTGTGGTCAAGTAAGATTTGGGTGGTCCATCTTACTAGACTGTGCACGGAGCACCCGTGTCCTTCTCAGCTGCTGAGAGAAGTAGTGGGTGAGTCGGCTGAGTGTGGAAGCTGGTTGCCTGTGCTGCTCTAATGTGGATGGTCCCCCATCGGTGAGCTCAGGGATGCCAGCTCTCATGACCTGCTTCCCCACTCTAGCCAACCATGCTTCTCTGCTGCCATGACCCAGGAGGAGACAGTGTGGCAGAGTCACCGGTCTTGGATTCTGGAAAATCCAGTGGCCATTATTCTTAGGATAATGGATATGATTCTTAGGATAAAAGGATAGGATACTTCTGTCTTCTGCCACCAAGGTTTTACACGGAGTAGAACACTCCTAATTCACATTTCAAATCCTGCCATTGGCCTGAGACAGTTTCAGAAAATTGTCAAAAGGTGGTTTGAAGATTAGTGAAATAAGCCAGACTTAGAAGGACAAATACAGTTAGGGTTCCCGTTAGATGGGGTCCGTACAATAGGCAAATTCCTGCAGACAGAGCTGGAGAATAGAAGGTACCAGGGCTGGGAAGAGGGTGGTAGTGAGTTATTCCTTCGTGGGTACAGAGTCTCTGTCGAGGGACATGCAGATGTTTGGAAATCGTGGTGATGATCGTGCTTTGCAATGAGCGTAATGAATGCAACTGGATTTTACACGTAAGATGACTGCAGTGGAAAATTTTATGTGATAGATATATTTGCTGCACTTACAGATGTTCTGAAAAGGGTAGTCTAAAGAAATTAAGGTGGGGTTTTCCCCTTCTCCTAAAACACAGGGGCTTTCTCATCCACCCCCCCAAAACTAAATTATTAAAAGAGTTTGTACCATCACTCAGGAGAGGTTCAGATCCTCATGTCATCCGATGACAGAGGCATCTCCGCTCCTCCTTACAGGCTAGACGCCAAGATGGCTCAGAAATTTCCTCGGGATACAAATGTCATATGTATAAATTGTTTAGCACCCAGGCTTATTATAATGGAGAAGACCAATTATTTGGCCAACCCATCCACGTCCGTGATGTCTTTATCTAGAGGGCACCGCTTTTAAATGACTCTTCCGGTGGTTGTCTGTAAACGTCTAACCAGTGTGCTTACAGGGCTCTTTCATTGTGTGTCATCGGTGACGATCATCTGCGACTTCCTGCTGTGGTAGAGGTGTCAGTGTGCAGTGATACCCCGTCCGGCTTCCTCTGCCCTCTGCCTCCCCGCACCATTAGGTCACTGTTCTCGCTTTGCGTCTGTGACTTCCGACTTAACCCTCAACCTCTTATTCAGATGGACAATTCTCTGGGGTCCCCCTCTTGGGAGCTGGTGGTCTCAGTGGATTCCCTCTTCCCTTCACCTTCCAACCCCAGTTTACCCTCTGACATCTGTCAGCTCGAGCCTTCCTTTTGTGTTGTTGATGCTGAGAGCAGTTACAGTGGTTGCTGGTCACAGTTTTCATGATGATTTCTTTACACGTTGATTGCCAAGGTCAACGCTAGTGAATGGCGTCTGCGTGATCGTAATCACATATTAGATGCAGAGACGCTGGGTGTGCCACGAGTCTTCTTCTTGCTCCAAGACTGTAATGCTATAACCCCTCTGCTACTCAGAGAATAATCCTAAAATTTAGTTCCAATGAATTCTCCTGCTTTATACCTACCAATTGCTAAAAGTCATGCCACATTTGGTTTACTGCAGTTTTGGATCATAACTGTCATATGTAATTTGTTGGTTGGTTGGTTTTTGTTCACTGGAGTGTCTGAGAGCCTTACTTTTTTCCCCTTGCATTCTGTGCCCTGATCATGTCCCAGAGTTTCTCAGAGTCACTCCGTCATATTCTCTTGGCTCCAAGGACATACCTTGCAGAGTCCTCCATGTTTCTGCTGCTTACACACCAGTGCTTTCTCAGCTTGCTGCAAAAATCCCCCTCCGCTGAGCTCAACACGGATTCCCCCGTTTGAAGTTTTTACGGCTTAGCCCGACTTCCACTGGGGTTACTTGTTTCCAGTTTTGTTTATCTTCTTGGGAGCATAGAGAGAGGTCTTCCTTTTATGTTTTCCTATTTCCTAAGTATCTCTAGACTCTTGATGCTTTAATCTTAATTTTAAATGAAGCAGTAAGTCCACCGTGTGCATGGGGCTTGTTGGCCGTCAAGATTCACTCTGGAGTAAGAGACCCAGAGAAACCCAACGGCCAGAATTGGGAATGAGTATATATGTCCATCTGGTACCCTGTGTCTCCCTAGCAATTTAATTAAATTTTGTATTTTTTAAAGATTTATTTATTTATTTATTTGTCAAAGAGAAGGAGAGGGGGGCATCTGGATGGCTCACCGGGTTAAGCCTCTGCCTTCGGCTCAGGTCATGATCTCAGGGTCCTGGGATCAAGCCCCGCTTCGGGCTCTCTGCTCAGCAGGGAGCCTGCTTCCCCCTCTCTCTCTGCCTGCCTCTCTGCCTACTTGTGATCTCTGTCTGTCAAATAAATAAATAAAATCTTAAAAGAAAAAGAGAGAGAGAGAGCACAAACAGGGAGTAGCAAGCAGAGGGAACAAGGAGTCCAGTGAGGAACTTGATCCCAGGACCCCGGGATCATGACCCGATGCTTAAATGACTGAGCCACCCAGGTGTCCCTAATTCAATTATTAAGATAAAAACTGATTTTTTGGTGGTTGTTGTCCAGAGCTGTACCTGACCACCTTATGACAAACCGTCCCCACACCCAGTGACTCTATTAACCCATTGTGTCTCCTTCCTGACTCTTTCCACCCTGAAAACTGCCTGATTTGTCTCCTTGCTCATACCATATCTCTCCCTCAGGAAGACCAAGTCCATGAAAGAACGGCTCTTTTCTTTCTGGTTCACTGTTGCACCCTTAGTGCCTGGAAGTTATATCCGAGCACATAGTAGGTGCTCAGTGAGGGCTGCTGGAATTAATGAAGCAATTATCAATGAATAAAAATGTGATGTCTGGACAAGTACAATCTCAAGAAGAAAACACAAAAAGTTACCCAGCGGGAGGAGGGCAATTGCTTGATGTCGTAGAAAATTGAGCATGCTTACTACTTCGGGATATTTCTTTATGAAACCAGAAACAAAGTCAATCCTTAGGCCCCAAATAAAAAATGAAAACTTCTCTTTGGGTGTCCCCACGGCTGGTCATCGTGTAGAGGGAGCTCATCTCTTCTCACAGTGAGTGGAGCCCAGGGTCTGTAGCCCGCTCAGTCCTCACAGCTTCACCTTGGAAGAACCTCTCTTCATCTTCCCCATGTCAGGCACTCTTTGGACTTTTGAAATAATTCAAGAAGGAAAATTCTCACCAAGAGAGGGCTGAGAAATAGATACTGGTATATCGGATTATTGCTTAGGGTTCTCCTGAGTAGAAAATAATCGAATTTTGTGGAAAGACTTTTGATTTAAGAGTGCCTCTTGGAATCTGAATTTTTCGTTAACTGCTTTAAAAAAAAAAAAAAGTACAGGTTTCCCCTGCTCTCGGAGGTGGGGTGTTCCCATGCGAGCTTTTATTAGATGAAATGATGTCAAGTGACAACACAATTGCCGTTCATGTTTATGGAGACATTTTTGAGCATTTCCAGACCGAAACAATAACCTCCTTTAGGTTTTCCTGATACCTTAGGACACATCGGGCTCACAGTGGCACAAAATAAATCAAGATAAATCACAGATGCTCACATACACAGTTCAAAGCCACAGAGGCTTGGTACAAAGCTGCTGAAAAGAGTTCCCGGGGCAGGAGCTTGCCGGGGGCCTCTCTGGTGGCTCGGAGTGCAGGCTGTCTTTCTAACATCTCACTGCAAGACAAATGCTGGACGCGATTTCCATTTCTTGCCTTTATTTTGGGGGGGGGGGTTAAAAAAATGAAAACACTCTTTGGATTTCCTTAGGTCAGTGCAAACAGGCACCCATGCAGGTCTTTGGTAAAAGTGATGTGCTGTACCTTGAACTTCCAAAAAGTGGGGGATAGACCACGCAGGGAGCAAATTCTCCTTGCCCTCTTCCAAGTAAGACATTGACTGGCCCATTATTAAGACTGAGCTGTGAGGATGCTAGAAACCCCTAGAAGGCCATCATCTTCTGAGAGAGGCCATGACAACTAATCGGTTCATTGTGGCCTTCGTTGCCTTTACTGCCTGCCTCTCCGTTGTATTCCAGGAAACAACCCTCTTTCTGTTTGGTTCAACAATCATTCAGGGCTTTCCTACTGTGGATTACAATGCAGTTACGCAATCTCTTTTCCAATCCCACAACTATCTGAGGTTTTTCATTTCCTGTTTCCACTTTAAGTGGCTCTTTCCATACGTGATTACCTCCTGAACACCGCTAAAGAGTAACTTTTTTTTTTAATCCCCCAGGTAAACTGTGGTACATCCAGACAATGGAATATCATTCAGCACTAAAAAGAAATGAGCCATGAAAAGACATAGAGGAACATAAAATGCGTATTACAAAGTAAAGGAAACCAATCTGAAAAGGCTACATACTGTGTGATTCCTGCTGTGCGATAGTCTGGAAAAGGCAAGATTCAGCAGACGGTGAAGGGATCAGTGGTTGCCAGGGGTTAGCAACGAGTGAGGGATGACTAGATGGAGCACAAAGGATTTTCTGGACAGTAAAAATACTCTATAGGATATCACCATAATAGATATACTTTATTATACATTTAACCAAAAGCATAAAATGTTCAACACCAAGAGTGAGCCCTCAGGTGAACGTTAGATTCTGGGCGATAATCATGGGTCAGTGTAGTTTCATGCATTGGTGCCTAGATGCCTGCAGTAGGCAAGGCCAGGCCTGTACGGGGCCAGGGGTGCATAAGAAAACTCCACCTTCTGCTTGATTTTGCTGTGAACTTATGCCTGCTCTGAAAAATGGACTATTAAAAATTCCTCCTTTTCTCTACGTACATCATCCTACAGTATGATTGTACGTGGTGATTCAGAACACACTCATGGAGGAAAATATTGCCTATAATTCAGTTTTATTTCTTTTGAATTCACCTTCCTTCTAGATGCACAAAGGCATCGTGAGTGTGTACCTCTGTGCCTGCTGGAGCCTGTGCCGCCCAGGCTCCCCGCTCATGGCCGGGACAGGAACGCATGTTTGCGTCTGCCTCTGTCATTCTAAACTCTGGGCTGATGAACCTCCAATTACAAAATGTACTTGTAAACCACTGACCTCTGATGAGTTACTGTGCAGACACAACCTTTCAAATGTTGAAAAGCCTTTGAACTAGGGGAAAAAAAAATTAGTTGCTTAAGGCAGTGATTAATCAATAAGCCAACTAACCCAAAAGGGCATTATATTACCAGGAAAATAAATAAGCACTAGAAACTGGAAAATGTTGTACCTATTTTTACCTTGTGAACCTGAGACACAGCCAAGAATCGATAGCTGAAAAGATCACCCAAGTGCTCCAACAGTTGCATCGGTATGCAAAAGCCATATATTTTTTTTAAGACTTATTTATTTTAGAAAGAGCCATCCAGGTGCCCCCAAAACCATATTTCTATAGTATGTTTGCTTAACAGAGGAAGACATTTCCCTGAATTTCATATAACCAGCAATCGGCACTGCAAGGTGGATATTGCTGCATTTCCAGAACTAATTCTGTGTGTGTGGAATTTGATATGGAACTCCCACACCCATTTCCCCTCTTTCTTTGATGGAGCTTCTGACTGGCTCCTGAGTCCGCCATTGGAAGCATAACACCAAGCTGTGGGGGGCATCCTGGGGTTGTTGGATTTGCAACACAGTAACTCCACAGTAGCCTCCTGTGGGCCTTGGAAGGTGGACTTGCTTCTGACAAACAAAGGTAGAAATGAAGGGGCACCTGGGTGGCTCAGTCAGTTAAGTGTCCAGCTTGGGTTTTGGCTTAGGCTGCGATCTCAAGGGTCCCATGGGTCATAAGATCCAGCCCCTCATCAGGGTCCACGCTCAGTGGGGAGTCTGCCTGGGATTCTCGCTCTCCCTCCGCCCATCCCCACAGGCTCGCTCAGTTTCTTGCTCAAATGTATGTATTATTATATTATGTTATGTTGTAATACAATAATGTATGTATTATTAAGATATAGATAGGTCTTTTTAAAAAAAGGTAGAAGTGGAAGCCTCAAGATCATGTAACAGATGAAGGAAGTAACTCTAGATTTCGTCTCTGGCACAGCCCCCACTGTATCCACAACTGCTTACAATTCAGGAGATTTCCTTAGGTTTGCTTAGTTGTAAGAAGTAAAGACCCACTCACTGCTTCCAGTAATTGGGAGTGGGACTGGATCAGGAACGTTGGTCCACACAGAAGAACTCCGATCAGAGCTCAGAAAATCAGGGAAGTATGAACAGCTAGGCCTCAGAAGAACAAAAACTGGAGCATCTAGAGATTTCCGGTGCAGAGATATTTGGTTTTCATTTCTGATTCGGCTAGAAGAAGAAAACACAAATCCTCTCTAAGGAATTCCTTCCTCAAAACAGGTCTCAAAGTATTTCAATGAACTCAAAGTAAAAGGAAAGAAAGAAAGAAAGACAGACAGAAAGAAAGACAGACAGACATCATTAGTGACATTAGCAAAAATGTGGAGGAACTAGAACTTCCTACAGTGCTGGTTGGAATGTAACAATGGTACAGTTAATTTGGAAAACTGTTTGGCCCTTATACAGTCAAATGTACACTTGCCACACATCCAGGCAATTCCACTCGGGAATTTACCCACGAGTAAAGAAACCACATGTCCACTGAAAGACTGGGACTCAAATCTTCATTGCAGCTTTATTCATAAGAGCCCCAACTGGAAAGAGCTCAACTGTCCTCCATACAGATGAATAGGTGAACACATTCGATATAAGCATACAATGGAATACTACTTTGCAATAAAAAAAAGAAATGAATTACTGATAAGTACAAACATACTTAGTGAAAGAAGCCAGAAAACAAGAATATATCCTATATGATTCCCTTCATGTGAGATTTTCGAGCAGGCAAAATCAGTTGTCCATCAGAAAGCAGAATAGGGCTTGCTCTGGGCAGGGGGTAGGGAGGGTATTAGCTGCAAATAGACTAGCGACATTTTGGTGGGATGGAAATATTCTTTATCAAGATTGTGGTAGCGATTACAGATACATACATTTGCCCAAACTGATCAAACCACATGCTTAAAATACATTGTATTTGCATTTTATTATATGTAAACATACCACAATAACACGGTTTTTTAAAAGTAAAAAGTTTTAAAAAATGAACTTTTCAAAAGTAAGAAAAAAGTTATTTCATCCTTTATGAAATAAGATATTGATGGGTCCTTTGTTCTCTTTCTGATTTATCACAGATATTTGAAAAGACACCTGTGAAAAGACTTACTTTTGTTTTTAACTGACTGTTTTATTTCTTTAATATTTAATGTTGAGATTAGTGGCCTTTGATGTAAATTATTCCCATGAAAGGAATAAGTCATTCCCTCAGTAAACTAGATATTAACCTCTTTGCTCTCAATTTTTTTTCCTATTAATTTTTAACCTTAGGCAAAAACCCAGCAAAACACAAATTATGAGTTCAGTTCCTTGAGCAAAGAGAAACTGTACATTTTCCAACTAAAAATATGTATTTTAGAATCATCCAGACTGCAACATGGCTTTGGAAGGAGCTTGCATTTTTTTTCTCTTTAATACGTTAGATAATGAATATTTGAAAGACATGGCAAGTCGGCTTGGCACTCATCAAAACACTTATACAGTTTTTTTCAATTCCTGTGGATTGAAGTTGAACGCTTCATTATGTATGGGCAAATATGTATCTATATTTATTTAGACTTTCAACAGCAACAGTAACATTAAAGAAGCTTCCTTAGTTCTGTAACATATGCTTCTCAGGGATATTCATAGGACACTTCTTACCTTTTGCATGTATTTTATTTTAAATGGTGTCGTACTGATTTGTTAAGCGTCAGCTGACCCGAAGCAAATGGGCTCTGTTAGTTAGTTTGTTAGTTAGTTCTTGGTCATGGGTATCCAGAAATCCCATCTCTGGGGTCGCTGTTGCTGCTTTACAAAGGAACATTTTTGAGTGTCTCCCTGAGGTGTGATTCTCAGCCAGCTCAGTCCTCGCCCCGAAACCTCTGCTCTTCATCTCTGTGATGCACCATCTCCGGAACTTCACAGTCAAGCTCCAGACACAAAGCCAATTCATGAGAAATAATTAGGGCACATTCTGGGCGCACATTCCTCTCTGCTGCAAGGGGACCCAACAGACCTCATGCTGCTTGGCCTTCTGCCAGCACCCCCCCCCCCCCCGCTCCGCCCCCAAGGCAGGCCTTCTGTGCGCTTTGCTCTCACTCTGGGGATGCTGAGTCACGCAGGATGAGATCAAGACTGGGGCCCGTTGAGACCCCGCGAATAGATACTCTCTTAAACTCAACTAATCCTCTCCAGTACTTGGGAATTATTGACTGTCTTTGCTGTGGGATATTTAGTGGCTATTCTGATTCTTTTCATTCCTTTACGTTTCTGATGATTCATCTAGTCTCTATCAAAGAACAGATTTCACATAAAGATAAATATGATGTATCGTGATACTATGGACCTTGATTCTCATTGAAGAATTCTCAATGTTTTTATTCTCTCCCTACTCTCTCACCCTCTCCTCGACTTTATTTCTTCAGCTCTCTTCTGGCTCTGCACGGGCCTCTCTCTCCTGTTCTCAGAGGCAGTACTTCCCTTTCCACCCCTCTTTCCCTTTGACTTTCTCAAGCAGGCAGTGGCCCCTACACCTCTCTGGTGTGAGGATAACGCTCCCCTCTCCACCTCCTCAGCGGGGGTCCCTCCCCAGTTCCCTTACATGGGGTTAATACCCCCATTAACTAATTAATGCAGTCTAGTGAGGTTATAGAGAGTGGTTAATGATAAAAAAAAAAAAAGATCACTTTCTACGTATGGGGTCAAATACAACTCCCTCCATAAAAACTGTACTCCCGGGGCACCTGGGTGTCTCAGTGGGTTTAAACCTCTGCCTTCAGCTCAGGTCATGATTTCAGGGTCCTGGGATTGAGCCCTGCATCGGGTTCTCTGCTTGGCAGGGAGCCTGTCCCCCCCCCCCCCCGCCCCGCCTCTCTGTCTACTTGTGATCTCTGTCTGTCAAATAAATAAATCTTAAAAAAAAAAACAAAACTGTACTCCCAATGCCATAGCTTCTGACACATTTCACTGTGTTAAGCCCCATGTATTCCCGGTCCCCTTCCCTGCCTTGTGGGTCTCTTAGATATTTATTGCTAGAACCTACACAGAATATGCTTCCCCACCGTGATTTCCTGTCCCAAGGATCATGTCTGACTTCGGGCACCATTCCTTTTCGATCTGGACTGTTGTGACAAATTTTTAATTTACTTTTCTCCCTTCTAAATGACATTTCAGCTTACTCTGTGATCTAAAATAGCAATAATTAACGATGTGTTTCCCATTGCTCCTCGAATCGATGGTCTGAATTCACCTCTTGCTTTCCCTCCCCCACATTTATTTAAGCTATTCCTCCTGCTTAGAATGTTCTTCCCGGAATTATCCCTGGGGAAATTCCATTTATTTTTCACAGCCTGGTCCAAATACTACTTCCTCCATGGAGTTTAATCTCATTGACAGTTTCCTTAAGAATTCCTCCATGCCAGGATGTCTGAGTGGCTCTTCGTAAAGCATCTGCCATCGGCTCAGGTCCAAGCCCCACTGAGGTTGTGATTCTGGCTCCTGGCATCAAGCCCCCTGCTCAGCAGGGAGCCCGCTTCTCTCTCTCCCTCTGCCCCTCCCCCTACTCCTGCAATCATGGCTCTCTGTCTGTCTCTCTTTCAAATAAAAAGAAGGAACTCCTTTATGCCTACTCTATGGCCTTTTCACAGTCTGCTTTGTTTTACTAGTGTTTTTATAAATTTCTTAATTCTTCTGTAAGATTGTACGACCCTGGAGGGTGTAGGGCCACATGCTTGGTTCGTATTTGTATTTTCCGTGCCATTAAGCATAGTGACTTCCTCATTGTAAGAGTATGCTACGGTTTTCTTTCATAGTATCGCCATTAATGATACGATATATTGAAATGATATAATGATACGATATATTGAAAGTCCCATGGGAAAGAAGCACATACTTCTTAACTGTGTACTGAACAACCTAACTTAAGACGCACACCATTAACCAACATTTATTTCTGTGACTTCAGACCTTTTCAGTCACACCTTTTGAGAGACCATTCCATGTAACTTACATGGAATTTACAGATGCCATAAAGCCAGTCACGAACTTCAGCTTAAAAACAACTATTTTTTATTGTTCATTGTTGTTGTTGTTGTTATTATTATTATTATAAACATGGTCAGTTGTCTCTACAGCATGAGAGATCAGAGTGGCCCATGTCTGGGGAAGAATTGTTTCCTTGGGGTCCAGGAGAGGGGGAGACCCTTTCTTTGAGAAGAATGTCTGTCCCCTATTACCATCCTGACTAACCCAGAAACAGGAAGTCAGTGGATCTGCGTACAGCTCCCCAAAAGTAGCAATGCCCTGTGTGACCACCAGTCGCAGCTGCTGAGGGCACCATGGGGAAGCAGCTCTAAGAACAGCTAACGCCCCGAAGAAGGAAAGGTACAAAGTCTAACAACCATGCTTCAGACCTACGTGAACTGTTTGCTCTTCTGATTGAATTTCTAAGTCTTCGTGCTGGTGTAATAGTTTTCTTATTTTACACAGCACTGGTTATATCACCAATATTCAGAAATAATGAATAATAGTTAAGGAGATTAAAAGGGCAAAGCTTTTAATTTGGGGTATTATTTACGTAAACCAGACACTTAAGGCAAGTGCAGGCTGCTGTGGAAGGTTTTCAGTTGTGTTGGCTGGGTTATTAGTGACGTTTAAACGTTATTAGGATAGTAATTCGATATTCACATGTGGAATGCAATTTAGAAGAGATGCAGGATGTAATTATTAGTTACCCTGAAGCTAATTGCTTAGACAAGAACAAATATTTCACTATCAGTTAAAACGATTACATATTCATCGAGGTGGTCTATTTTAGGACGTTGTTGTTTCAATTTGCCTAGACCGAGATACGTGGTTAAGGGATTTTTCAAATGTCCTGACTCAGAAATCAGAAATATATTGGCCTTTCTACTGACGGTGTTTTTCTTCCATATTACTGTTTTTATTAATTAATATCATCCATTTGCATGGGAATTTATAACTTGCAAAGAATTTTCATATACATCAGTTATTGCATTTGTTTTTTTACCCTTTGAGCTTATTTTAGATGAAGAAACAAGATACGAGGTCCTATAGACTGAATTATATACGCCCACAATTTCGTATGTTGAAACTTTAATACCCAATGTGACTATATTTGAATATGGAGTTTTTAGGAGGTACTTATGGTTAAATGAGGTCATAAGGGTAGAGTCCTAATCTGATAGGATTGGTGGCCTTGTGAGAAGAGGAAGAGAGACCTAGCTCCCTCTCTGCCATGTGAGCGCATGGCAAGAAGATGGCCTGTGCCAGCCCAGAGAAAGCCCTCACCAGAAGCCAACCACACTGGCGTCCTGACTTCCAGCCTTCCAAACTGTGAGAAAATTCACTTCTGTTGTTCCAGCCAAATCTATGGTCTTTTTTTATGACAGGTAGAACAGACCATACACTGGGGAATTTGCCCCAAATCTTGTAAGGGGTGACACTGAGCCCAGGACCTTGATCACCCTCTTACCTCAGGGCCGTTTGCACCAAAACATACCACCTCTGGAGAAGTCATCAGACAGGCTGAGAGTGATTTATTTTTGCTCAAACTGTTACATAAAGGGCAAGAAAGAAATTTGTACTAGCATGAGAATGAAGAAATCAATGCATTGGAAAGAAAATAATAAATATTTAACTGGCTGAAATCCCATGGCCTTTGAGAGATGTTCATCTTCTCTTGTGGTTTTCCTTTATCTTAGTGCGTGGTTAGGTCATGTTTCACTTTTACCAAGTGAAAGATCCTTGTTGCCCCAAGGTCTCCGGTTGGCCCCGCTCTGCTCTGAGGCCCCACCCAAGGTGGACTTCCTGCCTGAAACAGCAGCAATTTCAACAAATTAAAAAAAAAAAAAAAACCCCAAGTTATGAAACCATGGGGGAAGCTGTTTCTAATACAAAGGATGAGAGAAATAGTTTCAGGTCAAATATGAGAAGGCAGATTCGGGAGAGGAATCTCACAGCACTCGGGGCTGATCTTGTCTTCACGAGAAGCGGTGAACGTCTGAAACACAGTCGTCAGGACACAGCCTCTGAGCTGGGAAGAAACATTCTCTTATTTTAAAAATGGCCCCATGGATAATTGCATCCACTCAGTTTTTGTGTTTAGATGGGGGCAAGAGCCCTCCAGGCTGGCCCAGTGCCCACCATCCCTTACAGACATCTAGTCCTCTTAACATTTCTTCCATGCTGAAGAAGCAGCAAAATTCTGATTTCCTCCTCCATTCTCCAGTGCACCTCCAGGCCATCCCGCTCTTGCACATTTGCTCATATTTTTACATATTTTTTAAACTGTGCACACTTAAGTGTGTAAGAGACATGCTCTTTTTTTTTAAAGAACTTATTTATTTGACAGAAAGATCACAAGTAGGTGGGGGAGGGGGAAGCAGGCTCCCTGCTGAGCAGAGAGCCCCATGTGGGGCTCGATCCCAGGACTCTGAGATCATGACCCGAGCCAAAGGCAGAGGCTTTAACCCACTGAGCCACCCAGGTGCCCCCCACCTTTTTTTAAATAACTAAA
Source organism: Meles meles (assembly GCF_922984935.1). Classification (NCBI taxonomy): domain Eukaryota; kingdom Metazoa; phylum Chordata; class Mammalia; order Carnivora; family Mustelidae; genus Meles; species Meles meles. Next base: position 113,048,355 of record NC_060073.1, on the reverse strand, counting down.
TGGAGTTTCTATTTCATGGCCCCATTCCACCTGGTGGTAAACCTTATCAGTTTTAAGGATTCTTTCTCTTAGCTCTCTTTTCCTTGAGGTTAATTTGAAGTCCTGGCATCATGGCTTTTGTCTGTAGTGAGTTCTGGGAGGGCTGGGTTTGAAGGTTAGTCGTGCTCGTCTGCCTTGGGAAGCGTGTGCTGAGGAAGGGCCGTCCGACATGACACGCTTGGGTATCAGGTCATAACACAACGTCCTCTCAACTGTGGGGCTCGTTCAGCTCAACCCACTCTCTGTGCCCCCTAGTATTTGTACCTTCTTCACGGCCCACGGGCCTGGGAGAATTGGGGTGCTCTGCTGCTTCCGTACCTTGGTGACACATGATTTAGGTCACATGCCAACTTGCAGGTCTGTCTTCAGATCTCCAGACATACTGGAGGCACCCAACACCCATCACCCACCTCTGCTTGGCGCCCGAAGCTATCCTTTGGTGAGAGACTCCCACCAGCATCTCTTTCTCTTGCCTTTTGTCTCATGTGCTCTTCAGTCCCCCAGGTTGGGGAATTTGCTTCCTTGTCCTGACCGCCCATCAGTTCTGGAACACTGCTAGATACTGAGGATATTTAGGTCAACATTCTACTCTTGACATTTAAAAAGACCCAGGATCTTGCAATTCAACCCTCTCCTGCCTTTTTCCCAAACCCACTGTCCCTGCCAGGGTCTTCAAATGCTGACTGTGACCCTTAAAGCTGAGTCATAGCTTCCCTGAAGAGTTTTTCCAGGAAGGCGGTGTGTGTGGCTTGCCTGGTTAGTTCCCAAAGTGAGGTTAAGAGGGAATGTGAGGACGGCACCAAATATATACTCAGTATATTGTCCTATCACATATGCTATTTTGGGAATATAATTATTTCATTCTCTCCCTACCTAACACCCTCCTCCAAACACACACACACACATACACAACCACCAAAAAGATGTTCTAGGCATATTTTGTCAAGAAGGGAAATGAAAGGAACAAATATTTATTTAATGTCTGCTCCATGTTCCAGGCTCTTTGTTAGCTCCTTTTATATAAATTATCTCTTATTTTTGCCTAGAAAGAAGAACGTGTTTCTACATGGTCCCTGGGTGCACTGTTCCTAGTTTTCCCTAATCCACCTCCATCCCATGAAGAAAGCCTAACATTTAGCAGAATGTCCCTACGAAAAGATGTGTATAAGTCACTCTTCAGGCTTCCACGTCTACTGGCCTTGTTCAGGTTTATCACTGGAACTGAAAGCAAACAGACGGTATTCCAAGAGGGCCCTATCCAACCCTTTGGCCAAAAGATCTGGAAGAGACTAGGACACCCCCAGCATCAGGCCAGAGGCTGCCCTGAGGTCACTTTGTGGATTCAAGTTAGATCCTGAAGCCACCCCAGAGACGAACTGGCATGAACATCAACTTAATTACAAAGTTAATGCAATTATTAAGACTGTCCTCTGGCCCATGTGGTTTCATTCACTCAAAAAATGTTTCGGTGTCCACTCCACCAAGGGCTAGATAACAGCAGTCGCCACATTAATAATACCCACCTCTCAGGAGTGCCTTGACCTTCCAAGTGATCCAGTGTGTCTGTTTCATATAAAAACAGACAAAAACTTTACCTACCAATAATGGTTTGCATCTAAACATGCCCTTCCTGTCACACACAATAGGTACATCCAAAAAAATTTTTTTCATTTTTCTCCCACTAAATTAACTAGTTTTCTGATTAAAACTTGGCTGAATTGTGAGTGATTTTGATGGAATGTGAAGACAATCCTATGACTCCATCTCACACAATGTCCACTCAGGAAAGACTCAGGAATGGCCAGATCCACAGCAGACACCAGAGAAGATAAAGCAAGAGTCTGTCTTACTGTTTTAATCTGCACTGGTTGAAAGGGTGTTGCCTTTCCTGGAGGACATTCCATGAGACTTTCCGTAGTCTCTCATTGAGATACCCTCCAATTAATTTCCCTGAGAGCTTCGTAAGTTAATGAATAAGTAAACAGAGCATTAGTGAAAAAGAGGAACAGGACCGATGTTTACTGATGCTGCTGATGGCATTTTAATTCAGGTTTTGCCATTACAGACGCTTCCTCCTATTTAAAATAAATGTCAGTCAACAGAGTTGTTGCTCTACTTTGAGAATTTTGTGGATTCCATTAATCATGTTTAATGATTTATATCTTTCTTAATGGTCCAAGGGAAATAATTTAGAAACCCATACCGTAATTAAAATACTCTCTTGAGTATGCATGCTGAGCAACTCTGAAAGATGTCTTCCTACGTTCTAACCATTAGTAGTTAAGCGATGTCTTGTCTTCCCTATTGAACACACATGTTCCTTGTCATCATCACCAAAACTTTCAGCATGAGTCGTGACCATAAAATAATGAGACTGGCTTTCCATTTCATCACCCATAATCACATTTTCTGCACTATCTTCATTCTCCTTAATAGCGAACATCAAATAACGTAGAACAGAGAAGCGGGGATGTGTAGAATATAAAACTTGAATTGGCCACACTGCCAGGTTGCAGCCTGGTATGCTGAGACCATCACAGAGATTCAGAAGCAAAAGACCTAGGCTTGATTCCTAGGTCAGCCTCTTACTCAGTGCAGAGTCAAGTTGCTCATTTGGGGCTTTTCCCCTCACCCTTTTTTCCCTTTTATTTTTTAACCTGTGAGATGAAAACAATAGCGATTTCACAAAATTCTTGTGGGAACAAAAGATTTCATTAGTGGTATGTGACAGTGTCTAGCGCCTTTTGGGTCAAATAAAAGGTATGCAATAAACGTTCATTTCTTTCCTTTCTACCTTCCTTTCTACCTCTCTTTCTTTTTATGAGCCATGTGCAGTGTTCAAGAGATACAGCAATTAAAAAAGAATTCAGTCCAGAGAAAGAAATATTGTCAACAGAGTAACGGAGCTCCCAGCATGGAGGTGTAATGTAGGAACTGGATGTCTGGGAGGAGTCATGCAGGACTCATCCTGTTGGAGAGCTGTGGTTGGGCCCAGCCACCCAACTGGTGTTTAAGAACCAGCTCCATTCCTAGGAGGTGACCTGGCAGAAAAACATGGCAGGGTCTCAGTCTGGGAGGACACTGGGATACTAGATAGAAACTACCACTGGATAGAGAAGGATCAGGGGAGAGTGTCGGGAATATGTCTTAGAGCAATCGAGACAGAATGGGTTTTAAAGACAAAGAGAAACCCAGTTACCAGGATTCAGACACCTGAAGGAGGAATTGGGCCTTGGGAATGATAGAGGAACCCAACCATGAGTACCAAAATGTCCCCATAAAGCCACCCTGGTGGCTGGGTGATTCAGTGTTGAGTCCACAAGACAAGCCATACTGAGCACGCAGGTGGAGACGCAATGACCCTAACTCCCAGAGCAGAACTAGAATATAGGCTCGATGTCAAAACCATTGTTCAGATCCAATAGAAGCCTTAAAAGCAGATTTAAGTGACTGTATTTAAATGACTTCTAAGCTTTTGTTGTGAAAAGTGATACAAACAATGAGAACAACATGCTTTAGGGAAGATTTATTAGTCATGTGCTAAAAAAAAATAATAAAGAAAAAATTAACTTTCCATGCAAAGAGAGGACAAGTTCCACAGTGAGATGGTAGGTGAAGAAGGATCTTGGCAGAACGGGGGATTTTGGAGCAACTTGGGCAGCAGGAGGAAAGGGTATGAAAGGAGCGTTGTTTTCTAAATATGAAATGTAGATTGAGAGAAAGCACAAGAAATTGTAGGAAGAAGATTAAGTAAAACGGATTTTTATAAGACAGAAGGTATGAAATCAGTAGGAAATGTTCTCAGAATCAAGGTAATCTGACACCAAAAGTCACAACATCTGACAAATCCATGGTGTAGTACAATCAGAAAAGGATTCATATTTACTTTTTTCTAGGACTGATAGCCACCCTGCATTTTTGTAGTACGTATCAGCCTCAAATTCTTTATATGGACTCTTTAAAAGGCAGCGTATTAGCAAAGGGGGGGAAACTGTAAGTAAAAAATCCACACAGACCTGGTCTCAAAGGGATTTGCTCACATTACATTCCAGGCTAACCTTCTGAGAATATAGTGTTCTATGCATTCCTATAAAGACAGATTTAGTAGCTACATGCATTATGTACTAATTGGTCAGTTCAGGAAAAAGACATATTCATTAAAATGGTAATGTCTTTTACAGTAGAACTGTGTGCCTTTGATGAAAAATGACTTCTCTAGGGATGACTTACAGTAGCTATTTAAGAAAGGTAAGCAGTTCTTGGTTAAAAGCATGAAATTTTTGTATTTTTAGCCAGGTATGTGAAATAAATTCTGTCAAAACCTGCTAGGGCCTTCCCACTGGGGCTCCTTAAATAAGTGTGAAGCAGAATGTTCATCTGGGTCAAGAAAAAAAAAGGCACTAAACTAGATACATAAAAACAAAAGTTTTTAAATCCGAGCCCCATAAACACAAAAGTGTGATTTTTTGCTAAGTCATTTAACCTTTCCTTTCCTCTGGGGAGTGTGTGTGTGTGTGTGTGTGTGTGTGTGTGTGTGTGTGTGTTCCCATCTACAAAGTACTCTGCCTCTCTGCTTTTCCGTAAACCTTCTAAGGCAATATTTAATGTCTTAACTGTCCACGCTACTCCCAGAATATGACTTATACCTTGAGTCTCTTCTTCTATGTCCTCAGAGATTATTAAACTTTCCAGAAAAACCATCTTATATCTTACTGTTGAAAATATAAATTCTATAAAATAAGAGACAAAATTAACTCTTTTCTACTCTTTGAAAGACATAAGTAATGACTTTGATTTCTGTTATGTAGTAATAAAATTTTGCAAACAGATTATGGCCAGAATAAATGCTGGAGAGCTAAGATACACTAAATAAGGATTCTGACATCAAGTATAAAGACAAAGGTCCATGGGGAAACCTATAAAATTCAGGAACAGATTTTTTATATTGTTTTTAAAGCATGAATAGACTTGCAGCTGACTGCCAGGTAAATGCAGTGGATGGAGCATGCATTTATCTGTTCCTTTCTGAAAAAGGAATTCTTTTTTTTTAATTCAATTTAATTTAATTTAATTTTTTTTCAGTGTTCCAGAATTCATTGTTTATGCACCACACCCAGTGCTCCATGCAATATATGCCCTCATAATACCCACCACCAGGCTCACCCAACCCCCCATCCCCTTCCCCTCAGTTTGTTTCTTAGAGTCCACAGTCTCTCATGGTTTGTCTCCCCCTCCGATTTCCCCCAACTCACTTCTCCTCTCCTTCTCCCAATGTCCTCCGTGTTACTCCTTATGCTCCACAAGTAAGTGAAACTGTATGGTAGTTGATTCTCTCTGCTTGACTTATTTCACTCAGCATAATCTCCTCCAGTCCCGTCCATGTTGATACAAAAGTTGGGTATTCATCCTTTCTGATGGAGGCATAATATTCCATTGTATATATGGACCACATGTTCTTTATCCATTCATCTGTTGAAGGGCATCTTGGTTCTTTCCACAGGTTGGTGACTGTGGCCATTGCTGCTATAAACATTGGGGTACAGATGGCCCTTCTTTTCACTACATCTGTATCTTTGGGGTAAATACCCATTAGTGCCATTGCAGGGTCATAGGGAAGCTCTGTTTTTAATTTCTTGAGGAATCTCCACACTGTTTTCCAAAGTGGCTGCACCAACTTGCATTCCCACCAACAGTGTAAGAGGGTTCCCCTTTCTCCACATCCTCTCTGACACACGCTGTTTCCTGTGTTGTTAATTTTGGCCATTCTAACTGGTGTCAGGTGGTATCTCAATGTGGTTTTGATTTGAATCTCTCTGATGGCTAATGATGATGAACATTTTTCCATGTGTCTGTTAGCCATTTGTCTGTCTTCTTTGGAGAAGTGTCTATTCATGTCCTTTCCCCTTTTTTTAACATGATTATCTGTTTTGTGTGTGTTCAGTTTGAGGAGTTCTTTATGTATATAGATATCTAGATAGATCTATCTACATATACATACATATACATAGATAGCTAGATACATAGATCTAGATATAGATAGATAGATAGATCTTTGATATCAGCCCTTTGTCTGTAGTGTCATTTGCATTCCATTCTTCCATTCCATGGGTTGCTTCTTTGTTTTGTTGACTGTTTCCTTTGCTGTGCAGAAGCTTTTGATCTTGATGAAGCCCCAAAAGTTTATTTTCACTTTTGTTTCCCAGACTGCAGTTTCATTCTCCACTCCTCTCTCAAGATGCTGGAGCACAGGTTTGTACCCTCCCAAGGGGAAATGGGATGATTGCGGCCACCAGCCAGGAGTAAAGGTCTGCAGATGCTCACAGGTACAGATCTCCCAGCGAATCAGCTCAGTCTGTGCTCACCAGCCTCAGGGAGACCCACCACTCAACACTCCCTGCTGTCCAGTTGTTTAGTGTCCCACCCTGAAAGCGGACAGTCAGGGATCACTGGCCATTTGAGGAAAGGCTCTAAAAACAGTATTTTTGACAAAGGAACTTAGAGAAAGATATAAGGTAGATAGCAGAAAGAAAAAAATTTAATCAAAAGTAATATTACTTTGGGAAATTAAAAGAACACAAAAACTAAAATGAAAACAGAAGAGTTAGAATATATTGAGGAAATCGCGCAGAGAGTAAAACAACAAGAGATGGAAATTAGAGAAAATGTAAGGATCCAACCAAGAGATCGCATACTGAATAATGAAGATTCCAGAAGGAAAACAGAGGAAATGGAAGAGAAGAAATAATGGAATTATTAATGCAAGAAAATTTCACAGAAAGAAAAGATGTGACTTTGAAGATTAAAAGAACAAATGCAATGAAAACTGGAAACAAGGAGAGAATCGTAAAATCTTCAAGTGATGAAGAATGGGCCGTATAGAAAGAATTGCAATGAGAATGGCCCTAAACATCATGCCAGTGACCCTTGAGGCAAAAAGCAACAACCTCATAATCAAGTGCAAGTAGGAAAACAATCTGGTCGATTTGCAAGTCTTCAAAAATTTTACTTTGGTCTTTTTTCAGGAAGTTGCTAGAGCAGTGGTTCTCAAGGTGTGATTCAGAGACACCTGGGGATTTCTAAGGCCTTATTAGGGGGTCCACTAGGGCAAACTGTTTTCATTACCATACTGAGATGTCACCTGTGTTTTGCTCTTATTCTCTCATGAGCACAGAGTAGGGTTTTCTGAAGCTACGTGGGATTTGATGTTACAGCAGACTGAATGCAAGAGCAGATGTGAGAATCCAGCTCTCTTTTATTCAACAAGACATTGAAGAGATTTGCCAAAATGTAAAACAATAAGACGTGTCTCACTAATTTGGGGGGATCTGAACATGTAATATGTTCATTATCCTTATTTTGAATAAATGCATGCATGCATGAATGAATGAATATTTTTAAGTTTCTCAGTTTTAACTTCTAACACATAAAAACTAATAGATGTCCACATGTGACTGTAGCTTTCTCTCACCAAGCCGGCTTTCAATATGGCGCTGAAAGACAAGAAACGGAAGAAGTTGACTTGGAAATTTAATTTGGACCTTACCCATCCAGTAGAAAATGGCATTTTTGATTCTAGAAATCTTGAACAGCTTCCACAGGAGAAGGTTAAAGTCCGTGGAAAAACTGGAAATATGGGGAATGTTGTTCATATTGAATGCTTCAAGAATAAAATCACAGTTGTTTCTGAGAAACAGTTCTGTTAAACATATTTGAAATATCCTACCAAGAAATACCTGAAGAAGGACGATCTTTGAATTGGCTTCATGTGGGTGCATAAGTAAACTTGGTTACTTCCAGATTAGTCAAGGTGAAGATGGGTCTGAGTCTGAAGACTACATGAAGCTGCCCCATGCAGGGTTTCACTCGCTAGTAAAACAAATGAACCATGCAAAAAAAGGAAACATATAGAAATGCACTTTTAGTTTATTAATAAAAAGCCTTGTACTGTGTTAAAAAAAAAATAAACGTCACTCACTTAAACAAAAGCTCTCTGGGAGGATCCTTAGTAATTTTCAAGAGTGTAACGGTCTTGAAGCCTAATAGGTTGAGAACTACTATTCTAAGGGATGCCGTCCCCCAGAGAAGGGAAGAAGAAGCCATGAGGTCTAGGAGCAGACAACAGAAGATGACCAGACTCTCAGCAGGACGTCCACGTAACAATTTTTCACTGTCCTAGTTAAAGCAGCTTCTTTAGGAAAGCTACCTGAGTTGCTTACTTTCTGAGAACTTGCATATAAGAGAACATACATTTATTTAACAAAAGTTTAAATAAATAAACAAACAAATAAATATAAAAACTTAAAAAACAATAACAACAAAAACCCAAGTATTTACTAAGTGTCTGTGGTATGCCAGGAATTTGGTTTTTCTGTTTCCCTCATACCTGGAAATCCCTTTTTTACCCCTCCTAGGAAACCTGATTTTGCTGTTCCTTTGTAGAGAATCTGTTTTTTGTTTTACTGTGAAGAGTTCAGTCTTTCTATACGGCCTTGTTTGTAACACTTCACGAGGCTTTGTCCAAGTATGGATTTCTTTTCATACATTTTTCTCGCAACGTGATACCCCAGTATCTTGACAACAAAAAGGTATCATCAGACATCACCGAATCCACACAACAGACGCGCTGCGTGGGATTTGTCAAACTGTAACTCTCATGGTCTCCTGCTGCCCTCCATCCCTTCTCCTGTGGCGCTGACAGGGTAAATCCTCAACCGCAAATAAAGTCTGGGCAGCATAGAGGTCTCATCTACTCTACGTCTGTAATTCAAGCTATGTCTATTTCTGAGGAAATAGCAGCTAAGGATGTTCTTCCACGGTTCCATAGCTGTGTTCAAGTGAAAACCACAGGCCCCAAATGGAGTCCCTCATGTTAAGAGCCCCACAACAGCAAAACAAGACTTAACACCCACCCTCATGCGGTTCCGCCCAGCCTCCCCCACGCCAGGAACGCAGCCTGTAGCCAGCCTACCTGGAATTTCCTGATCAGCACTAGGAAATTTTCTGCTAGACTCTTCCCATTCCCCTTAGAAGGCTGACCTGGCCTGGAACAGTGCATCCCTTGCTACCTGTAAAAACCATTCCCTTTCTGCAGCTCCATGGAACTCCTTTCTTTTTGCTAGATGGGATTCCGCCCAACTCATGAATCGTTTAACAAAGCCAGTTAGATCTTCCAAGCTCCTCAGTTGAATTTTTGTTATTTAACAGGTGAATGGAGACTATATCATAAATTGGAATTAAGCTTTTTGTCAGTTCTGTATTCATTCAAGAGCCGGTCAGTATAAACCAAGAAGCCAATGTAAGAGTTCCAGCAAAGAGCTGGGTAAAAATCGTATCTCCACCACTCGCTGTGTGACATGGGACAAAGTATTTCACTACCCCAGCCTTAATTTAAGTATCTATAAATGGAGATAATATTGTTATTGACTTCGGGGAATTGTTGAAAGCAGGGCAGTCCCAGGGTGAAAGGAGTCGAGTCGTCTGGAATACAGAATTTAAGGAGGTCACATAGGAATTAACCCCAATGGGTCACATACCTAAATGCAAGAGCTAAACCTATAAAATTCTTAGAATAAAACATTAGCGTGCCTCTTCCTGACCTTGGGTGAGGCAAGGCCTTCTTCGATGGAAGACCAAAAGCACAAGGAACACAAGAAAAAATAAACCGGATTGAATTAAAATTTAAAAATTTGGGGGTGCCTGGGTGGCTCAGAGGGTTAAGCCTCTGCCTTTGCTCAGGTCATGATCTCGGGGTCCTGGGATCGAGCCCCACATCGGGCTCTCTGCTCAGCGGGGAGCCTGCTTCCCCCTCTCTCTGCCTGCCTCTCTGCATACTTATGATCTGTCTGTCAAATAAATAAATAAAATCTTAAAAAAATTTTTGTGTGCTTAGGGGTACCTGGATGGCTCAGTCAGTTGAATGTCTGCCTTGGGCTCAGGTCATGATCCCAGGGTGCTGGGATCGAGCCCTACGTCGGGCTCCCTGCTCGGCAGGAAGCCTGCTTCCCCCTCTCCCACTCCCTTTGCTTGTGTTTCCTCTCTCGCTGTGTCTCTCTGTCAAATAAATAAATAAAATCTTAAAAAAACTTTTTTGTACTTCAAAGGGCACTGTAAAAAATAGAAAGATACCTACAGGATTGGAGAAAATACTAGCAAATCATGTCTGATAGGACTGGCATCCAGAACATACAAAGATCTGTTACAACTCAGTAATAAGACAAATAACCCAATTAAAGGAAATGGGAGGGAAGATAAATACATGAGGTGACGGGTGTGTCCTTTAACTAGGTGGGGTGAATCCTTGCATAGTGTGTTCACATTACACCCCCATGTACCTTATGCGCATAATATGCAACCGTGATTTACAGTTTAAATCCTACAACTCTGTCAGTTATACCTCAAGAAAGCAGAAGACTTTTAGAAAATCGGTAAAAGATCTAAGTAGATATTTCTCCGAAGATAGACAAATGGCCAATAATCACGTAGAGAGATGCTCAACCTCATTTGCATTAGGGACATGCAAGTCAAAACCACAGCGAGATACCACTTCTCACCTGCCCGGGAGACTGTTGGAAAAGCAGATGGAGACTAACAAGTGCAGTGAGGACACGGAGAATCTGGGAAATTGCCGGCAATCTTCCAGCAAATGGTGCAGCCCCTTTGGAAAATAGTCTAGCAGTTTCTCAAGATGTTAAACACAGAGTTACCATTTCACCCAGCAATTCTAGCCCCCAGTATAGACCCAAGAGAAATAAAAACATACGTCTGCACAGGTGTTCATAACAGCATGATTCATAATAGTCAAAAAAAAAAAAAAAAATCCAAATGTCCGTCGACTGATGAATGGATCAACAAACGGTGGTCTTCCATACAACGGAATGTCACACGGTAATAAAAAGAATAAAATAGGGATAGAGGCCACAAAGATGAACCTGGAAAACCTTACAGTGTGTGAAAGACACCAGTCACAGTAGACCACATGTTGTGTGATTCTCTTTTTATAAAATGTCTGGAAGAGGCAAATCTGCAGACAGACGGTAGATCAACGGTGGCACAGAGCTTGGGAGTCTAGGGGACGTGAGGAGTGACTGATAAGGGGCATGCGTTTTTGGGGGGTGATGGGAAAGTTCTAAAGTTGGTAGTGATGCTTGCACAACCCTGTGAATATACAAACAGCCCAGGAACTGTGCACTTGAAATGCGTGAATTGTATAGCGTGCGAACTTTGTCTCAAGAAGGGTGTTCGGTAGTGGATGAAGGTACTGGTTGTCAGGCCACGCGAAGGCAGCATCAACAGAGGGCTCTTGTCAACGCTGAGAGTGAGCACTTCCTTAAATTTTGTACCCCACATGCCTGCTAGCCTCACCCAAGTCTTGGCCTTGAATGTGTGACCTAACGAGACCTCGCATGAAATAGACTTAACGCTAATACATAGCACTGTTCGCTGTTGGAGGGGAAGAAATACAATTTTACCTCTCGCCTTCTGAGTCCTTGGCTGAGACCCCTGTAATGAGAGACAAAACAAGAGGAAAACATGCCGTTTATTAACAGGAGTACCTTGTGCATCCTCTGAACTGCTACCGTAAATACCACCATCAGCCGAAGACAGAAGAAAGAAGTGTGTGACAAGCCCGGTCATGGGGAAGTTACGGGAAAAACACAGTAACCAAGGGTGAGGTTTGTTATCTGGAGTCAAGTTGTGCCTTTTCCACTGATAAGATTCTCTTGTGATTTGGAGTCACACCTCTTCCCGGTGCAGAGAGGGAGACACGCTTACAAATGGAGATTGGATTTGTGAGTGAAAATTTCCTTTACAAAATGGAACGCTTCTGTTCCCAGACATGTCCCCATGTCCGCTGTTTCTCGAAACAATCCTTATGCCAAAGAGGCATATTTTGGGGTGACATATTCTGCTTTTCTTCCCTGTTAGGATTATTAAGTATCAGAAACTTGCCAGTCTCTGGGGATATAAAGATAACCATAAGGGCTAAGATATGCTGCATCCACGGGGCCCGACCTTAAGCCAAACGCTTTCTGAGAAGCTGAGGTCCGAGGGCCTAGTTTACACACTAGGAGACAGCTCAGCCTGTGGGCAGGAACAGGCAGCCTGGCTCCATCCAGAACTAAAGAGCATCGTCCAGAAGACTGTCAGGAAGAAGAAGATATTGGGTTTGTTTTTTTTCAGTATTTAAATTTATTTTTTCAGCGTAACAGTATTCATTGTTTTTGCACAACACCCAGTGCAAAACGTGCCCTCCCTATTACCCACCACCTGTTCCCCCAAACTCCCAACCCTGACCCTTCAAAACCCTCAGGTTGTTTTTCAGAGTCCATAGTCTCTTATGGTTCACCTCCCCTTCCAATTTTTTTTTTATAAACATATAATGTATTTTTATCCCCAGGGGTACAGGTCTGTGAATCGCCAGGTTTACACACTTCACAGCACTCACCATAGCACATACCTTCCCCAGAGTCCATAACCCCCTCCCCCTCCGACCCCCCTCCCCCCAGCAACCCCCAGTTTGTTTTGTGAGATTGAGTCATTTATGGTTTGTCTCCCTCCCAATCCCATCTTGTTTCATTTATTCTTCTCCTATCCCCCTAACCCCCCATGTTGCATCTCCATGTCCTCATATCAGGGAGATCATATGATAGTTGTCTTTCTCCGATTGACTTATTTCACTAAGCATGATACCCTCTAGTTCCATCCACGTTGTCGCAAATGGCATGATTTCATTTCTTTTGATGGCTGCATAGTATTCCATTGTGTATATATACCACTTCTTCTTTATCCATTCATCTGTTGATGGACATCTAGGTTCTTTCCATAGTTTGGCTATTGTAGACATTGCTGCTATAAACATTCGGGTACACATGCCCCTTCGGATCACTATGTTTGTATCTTTAGGGTAAATACCCAGTAGTGCAATTGCTGGGTCATAGGGTACTTCTATTTTCAACATTTTGAGGAACCTCCATGCTGTTTTCCAGAGTGGTTGCACCAGCTTGCATTCCCACCAACAGTGGAGGAGGGTTCCCCTTTCTCCACATCCTCGCCAGCATCTGTCATTTCCTGACTTGTTAATTTTAGCCATTCTGACTGGTGTGAGGTGATATCTCATTGTGGTTTTGATTTGTATTTCCCTGATGCCGAGTGACGTGGAGCACTTTTTCATGTGTCTGTTGGCCATCTGGATGTCTTCTTTGCAGAAATGTCTGTTCATGTCTTCTGCCCATTTCTTGATTGGATTGTTTGTTCTTTGGGTGTTGAGTTTGCTGAGTTCCTTATAGATTTTGGATACTAGCCCTTTATCTGGTATGTCATTTGCAAATATCTTCTCCCATTCTGTCAGTTGTCTTTTGGTTTTGTTAACTGTTTTCTTTGCTGTGCAAAAGCTTTTGATCTTGATGAAATCCCAATAGTTCATTTTTGCCCTTGCTTCCCTTGCCTTTGCCGTTGTTCCTAGGAAGATGTTGCTACGGCTGAGGTCGAAGAGGTTGCTGCCTGCGTTCTCTTCAAGGATTTTGATGGATTCCTTTCTCACATTGAGGTCCTTCATCCATTTGGAGTCTATTTTCGTGTATGGTGTAAGGAAGTGGTCCAATTTCATTTTTCTGCATGTGGCTGTCCAATTTTCCCAGCACCATTTATTGAAGAGGCTGTCTTTTTTCCATTGGACATTCATTCCGGCTTTGTCGAAGATTAGTTGACCATAGAGTTGAGGGTCTATTTCTGGGCTCTCTATTCTGTTCCATTGATCTATGTGTCTGTTTTTGTGCCAGTACCATGCTGTCTTGATGATGACAGCTTTGTAATAGAGCTTGAAGTCCGGAATTGTGATGCCACCAACGTTGGCTTTCTTTTTCAATATTCCTTTGGCTATTCGAGGTCTTTTCTGGTTCCATATAAATTTTAGGATTATTTGTTCCATTTCTTTGGGGAAAAAAAATGGATGGTATTTTGATAGGGATTGCATTAAATGTGTAGATTGCTTTAGGTAGCATAGACATTTTCACAATATTTATTCTTCCAATCCAGGAGCATGGCACATTTTTCCATTTCTTTGTGTCTTCCTCAATTTCTTTCATGAGTACTTTATAGTTTTCTGCATATAGATTCTTAGTCTCTTTGGTTAGGTTTATTCCTAGGTATCTTATAGTTTTGAGTGCAATTGTAAATGGGATTGACTCCTTAATTTCTCTTTCTTCTGTCTTGTTGTTGGTGTACAGAAATGCAACTGATTTCTGTGCATTGATTTTATATCCTGACACTTTACTGAATTCCTGTACAAGTTCTAGCAGTTTTGGAGTGGAGTCTTCTGGGTTTTCCACATATAGTATCATATCATCTGTGAAGAGTGATAGTTTGACTTCTTCTTTGCCAATTTGGATGCCTTTAATTTCTTTTTGTTGTCTGATTGCTGAGGTAGGACTTCTAGTACTGTGTTGAATAGCAGTGGTGATAATGGACATCCCTGACGTGTTCCTGACCTTAGCGGAAAAGCTTTCAGTTTTTCTCCATTGAGAATGATATTCGCGGTGGGTTTTTCATAGATGGCTTTGATAATGTTGAGGTATGTGCCCTCTATCCCTACACTTGGAAGAGTTTTGATCAGGAAGGGATGCTCTACTTTGTCAAATGCTTTTTCAGCATCTATGGAGAGTATCATATGGTTCTTGTTCTTTCTTTTATTAATGTGTTCTATCACATTGATTGATTTGCGGGCGTTGAACCAACCCTGCAGCCCTGGAATAAATCCCACTTGATCGTGGTGAATAATCCTTTTAATGTACTGTTGAATCCTACTGGCTAGTATTTGGCGAGAATTTTTCATCTGCGTTCATCAAGGATATTGGTCTGTAGTTCTCTTTTTTGGTGGGATCCTTGTCTGGTTTTGGGATCAAGGTGATGCTGGCCTCATAAAATGAGTTTGGAAGTTTTCCTTCCATTTCTATTTTTTTGAATAGTTTCAGGAGAATAGGAATTAGTTCTTCTTTAAATGTTTGGTAGAATTCCCTTGGGAAGCTGTCTCGCCCTGGGCTTTTGTTTGTCTGGATATTTTTGATGACTGTTTCAATCTCCTTACTGGTTATGGGCCTGTTCAGGTTTTCTATTTCTTCCTGGTTCAGTTGTGGTAGTTTATATGTCTCTAGGAATGCATCCATTTCTTCCAGATTGTCCAATTTGTTGGCGTAGAGTTGCTCATAGTATGTTCTTATAATTGTCTGTATTTCTTTGATGTTAGTTGTGATCTCTCCTCTTTCATTCATGATTTTATTGATTTGGGTCCTTTCTCTTTTCTTTTTGATGAGTCTGGCCAGGGGTTTATCAATCTTATTGATGCTTTCAAAGAACCAGCTCCTAGTTTCATTGATTTTTTTCTATTGTTTTTTTGGTTTCTATTTCATTGATTTCTGCTCTGATCTTTATGATTTCTCTTCTCCTGCTGGGTTTAGGGTTTCTTTCTTGTTCTTTCTCCAGCTCCTTTACGTGTAGGGTTAGGTTGTGTACTTGAGACCTTTCTTGTTTCTTGAGAAAGGCTTGTACCGCTATATATTTTCCTCTCAGGACTGCCTTTGCTGTGTCCCACAGATTTTGAACCGTTGTGTTTTCATTATCATTTGTTTCCATGAATTTTTTCAATTCTTCTTTAATTTCCTGGTTGACCCATTCATTCTTTAGAAGGATGCTGTTTAGTCTCCATGTATTTGGGTTCTTTCCAGCTTTCCTCTTGTGATTGAGTTCTAGCTTCAGAGCATTGTGGTCTGAAAATATGCAGGGAATGATCCTAATCTTTTGATACCAGTTGAGACCTCATTTGTGACCCAGGATGTGATCTATTCTGGAGAATGCTCCATGTGCACTAGAGAAGAATGTGTATTCTGTTGCTTTGGGATGAAATGTTCTGAATATATCTGTGATGTCCATCTGGTCCAGTGTGTCATTTAAGGCCTTTATTTCCTTGTTGATCTTTTGCTTGGATGATCTGTCCATTTCAATGAGGGGAGTGTTAAAGTCCCCTACTATTATTGTATTATTATTGATGTGTTTCTTTGATTTTGTTATTAATTGGTTTATATAGTTGGCTGCTCCCACATTAGGGGCATAGATATTTAAAATTGTTAGATCTTCTTGTTGGACATACCCTTTGAGTAAGATATAGTGTCCTTCCTCATCTCTTATTATAGTCTTTGGCTTAAAATCTAATTGATCTGATATAAGGATTGCCACCCCAGCTTTCTTCTGATGCCCATTAGCATGGTAAATTGTTTTCCACCCCCTCACTTTAAATCTGGAGGTGTCTTCGCATCTAAAATGAGCTTCTTGTAGGCAATATACTGATGGGTTTTGTTTTTTTATCCATTCTGATACCCTGTGTCTTTTGATTGGGGCATTTAGCCATTAACATTCAGAGTAACTATTGAGAGATATGAATTTAGTGCCATTATTAGCCTGTAAGGTGACTGTTACTGTATATTGTCTCTGTACCTTTCTGATCTACTACTTTTAGGCTCTCTGTTTGCTTAGAGGACCCCTTTCAATATTTCCTGTAGAGCTGGTTTGGTGTTTGCAAATTCTTTCAGTTTTTGTTTGTCCTGGAAGCTTTTTACCTCTCCTTCTATTTTCAATGATAGCCTAGCTGGATAGAGTATTCTTGGCTGCATGTTTTTCTTGTTTAGTGCTCTGAATATATCATGCCAGCTCTTTCTGGCCTGCCAGGTCTCTGTGGATAAGTCTGCTGCCAATCTAATATTTTTACCATTGTATGTTATAGACTTCTTTTCCCGGGCTGCTTTCAGGATTTTCTCTTTGTCACTAAGACTTGTAAATTTTACTGTTAGGTGATGGGGTGTGGACCTATTCTTGTTGACTTTGAGGGGGTTCTCTGCATCTCCTGGATTTTGATGCTTGTTCCCTTTGCCATATTAGGGAAATTCTCTCCAATAATTCTCTCCAATAGACCTTCTGCTCCCCTCTATCTTTCTTCTTCTTCTGGAATCCCAATTATTCTAATGTTGTTTCATCTTATGATGTCACTTATCTCTCGAATTCTCCCCTCGTGGTCCCGTAGCTGTTTGTCCCTCTTTTGCTCCGCTTCTTTATTCTCTGTCATTTGGTCTTCTATATCACTAATTCTTTCTTCTGCCTCATTGATCCTAGCAGTGAGAGCCTCCATTTTTGATTGCACCTCATTAATAGCTTTTTTGATTTCTTCTTGGTTAGATTTTAGTTCTTTAATTTCTCCAGAAAGGGCTTTTATATCTCCAGAGAGGGTTTCTCTAATATCTTCCATGCCTTTTTCGAGCCCGGCTAGAACATTCAGAATCGTCATTCTGAACTCTTGATCTGACATATTATCAATGTCTGTGTTGATTAGGTCCCTAGTCTTCGGTACTGCCTCTTGTTCTTTTGTTTGTAGTGATTTTTTCCGCCTTGTCATTTTGTCCAGATAAGAGGATATGAAGGATCAAATAAAATACTAAAAGGGTGGCAAAGACCCCAGAAAAATGCGCTGTAACCAAATCAGAAGGGACCCCAAATTGTGGGGGGGAGAAAGGGGATAAAAAGAGGTTCAGAAAAAAAAAAGAAAAAAATTTTAAAAATAAAACAAATAAAGAAAAAAATATAAAAAAGAAAGAAAAAATATATATATTTAGATAAACTAGTCAAAAAACGTTAAAAAAGAAAAGGGTAAAAGTTTTTTAAAATTTAGCAGAAGAAGAAAAAAGAAAGAAAAAAAAATTGAAAAAAGAAAAAAAAATTGAATTAACTGCAAGACTAAAGAATCATGGGGAGAAAGCCATGAGTTCCGTGCTTTGCTTTCTCCTCCTCTGGAATTCCGCTGCTGTCTTAGTATTTGAACCTGCTTTCCTTGATAGATGAACTTCGTCCTGGCTGGATTTTTTGTTGATCTTCTGGGGGAGGGGCCTGTTGTAGTGATTCTCAAGTGTCTTTGCCCGAGGCGGAATTGCACCGCCCTTACCGGCGGCCGGACTAAGTAATCCGCTCGGGTTCGCTTTTGGGAGCTTCTGTTCCCTGAACACTTTCCGTAGAGTTCCGGAGGATGGGAATGAAAATGGCGGCCTCCTAGTCTCCGGCCCGGAGGAGCCAAAAGCCCGGGGCCCCACTCCTCAGTGCGCCCCCAGAGGACAGCACCCAATCACTCCCGTATCCCCAGCCTCTAGCCGCGCTCCGAGCTCACCCAGCCGGCGACCAGTTCAAGGTAACCCCGAGCTGAGAGTTCAGTCCTCGGCTCTGTCTCTGCAGCCAGCTTCTCCGTTCTAATACCTGCGAGCTCTGCGACACTCCGACACCCCCGATCCTTCTGTGACCCTGCAGGACCTGGGGCCACACTGACCCCGCGTGGGCTTCACCCCGGTTTAGCCTCTGGAGCAATGTCCCTCAGTGGAACAGACTTTTAAAAGTCCTGATTTTGTGCTCCGTTGCTCCTCCGCTTGCCGGGAGCCGGCCCCTTCCCCCGTGGTCTATCTTCCCGTCGTTTTGGATTCACTTCTCCGCCAGTCCTACCTTTCAGAAAGTGGTTGATTTTCTGTTTCTGGAATTGCTGTTCTTCTTCTCTTCGATCTCCCATTGGATTTGTAGGTGTTTGCAATGTTTAGATAAGCTATCTAGCTGACCTCCTGCTACCTGATGTAGTCTCAGCCTGCTACTTCTCCGCCATCTTGACTTCTCCTCCTATCCAATCGATATTGTTTGTTTTAATTAATAATCCAACATGCGCCATAAATATGTGTGTCAAGGCTGGGACAGCCTAACGTGATATGAAAAATCCCTCTACATGCAGAGAAGAGTAATTCCATCTGGGGTTTTGGGCAGGAACTCAGAAAGGGTCACTGCTCCTCCCCCACCAAACCCCCCCCCCCACCACCGGGTTGAAAAGGAGGAGCACGCTGGCTGGAGGGGACGGAGAACATTCCAGCTGCGGTGAAAGTGAGCCACGGGAGAGTTCCCGGCGGGCCCAGGGGACACGACTATGCTGCAGGGCAGACACAGGAGCCCAGACTGATCCTGGGTGCGCGGCGGGCTGGGAGGGGCTTTCCATGCTGCATAGGAGTCTGAGATTGGTCCGAAAGGCTAGTAGGAACCCGCAGAAGCCCTTAAGCAAGCATGCAACATAATCAGACAGGGGACGAGAGAGCTTCTGAAAAGAAATTCAAAGAAAAAAAAAATTCAAGTCATGTGACAATAAAGAGACAACGGGATGTTCTTTAAACCAAAGCTTAAGTTTCTCAAGTTTCCTATTCAGGGTTGTTCTCAGCTAATTCCTGTAGGAATTTAGGGACTCTGAAGTTCCTTCATAGAAGACCCTAGAAGAAGGTCAGTTTTCCCTTCGTATATTCGTGGCAATGGCTTTCCTGGTTGTTATATAATTAACATAATATTGCCTATGGGGTTGCTTTTCATTTAAATCTGTAATGGAAACTCAACAAAATGAAAAGCTTATCTCCTCATGCACCCTTTTGTTAAGTGTTCTGTTTCAACCCCTCTCCCTTACTCCAGATGTGGGTTTCAAGTATCACTTAAATAAAATGAGTTGAATGTCAGTGACACTCTGGGATTTTATTTCTCTTAAACCTTGCAGGTAGAACATGGTGTCTGAGTGAGCAAGCCTCTGGGAGAGTGCGTTGGGGTGGGACCCTTGTTTATCTGTTGAGAATTTCTGGCCCACACACTTGGCTGCTGGTCAGCCAGGAAATAACTATTTCTGTCGAAACCACTTGCAAGCAACAGCTCCATCCCCAGGATGTGAAACACCATCTCCTAATAGCATCTGACCTTCCGCCACCATTTCCTACGTTGTCAACAACAGACTGTCCTAGCTCCAACACAGCTCCCTCCCCCTGGCCAGCTGGTGAGAGGTTAAGCACAGAAGTGGGATTTTGCATCAAGCATTAAAGGAAATTTGTCATATTTGTCATATTTGTCCCAATGCTGCTGCTTGGTATTGCCCAGGCTGATGTTCTTTCTCTGGTCTCATTGCTAAGCCCTCAACTTCTTCACTTGTAACTTTGTCCCAGACTTTCTTCATACATTTTGCCCGAGCCACGGAAGGGAGCTATGCAAAACTGTGACTCATTTCACCCGTATTTACGATAGTTCTTGGGTTTTTTGTTTTGTTTTGTTGTCACTTAAGGACTTACAATGTTCTTTGGAGCAAGAAATGGGATACATGTCTTGGGTTCATAGACGAGTGGGTTGCAAGAATTCCTGGAATTTCGTCTCTGGCATCCCCTCTGTGACAAGTTTGCCTGGAGGCCAGTGGTCCAGTCTCTGCTGTACTGTTTCTCCTGATGTCACTCTTTAGGTGGCCTGCTGCATTTAGGATGGATCCAGTTGTTTCAAACATCTGTTTCACTCTATTCATTGCAGTTAAGCTTATCCTTCCATAGACTGCCCTTGACGTATCAAAGTCTTCATAGGATCTACCCATGTCTTCCCTTTCTTCCAGACTAAATTAAGGTGTCGGTCGAATCCATATGCTTCATAGGATTACTATTATCTTTGAAGTATTGAGGCTTCACTTCTTGCTAAAGTATCAGATTTCCTAACTTAATAAGAAACAGAGATAACAATGATGATACCTTCCATACTCTGCTATGAAGGCCAAGTAAAATAATAAAAATGAAGTCACTGTAAATAAAATACAGCCTTCTACAAATACCATACAGAGAGTATTAGTATTAGAAATACAAACACCTGGGATCCCAGTGCAGATATCCCATGACTTAGAGCAAAGGACTGACCAGATAGTGACCCAAAAGAAGCTGAACTTAAGGACCCAGTCTTGAACATTGGGAAAGAAGCCAAACTCTCCCAGACTCTTGGTCACTTCCATTCATACAAGAGATATTTTACTGAGCCCCTACTCTGTGCCAGGCACTGTTCTAGAATTAAAAATGGAGAAATATGCAAAGCAGACAAAGGCACTGCCCTCTCTCAAGAAATGTATATCTTGATGTGAAAGCCTGGCAATATATAAACCAGTACATCTGATATTGATGAATACAGGAGGGGAAAAATGAAATAGGATGAGATAGGGTAAGGAGAGAGATATTATTTTATATAAGCTATATAGGTAAGGCCGGATTCACAAGGTGACATGCAAGGTGAAATAAGAAGGAAATAAAGGAGTTAGTCATGTGACTCTCTGTGGAAGCATGCTCAGGAAGAAGAGATGGCATGTGCAAAGGTCCTGGTGCAGGAGGAAAATTGCAGCATGTGGCTGAAGCAGAGTGAACTAGACAGAAAGTAGCAGGAGCTTTAGGGCCATTGTAAGGACTCTGGATTGTGTTTTAAGTGAATTGGTAGTCATTGGAGGACTTGAGCAGGGGATAGATTGTAAGAGAACCAGGATCCTACTCTATGATGCATAGACATCTGGGAAATGAGTTACAAATTTTCCAGTAAATTATACAAGAGATCATTATGGTGAATTGGACTAGGGGAGTATCCATGTATGTGGCTAGACAAGGTGTGACTTTGCTTATCTTTTCCTTTTGTGTTTTGTTTTAGCTTGTTGTGGGGGGGAAAAAATCCCACATTTCTTCTGCAGCAGATAGCATGAGCAGGTGGAAATGGAGGGGTTTCTCAGTAGAGCACATATTCACAAAGTGTTATTGGCTCAACAGTGAGAAAGCCTCTGGTGATTTCCTTGTATTGTCAAGGTAGAGCCATCAGGATTTGCTGCTGGGGTATATATGAAATATAACAGAAACCAAACAGTTGTGGATGCTCCCGGGTTTTGGGCCTGGGAGCTGGAAATTATAGAGCATTTGGAAGCATGGAGAGGAGAGGAAGACGTTGAAAAGGTAAGCCATGGTTGAATTGTAAGGGTCCCTGTATCTCACGCTAAGGATCTTGGACTTCAGCCTGTGGGCAGTAGGCTTCAGGCATAGGAAGTGAAACGACAAGCTTGTGTTTTCTAAAAACAACTTCAGGGGTGCCTAGGTGGCTCGGTCGTTGAGCGTCTGCCTTCTGCTCAGGTCATGGTCCCAGGGTCCTGGGATGGAGCCTCACAATGGGTTCCCTGCTCAGCGGGAAGCCTGCTTCTCCCTCTCCCACTTCCCCTGCTTGTGTTCCCTCTCTTGCTGTGTTGCTCTCTGTCAAATAAATAAAATCTTTTAAAAAAATAAAGTAAAAATAATTAAAAAATGAAAAATAAAAAACAACTTCAGAGGCACATGCAGAATAGAAAAAAAGGGGATAAGACTAAAAGATGAGAGCTAATTTAGAACGATATTGAAGTAGTTCAGGTGAGACATAATGAGAGTCAGAACAGGGGCTGGGTGTGGCAGGCTGACCTCAACGTCTCCTGGCTAACAGTGAGGTTACTGTAGACTTACTGAGGAAAGGAGATAAACAGCCTTTAAAAAACTATTTTCACCAAGTGATGGTGAGCAGACTCCAATGTGTTCTGATTTATCACCTGATCAATGCATCTCTCATCCGGAGAGTTCTAGAAATGTATTGATGAGTTTACACTCTTCCAATTCAACCAGCATTTTTCCAGGAAGTGTTTATTGAGTGCTAACCACTAGTTAGGTCCTAGGCCAATACCGTGCCTAGAACTATGGCTTCAAAAAGTGTCACAGATTAGAAATCAAAATAACTTGAGTTTTAGTTGCTGTTGTGTTTCTGGTTAAATCACTTCACTCTTTTTGACCCTGGTGTACTCATATCTCACAAGGAGTTGAGTTCTCCCACCCAAGCACCTGAATTATCCAACACCCAACTGTGCAGAATAAAAAAATGTACTGAAATAGTTATTGGTTGCCATTGATATGCATTATTATTCTCATACCTAGGTTTCTATCCAGCGAGTACTTTCAGGCATATGGTGTATGTCAAGATTGAACACATTTTGATTTGAACCTTTTGTTTAAGGGTGATGAGGTGGTAAATTGCTTTCATGTTGCAACTCAGTCGGAGTTATTTTTTCTCTTGCCTTTTGCTGAACAAGGAAAATATAAACTAATCATGTAGATAACCCTTAACATTTTGTCAGTAGTCTCATATTAACAGATGAAGTCAATGGTGAGTATTTTTAAGCAGCGAGAATTCTGGGTGTGTTTACAATTTCTGTGTACTGACCCACAACCTTACCTCATCTTTCCTGCTAAAATGTAAGCCAAAGAGCTCTTTTACTACTTTTTTTAATTGGATGTTGGACTGTTGTTGTTTTTAATATAATTTGTTTTTAGAGCAGTTTTAGGTTCAGAGCAAAATGGAGTGAAAGCCGCAGAAATGTCTAGAAATGTATAGGGCCTACCCCCACGTGCACACAGCCTCCTTCACTATCAACACCCCACCATTGGGCGGTACATTTGTTACCATCAGTAAACCTACACTGACACATCATTATCACCCAAAGTCAGCAGTTGATAGTAGGGTTCACTCGCAGTGTTACACACTCTGTGGTTTTAACAGACGCATAATAGCGTGTACAGCATTATAGTACCATACAGGAGAATGCCACTGCCAAGGCCAGCTCCTCTGCTTTGCTTGTTCGTCCCTCCCTGGCCCTAACCTCTGGCAACTACCGATCCTTTCCCTGTCTCCATAGTTTTGCCCTTTCCAGAATGCCACGTAGTTGAAATCACATAGTATATAGCTATTTCAGACTCTTCTTTCACGTAGTAAAATGCATTTAAGTTTCCTCCATATCTCTTCATGAATTGATAGCTCATATCCTTTTAGCTCTGAGTAATATTCGATTCTCTGGATGTACCAGAGTTCATTAACCTACTCCCCTATTGAAGGACATCTTGGTTGCTCTCAAGTTTTGACCATTATGAATAAAGCTGCTATAAACATCTGTATGTAGGTTTTTGTGTGGACATAAGTTTTCAGACCCTTTGGATAAATAACAAAGTGTACTTGCTGGGTCATTTAACAAGAGTATGTTAAGTTTTGTAAGAAACTGTCAAACTATCTTCCAAATTGCCTCTATCATTTTGCATCCCCACTAACAATGAACAAGAAATTCACTGACAGTGAAGAAGTCTGATTACTGCATATCCTCACCACCATTTTGCATTGTGTTTTGAATTTTGGCCATTCTACTAGAGGTATAGTGATATCTCATTTTTACTTTTTTTTTCTTTTAATTCCAGTATGATTTGCATACAGGGTTATATTAGTTTACAATGTACAATATAGTGATTCAACACTTCCATACATTACTCAGCGTTCATTACGATAAGCGTACTATTTAATCCCCATCACCTATTTCACCCATCCCCCCACCTACCTCCCTCTAGTAGCCATCAGTTTGTTCTCTAGAGGTTAAAAGACTCTTTTTCATCTTTTTCTTTGTTTCTTAAATTTCAGATATGAGTGAAAACATACAGTATTTGTCTTTTTCTGACTGACTTATTTCACTTAGCATTACAACTTCTAGATCTATCCATGTTGTTGCAAATGAGACTTTTTTCTTTTTCATGGCTGAGTAATATTCCATTGTTTATATACCACATCTTATTTATGAATTCATCTATCAATGGTTGTTTCCATAATTTGGCTGTTGTAGATAGTGCTGTAATAAACACAGGGATGTATGTCTCTTTTTTTTTTTAAAGATTTTATTTATTTATTTGACAGAGAGAGATCACAAGTAGACAGTGAGGCAGGCAGAGAGAGAGAGAGGGAAGCAGTCTCACTGCTGAGCAGAGAGACTGATGTGGGACTCAATCCCAGGACCCTGAGATCATGACCTGAGCCGAAGGTAGTGGCTTAACCCACTGAGCCACCCAGGCGCCCCTGTATGTCTCTTTTTGAATTAGTGTTTTCATTTTCTTTAGGTAAATACCTTATGGTGGAATTGCCAGATCATATAATTTTTTTTAAAGATTTTATTTATTTATTTGACAGACAGAGATCACAAGTAGGCAGAGAGGAGGAAGCAGGCTCCCCCCCGAGCAGAGAGCCCGATGCAGGGCTCGATCCCAGGACCCTGGGATCACGACCCTAGCCGAAGGCAGAGGCTTTAACCTGCTGAGCCACCCAGGTGCCCCCATATCGTAATTTTTTTTAATTTTTTGAGGAACCTCCATACTGTCTTCCACAGTGGCTACACCAGTTTGAATTCCTACCAACAGTACACAAGGGGTTCCTTTTTCTCCACATCCTCCCAACACATGTTGTTTCTTCTGTTTTTGATTTTAGCCATTCTGACTAGTGTGAGGTGATCTATCATTGTGGTTTTTATTTGTATTTCCTTGGTGATTAGTGATACTGAGCAACTCTTCATATGTCTGCTAGCCATTTGTGTGTCTTCTTTGAAGAAATGTCTGTCCATACCATCTGCCTATTTTTAATTGAATTTTTTGTTTTTTCAGTGTTGAGTTGTGTAAATTCTTTATGTATTTTAGATACTAACCCTTCATTGAATATGTCATTTGCAAGTATCTTCTCCTATTCAGAAGGTTGTCTTTTAGTCTCTTTGATTGTTTCCTTTGCTGAGCAAAAGCTTTTCATTTTCTTATAGTCCCAATAGTTTATTTTTGCTTTTTTTTTTTTTTTTTTTTTGCCCCAGGAGACATATTTAGAAAAATGCTGCTGTGGCCAGTGCTCTCTTCCAGGATTTTCATGGCTTCAGCTCTCATATTTAGATCTTTAATCCATTTTGAGATTGTCTTGTTGTGTATAGTGAAGAAAGTGGTCCAGTATCAGTATTTTGCATGCAGCTGACCAGTTTTCCCACTTGTTGAAAAGACTATCTTTTTCACGTCACGTTTTCTTGCCTCCCTTCTCATATATTAATTGACCAAATAATTGTGTGTTTATTTCTGGGGTCTCTATTCTGTTCTTTTGACCTAAGTTTTTATTTTTATGCCAATACTGTTTTGATTGATACAGCTTTGTAGTATTTCTTGAAATCTGGGATTGTGATACCTACAGTTCTGTTTTTCTTTTTCAAAATTTCTTTGGCTAATCAGGGTCTTTTGTGGTTCCATACAAATTTTAGGATTATTTGTTCTAGTTCTGTGAAGAATGCTATTGGTATTTTGATAGGGATTGCATTGAAGCTGTAGATTGCTTTGTGTAGTATGGCCATTTTAACAATATTTGTTCTCTGAATCCATGAGCATAGAATATCTTTCCATTTCTTTGCATCATGTTAAATTTCTTTCATCAGTGTTTTATAGTTTTCAGAATACAGGTCTTTCACCTCCTTAGTTAAGTTTACACACTGGTATTTTATTATTTTTCATGCAATTGTAAATGGGACTGTTTTGTTAATTTCTATTTCTATTAATCCATTTTTAGTGTATAGAAATGCAACAGATTTCTGTATATTGATTTTGCACCCTGTGATCTCACTGAATTTATTTATCAGTTCTAGTAGTTTTTTGATGGAGTCTTTAGGGTTTTCTGTATTTGCATCATGTCATCTGCAAATAGTGAAAGTTTTACTTCTTCCATACCAATTCAGATGCCTTCTATTTCTTTTCCTTCTGTGATTTTTGTGGCTAGGACTTCTAGCACTAAGTTGAATAAAAGGGGCAAGACTGAACATCCTTGTCTTGTTCCTGATATCAGAGGAAAAGCTCTTGTTTTTTCACCACTGAGTATAATCTTAGCTGTGAGTTTCTTGTATATGGCCTTTATTATGTTTTTTTAAAAGATTTTATTATTTATTTGACAGCAAGAGTGGAAGTACAAGCACGGGGAGTGAGAGAGGGAGAAACAGGCTACCCACTGAGCAGTGAGACCAAAGTGGGACTCCATTCCAGGACTCTGGGATCATGCCCTAAGCCGAAGACAGCCACTTAATGACTGGGCCACCCAGGTGCCCCTGGCCTTTACTATGTGGAGGTATGTTCCCTCTAAACCTATTTTATTGAGGATTTTTATCAGGAATAGATGTTGTACTTTGTCAAGTGCTTGTTCTGCATCTACTGAAGTGATTATATGATTTTTATCCTTTCTTATGTTGATGCGATGTATCATGTTTATTGATTTATAAATATTGAACTATCTTTGCATTCCTGTAATAAATCCCACTTGGTTGTGGTGAATGATTTTTTTAGTGTGTTGTTGGATTTGGTTTGTTAATGTTTTGTTAAGGATTTTTGCATCTATGTTCATCAGAGATATTGGCTTGTAGTTTTCTTTTTTTATGTGATGTCTTTCTCTAGTTTTGATATCAGGAATGCTGGTCTTATAGAATGAATTTAGAAGCTTTCCTTTCTCTTTTATTTTTTGAATAGTTTGAAAAGAATAGATATTAATCTTTCTTTAAATGTTTAGTAGAATTCATCTGTGAAGCCCTCTGGTCCTACTCTGTTGTTTGTTGGGAGTTTTTTGATTACTGATTCAATTTCATTGCTGGTAATTGATGTGTTCAAATTTTCTATTTCTTCCTGATTTGGTTTTGGAGGATTATATGTTCCTAGGAATTTATCCATATCTTCTAGGTTTTCCAATGTGTTGACATACAGTTTTTCATAATATTCTCTAATTCTTTGTATTTCTGTGGTATCAGTTAATTCTCCTCTTTCATTTCTGATTTTGTTTATTTGAGTCCTCTCTCTCTCTCTCTCTCTCTCTCTCTCTCGATTAATCTGGGTAACAAATTATCAAATTATTGATCTTTCCAAAGAAATAGCACCTGGTTCCATTGATCTATTCTATTGTTTCTTTTGATTCTATTTCAAACATATTTCTTCTCTAATATTTATTACTTCCTTCTTTCTCCTATTTTTGGGTTTTATTTGTTTATCTTTTCCTAGCTCTTTCAGATATAGGGTTAGGTGGTTTACTTGAGGATTTTTTGTTTTGTTTTTGTTGTTGTTTGTTTTGTTTTGGGGGGGTTGTTTTGTTTTGGTTTGGTTTGGTTTGGTTTTGCTTCTTGAGGTAGGTCTATATTGCTATAAACCTCCTTTGTAGAACAGCTTTTGCCAAATCTCAAAGATTGGACTGTTGTGTTTTTATTTTCATTTATCTCCATGTATTTCATGTATTTTTTAATGTCCTTTTTGATTTCTTGGTTGACTAATTCATTGTTTAGAAGCATGTTATTTAACTTCCATGTATGTGTTCTTTTCCACAGTCATTCTTCTGGTTGTTTTCTGGTTTTATAGTGTTATGGTTGGAGAAGATTCATGGTATGATGTCAGTCTTTTTTAATATGTTGAGATTTGTTTTGTGGCCTAACATGTGACCTGTTCTGGAGAATGTTACATATGCACTTGAAAAATGTATTCTGCTGTTTTAGAATAGAATGTTCTGAATATATCTGGTCTAAGGTGTCATTCAAAGCCAGTGTTCCTTGGTGATTTTCTGTTTGGATGATCTATCCATTGATGTATGTAGGGTGTTAAAGTCTCCTACTATTATTGTATTATTATCAATTGGTTTCTTCACTAACTGCTTTATGTATTTGGATCTCTTATGTTGGATGCATGAATATTTATAATTATTATATATTCTTGTTAGATCATTCCCTTTATGACTATGTGGTGTCCTTCTTTGTTAGAATTTTTGTTTTAAAGTCAACTTTGCATAATATAAATATTGCTACCCTGGCTTCCTTTTCACTTCCATTTGCATGCTAAACGTTTTTCCATCCATTCACTTTTGGTTTGCATGTGTCTTTAAGTCTGAAATGAGTCTTTTGTAGGCAGAATATAGATGGATATTACTTTTTTATCCATTCTGTCACCCTGTTTTTTTCATTGAACTGTTTAGTTCATTTACATTCAAACTAATTATTGATAGGTGTATACTTATTACTATCTTATTATTTGTTTTATGGTTGTTTTTGTAGTTCTTCTCTGTTTTCTCTTCTCTTCTCCTTTCCTCTCTTGCACTCTTCTTTCCTGGATTGATGGCTTTCTTTAGTGATACACTTGGATTCCTCTCTCATTTTTTGTTTATCTATTACTGGTTTTTGAATTATGGTTACTATTAAGTTTATATATGACATCTTGGGCATCTAGCAGTCTATATTAAGTTGATGTTCACTTAAGTTTGAACCCATTATTTATTCCTCTCCTCATTTTAGGTATATGGTGCCATCCTTTATATCCTTTTATTTTTTGAATCCCTTGATGGATTTTTATAGATATTCTTAATTTTACTGATTTTGCACTTCCTCCTTTTCTTGCTTCTGGTTATGGTCTTTCCTTTCCACTCAGGGTCCCCTTTACCATTTCTTGTAAGGTTGGATTAGTGGTGATGAATTCCTTTAACTTTTGTTTGTCTCGGAAACTCTTTATCTCCCCTACTATTCTGAATGAATAGAGTACCCTTGGTTGCATGTGTTTTATTTTCAGCACTTGGAATATACCATGCCACTCCCTACAGACTGCAAAGTTTCTGCTGAAAAAAATCAGCTGATAGCCTTATGGGGTTTCCCTTGTTTGTAACTGTTTTCTTTTCTCTTTCTGCTTTTAAAAGTCTCTCTTTACCACTACTTTATGCCATGTTGATTATTATGTGTCTTGGTGTGGACCACCTTGGGTTGATTTTTTTTTGGGGGGGGGGGGGGGTTCTGTGCCTCCTGGATCTGAATTCTGTTTCTTCTTTGAAGAGTTTTGATCAAGAAAGAATGCTACACTTTGTCAAATGCTTTTTCAGCATCTACTGAAAGTATCATATGGTTCTTGTTCTTTCTTTTATTATGTATTGGTCTGTAGTTCTCCTTTTTGATGGGGTCTTTGTCTGGTTTGGGATAAAGGTAATGCTGACCTCATAAAATGAGTTTGGAAGTTTTCTTTCTATTTCTATTTTTTTTTTTTTTTTTGGAACAGTTTCAGGAGAATAGGTGTTAATTCTTTAAATGTTTGGTAGAATTCTCCTGGGAAGCCATCTGGCCCTGGGCTCTTGTTTTTTGGGAGAATTTTGATGACTGCTTCAATCTCCTTACTCGTTATGTGTCTATTTAGGTTTTCTATTTCTTCCTGGTTCAGTTTCGGTAGTTTATATGTCTCTAAAAATGCCTCCATTTCTTCGTTCCCAATTGTCAAATTTGATGGTGTATAGTTGCTTGTAATACATTCTTATAATTGCTTGTATTTCTTTGTGTTGGTTGTGATCTTGCCTCTTTCACTCATGATTTTATTAATTTGGGTCCTTTCTTTTTTCTTTTTAATAAATGTGGCCAGGGGCTATCAATCTTACTAATTCTTTCAAAGAACCAACTCCTACTTCCGTTGATCTGTTCTACTGTTCTTTTGGTTTCTATTTCATTGATTTCTGCTCTGATCATTATTATTTCTTTTCTCTTACTGGGTTTAGGCTTTATTTGCTTTTCTCCAGCTTCTTTAAGTGTAGTGTTAGGTTGTGTATTTGAGACCTTTCTTGTTTCTTGAGAAAGGCTTGTATCACTATATACTTTCCTCTCAGGACCACCTTTGCTGTGTCCCAAAGATTTTGAACAGTTGTGTTTTCATTTTTCATTTGTTTCCGTGAATTTTTTAAATTCTTCTTTAATTTCCTGTTGAACCATTCATTCTTAGTAGGATGCTCTTTAGCCTCCATGTATTTGAGTTCTTTCCAACTTTCCTCTTGTGATTGAGTTCTAGCTTCAGAATATTGTGGTCTGAAAATATGCAGGGAATGATCCCAATCTTTTGGTACTGGGTGAGACCTGATTTGTGATCCAGGATGTGATCTATTCTGGAGAATGTTGCATATGCATTAGAGAAGAATGTGTATTCTGTTGCTTTGGGATGGAATGTTCTGAATATATCTGTGATGTCCATCTGGTCCAATGTGTCATTTAAAGCCTTTATTGCCTTGTTGATCTTTTGCTTGGATGATCCGTCCATTTCAGTGAGGGGGTGTTAAAGTCCCCTCCTATTATTGTCGATATGTTTCTTTGACTTTGTTATTACTTGGTTTATATAATTGGCTGCTCCCATGTTAGGGGCATAGATATTTAAAATTGCTAGATCTTCTTATTGGATAGGTCCTTTAAGTATGATATAGTGTCCTTCCTCATCTCTTATAATAGTTTTTGGCTTCAAATCTAATTTATCTGATATAAGGATTGCCACCCCAGCCTTCTTTTGATGTCCATGTACATTAGCATGATAAGTTGTTTTCCAACCCCCTTACTTTAAATCTGGAGGTGTCTTTGAGTCTAAAATGAGTCTCTTGCAGACAGCATATCAATGGGTGTTGTTGTTGTTGTTGTTGTTTTAATCCATTCTGATACCCTATGTCTTTTGATTGGGGCATTTATCCCATTTACATTCAGGGTAACTATTGAAAGTTATAAATTTAGTGTCATTGTATTGCTTGTAAGGTGAATGTTACTGTATATTGTCTCTGTTCCTTTCTGGTCTGTTGCGTTTAGGTTCTTTTAGGTGGCTTCCCAGTCTCCAGCCCTGGAGGAGCTGAGAGCTCAGGGCCCTACTCCTCAGTGCAGCCTCAGAGAAAAGCAGTCAATCCCTCCCATCTCCCTGGTCTCTGGCCGCACTCTGAGCTCACCCAGCCTGTGACAGAGTGTTTTTATCCCTAGCACACAACCCTATTTGGAGTCTCCAAACCCAGCAGATTCCTGCAGCCATGCTCCCACACCATTCCTCCCAGAGTAGGAAGGAGGGGTTCTCTCTGGATCTGCCACTTGTGGGGTCCCTACTCAAAGACCAGTGGCCCAACTGTACCTCATATCACAATTTAAGGTAACCTGAACTGAGATTCCACTCCTCAGCTCTGTCTCTGTAGCCGGCTTCCCCACTCCAATACCTGGGAGCTCTGCCACACTTAGGCACCCCTGGTCTTTTAGTGACCCTGCAGGTCCTGAGAATACATGGTCCTGGCAAGCTCCACCCCCCACTTAGCCTCTGGAATGACGTCCCTCGGTGGAGCAGACTTCTAAAAGTTCCAATTTTGTGCTCCACTGCTCTCTCACTTGTGGGGAACCAGCCCCTCCCCCTGCAGTCTATCTTTCCATATATTGCTTCAGATTCACTTCTCTGCACGTCCTACCTTCCAGAAAGTAGTCGTTTTTCTGTTCCTAGAATTGCTGCTATTCTTTTCTTTGATCTCCTGTTGAGTTTGTAGGTTTTTAGGATGGTTTGATAACTATCTCACTGAATTCCTGGGGCCAGGCGAAATTAAGTGTCTTAGGCCTCCACCATCTTGCTCCTCCCCCAATACTGTGTTTTAAATTTCAAACTCTACTTGTTGATTTCTTGTATTTAAGACAGTGATTAACTTTTATATTTTAATCTTATATCCTGTAACTGTATTATAAATCACTTAACTAATTCCAGGAAGCTTTTGTGTTATTGATTTTTCAGATTTTCTACATGGGCAATCATGCCATCTGTGAACAAAGACAGTTTTATTTCTTCCTTCCCAGTCAGAATTCTTTGTGTGTGTTTGTTTGTTGCATTAGCTAGGATTTCCAATACAGTATTGAACAGGAGTGATTAGAGAGGACATACTTGCCTCATTTTTTATCTTAAAAATGGTAAGATGTTAAATCTTCTAATTTCTCATTATTAAGTACTGTGTTAACTGTAGGGTTTTTGTAGTTTTTTTTATCAAGTTGAGGAACTTTCTATTCTTAGTTTTCTGAGAGTTTTTGATCATGAAGTGATAGAAGATTTTTGTCAAGTGGTTTTTTTCCTGCATTTATCAATATAATCATGTGATTTTTCTTCTTTAGCCTGTTGATGTTATGGAATTACATTCATTGATTCTTTAATGTTGAACTAGCCTAGTATAGCTGGAATAAATACCACTTGACTATGTTGTACAATTCTTTTTATATACTGTAGGATTTGATTTGCTATATTTTATTGAGGACTTTTACATCTATGCTTATGAGAAGTATTGATCTATAATGTACTTGTAATATTTTTTTCTGGTTTGGGTATTAAGGTAATGACAGCCTCACAGAATGAGTTAGGAAAGGTTTCCCCTCTTTCTATTTCCTGGAAGAAATTTTAGAGAATTGATATGATTTTTTCCTTAAACATTTGTTAGAATTTATTAGTAAACACATCTGGGCATGGTGCTTTCTGTTTGGTAAAGTTATTGATTATATATATATATTATATTATACGTAGATATATGTGTGTGTGTGTGTACACACACACACACACACACACACACACACACACACACATACCTTTAAGATTCCCATCAAAAATTTCTAGTAGTGGGGTGCCTCGTGGCTCAGTGGGTTAAAGCCTCTGCCTTCAGCTCAGGTCATGATCCCAGGGTCCTGGGATCAAGCCCCACATCGGGCTCTCAAGCAGGGAGCCTGCTTCCCCCACCCCCCGCCACCTTGGCCTGCTTCTCTGTCTACTTGTGATCTCGTCTGTCAAATAAATAAAATAAAATCTTTTAAAAAATTTTTCTAGTAGTTTGGAGGTGGAGTCTTTTGGGTTTTCCTTATATAATATCATGTCATCTGTGAAGAGAGAGTGTTTGCCTTTTTGCCAATTTGAATATCTTTTATTTCTTTTTGTTGTCTGATTGCTGTTGCTAGGACCTCTAGTACTATGTGGAATAATAGTGGTGAAAGTGGGCATCCTTGTCGTGTTCATGATCTCAAAGGGAAGGCTGTCAGCTTTTCCCCATTGAGAATGATATTCACTGTGGGTTTTTCATAGACACATTTTATGAAGTTGAAGAATGTTCCCTCTATCCCTATACTTTGAAGAGTTTTAATCAGGAATGGATGCTGTATTTTGTCAAATGCTTTTTCTGCATCAATTGAGAAGACCATGTGTTTCTTCTCTCTGTCCTTACTGATTTGTTCTGTCACATTGATTGATTTGCGAATGTTGAACCATCCTTGCATTCCAAGGAAAAATCCCACCTGCTCATTGTGGATAATCTTTTTAATGTACGTTGGATCCTATTAGCTAGGATCTTGTTGAGAATCTTGACATCCATATTCATCAGGGATATTGGTCTGAAATTCTCCTTTTTGATAGGGTCTTTGCCTGATTTGGGGATCACGGTAATGCTGGCTTCATAGAAAGAGTCTGAAAGTTTTCCTTCTGTTTGTATTTTTTTGAAACAGCTTCAGGGGAATAGGTATTATTTCTTCTTTGAATGTTTGGTAGCATTCCCCAAGGAATCATCAGGTCCTGGGCTTTTGTTTTTTGGGAGGTTTTGGTCTATTCAGTTTGTCAATTTCTTCCTGTTTCATTCTTGGAAGTTTATAGGTTTCCAGGAATTCAGTAATATGGCAGGATACAAAATCAATGCACAGAAATCAGTTGCTTTCTTATACACTAACAATGAAAATATAGAAAGGGAAATTAGAGAATCAATTCTATTTACTATAGCACCAAGGACCATAAGATAATTTGGAACAAACCTAACCAAAGAGGTAAAGGATCTGTACTCAAGGAACTACAGAACAGTCATGAAAGAAATTGAAGAAAACACAAAAGATGGAATACCATTCCATGCTTATGGATCAGAAGAATAAACATTGTTAAAATGTCTATACTGCCCAGAGCAATCTATACTTTCAATGTCATCCTGATCAAAATTCCACTGGCATTTTTCAAAGTTCTGGAACAAACAATCCTAAAGTTTATATGGAAACAGAAAACAGAAAAGACCCCGAATTTCTAAGGAAATGTTGAAAAAGAAAACCAAAGCTGAGGGCATCACATTGCCTGATTTCAAACTTTACTACAAAGTTGTGATCACCAAGACAGCATGATACTGGCACAAACACCCACAAATAGACCAGTGGGACAGAGTAGAGAGCCCAGATATGGACCCTCAGTTCTATGGTCAAATAATCTTCGACAAAGCAGGAAAAAATATCCGGTGGAAAAAAGAGAGTCTCTTCAATAAATGGTGCTGGAAACACCATTTGGACAGATATGTATAGAAGAATGAAACTCAATCATTCTCTAACACCATACACAAAGATAAACTCGAAATGGATAAAAGACCGCAATGTGAGGCAGCAATCTATCAAAATCCTAGAGGAGAACATAGGCAGTATGTCCTCTTCGACATCAGCCATAGCAACTTCTTTCAAGACATGTCTCCAAAGGCAAAGGAAACAAGAGCAAAAGTGAACTTTTGGGACTTCAGCAAGATAAAAAGCTTCTGCACAGCAAAAGAAACAGTCAGCAAAACAAAGAGGCAACCCATGGAATGGGAGAAGATATTTGCAAATGACACTACAGACAAAGGGCTGATATAAAGAACTCCTCAAACTCAATACTCAAAAAACAGAGAGTCACATCAAAAAGTGGGCAGAAGACATGAACAGACACTTCTCCAAAGAAGACATACAAATGGCTAACAGACACATGAAAAAATGTTGATCATCGTTAGCCATCAGGGAGATTCAAATCAAAACCACATTGAGATATACCACCTTACACCAGTTAGAATGGCCAAAATTAACAAGACAGGAAACAAAAAGTATTGGAGAGGATCTGGAGAAAGGGGAACCCTCTTACACTGTTGGTGGGAATGCAAGTTGGTGCAGCCATTTTGGAAAACAGTGTGGAGATTTCCTTAAGAAGTTAAAAATAGAACTACTCTATGACCCTGCAATTGCACTAATGGGTATTTACCCCAAGGATACAGAGGTGGTAAAAAGAGGGGCCATATGTACCCTAATGTTCATAGCAGCAATGGCCACAAGTGCCAAACTGTGGAAAGATTCAAGATCCCCTTCGGCAGATGAATGGATAAAGAAGATGTGGTCCATATACACGATGGAGTATTATGCCTCCATCAGAAAGGATGAATACCCAACTTTTGTATCAACATGGATGGGACTGGAGGATATTGTGCTGAGTGAAATAAGTCAAGCAGAATAAGGAATAACATGGAGGACATTAGGAGAAGGAAAGGAAAAGTGAATTAGTGTAAATCGGAGGGGGAGATGAACCATGAGAGACTGTGGACTCTGAGAAACAAACCGAGGGTTTTGGAAGGGAGCGGGGTTGGGGGATAAGTGAGCCTGGTGGTGGGTGTTAGTTAAGGAGGGCACATATTGCATGGAGAACTGGGTGTGGTACATAAACAATGAATCTTGGAACACTGAAAAAATAAAATTAAATTTAAAAAAATAAAGCCCCCCCCCAAAAAGATTCCCAGAAAGAAGTAAAAACACATTAATGTATATAAGACTTTTTTGGACTTCTAATCTGGTAGAATGGACCAGATTAATTGATTTTCCACAAAATGTCAAGATAATTCAATAGGGTAAAGAATAGTCTTTTCAACAAATCTTGTTGAAACAGCAAGCTATCCTATATGTGAAAGAATAAAGTCAGTCTCCTTCCTCACACCGTACACTAAAATTAACTAAAAATTGATCAGGGACATAAGCAAAAGAACTTACACTATAAAACATAGTAGTAAATAGGCATTACTCTGAGTTGGGCAAGGCTTTCTTAAATTCAGCACCAAATACATAGCAACAAAATAAATAAATTATTAGGCTTTTAAATAAACTGAAAACTTTTGTGCTGCAAAACAAAACAAAACAAAAGCCTTCAAAAAACTAAAATGACAACCCATAAAATGGGAAAAAAATATTTGCAAATCATTTACCTGGTAAGGTACTTACTTCCATAATAAATAGAAAACAAATATAATGAAAAGACAGATAGTCTAGTTTTTTAAATGGCAAAGAATCTGAGTACATATTTTAATAAAGAGGAGATAGAAATGATGAAAAATCACATGAAAATATACTTAAAACCATTCTCCATTATGGAAATGCAAATCGAAACTGTAATGAGATACTGCATCACATGAATTAGAATGGCTATAACCAAAAAGACACGCCAATAACATATGTTGGCAAAAATAGGGCAAAATTGGAACCCTAATATAGTGTTGAGAATATAAAATTGTACAGCCTCTTTGGAGAATACTCTGACAGTTCTCAAAATGTTAAACATAGATGTACTGTGCCCAAGATAAGTGAAAACATATGTCCACATAAAAACTTGTACATGGGCGTTCATAGCAACATTCTTCATAAAAGCTGAGTGGTGGAAGCAGCCCAAATGCCGTATCACCAGCTGGATAGATAAATTAGTGTGGTATATATCCATCAATGGGATATTATTGGCAATAAAAGCAAATGAAATATTGATACGTACTGTAACATGAATGAACCTTAAACACATCTTAAAGACGCCAGTCACAAAAGACCACATACAGATGGTCCCCGACTTATGGTGGTTCGACTTACGATTTTTCAACTTTATGATGGTACGGAAGTGATGCACATTCAGTAAAAAATGTACTTTGAATTTTGAATTTTGCTCTCTTCCCAGGCTAGCAATATGTGGTACCGTACACTCCCATGATGCTCGCCACAGCCTGGAGTCAGCCATGCCGTCATGAGTGTAAACAACTGATAAGAGCATTCTGGGCCCTTTCAACGATTCTGTTTCTCACTTTTAGTACAGTATTCAATAAACTACAGGAGAGGTTTAACACTGTGTTGTAAAACAGGCTTAGCGTCAGATGATTTTGCCCAACCGTAGGTTAATGTAAGTGTTCGGAGCACATTTAAGGTAGCTAGGCTAAGTTGTGATGGTTGGTAAGTCAGCATATTAAATGCACTTTTGATTTACTGTATTTTGAACTTAGGATGGGCTTATTATAACATAACACCTTCACAGGTCAAGGAAGATCTGTATCGCTTGCTTCCATTTATATGAAATGTTCAGAATGGTATGGCGAACCTATAGAGACAGAAATAGACCAGTAGTTGCCTGCAACCGGGGAGGGTCGAGAATGGGAAGCCATTGCTAATGGTTAAGGTTGTTTTGAAGGTCATGGAAATGTTTTAAAATTGATTATGGTGATAGTTGTACAACTTGGTAAATACACTAGCAGATATTGAATTGTCTGCCCTAAATAAGTAAATTATTTATATCACACGGCCAGTGTCTCTATAATCTTTTCCTACAATATAGGAAAACATTTTACATTATAACACTGCCATTCTATTTCTATCTTTCTCTCTCTCTCTCTTTCTCTTTTCCTCTGACACACACATATATCATAAAAATTTTTATAAAGCAACACTTATCTTTTACATCTTTCTATTATTTTGTATTCTATTTTGTTCTATCTCATTAAAGAACAGTCTTGACCTGTGCTCTGGCTTACCTTGTGCTGCATAACAAAACACACCACAGTTTGGGCTTAAAAACAACATGCTATTATTATTACTTCAAGGTGTTCTATGGCCTGGGTGGTCTCCCTTGTCCTTGAATTTTTTTTATGCAGTTGTAATCAGGTGTAGGCTGAGCCTCCAGACTTCTGACGGCTCAGTGGGGTTGGGTATCCAAAGGGACTCACTCCGCCGGCCAACGGTTGCCACAAGCTATCAGCTGGAAACTGAGTTCTGGTTGTCAACTAAGCAATTAACACTTGCCTTCTCCACTTGGGCTGTATTCTCACAGCTTGGCATCCAGGTTCTCAGAGAGAGTGTCCCAAGAATGAGCGTTCCAGGAGCCCTGAGTGGAAGCTGCAAGGAAACAGCTGCAAGCTGTTTATGACCTAAACTCTGAAGTCCCAGAATGATACGTGTGATGCCTTCTATTGATTAAACACTTGATAAGACAACCCTGATTCAAAAGGAGGAGACACAGGCCCCTTCACTTAACAAGAGCAGGAGCAGAGAATTTGAGACCATATTTAATCCATCTCATTTCATTGGATTGATTTTACCACTCACGAATGGGCCACAACCTGTAGTTTGAAAAAGATCACTGTGATAGGATAAGGTAATGTCTCTTCTAGTACTAATATTTCTTGAAGCTGTGAACTGATTAGATCTCGTATCGGGTTATAGAAGCTAATAATTTCTTCCACTTGCAAACAGGAGGAAAAGGAGGACTACAAAGCAAGTAGTGTGGCAGGATCTGATGTCTGTGCTCGGGTTGCTGCCTAGAAGGACATCACACTATTCTCCAGGCTCCCATGGCTTTTATTCAAGTCCAGGTAAATCTAGGGTAAATCATTAACTATAGGGTCATGCACAGTATGATGAGCATGCGTGACAGTCAGCAGTGAGCACCCTTGGCAACGCTGCCTGTGTGCTCGGAGGGATTTTACGCATCCATCAATGGGGCTGAGAGATCAAAGATTTGTGGAGAGACACCCACATTCTTTAGCGTTGTCCCCAAACTCAGATGGCTGTGGAAATGACATTCTTAGTAAAATGCGTCAACTACAGGGTGTCGAAAAGAAACCTGTTTTATACTCCCTGTACTATCACATCAATGGGTATTATATCTTATTTTCAGAGTAGTCTTTATATATTAATACTCCAAGAGGACTTGCTATGAACACATGTTTCCTGTCCCCTTGGCTCATCAATGCAAGACTGAATCAAAGGCAACAGGGTCATTGAGAACCGAAAACTAAAGGGGTGGGCACGAACAGTGGGTTTGGGAACCAGCTAGGATGTTGCTGAGCCAAAGCATTTGGAGGACTGATTTGCAAGCCAAGGTAAGCTGCGATTAGGAGGAGTCATAGTCAGTATGAATCATACCCATATGATTAACTATAGCACAAACATAGTCTCTGAGAAAAAGAAAAACGCATTCTTCGTCTGTAATTTTATTCTACCGAGTATCATGAGATGCTTCTAAATGGACAGTCAGGCTTCTAAGTGACCATGTAATTCCCCATCTCCGCATGGCAGGAAGGAGAAAAATATAAATATGCAAAAGCCGGTCTCTTACATGGTTGCGTGGATACCAAGCAGATGGGTAGATGAACATGAAATTGTTCTTTATAAACAGAGAGAACCCCTGTCAATCCAAGCTGCATCCGTCTGGCTGTGCGCCTTACAACACCGCCTTATCCGAGAAGGAGAGAGTGTGAGAGAAGCAGAGAGAGAGTGCGCCAGGAGAGAAAGCTGTTTGAGCTTCAGAGTCTAATTAATGTTAAAATAATAAAGTAGCTCTCAATTACATAAACTTTGGCCTATAAGCTCTTGTGGATGCACCATGGGGACTAACGGTCTTTGGATAAGCTATTTCAGTGGCCTGTTGATGGTCCCAGCACTGCTTACTAGCTAGCTGCTTAAGCACGCCAGAGCTCCGGCTCTTACCTGTGAGATCAGGGGCGACATGGACGCCACCTCCTAGGGTTTTTGCGAGGGTTCCCTGAAACCATGTTTGCAAAACTCGTTGCACGGAGTCTGACACATCATACATGTTCAGTAATGATAAAAAATAATACTAGTGACTTTGTGATGCTTGTCTCCTTCACAACGACCTGCTCTTCCTTCCCCTTTCTCTTCCAGTTTCTTATCAGACACTAGGTGTTCTCATGCTCTCTGCTCTTCAGAGATCAGGCCATGATCTCAGGGTTGTGGGATCGAGCCCCGCGTCCAGCGCTGCTCTGAGAGTGGAGTCTGCCCCTTAAGATTCAGATTCTCTCTCTCCCTCTGCCCCTCTCCACTCTAAACAAAACAAAAACTGCACGTTTCTGCCATGCAACCTCCCTGTGGCACAGTAGCCTCGGGGAAAGAAAACTCAGATGGCAAAGGAGGTAAGAGACAGTCTTCTCACCCTTCTCTCCAACCTATCACGAGCGGCCGTGGCCTCTAGAGTCCTTTGGCCTTGACTTGGTTTCTCAGTAATTTTATTTCAGTTATTGAAATAATTAGACCTGCTGCAATCTAATTATGGGGTAACACGTGCTCTCAGAAGGTGAGACAACCTAGAGCCCCAGCAGCCCGTCCCTCCTCCATCTTCCTCATCACCACCTGCCCCCGGTGCCGGCCCTGGGCTTCCACGCGGATTTCCCTTCCACGAGCTCCTGTCTGAAGGCCCCTCTGAGCACGAGGCAGGCTGCCCCTCTTTATTCAGCTCGAACTATGAACTTTTTAAAGCGGAGCCCGAGTCCCACTTCTCCCCAGTGACCCTCTTCGATGTCTGAAGTGTAAGAGCTAAGGTAAGTGTCTCCCACAAGCCGCCCTTCCAGATGTTTGGAAGCCTTAATCCTGCCTCCTGCGAGTGCACCCCGAGCCGGCCGTGCTCTGCTCCTGCCTCCCGCGCGTGGGAAAGAGCCTCCAGCACCTTCCCAGCCCGTTCCTGGACGTCTTTTCACTTGCGCTGTGTGGTTCTTAAACGTGAGACCTGGGGTGGCAGCTTGTTGGACTTCCCTCCTCACGGCTCCACCGGAGAAGACGGAGCGGCCCCGCTGCCTGAGACGCTGCCCAGGCACGCCGTCGAGAGGCCCGCCGGAGCCGAGGCATCTGGTGGCATCTGGTGGCATCTGGTGGCAGCTGCCTGCGGAGACGTCCTCCGGGATTTCACAGGATACGTTTTCGCACACCGAAGCCCTCGCCATTTCCTGCTCGGGGGATG
This sequence comes from Meles meles, assembly GCF_922984935.1. Lineage (NCBI taxonomy): Eukaryota > Metazoa > Chordata > Mammalia > Carnivora > Mustelidae > Meles > Meles meles. The sequence continues at coordinate 113,006,992 of NC_060073.1, read as the reverse complement.
GTCTTCTCTTTCCCGGTTTAACCCTCTCCTAACCGTGGGGCCGCGCAGTCGTCCCTGAGTCCTCCTTGCCCTCCTTAGCTCCTTGCTCAGGGAACCCCCTTTCTGAACCCGTGACCGGTTCGCAGACGGGCCCCAGGACGCGGGCTGCGGGCGTCTTGAAGCGTCTTGAAGCGCAGAGTGCTGTGCGGGAACAAAACCCCGGCACTCTTGACAGGTTAAGAACTAACGACTTATAAAATAAAATTTCAGGGGGCGCCTGGGTGGCTCAGCCGCTTGAGCCCCTGACGCTTGATTTGGGCTGCACTGTCATGGCCTCAGACCGCAGCATCGTGGGATCGAGCCCCACGTGGTCTCTGAGCTCGGTACAGGGTCTGCTCTGGATTCTCTCGCTCTCCCTCTTCTCTGCCCCTCCCCTCCCCAAATAATGAGCGAATAAACCAAAAAGCAAACAAATAAAATCTTTAAGATAAATTTTCCAATACTGTATGGCCAGGACAACTGAGAGGGCGATGAAACCTTAATGGGGAAAAACAATCAGGGGAGGGGAGTCGGGGGAGAGGAATTGATTGAAAATCTTTACAAGGGATTCTTCCTGCAGTAGAACCCAGTTGGGCCCTAAATCTGCTAAGCACAGCCCTTTGTACCAGCTTCTCCTCTTTTCTGGTTCAGACCCTCCCTACCTTTCCCGACCCATTTCCTCATGTTCACAGTGAACGCTCATTCCAGCAACAGAACAATCCTGAGAACACTTCTTTCCGAATTTTGCCAGCTGTCCCCACTCTGTGAGTCACAGAAGGGTTTGTAGTTAGCCGACAGCACGTGGTTTGGGGGCCAGAGTTTCGTTCCTTGCCTGATCTCCTAACTTGAGAGACTTGGACACATTTTGCGGCCTCTTAAATCTTCCGTGTTTATCATCTTTTAGAAAAGTGGAGAAAACACAGTGCATCATCGGGCGGTCGTAAGGGTTCAGTGATCTGACATCAGTGTGGTAGGTAATTGTCAGGTTTTCCAGTAGCCCAGCCTATTTTGAACACTCACGCTGTGTATGAGGTCTTCTGAGCCCTGTCTCCTCCAGGCAGAACCCAGAAGTCTGTACCCTCCTTACAGCGCGGGCTCCGGCCTGTGATCTGGGTTCCACCAAACACAGGTTCTTGCACCCAGGACTGCAGCTCCAAAGGTGCCTTGAAAAAGGAGGTCTTGCGTGGCCCTCATTTTCTCGATGACGCTGGTGGCAGAGACAAGAAGTTACAGGGCCAGGTTGTGGCAAGGAATCTTGATGGAATCTTGATGCTGCAGAATCAGCCATGGCAATCGGTCTCCTTCTCACTGGACCCGGCTCCACAGTGGGGTTTTGATTTTTGCTAGAAATTCACTCTCGAGTATGGTTCTCCAGGCGGACAGCTGTATGTTGTGTTTTTCTGCATAATAGCCTCTGTGGCTTGCAACCTTGACACCGGACTGATGCAACAAAGCACGGCCCTTCGAATGGTGCTCCCCATAAAACAGGGGCATAAAATCCCCCGCTCTGTGACGTTACCCTGAGGACAGTCACTTCTCGGTGTCCCCTTCACAGCTGCAGTGGAATATTCTTTCCTGAGCTGTCTCTGAAGGTGGGAACCCCTTCTTAAATGGCTTTACCTCCCCAGGGCCGGGCAGAGGCTGCAGGAGGGATGAGTTCTCATGCCTGTGAGGACTTTTGTGACTAAGTGAACGGCTCAACCAGTGGCGATTCTACCCAACTATACCTCACCCAGGCAGTGTTTTTATAGTGTTTTTCATAATAAAATATCATGAGAAATTTTGTCAATCACTGAGCTGAAATAAAATTGATAGGATGACAGGGGTGTCTGGGTGGCTCAGTGGGTTAAGCCTCTGCCTTCTGCTCGGGTCATGGTCTCAGGGTCCTGGGATGGAGCCCCGCATCGGGCTCTCTGCTCAGCGGGGAGCCTGCTTCCCCTTCTCTCTCTGCCTACTTGTGCTCTCTCTCTCTGTCAGATGGATAAATAAATAAATCTAAAAAAAAAAAGATTTATAGGATGACAGAATTTCCACCAACCCCGCAACATATGAGAAAAGCAAAATGAGGTCTGTTTGGCAGGACAAATTTTAAACACACACACATATACACACATACAGTTTTCTCATTGTGAAACAGTACACCCTTCTTATTACAACCTGGAGAAATTCAAGAAGTTTAAGGCAAAACTAAAATGAGTCATAATCTCACTACCCAGATATCATAGTGGGTTTTATCTTATATGAAAATATTCTTATTCTTATCTACTTATTAACATTTCTTTTCCATCTTTTTTCCAGGTATTTAGCACATAGCTGAGATCATAAAATTATACTCACAACTTTGTATTCTATCTTTTGTGTAAACTTTTATCACAAAGATTTCCTCATACCTCCAAATATTCCTCGCGCATATGAGGATAGCCCACTGTATAAATTATAGTAATTGTTCAGTGGCCTTCAAACTGTGCTCTCAGAGTCCTGTTTCTCCCAGGTCGCCCCGCCAATGACATCTGCTGTGGAACCAGAAAGAGGCAGGTCTTGCCTGCAGATCTGCTCTTATAGCTCTTAACTACTGAGGTTCTAAGGAAAATTTTGTCTGATTAAAAAGACTTCTGTTAGATTTTTCTCGAAAGTTGAAAATCACTAATTCAACATTCCTGTGTTATTTGGCATTTAGGCTAATTTTTAGGTTTTTGATAATACAAATAAGGCTGAAGTCAACTTATTTTTTTATTTATTTTTAATTTAAATTCAATTAACATGTAGTGTATTATTAGTTTCAGAGGTTGAGTTCAGTGATTCATCAGTTGCATACACTGCTTAGTGCTCATTACGTCATGTGTCCTCCTTAATGTCCATCACCCAGTTACACCATCCGCCATCCCTTCTCCCCCAAAGCAACCCTTGGTTTGTTTCCTATAGTGAAGAGTCTCTTATGGTTGATCTCCCTCTCTAATTTTGTCTTATTTTATTTTCCCTCCCTTCCCCCATGATCCTTTGTTTTGTTTCTTAAATTCCACATAGGAGTGAGATCATATGATAACTGCCTTTCTCTGTCTTATTTCATTTAGCATAATAAATTGATGTGATTGCAAATGGTGAGATTTCAATATGTGATAGCTAAGTAATATTCCATTGTGTATATAGAGCACATCTTCTTTATCCATTCATCTGTCATCTGTTGTTGGACATCTCGGTTCTTTCCAGTTTGGCTATTGTGGACATTGTTGCTATAAACTTGGGGACATTGGGGTGCAGGTTGTCCCTTCAGATCACTATGTTGTATCCTTTGGGGTAAATACCCAGTAGTGCAATTGCTGGGTTATAAGGTAGCTCTATTTTTAATTTTAATTTTATTCTTTATTAATTATTTTTATTAACATATAATGTATCATTTGCCCCAGGGGTACAGCTCTGTGAATCATCAGGCTTACACACTTCACAGCACTCACCATAGCACATACCCTCCCCAATGTCCCTAACCCAACCATCTTCTCCACACCTCTCCTCCCCCAACAACCCTCAGTTTGTTTTGTGAGATTAAGAATCTCTTATAGTTTGTCTCCCTCCCAACCCCATCTTATTCCATTTTTTCCCTCCCTAGCCCCAAACCCCGCACTCTGCCTCTCAAATTCCTCATATCAGGGAGATCATATGATAATTGTCTTTCTCTGGATTGACTTATTTCGCTAAGCATAATACCCTCTAGTTCCATCCACATTGCTGTAAATGGCAAGATTTCATTTCTTTTGATGACTGTGTAGTATTCCATTGTATGTATATATATATACCACATCTTCTTTCTCCATTCATCTGTTGCTGGATTTCTAGGTTCTTTCCATAGTTTGGCTATTGTGGACATTGCTGCTATAAACATTCAGGTGCACATGCCCCTCTGGATTACTACATTTGTATCTTTAGGGTAAATACCCAGTAGTGTGATTTCTGGGTTGTAGGGTAACTATATTTTTAACTTTTTGAGGAACCTCCATGCTGTTTTCCAGAGTGGCTGCACCAGTCTGAATTGCCGGCAACAGTAGGAGGGTTCCCCTTTCTCCGTATCCTCGCCAGCATCTGTCGTTTCCTGCCTAGTTAATTTTACCCATTTTGACTGGTGTGAGATAGTATCTCATTGTGGTTTTGATTTGTATTTCCCTGATGCTGAGTGATGTTTGGCTCTTTTTCATGCGTCTGTTGGCCATCTTTGCAGAAATGTCTGTTCATGTCCTCTGCCAATTTATTGATTGGATTATTTGTTCTTCAGGTGTTGAGTTTGATAAATTCTTTATAGATTTTGGATACTCGCCCTTTAGCTGATATATCATTTGCAAATACCTTCTCCCATTCTATCTGTTGTCTTTTGGTTTTGTTGACTGTTTCCTTTGCTGTGCAGAAGCTTTTGATCTTGATGAAGTCCCAATAGTTCATTTTTGCCCTTGCTTTCCTTGCCTTTGGCGATGTGTCTAGGAAGAAGTTGGTGTGGCTGAAGTCAAAGAGGTTGCTGTCTGTGTTCTCCTCAAAGATTTTGAGGGATTCCTGTCTCATATTGAGGTCTTTCATCCATTTGGATCTATTTTCATGTGTGGTGTAAGGAAATGGTCCAGTTTCATTCTTCTACATGTGGCTGTCCAATTTTCCCAACCCCATTTGTTGAAGAGACCGTCTTTTTTCCATTGGACATTCTTTCTGCTTTGTTGAAGATTAGTTGACCATAGAGTTGAGGGTCCATTACTGGGCTCTCTATTCTGTTCCATTGATCTATGTGTCTTTTTTGTGCCATTACCATACTTTCTTGATGATTACAGCTTTGTAATAGACCTTGAAGTCTGGAATTGTGATGCCACCAGCTTTGGCTTTCTTTTTCAACATTCCTATGGCTATTTGGGGTCTTTTCTGGTTCCAAATAAATTTTAGGATTATTTGTTCCATTTCTTTGAAAAAATGGATGGTATTTTGATAGGAACTGCATTAAATGTGTAGATTGCTATAGGGAACATAGACATTTTCACAATATTTGTTCTTCCAATCCATGAGCATGGAACGTTTTTCCATTTCTTTGTGTCTTCCTCAGTTTCTTTCATGAGTACTTTATAGCTTTCTGAGTACATATTCTTTGCCTCTTTGGTCAGGTTTATTCCTAGGTATCTTATGGTTTTGGGTGCAGTTGTAAATGGGATCAACTCCTTAATTTCTCTTTCTTCTGTCTTGTTGTTGGTATATAGAAATGCAACCAATTTCTGTGCATTGATTTTATATCCTGACACTTTACTGAATTCCTGTATGAGTTCTAGCAGTTTTGTAGTGGAGTCTTGTGGGTTTTCCACATAAAGTATCATATCCTCTGCAAAGAGTCAGAGTTTGACTTCTTCTTTGCCAATTCGGATGCCTTTTATTTCTTTTTGTTGTCTGATTGCTGAGGATAGGACTTCTAGTTCTATGTTGAATAGCAGTGGTGATAGTGGACATCCGTGCAATGTTCCTGACCTTAGGGGAAAAGCTCTCAGTTTTTCCCCATTGAGAATAATATTTGCTGTGGGTTTTCATAAATGGCTTTGATGATATTGAGTATGTAGCCTCTATTCCTACACTTTGAAGACTTTCAATTTTTTATTAATTATTTTTATTAACATATAATGTATTATTTGCCCTAGGGGTACAGGTCTGTGAAGAGTTTTGATCAAGAAAGGATGCTGTACTTTGTCAAATGCTTTTTAAGCATCTGTTGAGAGTATCATATGGTTCTTAGTCTTTTTTTTATTAATATATTGTATCACATTGATTGATTTGCAGATGTTGAGCCAACCTTGCAGTCCAGGAGTAAATCCCACTTGGTCGTGGTGAATAATCTTTTTAATGTACTATTGGATCCTATTTCCTAGTGTTTTGGCAAGAATTTTCACATCTGTGTTCATTAAGGATATTGGTCTGTAATTCTCCTTTTTGGGGGATCTTTGTCTGGTTTTGGGATCAAGGTAATGCTGGCCTCCTAAAATGAGTTTGGAAGTTTTCCTTCCATTTCTATTTTTGGGAACAGTTTCTAGAGAATATATTAATTCTTCTTTAAATGTTTGGTAGATTCCCCTGGGAAGCCATCTGGCCCCAGGCTCTTGTTCGTTGGGAGATTTCTGATGACTGCTTCAATCTCCTTACTAGTTACAGGTCTTTTCAGGTTTTCTATTTCTTCCTGGTTCACTTTTGGTAGTTTATACATCTCTAGGAATGCATTTATTTCTTCCAAATTCTCAAAGTTGCTGACGGATAGTTGCTCATAATATGTTCTTATAATTGTTTGTCTTTCTTTGGTGTTGGTTGTGATCTCTCCTCTCATTCATGATTTTATTAATTTGTGTCCTTTCTCTTTTCTTTTTGATAAGTCTGGCCAGGGGTTTATCATTCTTATTAATTCTTTCAAAGAACCACCTCCTAGTTTCATTGATTTGTTCTATTGTTTTTTGTTTGTTTGTTTGTTTGTTTTGTTTTCTATTTCATTGATTTCTGCTCGATCTTTATTATTTCTCTTCTCCTGCTGGGTTTAGGCTTTCTTTGCTGTTCTTTCTCCAGCTCCTTTAGGTGTGGGTTAAGTTGTGTATTTGAGACCTTTCTTGTTTCTTGAGAAAGGCTTGTATCACTATATACTTTCCTCTCAGGACCACCTTTGCTGTGTCCCAAAGATTTTGAACAGTTGTGTTTTCATTTTTCATTTGTTTCCATGATTTTTTTTTAATTCTTCTTTAATTTCCTGTTGAACCATTCATTCTTAGTAGGATGGTCTTTAGCCTCCATGTATTTGGGTTCTTTCCAACTTTCCTCTTGTGATTGAGTTCTAGCTTTAGAATATTGTGGTCTGAAAATATGCAGGGAATGATCCCAGTCTTTTGGTACTGGGTGAGACCGGATTTGTGATCCACGATGTGATCTACTCTGGAGAATGTTGCATATGCACTAAGAGAAGACTGTGTATTCTGTTGCTTTGGGATGGAATGTTCTGAATATATCTGTGATGTCCATCTCATCCAGTATGTCATTTAAAGCCTTTATTGCCTTGTTGATCTTTTGCTTGGATGATCTGTCCATTTCAGTGAGGGGGTTGTTAGAATCCCCTACTATTGTATTGTAAATGTGTATTTCTTTGATTTTGTTATTAATTGGTTTATATAGTTGGCTGCTCCCATATTAGGGGCATAGATATTTAAAATTGATAGATCTTCGTGTTGAATAGGACCTTTAAGTATGATATAGTGCCCTTCCTCATCTCTTATAATAGTCTTTGGTTTAAAACCTAATTTATCTGATATAAAGATTGCCACCCCAGCTTTCTTTTGATGTCCATTAGCATGGTAAATTGTTTTCCTCCCCCCTCACTTAAAATGTGATGGTGTCTTTGGATACAAAATGATTTTCTTGTAGACAGTAGTTTCTTGTATTGATGGGTTTTTTATCCATTCTGTATACCCTGTGTCTTTTGATTGGGGCATTTAGCCCATTTACATTCAGGGTAACTATTGAAAGATATGACTTTAGTGCCATTGTATTGTCTGTAATGTGACTGTCACTGTATATTGTCTCTGTTCCTTTCTGATCTACTACGTTGAGGCTCTCTCTTTGCTTAGAGGACTCCTTTTAATATTTCCTGTAGGGCCGGTTTTGTGTTTGCAAATTCTTTTAGTTTTTGTTTGTCCTGGAAGCTTTTTATCTCTCCTTCTATTTTCAATGACAGCCTAGCTGGATATAGTATTCTTGGCTGCATATTTTTCTCATTTAGTGCTCTGAATATATCATCCCAGGTCTTTCTGGCCTGCCAGGTCTTTGTGGATAAGTCTGCTGCCAATCTAATATTTCTACCATTGTATGTTACAGACTTCTTGTCCCAAGCTGCTTTCAGGATTTGCTCTTTGTCACTAAGACTTGTAAGTCTTACTATTAGATGATGGGGTGTGGACCTATTTTTATTGATTTTGAGAGGGATTCTCTGTGCCTCCTGGATTTTGATGCTTGTTCCCTTTGCCATATTAGGGAAATTCTCTATGATAATTCGCTCCAATATACATTCTACACCCCCCCCCCTTTTCTTCTTCTGGAATCCCAATTATTCTAATATTGTTTTTCTTATGGTATCATTTATCTCTCAAAGTCTTCCCTTGTGGTCCAGTAGTTGTTTGTCTCCTTTGCTCAGCTTCTTTATTCTCCATCATTTGGTCATCTGTTTCACTAATTCTCTCTTCTGCCTCATTTATCCTAGCAGTAAGAGCCTCCGTTTTTTAATTGCACCTCATTAATAGCATTTTTTTAAAGATTTTATTTATTTATATGACAGACGGAGATAACAAGTAGGCAAGAGGCAGGCAGAGAGAGAGGAAGAAGCAGTCTCCCCGCTGAGCAGAGAGCCCGATGTGGGGCTCAATCCCAGGACCTGGGGACCATGACCCGAGCCAAAGGCAGAGGCCTTAACCCACTGAGCCACCCAGGCGCCACTCATTAATAGCATTTTTTATTTCAACTTGGTTAGATTTCCATTCTTTTATTTCTCCAGAAAGGGATTTTATTTCTCCAGAGAGCATTTCTCTAATATCTTCCATGCCTTTATTGAGCCCAGCTAGCACCTTGAGAATTGTCGTTCTGAACTCTAGTTCTGACATATTACCAATGTCCGTATTGATTAGGTCCCTAGCTGTTGGTACTGCCTCTTGTTCTTTTATTGTGGTGAGTTTTCTGTCTTGCCATTTTATCCAGGTAAAAATATATAAACGAAAGAATAAAATACTAATAGGGTGGCAAAGACCTCAGAAAAATGTATGCTAACCAAATCAGAAGAGATCCAAAACTGGGGGGAGAAGAAAGGAGGGAAAAAAGAAATTTTAAAAAATTTAAATAAATAAATAAATATATAATTATATATTATATTATATTATATAATATATATATTAGATTGGTGAATAGAACAGAGCCTCCACTTGATTTTGGGTGTATTTTGGTCTCTTAAAAGAAACTGCTTCCCAATATTTTAAAGAAAGAAAAACTTAAATATATATAAAATTACAAAATGTGTATATACATACATATATACATTTTGTAATTTTGTGTATATATGTATATATGTATATATAATATATATACATATTTTATATATATAGTATATATGTGTATATATGTACATATATACATATTGTATAAATATATATACACATTTTGTAATTTTGTGTATATATAGTATATATGTGTATATAGTATATATACATATTTTATGTATATAGTATATATGTGTATGTATATATACACATATTGTATAAATACGTATATATATACATTTTGTAATTTTGTATATATATACTCAAAATACAAAAATAAGGGTAAACATGATAAACAGATGGAATAGGACTGTATAGATGAAAATTTTTTAAAAATTCTAAAAAAGGAATTGATAAGATAAGTTGGTTGGAAAAACAAAAAAAAAGAGGAGGAGGGAATGTGCTCAGGCTGGAGACTAGAACAAAGCCATGTGCTAGATTAGGGTATATTTTGATCTATTAGAATAAATTGTATCCCAAAATTTTTTTAGAAAAATAAAATCTATATGTTTACAAAAAATAAGGTTATCTACAATGAAGATATAAAATAGGACTATAACATGAAGGTTTAAAAAGATTTTTTTAGAAAGGTATTGTTATGATAAACTAGTTAAAAAAACATTAAAAGAGGAAAGATGAAAAGTTAAAAAAATAGAATAAGAAAAAAATAAAATTAAAAAAATTTAACTTTGCAAGACTAAAGGATCATGGGGAAAAAGACATGAATTCTATGTGTTGCTTTCCCCTAGCTCTGGAGCTCCTCTGTTCTCCTTGATCAGTGAGCTTGGTCTTGGCTGGATGTTCTTGCTGATCTTCTGTGGGAGGGGCCTGTTGCAGTGACTCTCAAGTGTCTTTTTGCCTGAGGTGGAATCACACCACCCTTACCAGGGACCCGGCTAAGTAAATCTGTTCAGTCTGCTCTTGGTAGCTTTTGTTCCCTGAATGCTTTCCGTAGAGCTCTGGAGGACAGGAATAAAAATGACAGCCTCCCAGTCTTCGGCCTGGAGGAGCCGAGAGCTCAGGACCCCACTCCTCAGTGCACCCTCAGAGAAAAGCAGTCAATCCCTCTTGTCTCCCTGGTCTCCCAGCCGCACTCTGAGCTCAGCTGCGTGTGACCGAGAGTTTCCATCTCTGGCGTACCACCCCGTTTGGGGTCTCCAAACCCAGCAGATTCCTGCCGTGCTGCTCCTCCCGGAGGAGGAAGGTAAGTCTCCCCGGATCTGGCACTTGTGGGGTCCCTGCTTGAAGAGCAGTGGCCCAACTGTGCCTTGGATCAAGGTTTAAGGTAACCGCAAGTTGAGAGCCCCTCCTCAGCTCTGTCTGCAGCAGCTTCCCTGATCCAATACCTGCAGCTCTGCCACATTCAGACACCCCTTGTCTTTGTGTAACCCCACAGGACCTGAGCCACACCGTCCCCACAAGGGCGCCACTCCTGCTTAGCCTCTGAGCGATGTCCCTCAGTGGAGCAGACTTCTAAAAGTTCTGGTTTTGTGCTTGGCTGCTCTACTGCTTATAGGCAGCCGCCCCCTTTCTCCTGCAGTCTATCTTCCCATCACTTTGGATTCACTTCTCCGCACATCCTACCTTTCAGTAGTGGTCAATTTTCTGTTCCTCGAATTGCTGCTCTTCTTCTCTTCTATCTCCTGTTAAGTTTGTAGGTGTTCGGAGTGGTTTGATACATATGTAGCTGAACTCCTGGGATCTGATGTCATTTTAGTCCACTATTCCTCCGCCATCTTGCCTCTCAGGACCTAGTCAATGTTCCCTTTCTCTTTTTTTAATTTTTTGAGAAACCTCCATGCTGTTTGCCAGAGTGGCTGCACCAGCTAGCATTCCCACCAACAGTGTAGGAGGGTTCCCCTTTCTGTACATCCTCGCCAATGTCTATTGTTTCCTGACTTGTTAATTTTAGCCATTCTGACTGTGTGAGTTGGCATCTCATTGTGGTTTTGATTTGTATTTCCCTGATGTCGAGTGATATTGAGCATTTTTTCTGTGTCTGTTAACCATTTGTATGTCTGGAGTCAATTTATTTTACTTAAAACTTTATCTATAGTATTTTTGAGAGTTTCCTTTGCATGGAGTCCTAAAATTTGAATTAATGGAACATAAGTATGAAAAATCTTAAGTTTCATAGCATGTATTTATAGTTTCCTTTAACGTAGTTCTACTTATTCACAGTCTTGCCAACAGAGAACCAACACCGAACTCTTTCTAGCACTATTAGCAATTTAAAAGGTGAAAATATTTTTTTAAAGATTTTATTTATTTATTTGACAGACAGAGATTGCAACTAGTCAGAGAGGCAGGCAGGGAGAGAGAGGAGGAAGCAGGCTCCCTGCTGAGCAGAGAGCCCGATGTGGGGCTTGATCCCAGGACCCTGGGATCATGACCTGAGCTGAAGGCAGAGGCTTTAACCCACTGAGCCAGCCAGGTGCCCCAAAAGGTGAAAATATTTTTAATCACTTTAATTTTCACTTATTTGATTATTAAACAACTTAGATATTTTTGTAAACTTACTACCCATTCGTGTTCCATCCTCTGTGAATTCCTTTCTTCTACCTGACCTTTTACCACTTATCTCTTTCCTCTTAACATTTTTCTTATTTATTTAAATGATTTTCTATATAAAGTCAGAATAATGCTTTGTCTCTCGAAGTTTTGCCAAAGATTTTCCCCACTTGTATAGATGCATTTACCTAAAAAAAAAAACTTCATTGAGTTAACAGTTTTCATGCAGTAAAATGCACCAAATTGGAGGGCATAATTTGATGTGTTTTGAAACACACATACATCAATGTATCCAACAAAGATTGAATATTTGCGTCGCTGGAAAACTTCTCGTACATCTCTTTGCTGCAAAATCTCCATTCATCCCCAGGAAAAACTTTTATCTGCTCTCTGTTGTTATTGATCATATGGAATTATGTAGGACACACTGTTTTATGTCTGGCGACTGGCGTCAGATTTTTGAGATTCATCCATGTTGGTGCTTAGCAGTATCACATGCAAATATGTCAAAATGCATCAATACGACCACATTGGAGTTGTTTTAGTTTGGGGTTATTATGAAAGGAGCTGTCAGGGAAGTATGTGTACGAGTCTTTCTGTTAACATCTGTTTTTATTTTTATTGGATCAATGCCTGAAATGGAAACGATGAGTCATTTGATAAGCATACATTTAACTTTGTAAGAAACTGCCAAACTGTTTTCCAAGCTGGTTGTAACTTTTAACATTCCAACCAGCAAAGGATGAAGGTTCCAGTGATCCTGAACGTGTACTCACATTTGCTATGGTTAGTCTTTTCAGTCTTAGGAGGAGAGTTTGTGTGGTGACATCAGACTGTATGTTTAATTCCTGTCTCCCCGATGACGAACAGTGTTGACTCCCTCTCTGGGAGTCTGGGCCTAATGACCCTTTATATCCATTATTTTATGAAGCCTCTGTTCTCTTTTGCCTGTTTTTACAGATTTTACCTATTTTTTTCTTGTTCTCTTTATGATGTAAGACTTCTTTACACATTCTATGTACACGTCCTTTATCAGATATATCACCGGTATTTTCTCCTAGTCTGTGACTTACTTGTTCATTTTCTTGAAGATGGCTTTCCAATAATGGAAGTTTTTCATTGTTGTAAAGTCCAGATTCCCATTGCCCCCGTTGATGATTTATTTGGATTGTGTCCTGTCTATGAAATCTCTCTGCGCCAGCATTGTGAATGCCTGCTTGCTCTAAGCTCTACAGCTTTAGTTTTTATAGGTACCTCTGTGATGCATTTTGAGTTAACTTAACATGAACAAAATGAGATGAGTCAAGGTTCATTCTTTAATGAAGATAAACAGTTGTTCCAGCAATATGGCCAGGCTTTCCCTCCCTCATGGAATTACTAAGACACTTTTATAGAGAATCAACTGGCCATATGCATGAGTGTATTTCTTAACTCACGATTCTACTCCATTGACCTATACCTCTCTCCTTAGACAAATCTACACTGTCTTGTTTACTGTAGCTTCCGTAAGTTGGAAGTCCTCCAGCTTTGCTCCTCTTGGTTAAAATTGCTTTACATATTCTAGGTCCTGGTGGTGGCTGGGTTGGTTAAGCACCCAAATCTTAGCTTGGGCTCAGGTCATGATCTCAGGGTTGTGAGACTGAGCTCTACATCAGGCTCTGTGCTGGGCATGGAGCCTGCTTGAGATTCTCTCTCCCTCTCCCCCTTTGCCCCACTTGTACCCACGCCCTCTCTCTCTTAAAAAAAAAAAAAAGTAAAACTCTGGGTTCTCTGTATTTCCATGTAATTCTTGGTATGAATTCTTCAGTTTTTACTGCTCCCAAAAAAAGCAGCCAGCTCTAATTTTTATTGGGATTAAATGAAATCTATAGGTTAATTTGGGAAGAACTCTTATTTTCGCAATATTGAGGTTTCTAATCCATAAAGATGGTATCCTTCTATCGTGGCCTCATAAAAACAAGTTATAAACTATTTCTATTTTTCATCTGAAAGAATTCACATAGCACTGGTAATTTTCATCCCTTAAATATGTGGCAGAATTGACCAGTGAAGCTATGTCGGCTGGGTATTTGTTTGTGGGAAGATTTTTAAGTATAAATTCAATTTTTAAAATAGATACAAAAGCTACTGAGGTTTTCAACTTCTTCTTGAGTCTATTTCAGCAATTTGTGTCTTTCAAGGAATTTTCCATTTTACCTAAGTTGTCAAATTTATTGTCAAAACTTTACTTAAACTATTTTCTTCTTATTATATTAATGTCTGTAGGATCTATAGTGAAAGCTCCTCTATAGTTTCTTACATTGATAATTTATGACTTTCCTCTTTTATTCATGACCAGACAAGTTACAGGTCTATCAGGTATATTGATTTTCTCTATTGTCTGCCTTTATTATCTCTGGTTATATTCCTTTTTTTGAAGTCTATTTTGTGTGATGTTAATATAGCCACTCCAGTTTCTTTTATTAGTATTTTCATGGTATATTTTTTCAATCCTTTTACTTCTATACTTTATACTTTATATATAATCCTTATGGATAATCCTTATGTATAATCCTTATACCTACATACTTTATATTTAAAATATGCTTCCCTATAAATAGTGGAAAGTTGGATCTTCCTTTTTATACAATCTGACATTCTCTGCCCTTTTATTGCAATATCTTTATGAAGTCCAGTGTGGATTTCGTTTGCTTCAAATAGAGCAGAACAAGACATATTCACGAAGTCAAGTCATTCTTGTGAATTAATAATACCCAGAAGGATGCATACTTTTAAAATTGGTATGTTGCTTATAAGTATTTACATGATTGAATTTCAATAAATTAAGAGAGTTGCTAAAACGGGTAGCTACCAAGAACCATCACAAATTGTACATTCTGGGGGCGCCTGGGTGGCTCAGTGGTTTAAGCCTCTGCCTTCGGCTCAGGTCATGTTCTCAGGGTCCTGGGATCGAGCCCCGCATCGGGCTCTCTGCTCAGTGGGGAGCCTGCTTCCTCCTCTCTCTCTGCCTGCCTCTCTGTCTGCTTGTGATCTCTGTCTGTCAAATAAATAAAGCCTTTAAAAAAAAAAGATTTAAAAAAAAAACAAATTGTACATTCTGTAAAATCATCAACCAGTTTTTTTTTCAACTCCATAATTCTTAATTCAAATCTTTCTTCAGTAAGAACAATGGAATTATCTTAAAACCAGTAATCACATTTAAGATGCCTATTTTATGAATTTTTCTATTTAGATGTTTGGGTAAATAATCTTCTATTGTGGCTAACAAAGTTTGCCAGAGTGATTTAAATAAACCATTTCACTTCTAATTTACTTTCATTTCATTTGTATTTTCAACTTCATTCTAATTTTCCATGACTTCTTATTTATATGTTTGTTTCTGCCTTCTTTACTTTTCAGTGATCTCTGTGTCCGATTTTGTTCTGGTACCACACTTTCTATTTTTGTAGCTTTGTAACATCTTTTGATGTCAAGAAAGAGACGACTTCCTCATTAGTGATTTTTGTTGCTGCTGTTGTTGTGTACGAAATTGACTGTATATCATCATTTTAATCCTCCTCTAGAAGAAGTTTAAACTCTTTACTTTTTCTGCATGGAAAAAAATGTCATTGTGATTTTCATTGAAATAACATTAAAATACTAAACAAATTGTAAGCATTTGATCTCTTAAATACCAAATATTTTCATCCAGTGACACAGCATGTTTTTCTAAATATTTAAGTGATCTTCTATATCACTTCTTACTATTTTGTTTACTAATGTAGGTTCTCATTCCTTTCTTATAAGTTTATGTTTTGTTGCTATTGTGAAGGACATCATTTCCATATAGTTTTCAGTTGTTCACTTCTGGTATAAAGAAAAGCTATTGTTTTTCATGTATTTTCTATCATCAAGATTATAAACCTTATTCTTGAAAAACTTCTTTATGAACCTACGTTTATTCATTCAGTATTTATTGGACATGCCTCTGTGCCAGATACTGTGGGTTCTCACCCACATCACCATGTTCTTTCTCATCGCTGCATTTTTTTTTCCTGTACCTTTGCAAACCAGGTGCTAAAATTTTCTGCATGATCAAGCTGCAGTCTCTTACCGTGGCTCCTAGGCCAGGCCCTCTCTATCTCAGTTCTAGCCCACCTTTCTGGGTTTACCCCATGTCATTTTCTCCCACACATGCTCTGTTCCACCTACTCAGACAGGCATTGCAATTCTCTAGTAATTTGATTATGCATTTCTGCATACCTGTCATGTTCCTTCTTATTTGACTATGGGGAATTCCTAGTCATTATTTGAAGGGCAACTCAAATGTCACTTCCTGTCTATGGCTCTCCCTGACCACATGCTCAGACGGAATTAGTTCTTCTTTCATTGGTTTTACTATAGCAGAGTGGGCGTACATCTGTTAGAACACAGGCTGCATCACATTACATTTATTTTTTCAAGCCTCTGGTTCTCCTTCAGAGATTGTGTCTTCCTTCTTTTTCATCTTTATATCCTCAGTAGTCCGTGCATTTTTATAGAATAAATAAATGGGAAATGAATTTATTGTTCTGTGATTTAAATAAAAATTAGTGACTTCTTATTTCTGGAGCCTAACATTCTTTTTCTCATTAAAATTTTAGCCTTATCCCATTTGTATTAATGTGGAGCTACTGCTCTATGATTTCTAAAAGATTGTCACTCCTAGTTCTGAGATCACATGTGATGTCTTTAAAATGGTCTATAAAGTGTCTAGAACTTAAATTCTTTTAGATTAGAGCTTCAAGGGTCTCCTAGTCCCCTCCTTTCCCCCATTTTCACTCAAATTTCTTGTTTATAATGTTGAATTTCCCCTTTCTAAGTCAGCAGACCATTTTACTTACTGCAAACTGAAAGAAAAGTGGAACTTTAAATCTATTAATTCAAGTATTTATTCTGTCTATTTATTCCAATGCTATGCAAGAGAATTATAGTCTGGTTAAGTGAATAGTTACAAACACCAAAGTAAAGGCAGAGTGTGGCTGTAGCTAAGCCAGAGGTTCAGACACGATGCCATGGGACAACAAAGGACAGATTTCCAGCTGGGAAAACTGAACAGGGTTTCTTGAAGGAGACAGATTAGGGTTGATTTGTAGAATGGGGATAGACAAGAGGAGGAATTTTTGAGGCAAAGAAGGACAAGCCTTTCTGATCTGCAATTTAAACTATAAAAGAAATTCTCTTAACAAGAATTTTTATTGATTAATTAAATGGTAGTCAAATAACATTTCAGGGGAAATTCAGATGTTCTTCCAGTATTTTCTGTTTCAGTAAATACCATCTCTAACCACCCAGATGCTTATCCTAAAATTTATCCTTGACGCTCTCCTTTCCTTTATCCCCAGTCTATAGTTGGCCATCAAGGCCATTCTTCCTAACTCCTGCGTGTCCTTAATATCTGCCCATTTTTCATGATGCCCATGGCCACCACCCAAAATCACTTCTTTCTCCAGAACTGCAGTCAAGGCTCTCTGTATGTGCTTTGGTTTGGTTTGGTTTGATTTGATTTGGTAAATGAACATAATTTTTTTGAGTATGCTAATTGTTTGAGATTCAGTGAATGGTAGTGGAAAGATCCTATTATTTTGAATCAAAAAACTTAGGTTCATGTCAAAGTTCTGTCACTTAAAATGTGGGTGACCTTGGACAAGTTACACAGCCTCTATGATGTCCTTTGTTCTTCTCCCCTGTAAATTGGGGATATTAATAATCCCTATAACACATATTATTGTCAGATTAAATGCGATAACATGTGTGACAAAAAGCCTTCTGTGTACTGTGCCACATTATGCAAATATTAGGGAAAATGTCCTCACCCAGTAAGAAACATGTACCATATGGTGAATAAATACAACCTTACTTTGGACATTGAAGAGCAATCATGAGCTAATAGTTGGAAAGAGCCTAAGTTCATATACTGAAAAAAAAATTTTTTTAATGAATTACATTTAATATACAGTTTAAGGGGGGATAAGGCAGTTAAAGGCTGTGGAAAAATTGAACCAAACTTCTACTGAAGATTTAAGAAGTGAATAGCCATGTAAGTTTGATCATTTCCTGTAAAGAACCTGGCATTGTATCATATTTTCTTTCTTAATGGGTTGTGTTTTTTTGTTGTTGTTGTTGTTGTTTTACTTACTTGGAATATAGCCCGCTGTTATTGATATTTTGGAAATATTTGTAAGTACTTTTTATACTCTTGTCCGTGTTTTTTGGCAGATTATTATTTTCCTTTAAATGAGCTATTTCGAAAGATTCGCTGCATTCCCATGATTTAATAATATTCATGAACAGTTTTTTTTCTAAAGGACTAGCTCCCCAATGTAGTAATGAAATTCAATAAGGAAAGAGTAGGGTTTATTTAATGAAAATTAATTTTATGGCTTAAAAAGAAAACAGAAATGCATTTACTTCATTAAACAAGAGACAAGCGAACTTGGAAACCCTTTTCCCTGTGTGATATGAATACCAAGCAGACGGAATTGACGAAGCAGCATGTAGAGAACTGTGCTACTTTTTCTCTTTTATGGTCTCTCTGCCTTTAGTTCAGGTAACAGTAGGGAGCTGGAAGTTGACCGTTTTTCGCACGCATTCCCGTTGCAGCGCTCCCCGCTGCCCGGAAGGCGTTCCTCTACTGCCATCTTGTGCATTTTATGGAGGGATTCACCGTCTTGGATGAGCGGGTTCATATTTAGTTCAGCGTGTGGGATGGAGGGAAATGGAGGGTGGGGGTGGCAGAAAGCTAAAACTTTTTGAAACACTTTTTTAAATGTATTACGTTGATTAGCAAGACGGGCTGAGTCACAGACAATACATTATGGGCATAGGAATTAGATATTTCAGGGGACGGTGCAGGAAATTGGATAACAGGGACAGTGAAGCCCAAAGAGACTCTGTAAGCCTGGAAAGATTGTCATGATGGGGAAGCGCTCAGCTGAGAGAGCACAGGAGAACAGATTGGACTGCAGTGACACAGTGGCTGAGTCCATTTCTCTGGAGACAGTACGATATATCCTTTTGAGGGCCACCCCACTCTTCGGCAAAATTAGTGCACAGGCCAGCCAGAAAGGCCCGCCTTGGGCCTCTATGCCCCCAACACCTGCTCCAAGAGCCCCTCCCCCCCCCCCCGCAAGTCGCATGCTCTTTTTTTTTTTTTAAATGGCTTTTTTTTTTTTAAATTTTATTTATTTATTTGACAGAGAGAGATCACAAGTAGATAGAGAGGCAGGCAGAGACAGAGAGAGAGAGGGAAGCAGGCTCCCTGCTGAGCAGAGAGCCCGATGCGGGACTCGATCCCAGGACCCCGAGATCATGACCTGAGCCGAAGGCAGCGGCTTAACCCACTGAGCCACCGCATTCCTTGCTAGAAGTTGGTGTCCCAGCAGTCCCTACTGCCCGTGTTTTTTAAAAATTCGCTCTCACGACCATCACCAGGGTCTCATGTCTTTTTATAGGAGGCCCCTGAATACTGTATAGGAATTTCAGATTGAAAAGGTTGATGGGGGAGGTTGGGGCTGGAAGCCCTCCATTTCTTAAATTTTCCCACACAGGCGTTTAAAAACGTGCTGTCATTCCCAGAGTTGCTAGTTAAGAGACCTGGGAGTCCTCTTTGACGTTTTTTTCTTCCTCATGCTTCCACCACTTAGCCAACACTATGTGCCCACCCCCACAACACACACACACAAGTGCATACACGTAGACCGAACTGATCTCTCCGTATTGTGAAATCTTGCTCCTAAATGTCCACCAGGGTCATCCACTGGTCTCCGTTACGACTGACATCACACCGTCGTAAGTTACCATCACTGTTCCCACAGCTATATTCAACATGCAGCTGGAAAAATCTTTTCTTAAAAAAATTTTTTTATCATGTTGCATGTGATCATGAAGCACAGGATACCCTTGAGTAATTTTGTAGTGATTTTAAAATAAATTCCAGACACTTTTGCATGACTGAAAGGCCCCTACATGGTCCAGCCCCTGCCCAGTTCCACAAACTCATCTCTTGCCAATCTCTTCCTTCCATTCCCACATCAAGGACATCAGTCTACCCTGAGTTTCTCCAAACACCAAGATTGTATCACCTCAGGGCATTTGAACGTGGTGTTCCCTATGCCCAGTCTTCATTCTCCGGGCACCTTGTACTTCTCTACTGTCGCATGACTCACAAATCATCTGTATAATTTAGTGCTTAATAGCTATCTCTAAGCCCAGACTTTAAATTTCCATGAAGGCAGAATTTCCCAGATCTGTTGCATTCACTTCTATCCCTAGGCCAAAAGAGGCAATTAATAAAAATGTGTTGAATGAATTAGCATATTAATTATTGCCTCCTGTGATTTTTGGTTGTCTTAAATATGCTCTCTTCTGGACAGTAAGCTCCTCAGAGACAAACAGTCATCAAATTTTTCATGAGACCTTGCATTGGAGATGGTTTCAGAGACAACCCAGACATGATCTAACCACACAATGGAAGTAGAGCATAGAGACAAATACGTACAATACAGCATTAAAAATGTCATAATACGCAACATGGGCACATGTCTCTGGAAACATGGATGCGGGCTAAGTCAGTCTGGCTGAATTTGGATAAACATGTCGGAGAAGTTGAAATTCCAGTAGAGGTTTTATTTATTTTTTTAAGATTTATTTATTTAGAGAGAGAGAGTGCAAACAGGGGAAGGGACAAAGGGAGAAGGAGAGAGAGAATTCTCAAGCCGACTCCACACTGAACACTGAGCCTGATGCTGGGCTCGATCCCATAACCCTGAGGTCATGACCTGAGCTGGAATCAAGAGTTGGTTGTTTTACCCACTGAGCCACCCAGGTGCCTCTCAAGCAGAGGTTTTAAAAGACATAAGAGTTTACAAGCAGTAAGGAGGGGAAGAGTGATGGGAGGAGCCAGATCAGAGAAGCGAGGAAGAGCACAATGGTTTTAATGTTGGAAAAGGGAGGGGAGCATTATATCCCTCTCCACCCGAATGTCCATCACAGTTAGCAAATGCATACAGTACATACTTCATTAACGCTTGTGATTTGAATGGTCAGAAATGTGGATATAACGGGATGTATTATATTTTGGTAAAGTCAGAATAAGAGACTAAGTAAAATGAGCTTTTTTCCATTTTTAATATTCGACAATATCGGGACAATTATATTTGATACAACTTCTAGGAAGCACCCACAAGAATGACATTTCTGGGATTTCCCACATGTTCCATCCAACCAGCTTGCATCTGAAACCTTTTCGAAAGAGGGTGTTGAGTTCCAGCTGAAGGTCTGCTCATGAGAGTAAACTGGAATTTTCCCTCCACGAAGACTGTTCTGAATTGTCTTCAGTTCTTCCCCCATAACTTCCTGTATTTCTGGCCTGAGAGAATGCAAGGGTGACATGCTCTTAACTGTATGCTAACACTTTTAAACTAATCCTCAGTCATTCTCCTTAAGCCACCTGCCTTTGCAACATCGTTTACTGGTCCTCGGCATGCTTTTTATCCACGAATATTAGCCTTCCGATTTCTCTGCTTCGGGCGACTATTTCCTGAAGCAAAGCATAGAATGCAGATAGAACCCGCTAATCCTCCTTTCAGAAATCTCGTCCCACACTAACTCTCTCATTGTTGCGTAGAATTGAGTTTCAGGAAACCAATCCCTTACGGTTTCCTCAATTTTTGGAGAATTGAAAAAGTTAGCAAAGGAAGTCAAGTCATTTATATTTTAAGAAGAGAGGTATTCAGTGCCTCTGAATTCTCAGTTGTCTGAATGAGATACAAGGGAAATTACTGAACTGCTGCTTATGGAAATAAAATGGAAGAAGGAACATATTTATACAACGGTTTTCTCTAACACAGTAGGTTGTTAGCCTTCTAGGAGCCGGTGAGGATCAGGAGCAAATTACAGAATCCTGTTGCTCTGCTCGTGTAATAATTTTAGGTAAACAGAAAATAATACAAAGTTTTAATTATGAGTATCTTAGGTAAATAGCTTACTGTTTTCTTACTGAAGACTCGCCATTCTTTTGTCTGGTTTGGGTCTTGCTGCAAAGGTTTCTGTTCCTATTATACAATTTTTTTTTCCTATTTAGTACAATTTATTACAGAGAGTATAGTGTGCACTGTGCTCAACACTAGACCGTCACATTAATGTCTTATTTATGTCTGTGTTGGAGAATTCTATTTCTGTGCCCAAGAACCAAAGGGTAGCATTCATCATTCCTGCTCTAATACTGAAGCACATTCCTTTTCCACACATGTGTGTCTTTTACAATATTGAATGGCTCTCAGAGGAAAAATTGGGGAAGGCTTGAGTCCTGGGGTACTGAGGGAACAGCTCAGCATGAAGATTATCTCGAGTGTCGCAGGCAGGGATGCTAGGCCCTGCTCCAACCTAGCTGGCCACAGGACTTTGAGCAAATACCTTGAGAAACACGCTGACTCTGGACACAATGGTCCCACGCTCTCACCTTCAAACTGCAAGGCAGTGCTTCTAGAGTTAGGCAAAGAAGTACTTGCAGGTTCAAGCTGGAGCTGGAACCAGGGGCAAAAGTGAAGGTACACTTCGATGATTTAAGAAGCTGTTTAGTTGTTATTAAAAAAAAAAGTAATTTTGTTTCGTCCAAACTTGCTGATTATTATGAAGATTTTTCTGCTGAGTTTCACTTTAGAAAGGCATTATGCGCATCGAAACTGACATAGCCATAAGGAATTGTAGAAGTGTTAATATCCGTTGATGTGGATGAGAAACTACAATCTCCATATTTAAAACTGTCAGATGACTTTTAAGTGGATGACATTAGATTACTGTCAGAATTGTTCAGTATTTTCTCATCTATGTACGATTGTTTCTTGGTAGAGGAAAGCAGCAACCTGGTTTCTTAGGCTAAATGGCCGTTTTTCTATTCTGCCCCCAAGCTTGCTCCTGAACTTGTCCCAATGCAAGGGTATGAAATTAAATGATTTCTTTTTTTTTTTTTTTTTTTAAAGATTTATTTATTTGACAGAGAGAGAGAGATCCTAAGTAGGCAGAGAGGCAGGCAGAGAGAGAGGAGGAAGCAGGCTCCCTGCGGAGCAGAGGGCCCGATGCGGGGCTCGATCCCAGGACCCTGAGATCATGACCTGAGCCGAAGGCAGCGGCTTAATCCACTGAGCCACCCAGGCGCCCCTGAAATTAAATGATTTCTTAAGAGGGTGTGTGTGTGTGTGTGTGTGAGAGAGAGAGAGAGAGAGACAGAGGGAGAAAGGGAGAAAGAGAAGCAGAAGGGTAAGAAGATATCTCTGAAAGGCATATTTAAAATTAAGATGATTTTCCCAAAACCATGAGTTTTGGATTTTTTAATGACACATATAAGGAGGACATTTGGAATGAGAGGCTCAAAACAAATATTCTTCTGTTCAAAGACTTTCAGGTTGCGTGTGTGTGTGTGTGTGTGTGTGTGTGTTTATTACGTAACAGCTGGGAATCCAAATGTCAGGATTGATTTTTTCCTCTTCTCATCCAACAGCATCAGAAAAAGTAAAAATACATTATCCTATATTAGCCCTCTTAAGCCAAATACATAAAAAAGAAAGAAGATAATGGGGACATTATGATGGAATCACTTAAAACCAATTTCTACTTAGAATGGAGCAGCCAGTGAAAGGGATGGAGAACTTGAATACCGGAGTATCATTTCTCAAAGAACTGTAGAGATCGTTCGTTACACAAGCCAGTTACTATTTCCATGTAGTCTTATAGTTTTTATTACTCTTCTTTTCTCCAACAGATCTGAGCACCGTATCTAGCACATGTTAGGCCTAAATACTTCTTGATCGAGGGCTTGCTAGAAGTAATAAATACCCAAGGTTTATTAGTGATGACGAATTTTTCTAAGCAGGTTATAACTATACCCGCTAGAGAGAAGGGGAGGAGGAGGCAGTTCTTCCAAGAGGGACAGAGGTAGGAAGAAAGGCAGGGTGGGAGGGAGGAAGAAAGAAAAATATTTTCATCTAATTTGGGGAAATAAACCAGGGTAGCTTCTAGGCTCTTAGATTCAGAAAGGAGAATGGAAATGAAAAGTGGATTTATTGAATACCTATCATGTACCAGATACTCTGATATGCTGTCGGAGTTTTAAAATTTGATCTGTAGGAGTATCTGCCTTTTTCCTGATATAAGGATACCTTTAAAAAGTAAGTATCAGAGAGAATAAGAAGAAAATGTTTCTTTCACAGCAGAGCCTACAGAAGTCTTAACACTTGGCAACACCAAATCCTCAAAGTCATGTACAATTTCCTGGATTTTGACACCAAAGTAACCTTTAAATGAGTAATAAAATATTATTCAACTAATTATATTATCAAGATTTGAAGTTAAATAATATTAAGTACAGCACATACATTTTTCTCAGGCATTTAATTCTTAAAAGCTTGTCTTCCCTTGTAACTTTTTTTAAAGATTTTTTTTTTTAATTGATTTATTTGACAGAGCATGAGGGAAAGCAGCAGAGGGAGCTGTAGAGGCCGAGGGAGAAGCAGGCTCCCCACGGAGCAGGGCTCATCAATCCCAGGACCCAGGATCATGGGATCATGACGGGAGCTGAAGACAGACGCTTAATCGACTGAGCCACCCAGGTAGGTGCCCCTGCATGTAACTTTTCAAGTCTAATTATTTTAATAATTTTTTTTAAAAAATACCTAAAGTAGAAAGGAGTCTCTACTTTAATCAACGTCCCTAATACAATGACAATCTCCCATGATCCTGAGATCAGAACCTGAGCCAAAACCAAGAGTCTGCTCGACTGACCCAGCCACACAGTCCCCAGACCCCAGAGACAAGGGTTCTAAGCTATGAGCTGAGCTGGGCTGAGCTGGGCTGAGCTGGGCTGAGCTGGGCTGAGCTGGGCAGGCTTATTGTCCTAACCAATGTTAACCTCTCTGTGATGCTTAACATTTAATGGCCTTTAATTCTGCATTTAAAGAACGGGGCTTGGAATGTATTTCCATTGGGAAAGGGAATCTATTGACTTAATTTTACAGAGAAATACGAGCCTGATACCAGATCACAGATCTCTGTGAGGGCAAATGCACTGAATTCTTAATGTGCCTGCACTCACTGGGGAGAACCGGGAGGTCTGACAGCTTGGGGGATAAAGCAGGGCTGGAGGAGAAGCTTCAAAGGCAAACAGGCCTCTCGAGAGAGTTTTCCATCCGGTTCACTGTTTACGGACCATAACCTCACACGCCCTCACCATCACCTCTTGGCGCCTATAAAGCCTGGCTTATTTTATAAGCCTTGAAAATGTACATCAGATGAACATCAGATGCTGCTAGTTTGGGCCCTAACTCAAAAAAGAAACTATTTTGTTGGTGGTGGTTTTTTAGCTTTGATTTGTGCAATTTCCAAGAGGCCCTTTTGCTTCATTCTGCAGCTCAGGCTCTGGCCACTAGAGGGAGCTGCTGCCTCAGTTGTACAACACACTGGCTGGCCAGCCCCACTCATCCTGTGACTGTTGAGTATGGTTTTATACCGATTCCCTCAGAAGCATAAATCGATCATTAATCCAGTCAGCTCTTTCATGACTTGAAAAGTAGACTGTCCTGGCCTCAGAGTCATACGGATGGACACACCCCTGCTCACCAGGATGAGTTCTTGGGGACCTGGTTTCTTCCTGTAGCCTCGCTGATGATTGTCTCCTTGGCAACAAGACTGTTTCCCTGCTTAGAGAGGGAGATAGACGGAGAGAGTCCCCACAGGTAATCCCGTCAGTAAGCAGGTCAAAAGTATAACCTGCTTCCCTCAAACAATACTCATCTCCCAAAGCCTCCCCAGGTGCTAGATGACATAAAACAGGAACCTGGGTTGGATATGGACGTTTGGAGTGGGTTCCCGTGGCTGCTGTGCTCTGTGCCAGTGGAGACCCAGATCTCAAGTGTGTCAAAGCAAGAAGAAATTCATGAAACTACGATCGCCAGTGAGTAAGGAAGGACAAGGTTGAATAAAATTTCTTTGGAAAAATGAAAATCTTGGGGCGCCTGGGTGGCTCAGAGGGTTAAGCTGCTGCCTTCGGCTCAGGTCATGATCTCAGGGTCCTGGGATCGAGTCCCGCATCGGGCTCTCTGCTCAGTGGGGAGCCTGCTTCCCCTCTCTCTCTCTCTCTGCCTGCCTCTCTGCCTACTTGTGATCTCTCTCTGTCAAATAAATAAATTTAAAAAAAATTTTTTTTTAAAAAAGAAAAATGAAAATCTTCTAATTGGCTTCTGTGAGCGATTTGTGGTCTCGAGCACACTCTAACAATCTTTCCATGGTCCATCCACAAACTTAGAAGAATGAATCAATATTATGGCAGAGAGGGGAAGAGGCCTTAAAATATTTGTAGAAAATAGAAGAGGAAGAGTTTCTGCTTCTCCTGGAAGTTTTAAGATTTATGAATCTTAAATAAATATCAATTTCCGAATCATTCCCTTGTTTCAAATTCATGTCTTATTCATTCATTCAAGAAAATTAAGTGCTTTTTATCTGCCAGGTTCTAGGTACTAGGAAGTGTGTATGGGACACAGGTACTAGATATAGAATCTTTATTGCTTTTTTTTCTTTATGCTTTTTTAAATTTAACTTTTTATTTTGAGATCATTGTAGATTCATATTCAATTGTAAGAAAAAAACAAATCAGGGGCACCTGGGTAGCTCAGTAGGTTAAGGGTCCAACTCTTGGTTTTGGCTCAGGTCATGATCGCAGGGTCATGAGATCAAGCCTTTCACTGGGGTCTGCACTGAACATCCTGTCTCCCCCACCCCCCCCATCCCCCGGCTGCCGCCGGCTCGCTAGTGAGCTCTTTGTCTCTGTCTCTCCCTCTCAAAAAAAAAAAAGAGAGAGAGAGAGAGATTGAGAGAGAAAGAAAAAGAAACAAGCAAACAAATTTAATTTTGCCATTTTAAAGTACCTTATTTTCTTCTCGTTTAGAATTTAGTCTTTGGGTTAATTACTCAGAATTTAAATTTCATTGATTTGTTATTACTTGATTTGTTTAGTTCCCCACCCCCTCCCATCAGTGGAATTGGGGCTGTGAGCAATTTGGTTTCTCTATAGACAGGTAAAGAATAATTACATGTTTATACACGGGAGGTTTAAGGAGAAATTACTATCCTACTTAACGTTGGGGTCTTGGAGTGGACCTTGAAGTGTATCTGGTCCAACTGCCACTGCGTTGAGAGGACCCGGTGAGCATGTGAGGACATTCCCTTAGCTCTTTGCTCTCACTGAAAATTCCCTTTGTTGGTGACTTTCCGTTTTCTGCTGCGCCAGCTGGTCGTGACTGGTTGCAACATCTCTAACAAAACACACTGGATTCTGTTTTAAAGTCCCAGGGTCGTGTTTAAAGAGCCAAAAATAAAATGATGTTGTAGCATCTGATGTTTTCAGATAGTCACCTACACTACTCTTCTCCTTTCTAAAAATAACAGAGATAAATCGATTTTAAAGTTCTGTTCTTCGAACAGCCCAATTCAGAGACCAGTAACGTCGTAGCCTAGGCACATCTAACTCCAGGGAATTCAGCCGTCTGGACACAGCCCATACCCTTCCATCCAGCATGACAGACAGACGGATGGAGACAGAGTTTGACTCTCTCCTCCTGCCTCACTGTCAAGCACAGTCAAGACGCTCACTGAGTAACTGCCTTCTCTTTATCTTCACGAGATTCTCCTCAGAGACTCTTTCCCCCATTTCGTGGGCCTCTGAAATATATAGACCCAAATGTGTGTGACCCGCCTCACCTGAGTGCGTGCACCGGTTAGCCTGAATGAGCGCCTGCGTGTGTTATGCAAGTCGGGTGCGTCTGAGTGTGAGCTCACACTTGGTTTTGTTTTCTTGTCTCTGTCTATATTCCTCTAGATTGACTTCTACACCTGTCTTTAAGTTTTATTTTACGTAATCAAGTATTTTTGTTACTCGGCTTCCCCAGAAGACCAGGATATTAATCAACTTTTTGTTCTCAGCTGCTCAGCCTAACATTTATTTACCTGTCTTCAAATTATTTACCCAAATTATATCTTTTAAGCAAAATGAAGTAGAGGGAAAATAAATATGAGGGAAAAAATCCTGCTCTTGAGGACTAAAATCACCTTTCATATAATAACTAGTAAATTTGGAAACTGTGACTACAGATAGCAACGTCAAGTACACATTTCAATGAGGCATTTTTACTCTGTCCATGTGGATAGAACTTCAGTTTAAAGTTGTAACCAAACTCGAGTGAAACAAGAATAAGGTTTAATCTCTGTAAGATCAGGAAGCATGTCTTCTTTTGACACGTATTTCTGCTTTCTTTTCATGCATACTCACCCAGGTAGAACAACCACAGTAACTATTTCTAAAGTGAAATGAGTGTGTTACGTACCTTCCAACAACGAGAGCCTTAAGAACCAAAATAACCATGCTCACGTGACACCTGACTGGTTGCTTGACGATTTCTGGCGACTCAAAGGTAAATTCAAGGTCAGAGTTGGGAAACCTCTTTTGCTCTTGGTAAACTGTAAAATACCTAGGACCCCCTCCCTTTGGGCTGTATACACAATCCTAAGACTCACTAGGACATATTTGTACGGAGATAAATAAGATAATCTGGACTCGAAGTCAGAGTGCCCAGCAATTCCTCTCTCTGACAATCCTTCACTTTAAAATGACAAGTTCTAGTTCATTGTAGATTCCAGTGATTTGTTCTTAATCTCTCTTTTTAAAAATGCCTATATTCTGGGGCACCGGGGTGGCTCAGTGGGTTAAAGCCTCTGCCTTCAGCTCTGGTCATGATCCCAGCGTCCAGGGATCGAGCCCTGCACCGGGCTCTCTGCTCAGCGGGAAGCCTGCTTCCTCCTCTCTCTCTGCCTGCCTCTCTGTCTACTTGTGATCTGTCTGTCAAATAAATAAATAAAATCTTTAAAAAAAAATGCCTATATTCCTTAGCTTTTTCCAATCAAGGGAGTGAACGGCTATCTTTGAGGTCCTGAGGAAGATTGCAAGCATCATACTATGCTCTGTGGAGTGGGTTCAGAATAGCTTGTCATATATTATCATAGAAACAGGTTGTCATCAATAGAATAATTGCTGCATGAGTACATCTTGGAACAAGTAAGACCTTTCAAGCTTTTCTATCGTAGGCAACTATTATGCTCCCACATAAAACAAATGCCTTCTGGGAATTTTTTTTTTTTTTTGGCAAGACACAACTTTCTCTGGTTCATATTTCTTGGTTTTCAGCATAACGTATCTGAACGATAAAAGAAGCTGGTGGTTCTGGCTATAGAGATGATACTGTAGGCAGCCACCAACGATTTATATAGTGCACGAATGAAAAAAGTTGCACACATAATGAAATACTGGCGAATTGTCCTCATTACCATCATAATATTTGGCCCTGAAATTCAATAACTCCTTCTGCATATAGATGCCAGGGAGCATTTTAACATTAATTAAAAGCCCCAGCGATAGTGGATGAAAGGGATACTGTTCATGCAACTTTACATATAAGAAACAGTCACAGAGATTAAGAAAGTGACCTGGACAGATTTTTTTAAATTATTCATAATGCCACAATATGTCACTGGTAAAAATGGAAATAAGCGTAGCCGCCCACAACCACCACGGGACTCGGCGGTGGCCTTGTAATGGGATAGAGGCCTGGTAATTAGGCCTTCTGGTTTCTGCAGATGTTCTCACTCACTCTTCTGCCCTGCATTCCCTCAGCACTAATGAATTCGGGATTAATTTGCAATAGATGATTAAAAAGTAAAAAGCTTTCTTCAACTCCTTTAGGGCAGAAACCAGTTCTTTCATTTTCCCTGGATTTCCCTGGATTTCCCCGGCTCAGCCTCACGACATGTGCACATCAAGAAGGCTTCCTTACTTCAAGATTCCTCACGGCCTTTGCTACGCTGCTGGACACCACGGAGCTCTGAGAAGGAGTGTTGCTTGCACATGTGTGTGACCACCAAACCTCTATTTCATGGGTGTGGCAGGCAGAGTAATAGCCTCCCAAAGATGTCCATGTCCTAATCCATGGAAACTTACACCGTAAAGGGAATTAAGGTAGCAGATGCAATTAAGGTTGCTAATCAACTGGCCTCAAAATACCGAGGTTATCCTGGATGGCGTAGGAGGGATCCATGTAATCAAAAAGGTCCTTTTATTAAAAAGTGGAATTGGACAGCAGAAAAGAGTCATTTTAAGAGTGATATAGAAAGAACCCTCGTGTCCTGTTGGTGGGGATGTAAATTGGTGTAGCCACTGGAAAGCAGGTTCCTCAAAAAATTAAAAACAGAGGGGCACCCGGGTGGCTCAGTCAGTTAGGCTGACTCTTGACTTCAGTTCAGGTCCTGATCTCAGGGTTGTGAGATCGAGCCCTGCACTGGGCCCCATGCTCAGTGGGGAGTGTACTGAGACTCTCTCTCTCCCTCTCCCTC
Source organism: Meles meles (assembly GCF_922984935.1). Taxonomy (NCBI): domain Eukaryota; kingdom Metazoa; phylum Chordata; class Mammalia; order Carnivora; family Mustelidae; genus Meles; species Meles meles. Next base: position 112,976,948 of record NC_060073.1, on the reverse strand, counting down.
TGCCCCTTCTCCCCCATGTTCACATTCTCTTTTTCTCAAAAAAAAAAAAGGTAATAATAATAATATCTGAATCTTTTTGAAAAAATTAAAAACAGAAATACCATGTAATCCAATAATTCCACTACTGGGCATTTACCTAAAGAAAACAAAAACACTAAATTGAAACAATACAGTGCACCTCTATGTTCACTGCAGTATTATTTACAGTAGCCAAGCAGAAGCAACGTTAAGTGTCCATCGAGAGATGAATGAATAAAGAAGATTGAGATCTATCTATCTATCTATATACACACACAACAGAATGTCACTCCATCATAAAACAGGATGAGATCACGCTGTCTGTGACACATGGCTGGACCTAGAGGATATAATGCTGAGTGAATTAAGTCAGACTGAGAAAGACAAATACCATATGATTTCACTTCCATGTGGAATTTGAAAAACAAATGAATAAACAAGAAGTAGAACCAGACCTATAAATACAGAGAACAAAGTGATGGTTGCCAGAGGCTGGAGGTCAGGTGGAGGATACAGGCTTCCAGACACGGAATGAGTGAGTCATGGGAATAAAAGGCACAGCGTAGGGAATATAGACGATGACATTGTACTAGTGTTGTAGCGTGACCGGTGGGTAGCTACACTGTGATGAGCACAGCCTAACATAGATGCTGAATCACTGTGTCATTTGCCTGAAATTAACATATCAGCGTATGTCGACTATATCCAAATTCAAAGAAAAAAATTATTTTAAATATTTTATTTATTTATTTGATGGGAGGGAATGGGGAACTCAAGCAGGGGCAGCAGCAGAGGGAGAGGGAGAAGCAGGCTTCCTGCTGAGCAGGGAGCCCGACACAGAGCTCGATCTCGAACCCCAGGATCATTACCTGCACTGAAGGCAGACACTTCACCAACTGAGCCACCCAGGTGTCCCCAAAGAAAAATGTTCTAAGAGTGATGCAGTATAAGAAACACTACAGGCCATTGCCAACCTTGAAGATGAAGGAGGCAAAGGAATGCGGGCAGCCTGTAAAAGCTGGAAAGGGGAAGGAAACAGAGCCTTCCCCAGAACCCCTAGAGGAACACAGCCTGGCCAACACCTCTATTTTAGCCCAGATGGGCCCATTTCAAGCTTTCACCAGAACTGTAAGCAAAGAAAATTTGTGTTGCAATAAGGCACCAAGTTTGCGGAAAATTATCACAGTAGCTATAGGGAACGAATCCAGCGGGCCCCGCATAACATCTCACTAACAGCTCTCAGAATTACAGTTCTGTGTTACAGTGGGGGGAGGAGATGCTATTCTGCCTGCAACAGGGGCCCGCAGCGGACCGGCAGGCGGTAAATATTATAGATGGAATAATTCATTTTTCTGGTGTGAAAATCATTGGTACTTGGTCTTTGGGCCAGCCTGTCTGTTAGCCTCTCTATCCCACGGCCTGCACGTTTTTTATTTTATAATAATAATTCCCATCAGCCATTTTGAGTCATGAAGTAAAAATGTGTTGACTTTAAATGATGTTGTTATAAGCGGTGTCAAACAGGTTGGTGCATTTCAAAGTGCCATGTGCTTGCAGACCATCAGGAGAATCCCCTTGAAAGGCAGATCTGCTCCCGTAGGTCCCGGGAGAAGGCTGGAAGGATGTATTTCTAACAGGTGCCCGTGCTGGGGACCTGTGCACTGCAGCTTAGATAGGAAAGAAAAAGAGGACAGCGCATGTCAGACCCCACTTGAGTCCCTGTTCTGGAGTGTTCCTTTTTTTTTTTTCTTTTAAAGATTTTTATTTATTTATTTGACAGACAGAGATCACAAGTAAGCAGAGAGGCAGGCAGAGAGAGAGGGAGGAAGCAGGCTCCCTGCTGAGCAGAGAGCCCGATGCGGGGCTCGATCCCAGGACCTTGAGATCATGACCTGAGCTGAAGGTAGAGGCTCTAACTCACTGAGCCAGCCAGGTGCCCCCCGGAGTGTTTCTGTCCTCACGGGTAGACTTGGTGGCAATCCCCCTATGTCTCTGCTGTTCATGATCTTAAGCAGAAGATATCGAAGCAATTTTAGTTTAATACTTAGAAGGCTCCATTAGAAGCTTCTAGTTAATATAGAACATCTTTAATTTTAAAGTGAATGTATTCTCATGAGAGACAATTTGTAAAACAGAGGAAAGAAGAATAATTTTAATCATCCACAGCCCTAGCGCCCAAAGATATACCCTATTAACATTTTACTGCTTTTCCTTCAAGTCTTCTTTCTCTGCATAGTTTCTGTTGTACATATCTGAAATCATGTTGCATATCGCAATTTCTTATCTAAGTTTATGTACATCAATACATATAGGTGAGACGGATTGAATTGTTGTTCGCAGTTCCTCACTCCTGCCTAATGGAATTGCACATCCACACTGTGGCCGCTCTGGTGAAGGGTCCAGTCCCCCCCTTCTAACAGAAATACGCATTCGCTCTTGCCAAGCTGGGACACAGAGAATACTTACCCTCCATGCCTTGACTTTGAACTTGGCCAAGTGACTTAGGTTGATCAAAACAATATTGTGGTCAGTATAGGTTTTATCATTCGGGTATGGCAAGGCCCACAGATAAGGAAATAACCATGGCTGGAAAGAAAGTTTGTTCTGGTCACAGATCTTGAGAGAAGGGGGAATGCCATACCACTGGCCACACAGGGAAGCCCCGGGCTCAGTCAGGAGGCGAAAGGCCTGATGGGAAAATGTGAGCAACCGCTCTGTGGTGGTTTCTGTGGGAAGAAATGAGCAAAGATGGATATGCAGGGTTGGGTGAGTTTGAATAATTTCAGTGCGCTCTGTGGCCTTGGGGCGGCCCCTTAATTGTTTGGTCCCCCGCCACAGGGCCATTAGGCCAAGGGGATGTCCGCCTTAGAGCTTGATAAAGGACATGGTAGGGGTTAAGGCCTCTGAATGGGTTTGCATCTGAAAGGTGCTATCTCTAGGAATCAGCTACCCTTGGAAGAGCAGGCCCTCCAAGGTCAACAAGACCGAAGCTTTCAAAGCCTCCAAAATACAGAATAAAGATGCGATGAAGACATCCTGGCGCAAGCAGAGGCTTGGAATGTGCTGTGGTGGTTGGACGCATTCTCTTGAAATGCGGCTGTCCTTGATCAGAAGCCCTCATACGGCCACCGCCGGAGAAGGACCACCAGTGTGGCTGACTCCCTGCTCAAGGCCAGGAGCGAGCCCGGGCCCAGCCAGTGCACGCAGTGAGAAACCGGGGTTTACGAGAAACCGGGGTTTACGAGAAACCGGGGTTTACTGCTGCAGGCCCCTGGGAGTTGGCGATGCTTTGTTATGTGGCAATAGCTGAATCAGACAGAAATTATTAGTGGAAATGGGGTGCTGCTGTAACAAATCCCCAAATATGTATCACTGGCTTTGGGACCGGGGAGAAGCCAACCAGGAAATTGTTATCCGAGCTTGGGAAAATGTTGATCCATGTTAAATAGCAATGACACTTTTTTTTTTAACTGTTACCTGCAGCAAACTGAGTGACAGACAATGGCCATGATAAAGTTGGAATGATGAGCTGGCAAGTCTCAAGGCACAGTGTTGAGGTGGTAAGTGACTCACTGCAAATTAAAAAACGTATGATAAGATGTAAGAGATGGGTTCAGCCAAAACGTGGTTGGTTTGTAAATAAAACTGAGAATGAACAGCCACAGCCCAGAAAGCCTAGGATTACAGGGAGGAAAAATTATACTGTATTGAGAAAAATGATGTCCATTGAATTAAAAGTGATTGTGACTCTTTGAGACATACAAATACCTCTGGGTTCCTCCCTGACCCCAAACTTCCTTTAGACGGAAGCAGGCCGAGAAGGCTGCCCAGCCACTGAACTGGGCATATTCTCCACTGCTGCGTTCAGACATGGCCAGGGAGGGAATTTTGGCAAAGAAGGACTTGAAGGGTGGAAACAAGAGTCTGGGGAGAAGTGATATGGGTCTGGGAGCAATTCCCAGGGACCAGTAATGGGGTCTAATCCAAGGACATTCCCTACCCCAAGGTAGAGAAACCTGGCAGCATTTGCCTACCAGGATTTCACCACCCTATAAACTCATGACTGCTACAGGCTTCTCCCTCTTCCCCTGTTAGAATGGGGGTGTTCACTGTGGTCAACTTGTCCCTGTTCCACTTTTCTGTGTCGTGTGTGGGAGGGGACAGATAACTTGTCTTTTTGGTTCAAAGGTCTCAAGACCGAGAGGAACCACATCTGGAGTTGACATAAATAGAGCAATGCTATCTTTCTAGCCTGATGGCATCATAGAATGAGATTTGGGGGATGTTGGGTTGGGAACGAGTGTATGTGGGAAGGATGTGAATAACAGTGATGGAGACCAGACTGTGGTAGATCGGACGATTGGTGCCAGTTCATCATTCCCTAGTAGTAGAATGATGTACACACATTCTTGCCACACTCTCATGGCAGGCAAAGCGTGCTTCCTTCCCCAGCCCTTGACTTTGAACTTGGCCCTGTGACTTACTGTGGCTAATGAAAAGTGATCAGCCGTGAAGCAAGTAGATGCTTGAAGTGGGCTGCGTATATGCTCTGACTGTCTTGCTGTCTTCTGCCCCGGGAGTCTGCCGGGAGAGGAACTTGCCCTGGGTAACAGGTCCCCCTTCAGCCTTGGGTTCTGAAATGAATACAGTGTCTCATACATAAGCCTGAAATCAAAGCCAGCTCTTCTGAGCCCCAAAGGCCACCCCAGCTTCCCTGCAGACGTGTGCATGAGAACTAAATGTGTGTTATTGCTCAGCGCCCTGATTTAGCTCCCGTTTGTTATGCAGCATTACTGAGCAACGGCAGACTAAGACATGTGTTTTTCTATACCATTACATATTCTTTAGGAATACTTGGGCGAATGTATCAATTCCTTTGAGCAGTTTCACTTGCATACCCATTCCTTGATTTTGAGACATTAAGGCTTATTCGCAAGTGTTTGGCGGACGGAGATGGGGCACGGATTGTAGGGCTCCTATTTTTGGCTTCTTTTAACAACCCTATAATAACATATTGATATGTAAAATTTTTCCATACTTTGGTTTATTTTTATAGAGTTCAAACTGGATAATAGTAGCTCCATCCCGTGGTTGTTGTGGAAATTAAAAGACACAAAATACACAAAGTGCCAGGCATATTATCTGTGATATAAGGAACACTCAGTAAGTGATTGTTTTTATTATTTTTTGTTGTAGAGTCTTAGAAGTTCCAAAAAAAAGAAAAATTCAAAGCTCTGGACAGGGGATGTAAAGCTGTTCTCCCAAAGAGCTATAACAGCTTACATCGCGAGTAGAAGCCCACCTACAAAAAACTGCGACTTGTTAAAGCCTTTCACAATTTTAACAGGTAAGAAATAGTATCTTATGGATATTCTAATTTTTATAGCTTTTATGACAGAGGAGGTAGAATTTTTTTTTAAATGAATTTCCTAGTGGATGTATGCTCTTCTGTGAATTTTCAGGTAACATATCCATTTCCATCCATTGTTACGAGGCTAGTCTTCCTCAGGTCTGATAAGTTTCCCTGGTGCCAAAAGCCTGACTTATTTCTGGGTTCATAGTCATGAACTTCAGTTTAGCTAGTGCCATGTGTTGATAGGATAGTATTTCAGATGAACTGGGTTCGATAAAATATATCATTAGGATTTATTTGACCTGTTTCTTTTTACTTTTTTTAAATCTAGCTACCAGAAAATGTGAAATTCCATATTTCTCTAGGGCAGTGGTGCTTAGACCTTTGAATGCTGCTTGCCTGAAATTGTCTATGGTCACACCTCATCACCCTCCTCCTGGGTCCTCCCGATGCTGTCTACCACACGGCACATCAGCGATGGCCTATTGTCATACCTTCTAGATAGCGCTGCGCCGAGTCCAGACCCCTCACTTCCACGTCTCTGCTCGATTTCCTCCGGATTTTATCCCACCTCTTCCCAATTCAGTTTGCTCCTCCCGTGACTAATCCCTCATGTCAAGGAAGGATCTATTCCTGAGTGAAATAGCAAACTTGATAAAGATTTTCAACCGTACAAGGTATTTTAAACAGAGTCTATTTTCTATTATCTATATGTGCATGTCTCCTTATTCTGTTTCTTTCATTTGAAACTTAGGATTCTGCGGTTGAAAGGTCACAAATATACGAGGCTACTAAACAATTTTCTATGTTTTCCAAATTCCCCTGCCTCTGCCCGCCCTCTCCGACACAACCCTGAATCTTCTCAAACCACATTAGTGTAGACAACCACAGGTTGTACATGTAGCTACTTACTCTCACAAGTTCCCCCCAACACCATCTCCCATTAACCAAAATGTCACGGGCATTGGCTCTTAATTCCTAGGCTTTTTATGTCTAGGGGGCAGGGTAGGTATGTGTTCACTCCTGCAGTCAGAGACTCTTGAAAAGCCATTCCTGAGTCAAGAAAAAGGAATCCTTGCTAAGGTAAGACAGAATTCTGAATGTGTCAAAAGAGATGATCCTATGTCACTTGGAAATTCAACCTCGTTTTTTTAGAGACACGGCTCTTTCCTGCTTGTCTAAATGGTCACGTTTGTGGGGCTTTTTCACCGCAGGGAAAAGTCTGCAGCACATTTTTAATGCCAGACCAGCTTCCTCCTGGGCTCTACCCCTACCTGACCCGCTGCTTTTCTCCCTCCGCTGACACCCCCCTGGGCCCTGGGGAATTCAAGCCAATTTGAATATGTAATCGTGTGGAGTAATCAGCTCAAGCGTGCTCTCTGGGGGGTTCTCTGGCTTCTACCCAGTTCCCTGCCACTAGTTTTCTGAGTGTCTTTGAGAGATGCTGAGAAGATCATGTTGGCTGTTAACCTTTTAACAGCTTAGTCATTTTCTGCTCGCACTGGCTGGAAGCCCAGCTCCGAAGAATGTACAGGAAGTGGGCAAAGGACGTTTCTTCCCTTCTAAGATTCACTAGGGCTCACTTTGCACTGCCTGAGGGAGAGACTTGAGCAGGCTTTGACTCAGTGCAATTTTTAAAGCATTCATTATCCCGACAACAGAGTTCCATGAAACCAGCATTTATTCCTTTTGTGCAAGTCATAGAGAGTTCCCCCAAAACATATTATAATACCAAGAAGTAAATAACCATTGCCTTGTTTTCAGAATATGAGAAATTTCTGCAAAGATGCCTAAATATTTTGATTAACTTAAAACTAGATGAGATGATGTGTAGGAATTTACAACATCCAAGTACTTCTCTGATTGAATCTGTTTCTAAAATGTAAAATCTCAAAAGGTAGGGCATTCGTCTTAAATAGCAATTTAGAAATGGGTGCCTCAGTATTCCAGAATGTGACTTAAACACGAGGGTGATCAGTACAGAGGGAAGGACCTCCCTCTGGATTGAAGAGACCAACATGCGCCTGCTACCGGTCTTGACTATGTGACAATGAAGAGCTAGACCAGTGAACGTCGGGATGGCACTCAGCATTCTTTCCTCCACGTAGTCTCGTCTGTGTGGTCCCATTTAACCTTCAAGCACATGTCTGGGAGATGGATATTATTAGTCTTAATTGTGGATGCTGTTGGAGTTGAGACTTTGTTCCCGTTCCTTCTAACGATCTAAGAATAACCCATCTTTCTTGAACTCGGGCATAGCCACTCGGGTCAGAACTTCTCCAGGTGGAGCGTGCACTATTTTTAGGTGGGGCTCCACGAGGCAGCTGTGATGCAAAGTGTCACAAGTGCATCCTTTTTGACTCATGCTCTCCCCCTCCACCAAACTCCTGGCACCGTGGCACAGAGGGCATCTGGGACACGCCGTGTCAGCCTGGTGCACACGTCCCATTTCGTCAGCGTGGCTATAAGTCCCCGGAGGCTTATGATATGTGAAACCTGATCATGGGGCTCTGAGCAACCTGCATCAGCGAATGTTCATCCATAATGGGCTTCCGTCAAATTTCCGAGGCCGCCATGTTGCATCACCGTCCTGACCCCAGGGCAGGACCATGGACAGAGAGAGACACCCGGTCAAGCCACAGTTTGAGGAGAAACTGGAATGGAAGAATGGCTGGGCCTCTCTGTCACAGCTAGAGGTTTCTAGAGAGGAGGCAGAGTCCACACCAAGGCATCAGAGAAATTTTCGTTTTGGGTGACTAATATTTCTTAAGACTCTTGCCAAGGACTCTTGTATCTAGAGCCCTTTCCCTGACAGCAGCCCCCGCCATTGCTGTCTGCCACAAGCACTACCCATGGCTTCTCCTCTCCTTTCTGGCAGCACAAACCAATGGGCCTTGCCTAAGAACAGTAGAATTATAGAATCTCCAATTTGGCAGGACCCTTTCATGCAAATATCTAAGACCCTACCCAGTTGTTATTGTTGTCGTTGTTGTTTTTAATTTTGCTGCTGCAAGAATAAAGAATTTGATGTGGGTGTGGGGATAGGACCACATTGGCACATTTTTCTCTGGCTGTTTCCCCTTTTCCAAGGCTGTGGGTAACGTTGAGCTCATTGCCCAGGAAAGGGATGCAGCTGGTCAGAAAGTGGAAATAACCAATGGGCACTTTTTGTCTCTTGTCTGGGGGTGGGGGTTGGCACTTAGAGTTTTGGAGATGACATGAAGACAGAATGTGTGGGAGAAGCAGGGGTCAAAGGGACATCACTTCTTCTAGTCCCTTCCTAGAATAGGATATCCTGCGGTTTGAGGGAGGAGGCAATGAGAACTGAGAGAATGACGTGTCCAGGAGCCAAGTGCCCTTCTTTCTAGGCAGTACCCCTAGGGAGGTGGCAGGACCCCGAAGAGGAAATGGCTTCTTACAGAGTCTCAGCACAGTGGTCCATCACCTCTTAAAGTTTCCTGGCCCTAAAGTGGTGTAGCCACACATCCATGCGAGGCCCCATCCAGGGTCATGATGCAGGCCGAATGCTGTCTCGGGGTAAGCCAACGTGAGCAGGCAGCTGAGGCCCGGAAGGCTCCCCCAATTTCCTGGCCAAGGCACATGTAAATCCCTCTAGGGCCTTTGTCTCTCACCCCCAGAAAGAGGGTGAAATCAGAAATGACCTGAGCTTGTTACTCTTCACCTAATAGGAGGAAGATTGAATGTAGAACTGAGTTGAGTTAAAAAATTATTGTTTCTCTAGATTAACTGAATCTGTGAACCAAGACCCATCCCTCTACTGTACATGCAAAACACCTATAACTACATAATAAGTGGCCGAATGTTATCTGTATTATTAATACTATTACATCAGTGAATTTGAAGTCAGCTACAAAATCTGAAAGGTGATCTTTCACACGGATGACAGCCAGTCGGCCGCCACGTGGTTCCTATGTCCAGATAGAAAAACGTTGATCTAGTTTATTGCTCTTTCAAAATCCACTCTTAAAAAAAGAAAAACGTTAAAGATGTATTGTCACTTTAGGGGAAAGAGGGAAGAAGAGAGGGTGGAGTGTACGGCTTCGTTCCGTGGAGACTGGTCCTTGTCTCTGTTTCGCTCAGCCCTCTGCCGGTTCGTGGGCACGTAGAGGAACGCGCATGCATTTCTGTTATACTTGGCATCCTGCTGGGTTTGACTATTCATTCCAACTGTGTGACTTTCGAGTCCCGGTTATATTAACAAGACTCTAGCTGCCCACTTTATATCAGCGATCACCTCATCCAAAAAAAGTTTTTTTAAGGAGAGAAAGAAAGACTACATGTGCCTGAGTGGGGGTGGGAGTTGTGGGGCAGAGGGAGAGAGAGAGACTCTCAAGCTCAGCACAGAGCCCGCCGCGGGCCTGGATCTCACAACCCCGAGATCATGACCTGAGCCTAAATCAAGAGTCAGACGATTAAGAGACTAAGAATCTATACATAGAAAATTATAAAGTGCTCATGAAAGAAATTGAGGAAGACACAAAAAAATGGAAAAATGTTCCATGCTCCTGGATTGGAAGAATAAATATTGTGAAAATGTCTATGCTACCTAAAGCAATCTACACATTTAATGCAATCCCTATCAAAATACCATCCATTTTTTTCAAAGAAATGGAACAAATAATCCTAAAATTTATATGGAACCAGAAAAGACCTCGAATAGCCAAAGGAATATTGAAGAACAAAGCCAAAGTTGGTGGCATCACAATTCCGGACTTCAAGCTCTATTACAAAGCTGTCATCATCAAGACAGCATGGTACTGGCACAAAAACAGACACATAGATCAGTGGAACAGAATAGAGAGCCGAGAAATTGACCCTCAACTCTATGGTCAACTAATCTTCGACAAAGCAGGAAAGAATGTCCAATGGAAAAAAGACAGCCTCTTCAATAAATGGTGCTGGGAAAATTGGACAGCCACATGCAGAAAAATGAAATTGGACCACTTCCTTACACCACACACGAAAATAGACTCCAAATGGATGAAGGACCTCAATGTGAGAAAGGAATCCATCAAAATCCTTGAGGAGAACGCAGGCAGCAACCTCTTCGACCTCAGCCGTAGCAACATCTTCCTAGGAACAACGGCAAAGGCAAGGGAAGCAAGAGCAAAAATGAACTATTGGGATTTCATCAAGATCAAAAGCTTTTGCACAGCAAAGGAAACAGTTAACAAAACCAAAAGACAACTGACAGAATGGGAGAAGATATTTGCAAATGACATATCAGATAAAGGGCTAGTATCCAAAATCTATAAGGAACTTAGCAAACTCAACACCCAAAGAACAAACAATCCAATCAAGAAATGGGCAGAGGACATGAACAGACATTTCTGCAAAGAAGACATCCAGATGGCCAACAGACACATGAAAAAGTGCTCCACGTCACTCGGCATCAGGGAAATACAAATCAAAACCACAATGAGATATCACCTCACACCAGTCAGAATGGCTAAAATTAACAAGTCAGGAAATGACAGATGCTGGAGAGGATGTGGAGAAAGGGGAACCCTCCTCCACTGTTGGTGGGAATGCAAGCTGGTGCAACCACTCTGGAAAACAGCATGGAGGTCCCTCAAAATGTTGAAAATAGAACTACCCTATGACCCAGCAATTGCACTACTGGGTATTTACCCTAAAGATACAAACATAGTGATCCGAAGGGGCACGTGTACCCGAATGTTTAGAGCAGCAATGTCTACAATAGCCAAACTATGGAAAGAACCTAGATGTCCATCAACAGATGAATGGATAAAGAAGATGTGGTATATATATACAATGGAATACTATGCAGCCATCAAAAGAAATGAAATCTTGCCATTTGCGACGACGTGGATGGAGCTAGAGCGTATCATGCTTAGTGAAATAAGTCAATCGGAGAAAGACAACTATCATATGATCTCCCTGATATGAGGACATGGAGAAGCAACATGGGGGGGTAGGGAGATAGGAGAAGAATAAATGAAACAAGATGGGATTGGGAGGGAGACAAACCATAAATGACTCTTAATCTCACAAAACAAACTGGGGGTTGCTGGGGGGAGGTGGGATTGGGAGAGGGGGAGCGGGCTATGGACATTGGGGAGGCGAGGCGAACCATAAGAGACTATGGACTCTGAAAAACAACCTGAGGGTTTTGAAGGGTCAGGGGTGGGAGGTTGGGGCAACCTGAGGGTTTTGAAGGGTCAGGGGTGGGAGGTTGGGGGAACAGGTAGTGGGTAATGGGGAGGGCACGTTTTGCACGGAGCACTGGGTGTTGTGCAAAAAGAATAAATACTGTTACGCTGAAAAAATAAATAAAATGGGGAAAAAAAAAAGTCAGACGATTAATGGACTGAGCCACCACGCACCCCACCTCATCTAAAATTTGGTCAACACGTGTCTCTCGTCCTCATTGCCAGCCCCTTTCTTCTCTCCTTACATAGCGGTGCTACCTTTGTTCTAGTCGCAGCTCTGTTCCACACCCCTCTGAGATACCCCGGCACTGTGAAAACTGAACAAGCCTGTGGGCTGGTGATGCCCAGACCAGCATGAGTGGAGTGAACGGAGAAATACCGATTGCAGAGTTGGGTAAGTCTTCAGGACACTGAATTGATGTGGATTGGGGATATCATCAAACTTCACTAAATTCGAAGGCCCGAGGACCCAGAAGTGTACACGGAAAGGGAGCAGGAGACCTGTCCCTTCTCTCTCGGTATTCTCCTGCGACCCTGGAGAAGTCCTACCCAAGGCATCCGGATGACAGCTGCCTATTTAGTGAGAAATGTTGGACAATGATCCAGACAAAGAGTAGGATTTCCCATTTTCATAGAAGAATTGAGGACTTCACACCTTCTTTCTTTGTGGGCCGCCCTTTCACTGTAAGTCTGAGTGGATCTGACCCTGGCGGTGGTGACAGGAGTCAAGTTACTGACGGCTACAACTTCCATTACTCCAAGGCACACGCACACACGCACACACACACGCGCGCGCACACACACACACACACACACACACACACACTGGGAGCAGGACTTCTACTGCTACTGTATTTTCCAGGGTTATTAAAATAAACTGACCTGGGATTTAGAATTGATGCTGAGGAAACATTATCTGTATATTAGATGTAGAAATTGTATAATAATGAAATGGTCTGTAGGCAAAATATAGCCTCTCTCTGGGTACCATTCTCTAAACAGAGCTTTCTTGGTTAATACTGAGTACATTAAAGTCAGTAATGATAGAGTATATAGAATGGAATAGCGCTGTTAAATTCCAAATAACTGATGAAATACCAACTTGAATTAATGTTACTTCACGTTATTTATTTTTCTGCTCCACAGAGGTGAGCTGGCACGAAGCTGGACTGCTCTCTAAAACAGAAATAGAAATTTCTTTCTTGCAAGGTTATGGAGAAGGAACGTAAGCCAAAAAATATCCTTAAATCTGAAAGAGGCAGATCTAATATTTATCCACCATCTCTACTAGATTAAAATATTTAACCCCCTCAAAGTCATCTGAGGCATAGGTGGGAAGACGAGTGCATCGAGGCAGAAACTGAGACGTAGGAATGTAAGTAGCTAACTGAACAGCACGCAGCCGGGGAGTGGCCGCGGCAGGGTGCACACAGGTACATCTCGTGCAGGCATCTGATTACTAGCTCTGCGCTCCTTCCCAGGGCGCCCCATTTACCGTCCGAGCCATTTTACGGGAACAGAACCAATAATGCATTTCTTCTCTCTCCTGACAGATGAGAAACCTACAGCTCAGAGTAATGAGTGTCTTCCCAGAGTCAAACCCACTTTTTCGCAACGGATTTGCCACCAGAACACAGATATGAAAACCATCCCTACATCTAAGCCGAAAGGGGAAAGGAAAAGATTCGCGTTAATATCATTGTCTCTAGATACGTGGACTAGGACAGGCCTAGCACCACCCCCCTGATCTCCAAAGTGGTGGGATTGACAAAAAAAAAACACAGGAAAATTGGAGCAGGAAGCTGCTGAGGTGGGAAGGGGCTCCTTGAAGTATGTCTGGGTCTCGGATGCCCCGAAAGCGGAACGTGGAGATGGTATCAGCATTGATACATCCCTGTAGAAATTCCAGACCAGCAGCGGTACACGACCATCACTGGTGCCCCGGGACACAGAATTCACAGACGCACCTTCCACCGACTGGACTTCTTGATCGTTGCTGCTGGTGTTGCTGACTCTGAAACAGACATCTCCGAGAATGGGCAGAGCTGGGAGCGTGCCCTTCTGGCCTACACACTGGCTGTCAAACGACTCATTGTTGGTGGTCATGAAGTGGATTCCGCAGAGCCACGCTCCAGCCAAGAGAGGGACAAGGAAATCAGGAAGAAGTCAGCACCTGCATTAAGGACTTGGCTACAACCCCGACACAGTAGCATCTGTGTCCACTTGCGTCCAGACTCGATGTGGATGGGAGACCACATGCTGGGGCCAAGTGCAAACACGCTGTGATTCAAGGGCTGGCCAGTCACCTGTACAGACGGAATGCCGGTGGAGCCGCGCTTCCGGAAGTTCTAGACTGCCTCCAGCCACCGAATGTCCAGCTGACAAGCCCTGGCATCTGCCCCTCCAGGACATCTGCAAACTCATGGTATTGGTACTGTCCCCGCAGAGACGGTTGCTCCCAGACGGCACCTAATGGCCCCTCTGCTCTAGTCAACAGCACAGCTAAAGGAAACTCTGCTAAAATGCTCGTTGAATGAAGCCCTTCCTGGAGACAAGGGGGGCCTTAATGTCAAGAACACGTCTGTCCCAGATTTGTCGTGGAAGCTGGAAGATGGCCACGAGTTGCTGCCATTGTTGATACGATTCCTGGCAAGCCCGCGCATGTTGAGAGCCTCTCTGACTACCCTCTGCCTCATTTTGCTATTCGTGACGTAACACAGATGGCTGCTGTGGGTGTCACCGAAGCAGTGGACAAGAAGGCAGCGGGGCTGGCAGGGTCACCAAGTCTGGAAGCTCAGAGGCTGAATGGGTCTTGTCCCTGATAACACCACCGCGGTCGTCATCAGTGGTGGAAGAACGTCCCAGAACTGGCCATTTACGTTCAATAATAAAAGAGTGGTTCATGATTGTGCCTCGTAAAACCATCGGAAGGTAAGGAAAATGTTTCGTGGACCATTTGGGGAGTGTGTGTGTGTGTGTGTGGCAGTTTCAACTTATTCGTTTTTAAAATCAGTACTTTTTCATGGAAACAACTTCATCAAAAATCTGTCACAGAATTTTGAGACCCATGAGAGCAAATTTTAATGAGAAAACTGTATCTTCTTTTGGCCAACGCTATAAATCCCTATAGTGCTACTGAGGGAAAAAACTTAAATAAGAGTTGTCCTTAATCTGTTCCTGTTGTTCACCCGATGAAACTTCAAAATTTGATAATTCTGGGTTAATATTTCTTTGTGGGGTGGAAATTGGTTTGTTGGTTTTTGTTTTGTTTTGTTTTTCACATTGTCTGAAAGGATGAATCATCTGTTTTTTTAAGGACATGGTGAAAAGTTCTATGGTGGCAACACTTCGTAAGTTTGGACAGAGAAGCAAAGATTATCTTTGTTTATAGATAAGCTTGTTATAAGACGGCCAGACTCTGCAGTACCGAAGTCCATGTGTTGCATATCAAATTTTATGTGGCTACGTCCGTATCGAGTACATATGTTGGTACAATCTCAAATTTTAGTTTCCCACTTACTGGAACATACATTCTCTCATCTACAAATACTGAAGTCATCCAAAGAACCCAAAGTGGGGGAAAATAAAAATAAATAAATTTTTTAAAAAGAACCCAAAGTGGGAAAGTGAAATTGTATTGAAGACTATTCTGCTAGTGGGGTTCATTGTATCTAGATTCTAGAGGGGAAAAAGCTACTGAAAGTAGGAAAACAAAAACAAAAAAAACAGAGAGAATTCAAACTCAGAACTAATTTCCTCTCCAGGACGCTCTCCATCATGCACGTGACTGTCACATTGTATGAAGCCAGTGTAGCATAGGTCATTCTTTGATGTCCTGTGTGACCTTTCTCAAGCAGTGGCTGTTTAAACTCGATGACATCCCGGGTCATCCTGGCTCCTAAAATCTAAGCAAGACTGCTTGTGGTCTCCACACACTTCAGTGTTGGGAGCTGGGTGCCCTCTCCACGATTGCTGTGTGTCCCGGGGGGCTGTGTTCTCACGACCACCTCTTCATCCCGCTGCCCTTTTCTCTCGGCTTCTGGCGGCTTTTTCTTTTTTGCCACGTGGGTTCTTGAGTTACTTTCCTTAGTTTTACACACAAACAACAAATTTTCACACAAACGCTTCGTGTAGCAGAGTTTGCAGAAAGTTCAGAGAAATTAAGAAATGGATGGGGTTGCCTTGCTGACCCATAAGCCATTAGAATTGAGTCATGTCACCCTGTTCTATGAGTCTTTTGGCTGATTTCCATGTTGCTCAGACATCCTCTGTCCTTTCTGTTCCTTCCTTCCCACCACCACCAGCTGTTTTTTAAACACAAAGTCATTCCACCCTCCATTCGTTCTGCCCGGACTTCTGAATCTTGCTGTACACCTATTTTTTTCATACTCCAGCGCTCCAAGGAGCTCTCTTTATTGAAGACCATTTATTCCCAAAAGGAATTCCACCATCGGCTGTTAAGAAAACAATACGATTTTTTTTTAACCACCCACCAACGATACCACATGTTCTCAGGAGTACTCGCAGAGAAAATCTCTCAAAAAGTAGCCAATAAAATAGGAAATAAATGCACATAACTCAAAATTCTCTAGGGCCTTGCCACCTTACAAGGACAGAGACCACACATGGGGCATGTATAAGAGCTCGGTCTCTACAACCTGCTCTCCTTTCCCCCGGAGCCCCGGGCCTGGTGTCCTGACAGACAGGAAGAAGGTAAATACAACAGAAATGTGCGCGGTACCACTATGAAAATGATCTGACTTACCATCCGAGGGGGTAAGGTACCTGGTGGAGAAGAAGGGACAGTTACTAGGATGACCACAGGCAAAAGGTAGCCCCCACCCTGAGGTTTCAGTCAGCTAGTACGTTCTGGGCTTGAGTCACCAGGGTTCAGTGGTAACAGCTAACCGTCTTCTTGTTTCATCTATTTTAGCCTTAGTCTCCTCCCACCCCCAAAAATCTAGGGTTCTCTGGGGTTTCCATTTCTGACCAAATGGAAAGTGTTAACACTCAGAACGCAACCGACAGTGGAAATCCATGTACCTTCATGTGAGTCCATCCCTGCTATGAGCAATGAGAAAAGCTAGTCAAGTCAGGGCAAGATCAGTTGTGCCCAAGTTTTAAATAACACTGCTTCCCTGCCACTCCCCACCCCCATCTTCCATTCCTCTTTCTGTGCTTCCAACCTGAAGAGCTCCGAACTCAGAAAGGCTTTATTCATAAAGTTTCTAGCGATGTCATCTGGTGGCGAAGCCTGACCTGCACAGATGCGAAGCTTCTTGTGGTCTTTCTTGAGCCCCCCCTCCTGGGAGCGGTCAGGTGTTTCCTGCGCAAACATGAAAATACTTGTTTACAAGGGTGTTCCTCCAAGCTCACCAAGGGAGGGCCCCCAAATTATGGAATGTAGAACGTACCTCTCCAAAGTCTGAGACTTTCTGAATTCCAAAACACTTCTGGCCCCAAGGGTTTCAGAGAAAGGTTGTGTGTCTTTACTGGCATTTGCTAGAGGAAACGGAGCAGTCGTGGCTGCTGGGGGAGGCGTGGATGCTTCCAGGGGTCCTATTTTCAGACGGCCTCATCGGAACATGTGGTCTGTTAAAAGGAGAGAAGACTTAGAATCGGGACTGTGTTGTAGACACGTGGAGTCATGTGGAAGTGGTGACGAGTGACAGTATCTGGGAAACCCCGCTGAGTCCTCCGGCCCAAGCCAGACTGCCTTTCGGGGCCCGCGGTCCAGCCGCCCCCCACCACCTACAGTGCTGATGGATGAGGGCAACACAAGAAGGTCACAGATTTTCGAGTGGATGTGCCTTCTTTTCATTTTAAGAAATAGGGTCATCAGAGTTATTTTTCCATTGTTCATTTAATTTTCAGAAAAGGCATTATTTTATTTTAAAAAAAAGTTTTTATTTATTTATTTGACAGAGAGGAAGAGGGAGCACAAGCAGGGGGAGCAGTAGAGGGAGAGGGAGAAGCAGACTCCGCACCACGCTGGGAGACTGACGCGGGGCTCCATCCCAGGACCCTGAGATCATGACCTGAGCTGAAGGCAGATGCTTAACTGACTGAGCCCCCCAGGCACCCAAAAAGGGATTATTTTAAAAGGGAAAAGGAGGAACATCTGCGTGGCTCAGTCAGTTAAGTGGCCAACTCTTGATTTCAGATCAAGTCATGATCTGAGGGTCCTGGGATCAAGTCCCACATGGGGCTCCATGCTCGGTGGGGAGTCCGCTGGAAGTTCTCTCTCTCCATTTCCATCCGTGTCTCCCCTCCATGTTCTCTTTCTCTCTCTGTCTCTGTCTCCCTCTCTTTAAATATATAAAAGGAAAAAGGTGACCAGAGGTGAGTTATTGAAGTGGTTCTCAAGCTTAGCAGCACATCAGAATCACTTGGAGAGACTTTGAAACTACTGATTCATAAACCCAACCCAGCCCCACTGAGGAAGGAGTCTCTGCAGTGGTCCCAGGGCACCTTGAGTTTGCAGAGTGCCCCCAGGTCATTTGGATGTGGGGACAAGGTTCAGAACTACTATCTTAAAAAAAATTTTTTTTTCATCTTTAAGAGGGAGAAAGAAAAAGACCTTCTCCCTATTTCTGTAGAAGGAATGAAAGTGCCTCAGATCCAGAAAAACCGAAACAGGGTGAGGAGCACACTCGGCAGTTCTTGTTTTAGTCACATGTGCTAACCACACAAAGGAAGTTTCATTTCTGTGAAAACTATCAGTTTCTCTTTTATGCTTAGTGTTCGCCATCCTAGACCCGTAAAACACTTCCCAGCCGATGATTTCATCTTTCCCATTCCTGAGGGCGTGGCTGCACCCTGAGTTTATAGACCATCAAGGATGAAGGGAACGTCTGCTCTCCATCAGAAAGAAAACCAGCTTCCCACATACTCTCTGACGTGCTGGACGGAACATAGCAGCATCGATGCCTTGACGGGGAGCCAACTTCTTTCTCTTTCTTCCCCTGCAGCCTCTGCACAATGACGTTTACGTTCCTCATCTGTATGCTCACGGAGTTTGGTTCTCTCTTCTTTTTGTCCGAACCACCTCAAAATGAAGGCAGTGTCGCAAGCGGGTCTCTCTCTTCTCTTCCATTTAATATGGCTCTGCAAATGCTTTCTCTTTGGTTCCTATCTATCGCCATGAGGGTTTGGAGTCTTTGTGGTATCCGACGGTTCTCTTCCTCCGCTGCCTGGGGGCAATGACCTGCCAAACAGGACCCGCGGTCTTCGTGTGTCGTCCAATCCGACATACCTTCCAAACCATCATTTTTCTCTCTCCCTTGGATTTTCTTCTCCCTCCTCCCCCTGCAGGTCTCCTCCTCAGGGAGGCTGCCTTGATTTCCCAGTTTAAACCGGGTTCCGTGTTCCTCAGACCATCATAGGTTTCTCTTTGATAGCTCTCTTCACGATGTAACTCAAGGTTTATTTAATGTCTGTCTTCCTACTGGAAGTCAGGAAACAAGTCTGGCCTTTTGTTATTGTTGTTTTCTGGTTTGGCTTAGTTTTTGCTTTTCTTTTTTCACCAAAACATTGTTTAATGCTAACACAGAGTGGGTGATAAATACCTCTTCACCGAATTGATGAATTACATGCTCCAAAGACTCAAGTAAGTTGGGGCCATTGGATATGTTCACCCGAAGGTCACTATAGACTTCATGAAAAGGTGTCAGCGAAAGCAGACCTGACTAGCAAAACCAGAAAGCAGTAGACTGAAGAACGGGGAGCCCAGGGAAAGGAGGCGCGCAACAGGTGCGGTTATCGTGGTGAAAACAAAAGCATGCAAACTGCAGAGCTTCAATCAATGACGCAACCAACTCGAACATTTACTGGAGAGTAGCACGTGCTACATTTGGATCACTGTGATTCAGAAGGAACACCTTGATGGTGTTTTATTTGCTGTAGCAAATGCTTCCTTGCAACTTGTTTTGTTGGCATTTATTTAAATGTCAGTAAGACTCTCTCCCACAGATACTAAATTTTATAATTAATCATTCATGAAGTCTTCTTTAATCAACTTTTCCTTAAGCATTTCAGATTCTTGTCAGGCCCATTCACTTCCCCTGTGAAGATCTAAGAACTGGTTTTAGGTGATAAATTGACTATGTTCTCCCCAAGCACATTTTTCTTAAGCGTTTGAAAACATTCATCTACATTAATCTGAGTTGTGCGGTGGGGCCCAAGCCACAGTAAACACAGTCTAATGAGCAGCATCTGTCAACCCCTATGCAAATGATGTCAGGCAGGCTCAAGTCCCTTGCGTTTTTATGATAGAATGAATTGATCTATGCTATTCGGTGAGTCAGTCAGCCAACACTTGTGTGAGCACCAACCTCCAGTCACGTCTGGGAATAAGACGGTATAGACCACCTATGAAGTGATTTATAACACTGTGCCTGCCCTCGTGGAGTGGATAGTTCAAGTGAGGAGAGAGACATGAGCGCAGATAGGAGTTGAGCAGAGTTACAGCGGCGGTCATGGAGGCAAGTATAATTCACGGAGAAAAGGCTGGGGTTTGGGATGCCGGGGGATCAGAGCAGCACTCTGACTGGAGCTGCATCCTAGAAAATGATTAAATAAGGGGACTGGAGTGGGAAGAGTCACGGGGAGAAAGGGCGGCCCAAATACGGCGAAGACCCAGGGGCATGAAACAGCATGGCACCTCGGACATGCTGGTCGTTCGGCATCTTGCAGGTCGTTAGGGGGACCCAGTGGAAAAGGAAACCGGAGAGACACGCAGAGACTGGATCACAGAGGGGCTTGGGGGCTGCACTAAGCAATTTGGATTCTATTCTCTTGGCAAAGTATGGCCTCTGGAGTGTTTCAAGGGATGAGGGGTGGCTTGGTGAGATAAATATTTTAGAGAGTTCACTCTGGCAATTTAGAGATTGAATTAGCCAATTGGGGCCCCAGAGACGTTTTATTCATTTATTCAAATGTTTCTAAAGCATCTTTTAAGTGCCAGATACTGTCCTAAGCCTTAAGAATACAGCAACGAGCCAAAGAGACAAGATGTCTGCTCCCACAGAGCACTCTAGCAGAGACATACAGACAATAACCAGAGAAGTGAACAGATAAACAAGAAAAATGAAAGCTAGCGTCATGCACTGTGCAGATATGAAAACAGGCGGATGTGAGAGAGAGCAGCCAAGGGCTATTTTAAATTGCGCGGCTCTGAAGACCTCTCTGAGCACAATCGGAATGACGAGGGAGAAGGTGGCTCTGAACCCGGGGGCAGGACCTTCCCAGCAAAGGATACAGAGGGTACAGAGTCCTTAACACAAACAAGCTTAGCCAGCTCAAGGAATGGAGAGTAGGCCGCCGTGCCCAGAGAACAGCGGCAAGGAGGTGAGGTCGGAGATGGCGTTGACCAGGTCAACCCAACTAGAGTTCAAAGGCCGTGTGACCCAGACATGGGAAAATGTGTTTAAATTTCATTTTGCAGTCTATAGGAAGCCACATATATAAGTCACTGCCAGGTTTCAAGCAGGT
Organism: Meles meles; assembly: GCF_922984935.1. NCBI lineage: Eukaryota > Metazoa > Chordata > Mammalia > Carnivora > Mustelidae > Meles > Meles meles. The sequence goes on along the minus strand of NC_060073.1, from coordinate 112,955,891 downwards.
CCGGGTGTACAGTTTCAGGTGATCCCTGGCTGCTTGGTGGAGGGTGGACAGGCACAAAGCCAGGTGAAATCAGAAAGCGACTACAGTTGTCCTTGCGGGAGAGACTCGGGGGGACAAATGTGATGCCGGTGGAGACGAAAAGAAGCAGATGGAACTGGGCCACGTTTGTGTGTGGAGGTGAGAAGCCCTGGGTGGTGGGTTAAATGGGGGAACGGGAGACAAAGTGCATCAGAGAAGACCGCTGAGTGTGCGGCACGTGCAGCGAGTGGATGGCGGCAGTGATTACTGAAGGAGGAGCAGATCTGAGAGGAGAAAATGGGAATTTCTGCTGGGCCGTGTGCAATCCGAGGTAACTCTCGCATCCAAGCGGAGGTGACAAGTTGGCAAAAGGAGTCCGTGTCTGGAGTTCCAGGGAGAGTCAGAGCTGTAGATAGAATCCACCCCCTGAGCTGTGGTTAAAGCCCCCCCAGACTGGGTGGGACCGTGTCCCTGGGGCAGAGGAGGGTGGGTGCCCAGGAACCAGCTCAGGCTGCTGAGCAGTTGTGAATACGGTTTTATTTTTTTTTTAATTTCTTTTTTTTTTTTTTTTAAGATTTTATTTATTTATTTGACAGAGAGAGATCACAAGTAGACAGAGAGGCAGGCAGAGAGAGAGGGAGGGAAGCAGGCTCGCTGCTGAGCAGGGAGCCCGATGTGGGACTCGATCCCAGGACCCTGAGATCATGACCTGAGCCGAAGGCAGCGGCTTAACCCACTGAGCCACCCAGGCGCCCTAATTTCTTTTTTTAAAATTTATTTATTTGACAGAGATCACAAGTAGGCAGAGAGGCAGGCAGAGAGAGAGGAGGAAGTAGGCTCCCTGCCGAGCAGAGAGCCTGATGCGGGGCTTGATCCCAGGACCCCGGGATCGTGACCTGAGCCGAAGGCAGAGGCTTTAACCCACTGAGCCACCCAGGTGCCCCGTGAATATGGTTTTAAAAAGATACTGTGGAATCCTAGAAACCGGGAGAAGAACAAATGACTTTAGAATGTGATTGGGAGTGGAAAGTAAGACACTGTTATAAGACGCAGGGTCTCTTTTGCAGCAAGCTGGCTTGTCCGTGTCTCTTGACCATCTCTGAGACCTTAGTGCCATCAGAGTGTCTGTCCAGTACAGGGCACAGTGCGGTCACTGAATAGATCTTGCTGAGCCTAAAGCTCAGGCAAGAAGCCCGGGTTGGAGGTTTATACAGGCATGGGAAACTTCAGATTGGAGTCATGGGAGTGGGTGACTGAGATTGCGGGAGGTGGCGTTCCTGCTGAGTGAGATCAAAGCCAAGGGCAGGCAGAACCCGGAAAGTAGCGCATGTTCGCAGGGTTGAGCAGTGGAACATGTGGCGACATCTAGCAATGGAAACCAGCAGGAATGCTCAGCCCACAGGCGCGGAGCCAGGAGGGCGTCGTGGCGCGTGGCAGGTGTGGGGAGCAGGGGGCAATGCTGCAGAGAAACAGAGTCTGCCCGCAGATGCAGGGAGTGGGAGAGTAAACGAGGGAGTCTTGGTTGTAGAGGGGGAAGAAGAGGTCAGAGATCGAGAAAGTTAAGTGCGGCCGTTCTTTCAGGAGATGGGGACTTACCCTTTAACGAGTATAAAGTTTCAGTTTTGCAAGATGAAAAGGGTTCTGGAAATGGAGTGCGCAATAATGTGACTCTACATAACACAACTGAGCTGTATCGTTTAAAATGTCGACGATGAAGAAGTTTTATGTTATTTTGCCACGATTAAAAAAAAAAAAACACTTTTTAATGCAGGTGAACAACAAAGGCAGAACAAGACTGAAGAAAAGGGACCTCCTTGTTCCGAAGCCGGAGCAAAAGAGGAGAAGCAGATGCTGAAGAGGATAAATTTGCAGACACCAGTGCGGGACGGGGAAAGAAAAGAGTCCCTTAACCTCCCGTTTCTCACTGAAGAATGAGGTGAGGTCATCGGTGAGGACAGGAGGGCGGACGGGGTTCATTCCAGTGTCTGTTACCCACGAAATTTGAGGGAGACAGCATCGTGAGATGAGTTTGCATGTTTTCCCTCTCCTCTCCTGCTGGACATTTCCCCCCCAAGTGTGTAACGTGCTGTTGTAGTTGGTCAAGGAGAGTAGTGAATCTCGTTTCACACAGAATCCCAGTCTCGTATCCGAGACTCTTCAGACTTCTGTCAAAGTCAACATGCAATTTTTTTCTTCTCTGGTTACGTAGTATCAGTAAGATCATGATTTGACAGACAAGTCATCTTTTTAAAAATAGCTTTTTAATTTTGATTCCAATATAGTTTGCGGACAGTGTTTTATCAGTTTCTGGTGTAGAATATAGTGATTCTGTACCTGCGTGTGTCACCCGGTGCTCATCACGACAGGTGCCATCTTTCGTCCCCATCACCCACTTCACCCCTCCCCCCCCCCCCACCTCCCCTCTGGTCACCATCAGTCTGTTCTCCGTAGTTAAGAGCCTGTTTCGTGGTTTGTCTCTATTTGTCTCTTTTTTCCTTTGCTCGTTTTTGCTTCTTAAATTCCACTTATGGGTGAAATCATGTGCTATTTGGCTTTCTCTGACTTACTTCACTTGGCATAATATTGCCCAGCTCCATCCACCTTGCAAATGGCAAGATTTCATTCTTTTTTATGGTTGGATAATATTCCTGCGTGTGTGTGTGTGTGTGTGTGTGTGTGAGAGAGAGAGAGAGAGAGAGAGAGACATCTCTTTTATCCATTCATCTCTCTATGGACATTTGGGCTGCTTCCAAACTTCAGCTCTTGTAAAAAAAAATGCCGCTATAAACATGGGGGCACATGTATCCCTTTGAATTGGTGTTTTTATATTTTCGGGGTAAATACCCAATAGTGCAATTTCTGCATTGTGGAGTAGTCCTATTTTTAACTTTTTTGAGGAAGCTCCACACTGTTTTCCACAGTGGGTGCCCCACTGTGCCTTTCCACGAGGGTGCCTTTCTCTCCACATCCTCGCCAACACTGGCTGTTCCCTTGTGTTTTTTATTTTAGCCATTCTGGCAGGGGTGAGGTGATCCCTCACTGTGGTTTTGATTTGCATTTCCCTGACGGTGAGTGATGTTGAGCATCCTTTCAGGTGCCCAGATGAGTAGTTTTGAGAAATTTTCTTGACAGCTCACTTTGCAATCTCAGCATGGTCTTAGAGGAATCTAGAGGAGTAAAAGAAGAATAGTAGTAATTTTATTTTAAATGTGAATTACTTAAGATATCTAAGAGTTGCTTGCATTTATTTTATGACGTCAGAATACAAAAAGAAGTACTGATGAGGTACAGAAAAACGTTAAAAATTCCTTTAGTGGAATGTCATGGCCCAGTGTTACTCTGCTGGCTTAGTAAAGCCACAAGAATAGAAACGGTCTGATACGCCTGCACCTTGCCTGACATTTAATTTATCCCAGTTCATGTGTACAGTAATATCTTATTTCCTTGTCAAATTTTATATGTATCTGTGTATACAGGCTTGAAGTTTTAAAAGAGCACTGGGTATCTTACATCTTTTTTATCAAGAAAATGTTTAGAAGTGACTTTTTTGTATTATTCACAAATATATCGGTATGTTTTCTAAAAGCTAGGAACCCGATTTTTTTAAAAATATTTTTTATTTATTTATTTGACAGAGAGAGAGATCACAAGCAGGCAGAGAGGCAGGCAGAGAGAGAGGGAGAAACAGGCTCCCCGCTGAGCAGAGAGCCCGATGCGGGGCTCCATCCCAGGACCCTGAGATCATGACCTGAGCCGAAGGCAGAGGCTTAACCCACTGAGCCGCCCAGGCGCCCCTAGGAACTCGATTTTTTAAAACACAGCAATATCATGATTGCACCTAAAAATTAATAATTCCTTAATACTGTGAAGCCTCCTACTCAGCTTTTAAACTTCCCAATATAGTTTGCCGGCATTCGAATGAGGACCCCAAAAAGCTCCATATGGCTGGTGTGTCCTCCAAGTCTCTTTCAGTCTATAGAGCCCCCTTCCATAGTTCTTTCCCCCATCCCCGGCCTCTTCCTTTTATACTGAAATTGGACAACGGGCCAGGAGTAATGCTAGATGCTTAATGGAGATTGTTCTGTTTATTCTTCAAGTAGCTATTGTAATTACCCTATACAAAACCAGGACTAAAGCGTGAGAATAATGAATACTCGAACAATGGCAGAACTGATGGGAAACCTGCAGGTCTACTCAGCTCCAAAGCCCATGTTCTTTTCGTCAGCTCTGGCCTCCCAAATCACTTGTACTGGGGCCCCCAAAGCCCAAGAGGACCTCTGTTTAATTTTGAAATGCCATCTAAGCAAACTGGGGCGCAGGCATCCCAGAAATCTGGGTTTCTGTAATGAATGCAGGAAAAAGAATGTCAAACCTTCTAACCACCTCGTTATTTCCAAATTTCAGGATCTTTATCATTCCTACAAAAGCAACAAAAATTACTGAGATAGTAGCTGAGAGACTGCTCCCCCCCACCCCGCCCCGCAATCACTCATTCTTGCCTTCGCCTTCCAGTAGCAGCTTTTAGCTTTTCAGGGCTCAGAAGGCACTAAAGAGGTTGTTGTTACTGGGAATGGAGAGTCACGGGAAACAGAAATCCATAATGGCGTCTCTCATGTGTCTCTGCTTGTCCCCCAGTTTGCAGAGCTGGCCACTACTGAACATAAAGGAAATCAGGCAGATTTCGTTTGTCTCAAAAGAAATTAATGCTTTAAAACCTTATAATAAAGCAAACTAAGTTTAAAGCACTTGTAGTCTCTCAGACAGACAATATTTTTTTTTCAAAGCTCAAGAATATTTATTAATTTATTTATTTTTTCAGCGTAACAGTATTCATTGTTTTTGCACAACACCCAGTGCAAAACGTGCCCTCCCTATTACCCACCACCTGTTCCCCCAAACTCCCACCCCTGCCCCTTCAAAACCCTCAGGTTGTTTTTCAGAGTTCATAGTCTCTTATGGTTCGCCTCCCCTTCCAATTTTTTTTTTTTATAAACATATAATGTATTTTTATCCCCAGGGGTACAGGTCTGTGAATCGCCAGGTTTACACACTTCACAGCACTCACGATAGCACATACCCTCCCCAATGTCCATAACCCCCTCCCCCTCTCCCAACCCCACCTCCCCCCAGCAACCCCCAGTTTGTTTTGTGAGATTAAGAGTCATTTATGGTTTGTCTCCCTCCCAATCCCATCTTGTTTCATTTATTCTTCTCCTGTCCCCCTAACCCTCCATGTTGCATCTCCACGTCCTCATATCAGGGAGATCATATGATAGTTGTCTTTCTCCGATTGACTTATTTCACTAAGCATGATACCCTCTAGTTCCATCCACGTCGTCGCAAATGGCAAGATTTCATTTCTTTTGATGGCTGCATAGTATTCCATTGTGTATATATACCACTTCTTCTTTATCCATTCATCTGTTGATGGACATCTAGGTTCTTTCCATAGTTTGGCTATTGTAGACATTGCTGCTATAAACATTCGGGTACACGTGCCCCTTCGGATCACTATGTTTGTATCTTTAGGGTAAATACCCAGTAGTGCAATTGCTGGGTCATAGGGTAGTTCTATTTTCAACATTTTGAGGGACCTCCATGCTGTTTTCCAGAGTGGTTGCACCAGCTTGCATTCCCACCAACAGGGTCGGAGGGTTCCCCTTTCTCCGCATCCTCGCCAGCATCTGTCATTTCCTGACTTGTTAATTTTAGCCATTCTGACTGGTGTGAGGTGATATCTCATTGTGGTTTTGATTTGTATTTCCCTGATGCCAAGTGACGTGGAGCACTTTTTCATATGTCTGTTGGCCATCTGGATGTCAGACAGACAATATTTTGATCAGGGATTGTGTGCTTGATCAAAAAGTCATCTCAAAAAAAAGAAAATGAAGATATATCCAACAATACGTCAAAAAAAAAAAAAACCACAGCTTATGTATTTGCATATGTTTCAAGTAATAAAACAATACTTCTAGTACTATAAATGAGCATAAATTTACTTTGTATATTGATTTTTTAAAAGATTTTATTTATTTGAGAGAGAGAGCACATGTAAGAGCACAGTGGGGGCAGGGGCAGAAGGAGAAGGAGAAACAGACTCCCCACTGAGCAGGGAGCCAGGTGAGGGCTTGATCCCAGGACCTGGGATTGTGACCTGAGTTGAACACAGATGCTTAACTGACTGACCCACCCGGACAACCCTGTATACTGATGTTTAAAACTGTCCCAATTTACTAGATTGCATGTAGAGCTTACCAACAATCTAATCCTACTGAGTCTCCCTATTTACTAGCATTCTACTTACATTCAGTCTCCTAGACTTGGGTCTCTCAAATTCATGTTACTTTTTGATATACATGGTGAATCCTAACTTTATGCCTTAACAAAAGTTGATTTTATTCCTGTATGTTCTCACAGCACATTTAATGAGTCAGTCTTTGGTCACAGATTCAGTGTTAGATGCTAGACACCAGAGATCTAATGATCGATAAAACAAGGTTACTGCCATCAAGTGGCTCAGCCTGTAAAGAGCCAACATGAAAAGGAACAGACAGTGTAATGTGATGAGTGCTGGGTGTGTACCATGATACAGGGGTGTGGCAGTCCAGGAAGGCTTCACAGAGTAGATCATATATGAACCAGTGGTGGGAAGACAATGGTGATGTTGTTGATCATGGTGATGGTGTTGATGGTGGGTTGATGATGGTGGTGATGATGATGGTGATGATGGTATTGATGATGGTGCAGTTGGTGGTAGTGATGATGGTGGTGATGGTGGTAGTGATGATGGTGATGATGATGGTGAGGATGGTGTTGATGATGATGGTGGTCCACGGTCATGGTGATAATGGTATTGATGATGATAGTGGTGATGATGGTGGTGATGGTGGTAGTGATGATGGTGATAATGGTGAGGATGGCGTTGATGATGATGGTGGTCCATGGTCATGGTGATAATGGTATTGATGATGATAGTGATGATGATGGTGATGATGGTGATGATGGTGGTGATGATGGTGATGATGATGGTGAGGATGGTGATGATGATGGTGGTGATGGTGGTGATGGTGGTAGTGATGATGGTGATGATGGTGGTGATGATGGTGGTGATGGTGGTAGTGATGATGGTGATGATGATGGTGAGGATGATGTTGATGATGATGGCGGTCCACGGTCATGGTGATAATGGTATTGATGATGATAGTGAAGATGATGGTGATGATGGTGATGATGATGGTGGTGATGGTGGTAGTGATGATGGTGGTGATGGTGGGGAGGATGGTGTTGATGATGGTGAGGATGGTGTTGATGATGATGGTGAGGATGGCGTTGATGATGGTGGTGGTCCACGGTCATGGTGATAATGGTATTGATGATGATAGTGAGGATGACGGTGATGATGGTGGTGGTGATGGTGGTGATGGTGGTAGTGATGATGGTGATGATGATGGTGAGGATGGTGTTGATGATGATGGTGGTCCACGGTCATGGTGATGATAGCAGTGTCATCACTGAGCACTAGCTAAGGGCCTATGCCTGTGCTATATTATAGCATATGTATTATATGTGTTTATATATTACCTCACTAAATCCTCACAACAGTCCATCAAGATCAGCTTTACCCACATTTGTGTAAAAGAAGTAACTGAGATCCAAGAAGTTAATAATTTTACCTAATGTCATATAAAGAGGTAGGTGAAATTAAAACCACCTACTCAAACTTCTCATTAAACCAAAATTTCTGGTTCCAACAACATCTTCTCATAGGAATCTTCTCAGCCTCCCTGCCCAGGAGTTTGTTGGCTGGACCGGGGGAGGGGGTCTCCCAGGCAGAGGGGCAGGTACTCACCAAATCTTTGAAGTGAGGGACAGCAGTCCACATCTACATCAAGGGGAGCCTAGTGGAGAGGAGAGAAAAATTATACTCTTTGCTGAGTTGTGGTACAGATAGGTCACTAAACTAGATTTTACCTCTTTGCCACCTGACTCAAAACGAGAGCCGTAGGAAAACAAAGAGGCCTCCAAACACAAGCAAATAAAAAGGTTAATTCTGTTAAACGTGTTGGGGTTGGATGGAGTAACCAATGGAGTTCATTTACAGTGAAACTGAAAACTAGATGTATTGTCTTCTGTCTTCTCATCAGCAAGGTACTTTCAAGCAGGAATGAATGACCAGATTACCTGCTTTATTAATTACTTAATTAATTAATTACTTAATTAATTAATTAATTAATTAATACATAATTAATGTATTCATTCATTTGGCAAATACTTCTTGGGCGCCTCTATGTGGCTGACACCGCTGGGCCCTGCCGAGAAGAGGGTGAAGACCGTGTGAAGCCTCCCTCAACACGACGTGGTCAGAAGGAAGAGAGTGACCTCTCAGCAGATCGCGGCAGGATGTGTGCATGGCGAGCATACGGCGAACACGGGTTCCAGTGCACAATGTGTCCTCCCTTCCGCAGGCGGTCCAGCGGCAGGAACAGGGGTGATGTCTCCAGGGGCACCCCAGCTCTGCAAATGCACAAAATGTAGCATGGTTCGAACTTGGAAGCTCCTCGATTCGAAACTAGCTTCAGGAGAAGACCGAGTAAGGGAGTGACAGCAGACGAGAGCCAGTGGTGGATGGCTTTTCAGAACCTAAACTCCTTTTCTTTCTCGAAGCCTCTGCCACCGTCCTGGGGCGCCTGTCATGTCACAATCAGAGTATATCACCTTTCTGTCTTTTGGGAATCCACCTTCATGGCAGATACTGCCAATAATACTGGGAAAAAATATATGCTTGGGAAAGAAAAAAAGAAAAAATTAAACCTTGCAATTATTCACGTTTAAAGGCTTCCATTTTCCCTCCGTTTTCTTCAGCTAAAAGCTACCTGTCAGGGTTTTGGATTTGGAGGGTAATAGCCAGAGGAGTCAACAATTGTTAGCAAAGTAATTCTTAGGTAAAGTAAACGAGTAAATAATCTGACACTGAAGTCACAAGATGGACACACATGGAGGCCATTAAGCAGCGGAAGACCACAGGGAGGCAGCCTGCCTTCCATGGCGGCAAACCGTGGTCTCTCCAGACAAATCCCCACACGTGTGGATGGGGGGGAGGGGCAAGAGGACAGGGTGTGAAGGACTGTGCCCGCTGCCAGTGTGCCGTGACCAATGGAACCGAACATTCCCTAGGTCTTCAGCTTCAAGGATGCCTCCTGCCGGCCTCCACCTCCTGTCCAGAGCCCTGCGAATGGCATGGTTTATCCTGCAAACCCCACACCCGGGGGTTTCCACATCAGACTCACAGGGGAGGCACCTCTGTATAGTGCTTCCCAAGGACACGCTGCTCTTACACAGATTTGACCCTCATAACCGGCTAGGTATGAAAGCAGCCCAAAAGCAAAAGAGTGATGAATTCGAGTAAATCTCAGTGCTTCAGAGTTTACGGTTTGATGACATTTGTAATGAAATCATCTTTGCCTATTCACGCATCACTCCAGAAATGTTCCCTTCTGGGTCACCATCCGTTTTCCAGCACGTATAAACACAGTTTTACCTAAATTGCCTTATAAAAATGTCTTCTCTGGGTGGTGGGTAATGGAGAGGGCACGTTTTGCATGGAGCACTGGGTGTTGTGCAAAAAGAATGAATACTGTTACGCTGAAAAAATAAATAAAATGAGAAAAAAAAAAATGTCTTCTCTGCACTTGCCTTCCCCCTTCAGCTACTCCGCATTTTTCTTTTCTCCTTTGTGGCAAAACTTTTTTTTTTTTTAAAGATTTTATTTATTTATTTGACAGACAGAGATCACAAGTAGGCAGAGAGGCAGGCAGAGAGAGAGGAGGAAGCAGGCTCCCCGCTGAGCAGAGAGCCTGATGCGGGGCTCGATCCCAGGACCCTGGCATCATGACTTGAGCCGAAGGCAGAGGCTTTAACCCACTGAACCACCCAGGCGCCCCTGTGGCAAAACTTCTTGAGAGATCGGACTGTTCACTGTGTCCTGCTCCAGCTCCATCGCCGCACTCGACCATCACCAGGTTTCGGCCACCACCACTCCCCAGAACTGCTTTTCCAAGGTCGTGAATGACCGCCAGAGGACAGAGTCGATGCTCAGTGCTCATCCCACTTGACGGACCAGCAAGGCCTGGTATGATCGATCACGTTCAACATCTTAGAGACACTCTCCTCACTTGGCATTCATGCCCACACACTGGCTGCCTCATTTACTGGTTTATATTCTTCTCCATGCACAGTGCTTGATTTTTAGGCCCTCTCCTGTTTCTCCCTGTTCTCCCCTGGCATCTCACGTCTTTAAATAGATCATCTCTGTGTTGGTGACTGCCGGATTTATACTCGCATGCTGGACCTCCCCGCCTGAGATCTTGGCTAATCCATCCAACCATCTACTCAGTGACTCCACTAGAGGTCTGAAACAATATCTCAAAATGAATATGCCCAGAATGAAATTCCTGATCTTCCTGCCACCCTCAAATTTGGTTTACCCCCGGCTTCCCCATCTCAGTCAGTAGTACCCATCCTTCCACCTGTGAAAGCCAAAATCTCAGCATCTCCACAAAGTCAGAGTTTTTTTCTTTTTTTTCCCACATGTAGAGGGACCCCAATAAAATGTCCTTCGAGGAGGGACCCAGGGCCACAAGGCCACAAGTATGAGGACTAAATGAGCTAGTATTTGTCAGATGCGTAGACCAGTACCTACGCATAGTGTAAGTTCTACATCAGTGTTGCTTAAGTAAATAAAATCAGTCAGGATATCCTTCTAGCTTTACATCCAGAAAGTATCTGAAATTTGATGGCTGTACACCCCACCCCTCCCTGCCACCACCACCAGAGAGCCCGCCACCGCTGCCTCTTGTCTGGATTGTTGCAGTGGCCTCTTCACTGATCAGGCCTTCCGTGACCTCTCTAACCCCATCTCTTAGTATTCTCCAAATTTACTCCACTGCCCTCCAGTCCCGCCAGCTGCTCACTGCTTCTCGAATACTCCAGACTTCTTCTCACCTCAGTGCCTTTGCACTGGCTGGCCCCTCTGCCTGGGATGCTGATGCCTCAGAGAGCCTCATGGCTCAACACTCTTCGATGTTGTGCACCGAGGAAAGCCCGCTCGGACCATTCCTGTTTAAACTGCGGCTGTACCCCGGACATACTCCCAACACACGCACATGAGCTCCTTGCCCTGCTCTATCTGAATGGCACTCGTCACCTTCAGAAGTGTGTATGGGTTCCCGGCTTCACCCAGAGATCCCGCAGAAAATCATGAGAAAGTCCCAAAGGATTGAAAATCCACTGGATGGAAAGGATCGATCTGGATGGCTCTTGCATGGAGGAGAATTGTCCGGGAGACCCTCCTGACCAGCAGCATATGCTCCGAACAGCCATGAGCTGTGCCCGCCACGAGCAAGGGCTGACTGCTGGCCGGGAGCTACATCCCCGATCCCTCACCCCTACTCCACCCAGCTGTGCTGTCCTTCAAGAGCCTCCTCCCCTTCTCAGCAAATAGCCCAGAGGGAACAGGGCCTTGAATAGGAAGAATGGTAACAGCGGCTCCTATAGGACAGGCCGCCAGAGGAGGGAAAACAAGCAGAAGGCCCCAAACTAGCAGCTCCTTGTAAACAAGAACCGCGGGGGAGGAAAGGCAGCTTTATTTTTTTGATGACATTTGAAAAAATTAACAACAATAGCTCTTAAAGAAATTCCATCTCAATACGAGAAAAAAAAGGCTCGACCTCAAAGAGGCTCCCCCCGCCTTTTTTTTTTAACTTTCCATATTCCAGAGCTGAAGTGAAGGCGCTGTTGTCTCTGCTGGGGCTCGAATTGGGGCCTGTATGATCCAGCGAAAGATATCTTCACACAAAAAAGGAAAAACACAAAGAGATGGAAATCATTATGAGAAAATTTTTGAAAGGGTTGGAGGACAGATGCAGAGACCTCGCGTGTGAATAATAGGACTTTCTAAAGGAGGGAAAGGGAACAGATGCAGGAATGCATTAATTACGGAAATAATAGAAGACGTTTTTCTGGGTTGGAGAAGGACTCGAGTCTGCAAATTTGAAGCGCTCTGCAAAGTTTCAGGCAGAATTGTTGGGGGAAGATTAAAAACAAGCAAACAAAACACGCTTGGGCATGTGGTGGCAGAACTCCTGAATTCAAGCATTAAAAAATGTATAGGATGTCAGGAGCGCCTGGGTGGCTCAGTGGGTGAAAGCCTCTGCCTTCGGCTCGGGTCAGGGTCCCAGGGTCTTGGGATCGAGCCCCGCATCAGGCTCCCTGCTTGGCAGGAAGCCAGCTTCCTCCTCTCTCTGCCTGCCTCTCTGCCTACTTGTGATCTGTCTGCCAAATAAATAAATAAAATTAAAAAAAATATATAGGATGTCAGACATGACAACTGTGTTATGCACAAAGGAAAAGGTCAGCACGAAGTGGGAGAAGACAGGAGATTGAGACGCATGGAATGGAGAGAGGAGGATCCCAGCCCCAAACCTTAGCCCTCGCTGAGAGAGCCCTGCCAAGGTTGGGGGAGGCCGGGAGCTCTGTGCCGACACCCAGGGCTTCTTCACCTTTCGAGATTTATCTCAGGAAGTACTTTGGGAAGGACTGTAAGCTGACAAAATGCAGATCAGAACAGATCTGCTCCAGTGGGGCACAAGATGGCGAGGAAACCGTGTGAATGTGAGTCTCTGTCTCTACGGACTTGCATGTGTGTGCGTGTGTGTGTGTGCAGTTTTCCACCGAGATACATATATTTAAGTCTGAATGGAGAATGATGGATGCCTGGAAATTTGCAAGGTCGGTGGTGAATGATGGTCATACAAATAGAAGAAACGTCCTGCAGGGAAACCTACAAATGTCTGAGAGGACTAAACTACCTCATCGGTCCTTGGGAAGGGAGGATGGAGTGAGTGGAGAAGAAAAACCTTTCTTACTTTTATCTGAGATAAGAGCAAGGAAGAAAAAGTGTTATAAAGGTAGAAAAGGACAATCAGAAATTAAAACACTCTGATGGAGGGATATAGCTGAGGTCTTGTTTTCATATTAACCACAGAGAACGGAGGGGTTCCATAGAAGTGAGCAAACTTATGTCAGTGTTTCTGTGTATTTGTTTCTGTTCTGCTGGTATATAAATCTGATACTTGGGGTTCATTTTGGCTAGGTTCTTTTTTTTTATTTCCTTGTCATTTACTTTTGTCAGTCCTTTCGTTTGTCTGTTTTTGTTTGTATACTTTATAAATCTTACCTTTGGGACCCGTTCGGGCTGGGTCTTCTCTTTTATATTTTCTTTTTTTTCCCCTCACCTCTCTCTATTTTTTTTTTTTCTTTTCTCTTTCTTTTTGGTGGGGACTCCTGATTGCTCAGAAGCATTCCAGGGTGCACCCTGCCTGGATCATGGTTGATATATTCAGCTACACATTCCCTCAGCCATCTCTCACCAAAATGACTAGGAGGAGGAACACCCAACAGAGGAAAAATTCAGAGACTGGGCCCTATCCATCAGTGCTATTGGCTATGGACATAAACAGTATGTCTGAAAGAGAATTCAGGCTAACAGTAATCCAGGCAATGGCTAGGTTGGAGAAAGCCTTTAATGACAAAATGGAATTGATTAGGGCAGGAGTGAAAGCCACCAGGGAAGATGTTAACAATGATCTCAATGAGTTCCAATCGAATCTCAATTCTCTAACAGCTAGGGTAACTGAGGCAGAAGATAGAATTAGTGATCCGGAGGACACAGTGATAGAGAAAAAGGATCAGGAGGAGGCCTGGAACAAACAGCTTAGAAGCCATGAAAACAGAATTAGGGAAATAAATGACGCCATGACATTCCACCTTCAGAATTATTGGAATCCCTGAGGGGGAGGAGAAAGAAAGAAGACTAGAAGACGCAGTTGAACAAATTCTCCATGAAAATTTTTCCAGTCTGGCAAATGGAAAGAGCGTTCGTGTCCTAGAGGCAGAAAGGTCTGCCCCCAAGATCATAGAATCTAGAAAGACCTCGAGACACCTGATTGTGAAAATGATGAATCATAATTTTAGACAGGAGCTCTTGAAAGCAGCCAGGGGGAAGAGCTTCCTTACGTACAGAGGAAAGCCCATCAGAGTAATGTCAGATCTGTCCACAGAAACCTAGCAAGCCAGAAAGAGCTGGCGAGAAGTATTCAGGGCACTAAATGAAAAGAACATGCAGCCAGGAATACTTTATCCAGCAAGACTGACATTCAAAATGGATGGAGACATAGAAATATTTTTTTTAAATAAGGCATAAACCCTGATTTTTAGTGGGGTATTTTAGTAACTGCTTTTAGTACATAAAATTTCTATTTTTGTTCATGCCTGTGTTCAAGGCAGTTGGCCTGTTTATGTTTTAATGTAGGTCCTCAGGCGCCATTAGTCTGAGGAGAAGAACGTCTGTAGATGTTAATGATAAAGATTCCAGCTGGATCTGCTTATCTTGAAAGCTGGTGATCTCCTCAGGACTCTACGGGAAGGTCCCAGCCAGAGGATCCTGAGGCCTGTTGAGGCAGAGGATGGCGTGAGGGCTCTTGAGGGAATGCTGAGTCTCTGTGAATGCAGCATGGCCTCAGTCTGGGCCTTGGGGCTGCCGAGCTGGTGCCTGAGGGGAGGACTTTGACCTTCATGCTGCAGCCCCACCCCCATGCCTCCCAGCAGTGGGGGGAGGGGAGTGGGCATCCTCAAGGGAGCCCTGGGGTGCTCCCTGTACCCAGATTTCTTCAGTTGTGACAAAAACACTTTCTGAGCACACCGTATGCTTAAGACCCTGTTCTGGGCTTTTTTTTTTTTTTTTTTTTTTTTCCTTTTTTGGGCACTTTTTCCAGACTTCCCTCAGGTCTGGTGAATGAGCCAAAGTTCTAGGACTTGTGTGTGGCTTCCAGATGCTTCACTGTCCAGGTTTGTCTGGCAACAGTCCCTGCTGACCCATGACTTAGTTTCCAACAAGTGGAGACCAAAATTAGAGCTAAGTGCCAGATAGTGAGTTTTTAGGGAAGGTAAACCTACTCCATTCAGAAGGCTGTTCTCTGTCCTCATGTCAGCTCCTAACTTGTTTTATCTTTAAAGTGGCCTTTCGTTTCTGAAATGATGGTAGACGACAAGGGTTTTTTTTTTCTTAACAACTTAGTTGAATAATAAAAGATTGACAATCCTATGGCCCGCAGAGAAATTAATGTATGGATGGATGTAAGGTGTGTTGCTCTGTGAATCCAAGTCTTTGGGGACCCTCCCCCCGTTCTGCATGGTTTCCTTTCTGTGGCTCTAAGGGCTGTGCATGCCCCAAGGATACAACGTTTCTGCGGTTGCCTTGTACCGCTTGCACACACACCTTGGCCAGCAATGGAAGGAGTCCAGTCATTCAAGGAGCCAGATTTACTCTGGTGGGATGGGGGCCCCATCACAGTCCTGCCCCGGGAGGCCAGAAGAACCTGCTCCGTTGCAAAGCATCGCATGCTTCCGGCCCTTTTAAAATCCCTGCTGGAGTCTGTCCCCACATGACCAACTGATGTCAAAAACCTGAATACGTGGTCCCCCACATATTCCACTTAGGAAACTCGTCATAACCCAACATCGTTCTGGAAGGGAAATTGTCAGATGCACATAGAGCGATCATCACTAATATGACAAAGTTGCCCTGAATCTGTCTTCAACATTCAAAAGGAAGAAGGATGAAAATCGGGGGTTATAATTTTACCAGGATCAATCCAAAGAGAGACAGGTACCGTCTTCATTTACATTACACTTTTACCTTCCAAAATTTCAAAAATGATTTCTGATGTTGTGTCTCCATCATTTAAGGTTTACATGTTTAGAGTTTACTCTAAACCCAAGTTGAGTTTGGAAGTTTGGCTCATTCGACATGGCGCTTTGCTTCTTTCTGCAGGAGACGGCGCCGTGTGGGGAATTTTGGTCTGTGTGACAGCAAGTATCTGAGTGTAAATCACGACTGAAAATTACTTATTAGCTGTGTTGCTTTCCGCAAGTTTGTAATCTCTCAAAGTCGAGTTTCACATCTGTAAAATGGGTATTATGGGACCAACACATAACGGTGGTGCACCTGGTGTGAAATACTGCAGAAATGCCGGTCCTGTGCTTCAAAAATCCAGTGAGACTTCCGGTCTTAATTGTAAATGAACTTGCACAAGATACCTCCTTTTCTGCTTGAATTATTAAAAAAAAAAAAATGATGGAGAGGAAGAGTTTAAATTTGCTTTTCAAGTTTGTGAAGAATTACACAAACGAGCCTGGCGTGAAACGGTTTTGTGCCAAATGTTCTGCCCACTCATAACACCAAACACCCACCAATACGAACCACAGGCGGTCCGAGCCTTAAATTCACACCACTGTCTCTTTAAACGGTGTCCTTAGCACTCCGCTTTGGCGCTGAATCACCGCTGACTCAGAGGTTTATAAACACTGCTACTTGAATCACTTGGAATTTTCTTCAGTGGTCCCTTACTTCCCTTTCTAAGTGTCGATTGGACCTGACCTGCAAAGGGAGTGATATCTGACAAGCTCACCTCCCACGTTACTGGGGCTGCTGAGACTCTATGACGTCTGGATGCGTTTATAAGAGGGAACATTCTAAAAATAAGCTTAATATATTCTCATTCCGTGTACTATATAACTGATGTGACTTGAAGACAGTGAGCTCCCCTCATCAGTTGTCGCTAACAGCTTACTAAATGTCAGAGAGATGGAAATGTTCTAAATCAGGACGCCACCCTTAATGCCTCCCCTGATAAATGAGAATGCATACATTTTTCTAGGGGGGAAAATGCTTCAGAAAGATAAGGTAAATATATAACATTCAAACATCTATGCCTCATGTGGTGGAAATAGTTAAAAGGTAACACTCAGGAGAAGAGCTAAGGTGCCGTGTTGAGAGCAGCCGAAATGTGGTTGCTGGAACATGAAATCCTTTCAGTAAGGGATTTATGTGAGGACTCGGGGCTGAGGAATTAAGAGACAGAATGTTCGCGTCATCTCATCCTCTGTGCTCGCTGTAATATATGGCAGCGAAGACGATCCGAAAATCTTTTATATTGCTTTCCTATTACAACGTTATTTGCAGTAGCTTTATTTTCCCAGGTTTATTTAAGACTTGTTTGCTTTTTTATGTATTCATTATCTGATAGGTGGTGCAGGTTGGGGGAAGGGAAATGCCCAGTAGCATCCTCAAGGGCACAGGGAAGCCAGGGAGATAACATTTGGCCAGAGATAATCCACAAAATAAATTGTGCTTGGCAGCAAGTGGGAGGCATCTGGAGTGAAGCCGGTCACAGTACTTGATGGCTACGACCTCTGTCAGCCACCCTACAGGTGACCCGGGGTGTGAAACATGCTTGCTTGCACACCTACTCCTACTCACGCTGCTGCTCTCCTTTCCGTCAGGTCCACACCCACCGCTCTGGAGAGGTCGTGGTTAGAGCACCGTGGATGACAACCCTCGAAAAAGGAGATTCCTTTCCGTGGCCCAGGTAAGAAAGTCTCACCTGGGTCCTGGGGAAGAGCCCCCTGGGCTTCTTCAGGCCAGAGGAATCCTGAAACCGTGAATCGTGAGGCACACTTGAGATGTTTGTTTGTTTCTCTGGAAGGCCTGCAGTCACCCTGAAAATTGAACACGTTGTAGAACAGATACATGTATGTTTGGTGGTGGCAAGAGTGACAGAGAACGCTGCGTCATGGCCTTCTGGAAAAACCTTCCAGTTCGTCGCTGTACTGTTCCGTATGGCTCTGTCCCTCACTGTGCTGTTGGATATGTCGGGGGTGTCCACATGTGCTCCAGACCAGCATAAAATTCAAAATCAGATATTGTCCTCGCAGAAAATCTTCGTTGGCATTTTTACGGCAGCCAGAGAGGTCACCCTGTGATTGCAAAACGCAGAGTGATCCAAAAATCCAGCATTTGTAAGGAAGCAATTGGTTTGCGAGGAGACAAAGTGTTCCCTAATAGCTCATCAGATTTCTTTGAAAGTCATAATTATGTGCCAGTGGATTGTGTTTGAGTGGAAGGTGATAATCTACAGGATCCTGCAGATTCCAGGCCCTACGGACCCCTTCCATCTGAGCTAATCGGAGGACGGATCTTACGATTTGGCGTCTGAGTGAGTTTGCGTTCCTAAGTGACAGCCCTGAGGGCCACAGATTTTTTGATGACCAGCCAGCGTGTGTTCTCGCGACTTGATATTGTCCTCTGCTCAAGTGAAGTCATTATTGCCGCTGAAAGCATTTACTTACCAGGAAAATATTTACTCTTCAAAACAAAGGAGCGCCCCCAAGTTTGGGCGATCGGAGCTGACTAGAATCAGTTGAAAACTGCATGAGCTAAGGCCACCTTGCTGAGGGGAACCAGAAAAAAAGAATTCTCAAAGGAATCATTCTGGCTCTCAAGAAGGCGATGAGCTGTGAATGAATTTTTTTTTTTTTCCAAAAAATATTCTCTGTAATCTTCGCAATTCTAGGGAAGGTGACGCTGGAACAAGTTTCAAACCCTCCTCCCAGAAACGGACAAGATTTAATACCAGAACCAAGTCCTCCATGCTGAAAGTGAGATGTCGCCCAGAGAGGATTATCTGATCTACAAAGTCAAGGAGAGACAGGATCAAAAGTTCTCCCACCCTGGAGGCGGTCCTGACCGCAAGAAGCGCCACAGGTCTTGGCAGATCTCTCCAGCAATCCCGAAGAAGGAGGGCGGGAGCGAGAGGCAAAGGTGGGCAACCTATGGGACAGGGGGGCAGGTCCCGGGCAGAAAAGCAAACCGGGGGATAACGGAAAACCTCACAGCGGCTCAGCTCGCTGCCTCCTCGTTTTCTCGACAGCAGCCCCCATCCCTTCTGCCACAGAGAAGGAACCTTCCTAAAACGGTGAAGAAGGCAGGACCCTCAAAGCCTTCCTGAAAGGGCAAAAACGACCATGAGAAAGAGCAAGACCACTCCTGTGAGGACCCTTTTTCTATAGGAATGAACCAGAGCATGTAATCGCATCAGACCACTGATGGGATTCTGCCAGATCTGTTTTCTCTCATCCAGAATTTTCTCTGCCGGACCGCTTCCTCCTGACAGATCAAAATGCACTCCCCAATGAGAGATATTTGGGACATTCTACATAGAGGGACATCCATCGCAGTGACAAGTCACTCTCCCAGTTCGGTGGGTAAAAGCCCCAGGGAAGATCTCAGAGAAAGCTGTGCCCGTCGTGTGTACTTGGAGGCTGAACAAAAAAGTGAGTGTAAACTATCTGCCGTAATTTCAGCGAAGAGTGGAAACACAACTTCCATGACACACGTCAATCCCCTCCCTTCCTCAACCACGTGTGACCCCATTCCCTTCCCACCCTAGTGAGGCTGCGGAGCAATCCAGCTCATAACCTTATCCAACACCAGCACTCTGGTTATCTATGCGAAGATTAAAAATAAAAACAAAACAAAACAAAAAACCAGACTGGAGTCAGACATCTTCTCTGCAACATTCAATGCCAAAAGTAAAGGGAATCCCATCATTTTTTTATGTCTCCTTTTTTAGCTTTATTAAGTTTTTAATTTTAATTCCAGGTACAGTTTATGTACAGTGTTCTGTTAATTTCAGGTGTACAATAGAGTGATTCAACAATTCTGTACATTACTCAGTGCTCTTCTTTTTTTTTTTTTTTTTATTAACACATAATGTATCATTTGCCCCAGGGGTACAGGTCTGTGAATCACCAGGTTTACACATTTCACAGCACTCACCATAGCACATACCCTCCCCAGTGTCTGTAACCCAAACACCCTCTCCCTCCCCCCCACCCCCCAGCAACCCTCAGTTTGTTTCCTGAGATTAAGAGTCTCTTATGGTTTGTCTCCGTCCCTGGTCCCATCTTGTTTCATTTTTCTCTCACTTCCCCCACAAACCCCCACCCTGCCTCTCAAATTCCTCATATCAGTGAGATCATATGATAATTGTCTTTCTCTGGTTGGCTTATTTCTCTTAGCATGATAACTCTCTAGTTCCATCCACGTCGTAATTCTTTAAAGTAGAAATAATCAGTTCTGGGGCGCCTGGGTGCCTCTGTCGGTTAAAGGTCCAACTCTTGGTTTTGGCTCAGATCATGATCTCCTGGTCCATCAAGGCCACCTCCCCTCCCCCCAGTTCGGCTCCCTCTACCCCTCCCCCTACTCATACTGTCTCACTGTCTCTCTCTCTCTCTTTCTCTGAAATAAATAAATAAATCCTGAAAAGAAAGAAATCATAAATTCTAAAAGAACACTATTTTAACAATTCAGTAATCATCCAGGAAGAACTCCCAGAGGATACCAAGAAAAACCTGTGAAATGGAAAGAAATATTATCTCTGATAAAGTCTTCATCTTAATAGCTCTCAGTCATTAGATATTATTTCATTTTAGTAACCTGAGAAAGTTTGTACCTAAGGATTTAAAAGAAATCAATGGTGAAACTAAATATGGGCTTTAATCCACAAAATTACTGGAAGAAATTAAAGAGGAAAAACCACAAACATTGACCGCATCAAGATAGAGAACAGAAGCAGCGAAAAGGCAGAAACGTGAAATAAAAGGAGTAATAAACCTATCTTATAAAAATAAATGTGAGGGGCGCCTGGGTGGCTTAGTGGGTTAAAGCCTCTGCTTTCAGCTCAGGTCATGATCCCAGGGTTCTGGGATCGAGCCCCACATCGGGCTCTCTGCTCAGTGGGGAGCCTGCTTCCTCCTCTCTCTCTGCCTGCCTCTCTGCCTACTTGTGATCTCTGTCTGTCAAATAAATAAATAAAATCTTTAAAAAAAAATAAATGTGAAGGAAATAATCTCATTATTAAAAGAAGCTATTTTTAATTGGGTCAGAAAACAAAATACACCTCTATGTTGTGTGTGAAGAGATATACTCAAAAGTAACTCAGAAAAGTTAAGATAAATAGTGGAATGAAGATACATTATGTCAATATTCACTGCAAAAAAAAAAAAACGAGTTACAATGCAAACATCAAAATAGATCTTAAGGAAAAACACATGAAATAGAACAGAATCACTTTTGTTAAGAAGTGCAAATTCATAAGGAATGTTACGTACCCAGTAACATGCCATAATAAATATCATTTAAAAGTTTAAAAACAGATTACTGCAGATGTGAAGAAATTAATGTAATTAGTGCATTCCTAAAAGATTAGGTCAATAAAAATAATCAATAATAAAGTCACTTAAATGTCTTCATAAATGCCACATCTGTAGAGAGTACGGCTCCCTTCCAAGCTGCCATGGAATATACTGTGTTGGGCAGAAACAGAAATCTGGACAATTTCAAACCACTGAAATGGTACAGACCCTATCTGACCATAATGCAGAAATAAATTAGAAATAATCATAAAAGGGGTGCCTAGGTGTCTCTTGGTTAAGTGTCTGGCTTTGGCTCAGGTCATGATCTCAGGGTCTGGGGATGGAGGCCCACACTGGGCTCCCTGCTCATCAGGCAGTCGGCTTCTCCCACTCACTCCGCAGCCCACCTACTTGTGCGCTCTCTCTCTCTCTCTGTCAAATAAATAAATAAAATCTTAACAACAAAAAACTCATTAAAAAAAAGCAAATCTCTAATTAGTTAGAAATTTTAAAAGGAAAAAATGGAAAGAAGGAGGGGAGAGAGGGAGAGCAGGAAGACATACCGCGTACAGAAGGAACACTTGTTCACATAACTCTGGAGCCAAAGAGGAACGAAAACCTGCAACTGGAGGTATTAATTATAACATACTGTTAATTATAATATGGGTATTAGTTATAGTGAGACATATATGAAAATTTACGAGATACAATTCTAGGTCTATTCTTAGAAAAAAATGCATTATCTTACTTGCTTTCTTTAATTACTTCTCACCATTTTTCCTTCTTTATTCATCTTGAATGTCTGTTGGAAGGACTATGACAACGAGAGAAAAGATAGAAAAAAAAAATGTAGCTAACATGAGATACAGATAAATCACCGGAGGAAGTTTTTCTTGATCATGTCCATCGTGGCCGGCTTTGTGGGTCTCCAGGTTAGTGAGAAAATGATGTGAGGTTTTATGATCCAAGTGGTCACAGCTCTGAAAACAAACGTCCCCATGTCCTAATGAAGGATGAACTTTGGAAGCAGCCAGCCATTGTTCCAATCCCTGTGACTACATGAAACGACCCACACAGAGCTCTCCCTACATACCAGCCCCTGTCTGAAGCACATATTAATTCATTTAATCCTTACCACAAACTAATGATACAACGCAGTGCCCCAATGTAAGCTTCTTTCTAAGTGCTAAATTGATTTATTACTGAGGATTGTATTCTCTGCCCTCCCCACTTCCAGTTTATAAAAATGTGTGGCCCTTTTCTAATTTATAATTAAATAATCACCCAGCGAAGCATGTCATGTAATCAGTAAGCCTCCTGTTTTTCCAGAATGCCCTCTGTTTTTCTAATATATCCACCATGTGTTCCTTAGAGGGCCATCCCAGATCCTCTCTTGTTGGCTCCAACCATGAGAAAGAACCAAGCTTCTTAAAATTGTCTTCTTTAGATTTAAAGAACATAGTGTTTCCCTTCTAGATGATGTTCAAAATTTTTCCCATGTGTGATGACAGAGATGAATCGGGGTCTTGACATATGTTCAAATAATAGAGATTTTCCTTTTTAACGATATACTTACGGGGAGCAAAACCAAATAAATAGAGCCAAAGGATGTTAAAGGCAGTGTTCCGTTCTGACACACTGTTGCAGCTAACCAAGGAGCCACTGCGATGTTATTTCACAATGAGTCATGTTTTAATATTTCACAGAAAATTATTAAAATTAAAAATTAGATGAGTATAGCTTAGCAATCAAAAATTGTCCTATGAAGCCTGTAAAAAATCAGCCTGAGAGGTCACTGCAAACTCTCCTAGCTCTCTAAAGATAATTAGTTTCTTTTGAATAATGCTTAAAGGAAAATTGTCTTTCAGCTCTATGAGTGAGTTAATCTTCTGGGATTCTTTTTCCCCCCAAACAGGAAATTTCTCTGAAACTCTATGGTGCACAACTACAAAAAGAAAGGGGAAAAAAGAATCCTAAGCTAATGAACAAATAAGAAATCGAAATTGCCTTGTTCATTCAACTACATTATCCCTTATTATGTCTGAGACCTACCATGCTTTTAATTTTTTACCAGCTAGAAATGAGAGGAGAATGCTTTTAATAGAAGTTGGAAATGCACATATTTGGGTGCTCACCAAAGCCCGATATGAGCACATCCTGCAGACAGTGGAGTGGATTCCATAAAATGGACCCTCCTAGGCTAGTGAAGAGACCCTTAGAGACGGAATAAGGGTCTATCTTGCTCCAGCATTTTACCCTCCTTCATATCCCAGCATCCGTTGAGTATCAGTAATAAGGTTTCCTGGTTAGTACATTCATTCAACATACATCCTTCGTAATGATTTCTGTTTATTATTCTTGCTACAGGTGAACTATTTGTTGTTGTAGTGGTGGTGGTGGTGATTGCATTATTGTTAATCATTAGGAAAAGAATCGTTTCCTCTCTGAGAAGGACTGCATCCTACCTAGGATCTCTTCTGGGTTATTCCCAGAGCTCCCCTTCCCTAGAGCAAGGAGCATTGTTGCTATTGCTGGACTGAGCCAAATGGGCAGCTTCGAAGTCTGATAAAATAGAAAAGGCGCCGTATCTTAAGAAGACAGATCGTAACCCTGAATTCAGTATAGCAAATGAAACCACACCCCTAGAGTCTAAAAATATGTCACTTGAACCAGAAGATCTGGCCTCCCTGTCCTCTGAGGGGAACTCTGGAAATGAGATGCCCCACGCACGAGTGTGGTGGGAGGACCAACCACAAGACCAAGAGAGCTCGCCAACTTCAGTTGCATCCGTTGGTCTTATTCTATATCAGGATTGTGGTGTCTTTGTGGGGACCTGTGACAAATATGCTTTTCCAGAAAATTTTGCAAACACAGTCATTGAAACGATGACATGTATGAGCTGGCGGAGGAGGATGCAAATACCGTGAAGGAAACATAGAGTTTTCTTAATAAGAATGTTTTGGTTAGAACTTCCACTTCTGGCCATGAGAGATTAACGGGCTCTAGAATTACCCTCCCACCTCTAGACACTAGACAACTAGAAAACTGGACCCAAAACATAACAGCAGCAGCAGCTTCAGTATTGAACCACCGGTAGCACCGCACGGTGGTCTCGAGAAGGGAGACAAACGGGATGAGCCCTGCAGTTACCTCAACTGTTAGCCTGGAGACAGTTTCTGGAGAACAGTGCAGGGAGGGGGAGGCCAGGCAGGACCCAGAAGCATCCATGAGTTGAGGAGACAGGTTGGGCTTGGGGACACTGAAAGGGCCAGAATTTACAGGGTAGAGCACTAAAGAAGAGGGAGATGCGCAGAGAAAGAGCAGCAGAAATCTGCCTGGAGTCTGCTTGAATTGTGGACTGAAAACCAATCTTCACAGGCATTGGATAAAACTCCACGAGGCCCGAAAGGGTTAACCTCTGGGGAACAAGTAATTACCAGACAACTTGAAACTGAGCTCACTCAGGACTGGGAATCAATCATTCAAGTTCCCAAAAGCCAGAGTAAAGAGATGCTGATGAATGCAGGGGGCATTCAGTCAAGGTCCCAGAGAGCTCCTGCCTCTGGGATGATTTTAAATTTTAAAAACCTACTCCAGATATTTACAGTGAGGAGTTTAGAAACAAGCCTTGATCTAATCTGCATATAGCTTAATTGTATGCTAGAGTGAAGTCCGACCCTCTTCAAAGAAATACAAAAAAACCCAGCACTCAATAGCAAAGTTCGCCATGTTCATCGTCCCCCAAAAATTACCATATGAATAAACATAAGAAGGAGCAGGGAAAAATGTGATTCACGATGAAGAGAAAATAAGTTAATGGAAATATAACAAAAATAACAGAGATGATGGAATTAACAGGCAAGAATACTGAAATAGATGTTACAAATATCTTCAATATGCTTAAGGGTCTATAGGAAATGATGAACATGTGAGAATTTCTAGATGGAACTTCTAGAGATGAACAATAAAATATCCATTTAATGGGATTAATATCAAATTAGATATTGCAGAAGGAAAGAGTGGTGAACTGGACGATATAGCAAAAATTTATCCAAAATGAAACAAAGAAAAAGAAATGAGGGGAAAAATTGTCCCCTGAGTGACATGGGGAGTTGTCTAACAGTCTAACACACATGCATTTGAAGAAATGATGGCCAAAAGTGTTCCAAATTTGTTCAAAACTATAAAAGCATATACCCAAGAATTTTAACAAACAGCAAGGTACACACACACACACACACACACACACACACACAGAAAACACCAAGGCACGACATAATCAAATTACTGAAAAACAACAACAGGAAGAAAATCCTGCAGTTACCTAAAGAAAAAAAAAGGCACCTCACATAGAATGAAACAAAATTAAGAATTTAAAAACTATGCAAGCCCCCCAAAAATTGTATTAGTATCTACTGCAGTTTAACAAATCACCCCAAAACCAGTGGCTGTCAACCAGAAAGACAGATGATGTCTCACAGTTTTGGCGCATAAGGAATTTGGGACTGGCTCATTTAGGAAGCTCTTTGAGGGCATCTCGAGATTTCTGGACTGCAGCTGGAGAATCCACTTCCAAGGCATCAGTCTCCTGTGACAAGCTGGTTGATGTTGACGAGTTTCTCTCTCTCCACGTGGACCACTCGGTGAGAAGGTTTGAGATCCTTGTGTCATGGTGAGCAGCCATGTCCAGAATGAATGAGACAAGCGATCCAGCAGCAAGATGTTCTGACCATATGTATAGCCAGTCCGAGAAGTGACAGACATCCTGCAGTTTCAGTCATATTCTGTTGATCACATGGTTAGCCCTGATTCAGCGGGGGTCAAAGCTGCACAAACCCGGGAGCACCAGGAGGTGAGGAACCTTGGTGGCCATCTTGGAGGCTGGCCGCCATAACATTTGTGGAGAGAACAAATGTTATAAGAACATAACATTTGTGGAGAGAACATTTGTGGAGTGCTCGAGAGAAAGAAAAAAGACCCCAAACTTCAACCCAGTACTTTATACATGACAAAATTTTTCAAAGATAAAGCCAAAATAAAGAATCTATCAAATAAGAACTGTGAGAAGTGCCCCCAGTGAACTCACACTGCAAGAAATATGAAAGGAAGTGCTGCTGACAGAAGGAAAATTGCACTGGATGGAAACTTGATTCTACCCGAAGGAATAGAGAGTGCTGGAAATGACGGGTATGTAGGTAAGTGTCGAATACATCTTGTCCCTCAATTTTACGTTTACATAAAAGATAATTGACCACTTAAAACAAAAATAACAATAACGTAGTGGAGCTTATCATGTATTTAGGCGTAAGAGGGTAGGACAGCAGTACACAAAGAGTGGAAGGAGAAAATGGAAATGCGCTGTTGTCCGATCTTTGTGTTATACACAAAGGGACATGGTATTTCATGAGTTCGCACGGTAATAAATTAAAGATGCATTTTGTGGGGGTGCCTGGGGGGCTCAGTAGGTTAAAGCCTCCACCTTCGGCTCAGGTCATGATCCCAGGGTCCTGGGGTCGAGCCCCGTGTCGGGCTCTCTGCTTGGCGCGGGGAGCCTGCTTCCCCTCTCTCTTTGCCTACTTGTGATCTCTCTCTGTGTGTCAGATAAATAAATAAAAATCTTAAAAAAAAAAAAAGAGGCATATTGTGAACATTAGAACAACTGCTAGAAAATATGTATCCGAGTAAATTTCAGAAGAGGTTTACTTGAGATAAAAAGGGATATTTCATCATAATAAAGAAGTCAATTCATCAAGAAGACAACAACAGTGTCAGGCATGTGTAGATTTGATAAAATACAACGCTGAAAGCCGACAAAGCAGAAGTCTACAGATGGTGATGGAGAAATAAACAAATCTCTCATGTCTCAAGTTAAGGAGACTCTAGACACTGTTGGTGAGGACAGGAAGCAACTTGAACCATCACATGCCGCTAGTGAGAACATAATAAGGTACAACTGCTTTAGAAAACTAGTGGTTTCTTAAGAATGTCTCTGGGTTCAGATGCCTGGGTGGCTCAGTCGGTTAAGAGTCTGCCTTTGGCTCGGGTCATGATCCCAGGATCCTGGGATCGGGTCCCACATCGGGCTTCCTACTCATCGGGGAGCCTGCCACTCCCTCTGCTTGTGCCCAATCTCTCTCTGACAAATAAATAAAATACTCTTTAAAAATTTTTTAAAAAATAGAAAAGAATTTCTCTAGGTTCCTCTGGCCTCGCTGGCCAAGTCCAGGCAGACATAGTCAGCCTGTCGGCTAGCACCTGCCAAGGATGCTGTCGCAGAGGAAACTCTCCAGAAGGAGGACACGGGAAACTCGAGAGAAGACAATCCAATCTCTAGAGATCAAAAAAGAGATCAGTGGTTGCTTGGGACCAGGGAGGGAGGACTGGCTGGGAAGAAGCATGAGTGAAGTTTTGAGGTGGTGAGTCGGCTTGGTGAAGTTCGTCCTGCTCTGAACTGAGAGCGGGCGGCTCACGCTCTCTGCGGAGTGTGCTTTAGTACGATTTATTTTTAAAAAACACCTTGGCCTCATCGTGTGTGTGGTGTGTGTTGTAAATACAATTTTCAAGGGTTCCTGAAATTAGTTTGTCACCTTAAATAGATCAAATAACTTCTGTGTGTCTCAGTTATTTAGAAAGGTGAAGTAAAAGACATCTGCTTAAATTATACTAAAAATCTGAGATTTAACACACCTACGTTGAGCTCTTTGAAAAAGTTTTATTTAAAGATGTATGGTTGTTGCCTGTAATTTTCAAATGTGAGTTTGCTTTTATATAAAAGTGTTTTTCTGCTATAATGTGCTTACAGATACTCCCTTGTAAAATCTTAAAGGAAAATGGAACCGGACAGACAACTCAAAATCTACGCAATGTTCTAATCTGAGCAACAGCAACAACAAAAAACAACAATCATCCTGGCAGAAAATACCAATCCCATTAAAGTGACTTTTCATTCCTAATAAATTAAAAAATGCTATTATGGGTATGGTAATCTCCCCAAAAGCTCAAGTTCTATGAGGAAACGGGGTGAAGAAGGGCTGAGTTTCCCCATTTACAAGGAGAAAGGGCAAATGCTCAGAGATCAAACGATCCACCCCAGAGGTACTTCTAGGACGGAGCATGTAGCCAGCCTGGATGGGGGAGGGTAACAGGACCGGTAAGCAACATGCACAATGCTGTACTCTCACACACTATGCTGTGTGCTCCTCTGTGAGCGGGTTTTGCCTTCAACTGCATTACTTGGTTGCAGTTAAAAACCTGGGGAATCGAGTCAAATCAAATCAGTAAAGTGCTGGAGAAAATCTACATCACCAAAGAATGTGACTTTCACCGTATATAGGCACCATTCTCCAATTTACCGATCATGCGTGACTTACAGAAATAGGTGTCAGAGTAGAGACTAGAGTGTACTTTTTTGTGTAATCTTTGAGCCCAAAAGTCATTTTTCTTGGGAAATCTTTCCCTGCCCTCTTGCCCCAGGCCAGGGCAGACCCAGCCAGGCTCCCATTCCCGGAGCTGTCCATACTTTTCCCTTGTGTTTATGTCCTTGTTTATTACCTTTCCCGTTGGATTATCAGGTGTCGTTTTCCTCACTACTATACCCCAACACCTGCCATAGTGCCTAGGCTCACACGCCAGCCCAATATTCGGTGACTGAAAGAAATAATTAATTATATGTTAAGACGCCCTTAAAGGAAAACCTCATTGCCCTCAGCTATGGCAGTTATATAAACTTTACAATACTGTTCTTTTTCCTTATGCCTTTGTTTTCTTTGTGTTTAAAATAAGAGACGGAAATCCCGGATTATGTATGGATCTACCCAGTGGGTGTCAGTGACAAGGAATGAGCTTGAAAGATGAAGAGAAAAATAATTGTCCCTGCAGCTGCCAGATTTCAGTTGTAAACGATTATCCAGTGAGCCTGCTTGGATCAAGGTAAGTCACCTGACTTCACCTGTCAAACCCATCCTTAGGGCTGAATTAAGAAAGTCATTGAAAATAATATTATTACAACGATTTGCTTCTGCAAAATTCACTTGGTGATTTACCATCCACTTTGGTTTTCATTGCAAATGGCACAAGAGAGGATTACACCACAACACACTTACAGCTTTGTAACGAGTAGAGGGAGAAAAGGAATCAGATTAATAAATATTGCTTTGTTTTTTCCAATGCTATGCCATTGTTCTTTCCCCCAAATTCTACAGAGTACTGAGGTGCCTGGCTGGCTCAGGTGGGAGAGTTTATGCGACTCTTGATCTTGGGGTTGTGAGTTCAAGCCCCACATTGGGCGTGAAGGCTACCTAAAAAAAAAAAAAAAGAAAAGATTGTTCCAAAATTCTACAGATTTTTAAAAAATCTGTAGTTTTTTAAAATCTGAGTTTTAAATTACCATAGAATTC
This sequence comes from Meles meles, assembly GCF_922984935.1. NCBI lineage: Eukaryota > Metazoa > Chordata > Mammalia > Carnivora > Mustelidae > Meles > Meles meles. Next base: position 112,926,384 of record NC_060073.1, on the reverse strand, counting down.
ACTGATGAACAAACTAAGGCCCAGAGAAGCTATTAGGCTCCTGCCTAAGGCCATGTGAGGACTTTACGGAAGAGCTGGGGTAAGAATTCAGACCAGACTCCCTGTTCGGTAGGACTGAGTGAGTTTTACTTGATCGTGAGTCTCCTCTCTTTGTAGGAGTTCTGCATGTCTTCCTTCTCTCTCCCCTTTCTAGAATTGGGTTTTGATCTCTGAAAATCTGCCATAAATCGCGACAGCTCAATGTGAAAATCTGATGCTCCTTTCTGCTCTATTGCCATTTGCCGGGTGAGTTTTCCACGTGTGGAAGGTCAAACACAGGAAGCTCATACCCAAAATGCACACAGCAAAAAACACAGGGTGTCACGGGGGGGGGGGGGTATCACGGGGGGGGAGGCGTCAAAGAAGTTGTTTTGAACGTATAATTTAAAGTCATAGTTAACCTAAGGCAAAGTCATGTTCCTAAATTCCAAATTTCCCATCACTCTTCAAGAGACATCAACCTAGCCAGCTGGGGATCAGTTTTTTTTGCCTCCAGATGTGGCTTAAGGCTCGGGAACTTGTCCGAGGTGTTTTGCCAGACAACTGGCCAATTGGATCCAGGGAGGGCTCCCGTGTCAGTTCCGAATTAAAGGTCCTAAAGTAACATAAACTCAACAACACAGTTTGAGGCTCCGCTCAAAAGTAAGATGGACGGGGGCGCCTGGGTGGCTCAGTGGGTTAAGCCTCTGCCTTCAGCTCAGGTCATGATCTCAGGTTCCTGGGATCGAGCCCCACATCAAGCTCTCTGCTCAGCAGGAAGCCTGCTTCCTCCTCTCTCTCTGCCTGCCTCTCTGCCTACTTGTGATCTCTCTCTCTGTGAAGTAAATAAATAAGATCTTTAAAAAAAAAGAAAAAGAAAAAAGAATGCATTTGGAAAACGAGCGCTTCCTGGGAGGAAGGATGCCTCATGGTTCTGAGCACGAACCCTGACCCACAAACCCACCGTGTTCCAGGTCCAACTGCTCCTCATGAGAACCTCTCTCTTTGGGCGAGTCATTTACCCTCACTGTAGCTCCGTTGCCGTGGCTATAAAACGAGGGTATTGAAAGCGCTTCTGTCATCGAGCAGTGGTAAGGGTTAAGTTAACTGGTATTTAATGTATTTGAAGTCCTCCCTGAGGCCTCCAATTACCATGTCAGTGTTTGCCCAATAAATAAAATAATCTCCCTGACAGCATTTAGGGGACTTCTGTTAAGGAAGTTCTTTCTCTATAGTTCCTGAAAGTGTAGCCTGTGGTTCTGGTTCCTCACATGGGAGTGACAGTTTGGAAAGAGTGCTCCCTGTCCCGCCTCAACACACAAAGGAACGGAAGCCCGGCATAGAAAACCCAAAGCCTGCCTCACTGCAGGCTGTCAAAGCTAATCTCTTAGGAAAAAAATGAAAGAAAACAATCTTTCAAAATAAAACAAAAACCAGAAGGAATGAGGTCTGCACCTAAGAGATGAGTGAGGTCCTTGATCCTGGCACTATCCCTGATGAGTAATCGGGGCATTAATTCCTGTCCCCTGAGTCTCCCAGAGGTACTTTCAGTGAAAGGTAAATTGCTTTTGCCTTAAGGCAAGTTAGCTTCACAGACTACTGAGCTCATTCAAAGAAGGTCATCTGAGCTGTCCATCCGTGGGAGAGGTTCCTAGTTGACATTCACTGAGTAAACACATAATAGCAATGTGTTTTATGCAGGTGTTTTACATTTACATAATTTACATACAGGATATACTTTGTGAAGCATTCTTCTAAGTGCTTTACAATAATTCTATAAGGTTATTACTGATCTTATCTCCACTTTATTTTTTAAGATTTTTTTTTATTTATTTGAAATTGAGAGAGAAATTAAGAGAGAGAGAGAGAAGGAGAGAGAGTGAGAGGGAGAAGCAAACTTCCCACTGAGCAGAGAGCCTGACGTGGGACTCGATCCCAGGACCCTGGGATCATGACCTGAGCCAAAGACACTTAATTGACTGAGCCACGCATGGGCCCCCATTTTATCTCCACTTTAAAGATGAGGGTTATGTTGCACAGAGAAGTTTAAAATGTTTCCTAAGGTCACTCATGGAACTGGGATTCAAACCTACACCGGCCCCAGAGTCCATGCATGGAGCAGTTGTGCCGTGAACGGATCCAAGACACAATTCAGAGGGACAGCGTGACAGCCGTGGCGAGGCGTGCAGACCCAACGCACCGGGTTGTCTGGCTGGACGCTGAGTGGCCCCGCTGTCTCACGGTGACACTAACGCTCTGGCTTCTTGGGGCTTCTCCTCTCCCGTGACACCACGTTCACCCTCCCTCCGCAGCGGATTTTAACCTTATGCTCCCATACCTGCTTTCCTTTTGTCATTTCCACACCAGCTAGAGGGGGAGATCTGACTTCATTGCAGAATATTGACAGTTCAGGCAGATGCAAATGCTCCTCACTCCCCCGGTTTGCCTCGGAAGAGAACACAACGGCTTGCAACCCACGCAATTCCACCACGGGGCTGACTTTCTCCCTGTTGAAACGGCAGACGTTTTGCCTTTTCAAAAGGCCACTAATCTTTTATGTTCCGTCAAAATTAGATGCTTGAATTTAATTGACTCCTTGGTAAACATTACATAATGGCATTTAGGAAGGCCGGGGAGATGGGAACACATTTGGATTTCCCTACCATGGACTCAGCCTCCTGGAAATAGAGATGGCACCGTATGGTAAAAACTAAAAGGCAGGAGGTAACTTCCAATTTTTTTTAAAATTATACGAATATGTAGTAAAGAAATCTTTGGGGAGAGATGCTGCGGACTCTTTATGTAGTCGATAAGCGACCACTGTGGACTTTGTAGTAATACCAATGGCTTTCTGTGCTTGCAAGTGACAGATCGCACCTGTGGCTAACAGAAACCAACGGGGTGTACTGGAAGGGTGTGAGGCTCAGAGGAAGCGTGGAAGGCTGGCCAGCGGGAGCTGCAACGATCGGACTCCAGACCAGGAACAGTCTGATCAAGGAGCCTTGCTAGGGCAGGATGGAAGTCCAGCTACGTCAGCGTGATGGTTATTATGGTTCTTCTGTGCAAGATTTCGAATTCCAGGCAGAGAAGAGCAGATCGGGCTGGATTGCGTCACTCCCCGGTTCTTGGGGAGGAGTCCACAGGACTCCTGATGACAATCCCAGCAGACAGCCTCTACTGGGGAAGAGAGAATTCCTAAAAAGGAAATCACGTTGCTTAAAAAAAAAAAAAAATGAGTCCTGAACAGTCAAATAACGTTAACTGTTTGATAGGTTATGTCACTTTCCAGCTGGTTCTAGTGACAGGTTCAGTGAGAGGGAGATGACTGCTCCCTGCCCCTCTCGAGGCCAGTCGGGCTTCAGCTGAACACATACAACATGAACTAGGAGAAGCCTCTTCGTACTATTGGATCAGTTCTCCGAGAAAGATACAGATAAATTAGAGTATCTTTGCGGGGGGGGGGGGGGGGGGGGGGCGGGGGGGGGTGGAAATAGACACCAAGATGGTGAGAGAACCATCCTGATAAAACCTTATGATAAAAATCATATACTACAAGAAGAGCTGAAGGAAGACGACTGTTTCATCAGGAGAAGAAAGGGTCTCTGGAGAGATAGGGAAGCTGCCATCACACGTCGGTCTTGTGTCGGTGACTTTAGAATCCCTGTCTTCCCTTGGGGCACCTGGGTGGCTCAGTGGGTTAAGCGCTGCCTTCAGCTCAGGTCGTGATCTCAGGGTCCTGGGATCAAGTCCCATGTCGGGCTCTCTGCTCAGCAGGGATCCTGCTTGCCCCTCTCTCTCTGCCTGCCTCTCTGCCTACTTGTGATCTCTGTCAAATAAATAAAATCTTTAAAAAAAATAATAAAGCAATGTCAGTGGAATATGAAAAAGAAAAATCATAAGGGGGTGCCTGGATGGCTCCGTCAGTTAAGCATCTGCCTTCGGCTTGGGTCATGACCCCAGGGTCCTGGGATTGAGCCCCACATTGGACTCCCTGCTCAGTGGGGAGTCTGCTTCTCCCTCTCCCCCTGCTCATGCTCACTCTCTCTCTCACTCTCTCAAATAAATAAATAAAATCTTTTTAAAAAGGGGGGAGGGGGGCTTTTGGGTTAGCAGATGGGAAAGGAAAGTAGCCTGAGCCAACCCCTGATAATAACAACACTAGCAGCAGTCACAGCAGCGAACGTGATTGAGCACTTGCCTGTGTCAGGCACCATGAAGAGGGTTTTTTTCTTTTTTAAATTGCTTTTTCCATTTAACCTTCACATAACCTTGTCAGGTGTTCTATTATTATTCTATTATTATTATTATCCTCATCATCATCATTCCAGTTTTGGATTAGCAGATGGCAGTTGGCATGGGGCGGGGGGAGTTAAGTAATTTGTTCAAGGTCGCATGGTCCGCAAGTGTGAAGACAGAATTTGAACCCAGGCAGCCCAGCTCCTGAGCCTTCATTTTTTAACCCTGTACTATTAAATACTAGAAATATCTGCAGTGATATAAGAGAAATATGGAAGATTTCTATGTATTGCTATAAAATAAAAAAGAAAAAGGATGAATGTTTTTGTATAAGAAGTGGGGAAGGGGCGCCTGCTGGCGCAGTGGGTTAAGCCTCTGCCTTCAGCTCAGGTCATGATCTCAGAGTCCTGGGATCAAGCCCCACATAGGGCTGTCTGCTCAGCAGGGAGCCTGTTTCTCCCTCTCTCTCTGCCTGCCTCTCTGCCTACTTGTGATCTCTCTCTCTCTCTATGTGTCAAATAAATAGATTTTTTATTTTAAAAAAAAAATCTCTACTTCCCCAAGGAGTAGATCCAGAACCAGTAATGTTTGGAACAAAGGGATTAATTTTGAATCGATGAGAGGAGGTTGGGTCTGCTTTCACTGGCGCCAAATGCTGACAGAATCCCTATTTTAAAGAAACAAAACAATACCCCAAAAATTAGACCTACTACGGCCGGGAAATTATAGAAAAAGAGAACTGAGCTTTATAGAACTATAGTAATAATAATAGCTATCTTTTTTAACACATACTCTATGCTAAGCACTGCGTTCTTTAAAAAAAATGATTTTATTTGTTTATTTATTTGAGAGAGAGAGAGAGAGCACAGAGGAGAGGGAGAAGCAGACTCCTTGCTGAGCAGGGGACCTGATGTGTGGGTTCGATCCCAGGATCCTGAGATAGTGACCTGAGCTAAAGGCAGATGCTTAACCAACGGAGCCACCCAGGCGCCCCCTAGGCACTACGTTCTACTCATTAAATATCCCTGTGACTCAAACTTGCGCACCCCAGCATCCTTCACGACAGAAGAAAGAGAATCCTTCACGACAGAAGAAAGAGAGCACCCCAGGTGCTCCCTGGGGGTGGGCAGGGCAAAGGAACTCACGGTGAGATTGTCGAAGGCTCTCAGATTTGACGTTTAAAATTTATGGGACTTCTGAGGCTGCTTCCTAAGATATCAGTGTTTAAGTTTTTTACACATTTTTTTAAATTATCAACAACTTATTTTGAAATGCTGGGAGCTACCCTTGTATTTATCTTATGGACTTGTTTGCGGGGGGTGGGGGGGTCCCTTGAAGCATCATTGAATAACTCCATGGGTCTGCATACTCCAGTTTCTGAAGGGCAGTCAAATATTTAGAAAGTAGTTGTGGTTTTTTTTGTTGTTTTTTTTTTTTATCGTTTCAGACTGTCTAAAGGTGGAATGGACCACCGAGAGCAACCTGCCCATGGACGGGGTGACTTCCGGCTCACTAAGGGTGAGTCTGAAACTACACCCATGAACGGGACTCAGTTCCTTCCATTGCTCCTTCCGTTTCTCCAGCAGAGTCTCCCTCAGCCCCTGTCCTTCAGAATTAGCCCAGCACCCGAAGCTCTGAGCACAGTGAGCCACTCAGGGGAAACGTAGCAGAAGGTCGACGACCCACAGAAGCTTTCAAAAGGCTACCAAATAGACAACCAGACAGATAGGAGAGAATCCCTGCTTTGCTCCTGATTTAAATATGCTCTAAGTCCTGTTTCTCCTATTCTTACCTATAAACAATAATAGGTTCAGAGAACTTCTGTGAGTGAGCCAGCAAAAATGTTACTTTTTAAAAATTATTCAAAGAATTTAGAACTGGAAGGAGTCTCAAGATTAAGGTAGTCTATTGCCTGGTGAACTGAGATTAGTTGGAGTGGGGAAGCAGGATTTTGACTTTTTCCTCCTAATTTGGTTAAGGGTTTCCTGTCGTGGCGTCCACCATCTTGGGCCTGTGTGGTTGGATATGGCTTCTTGTGGAGGGCTGCTAGGGAAGGTCTCTGACCTTCCCGATAAGTCGCCATGACTTCTTTGTTGCTGACAGTCAAGTATCCTAACTAACTGCCTCTTCTAACATAATCTCCCTCATTTTCCGGTCAAGAAAGCTGAATTCCTAGCAAGTGAACTAGCTTGACTGAGATCACACAGCCTTCGGGACAGAGTTAGGCCTTTTTATTCCCAACAGAATACTGTTTTTGCAATGACAAGGTGTGCGATAGTGGATGGAGAGAAGCTTTAAAATGGCACTTTCAGGCATAGCCGATGTCCTGACCCTGTGACCTTGGGCAAGCTGCATATCCTTTCTGATCCTCCGTTTCTTCATCTGTACGTGGGGATGATAAGCCACTTCGGGATTCCTCTAAGAATTTAAAGAGGGAATGTTCACAAAGCAGCTTGCGGGGTGCCCAGCAAATGGAGGTGGCCTACAAGAATACTTTTATTCTCCAATTTTCAGGCTTTCTTGTTTGGTTGCTTCCCAAACCTTCTTGCTGATACTGCCCCCGTGGTTTTATTAAGAAGCATGGGCTTGGGGTGCCTGGGGGGCTCAGTCATTAGGCGTCTGCCTTCAGCTCAGGTCATGATCCCGGGATCCTGGGATCGAGCCCACATCAGGCTCCCTTCTCAGTGGGAAGCTGCTTCTCCCTCTCCCAGTCCCCCTGCATGTGTTCCCTCTCTTGCTGTCTCTCTCTCTGTCAAATAAATAAAATACTAAAAAAAAAAAAAAAAGAAGAAGAAGAAGAAGAAGAAGCATGGGCTTTCCTCTCTTGTTTCCAAATCACACCATTGACAGACAAACACACAGAGAGAGGAAGGAAGAGAAATGGAGCCAATGCAGTGAAATATTAGTTGAGGAATCTGAGGAAAGGGATTTCACAGTTGTTTGCAGTTGACTTCCAAGTGTTCTCTTTTCTGGTATTTATTTATTGATTTATTTGGGAGGGCGGGGCAATCAGGGGAGGAGCAGAAGGAGAGGGAGAGAGAGTCTCATGCAGACTCCATGCTGAGCGTGGAGCCTAACATGAGGCTCGATCTCATGACCTGAACCTAGACCAGGAATTGGTCACTTAACTGACTGGGCCACCCAGGTACCCCCAACATGTTTTGTTTTGTTTTTTTTAGGTTGGAAATCTTTTCAAAATAAATTGGTTTTTAATGGAAAGATAAACCCCATACCTCCACATTTTCTTTTTCTTCCATTCCAAAGCCCTGTTGCACGGTAGCGGAACCAAGGTCTGTAACCACACGTGCATCTTAAACTGCACGTTAGTAAGTGTGCCCTCTGCTCTAGAGGAAGTCAGATTTGTGATTCCTCTTTCACTTGTCCAACACATGAAACAAAGAGGAACAGTACCAGGCCCAGGGCACAGGCTGGAGCTTTGAATGCTAAAATCTGTGGTTACCCTATGTCAGCCACCCATGCCGAAGAGGTCATGTGCTAAGCTGGAAAAGTCCCAGTGTTCGGGAAAGTAATTGAGAGCCTTTTGTATCCTAAAGAGCATAGATTCCCACTGAGAAGAAACCCAACTCTGTTTTCCTTTCACAGTGATTTAAGGCAGCACTTTAAAAAATGGTTTGGAAGATACATCCACCAGCAACTGAGTCCGATACACGCTTTCTGTCGTCGGATGGAAGCACCAACATCCTGCTCACCCGTAGAGTTGGTAAGCAGAGACGGTGCCTACACGCATTACTCTTAAGTGTATGAAGAGCCCTCCGTGTTTTGACGTTTAACTAATCTGTGGACAATTTCTCCATAAGAAAAGGAGAACAATATTGATGTTATCCTAACAAGGATTTTTTTCAGGTCCGCAGAACGACCTTGTTGGTTGTAACTTGACACCTGAGGTAGGAACGCTAGGATAAGCCAAAGCGACTTCCCTGGCCACAGACCTCAGCACACAATTCATCCCCTCAGCCACATAGGTAAGAAGAACTTCCTGAGTTTCTCTTAGTCACCAGTTATCATGGTATTCGCCATGGAACCGCAACTTCTAGGTGGACCGCCTAGATGCGGCCCCTGCTCTCACTGAACTGACAACCTAATGGGGAAGAAAAGCATGAGCAAGCGATCGTCATGAGTGTGGTGAGCTCTCTGGCAGGGTGCCGTGGGGGGGCCCTTGAGGGGGACACCCCGTCCGGCCTAGGTGGGGCTTCCCAGGGAAAGTTTACATCTAAGGTGACACCTGAAGGCCAAGGAAGAAGAAACCAGGCCAGTCGAGCAGACTGTCTTCCAGGCAGAAAAAAAACACCATGTATAATTATCTAGAGGTTAGAGATTCCAAGGAAGGTTGCGGTGAGGAGGAAAAATGAGACTGGGAGGCTGATAGAAAAGCCAGATGCCACCCACCCGTGGACAGACACTCACCCCCTCCCAGAGCTTGTCTGGAAGAGAGGACATCTCTGCCGTGTGGCCACGTGCGGCCTGCGTCCCCAGCTTCGCTCTGACACACGGTCTTTCCTCTAGAGGTAAGGCCGCCTGGATAAAGTTGACTTCGAGAAGACCTGTTTTATGGGATCACTCTTCTTTACTGCCTTCTCCTTGCCCTCTTCAAGTCTGTTTCGTCGATGCTGATGTTAGAGCAGAAATAATTACCATTCGTGGGATCCTTCAGATGTGGCTGGTGCTCTCTCAAGTGCCTGGCAGGGATTATTTAACCAAGTCTCAAAAATAATCCTAAGGGCTGTAATTATTATCCCTATTTTACAAATAAGGAGACTTGCAATCACATACACGAGCTGGCTGACTTTCCCAAGGTCACCGTACTAGTAAATGGCAGAGTTGATGGTAGAACCCGGTTCTGTCTGAACCCGAAGCTCCCCTTCCTAACCATCCTGGTACCCGACCCCACGGTTCCTAGTTCGCATGCCATTCCCTACAGAGCCTTCTTCTCAAATATCTATCAACTAATAAATTAAAAGAGGTAAAAAAGAAAAAAAAAAGAGAGGTCATTATGGGCCTAGCACCTAGGAGGTATTCAAAGCGCTAATGGCAAACGAAAGTATTAACTGATAGAATTAAAAACATCACCTGTGATTTTTAAACAGAGAATTCTTAAGGTGGCAAATGACTTCAAGGGCCAAAGCAATGAGACTCTTCTTATAGCAAGATGCCTGGCACGGGTGTATGGAATGGTAACCATGGCACCCCCTTAAATCACACCATGGAAACCACTCCCTACCTTCCTGCTTGTTGCTATGCTACTTCCTCTTGGATGATGCTTCTGAGGTCTTAGCAGGAACCCACGCCGCCACCACCACTTTCTTCCCGTGTCTCGTGAATCAGGGTGTTATATGGGGGGAAAAATTAGGCCCTCTCCCAAACCTTAATTATAATAGCAGATAGAGAAGTAGGAATTTCCAACCCCAGTCAGGAGGACAATTGAGAACACCTTCATACCATGAGTGTTCTGCCTCTCCTGTAACCATAGAGCAGGTCTGTTTTGTTGGTTGTTTTTTTGTTTTTTGTGGGTTTTTTTTTTTTTTCATAAACAACACAACTAGCTATTTTTAGAAAAAAATACTTCACCTTTTGGAAACTAATTTTCTTGTTTGATGAGCAGTAATAATAATAATAAGCTCAACAAAAATGATCCCTAAAGATCGCTCCGGGTCAAAATCTCTGAGAAACAAGCTGTGTTTAAGACTTGTCTTAGAGGTCTGAGTGTACGCTTGTAGACACGGGCCAAGGTTGGAATCCATCCTCTGCTCTAACCCTGCTAGACTGGCTTACTTCTGTTCTCTTTCCGTATTCCTAGCGTAAAAAATACTCAAGTGTTTGCCACTCTTGAGCCACCGCTAATCAGATTCATGAATCCTTCCTAACACTGTCTCCGATATGCAGCCATTGGCCGATGCACCGACCATATGCCGAGGAGGCCAGGAAGCTTCCCGCTGCTGGAGACAGCCCACTTCTTTTTCAGGAACCTGTAGTTGCTATTGGCTTGTCTTTATCCTGAGCCAAAACCCACTCTCTGTAATTGTACTTCCCAGAGGGAAAAACACCCTAGGCCACATGAGAGGTGGGCAGGCCAACGACAAGCCTACGTGGGATTTAATAGGCCACAGAGCAACGAGGGTGCTTACACATCTTCCTTGGGTTTCCTTTTCATCAGATACGTAAAAATAATCTATGCAGGGAATGAAAACAAAAATACTGACCTTGGGAACAAAAGGGAATGGCGTGAAGGTGAACCAGGCCTCCCTATGAACAGGGAGCGTGTTCATGCTTTTGTATAAATAAAGGAAGAAGGGGCCAAGGTTCAACCTCTAAATGACCCAAGGCTTCTTCTAGCAATGAAAGAGAGAATGTGAAAAACCCAAATGAATCACTGTCTTGATTCAGGCGAGGAGGCTGACAGGGCAGTGAAAAACGGGTCCCAGGAAGAAAGGTCGAGCCTGTGAAGACAAGTGTGGAGTCGTTTCAAACACAGCTTCCCTGTGCTCTGATGAAAAGCCTCGCGGGTCCTTCTCTATAGGGAGCGCCCCCGTCACTGCCAGCCGCCCTGGGAGAGGAAGCAGAGGCCGCATCTGAAAAGATAAGTTGTAAGTAAAGTGCTCTACAGAGTGGCCACCTGCCAAGGGTCAAGGGGTGGGTTGAAGGGCATTCTCTCATTGGCTCCTTTGTGACCTGGGAGGGCATGAAATATTTCTGGATGTGTGTAAGGAGTGACGTTCTTTGGACAAAAGGGAGGGCAGCTCCCACTCTGACTGGTTGCAAACTTGAGCAAATCTCTTCCGCTCTCTGTGGTTTAGCGTGCTTGTCCCAGACCAAAAGGTGGAAGGATGCAACTCAGGCCTTCTGTGGGGGGGTGGGGGGGGTGCTGGCATTTACTATACTCTATCGTGGATGCTCTGCTCCCAAAATTCTGAGAAGGGAATATGTAACCTTCCCTCCCCTAATCGTCTCTGCCTAACAAATAGCCATGGTAACAGACAACATTGTTCGGGGACACCTGGGAGCCCCACATTTGCTGTCATCCCCATCTAGGGTCTTCCATTGTTCAGAGCCAAAACCGTTCCCAAGCTACTGAAAGGGTAAGCTGGGTCCAGAGATCACGCATCACTCACGAGACCTATTATCATCCCTCCTCCAGGGGACTTGGGGACTTCCTAAACAAGTCCAAAGCCAAGGTCGGTTTTCTCCCTATTTTAGGGTGACCTTACCCACAGTCCGTTCTGGACCTGACATGATCACCTAATGAGAGTTCCCAAAGGCCTTGAAACCAGAGACGATCAGTGTACCAAGGAATCTAGACGTGACCACAGAGCAACCCACTTAGCTCATTGGTGTCAGAGGACAGATGCCTACTTGATAGCTAACCATGCTCAATCTCAGGTCTAATTTGCACGCCTTAAATAAATGTTTCTTAATTTCTAAAAATATTTGGACCTCTTGGTTTAAAAACAAAAAGTAACATCAATTTAAAAGTTTGTATTGACATATCGATCCTTGACTTTTGTTTTCTGTTTTGTTCTGCTTTGTTTGACTTTATCGTGGTGAGAACACTTAACATAAGATCTAACGTCTTAACAAAATTTTAAGTGTACAGTACAGTATTGTTAACTACAGGTACAATGTTGTATGTCAGAGCTCTGGGACTTAGTCATTGTGCTTAACTGAAACTTGACCCCCATTTTCCCCTCCCCTCGGCCCCTGCCAACCATTATTCTACTTTTTGATTCTGATCATTTTGTTATTTTAAGTACCTCATATAAGTGGGATCATGCAGTATATGTCTTTCTGTAACTGACTTATTTCACTTAGCATAGTGTTCTCAAGTTTTCGCCATTCTGTTTCATGTTGCAGAATCTCCTTTTTTACAGCTGTATAGTATTCCATTCTGTCTATGTACCACATTTTCTTGGTCCATTCATCTGCCAGTGGGCATTTAGGTTCTGTCTGCATCTTGGAGATTGTAAATAGTGCTGCAGTGAACAAGGGGGTGCCAATATGTCTTCTAGATCCTAATTTCAACTCTTTTAGATAAATATCGAAAAGTGGGATTGTTGGATCATATGGTAGTTCTATTTTTTGCATCTTTGGGGGGAATTTGCATACTGTTTTCTACAGCGTCTATACCATTTTGTATTCATACCAATAGTGTGCAGGAGTTCTATTTTCTCCACATTTTCATCAACGTTTGTTGTCTTTTGTGTTTTGTTTTGCTTTTATGGTTTTTGGGTTTTTTGATAATTACCATCTGGACAGATGTGAGGTGATAGCTCATAGTGATTTTGATTTGTTTCCCTGATGATGAGTAATGTTGAGTACTTTTTCAGATACCTGCTGGCAACACACCGTATACCTTCTTTGGAGAAATGCTGATTCATGTCCTTAGTCCATTTTTTAACTGAGTTCTTTCAGACCTAAACTTTTTGTGTGTGTTTTCTTTCTTTATATCTCTTGTGCCAGCAAGAACCAGAAGTAATACTTGAATGAAACAAAAGAACAATTTTGTGGTCAATGATCCCATCTTCTCCCTAAACCTCCTTCACGTGAATCCCCCAGGAAACATCAAACGGACTGTCCATTTCTGCCAGCCCACACGGGCGCTGGGTGGACCATGGCTGGGTGGCCTGTGGGACCCTGCTGCCTCCTAGATTGCCGACTCTAAGCAAAATGGACACCTGAGTAGTCATCTGCCTCTACAACACTGACTAAGCTCTTGGTAATAGTCATGAAGCCTTCTGACTTTTATACATTTTATAACTTTTGACCATGGTCAGACCTTCCCAATTATTTTAGGTTCTAGAATTTGCACTTAGAGCCAGACATATGGAATTGGTGCAGGGCAGAAGACCTCAGAAAGAAGCCCTCCCTTTCTTTTCTGCATTTTGTTACTCATTCTGGTTTCGGTGGACCACAGACTCCATAATTCAGTGTCATTACTAGCAGAAGTATCAGCGAAAACCCACTGATTGCCCTAAGTATGTACATGTTAGTAAGTCTGTGTTAATTATACTACCTGAAAACAGTTCCTTTCTTGTGACTTTCGTGAATTACACATTTATATATTACTTCATTTTTGCGGTTTTCCAAATAAATTTGACCACGTGCTATACCATTACAGTTAATTAATAATGTATTAGGTCTAATTCTATTAAAGGCATTTCTACTCATCGTTCTTGGCCAATTAATCCCAAGGCCCTAAAGTATTTCAAAGTGTATTCTAAAAAGAGTTAATATTGTTTTCCATTTTGGCATATGATTTCCCCATAATCCAGGCTTCACCTGTTCTTTCGGACTATTTTTGCAACCATTCTCTTCTCTGACCCATGTGCCATGTTGTGCTTTTCTGGTCCTTTCCCACTATTCTCTCTTTGTTGCTGGTGGCTTCAACTCCGTTCCATTCACCAGCATTTTCATATTCTTCCTCCTGGACATCTGCCGCCGCCGCTCTCCTTTTGTGTCCCCGGCTTCCCTTCCGTGTCCTCCCTCCCTCACTGTCCTCCGTTCTGCCAGCTTCTTTGTCTTTGGTGCTGCTGACCGGACGCAGCTCGGGCTTCGAGGACCAGCTTTCTGGCCACAGCTGAGGATCCAACAGCTCTTGAAGCTGTGGGCAACCTGTAATATTCAAGCAAGGAAGAGAAGCTCGGAGAAAACCCTCTGCCCCAACCTTTTCAGTAACGTCCGTGTTCTAGCCGTGGAAGAGGGACCAACTCTGTTTAGCGCTCGAGGTGGCTTGCGTCCTTCAGCAAACGGATCTCGTGGTCAGCCTTCCGGAGTGGGTGCTGAAGGCTTCCCCCTCCCCCGCTGCTGCATGGTGTGTGTTTTCTCGTTTACCAAGAAAGTCATTTCACATCTTTGCACCTGACTTTGAGCACCTGCCTGGCTGGGAGATTTCCTGGCGCATATGGAATCCTGATAGCGGAGGCAATGGTTTATTCCCGCTGTGGGCAACCCCGGGAGGAGTGTGCCGGGAGCCGTGGGGTCCCCAGCATGGTGTCCCGCGGCATGTCCCAAGCTGCCCTTGCCTGTCAGCCCACACGGACTTCTGAGCCCCGAACGGTTCTCTGTCCGACTTTGAAGATGATGTAGGGATTTCTTAGACACTCACTGCTTTCTGGGAGGCAGTCATTAGGCCGGGCGACAGGACGCAGACAAACCAAAAAGACAGAGTGAGCAAGTGAAGCCATGAGCAAGCAAGTGAAGGAGACAGTTTGTAAGAGCAGCTGGGGTTGAGATAAGGCAAAATCAGGGTTGACTGGGAAAAGCAAGGAGAGCCTTTTGCTTTGAATGGGGCCAGGAAGAGGGTAGCTCTAGGTAAGGAGCCCAGGGAGTCCGGAAGATGCTAGACGGTGATCTTGACACGTAGTGCCCCACAGCCTGGGTGCCCCGGGTATCTGTCCTTGGACCTTTTACCTCTCCATCTGTATGCTTCCGCACAGCTTCAGTGTTTCCTAGTCTGGTGGGCTCATGGTTCTCCAAATCCATTCTCCCCAGAAGTGCTATCCGTGCAATTACATGGTACCACCAGTCACCGGTTGCTTGGGCCAAGAATCTGAAGTCATTTTTTTTTAATTCCAGTACACAGTGTTACACTAATTTCAGGTGTGCAACACAGTGGTTCAGCTCTTCACACGTTACTCAGCGCTCTTCATGGTAGGCGCGCTCCCAATCCTCCCCACCTGTACCCACCCCCGTCCCCACCAGTCTGTTCTCCTAGGTTAAGACTTTGTCTCTTGGTTTGTCTCTCTTTTTTTTTTTTTAAATTTGTCCATTTGTTTTGTTTCTTACGTTCCACATCGGAGTGAAATCATACGGTGTCTGTCTTTCCCTGACCGTGGAGTCGTTCGGCTTCTCCTCCTTCCCTCACCCCCACATCGATGAAGGTGTTGGACGTTCATCTCTCACACATATCACACTCCCTCCCAGTCCCTCCCACGTCCATCGTTGTGGCCCTGACCCCAGCTCCCATCATCTCTGCAAGACCATAGGATGACTCCTCCCTGGTCAACCTCGCTCCAGCTTCCTCCTCCTCCAGTCCTTACCCACACAGCCTCACAGGGATACTTCTGAGGTGAACATCAGAGCATTCGTCGTCTGGCTGAAAGTCCACTAGTGGCTTCCTACTCCTCGCCCTGGCCCTGAATGACCTGACCCCTGCCTCTTTCTCTGACCTTATCTCTCACCACCCAGCTCCGTTTCCACTGGCCTCCTCTCAGTCCCTTGGACGTCCCCAGCTGAGGGTAGCCTTCATCTTTGTGGCAGTTGTTGCCGCCATCCGGAAAGCTCTTTCCGCCCAATTTTTGTGGGATTCTAGTCTCTGTTTAGTCTCTTCAGTTGAAATGTCTTTCCTTGACCAAAAAAAAAAAAAAAAATATATATATATATATATATATATATATTCCTGACCATTCTGGCTAAAGAAAATCCTTCCTGCCCTTCTTCACTCTCTTTCCAATGGCTACATGTTATTTTTTTTTCAGAGGACTTACCTGGAATTGTCCTACATATCTAGTTACATGTGAGTTTCCTGTACGTCCCCTCCTCTGGGGGTATCCACTGCAATTCTTCCAGTAGTTAAAGTGATGCCCAGAAGTGCCTAATAAATGACTGTTCATGAAAGGAGTAGCTGTGGAATGAGGCCCTTTCTGCATGTGGGAGAAATTCCATCTGAAGCTCGGCATGAGGACAGAACCCAGGGACGAGGACGCATCCTGTGTGTAGACACTGGTGTTACCTTCTCATCCAAGCAGTCGGGGTTCTAGACTTTGGAGAAGCCTTGTGGAGAAGTAATCAGTGAAAACCAGCAACATTTCTATACATTCGGAGGGCACAATGCCAGCGATCACGTTGGCAGGTCATTCTTCCCACCACTGTGATGGGAAGTGGTTAGAGCCTAAAGCGCAAGGAGGACTCTCAAGTACAATGAGCACAATCAAGTGCTTACTCCGCGGCACATCTCCGCCCGGGCACCCTGTACTCCTGATCTTATTTTGCTCTCACAGTTACACTGTGAGGTAGTCATGTTCCCATTCTGTAGATGAGAGAAATCGAGGCTCAGAGAGCTCATATAACGCTTAATGTCAAATTGCTGCTGAGTGGCAAGAAAAGAATGCAGACACAAGACAGCATGAGGCTAATGCTGGTGCTTCTCCCTGTCTGGCACACTTCCCACGGGAAGATGCAACCCCAGTGATGAGCCACAATCTGGTTTGCGAGGGGCGGTGGCCGTGGAAGACATTCCCGTCATAGTGCCCTCTGGGGGGAAGTGGACACCTTCGCGGGAGCGGGGGGCTCTCCTTTAGGGCTTTGTCACATCGATGGGAAGCAGCAAAGAAGGAGGCTGGGAGACAGTCACCTAAAGCCTGTGATACAAGCTTCCCACAAGCCTGTGGACCCACCTTGAACTAACCAGAGATATGGCCAAAGTGAGGTCGGAGAGGGACAGGCATCAGGAGAGACTCCAAGAGTTGTATGAATTTCATGATTGCCATGATTGCTGTGGTCCTGACTCCTCACCTGAGGTCTGGCCCTGTTAGACCCTCTCCTGTCATCACAGGTCTTTCTTCTGGAGCACTTAGTACAGTTACAATTCTTTACTTTATGTGGCATTTCACATAGTTAAGGACATTATCGATTTTATACCCTTGATGATACGATCGCGATCATCACATCAAAAAGTGCGTAATGTCTGGGAATTCTTAGTACAGTGGTGCCAAATTTAATCACTGGGTTGAGGGACTAACAGCCAGATCTTTCCATTTCCACATCTTTCCACATTTCTCCTTGTGCCATTAACTTGAATGAATGAATGAATGAATCAATCAATCAGACAAATCTGTGGGGTGATATTTTGGCAGCATTGGTTTGTAACCTGGGCTCTCATGGGAAATCACCTGGGAACGGCTAGATATTTTGATGCCCAGAACCCTTCCTGACTAATGTGATCAGAATCTCCGGTGGCTTACAGTTTTCAGAATCCCCAGTGATCGAAGGGAACAGCTAACTTTGAGAATCGCTGATCTCACGGTTTTAACAACTACCAAGGATCTCTCCCTGATCTTTAGATTAATTTTTTTCACTGCGGGTTGAAAATTGGTGATTTACTAAGTCTATAATTCCTTCTCCCTGTATCTTTTTAAAAGTTTTTCTCAATCAGTTGGCTGTTCCAAAATACCACTGTACTGGAAATGCAGATACTTAATTATTTTGTCATATACCTTCTTGCTTTGGGAAGCTCACATGGTGGCATTACTCAGATGTCAGAAAGGGTACTGTGGGAGCTATCAGGATTCTGAGACTCTCAAATCCTCGTTCAAAGAGTCATCTCCTTTCTAACCTCTGCTATCCCTGTTGTGTGACTCTTTGCTGCTGGTTTTGGCCCCTGTATTAGTTCCCTGTGGCCACTGTAACAAATTAACCCAAACGGGTGTCTTACAAAATCTTAAATTTAGTTTCTTCCGGTTCTCAAGGGCAGAAGTCCAAAATCCACTTCAGTGGGTGGAAATCAAGGTGTCGGGTCGGTGGAGGAGGGCCTGCTTCCTCCTGCTTCCTCCAGGCTCTGAGGGGGAGAATCCAGACCTGGCATCTTGAGCTTTGGCGGCTGCTGGCATTCTGTGGCTTGTGGCCACATCATCGCCATCTCTGCTTCCGTGGCCACATTCGCTCTTCCTCTTCTGTGTGTGCCTCAGATCGCCCTCTGCCTCCCTCTTACACGGGTACCCTTGTTTGCATTTAGGGGGAATCCAGGATAATCTCTCTCTCACGCATGCGCACTCCCGCTCCTGCGCTCTCGCTCTCTGTCTGTCTATATATAGTGGACATCTTTTGAGGAGTCAGTTTTCAACCTACCACGGTCTTCAGGAGACAGGCCATACACGCCGTCAGTCAAGGTGTGCTTTTTCTGTTCTTCATTCTTTCTCTCTCTCCTAAGTCATCTTAATATTACCTCTTCGCTTAGGGCTCACCAGAGTCTGATCTCTCTCTGCCCCCAGACAGATGATAGATAGATGATGGATGAGAGAGAGGGTGCATGCCGGTCCTCAGTTCTGCTCTGTCCTCCCAGCCAGCACCTATCAGAATGAAGCACAGGACGCCCGTCTCCCTACATGTGTCAGCAGCAAAGTTTCCTCAATTTCTCTCCTTCCATCTCTCTGCTGCTTTGCCTCTCTAAAAATGATCTTTGTTTCCACTGAGGCTTCCTGGTCACAGGCTTCCGTCTCTGTCTCTTATATACGTTATTTTCTGTTTCTCCTCTTTAGGGTAGTTAAGCCTATTTCTTTTCCTCTCTGCCTGGGAAATATTTGCCCCAGAGTTAATCATCTCAGAATGCGTCTTCCTCATGGCTTCCGTGCTCCTCGATGAAGACAGGCAGCACTAGATTTTAACAATACCAAGAAAGTGATTCCCAGAGAATAGCCCCCTTGATTCTAGACCTGCATGATTGTCCGCAGGACAGGTTAACCCTGCCTTTCTGGAAGTTGGCTGGGCTCGTCAGATCTCACTAGTTCCACCCTCTTTCCCCCTACTTGAGTTCTCAAATGGCTCTGTTTAACATCAATATTTCTTTCTGTGTTCGTGGCAGGTGGTAATTCATCTGTAAATGTTCACTTGGCCTTGAACGTCTTTCACAGAGGCACCTGCCGACATGCCAAAAAATAATTCTATCCTTATGCTAGGCAGCCTTTCCAAGAAACTTCACACCAGGTTTTTGAAAAAAAAAAAAAAAAAAAAAAAAAAAATCCCCGGCTTCCCAGTTTCCCAGGGAGGTAAAGGAGAGTCCTCACATTTTATAGGGGAACAAGACTTCATATTTAACTGTAGCAATCAAGGTACTAAATTACAGGAACATTATTATTATTATTATTATTTTGTTCTTTTCATTTGTAATAGTTCAAACTCTTCCTGTCAGTTCAAATGAAGACTTTTTTTTTTTTATTAACTCTTTGGTATCAAGCCAGTATCACTGCTGTGTGATTCTCTGCTGCTGGAGCTCAATTATTTAGAAAACTCAAAAAAATGGGACACCTGGGTGGCTCAGTGGTGAAGCTTCTCCCTTCGGCTCAGGTCATGATCCTGAGGCCCTGGAATTGAGCCCCGTGTTGGGGTGATGGTGGGAGTCCTTGCTCAGACGGAAGTCTGCTTCTCCCTCCTCTTCTGAACCTCCCCGCAACTCGTGCGTGCACGCACTCTCTCTTTCTCTCTCTGTGTGTCTCTGTCTCAAATAAATAAAATCTTAAAAAAAAAGAAAACTTGAAAAAGTGCAATATATAGATAATATAATTTTCTGGTGACTCAAAGGAAAACTATTTTTATTCCTAATGTTTATTATTAACTATCCCCCCAAAATGTAAGTCCATCCCTTATTCCATTTCTATGTGACAATGCGGACCTTACGTAATAGTATGGGATGACTATTCTGACAAGTAAATTATAACTAGAGCATAAGTTCTTCATCTGGGGGTTTATGATGGAGCTTCACAGTTTTGAACTGTCTTAAATTGCATACAAAATATTGCACATTTTTCTGTAGGATAATTGGCTATAATTTTCATCAGATTTTCAAAGGTGCTATAATGAAAATAGACCACTTCTTTAGAATATGCAATGTATGTAGAGCATGATGCTATTTATATCGTTTTTAACATGCAAAAAAAGAACACCCAACTACACAATTCTGGTTCATGGATCTATATAAATGTAGTAAAAGTATAAATCGTGCCTGGGGTCCATAAACACCAAACTGAGAAGCGTACTTGCTTCTGTGTCTTACTTTGCTCAGACAGCTACAGCAAAATGCTGTAAGTGGTGGATTAAACAGCAGCAAGTTCTCGCAGTTCTGGAAGCTGGGAGGTCCTGGCTGGAGGGGGCCTTCTTCCTGGTCTGCAGGCGGCCACCTCCTCACTGTCCTCACACAGCAAAGGGAGAGCTCTGGTATCTCCTCCTCTCCTGTGAAGACACGAGTCCTGGATGGGGATAGGCTCCACTCCAATGACCTTGTTTGACCTTAGGACCTCCTTAGAGACCCTATCTCCAAATACAATCACACTGAGAGGCAGAGTTTCCACATAGGACTTTTGATAGGATGCAGTTCTGTCCCTAGCACTCTGGGAAGGGGGGATGATGACAAGGGAATAGACTGGAGCCTACATAGAGGGTTATGATCTGATATGCATCTTTTTTTTTTTTCTTTAAAAAGAAATGAAACTGAAACAAGTGTGGGGAAATGTTAAGATCTGATTCACAGGTGAGGGATATGAGAGTCTCTATACTGAAAATAAGAAAGAAGGAAGGAAGGAAGGAAGGAAGGAAGGAAGGAAGGGAGAGAGAGATAAAAGCAAGCAAAATCTTACTTAGATTTCTCCAGAACGTGATCTCCATATTGTCCAGGATTTTATTTGTTCCTTTCACTGATATATAGTCAGTGTCCAGTCCAGGTTTGGTATTCAGTAAATATCTGTTGGATTGAGTGAAAGGAAATGAATAGAAAATTAACTTGTATCTTTACTGAGCCCTAAATATTCAGCAACCCAAAACCTTCATGTTGTGTTCACGTTGTAGAATTTCTTTACCTAGGTAAATATTATAAATCACATTAACATACTGACTTCATATTTAGCACTCTGGAAATAATATTTAACATACTGGAAATAAGGTCCTAAGTGTGAAAATGATAATAATAGTGAACCTGCATATGAGACACAGTGTCTTACCTGTACTAGAATTGATAAGGGTTAGAAGAGGTTTTCGTTAAATTTGACTTTTTTTTTTTTAATGATTCTTGCCAACTGCAATTCTAAGGGAATATGACTTCCCCAAGCCCTGCTAAGAAACAGGAGCGTTGTTTCCTAACATAGAAACTTACGGCTCACTGAGTATACCTGCTTGTATCAGGATGGGAAGCTAATCTTAGGGTCCCTCTTCTATTGATTGGCCAACAGTCCATGACTGGGTGAACTGTTCCAAAAAGATGAACTGTGCCAATCAGATTCCTTTCAGATTTAAGGAATTACATGGAAACCAGCAAACTGAGCAATTGACAGCAGAGGTAGAAACTTCTAAGACAATGGAAACTCAGAGGACGCAGAAGAAGGCCAGTGGCAGAGAGAGAGAAGATAGAACATGCCTACAGAAAAAAAAATTGTTGAGAGCAGGAAGGACAGATGAAGTCTGAGGGCATTTCTGAACGCTAAAATCAGCCCAACTAAAAATCGTCCAGTGAACTTCCCTACTTTGTCAGTGAGAAAACTGATGAGTTTGGTAATTTACCGAAGTCAACGGTGATGGGGAAAGGACGCTTCAGTGTTCTTACCTTCCTGCAGTGCTCTTCTAACTCATAAAGCAGACTAATCCAGGGGCAGAGGAGAATAAACCACTCCCAGGGGCTGACATCACAATATAAAGTAGGTTCCCTGAGTGCAAAATTCCTGTTTTTAAAAAGTGAGATCCAGTCTCTGTCTTGACATACGTTGGCATTCAGGTCCATGATCCCTGAGAGTGTAGCCTCTTCGACCCCGTGGCTCTGTGCTCTGCCCAGCCCGCTGCCTAGCCTCCCAGTTCAAGGGGGTTTCTCCAGCTCATCCAGACTCTTCGCATTCCCAGAGCACATCTGGCAGTTTCGGATGAAATTCCTTGGAATCTACGCTCCTCGTAGATACTCATCTGGATCGGGTCAGAGGGATGGACTTTGGGAGGGTTCTCACCGCCTCAGGTATCACCCGCAGCTGGGAGTCCCAAGGGCCCCCAGACTCGGTGCATCACCTCTCCCTTAAGGGAGAGGCTTATTTCAGCAGCTCGGTCTGTTATTCCATACGCTGTGAGAAGGTCGACGTCCTCCTCGAGGTTTCCCGGAGGTGTGCACATCTTCACTGACACCGTTCACGTCAGGGGGTTCTCCCCGCTGACTCTCCATCTTCCTGGCACGGCCGCTGACAACACAGCCGCGTTGCTGCTGTCCGTGGACAGCTTACCCCGAGCAGGAGACGCCCGTTCTTCAGTGCTCCTGGACCGCCTCTGGGTCTCTTTGGTGCCATCTCCCTGCTGTTCCCACCGGCTCCCTAGAGCCTCTGTCCCTTTGTTGGGTGCTGCCTAGGCGAGCTTTAAATTCCTCTCACTCCCTTCAGCAGGAGCCTCTCAGATCCCTTTGCTTCTGTGCTTCCTTTCAGCCCGTGTGCTGAGGGCGTCTGCTTCCAAACGTCCACCTGAGCACAGGGAAGTGTGCGGTGTTTTAAATGCGTGGTTCAGGGTAGGTCTTGCTGCACCTGTGAGGTTTCCGCAAGGTCTTGAATGTGATGGGGCCACTGGCCGCAGGTTTTCTGGAGGAAGAAGCTTCCCAGAAGGAAGAGCAAAGTGGTCCTGGTGTGGCCGAGAGCAGTGAGTGGGGAGGGAGAAGGAACAGGGGAGAGAGGGGAGTGGAAAGGGGGCACGGGGTTGGCTAGGGGGGTCGGAGGGAGCTGATCTGCCTCATACCGAAGCTTGTACCATATGCTATGGACTCTGGTTTTACTCTGAGAGAAATGGAGCCACTTTTGGGTTTTGAGCCAGAGAAGTGATATGGTCTGATTTTGGTTTTTCAAAGGCCTCTTTCTGAACAGGCTAGGAGGGTGTCTGGGTGGGGAGGGCAGCTGGCACAGGATGCCAGAGATAGACCGAAGAAGCCGACTATCCCAGGCAGGGCGGCCTGGTACAGGGAGTCGGGGCCAGGAGGAGGAGAGAAGGGTGTCTTGGGCAAGGGGGATCGTCTACAAAAAAGAACCAGATTGTTTGGGAAAGCTGCCTGATTCCAGGGGCTAGACAGGGAAAGTATTAAGTGAGTCTGGGGCACCTTGTGCAAAAAAACACAAGAGAACATTCAAAAAAAAAAAAAAAAAAAGATGGGCACATGGCAAAAGGACAAAGAAGCCTGCTGGAAAGAATTCCCACTAACCAAATGGGAGACAATTTGAGCATTAAAACAAGCGGTGATAGCAAGACGTAAAAAGAGATGAAATAGTAGAATAATAAAATATAAAAGTTTTTAGAGTTAAAAATTAAATACACTTGGGAGCCGAGTCCATACTGATACCAAAAAATAGATGACTTTTAAGAGTGATGAGAAATGGAACATTTACATAGTTTCCAAGTACCTGTGTGCAAAATACTGCTCAGTTACAAAGGACACAGTAGGAACTTCAGAGTGGAGAAGTCTGGCAGACGCTAAGTGATCAAATTGAACCTCATCGGTAATAGATCAAACTGAAGTTACGCCCCACCTGGTAGGAGGCCGTGAGAACACAGCTCACATCTGTAAGGCTCCCGCAAAGCTGCATAATTTGAATCTGTTTATGAAGAAACATGAGACGGACCCATGTTGGGAAACATTTTGCAAAATAGCTGTCTGTGATCTTCAAAAAATATCAAAGTCTTGAAAGTCACGGAAGTGCTGGGGACGCATTCCAGACTACAGCTGTCTAAAGAGACATGACAGCTACGTGCAAGCCAGGGTGTGAGACTGGATCTCTTTGCTCTAAAGTTGCTGTTGGGACCAAAGTGGTAAAACTTAACATGTGGCCTGAGGGTTAAATAATCACGACATTTTATTGTTCATTTCCTGATTTTCATAGTTGCCCTGTCGTACCTTAGCATAATGCCCTTGTTTGCAGGAAATACACACTAAGGTATGGGGCGGGGAGTGGTGAGGTATCAGGTCAGTCATTTATGCTCATATGGTTCAGGAAAAATGAGTTCTTTGTACTGAACTCGCACCTTTTCTGTAACTCTGTGATCGTTTCCAACTAAAATCATCATGATAAAAACGGCAGAAGACCCAGTGCTGAGACCCCCGTCCTGGAGAGACAGGGTGTGGTTTAAAGCCGATGGTGGCTCTGGCAGGAGTGAGGAGGGTCAGACGGGAGGCAGAGGGAAATACACAGCATATTGGATGTTCTGCAACAAGGAATGTGAGAGAAAGAGAGGTATTCAAGAATTCCAGCGTTTGGTGCCTGAGCAGCTGGAAAGATGAAGTTAACATCAGCTGAGACAGAGACAGAGAAGGCTACAAACAGAGCAGACTTGAGGCTGGGGAGGAAGGAAAGATCAGGAATTCAGTTTTGAACACACTGACTTCATGGGACTGTTGGACATCCGAGTGGCGATATCAACTAGGCCTTTGAAAAGATGAGTCTGGAGCCCAGGGAGGAGGTATGAATATGGGAACAGTCCACACATAAGCTTCGTTTAAGCCAGGGAACTCAATGAGGTCATCAAAGATATGACTATGAATAAAAGAAAGAAAAGAACCATATCCAGGGGTTTATACACATAATCCACAAACATTTATCACGTTACAAAGAGAATATAGCAGCTTTATTGATGATTGCCAAGACTTGGAGGCAACCAGGATGTTTTTCAGCAGGTGGATGGAAAAACAAACAGTGGTACGTGTGGACAAGGGAATATTATTCAGAGCTAAAAGGAAGGGAACTATCAATTCATGAAAAGACATGGGGGCATCTTAATGCGTTTTATTAAGTGAGAGAAGCTTATCTGAAAAGGTGACATTGTATGATTCCAACTATTTGACATTCTGGAAAACACAAAACCATTGTGACAATGAAAAATCAGTGCTTGCCAGGGGTTAGAGGGAGGGAGGAAAGGGATGAATAGGTAGAGCCCAGAGGACTTACAGGGCAGTGAAATGACTCTGTGTGATACTCTAACAGTGGATAATAGGTCAGATGTTTTTCCAGACTCGTAGAGTGCGCAATACCAAGAGTGAGCCCTGATGTAGACTATGGATTTGGGGCGATAATAACATGTTAGTGCAGGTTCATCAATGATACATGTACCATTCAGGTGGGGGGTATCAGTAACAGGGAGGGCTGTGCATGTGTGGGGTCAGAGGGTTATGGGAAATTTCTGTACTTTCCGCTCAATTTGGCTATGAACCTAAAACTGCTCTTTAGAAAGGTCAGGAAAAAAAGGGTGAATGTTATCACAAGAGAAATGTTCCATCCCTTTTGTTTACCACATCAAAATGTTAGTTCTGATAAACTGAACAATATTCTACAAAGAACACTTCTTTCCTCAAGATACCCAGAGAAGGAGAGGGAGACTAGTAATGAGGAATATAGCACTTCCTTTCAAACTAAATTCTCCAGCTTTCTAAAATGTCACTTGTTTGTAAGATAACTAGTGTCTCATATTGGCCTGAAATGTCCCGGATTTTACCTCCTTGTCCCAGGTGGCTCTCTGTCTTGGATTCTAACCCGGATCATGGCTTATGAGCCCTGCCAAAAGCTACCTAATTCTAGGACACAAATGTCCATCTCATCTCATGAAGGGGAATCTGAAGTCAGAAATAGAGAAAAAGGGAGGCAAATATTTTTACAGATTTTCACATTGTAGACAATAGAAAATGTTGACGTGTAGTCAACATTTGTTAAGAGAACATAGACCTAGAACAGATATTAATTCAATGATTCAAAAAACGTGGTTATTGATTTGTAAAGCGAGTGAACTCTCTGCTTATAATCAAGGCTTGTTTTCTTACTCAATTTGGGCTTAGAGATTGTACCTCTCTAGGCTTACTTAATTTCCTGCCAAAGAGGACGTGTTGCCTTGGGTATTAATCCAACTTTTACATTTATTTTAAACATCCTTAAAGCTAGCCCCCCTCGTTTTCCCATTTTCCCATTATTGTCAGTAATGTTGTCATTCTGTTGTTATGTTACCGTGTTGTGGAGCTCCAGGGCGCCTGGCCGTGTTGCAAAGAGTTTAACTCAAGAGACTCTTGAACGATAGAAGGCAAAGTTGTGGCCTTAGCCAACAGAACACTTGCTCCCAAAACAGTTCCTTCTATGGCTTAATTCACCAAGAAGTCTCAAGTCATTACTTAAAATGCAGAATTTCAAGTCTTTGAAGGAGAGAATGGGTGTTTGCTTTAAAAAAAAAAAAATCTTAATGAAAAAATTAATTTGAAATGAATCATACATGTACCAATAAAGACCAGAACTGTAAAACTTCTTTAAAAAAAAAAAAAAAGAGGAAAATGTCTTCTGTGACCTTAGGAATAAGCGAACATTTCTTGAAAGGGATAAAAAAATGCATTAATAAAATATTAGTAAATTAGATTTCATCAAAACTTGGGATGTATACTCTTTAAAGAAATCATTAAAAAAATAAACAGGCAAATCATGGACGAGGGGAAAAATAGAGTCATGGTATCAGTATAGAGACAGAGTATATTTGTATCCAAAATAAAAAAATATCCCCCAAAAATCAACAATAAAAAGATAACCAAATAAAAAATGGGCAGAAGATTTAAATAGTCACTCAAGGAAAGAAGATACATGATTGGCAAATACGCCAATGAAAAAGTGCTCATTGTCATCAAGGAAATTCTAATTAAAACGACAATGAGAGCGCATTTCATCTACACTTAAAGACTGGCTACACCAAATATTGGTGAAGATGAGAAGCAACTAGAACACTCACACATTGCTGGTCCATATGCAAAATGTACAACTACTTTGGAGAACTCTTCGGCAGTTTCTTAGAAAGGAAAGTACATGTTTACCTCTGAACCAGTAATTCCACTCCTGGGTGTTTACCAAAGAGAAGTGGAATGTATATTTTCACACACACGGAATGTGTATGAAAACTTATTTATAACAGCCAAATACTGGACATGATCCCAAACATCCAACAGGAAAATAGAAAAGCCAACTGTGGTACATTTATACAATGTCCTGTTGCTCGGAAGTGAAAAGGAACGACTACGGACACGAGCGACAACATGCGTAACTCTCACAGTCATGGCGTTGAGTGAAAGAAACCAGACACAGCAGAACACACACCGTGTGTTTCCGTTTAAACGTCGTCTTGGGCGCGTAAAACCGATCAAATTGGGATCAAAGTCAGAAAGCAGACCCTCTGGGAAAGAGTGGAATTGACTGGAAAGGGCGATGACGGAATTTTCTCAGCTCACGGGAACTTTCTGTTTCTTATTTTGGGTGGTGGTTAAAGGGGTAAATGCAATTGTCAAAACTCAGTGAACTAAACCCTTAAGATTTGGGCATGTTAGTGTATGTACATCATGTAACAATTTTTAAAATGTGACTTTTTTAAAAAATAGAAAGCTAGGATAAAGCTGGAAGAAAATAACCTTTTTTTTTTTTTTTTAGTATTTTTCTTTATTTGACACAGAGAGAGAGAGATCACAAGTAGGCAGAGAGGCAGGCAGAAAGGTAAAGCAAGCTTCCCGCCGAGCAGAGAGCCCGACGCGGGGCTCGATCCCAGGACTCTGAGATCATGACCCCTGCCGAAGGCAGAGGCTTTAACCCACTGAGCCACCCAGGCGCCCCAAAACAAGGATACCACTTCTATTCGACATTATCCTGGAAATGCTTATCAAGCAATAGTCCAAAAAAGGGGCACCTGGGTGGCTCGGTCGGTTAAGCGTTCGCTTTCGACTCAGGTCATGATCCCAGGATCCTGGGATCAACCCCTCTTCCCCCCCCTCCCCCAGTCAGGCCCCCTGCTCAGTGGGGAGTCTGCGTCTCCCTCTGTCCCTCCCCGCACTAGCGTGTACTCGCTCGTGCTCTCTCTCTCATTCCCTCTCAAATAAATAAATATTTAAAAATAATAATAACAATATTCCAAAAAAAGAAATCGGAAGTACAGATTATGGAAAAGAAAAGACGAAGTTCCCATTTGCCAATGATTGTCTAACTAAAAAATTAAAGAGAATCAGCTGAAAACCCATTAGAACTAACAGGAATTTTAGTAAGAGGGTCAGACATAAGATCAATACACAAAAAACCAATTTCATTTCTAATTCCTTAGTAATTTCAAAGCATAATGAAAAACCATTCCATTCATAGTAGAATCAAAACTACAAAATAGCTATGAGGAAGCCTGTCAAGAAAAACAAAAGAAAACAATGAAGAAATAATAAGAAAGCAGGTTTTTGTTTTTGTTTTTAATTCAAGACCAAGCTAAATACAAACATTGTAAGTTTCTGGTTGGGAAAACTCAAATTCGAAAAAATATCCATTTTTCCCAATTAATCCGTAAATTAAGGTTAAAGGATAAAGCTTCAACAAGAATTTCATGAATCTTAAGCTTAATGCTACATTTCATATGACAGAGAAAATACATAATAGCCAAGATTTTTTTTAAAAAAGAATTGTAATAGGATAAGGCTTTCCCAGATATTCTCTGAAATACTTTGAAGTTATAGTGTAGCAGTATGTAGATAAATAAAACAGAATAAGAATAAGTAGTCCAGAAACAGACTCAAACCTAAATAGAACTTTAGGATATTCTATACAAGTAGCATTAGATTCAGGAGAGGATAACTTCATTAAACAAAGAACATTAGAATAAATAATCTATATTTGGAAAAAATAAAATAAACCTAGACTGCTATTTCAAATTATACACACAAAAAATCACAGCAAATGTAATAAAGAGCTAAAGGTCAAAAACAAATTTAAAAATCAGAATGAAAAACAAAAGTAAATCAGATTTGTAATCTTTTTTTTTTCCAGATTTGTAATCTTAAAATTGAAAATGCCTTCTTAGGTTATAAAACACCAGAATTCAAAATGGGAAAGAATGATTGATTGAATTTAAAAAGCTTAAAAACTTCTTAACGATGAAATTAACTATAAAATAAGTAAAAAGATAACAGTGGTAGAAAAGAACGTAAAACAAATAGGAAATTAATATCCAATCTACTTACAAATCAAAGATTATAAAAGATAATTGGCAGAAGTACTATAAATGGCCAATGGAAACCCATCAAAAGTTGTCTGACCTCACTAGTAATCAAGGAAATAAATATTAATGTAATATATTTCTTCCATTGAGGTTAATAAGAATTTTAAAAAAATTCGTAATACCTCCTATAAGCAAGGAGGCAGGAAAGTAGGCACTGTTAGTAGAAAAATCGGTAAACTCTTTAGAAGGGAACTGAACAGTACTTGATGAAGTTTTAAATGCATGTACCTCTTGTCCAGCTATTATATTTCTAAGAATTTAGTAATGGAGAAATTTTGTCCATGTGTACAAATAAATACGCATTAGAATCTTCATTCCAGACTACCTAAAACATTTAAAAATGGAACTACATATTAATAAGGGAGTGGTTAAATAAACCACACAACAGTCACATGGAAAACTCCTGCAACTATTACCAGAACGAGGCAGACCAGATTTTCTGACGTCCAAAATCTCACCCGCGTAGTGCAGTTTGTAGAACAATGCATATAGAATGAGCCTATTTACACAGTAAAAATATAAGTTTATCATGTAAATATTGAGAGGAACATGGGAGGATATACTTCAAATTTTTGTTTATTTTTTTAAGGGAAAGCATATTTTATTGAGTATATATATAGTGAGAGAGAGAGACAGACAGAATGTCTTGAGAGACTCAGAGGAAAAGAGCATGAGACTTGTCTTTGTGTGGGGCCTCGGGGGTTTTATTAGCAGTTGTGGTCTGGTGTTCTGTTAGGTATCCAGGAACTGGTCAGAACAAGGACAGGGCTTAGGTGTCCTTCATAAATCATTCATTCCGTGAAGTCAACGGTCTTGGTGCCAAGGTGTTTGCAGCCAGTGGTCTTGGAGAACATTTATGATGCCCTCATTCCTTGGATGTTTATACTGTGCTGGAAGACTCCAAGGAGATCATCCTCTCTTTGTCCCTTACAAGGAGGACACGTGCTGTTTGCTTGACAAGGCATGTGTACAGTGGGATGGGGGTGCAAGCCCTCCCAAGAGTAGAAGCCACAGCAAAGGGAAAAAAAAAAAGATTTTTTTATGGGGTCCCTTCAGTTTCCCTGTCTTGTTCACTCCTATAGGATTTTTATCCTCATTATTCTTAAGGGGTGTTCAGAAGTTACTTCTGGGAAGGGTAACGGCAGCAAATAAGGTTGGAGAGCTTTTATCATTTTGCTCTCTATTTTCTATTCTCAGAATCTCTGATGAGGTTTTACCACTTTTATTAGATTGGACTGTTTGAAATGGCTTCTGTCCTTTCTGCTGTTTGTCCAGCAGTTTTAGTTATATAACCTCCGCACTGGAGACACAGTCCCTCCTGCCTTCTCCCTGACCCCGCAGTCCTGCCTACTGGGTGGGACAGTGGTCTCAGCAACGTATTTCTATGTGGACACATCTTGACATTTTTGCACACTATTAATAAAAACTCCACATTTTACAGGCAGCTCTGAGAAGTGTGATAGTCACTCTTTCTACACCTCCATTAGTAATTTTCTAAAATCACCCTGAGTTCTGTGGCAAATTACTGTAAAAACAATCACCCAGGCATCTTTTTTTTTTTTTGCCTTTACCGAAAACCCCATTAAGCAATCTTATTTGAATAGACTGAGCCTTTTCCTGTAACCATTGCAAACAGTTTATAATCAATCCACTTTTTTCTAAATAGAATATATAGTTGTCAAAAGCTTCATTTATTTTTCTTTTAAAAAACATGCTTTTTTATGATCCTTGCACTGATTTACTGAGAATATATAATCTTAGTTTTTAAAAGGATCTCTTCCTAGTCTTTTCAAAGATGACAGGCATAATCATTCACTTTTTATAATTTTACCAGAGTACATTCGAATAAGGTCTGTAGGTTAGATAATAGTACTAGATCAGCGTTGATTTCGTAATTTTGATAATTGCTCCGTGGTTATGCGGTTGCAATGTTCTTGTTTTCAGGAAATATACACCAAAGTATTTAAAGGTAGAGGATCATTGTATCTTCAACTTACTCTAAAACATGTCGGGGGGGGGGAGTGATTCACGTGCACATAGAGCACTAAGTATACAATAACTAATGAAGGCAGAGTGCTACCGTGTCCACAGGAAATTATATCAGGATGAAATTTTTTTAAAAATCTATAGTTTCTCCCGGAGTGATTCATGGACGTAATGCTAACAGGGACTACCCCGAGCCTTCTGTGTCCAGTGCCGGGGTGAGCCTTTACAAGGACGGTTTCCACCCCCAGCCCCCGGGAGGAGATCCATTATGCCCATGCACCAGTGCCCGAGAGGGCTCCGCCAACAGCTCAGCATGCTCTCCTGTCCTCTGCTCAGCCCCCCATCCATGGCTTTAGGGGCTGTTCTCATCCTTCACCACCCTCTCCAGCACCCACCTCCAATACCAGCCACCCCCACCTCCAGTGCATTAATTCATTCCTTTATTCATTATGTAATGGTTTCCTCTCTCTTCTATATACTTGGGATCACTTCCTCTTGTTAAAAACAAACAAACAAAAACCAGCTGCACGTCCAAAGTGACATCCCTTAGGTTAAAACCCCAAGTCAGGAAATTAAGACTTAATACCTAACCTAACTGCAGGTTCAACCCCCACGAACATACCCTTTAACCAGTCAGCATGGAATTTCCTGGGCAGCTCTAGGAAACTTACTGATAGACCCTCCCGCTCCCTTCAGGAGGGTAACCTTGCCTAAACATCGCGTTCCTCGCCAATAAATTCCTTTCTTCTTCTTTTTTTTTTTTTTTAAGATTTTATTTATTTATTTGTTAGAGAGCGCGCGCGCGAGCACAGGCAGAGTGGCAGGCAGAAACAGAGGGAGAAGCAGGCTCCCTGCCGAGCAAGGAGCCCGTTGTGGGACTCCATCCCAGGATGCTGGGATCATGACCTGAGCCGAAGGCAGCCGCCCAACCAACTGAGCCACCCAGGCGTCCCTCTTCTTTTTTTTTTAATGCCTTCTCTCTGCCCTTAAAAACCGTCCTCTTGGATAGCTCACGGACCTCCCCTCTACTTGCGATGCAATCCTGCCCAGTTCACGAATCATTTAACAAAGCCAAGTAGAGCTTCAGGTCTATTCGGTTGAATGTTATTTTGTGACACTCTCCAATGACTCCCCTCAGGCCACTGTGTGCTGGTAAAGTCCCTTCATCCTATTTTTAAAATCCGATCTTAGTTCATTGTCCTTCTGGCTTTCACCTCAATCTCTGGCATCCCCTCACACTCAGACTTTGGGAAAGAATAAACCATGTCCTCCCCAACCCCCCACTTCCGGACCGAGTCTGCCTCCCACCGTGTAACTGACGTTTGCCAACCTTCCCGTAGAGGCTTCTAGGAAACAGAGGAAAGCTGAATTCAGAGACGATAGGGATGGTGCCTGCGGGAAGGAGAAGAGAGACTCCCTCCCTGCTTCGCAAAACCCACGATGAATGGAGTAAATGGCTCCTGGGCATCTGGGTGCAAAGCGCCCTTGTTAGGTGTGAGCTCCTGGGTGTTTGAGATTCTTGTTCATCATCGGCTTCCGGCTGTAAGCATAAATCTCACTACCAGAAACAGAATAAGTGCTAGAGACAAGATTCTTGAGGTCATAGCATGGTATCAAACAATCTTCCAGTTTCTTAGGTCAGATAAGATATGGCAACAAAGGATAAGGAAGAAAAAAGCTGTAGGTGAATTCGAGCTGTGATGCTCTTCTCATCCAAGGACAGTCTGACATCCTCACTTAAAGAAGTCTTCACCCCCAGGACAGTTTGGGGCTTTGCGTGTTCCTTTGGGCTCGGGACCCCAGTCCCAAGCTCAATGAGCCCCTCTCAGTTGTCTCCTCCTTTCAAGAGGGGGTTGTAAGTAGTCTCCTCCCCATCCCCTAGGGCCACGTATCCGCTCCCCGATGCCAGACACTTACCCCTAAGCAGAAACAGCCCGGAGCTGGGAGAACAGGGGACAGCATTCAGCGCTGTTGAAGGAAAGCATGAATGAATGAATTGTATCTCTAGCGGCCCACGCATAGATAACATTCTATGAATATTTGTTGGATGAATTAATAAACTAAGTCCGACACATAAAAAGCAAGGACAGAGTTGCTGGCCTTTCGATGATAATCCCAAACTTCCCCCACTGCCCTCCCCAACCTACAGCCCTCCCCCTCCCCGGACTCACCCCATCATTTGGAAATCTGTGAGGGATCAGCTGAGGCTGAAGACCGTAAATTTACCACGTTTTCAACTAGGACCATTTCT
Source organism: Meles meles (assembly GCF_922984935.1). Classification (NCBI taxonomy): domain Eukaryota; kingdom Metazoa; phylum Chordata; class Mammalia; order Carnivora; family Mustelidae; genus Meles; species Meles meles. Next base: position 112,893,125 of record NC_060073.1, on the reverse strand, counting down.
GAGCCAAATGTACGTAACAGCGGAGAACTGGCCCAGGCCCCGCAGAGGCTCTGGGGCAAGGCTGGGTGGCCCCGGACCACAGGATGGTACTGTACACTTCTTAGTGTTTCATTTCCCTCTGAATTCATTTATCCATTCATTCAGCAAATAATTATTGAAAAATCATTGTAAGCTAGAGATTGTACTGGTCACTGGAGACAGAGAAATGGACGAGCCAACAATGTCCCTGTTCTTACAGATTTACTTCTTCATTCATTCAAATGACAAATACTAACCAAGGGGCTACTATGTGCCAGGCCCTTTCCAGAGCAGTGGATAGACGTGCATTCCTGCCTCCGTGAAATACATACCAGTGGGGGAAAAAACAGAATATAACAAAGTAAATAAATCATTTAGACGATGTATTGGCAGGTGAGGGGTCCTGAGTGGTGGGACAGGGTGGCGGGATAAGATGGACATTTCAAGGGGCGCCTGGGTGGCTCAGTGGGTTAAGCCTCTGCCTTCGGCTCAGGTCATGATCTCAGGGTCCTGGGATCGAGTCCTGCATCGGGCTCTCTGCTCAGCGGGGAGCCTGCTTCCCCCTCCCTCTCTGCCTACTTGTGATCTCTGTCTGTCAAATAAATAAATAAATAAAATCTTTAAAAAAAAAAAAAAAAGATGGGCATTTCAAATAAGGTGGACAAGATCGAAGTCCCCAGGAGGGTGATACGGGAGCAGAGTCCTGCAGGAAGTGAGGGAGCAGGATGTCTGGGGAAGAACATTCCAGGCGGAGGGAAGCACATGTAAAAGGCGGAAGTTGGGAACGCTCTTGGCATGATCCAGAGGTAGCAAAGATCTCAGTGCGCGGAATCAGAGCAAGTCAGTCGGAAAGGGAAGAGGTGGGTTGAGAGAAAACTAGGTTGGGCCTTGTTGGCCATCATGTAAGTCTTGCCCCTTCCTCTCTGCCTGAGATGGAAATTTGTCAGGTGATTACTAACAAAGGGGACTCCCCCCGGCTGCTGAGCCAAGAACGGGCTGTGGGGCCTCAGGGAAAAGGCACATAGCTGTAGGATTTTGTAGGTGGTTGGGAACGCTCTAGTGGAAAACCAGGAGGGGATGCTCGAAGGAAGAGAAGGGAACACTGCTAGAGAAATGTCCTTGAGTCGGCAAGAGGGGCGTGGTTCTCGCGCTCTAGTGAAGGGGCTGGGGTGTCACTGGGGGTCATAAAAGAAGACGGAGCTTATGGACATAGATCAACCCAAGGGAGTCGAACTGGTGGCGGGAGCTTGTGTCCTCTTCCATTTGCCGCAGTTTCCCGACGAAGTCCAGAAAGTAAGACCACCAACTGGGAACGAAGGGGAAGGGGAAGGTATCTCGAATGTGAGGAGAAAAGGATAATCCCGACATAAATGCATCTTTAAATAATCCCTTGAAAAACTCCTAAAACAATACACATCCTACTGAAATTTTGGCTATAGTTGTGGCTCCAGGGAAAAAAAAAAAAAGACCAGAAAATATTTTTACACACACAGCATACGTAAAGCCATCTGAGTACAACATGGACAGACGGAGTGACATGATTCGGCACATTGCCATGAAGCAATGAAAACTGTAAGTCAATTCTCTAAATCCTCTCGAGATTTGAAGCAGGCGAACATCTCTTTTTGACTGGAAGTCATTTAAATATAGGTCACTGCATTAAGAGTTAAGCGCTGTGGGGTGAAACACGTGTCCAGAGTTGAGCAAGTGAGAAACACGGGCAAAGTGGCGTCATTGTAGGGCTCTATTTCCCACCCCGCACTGAGTTCCAACTGCCTTTCTCACTGGGGCCTGTGTTAGGCCTCCCCCAGAGACTGGGAACCTGGGATTCCCGGGATTTTTTCCACACTGTCTTCTCTGGTAATAGCTCAGCCCACAGCTCCACTCTAGAAGGAGATGCTGAGAATACACTCAGCATCACTACTAAAATTCACCAGCTGGGTGAGACAGCTTCCGGGCACACCACACAAACCCTTCAGGTGAATTAAAAACCCCAATTCGACTGTTTGCTGGGTCTTTTCAAACCTGGAACATTTCAAAGCATGATGCACTTTCTTGGTCTCATGGGAGCCTGTCCTCCAGCTCAAACTTGGACAACATCACTCGGCTTCCCAGGCTGGTTGTCGGTGCACGGGGCTGGGCTGCATGCCTCTGCCGTCTGGGGTAGGTGAGCTCAGCTGCCCACAGCCCAGAGAGCATCTAACCAAGTGGAGAAGGGGACGTGGAGAGAACCAGCAGGGCCAGGGGCCAGCAGGAGGCCAGATGTCTTTGCGCTTGGCCTTCAGCAGTCTGGGACTCACCTTGGACGTAAGTGGCCTCATCTTGGAAGCTTTGGAGGTGTGGAGATGTTAGCCCTAGCGTTCGTATCTCTTTCCATTTTTACTTCCATTTTTAACTCTGGATTTTTCTTTTTCTTTTTATAGTCTTTTGGCTTAACTGAATCCTTGTAACATTATGTTATTATATTTATCTTTGAAATATCTTCTTGCCTATCATGGCTTTCTTTTACCTTAATCATACTTCGTCTCTTTTTCTTACTGTTTAATTTTTACATTTGAGTATTGTGAACGGTATTCAAAAGCCTATATTTTTCCTAGTTTCCTAGTCATTTTCAATTTTCTTACCCCTTTGTATGATAGCTGTATTTATTTATTTGTTCTTTTTTTTTTTTTTTTTTTGCTTTAACAATATTGCTGCTGATTACTTACCTATGGCCTATGGCTCCCCTATTTCTTCCAATTTTAACAGCCCCTTCCCATTCCCCACCCCAGCCAGCTCCCAGCTAAAGTCTTTAAACCAGACAGTTCAGGAGATCCGACCATCACAATTCCTTCCCTGGACCACAAGTTCCTCTTCCAGCTGTACACACGTGCACATTTCGAACGGGTCATCTGTGATGTCCTTCTAGAATCCGTGGTCTCTGCTGCACAGATCAGGAGGCGGGGGCAGGAGAATCCCGAGCAGCAGGAGGAGAGGGAGGCGCCAGCTTTCTTTCAGAGACGAACCCAGACCCGCTGTCCCTGGACTTACTTTAACAAGGGCGTTTCGAAACTTGGAACATCTGTCCTAAGACGGAGCCACATAAAGACCCACAAAACTCTCAACTGGCTGTAACTAATGTAATTAATGTTTTCAAGTCTTGAGGTAAAAAAATTCTACTGGTGAGTAGGTCTTCTACCTCCGTGTTGACGTTTCCGGGAATAATGAGCTCTGGCAGGAATTATCCCCGGCAGGGTTTGGGTTTCGTTTTTGGTCTGGTGTTTCATAGGCATATAAATCTAGTTAGGTATGTATGTATATCAGATTCGGATGTTATTTTGCTTCGAATATGAATCACCTGGAGACCAGAATGTTAGTAAGCAGCCTGGGGGTTCTATGCACCCCAGGGCCCCACAAGAATGCATGATCTGCTTCTTTCCTGGACTGAAAATGAATCATTCTTTGACAAAGGAGGGACTAAGGCAAGATGCTTACATGCCGGTGCTCAGTGCTCTAAAAGAAAGCAGGATGCCATCGTGATTAGATCTGACTTTCTAAACACAACCTGATTAATTATCAGGGCCTTAGACCATGTCCATGATTCCCCTAAACTAAGGGAAATTTCACCAATTAATTTTCCACTTACATGGCCTGGAGAACGTGTTGAAGCAAGAATCCCTCTCCCCCACCCCTACACTGTGCACTCCACAATTAACGTCATCCATGTACTTCCTTTCCTTGCAAAACTTCATTTGGGGCATAGAGCCTCAACCTTCTCATGGCAACGGGTAACTCCTGTCTCCTCGACTGCCTCGGTTTGTACTGCTATGGTTCCTCTCCACTGGCTGGTTCAGGGTCAAGGGACCCTTGGATGCCTGCTCAACTTCCACTGGTCCCTGGTCTTCACCTCAGTGGACTTGCCTTCATGCTCTGCCTTATATCCCTCAGCAGTGATGAGCCACGTCTCGCCAGGTCCGATTCCCATTCTTAGCCAGCCATGAAAGATCTGTGCAACCCTGAGCTTTGTAGCACTCGTGGGGATCTCCTCCAAGGTCAGGAGGTCCCCAGGAGCATTCCCACAAATGACAGAGATTTCTCTCCTACAGTACGATAGGATGCTTTGTGTGTTTTAGAATATTATGCCATTGACCGATCCAGATTCTAGGGGGAAAGAAATTCTCTCATTTGCAAGAACTGAAGCCTTCTTAATTTCCTTACAGAAGAAAATGTCAGAGAAAAGAAAGAGTCTATCTCATTTAAAGCCATGGTGAAGGGACTATCATTCATCTCCCAGGACCGTATAGCAGCAACCGTTCATCCACACCTGGCTCTGCTCTCCCCTGAGATAAGCGTAAGAGGCCTTAGTGTCTGTTCTGCGAAGATGCCCACGGATTGCTCCAGTCCTGGCCTCTGACAGGTGTGATGGTTATCTCTGAAGTCTATCATGTCAAAATTGGCTCCAGAAGATGGCCTGGACCGGAGGATTATTTCCACGTGGCAAGGGCTACTTCTCTACAAAGAGTTATTTTAACCTAAATGAAGAAATCCCCTGCCAGGTGCATAAATTTCACCAAAATATTGCAGAAGGGTGGTCTCTGGTAATGAGCTTAGTATAAATTTTTCACTTACTTCTCAAGTCTCTTGCATTTGGGAAGGTTGAAGGGAAAATGACTAAAATATATGGCAGGTGAAATTTGAAGTGTTACAGCCTTTTTTTGGGGGGGGGAAGGGGGGAAGCCATCTGGTAATATCTTTCCAAAATGAAAATTATGTATACTCTTCAGCTCATCAATTCCATTTATAGGAGTCTACCCTTTGGAAATAAAAGTGCCAACATAAAAGGATGCCAAGAACTCAAAACAAAGTGGAAATCCACCAGTGAAGGTGAATGGCTGAATACAGTGTGATATGCTCACGGAGTACCACAGCCATGAAAAAGCATGAAGGAGAGCCGTACAAGATGATCTGGAAGGATCCCATGAGAAATCTTAGAAGGAGAAAAGCCAGGAACACAAAAAACTAAAAACAGGCAAAGAATGTATAGACTATAATTTGTTCCCATTTAAAAAAAATACCCTCAAAATCTATATGTTGTAGATACATAGATAGATAGGATTTTTCTATACAGAATTATATGAATGCTGATAAATATATAAATAGGAATTCCCTAGGGATTAGCACAGGTCACTTGGAATGGTCAGTGATCAGAAATGGGATGCTGAAGTCTAGACAGGGCGGGAGGATAAGTGTCCATGATAAAAGCAATATAGGAGATGATACTGTTCATGTAAAATCATACGTATATTTTTAATTTTTATTTTATATATAAAATCCTAAAATAACGCATAAAAACAATGATCACTAAAGATTAATGATTATCTCAGAATAGTAGGATTTTAGATGAACTTGACTTTTTTTTTTTAATTTATTTGAGAGAGAGTATGTGTGTGACTGCGTGCACATACATGTGCTTGGGGGTAGGGGCAGAAGGAGAGGGAGAGAAGCAGACCCCTCACTGATAATGGAGCCAGGTGGGCTCAATCCCAGGACTCTGAGATCCCAACCAGAGCTGAAACCAACTGACTGAGCCACCTGGGGACCCCTCTTTGAAAAAAAAAAAAAAAAAAGATTGCATTTTTAAGTAATTTCTATACCCCATGTGGGCTTAAACTTACAAACTGAGAACAAGAATTGCATGGTCCAGGGGCGCCTGGGTGGCTCAGTTGGTTAAGAATTGCATGGTCCACCTGGTACCACCCGGTAACCCCCCCTTTTTTTTGTTTTTATATGTTGCTTGAATTCTTTAGGGAGAGCATGTGCTAGCTGCTTATATTTTATATAAATTTATTTATATATTATATCCGTGGAAGCAAAGACACACCCAAGTAGAAAAGCAAAGCCTACTTATTCAGAGCTGGCTCCAGCAAGGGAGACAGCCACCATCACAAGCATTTTGACAGAGCCCGAGGAGTGGGAAAGCTTTATGGTGGAAAGGAGGGAAGGCTTCAGGTGTGTCCCGATCGGAGGCTGTTGTTATGGGGGAACTACAGGCTAAGCAGAGGGGGCCATCGTCCTGTGTGATTGGTTAGGAGTGAATATTTGGCTTTCTTTGGTTGGTGTTAAGTTGGAAACAGGGGAAAAAATCAAGGCAGCTAGCTGTTAGTTATTAATCAGCTTCCCCCCATTTTGGAGGGATAATTCCAGAAGTTATTGTCTTTTTTCGTGGATCATTTCTAGAGATAGCAATCTGGCCTCCAGTGAGCCTGACTGACAGCAGACTGGCTTCCCGGGCTGACTTGGGAGATAAGTGGGTTGCTTCTCGGGCAGGTTGCTGCAGGCTGTGGGTCAGAGTTCTATTTTTATAGACGGTCTGGCCATTCATTGTCGGTATATTCAGTCTCTCTTATTTTATTTGTAAGTAAATATATTTTTACGTCTTAACAAATATATTTTATAGTCTATAATTTGTATTTTATATAAAATTGCCAATTTACATTTTACATAAAAATTAAGTCACTTAACTGAAAAACAAAACAAAGAAGAAAATTTTTTAAAAGATTTTATTTATTTATTTGACAGACTGAGATCACAAGTAGGCAGAGAGGCAGGCAGAGAGAGAGAGGGAGAAGCAAGCTCCCTGCTGAGCAGAGAGCCCGATGTGGGGCTCGATCCCAGGACCCCAAGATCATGTCCTGAGCCGAAGGCAGAGGCTCAACCCACTGAGCCACCCAGGCACCCCAAAAAAATTTTTAATTAAGTAGGCTAATGAATTGTATAAAAGAAAACAAGTTCTGTCTTCTTAGCCCTTGCCATAATGGGGTAGTGGTTCCCAAACCTGTTTGTGCACATTATTATACCATTTAATGGTTTCGGGGCTCCTGGGTGGCTCAGTTGGTTAGGCATCTGGCTCTCGGTTTTGGCTCAGTTCGTGATCTCAGGGTCGTGAGATGAAACCCTGCATCTGAGCAAGGAGCCTGCTTGGGATTCTCTCTCCCTCTCCCTCTGCCTCTTCTATGCTCCCATCTGCACACGCTCTCTCTCTGTCTCTCTTTCAATAATAATAATAATAATAGTTTATTACACTGAAATGGGAGAACGTTCCGTTCCTATTTCTACAGGAATCTTGTTTTTAACTAGAAGACCTTCTAAATCCCTGTTCCATTTGCCCTGCCTACCTCCTATTGCTGGACTGTTCACTGTGTCACCCTCTCTACGGGGTTTTGAGGACTGTCACAGAGAGAGCACCAGCCTGGCTTGGTTAGCAAGGTAAAAGGGAACACGCCACGATGGGCTGAGCGGGCCTAGAAGCACCATGATCAACCCCCAGGGCCTGGCCCCAAGTCCTTTCACTGGGGAAGTTGAAGGTGAAAACCACCCACGATGTCGGGAGGCCGGGGCCAGGGAGCCAAGGTTACTGCAGGGCTGCTGCGAGCTCCTTAACAAACTTAGGGTCCCTGGAATGTGTCTTTTCTTCGCAACCTGAAGGAGTCAGACTAACACAAGTGGTCATCCAAGAGCTACCTTATATTTAACTATATATATAACTATATATATGTATATACATACACACACACATAAAATAAATATAATAAATCAAGATAGGAGACTCCATGCTTGGTTTGTAAAACTAATTATACAGTCGTATTTACTGACAGTCTTCTCCTGTACAGCTTTCAACAAAAGGAATTGGAAGCACAAAATTAAAGTCTGGAAGACCTATTTCTTCCAGCTTTAGAAATCTGAATGACTTTGTAGGTTTCAAGTTCCGAAGGTTTCACATACGCTAAGCTCTTCTCACACTGAACCTGGTCTTACAGTTCATCTGAGCAACCTCCTACATCGAGGTTGAGGGTGACTATTCCTTGTCACAGAGCCATTTTGTTCCTGCGCTGCCACAGACAATGCTCCACTCTCATCTCAAACAAAGAAAAAAAATCAGAAAAGAAACATTTGAGATTTGTGGACCGAATGCCTACTGGGGCATAAGTTTGTGTGTTTCCCTTCTGGTTCTCCCTGAAGATCCCTCCTGAAGAAGGGGGGGGGGGGGGCTCGAGATTTAGTGCAGCTGCCCTCGGACCAGGGTGGGATGGCAGGGTTAGGTTAGGCCACCTTAAAGGGAAGGTGTAAGGATGCAGGGGGCTACACGTGCAGGGGGGACACGGGTGGTTGGGGCGGCCGGCTGTAAAAGGGAGAGCAGAGCCCTGTTATCTGGAAAAGAGGGCGAGAGGAGGGAAGTGAGGTGACTGGGACTAAGAGAAGGGGAGGACAGGACTGCCTGGACCTCATTCCCAAGAAGGCCCTAATTCCGTCTGCATTACCCGGGAGAAACTCTGCGTGGGGCATCTCGCATGAGCTGTAACGCGGTGGCAGGCTGGTCCCTGCAAGAAAAGGAATATGAGATCCCCCAGGCATCACCAGGACGTGGCAGGAGAGGCCCCCCACCTGTGCACACCAAGATATTGGGTCCCATTCAGGCGACCCCACACCTCACTCCAGGGCCCAGAGAAACCACTGGATACCTGGCCGGCAGAGGTAAGGAGAGGCTGTCACATCTGCATTTCGGAACCAGGTAATGGTTCACTAGAACCCTCTATCAGGCGGGGAGAGAGCCGAGTGGGTACCTTCGCTACTGCTGCTTACAGCATTCAGCGCCTCGTCACTGCCCTCCTCTTGTGGCGGCAGGAAGTGACTCTGGGCCAAAGGCAGGAACTCTGGTTATGTGTGTTCACATGTTCACACAAAATGAGGGTGGGCACAAGTGGTCTCCTGACAAATCAGATGATAGTCTCCAGTAGAATGCATTCTGGCCCCACGTTCGCAATCCGAAATTCCTTGAGATGATCTGGAGGGTGTCCTGTCTTCTGTGTAAGAAGAAGACAAGTATCCTCCTTCATGCGATTAAAGATGTTTTATTATGAACCAGAGGATGGACTCATGAACAGCTGGCCTTTGAGTCTATTGCCAGAAAGAGAGACAAAAGCTAAAAACATGGTCTTTGATAGTCTCCAAAATTAAACTCCAAAATTTAGCCTAAAATAACGACTTACCATTAATGTGATTTGTAATCTGGAGATACACTTGGCTGTTAATCATCCTGGAAATTACCCCAGGAAAACAGCCGCCCTTCTTCCTCTTCATCCACTCTGCCACTGTCTTGCTCTGCAGTGTGTCTTGACTGGACAAGTAGAACTGAGTTCCAACCAGTCTCCACGCTGCTGGTCTGTCTCATCCTGGCTACTTCCACCGAACCCATTCTGCCCACAGAAATGTGTGAAAATATGTAGCTGTGCTTAAGAAATGTGTGAAAATATAAAAGTCCCACCACATAACAGTCCCACTGCAATACTGGCTTCCATTCTTGGAATGATGCGGGCTACCGCCTGTTCCCGCTATTCTAATCTGGTACTCTTTACTCTTGTCTCTTCTGGGCCCCTGACCCCAGCCTTGATGACCTTCCACTCCAACTCAACCCCAGCATCTCTCCCAGACATAATCCTGGTTATTCGCCCTCCAGCATTCGCTACCTGGCACTTCGGTAAGAGAGACTTCTAAACCCGACCCCTCCCCCGCAAACACACACCCATCTTTAGGCAGCTATGCCAAGGGAAACTGGAAGGTTTCCAGTCTTATCTCCTTCTAAGCTATCCTCACTGAAGCCAGATTCATTTCTCTAAAATAAAATTTTTATAGTGTTTCTCCCCTGCTTAAAATTCTTCAATGGTTCGCCTGTGGCCTCCAGGATGAAGTCCAAACTCCCCATGGCAAACATGGCAGACAAAATCCTTTTGGACAGGGGCGCCTGGGTGGCTCAGTGGATTAAGCCGCTGCCTTCGGCTCAGGTCATGATCTCAGGGTCCTGGGATCGAGCCCCGCATCGGGCTCTCTGCTCTGCAGGGAGCCTGCTTCCTCCTCTCTCTCTGCCTGCCTCTCTGCCTACTTGTGATCTCTCTCTCTCTGTCAAATAAATAAATAAAATCTTTAAAAAAAAAAAATCCTTTTGGACATTGCTCCAACAACCCTTTCCAGCCTCTTACTCTCAGCAATTCTATACCCACTTTTCATCTGAACCATCATAACGTATTTGCACTTGCCCCAGTGTACCATGATTTCCTGCCTCCCTCTATATCCCCCCTTTCGAGAAAGTTCTTTCCTGCACTGTTTACCAAGTGACCTCTAATTTAGTCTTCAAATAGAAATGCTTCTTTTTCCAGAAGGCTTTTTTTTATAATTTCTCAGAGCAGAGCTTACCATATCATTCTTGGAAGTCCTACAATGCTTTTTACTAACCTTTTTATATATCACTGTAATCATTTGCTTTTAATGTTTGTCTTCCCAGTAAGCGGTCTTTGAAGTCTCTTGCAGAATATCTGACCTATGTTAATTGTTGAGTGAGGGAACAAACAAACAAATGAATTAAGGAATGTTAGAGTGCATCCAAAGCCCATTCTTGGGAAAATTTTAGCGTTGCTTTTGGATGTCAAACTCTACCAAAGTTAGGCAATATGACTGATTTTTTTTTTTTAACGGTGAAAGAGAAGAAGAAGTCTGTATTCTATAGTTTGAGCCCAGTGTTGTGAGAGTTTCTCCACGATCCTGGTGATTCCTGACCATTCTTCAGGAATTCTGATATGGAACGGGTTGCAATGAGAAAGGAAGGAAGAAGAAAGAAATTGAAAGATAGCAGCTGATGGTTTTGCCAGGTTAAAAAAATGGGCAGAAGGAGAGTGGGGTTACTTTTGCTTTGATAACATTTTCAGATGTGTGTGGCATTAGAGAATAAATAGAGAATAAATAAATGGAGATAAATAAATAAATAAAACTGAGATCTGTCTTACAGCTGATGTAGCTGATTAAATACACTTCTGATGGCTCTACTGAATTTTTAACTTTTAAAAAAATTCTGAACAGTTGGATGGGGAGGAAGAACAAATTCTCCCCTATCTCATGTCTCACGGAGGCTGTACTCATGATTCTCTGACTCACTTCCATGTAGAGGAAGAAACGATCACCCAAGAGTGTACTAAACGAGCTCAGATATTAGTAATAGGATGACAGTCTGAACTCTGCTGCTTTTACTTGCAAAGCACATATCGATCTCAGCCCACCACAGAGACCACTGATGTATCAGGGCCTGGACGGAGAAGGCAATCTCAGCTCTGTCTACCTCCTAACCGGCTCCGGTCAAGAGCCCCTGGGGCAGTGGGATTATTTAGAAATGACATAGGACGCACAGTCCTGCTGCTGTTCTGCGTGCTGCGTTAGATCGTGGAATCACATCAGACAAACGAGATGTTTATTAACAAAACCTGCAAGAAACAGTCATATTGAAGTCCCTATTTGATTTCCTATGGAAAAATCGCTGGGATCTTTAATGATAATGATAACAGAATGTCTTGTGTGTAATAGTTCTTTAAAATAAAGGAAAAAGGGGCGCCTGGGTGGCTCAGCGGGTTAAAGCCTCTGCCTTCGGCTCAGGTCATGATCCCAGGGTCCTGGGATCGAGCCCCGCATCGGGCTCTCTGCTTGGCTGGGAGCCTGCTTCCTCCTCTCTCTCTGCCTGCCTCTCTGCCTACTTGTGATCTCTATCTGTCAAATAAATAAATCTAAAAAAATAAAATAAAATAAAATAAATAAAGGAAAAAGAGGGGCACGTGTCTGGCTCAGCTTGTGACTCCTGATCTCAGGGTAGTGAGTTCAAGCCCCACCTTAGGTGGAGATTACTTTTAAAAATTACATTTTTAGGGGCCCCTGGGTGGCTCCGTTGGTTAAGTGTCCAACTCTTGATGTCATCTCAGGTCATGATCTCAGGGTTGTGAGACTGAGCCCCGCATTGGGCTCAACGCCCGCCATGAAGCCCACCTAAGATGTTCTCTCTCTCTCCCCCTCTCTCTTCCCCTTCTCACCCACCCCTCTAAAAAAAAAGTAAAAAAAATTTATATCTTTAAAAATACATAAAATAAAGGAAAAAGAAACACAACAGGACTCAGACGATTTTAGTTACTCTGAGAGAGGTTGTGTAGGCTTCCTTCTTAACATCAAAATGGCAGCCCAGTGGCTGACTTCGTTGGGTCCTGAGCTCCCAGTTCGTGGTGAAAGCTCTGTTGGGTCATTCCAAGTAATAACGTCCATTCTAGCCCTTGTTTGCCATCTCATGACTTGGAAGACACCCTCTCCATCTCTCCTGCTTTCCTGCTATTTTCTTTAAGCACAAGCCTTCTAGGGAATTCTCAGTCCTATTCTTTTATTCCTTCATTCAACAAAATGTATAAAGATGTATGGAGAGGCCACTATGTGCCAAATATCATGGTATGTATCAGAGACTGTGAATGGGACAGAACCAGTCGTGGAACTTACGAGCCAAGGTAGGAATCAACTCAGGCTAAGTTATCTTTAGTCTTCGACAGCTCCGCGGTTTCTCTGGCGAAAATTGCAAGCTGTCTGGAGCTCTCTGGCCTTGCAGCGGTGGTCTCTCTGGGCTGAGGGACTCTGCTGACAATACCAGACACGTGAACCCCAAAAAGCAGCAGGTGTGGAGACATTCCATTTGCAACCCCAGGGCCCCAGTTCATAAGGGCCTTTGAGGGAGATGCGGCTTAACGCAGGTAAAGGTTCTGCCAGAGGCTACTGACTTTCGACAATGTTCTGATTCCCACGCTATGATCCCTGCGTACCTCTCCTGTGCCCTATGTTCCCTGCACACTGTTTAATTGACAGTAAAGTACTCTAGTTCCCTGAACACACTATGTCAATTCTCCGACCTTTGCAAATGCTTCCACTTACCTTCCTTGCCAACCTGTCCGTCTGCCGTAGTCCTGTTATTCACACCATCCCTGAAGGAATGCTGCCTCCCTGGTGCCTGCTGGCTTCCCTCCTTCCTTCCCTTTCCTTTCCTTTCCCAGAGTAATCCCTCCCTCTTCCGTCCTGGAGAGGTATTAGGCAATGGTTTCTAGCTGAGTCTCTGAATTCTCATTAATCTGATTTATCTCTTGGCCCTACCACTTAGCAACTGCGATCTTGGACGATTTATTTAACCTTTCTGGGTCTCAGTTTCCTGATCTGTAAAAGGGGGCAATAATCGTCTCTATCTCATTGGGTCATTAAACAAGGTAAAGAAATCTAAGGACTTAGAACAGGTTCTGATGCACCCAGCACGCCTGCCATGGATCAGATCCCACCGGGGAGCAGCTCTGTATTTCAGGTTCACTTCACCCCCTCAACTGGCAGCTTCTGAAGAGCAAGAACCATGTCTAATTTATCTCTGGGCCCAGCATACAGCGGATGCACAACACGTGGGGTTTCAGCTGAGCCTAATAGTGGTATATAACATACGAAAAGTCACAGTTCCTTGCAGTTCAGGGCAATTCAAAGGCAAGGGATTTTGAATGACTCACACGGTACTAACTGCAATTAGAGTGCTTCCTCCTCCTCCCCCTCCTCCCATGCTCTCTTTAAAATTGCCTTTCCCTTTATGGCTCAACTTCAGTCATTCAGCAATTGTCTACCAGGTGCCTTTTGCTCTGCGCAAAGCACCGTGCGAGGCGGAGACTTCTTAGTGAACACGAGGCAGTCCGAAGCCTCTAGGAAAGAGACAGACCAGAGGACGAGCCCTTGCAGCCGAGTCCTGCGAGAGTCACAGTGAGAGAGCATACACGTGCTAAGGGAAAGCCTAAGGAAATGCAACTGTCTAATTTTTGAAGTTGGAGAAGTGAAATCTGGCTGAAGGTAGGAGAGCGGGGTCTTGGGGAGCTGTCCTCTGTACCCACTGCGTTAATAGCTGACCCGCAGCTGCCCAGAGGCACGCTTCTCTTCTTATTACCGGCAGACTCTAGGGGGCTCTGGGGAGCAGAACACCAGGGTCTGGAGGACCTCCAGCTTCCTCTGCAGCATGACTTCCTAGAGAAGACTCCACCCTTAGAAGTGAGTATGGTTGAAGGCAAGCACGACCTGCCTGGGGCCGCCGTCCTCAAATTCGCCGCAATAATTCCTGCTTTATTCAACTGCGTCTCTTCTCAGAAGGATCCAGTTTTTTTTTTTTAAACACCTGCTAAAATTATACATGCATACATTTTGTTGTTGTTGTCGTGGTCAGACTTTAATTCTCTTCTCATATCATCTGTGCTCTGCACCTCAAACCTTCTGAGCCAGTCTCTCCGTTCTCTCATGAGTCAGACTTTCATGGACACCGACTGGGGCACCGTGACTATTATGACTCCCCCCACCTGGGGTTGGCCTGTCTTGACTTTTTAAATTCTTCGTTTCCTTTCTCGATTATCTTACACTCCGTTTTCCCACACCTGTGGGTTTGTTTATGTAGTGAAGTGATTTGGGGGAAGCGTAAAATACACTGAAGAACGTGACAGTCAACAGAATCCCTCATCAGAGCTTTCAGCGGCTTCTGGCCATCACTCCAGGAACTCCGTTCTGGAACGTCCTGTCTGGTTAGCAAGGGTTGCTTTCTTCCCCCGAGTGTCACAGTAGGGCAGTTCTCTTTCACGCACACTTTTTCCTCCCCATGTGAACTGCAGCACTCTCCCCCATCCACGGCCCATTACCAACAGATTATAATTCTAGATGTTGAATTTGAGTTAATTGGTGAAGGTTACGGGTTCTGGATGTGAGGCAGAACTGAGTTTGAATTTTCCAAACCATTAGCGGAGCTGTGTGACTTTGGAGAAGTTACTTAACATCTCTGGACCTAGTTTTCTCATCTGATTAGAGCTGTTATCAAGATTGAGTGAGATTACGTGTATGAATAGCTTAACTGCGCATTGTTCTAAGTGCTTTGTATGTAGCCACTCATTCGCCTCTCTCGAAAGGTGCCCATCCCATAGGGATCTTAGGGGTAAATATCATGTCACCCTTTGATAGCAAGTTCTCCCAGCCCACGCCTCCCTTGCCTGCCACATTGTGTACTCCCCAGGCAACAGAATAAAGGCAGCTTTCTTGCCGCGGCTGGCCTTGAGATGTTACAGCCGCGGACACCCAGCCTCGAGCCCTTCTGAAGGGGCCTCCAACACACTCAGCGCGGCTGCCCGGCTGAGAGGGAGCCCGCTGCCCTCTGCACCAGCTGCAAACACATCTTGCATTTTAATCCAACAGAGCTAGCTTTGCTGACATTAAGGACGTGGTGCAATGCACAGCTCTTTAGTTTCCAAATGAATGAAAATGACACACTGAGAGCGAGGCTGCCCACAGCATCTCGCTGGAAAACAATAATGAGTCACAGGAAACACAGAGACTGAGTAAGCACCAACGAAAGGCCACTCAGCCCTTCATTAACATCACTTGGGAAAATATGGTCTCACTATGGAACAACCAAAAACATATGGACAAAAATCTCCCTGGCTTTTGAGGACAATCTAATTCCCATCTGGCTTATCAACTGACTTCCTTCCAAATTAGCTACTCTGAGAGTTGACAGAGGATGCACGGCGGCCACGGGTATAGAAATGTTAAGCTGCAGCACGCATCTGTGTCCGGAATGGCATTGCTAATCGATTGTGAAATAACTATTAGATACCATTAATAAGCGAGCTTATTGGGGCGCCTGGGTGGCTCAGTGGGTTGAGCCTCTGCCTTCAGAGACCTCTCAGACCTGCTCAGGTCATGGTCTCAGGGTCCTGGGATGGAGCCCTGCATCGGGCTCTCTGCTTGGCAGGGAGCCTATGTCCCCCCCCCCCCCCCCTGCCTGCCTCTCTGCCTACTTGTGATCTCTGTCTGTCAAATAAATAAATAAAATCTTTAAAGGAAAAAAAAGAGGCGATCTTATTATTTACAGCCTAGATGTTGGACCACAAAAATACTCCACTGGGGACAGAGAGAGATTGAAGCTTCCTCCTGCATGTAAAAACCATCAGAGGTCTGGGTAGAAATTAAAAAAAAAAAAAAAATCTAAGCATGTATCAAATATTTAATGTGCTACTCTTTTCTTGATTATTATTATTATTATATCAGTAGCAGCAGGTGGTATATATCTTACACACAAAAATATAACACGAAAGCTTTCCTTCAACCTATTCACTACGTTTATGGGTGATCATTTATTCAGTATATTAACAGTTATCTTTGTGCAACAACAAAAACCACATCTCATGGCAATGCTAGTAAATGTTCACAATTTTGAAGTAAACAATTCACTTGCTATGCCACAGGGAAAAAAATTACATCGGTCAAAGGGATGAATCAGTATTACTTTCACTTTCTTGGGGGCTTCTCCTGGGTTGCCAACAAGGAACTGAGGGCTCGAAGGAGATGTCTAGAAGATTGGGAGTTGTAAGCGAAAATATCTTGTATTAACTAAACCTGGGGTTTGGTCACCAAAATCAAGCATTCTCAGAAGACATACCTCATCCACGGTTTTGATGTGTGTGGCCCACCAGCCTCTAAAGCTCTTTGCTGGGCTTGAAAAACCTTAAGAGCCAGAGCCCGACTCTCCCTGCTGAAGCCAAACATTCCAGGCACGGGCGCGCCCAGCCTCCTTTGCAGCTAGAGCCCCGGCCCGTGGTCTAAACTTTGACTAGAGGCCCTCATGTCAGATTGCAAGCCAGCAGCCAGCATCCAAGGAAGGAGAGACCTCATAGAGTTCATTCTGCCAAAAATAACAGCAGAACCGGAAGCTGCATTTTGTTTTCCAGAAGCACAGCCATTCCAGTGGCCTTTTCTAGCGCCTGAATCGGGGTGGCGGGACAAGCTGTGGGGTCTGCACCCATCAACAGAGGCATGGCTGCCTTCCTGGAATCCTTCCACGGTGTGATGTTGGGCAGGCGCCTGGCCCTGCAGCCTCCACACCTGGTCTTCAAGCCCAGCTAGAAATGATGTCAGATACCAAATGTTCTCTAATCAATTCTATCACGGAAGACCAAACTCCTGGCTATTTCATTGTACTTCCTTTCTAAAATATTGAACACATTCCTCCAGCTGTATCTTGTCGTTTGAGAAGACACAGCAGCAACATTCTTCTAGATGAAGAGAGAAGAAAACAAAGAAGCGCCAGTAGCACTAGGCAGCTGGCAGGCTCGGGGACACATCTGCTGCCGGTCTGGGGCGTTCTCACTCTGCATTCCAGAAGGTACCTTCCAGGTGGCAATGCCTGTATATTGCCATGGGACGCGAGTCAGCGTTTAACTGTTCCCTGTCACCTGTCCTCGGAGCCCCCACAACCCCATACTTTGGCTTCCAGCCTGTTTCCCTCTGCCCTGAGTGGCCCATTGAAGAGTGCCTGACTGGGAGTCATTCCCATCCACTGAGAAGAGCTTCGAAATCTGAGGTGAACTTTCTTGTTCCTCTGGGCTTTCCCTCCTTGTACCCACTCTCTTTCTCCTTTCTCCTCAGAGCTTGTAGTCTGCTGCTTTGAAGGGGAGCCTGGACTAGCCCTTCCTCCCCATGTCCTCCTCCATCTTAGGACATGAATGGCAGGAAACTGTGCTCGTGTAGACTGTCCTTACTGGAGTTTGCCACACTATCCCTCGTTAGCGTTATAGATTTTTTTTCTTCCTGTACCTTTGAAAGAAGAGAAAAATCTTTTGTAGGAATTATAGCTTTGTCCTACCCCCAGAGAGTTGTGCCACTGTAAGCGGTATCTTAACAAAGTTTTCAGCAAGGAACTTAACAATTCAATTAAAACCATATCTCCTACCAGTGTGCCTGGGTGGCACAGTCGGTCAAGCATCTGACTTCAGCTCAGGTCATGATTTCAGGGTCCTGAGATCAAGCCCCGCGTAGGGCCCTGGGCTCAGCGGGGAGTCTGCTTCTTCCTCTCCCTCTGCCCCTCCTCCTGCTGGCTCTGTCTCTCTCTCAAATAAATATGTAAAATCTTTTTTTAAAAAAATAAAACCATGTCTCCTACTAAGCAAAAAGATGAGTGGGGACCTGGGTGATCCAAGATGGTTACAGTTCACACAGAGCTTTCCAAAGCAAACATCTCCAAAGTTATAAGCACATCCACTTAACAAAGGAGAAGGTTAGCGTGAGAGAAATTGGCTGACTTGGCCAGAGCACAGAGCTGGTTCAAAGTGGGACTGGATTTCTGAGACTCTGAGACTCCAAACCTCGTTCTCTTCCTCAATGTAGTTATCTCTCTCCACTGTCTGTCATCTGCGGTTCATGCCACATGCCTGACCCAGAGCCACTTCCAAAGGAACTTGCTCTATCTTGACCCCTGCTGACAGGGCAAACCTTGGCCATCCCTCTCTGCCTTCTACTGACTGGACAGCAGCAGTCAGCTGACCGCAAAGGAAGCCGATCCGCAGGCTGGTCAGCAGCCTATAAGGTGGCCTGACACGAGAGTTTTGACTCAGTGGAGGTGACCTGAGTCAACCAGTTCCTAGCTCATTCTCTTTCCCTCTAACCAGGAGATCCTAATTGACTCATCCCTTCTGTAGACAGTTGTGAAAACTCTTCGTGAACTGATTGCCTGGAACAAACTTGTTCAACTTTCTATTTTACCACTTCCACGTAAACATGTCCTAATAGAACGGGGCATCACGTGTTTGGAAGTTCCCAATCTTAATCCCTGATAGCTACTTTTGTTTTAGAAATTTTGTGCTATGGATTCCTTGGCCCACCCTGTCTTAGTCCTCTCTCTCCTCTTGGGTCTCTGCTTCATCTGTGCACTGGGCAGCATTTTGAGTTCTTCAGAGAAATTATCCTATTGAAGGCTCACAGCAGCCCCGCAAGGGAAAGAGTGTTCCTATCTCCATTTTACAGAGGAATAATGCAAAGCACACAGAGGTGCCAGTGGTTTGGAGCAGGAGGTGCTGGAGGAGAAAAGAGGGCAGAGTAACAGATAAATTTTGAAAGTGGAACCAACCAGGCCTGTCTGCTGAATTCGAGGTGGAAGTGAGGGAGGGGAAGGGTTGGGGGTGATGCCCAAGTAACAGTGAATTATGAAGCCATTTGTCCAGCCTGATGGTCCTCTGATGAGATGTTCCAGACGCCCTTCCAGAAGCCAAGTTCACCATGTCTAACTCTGAACTTTCTGACTTTTCCATAAGACCTCCTCCCCCTTTAATATTTTCTTTCTCAAAGAGCGTCACCATTGTGATTATCGCATGGGCGGAGGACCTTACAGAAAAGACTGCAAATGAGAGAAGCAGTTGAAAGGACGGTCAGTGTCCTTCTCGGTATTCAAAGTTCTTCTCCAACTTATTTACACATTTGCTAGATTTCTAGCTGCATCATTTGACCACAAGCCTCCCAGGGGCAGACACTGTGTCTGTATTTAGAGCTGACATTGCCTGAGTATTTGCCAAAGGCCAGGCCTTATGTTCATCCCATGCAGTTCTCCCAGGGCCCAGAACAGCATGGCTGAGAGCCTGGGTTCAAATCCTGGTTCTGGTCCATCATTGGGGGGAAATGACTCAGCCTCTGTGTGCCTTGGTTATCACACGGGACTCTGGGAGAATAGAGAAAAGACAGGTCACCCAGATAGACAAGAGCAAAGGAGGCTTTCTAGGATGAAATGAATTGCTGTGCGGAAGCTTTGTTCACCAAGTATTAGGGGAAAGCTGTTGCCGGCGGAGAGAGCACTCTACATGGAGGCCCGGGAACAAACCACAGCACGGAACCTTCCATAACTTCCAAGGCCGTTTACCCAGTGTGAGGACGGGCGACAAACTCAGTACCTGCAAGAGCCAGGCAGGTGTGGCGGTAAGAGAAGCAGGCCAGGGCTAAGATACAGGGAAGATATGCGGTCCGGGGTGACCTGGAGAGCAGGGGACCGTCTACCGGGGCTGGCCTGTGCTCCCGCTGCAAGCTCCTCACTCTCTCCCTCTACCCCCGCAGCTCATCTTGCCTCAGGCCTCCTGCACTTGCTATGGGCTCCATCTGGAATGTTCTCCGCACGGGCTGGTGCTCCGCACGAACTGCATCCTTTCAGCTCAGATGGAGTTGAAAAGAAGGTTTCCCTTATCACAGCCCTCAGCCACCGCAGACCTGCATGTCCTCCACTCTGATTTCTCCAGAGCACGGACTAGTATGTGAAATTATTTTGTTCACTTATTTGTGCCTTTCATCTCCTTGTGTAATTGTATGTTTTTAAATCTAAGCTCTGTTGGAGCAGGAAAGTTTCCAGCACCTACAACCAGGGCTGACGTAGGATGAGCCCCCCAAAGAGCCATGTATTCACTTTTGAATCAACAAAGTGCTTTATTGTGCACCTACTCGACGCCGGGTACTATGTGTTACAGAGACGGATTTGACCATCATCTGAACATGGGTGGTACTCAACGCCACAGGACCGGGTGAGAAAACCCGGGGCATGTGTGTGGATCCGAAATCTACTGGGTCAGAGAGGAGTTCTTTGTAGGAGTAGACAGAAAAGGTAGGAGGGAAGCAAGTATCACAGAAACCAAGGGAAAACAGAGCTCGTGATATAAATTACACTCAATTAGATAATAGGCTTCTGCCTAATTATGATGTGCGACAGGATAGCTAAGGCTCCTTTCCTTCGTCTCATTTTTGTGCCCATTTGGAGACTTCTGAAGAAAGCCTCATCTACATAGCTACCTTCTGTCTGGGTTTCTAGCGTGTATCTCTATGCTGAGATCATGTCTGTTCTCCTTTTACCTTGTTCAAGTCAACTTTCCAGTGTTTCTGTCCTCAGATGAACAAATTTCCGTTTAGACAGGTATGCATGCAGTCCAGAAGTAGAGATCTAGATCTGTATGTAGAGCTATCTCTGGTGTCTTATCCATCTATATCTACATCTGTGTCCATATCTCAGGTGATTATAAGTGCTAAAAAAAAAAAAAAAAAGGCAAGGTCGGGGGATAGAGAGCGACCAGAGCATATATGCGGGGGGGCTCCGTGTGATGAGCCCCTGACAGTGTGCTGAGAGACAGCTTCTCCAATGAGGTCACATTTGAGCAGAAATCCAAAGGACATGAAGGAGTAAGACCTGTGGGTATTTGGGGAAGAGTGTTCCAGAGAGAGGGGGTAACCAGAAGAGCCAGAAGGCCAGTGTGGCAGGTGGAGAATGGGCAGGGGAGAGTGGGAGGAGACAAGGGGTTGCCAGGGCACGGAAGGGACCGGAGGAAGCAGCAGCAGCCTTCAGCTCAGGAATTCTCCAAGGCTGCTGTAGGAAGTAGGGGGATATCCCAGCAGGGCCCAAAACACAACAGGTGCCCAAGAAGCACTTGTTCAATGAAGGAATCCCTGAGGCGGACGGGGAATTATTTTGAGACCTGCGTCCTGGGGATCACAGCTCTTTGAATAAGTCCCTAATTCAGGCAGGTTTAACATTTGATTATATTTAATCTAGTGTTTTCTCTGGATTTCTTTTTTTCAAATGTGTGTCTTATCTTTCCTTTAAAATTTTGGTTAATTTAGGATATGGGCCATGTCTTTTTTTTTTTTTTTAATGATCCGAAGTCCAGTGCTAGAACTCAACAAACAACATATTTGATTTAATTAAATCAAGAAAGGTAGTGAAGTATAGATATAGAATAAAAAAAATTTCAATGGTAAGGGTTATCTCTGGGGGATAGGATAAGAGATTATTTGTGTTTTCGAAACCTTATATTTTTACGTGTCCTAAAAACTTTCTACCATGAACGTGTATTCTTGTGATTATTTAAAATAATACATTAGAATGTTACAAGGGAGTAGACGTTAAAGCCAGTGAAAACCACTTCCACTAACCCTTGTTCAAGATTCATGAAGCTGAAGTACTTGACCCTCAATTTACCCATTGGCCCACTACATATGTTGTAAAGGAGCCTTGGAAAAAGCCAGCCCTCGCTTTTGTATATAAAGAACTGACCACCAAGACAATACAAGTTATTGTATGGACCCGATCCTACAGAACTCTAAAATTTCTTAGAAACGTATTTTAGCAAAGTCAACGCGGAAAGCGGTGACAATACATTTCATCAGGACAGTGTCTTCTAGTAAAAGACTTTGTCCTTGCCAAAGTTTACTGAACATTTTAAGTGCCTCGTGCAGCTATCCTAAATAAAATACATTCCTGAATTCCTCTAGCAAGTTCTCCATTAAAAAAGCAGAGACTGCCAAAGACAGATAATGCTCACTTTTTAAAACAGATGCTCGTAAAGATGACCCAGGAGGCCTAGCCCTTCTCAGTAATCCAGAATTCTGTGAATAAAACTCAAAATCGAGAGAAACCTTTCAGGGGAATAGTGATGTTGTTTCAAAGAAGGTAATTTTTTTTTAAGATTTTACTTATTTATTTGAGAGAGGGCGTGCATGAGCAGGGGGAAGGAGCAGAAGGAGAGGGAGAAGCAGACTCCCCACTGAGCAGGGAACCCATTGGGATCCTGAGATCATGACCTGAGCTGAAGGCAGACACTTAAGCAACTGAGCCACCATAAGGTAAGTATTTTGACCCAAATGAAGGGCCATGAGACATGGGAGTCAGTTAGCAGCCGATCTCTGTGCCAAGGTCTAGCCTGACTCCACCTCTGCCTACACAGTTTAAGTCTGTGTGCTCTGGACGAACCACCGGCTGGGTAAGACAGAAGACAGACAGTTTCTCTATGGTCAGAACTCACCTCCACCAAAGTCCGGATGGCCATCTGTGACCTACCAAAATCAGTAAAGGCCATCAGATAGCTGCTTTATAGTTCTCTCCTAGCCTCGGTCCTAGCCCTGAGGCACTCACTTAGGGGACCCGTGATGTGCGTAAGGTTCTCCGTGTAGCTGGACCCTTCATTTCTGGCTCCGGGTGCTCTTGGACTGAAGATCCCCTGGGATGTCTACATTCAGACAGAAGTAGTTGGCAGTGGGAGTTTCCCAGGGACTTCCACTCTGAAGGTTAGAAGTAAATACCTAGAACATGTGGGCTGGCCCTTTTCCCTGCATCCCTCTGCCCTTAGCCACGAAGCTCACTTACCCGTCCCCTCTCCTAGACTCGGAAGCCAGCCTAGACCCTACATCAAGGTGCCTTTCCCACCCCAGTCGCCCAACTCCCGCGGTACAGTGACTCAGCAACAAATGTGCTGTGCTGAGAATCCTGTCCTTCTGGCAAACTGCAGCCCTAATTACGGGGCTAGGCCTTCTCCTTTATTGTTATGCTCTCAGTTATTTGTTTGGGGCAACTGTCTTGTTTTAATTTGTTTGTGCGTGGTTGTTTTTCTTTTTTCCTTCTTTATTCCCTTTATTTTTATTATTATTATTTTAAAACCAGCCCCTGCCTTGTTCTGCTGTTCCCTAGTTGGCTCCTTGCCTTGTCCTTCTAAGCATTTTTCAAACTCCCCACTTCTTCTGAGACCTGAACTCTGCTTGGCCCATGCTTTCAGAGACTGGAGGCCCGAACCTGGTTCCCCTGGCCAAGTCGTTACTGCCTTCTAACAGATCAGTGCCTTAACAGGCGGCCACAGGCTGGAGAGTCATGGGCTGCCATGGTCCCCAGGATGTAGCCAACCCCAGTGCTTGCTACACGCCGGGCACCGAGCAACTGCGGGTGTCCCAGGGAACAGGGCAGAGCTCCTGCTTTCCTAGCGCTGACATTCTGATGTGGGAAGACACGATAAAACAAGGAAACCTAATTCTCAGTGATGGATGTTATCAGCCCCGTGCTCCTGCTGACTTTCTGTGAGGCCAGCAGCCTACGCGAACCTGTCCTGTATCCGCTCCTGAGAACTTCCCGGTACACTCCCTCTAGGTAAAGGAGGCCCATCAGAAATCCTCATAGACTCTGAGCTTGGAGACTTTGGCAAGGAAGTTGTAAAAACACTGACTAATCCCTAGCTGCTGTTGGCTGGGAATCCTTTAGCAGTTTGGGGACCGCTCCTTCCACGTGACCGTAGGTATCTTTCCCTTGCCTGGGAAGCCCCAGAGTCGCACATGTGCAACTCACAGGACTCCCGCAACTTCCTCTTCCTTGTGGCCGCGGTACCATTTCCAAAAATAGTATCTGCTTATGTGTAATATCAAATAGGAAGGGGTGGATAGTCGCACATGTCCCCAATAACCGTGGACTTTAAAAATGTGTTTTTGAATCATTCAAGCACCCAAAAAAGCTGGGGCGCCTGGCTGGCTCAAGCAGTAGATCGTATGATTCTTGATCTTGGGGTTGTGGGTTCAAGCCCCACATCTGGTGCCGAGCTTGCTTACAAAGAAAATCTAAAATAAAGAAATAAATAAATAACATTCAAAAGCTGTAAATGGCTATGGAACAAAAAGGGACCCTCCTTTGCACTCTTCCTTTCTGATAATCGTCCAGTCCACCTGCCCAGGACAATGAGCATTACCAGTATCTTGTGTGTCCTTCCAGAGATAACACAGGGCACATTCAAGCCCATGCAGAGATCTTCTTTGTCCTTCACACAGCTGGAAACATACTAGATTCACTGGTATTTACCTGACTTCTTCCAAAACAATTCCATAAACATAATGCCACTTCACTCTCTTTAATAGGTGAATGACATTCTAATGTATGCAGATATTACAATTTCTGTAGTTTCCTAGTAAGAGATATTTAGGCTTAGTCCTTCTTCTTTTTTTTTTTGCCCTTGCAAATAATGCTACAATTAATATTCTCCTGACAGTGCCTTTTCACATAGGATGCACTCCAACCTGAAAATTCCATAATTCCCTCTCTAGCTAGCTCAGTGATGTGCATTTGTAATTCTGTATACTGCTTTCCTTTTAAAACAACAGATGCTCGCAGAGGTGATGAGGATGTTTTTGGTGCACTTGAAATTCCATGTTAAAACAAAAAAAAAAAAACTTTTACACTTCTGAGTGAGGTGAGCTGCTGGGAAACATATGGCCCTTGTCAAAATAGCCAAGCAACACCTTAGGAACATTTTTTAAAATTCAACACTAAGTGTTCATCGTTCTCAAAATTCCTACGTTGACCCAATGTAGTAAATGAGGGCACGCTGTCTGTTTCAGGTAGAAAACCAAGCGCATGGCTGTATGACACAGCAGATTGGAAACCTTGCTGTTCTGCTCTCTGGTGGCCTCCGACAAATGCTAGGGGGAAAGAGAGTCATGCTGCTAATATGGAATCTTGTGGTAACTCATCAAAAGGAAGCAGTCCTGGGATTGGCCAAGAGCACATATCTCGTGTCCCCTGGTTTCCTTTCCCTGTGAACTCAGCGTTAAAAAGCAGCTCTAAGCCGTGGCTGAAGGACATGGGCAAGAATGTGTTTTATCTTTCCGTGTCTGTCTTACGCAGGTCACGGGCTTAGGAAATGGTTGTGTAGCGTCCTGCTCTTCAGAAAACTTGACATTTCCTAGATGGTTGGAATTAACCAAGACTCCTCTGGAAGACATAAAAGACACTGAATGAAAAATCACAGTAGTCACCTGGCTCCGGGCGTGAAGCTCAGTGACTGAAGAAAATCCAGTGCTGGCCAAAGAGCTGGGGATGAAGCCCATGGAAGGGGCGCTTGACTTTGTCTCAACTAAGGTAAGTGTTTTGGGAGAAATGGTGGAGGCAGGGGAAACTGTTCTCTCGCGTCCTCAAGTGTGTCCTCTGGGTACACACATTTTCCAATGAGGAAACACACAAGGACGGCGCTATGAGAGCTCTGGGTGGAACAGAAGCCGTTGCCACGGGGGTGTGCCACTTTTGAATCTGAGGGTGACTTATGCGTCATCACTTTTGAGGTGTCTGGAGGTCTTCGAGAAGGTGGTGGCCATTGGAAGGTGCCGGCTGAGGCAGCCAGGTGGGGCGGGATGGCCGTCCGAGACTCTGGTCTTTGGAGGTTCAAATGTGAATGTAGGTGTGGAGCAGTCTACCTGGGAGCTATAGACTGAAAAGAAGGGCTGCTCTTGCAACCATTCTCTCCACTCTCTCCCCGCCCCCAACCCTTCACCGCCCTCCCCCGCCCCCAGCCCCTAACCTGTGCTTTCCAAAGCATTTGCTTTGAACTAGTGAGGCTGTTCCAGGGCTTTGCCTACTATGAAGCCACAACCACTCACATTCTTTAATTATGTGCAGTTCAGAGTCACACTTCAAGGGCCAGCCTTGATTTTAGAACGAAAATACAGATTGGCTGTCTCTTCAGAATTGGTCACAGCCAACGTGCCATATTTGCCCAATGCCTATTTTGAAGTTTTCTTGTCAGACAGTCAACCTTTGTTCCTCAGTTTCACCACCTGCAAAATGCAAAGTGGGAGCAGATGAAAATGCTCTCAAAGCTTTCTCTCGTCAGTCTTGCGTTCTCTGAACTCCTTGGAATTTCCATCCTATCTATTCTCTTTTCCTTTCAAGTAAATATAGCTTGGAGTCAAGAAAAGATGATTTCCCTCATGCTTCTTTGTCTCAGAGTCGTAGAAGCATTTTATTTTTGTGAGATCTTCTTTCAATTCTGGTTTACTTAAGATGAACAACCACACTTGGTTATTACTATAATAGTGAGCATTTAAAGTTTTCATACCCTCTCAATAAAATAAAAGTCTCATTTACCCAACTCTTTGTCTTTTCTAGATAATACTATCAAACATTTCCACATAAATATCCCACTGTTACCACAAAAACATGCCTAAAACCAAACGATTCTAAACATTTGTTCAAAAAAGTAGTTCCTCTAGCCCTAAACTTCCCCTTTTTTTCCAGTCAGCATTACTATAGGTTTCATATTCAACACTTGCGAAGTTATTTTGGACTTTTTCCCTTTCTTAAGTCCATCTTCGTCAAGTGTATGCAATCACTCGGTGCTTTTCAGGTCATTATGTCTCACTAAACTGCCCCCTCCTCTCCTCCCTCGCTATTTACTTCAGTAGTTCACGTCTGTTCTGCCATATTGGACGTCAGACTCGTTTCCCTGTTCCAGTCCTTCCCCTTGCAAAACCATCCAGTAACCATCACAATATTTATTTTCCTAAAGTAGGATGTTCTCCGTGTCACCCTGCATTCAAAACCCTTCACAGTTCCCCACTGTATACAGGCCACGCTGAGCTCAACCTCCCGCTCTCTCTCAGTCTCTCTGTCTCTGTCTCTCTCTCCCCATTTGCAGGTCTCTGTGTGATTTGGTCCTACTTGTCCCTGATCCCTATTTTCCACATTTTCCTGGCACTCCGTCTCTATTTATGCTGTTCCATTGATATGACCTTCCCCATCCTCTCTGTCAAAATACTATTCCTCTTCATTATCCAGCTTCATTTTTTTGTTCGTTTTGAAGCCCACGGTCATCTGTGCCGTCTTCCCCACCACTTCAACTTAAGGCAACTCTTTTGTGCTCTGAAACTTCATTGCCTTTATTACCCATGGCACATATTTAACTCTGCTCAGTTCTCTTGTCTTCTTAGTTTCCTTTGAACTTGTGTATGTTTTTCTCTCCCCAACTACACAGCAAGGTAACTAAGGGCAGTTATGGGACCGTGTTCACATAACGGGTCCTGATGCCAGAGCGAGACGGTGTTCTCATCCTTGCACTGTTACTTACTGGCTGTAAGCTTGGTCTGCGTTTTCTCATCTGTGAAATGGAAATAGTGATAGTTATTCAAACCTTCGCAGGGGTTTTGTGGGCATTAGATGAAAGAGCACATGCCAAGTGCTTGGAATGGTAAGCATTCACAAAATGTTGGCAATTACACTAATTATTCATGTCTCCTCTCTCTGAAGTACCTAATCTAGTGGCTTGCTCTGTAACCACACTTAATCAATACGGAATGGAATTCGGCTGAGTCAACGAGGGAACTAAGGTGGACTGTGTGGGTGATCTAGCGTGGACTAGGGGAACTCCTGGCATCACTAAGATCATGCCACGGTGCTGTCACTTATTGTCACCCAGCCAGACTCTTCTTAGGTTCCTGCCACTCCCTAGTACTGCTCAAGAGCCTTCTGAGGGTTTGGCTCAGTGAACAAGGGATGATTTCCCAGAGCATCCCTCTCTTCCTGCCAATCGAAACTGTCCTGGCTGCAGAGAGCAGGTTGCCAGACATACGAAAGGTCTTAAAGGTGATGCCGGAAGTGGGGGCCACAGAATTCTCACGGCCCCCAAGGAAACCAACCAGGCTGCTAGTTCACTTAACAGGGCCCAAGACTGGCCTGCGGAAGTGGAAAGCGGGCTCAGCAGATCTTGCAGCATGAGAACGCCCATGGGCACCAGCCAGTAGGATGCTCACCGCTGGGACCCCCTCATCAATACTGGCCAAAGAAGTGGAGACATCTGTGCTGCTCAACTGAGCCATAAAGGCAGACTTTTTTTTTTTTTTTTAATTTTTTTAGACAGCTGGAAACTATAAAGCTTTAGCCCCAGTAAGCATTATGGCTCTCACTGCCATTAAGTAGCCCATGCAAATTCAACAGATCCAGGCTTCACCCATATATGCGCTATTGAAAACAATTCAGAGGCAAGAAATAATGGTATTAAAGGTGAAAAGTGCCATCGAAGGCATGAACTCTGGTGCAGTGAGACAAGTATGTATTTTGGATGCACACAGACCTCTCTTCTTCATATTTGAACTGTGTCATTTCAGCACATTTTTCTAACCTCAATTTGCTGAGGGATAAAGGGGATTATATCACATGGCTGTGGTGACACATCAATGAGACAATGCATTTGAAACACGCTACCTAGTCTGTGGCACATGCTAAGGGCACATGCCACCTCAATTCCCTTCCCTTTCACTCCACCAGCCGATGCATCCTGCCCAAGGCTAGGAGTGAGGCACCTGGTGAGAAGGTCCACAGGCAGGTGAATACGATTATTTGAGCATTACTGAGATGTTGACCTAAATGGTACCAGGTGTTGGCCAATTGACAGAAGGAAGGGGAAAAAGGACTCTCCTCTCTCGGTGCTTTTCACACTAGCAACTCAGTGCAGAGGGCTGGCTCCTCCCAACCTCTAGAAAGAGATTTATCCTGGGTTTAACCTCGATTTTGACATGTTGCCATTTCCAATAAGGCCAGTTTCCTCGCCGGAAGAAGTCCTTCCCCTGGGTGAAATCCCAACAGCTTCATTCGTGTAAGTTGCCTTATTGGTCTTGCTAATGCGGGTGTGGTTTTTTCCTCACTACACAATGTGGATAACAAGCAAACAGGCGCGGGAAACTCGCCCTAAGTAGGCACCTTCTCGGTTCCCTAGACTGGCCGGGGAATGGTCCGCCGTTCTTGCTGGGAGGACGAGGTGTTGCCGAGCGGAGAGGCGCCCTCCTGGACGGGGCTGGGGGAGCCGGGACCGGAGGCCGGGGACCCCCCCCTCCCCGCCCCGGGCCGGGCCGGGGAAGGGGTGCGAGGGGAGGAGGCACGAGAGCCGCGGTGGAGCCCGACAGGTTCCAGCGGCTCCCCTCACCCCTCTCCACGCCTCCCGGGTTTTCCCCTTGGCTCGGGGTTTCCTGTTTCAGTTCTCGGTGATCTCCAGCAGCAGGTGCTGGTTTGCCAACCTCGGCTCCAGAGGAGGCGAAGGAGGAGAAGGGAAAGAGGGAAGGGGAGGAGGAAGCGGCGCAGCGGCTGCGGCTGCGGCTGCGGGCGGGCGGGCGGCCGAGGAGCGAGGCGGCAGGCGGGAGAGCCGGGTTCGCTGTCGCGGCGGGCGAGCCGAGGCCGCGGCGGGCGGGCGGGCAGGCATGGGGGAGCCTCCCGCTCGCCCCGCGCCCTAGCGGCGGCCGCGGCGGCCCAGGGCGGAGGCGAGAGACGGCCGCCCGCCGCAGGGCCCCGGGGCCGCCGGCTTCCAGGGCATGTTGTGATGGCCGCTCAGAGGAGACCGCAAGTAGGTTGAGCAACAATTCCGTGTGCGCGCGCGGCCGGGGCGCGAGTTGTGCAAGCCGGGGGAGGGGGCGCCGGGGCCGCGGCCCGCAGGGAGGGAGGGCGCGCGGGCGGGCGCGGCGCCGCGCGGGGAGGGCCGGGCTGGCCGCTGTCGCTGCGGCCGCTCGCCGCTTCCTCGCGGGGTCGGCCATGCCGGGTAGCGGCCCCCAGGTTTGTCTCTCGGGCGGCGGGGGCTGGGAGGGAGGCTGGCCGCGGCCGCGGAGCGGGGTGGGGGGGGCGCCCTGAGGGAGCCGCGGGAGGAGGGGGAGGGCGGCGGGGCCGGGAGGCCGCGCCCGAGCGCCGGGCTGAGAGGCCGGCGGACCCGAGCGGAGGCGCTGGGCGAGCTCCAGGCCCCGGGCGGGTCGGGGGGGGTCCCTCCTCCCCCGGAGGTCGAAGGGGGGGGCCCGAGCGCCCGCGGCACCCGGGGCTCGGGTGGGGCCGAGCGGAGAGCCCGGCTCGCCGTGGCCGCGGGCAGAGCCGTCCTCGCCGGGCTCTCGGGCTAGGGGAGGCCGGCGACCCGGGCCCCGCGGCCTAGGGCAGCGGTCCACTCCCGCCCGCCCCGGGGCACGGCCGCGGAAGATGGAGGCGAGCCCGGGCGCTCCGCACGGAAACGGACCCGCAGCGCTGCTCCTGCGGCTCCGGGCGCCGCGCGCTCGCGGGGTGAGGCGTCCTCCCGCACCTGGGATCCGGCCCCAGCCATTAGCCTTTCATTCCGACCCCGGCGGAAAGCCCTTCGGCGTCCCCGTCCCTCCCGCGCCCCTCACCCCGCAGCCTCGCGCGCACTCCCGTGTCACCTCGCGTTCGCGGTAGATGGGCTGCTGCTGCCCATGTTCAACCCCCCGCACGGACGTGTTCGGGATCGAACTTGGAGAAGCGACCCCCGCTCTCCTTCCCCAAACTGTCTGCCCCTTCACCCCTCAAAGCCCTTCGGAAACAGCCTTCGCTTCCAAGTCCTGATTACTCTGACTGGGAGGCTTGCCATTTGGGTAACCGTTAACAATGCTGGTCTGTGCTCTGTGTTTGGTGATAAAGAGATGAAATACGAATCCAGATTTAGGGAAAGTTTTCCTATTGGTTGCAAGACTGTGTTGGAGTATCCCCAGGCCGGTGAGGCGCTTATTGATTCAGATTTTTTTTTTTTTAAAATTATCTTCGAATAGTTAGAGACGCTTGGAGCTGGTATATTTAGAAATTTGGTAAAGTTCATCAATTCTTTACTCGTTTCCGTGTTTAGTTTTTCTAGAGCGTATCGTAAAGGGAGAGCAGTGGCTATGTCTCAAACGCTTCTTGGGCTTTTCCAGGAACCACAAGAAGTCAGCAATAGAGCGTACTACATATATGTATATAATTAATCTGTGTGTGGGTGTGGGTGTGTGTATTTAATCTGTTGAGGTTGTAGAAGATATGACTCCCATTTATTTAATCATATGTAAATGAATTTTAATAGCAGTTTCTTTAATTGGTGTCATCCAGTGTTTGATTATAAACATAGATTCACCAAATGTTTGTAAAATTATTTTACCGTCTTACCTCTATTCACGTGTTTTCTTCTGATTTGGCATTCTTATTTTAAGTTACCCAAACCTGTCTATTTGAAAGTACTCTTAAATATCAGAATGATCTAGTAACCGTGTATCTATAATTCAAGATGGTTGAGTATTTTTAGTTTAAGGATGGGTTTTACTTTCAAAGTACGTTTCAATTCTACCTCAAGCGTCTATCTGGTCATCGCTGAAGTACTGAAACGTTACAAGCGAAGTGAAATGAACTTTTTAACAAAACAACAAAAAGGCCAGTATTTTTTAAACGGCATTTGATAACGAACGTCTAATGAAACTAGTTTTATTATAAAGGAAAATATTGGAGAATAGGAAACAGAAACTTGGAATGTTTGTATGCTGATGGGAGTTTTTATTAGTCACTTCCTTTTACTACATACTTGTTTTAATTACAAGACTAATAAAAACATCCTATTTTCTGTCACTGGCTTCCCTAGAGCTATTTTCATGGATCACATTTGCCAAATTGGACTTTAGGTGCTTCATGGAAATTCTGTTTTTAAATTATTTTCCTCATTCTACAACTGGATTACCTTGTTTTCATTCTAGCAGACTGGATTTTTTACATTACTTTTTTTACATTAATTTTAATTACTGTAACAGATATAAAAGTGTTGCCCTCATTTTATAACCCTTCGTACCATTTCTGTGCCCTTTTATATCTTTTTATACTCTTTTTGGGCTTTTCATCATTTTTGTAGATGAATTTGGAAGAATTTTCTCATGCTGATTTGATAGCAGTTTTAAAGAAACGAATATAAGATAATAAGTAGGAGACCTTTTTTTATCTTTTTAGTTAGAATGGGGGATTGTCAAGTAATCTCCTGTTGCTGCTCACTTGACACTTTTATTCCTTCAGCAGGTAATTAATTTAGTATTGATCTAGGTGCTGCATAAGGCCCCTAACCTCTAAAAGAAGGGAGATTATGAACAGATAGAACATAAGGCTGGATGAAATATACTAAGTGAGACAAGCAAAGAATAAGAAATGCGGGGACTGTAGTAGGGAAGGCTGCATGCCAGGTCTGAAGGTAAGATGCAAGCCGGACGGGAGTCATTTCCAAGTGAATAATGCTGTGAGTCAAGGAAAGCAGGGAGTGGGTGGGCCAGTGTGTCTGGAACATTAAGTAGGTGATAGGTGTAGTGAGGGATTGGAGTGGCAAAGATGGTTTCAGGGTATAATTTTTCTTGGAAGGAGACATATTAAGTGAGAAGGTCAGGGCATCACCAACATGGATTAAATCCAAACCGAAGTAAAACCAAGTTAAAAATACTGAGATTCTGGGGTCTGATCTCAAATCTGCCAAACGGTGAGAAAACAAAAACAGAAACTTGTGTTTTTAAGAGCTGACCGTCCCTATGGACCTACAACCTAGAAAATCTCATGATTTCACAAAGCTGGGATTTTAAGATTCACCAAAAAAATGTTATAATTATCGCTGCTGTTTCAGTAGTGGCAGTTCAGAGAAGTGAATCGAGAATGTGATTTTTGTACAGTTTCATCCCAGAATATGTCTCCAGGAGCTCGAAAAAGAAAACTTTATAGGATTCTTGAGCTATTTAAATGAGATAGCATGTGAAAAGTACACCCTGTCTGGCACATAGTAATTTTGATACTTGATGGCGTAAAGATGATTTTCAAATCTGTAATATGGAGGTCATCAGTTCCCTGTCTTTGCTTCAGTTTTTATAGCTGACACAATGATAGCTATTCTGTGCTGGGCACTGAGATCGCAGGCAGCATGCTTAGGCACTGCTTTTATTATCCTCGTTCTGTAGATGAGGAAGCCCAGACACAAGAGTTTGAGTAACTTTAAGTTCCACATCCAGAAAGTTGCAGAAGGGAGTTTGAACCTATGCTATCTGACTTTAAAAACCATGCCCTTACCCCTTGGGCAGGTCTGCTGCCCTGTGATTCAGTTTCTACCGAAACGTGTGTCCTTGTGTGTACGCATGTTGACACACAGCGTTTGAAAATTAAGAGACACATGATAATTAGCATGATGGGTCTGGAAGATAAGAGAGGTATGTCAACCTTTTCTCTATAAAGTACTCCAGTGACAGGACAGCATGAAATCCTGTGTGGCCAAATTGTTTGAAGGCAAGGACCTTGTCTTTCCAGCAGGTTGCTTAGGTCCTTAAAAGATAAGCCCAAAGGCAGTTTTGGTCTGGTATGGCATATGTTAAACAGCAGTGTAGTTCCACCAAAGAGAGCATTTTATTTTATTTATTTATTTATTTATTATTATTTTTTTTTTGGGTGGAAACCTCAAAGGTTTTTTTATGAGTAGTGGTTTTTAGTGATTTTTCCAGCACTTATCTCTGAATGCAGTAATGTAATGTACTTAATTGTGGAGAACTTAGAAAATGAAGAGAAATGTAAACAATTTTTAAAATCCCCGTAACCCCAAGATAACAACATTTTGATGGGTTTCCCTCTTTGATTTTTCTATACATTGGCAAAGGATTATTTCACTTGCTTGCAATAGAAGATAATCCCCCATAAAGGATAGTTTACATGGTTCTGTGTCACAACACTAATAGTAATTCTTAACGCTCCGGGAACTAGCCCACAAGCCCATGTCTGAAGATAAAAAGTGTTCTGCCTTTACGATAATTATCAAATCCCTGAGGGTGGATAGGGGAAATGTAGAAAATCCCAAGGTTGTCCTGTTTGCTTGGGACATTTTCTCCTATTGCGCTTTACCTTTTGCCTGGCCCACATCCCATAGTGAAGGCCTCAGCTCAGGCCTCACTTAGTTTACTCTTGAACTTTTAAGATTGGTAACAGTAGATAACATTTAATTGTGCCAGTCATTGTTCTGGGTGCCACACATGAATTAATGCGTGTAATGCCTACCGCCGCCTCCTTCATGGGAGTGTGTGCATAAAAAGATAGATCTTTTTCTTGTATAATTAGAATGTTACTGTTTATAGAGCCTTGTATCCCCCCTTTCTATCCCTAAGGATTTTCTCATGATATTAAAAATATTTCAGGGCGTGACACCTGGGTGGCCCAGTCGGTGGAGTGTCCAATTTTTTATTTCAGTTCAGATTGTGATCTCACGGTCCTGAGATCAAGCCGTGGGTCCGGGTCTGCACTCAACAGGGAGCCTGCTTGAGGAGTCTCTCCCTCTGCCCCTCTTCCTGCTTGTGCCCTCTCGTTCTCAAATCTTTGAAACATTTTTTTCTTTATTTTTAATTTTTTTTAACATTTTCTTCCTGAGAACATGTCACTTTATATAAACATTATTCTATTTCAGGTAGACATCTGGGTTCCTCCCCCAATATTTAACATCATAATACATTAGTTGAATATCCCAGTAAGAAAAAAAAATGTTTTCTTCATCTGTGTTCTGAGGATTCATGGACGTCATGATCAAAGAGAATAAGCTTTAAGATTTTTGATGGCCAAAAAGCCTTCCAGAAAAGCCGTATAGATATGTACACTTATTAGTAAAGAGCAGGAGCTAATTTCATCCCACTTTGAATGTACTGTTGATTTTTTAAATTTCTGACAGTTTGTTAGATGAATATTAATACCTAATTTTAATACTCCTTTTTTTTCTACTTATAATTTAAATTGTTAAAGTAGTACAAGTTGATTCAGAAAAGCAAACAGAAAATGAAAGCCACCTGGAATCTCCTTACCCAGAAATAACTAATGTAAATATTTGGACAAATACTCTCCTATTTTTTATTCCCATAGGTATACTTTACAGAATTTTTACTTGGGTTTTTAAGTAAAATCACAAGTGTTTCATAGTCTCCCAGCTTCAGGCAAAATTATTTGCTTACTCCCTTCTGTTTTCAAAATACAATATATTTCCTCCCTCAGCCTTGACTATATGGTGGTGGTGAACTGTTTTCTTCTTTATTTTCTACCTTCTGTGTCTCTGCTCTCCGTCTGTAAAACAGAAGATACTGCCTAGAGCATAGATTTGTCATAACAATTTACTGGTAATACAAAATGTTGGTAAGAGTACCTTTACTATGCCTAGGATGTTTTTTTTTTTTAATCTTGTTTTAGGCTTCCTGAAGGCAGAGACTTGATGGTCTATATTGTTATATCCCAGACGTTGTACAACACTTGGCACATAGTAGACACTTCATGAATGTGTTTTTCATACTTAAAATGAACCTGCTGATAGGGTAGGATGAACAAAGCCTGTAGATGGCTAAGAGAGGGTCACAGTAATTAATTCTGAGCAAATAACGCAATTGGTACCCAGACTTTTAAAAGATTACCTAGAATGTAGGATGTGATTTCTCTCTTTTTTTTTTTTTTTTTAAGATTTTATATATTTTGACAGAGTGAGAGGGAGAGAGAGCACATGCAGGGGGAATGGGAGTGGGAGAAGGAGAAGCAGGCTCCCCGCTGAGCCGGGAGCCCAATGCAGGGCTCAATCCAAGACCCCGGGATCATGACCTTAGCCGAAAGCCCACGCTTAATGGACTAAGCCACCCAGGTGCCTTAGAATATATGAGGTGATTTCTTGAGGGGCCATACACATTTACCTCCTAAGAATATAATTAACCTTGCCTACCCTTATAGAAGTGAATTTTCTAGAACATTTATTTTTAAAGTCTTTTTTTTAATTTTATTTTTTCAGTGTTCCGAGATTCATTGTTTATGCACCACACCCAGTGCTCCATGCAATCTGTGCCCTCCACAATACCGGCTACCAGGTTCACCCAACACCCCCCCTGCAAAACCCTCCAGTTTGTTTCTCAGAGTCTACAGTCTCTCATGCTTCATGTCCCCCTCTAATGTCCCTCAATTCACTTTTCCTTTCCTTCTCCCAATGTCCTCCGTGTTATTCCTTATGCTCTACAAGTAAGTGAAACCATATGATAATTGACTCTTTCTGCTTGACTTATTTCACTCAGCATAATCTCTTCCAGTCCCATCCATGTTGCTACAAAAGTTGGGTATTCATCCTTTCTGATGGCTGTGTAATATTCCATTTTGTATATGGACCACATCTTTTTTTTTTTTTTTCTTAGATTTTATTTATTATTTGACAGAGAGAGATCATAAGTAGGCAGAGAGGCAGGCAGAGAGAGTGAGAGGGAAGCAGGCTCCCTGCCGAGCAGAGAGCCCGATGCGGGACTCGATCCCAGGACCCTGAGATCATGACCTGAGCCGAAGGCAGCGGCTTAACCTACTGAACCACCCAGGCGCCTTATGGACCACATCTTTATCCATTCGTCTGTTGAAGGGCATCTTGGCTCCTTCCGCAGTTTGACGATTGTGGCCGTTGCTGCTATGAACGCCGGGGTACATATGGCTCTTGTTAAAGTCTTTCAAGAGCAAAACACTTAGACTATTTTTTTCTTTGTTTCTCTTTGTTTTTGTTTTAAGTAGGCTCCATGCCTGACACAGGGCTTGAACTCACAACCCTGACATTAAGAGTCACAGGCTATACCTACTGAGCCAGCCAGGCACCTCATTTTAACCATTTTAAATGGAAAATTTTGTATGTGAATTTTTATATATTTCTACCTTTGAATAATATGCAGCTTATAATTTCAACTGATTGTGAAATATAATAATAGCTAACATTTGTTGGGCACTAACTATGTCAGGCACAGTATTAAGCACTTTATTTATAGTATCTGATCTGGTTTCGCCACAATTCTATATGATTTATACTGTTGTTTGCTGTCTTCCACGTGATGGAACTGATGCCTAGAGATGTTAACTAATTTGGCCAAGGTTATCAGTTTCTGGTTTATCTTAAACTAAGTAACGATACTTTTTTTTTTTTTTTTAAAGATGAGAGGGGCAGCAGGACCTAATGACTTCTATTGATTTAGATCAGTGACTTTTTGGTCTTTTCTCCTTGGTGTTAGCTGTTCCTTGCTGATGTTGTCATTCCCTTCCAAGCTGCTGTGCCTTGCGAAACTGAAAGACAACGGCTCATATTATGCCTAAAATAAAAGTGTCTAGGCAGTGACTGACAGCCTTTAGGATGTTCAGATGGTCTCGGTTGGGGAACCGAGAGATGAGGCTGCACAGGGAGGGCGGGCAGGACCTCTGCAAGCAGGTAGATGTGGATCCACACCTCCGCTCTGCCCTTG
Organism: Meles meles; assembly: GCF_922984935.1. Lineage (NCBI taxonomy): Eukaryota > Metazoa > Chordata > Mammalia > Carnivora > Mustelidae > Meles > Meles meles. The sequence goes on along the minus strand of NC_060073.1, from coordinate 112,855,829 downwards.
CCTGCCTGTGACCTTAGGCAAGCCTCAGCTTCTCTTTGACTTCTCATCCATCAAACACTGTGTACTTTGCAGAGTTGTTTCTACGGAATCGAGATAATGAGCATAGAAGTGCCTGGCACGTGGGAGGCACTGGGTGTTATTATAAAATGATTTAGCAGTATCCACTGATTTGATTGGACAGAGACTTTGTCTGTTTCGTTTTTCTGTCCAGTTTTTCAGACGCTCTAGATCGTGTCCTGAGTAATTGGGATTACCAGATCTAAAAATCCTATGAGATCAAGTTTACTGTTACTGCTTTTAATATGTTCGTTTATATTTTAGATTTTTTCCAAAGGGCTTTGAAATCTATTACTTCATGTTTTTTAGGGTGAAGCTAAAATTAGTTTTTGTTCTTTGTTCTTAGTCATCTGTACTCATTTACTATTCAAAATTATGTGGGCTTATTTTTATCCTTATTCTGTGACTTAGTCTGGTTCGGATCTTGGCTTTTACTTTACAGCTCATTTTTATTGTGTACTTACAGGGAGCTAGTTTCCCGTGTCGCTGAGCCTTTCTCCTTGTTGTCGACTTAGACATTTTTTGGTCTTACCTTCGAGTTGTCATTTGTGTTAATTGCCTCACTGGGATGGTGATCTTCTGTATTAGATACTTTCTGGAATTTTGCTGTAATTTTACATGACTAGCATAGTATAAGGCTTAAAATGTGCAGTAAATTATCTATTTATAAAGTAGGTATTATTTCTGCTGTTGCTAAGATAGAAAAGTACCTTAAGCAACATAAACGTCAGGGGCATAAAAGTATGTTAAAATTGGCAGTATCATGCATGGGAAGAAACAGTTTTAAATAGGGGAAATGTTTTCTAAACTACATTTCTATTATTTTGACTACTTCATCTTATCTTTTAAAATTAAATTTTGAGTTTACTTAACACATTCACTTTATCTCATTCTTAGAATCTGAAAAATATCTAAAATGATACTGAAAATCATCTGTAATTCTCACCTTGAGATAGCTTTGGTATCAGTGTTTTCATTTTTAAAATCTTCTAGTCAATACAAACACATCCTTTAGAAAATGTGTGTGCGTCTGTAGTTTTGGTTATTTCTCTTCAGTTAGTATGTTTTCCTGTGTCATTAACTATCCTTTTAAATGCTTATTTTTAATTGGCTGCATGGTATTCTTCGTATTTAACCACTGCAGTTTAATGAAGTTCATATCGTTGACTAGAGTGTAACCAGTCTTCTTTGTTGTTAAAAACAACAGTGTGATAAATGTCCATGTATATTGATGATTTTACACATTGATTCTATTTTTAACAAGTTCCTACATATGATCTTGAAAATTGCTTTCTAGAAAAGTTAGACCAATTTATATATATATATTATAAATATATATTTATATATATATTTTAAAGATTTTATTTACTTATTTGACAGAGAGAAATCACCAGTAGGCAGAGAGGCAGTCAGAGAGAAAGAGAGCAGGGAGCCTGCTTCGGGGCTCGATCCCAGGACCCCGGGATCAGGACCTGAGCCGAAGGCAGAGGCTTTAATCCACTGAGCCACCCAGGCTCCCCAATTTATATTCTTATTGACACTGCAGAAATGAGTCCATTCTTTGAACCTGTCACCGTTTCCCCACGCAGCCTCGCTTTGTTAATTTGATAGACAAGAATGGGCTTAACAGTGCTAAGAAGCTCATTCTGTAGAGTCAGACTAAGTCCGAGTTCCTTTTCTGACACTTAACTGGCTACATAATCTTGGACAGTTTTCTTATAATTCCCCTAAGCCTCAGTTTCTTTTTCTGTAAGATTGCGATAGTAGTGCCTGGAATCGTGGTGCTATCATCTAATATGGTGTGGAGATTAGCAGGTGATGTGTATTGACGCATAAGTCCTTGAGAGACGTGAACTACCATTATTTATGATGAATGAGATTTCCATATTATATTTTGTAATCTGGTATAGCCAAATTTTACAGCTGGTGTAAAGAAAAGTCACTCACTTTTAAGTAACCGTCTAACTACCTTCCTCTTTTATGCTCTGTTGAATGTAGGACTTAGTTCCAACACCTTTTCAGCTGAGCCTTTGATTTTTAAAATGTATGATGGTGATGTAATAATGCATTTTTTTCAATATTTCGGTTATACTTTTTTTTCTTATTGCATTGGTTGAAGCTAGAGAACAGTGTTGATTAATAGTAGGCATTTGGGCTTAATGTCTGATTTTAATGGAACTTCCTCTCTGGTATTTCACTCTTTGAATGTCATTGGCTATTGTTTTCATACATAGCTGCCCCATATGTGCGCATGTGCATGCACACACACGTTCCTGAAAATAACTACAAAGTTAAATGTGAGAAACTTGAAAATAGATTTATATCTTATGGGAGGATTCCCTTAAAATTTTAAATCTCAAGTATCTTTTAGGCACATCTTCAAAAATACTTCTTTCAGTTTTTAATTTATATTCTCTTCCTTTTTAATTGAATGCTCATTCAGTTTAAACAACTCTTAAATTTCAGCAAGGCTGAAACATTGCTGCTTTCAGTGTACTTAGTGATTCTGTCCTTGTCTCAGTGATAGTTCAAGACCTACTCTTTTCAGTATGTCCACTGTTACATCATATTTGTAAAATATTAATAGAAGTAGGGGCGCCTGGGTGCCTCAGTGGGTTAAGCCTCTGCCTTCAGCTCAGGTCATGATGTCAGGGTTCTGGGATCAAGTCCTGCATTGGACACTCTGCTTGGCGGGGAGCCTTCTTCCTCCTCTCTCTCTCTCTCTCTGCCTGCCTCTCTGCCTACTTGTGATCTCTCTCTGTCAAATAAATAAATAAAATCTTTAAAAATATATTAATAAAAGTAAATGAAACAGTTTTTGCCCCTGGAATAGAACCTTTTATTCAAATGAAATTTTGGGATCGGGGTCCCAGTGTTCTCTATATTCAGCCTCTTAGGCATTTTTTAGAGCAGTGTTTGAAAACTACTTCCCCTCAAAAAAATAAAATAAAATTCAAATAATTTGCAAATTCCCCCAAAAAACAGTGCTACTATACCCGAAGTTTTCAGTGGTTAGCAGGAAAACCACCTTCTCAGGTCATGAGGTTTTTATTAAAAAGATTTCGTACTGAAGTTCTAATTTAGCATGTCTAAAAAGATGACCAAGTATGGTAATACGTGCCAGATGAAAATATGGTATTCACAGATTTAGGTAGACTCTTCTATCATTGGGTTACTGAAATTTTGGTCCTGGAGTCTCTCCTTTTTTCTACAGTCTTCCATCCATCCATTATTGTATTTTAAAATGCCATCATCTTGCCAGTGACTACCACTGGTGTATGGTTATCTCTCTCTTTTATGCAGCTGTCTTGAGACGGCTCCATTTGTATAGCTATTGGTATCTGAAATGAAAATTGTCTAAAACAGTTTTTATCCTTCCAAATCTTTCTTTCTAAGACTTCTTCACTTCATTAAGTGTTACTTCCTTCTTCTCAGCTGTTCAAACCAAAAATCTAGAAGTTCTTGACTGCTCAGGTCCCTCTTTGCTCTTCCATAAGCAATCCAGTGCATGAGCCTTTCATCGATACATACTATGTATATGAACAGGGTTGTTCAGAGGCACCTGAGTGGCTCAGTTGGTTAATCGTCTGCCTTCAAGTCAGGTCACGATCTCAGGATCCAGGATCGAGCCTCACATCGGGCTGCCTGCTCAGTAGGGAGTCTGCTTCTCCCTCTCCCTTTCCTCTGGGCCCCCACTCATTGGCTGTCTCTCTCTCTCTCTCAAATAAATAAAATCTTAAAAAAAAAAAAAAAGGTTGTTCAATATTAGAAATATCTATTATTATGGAATAAAATCCATCTGTTAATGTGTATCATTACAATGTAAATATGCTGTGTAATTTACCTTTCTTATTTGTAGAGCTTCTGTGGATAGTATAAGTAAGATTAGGCATATATTTGGTTAACAAAGCCATCTTTGTTAGGTTTCATCAAACAGAATTATGCTAGCCTCTTAAACCACTGACATTGTCCCATGTTTTCCAGTGCCGTAAAATAATCGAAGCGAAGCTGGATGCTTTGAGGTTTTGCTCTAACACACCCATAGAAACTATAGGTAGAGCATCCTTTCTCAGGAATGGAATAGAGGATATAAATCACTGAGTGTTCTTTCTTCCACAGTGTTAACACTTGTAACCTTTTCTTAGGTCTGCTTTCATTATGGATTCCTAATTTATTGGCATGAAGATTTATGAGGAGAATCCTTTCCATTTCATTGAACTTTACTTTTGCCTTGTGAGGTATATGCAGAACTCCCCACCTCTTAGTCACAGTTTAGGACATTCGTCATTCATTCGTACATTCAGAACCAGCTCCATTTTATTAACCGGCTCTGCTTTTTCCTTCTTGCTTCCTCGTTTATTTATTTCTGCTTTAAATTTTATTCCTTTGTTCACCTTTATTTGGTTTGCCTGCTCATTTTAACCTTTCCAATTTAAATCTTTAATTCCTTGATTTCTTGTTTTCTCTTAAATACAGTTGTACGATTAATTTTTCCTTGAGTATCAGTTTGGCCACATCCCCTAGCTTATAATTTTACTTCTTATTTTTCTTTAACTATACAGTTCTTTGGAAGAGAAGTTCAATTTAGATAATTGGTTTTTAAAATTTGTTTTTGGCTATCTGCTGCTATCTCCTCTCTGTGTATCATGGCCAGAGTATATTTCCATTCTCTAGGTTTTGGTTTTTACTCTGCCTCGAAAGCATTGTTCCAGTGCAAATGTTTGCCTGTATCTCAGCTTTGAAGTCAGGCCGCCTGTGGTGAATTACTCTGAGTACTTGAGATAAGGGTCATTTTTATTATCACTGTTGTTGCTTAAATGCATGTAAACCCCAGGGTTTGATGCCATCAGCATCATTACAAGCCAGTGAATGACAGAAGTAAATCTAACGCTTTGGATCGTCAGGGCTTTCCGTCATCTTTGTGTGAAGATAGGATGGTGTTAACTTTCAAAATAAGCTGATCTCGCAGTTTGTTGCAGATGTATTCAAGTTCCTTCAATGGGGCCCCTTGGCTCCCGGATCTGCAGACCTCGGGCCAGGTGTGTTCCCCTCCTCTGCACGTGTCGGGACGTCCTGGGTCGGGGTCGGGCCAGTGGCCCTGGTTTCCCCGTGGTCCTCGCCGTGCTTTTCACCAGCAGAAGATGTGACAGGGAGCATCTGAGTCCTCCCTACCGTCTCCCTCAAGATCGTGAAGCTTTGGAAATAAAAATGGACTGTTCTTTGCCGACCTATTTATGGGTGGGATGAATAAACTGGCCAAGAGGAAGAGTCGACTCATAGACATTACTGCACACTCTTGAATGGTGGCACTTCGAGTGGTTCCTGTGAGAAATTAACAAATGACCCGTTTCTGAGGAGAACAGAGTGCTTCAGATGACTGCCTTTGTAATTCCCGGGTGAGCTCCCGACTGCTCCGAGTTCTTGGGGGTCTTGCGGTGGCATTGAAGAGCCAGCCGCCCGTCGGGCCCCACATCTGCACGCCCTCCCCTTCGGAAAGAGGATGTCTGCAGGGGGCAAGGGACAGCTAACGTCTGAAGCCGCACCCTGTCCCCAGATCACCGCGATTTTCTGTCCTTAGGCAGAGACTAGATTCAGAGCACAGGGAGCATGTTTAAAGCATGATTTTGAAGAAACACTAGGAATCGGCTCCTAAGAGGTGATGTCACAGGCTGTGGCTCGGGTGGAGGTAGGAGGTTTCAGAGCTGGCCTGGGCGGCTGGGCGGCGGGTGCCAGGCTGGCAGCGGCCGCTTAGCCTTGAGATGAGCCCGAGCTGCAAGATCACCTGAGTGAAGCCGTGGCAGGTGGAGAAGGTGCTCTGGAGCGCCGGAGTGACGGCCAGAAGCCAGAATGCAGGCTGGGCAAGTGTGCTGCTGGGGGGCTGCGTCTCGGGCCTGAGCATTCCTTAGAACAATGGGCAGATCGGAAGTGTTTATTTCCCGCCTTGGTAGCAAATGAGTGAAGTTTCTGTGCATTTTGATAGTTGTGAGCACATTTGTTGATCGACACCTCAGCTAAGCAGGACAGTTCTGCGTGGATTTCCATTTGACCAAAATCCTGAGCTGGTTTCCTCCCACTCTGTGATGGCCGCTTCTCAGCTTTTTGTAGGATCACTGAAAAAGTAATCAGTCCTGGAAATCAATAAGAAGATTAGTGATTTATCTTAGAAAGACTGGTTCCAAAGTCGCCAAAGCTTCGCTTTCCAGTAAGGTAGCTCTCTGTTCACCAAACCAAGGGGGTTAGGAAACTCTCCTAAGAGTGAGAAAGAGTAAGCTGATTCCATCCTCCCCGCACCCCCTTTTCTCCGTGCATGTGTGCCCGCACACACACACGCGTGTGCACACACACACAAACACACCCCAGCGCAGAGGAGGAAAGGTGCGGGGACAAAGGAGGAGGACCACGGTTCAGCTAACACTCTTACATTGAATAGTCTTTCATCATTTCTTTATCTAGGTTGTCATTTGGTTTAACAAGCTGTCATTATAATATTCATTGCTCCTTTACCCCTTCCTCGAGAATCCTTCACACTCAGATGTTTCATAATTATTTTAATCATGTAAGCATCCCAGTCCCCTCACTGATCTTTCTTTGGGCGTTTTGACTTTGGGTGGAGGAGTCTCGAAGGAGTTACAAGGGGCGTCTTTACAGGAGATTACCGAATGGCAGTATTAAGCCTGTAGGTGTCTCCAGGGCTGGGACAGAAAAGGTGGCAGATGGATCCAGAGGGGAGGTGGGAGAGCAAAGAAAACGAGTCCCCCCCCCCCCCCAGTCCAGCCCCACACCCCACCCAAGTCAGTTTCCTAACTTCTGGTCCTGACTCCTGGCAGTGCTGGCCCCCCACGTCACACCGAGGGAAAGCCTGAAGAGTTGGGGTGATTTCGGCAGACTTACCCTCAGCTCGTGCATGTACGGATGTGCTCACCTCTTTTCTCCCTGGCCCCACTGAATCCATTCTCCTGGCTTATACTTTGTAAAGAAAAAAACCGTATCCTTCCCTAACACCCCCTCCCCCGCAAATATCTTTATCTTACACCTATCCTGCCCAACTTACTAAAAGAAGACGTGTGCTGTCCTTTCCGCTTGCCCACACTGAGGTGGGAGTTGTCACCTGCCTTCTCTGGTTCCCCCAAGGACCTTGGGCCTTTTGTGATGTTGGCCGGGAATACGTCTCTGCATTCCTGTCCTCTCAGGAAGTCTGGCATGGCCCTCCATTACAAATGTGAGTAAGAAATCCACTGTCAGTAATAGCACATATGACTTTCTTACCTGCAGAAACCAAAAATGCTTCCCTGTCATGGCACAGTTGAAGTGATTCTCCAAAATACCGTTTTCGCTTCTAGCAACTTCAAAATCACGGTAGTTACGAGGACAGCGTCTTCATCTTGTTCTTTCCATGTGTTCATAAAAAAATATATATATGTTACTAAAATCACAGTTTTTACATATCTTGATGACTGTATTTTACTCTGTTTGGCTTCTTTGTAGTGCCCCCTGTGTTTCTGGTTTACATGGTTAGCAGCCTGTCTTTGGAGTGAGGTCTGTGAACTTCAGGAGTCAAGAAGGGGAGTACGTTCGGGAAAGTCGGTGAAGACCGTCTGCTCCTCATCTCACTGAAGGAGCTCTGTCCTGGGCCGCTAAACGCCTTTATCCAGCATTGTCTTCTCGGTCCTGATGCAATGTATTTGTGTCATTTGATGCCATCGATTTTTAATACTTTTTTTTAATATTTTTATTTTACCTCTTCCTCTTTTTAAAGATTTCATTTATTTGACAGAGAGATCACAAGTAGGCAGAGAGGCAGGCAGAGAGAGAGGGGGAAGCAGGCTCCCCGTTGAGCAGAGAGCCCAATGTGGGGCTTGATCCCAGGACCCTGAGACCATGACTTGAGCTGAAGACAGAGGCTTTAACCCACTGAGCCACCCAGGCGCCCCCTTCTTTCTCTTTTGTATAAATCCATTGACTCTATCTTAGATAATATATCTTCTTTTTTTTTTCCTGCATAACTTTTTTTTAAAGATTCTATTTATTTGACAGAGAGGGAACACAAGCAGGAGGAGAGGCAGGCAGAGGCAGAGGGAGAAGCAGGCTCCCCACTGAGCAGGGAGCCCGATGTGGGGCTCGATCTTGGGACCCTGGGATCATGACTTGAGCTGAAGGTAGATGCTTAACTGACTGAGCTACCCAGCTACCTTTTGTTTGAACTATAATACCTTCCTAATGCATCTTCTTTTAGTTTATTGCCCTCCCCCCCCAAACTTAACGCAGCTGGAGTTAACATCCTAAAATAGTTAGAAACACATCAGGGGTGCCTGGGTGGCTCAGAGGGTTAAGCCTCTGTCTTCAGCTCAGGTCATGGTCTCAGGGTCCTGGGATCGAACCCACATCGGGCTCTCTGCTCAGCAGGGAGCCTGCTTCCTCCTCTCTCTCTGCCTGCCTCTCTGCCTACTTGTACTCTCTCTCTCTGTGTCAAATAAATAAAATCTTTAAAAAGAAATACATCACATTGCCAGAACTCTCAGGGGTTCCCCATTACCTTTCTAAAATGTGGTAGAGATTTGCCATTCCCTTCTGAAATTTTCATTCCGGTGTAGTTAACATATGGTGTAATCCTAGTTTCAGGTATACAGTTCAGTGACGCGACACTTTCATACACCACCCAGTGCTCATCATGGCAGGTGCCCTCCTTCATCCCATCACCTCATTCACCCGTCCTCCACCCCTCTCCCCTCTGGTGACCAGCAGTGTTTTCGTTAGAGTTAAGAGTCTTTCTTGGTTTGTCTCTCTTTTTCCTTTGTTTTGCTTCTTAGACTCCATATAAGAGGAATCATAAAGTATTTGTCTTCTTCTGACTGCCTTATTTCACTTAGCATTATACCCTCTAGCTCCGTCCATGCTGTTGCAAACGGCAAGATTTCATTCTTTTTATGCCTGAGTACTATTCCATTATTTATAGACACCACATCATCTTGACCCATTTATCTGTGGCTGGACAGTGGGCTGCTGTCATAATTTGGCTATTGCAAATAATGCTGCAGTAAACATCAGGGTGCATATATCCCTTTGAATGAGTGTTTTTTATTCTTTGGGTAAATACCCAGTAGTGCAATTTCTGGATTGTAGGGTAGCCCTATTTTTAACTTTTTTGAGGAACCTCCATACTGTGTTGCACAGTGGCTGTACGAGTTTGCATTCCAGCCCACGGTGCACGAGGGTGCCTTTCTCTCCACATCCTCGCCAACACTGGTTGTTCCTTGTGTTTTTTATTTTAGCCGTTCTGACAGGGGTGAGGTGATCCCTCACTGTGGTTTTCATTTGCATTTCCCTGATGATGTGACGTTGAGCATCTTTTCATGTGTCTGTTGGTCATCTGGACGTCTTTGGAGAAATGTCTGTTTATGTCTTCTGCCCATTTTTCAGTTGGCTGATTTGGTTTTGGGGTGTTGAGTTGTGTAAGTTCTTTATAGATTTTGGATACTAGCCCTTTATCATACATGTCATTTGCACATACCTTCTCCTGTTCACTAGGTTGTCTTTTAGTTTTGTTGTTTCCTTTGCTGTGCAGAAGCTTTTTGTATCAATGTAGTACTGATAGCCTTTTTGCTTTTGCTTCCTTTGCCTCAGGAGACATTATCTAGAAAAATACTCCTATGACCAATGTCAGAGACATTACTACCTGTGCTCTCTACTATTCCCTTTTTTTTTTTTTTTAAGATTTTATTTATTTATTTGACAGAGATCATAGGTAGGCAGAGAGGCAGCCAGAGAGAGAGGAGGGGAAGACAGGCTCACTGCTGAGCAGAGAGCCTGATGCGGGGCTTGATCCCAGAACCCTGGAACCATGACCTGGGCCGAAGGCAGAGGCTTTAACCCACTGAGCCACCCAGGTGCCCCTACTATTCCCTTTTTAAAAAAACCTTCAGTGGTTTCCCAGTACCAAAGTTGAAACTCTGGTATGGCTGGCGTTCAGAACTTTCCATGAACTAGCTGCAGCCTGACTTTCTAGCCTCTTCAACAGCAGTATTAATCACACAGTGTTCTGCATATTTTATTATCTCTCACATCTCTGGGCCTTTGATCCTGTTGTTCTCGGAACAACAGAAGATGCTCCCTGTCTCCCCCTGAGCACAGATGCGTACACCGTAGTGCGGCTGGGACTGTATCGTCGCCAGCCATCTCCACTCAGCTTACATGTCACCTCTCCAACCTCAAACCATAGCCAATGTCCTTGTCTCCTGTACGGACTGATATTGCTGTTAGTGGCATTAATTCTGATACACACTCTACTTTCTAGATGTTCATTGATCTGGTTTCCCTAGTACAGTTTTATACTCCTTCGGGTAGCACCTGTCTGCGTGTTTATACCGTCTCTCGCACTCCGCATGATGCCTTTGACTTTCACATACCGGCTTTCAAATCCATGGGTCTTCAGTGAGCACCTCAGTTCATGGCGTGCTGGCTGAACCTCTCATTCAGCTTGGTTGGGTAATCACGGAACATGCTGCTATTTTTGAGCCTGACACCACAGTATCACGGCTTAAATGTACACAGTCTTGAAATGTGATCAACTAGCTAACATTTATATATAAAAAGGCCCTAAGAACTGAGGTTCTCTATAATTACTGATACTACTCTCGAGAAAATCCCTCAGTCATAAGAATCTCTTTATTTCAAAGAAGATTTTGTTAAATAGCAATTATTTAAGGGAAAAAATCATCATGGCTTTAATTTCTCAGTAGTTAATAACTCCTAGATGTTAGGAGAAAGCTAACTCAGAAAAGTGCAGCAATTTATTACGTGAGGAGAGAGTTCTGTGGCTGGAAATTAAAATGGTAATGAAATTACGTTATGAGAGAGGTGGGAGGGGATGGCTGCTCCTTGTCGAGAACCATTTATTTATTTATTTTTTTAAGATTTTATTTACTTATTTGACAGAGAGAGATCACAAGTAGGCAGAGAGGCAGGCAGAGAGAGTGAGAGGGAAGCAGGCTCCCTGCCGAGCAGAGAGCCCGACGCGGGACTCGATCCCAGGACCCTGAGATCATGACCTGAGCCGAAGGCAGCGGCTTAAACCACTGAGCCACCCAGGCGCCCCGAGAACCATTTATTTTAAAATAATTTTTCACAGCCCACCGTCTCAGTTAAACTGGAAGAAATGTCTCATTTTCTACAAGAAAAATCCTTGCTTCCTTTCAGGTGTCCCTTACTGTTTCTTTCTTTTTCTAATTATATATTTACTTTCTCCCTCATCCCTTTACTCCTGCCCACTGTCCGACCAGTATTTTTCTTCTGAATCCCCGGCTCCCGACCGCTTTGATGCCCATGTTCCTTCCCGGCCTTCCATCAGCATCTCCTGCTCTTCTTCGCTGGCCGAGCTGTCCATGACCTTGACACCTTCAGTATGTTTGGCTTTTCCAAACTAAATGTTACCCCCCTTTCCCTCTGAGAAGCATTGCTCTAAATTATTAATTTAACAAGATTCGTGTGGCAAGATGGTGAACAAAGGCATAGCCTGAGGCATTTGAGCTCCCAAGCGGCTGGAGTTCTTGGTTGTGTAAATACGTGGCCTGCGTGGGGCGCGCCAACAGAGCCTTTGCTCCATGTTCTTCCTTGTCATTAGTAAAGAGAGAACTTTTAGAATTACATCAGGGAGAACATAAAATAATGAAAATCAGGTTTTCTGGGGGGTTTTTGTTGTACAGTTTCACTTTTCCTGTAAACTTTAAGATAATACTCAGCATTTACTATGTGCCAGACACGGTTCTAAGTTACCAAGTATATTAACTCATTCGATCTTTATAACAGCCCTGTGCCTTTGGTGTATTGTCCCCATTTTCTAGTGGATAAGACGGAGACACAGCAGTTAAATAACTTGTCCAGGTTACTGACTTGTTGGAAGAGGGTGTGGTATGCTTTTGGGTTTTATACCCATAAACCGTACCATCTTCCTCTTGCTCATCCTCTTTTCTTTCCCGTGCTGGAGTAGACGCTTCGCTGGGATTTGTAGTAAGGTTCAGGGGCTAAATCAGATCTCTAGACCTCGTGCTGCCTTTGCAGGAAAGCATGGCCCAGTCTAGTCCAGTTCCGTTTGGTGCACTGAGCAACTGGTTTGTCGGGGTAGAATACCATATCCCTTTTCTAACCTCAAAATAGGGGTGCGCAACTACGGCAAAGAAAATACATTAAGGAGAGTGATAAGCCTGTCTTATGATTATTGATATAAAAATTCTTGGGGGAAATAGGAGCATATATAACCTTCTCAAAATATAATTGTGTTTCTGTATTAGTCTATTAATATAATTCACAGTGTTCACAATTATTCACAATAATTCTCAAAGAAAAAAGTATGATCATATTCTTACTGCTATCCACATTCCAATGTCTTTTTCCTAAATCTTTCATGTAGGAGGAAAACATATTTCTATAAATGACCTGTTCGAAGGCTCTGTGCAGTGTGATGTGTATATGTATAGATATATATGTAAACATAAAGTTACATGTAGCTAACACTTCCTGAGTGCTTACTATGTGTCTGACTTCATTCCAACTGTTTTTTTATTTATTAGCTCATTTGGTTTCCAAACAACTATATCCTGTCTTTTTTTTTTTTTTTTTTAAGATTTTATTTATTTATTTGACAGGGAAAGATCACAAGCAGGCAGAGAGCAGGCAGAGAGAGAGGAGGAAGCAGGCTCCCTGCCGAGCAGAGAGCCCGATGCGGGACTCGATCCCAAGACCCTGAGATCATGACCTGAGCTGAAGGCAACGGCTTAACCCACTCAGCCACCCAGGCGCCCTATCCTGTCTTTTTTTTCTTCTTCTTTTACAATTGAGAAAAGTGAGGTCTGGGGAGGTAAACTGGCCCAAGGCGATGTATGTGTATGTTATTTATCTTTGTGTGTGTACAGCCTAACGGACAAGCCATATAATGCTTAATGATAAAACCCTAGAGGCATTCCCATCGACACTGGGAACAACACAAAATAGCCATTAATACAGTGTAAATAGACAAAAGTATGGAGTAATATAAAAATTGGTAGGGAGGAGGCCATCTGATGATTTTATGTTGTTCGAGATACGGAGATCCCCAAAGCCTGTGTGAAGCTCTGATAGAGACTCGGAGACTTCTCGGAAATACCGGCTTTACTGATGCTCTATGTGACTAAAATAATAACTTTTTGGACACACGTGGTAACTAGTCAGCAAATATAATGTGAGAAGGAAAAAGAAACCTTCATTCACAGCAGCAAGAACAAAAGAAAGTATTTTAAGACAAACTTAGTAGGAAACTTATGTCTCTTGTGAAGAAATCTAGAGAACCGTACTGAAAGATAGAAAAAATTCAGTAAGTTCTTTTTTACTAAGGAATAATTTACAACCACATCCTGTGAGTTTCAGGTGTGCATCATAGTGATATGTTTCTACGCCACAGAATGCTCCCCGCGAAGTCTAGCTGCCGTCTGCGGCAGACACAGTTAGTGCAGTGTTCCTGACCACTTTCCCCATCTGTACATGACGTCTCTGGGCTTATTCATCTTGTAGGTGCAAGTTTGCACCTTTTAATCCCCTTAATCTATTTTGCCCGCCAACCCCGAACCCTTCTGCATCTGGTAATGTGTTTGTGAGTTTCTATTTCGTTTTGTTCATTTGTTTTGTAGTTTAGATTCTGCACAAGTGAAGTCATATGATATTTGTCTTTCTTTGAATTATTTCACTTAGCATCATACCCTCCAGGTCCATCCATGTTGTTGCAAATGGCAAGATCTCATCCCTTTCTATGGCTGAGTAGTATTTGTGTGTGTTCCACGTTGTTCTTGGTGAAACAGTTGAGCAAATCAGAGCGCTTTTTAAGAAGTATTAGGGCAGCATGGTCTCCATCAAACTCCCAACAGCTCTTTAGTTAAAAATCCATCAAAACAATTTTTTTTAAGATTTTATTTATTTGACAGACAGAAATCACAAGTAGGCAGAGAGGCAGACAGAGGAAGAGAGGGAGGAGGAAGCAGGCTCTCTGCTTAGCGATGCGGGGCTCGATCCCAGGACCCTGGGATCATGACCTGAGCCGAAGGCAGAGGCTTTAACCCACTGAGCCACCCAGGTGCCCCCCATCAAAACAATTCTAAGGTATCTGGAAGCATGTACGTGTAAAAATAGCCAGGATAAAAATATGAAAACGAGGAGAAAACATGTAGTGAAAGAAGACTTGCACACGCAGTGTTCCCAACATGCCCTAAGTCTACAGTGTTACTATCTGGTGCGCACCGAACTGGGAGAGCGATGGGACCCAGCCAGCAGTTGGGAAGTGAGCCCAGGCTTACGAGACGTTCGTATAAAGGAGGGTCCTATCCCTCCCTCTGCTCAAACTCTGCGAAGGTTTTCCATCACCAAATACAAGCCAGAGCCTTAGCGTGACCTTCAATCTCGCTTCTCCGTGTGGGGTCCGTGGGCCAAGGGCAATGGCATCAGCCGTGGGCTTGTTGGGATGCAGCGTCTCGGACCCTACCCCAGACTCCCTGAATCAGGATCTGCAAGATCTTCAGGATACACACGCTGTCAAGTCCGGGAAGCACGGCCCTGCAGAGCACCATGTGACCCGCTTCTCCTGAGCACACCTTCCTGCCTTCCGTCTCCTCCCCCTGCTCGCTTGCGTCCAGTGCGACTGGCCACCCTGCTGGTCCACAAACTCACTCTCCCGCCAGGGCTTGACGCTTTATCCTCCCTCTTCCTGGGCACATTTCCTTTGCTTCCTTTAGGTCTTGGCACACATCTCACCTGATCAGACAAGCCTTCCGTGACTCAGCTGCTCTACAGCCTTCACCATCACCTGACTCGTGTGTGTTGCTCATACTCTGTCCCCCCGCCCCACCCCACCCCTGCAACATGAGCTTGGTGACCGAAAGACTCGCTTCCTTCCTTCTGTGTCCCCAGCACCTGGCCCCTAGGAGGTGCCCGACTGCTGAGTGAATCTGGTATGGACTTAATCAAGATCAAAAGCTTCTGCACAGCAAAGGAAACAGTCAACAAAACAAAACGGCAACCCATGGAATGGGAGAAGATATTTGCAAATGACAGTACAGACAAAAGGTGGATATCCAGGATCTATAAAGAACTCCTCAAACTCAACACACACAAAACAGATAATCATGTCCAAAAATGGGCAGAAGATATGTACAGACACTTTTCCAATGGAGACATACAAATGGCTATCAGACACATGAAAAAATGTTCATCATCACTAGCCATCAGGGAGATTCAAATCAAAACCACATTGAGACACCACCTCACACCAGTTAGAATGGCCAAAGTTAGCAAGACAGGAAACAACGTGTGCTGGAGAGGATGTGGAGAAAGGGGAACCCTCTTACACTGTTGGTGGGAATGCAAGTTGGTGCAGCCGCTTTGGAGAACAGTGTGGAGATTCCTCAAGAAATTAAAAATAGAGCTTCCCTATGACCCTGCAATTGCACTGCTGGGTATTTAACCCAAAGATACAGATGTAGTGAAAGGAAGGGCCCTCTGTACCCCAATGTTTATAGCAGCAATGGCCACGGTCGCCAAACTGTGGAAAGAACCAAGATGCCCTTCAGCGGCCGAATGGATAAGGATGATGTGGTCCATATACACGATGGAGTATTATGCCTCCATCAGAAAGGATGAATACCCAACTTTTATATCAACATGGACGGGACTGGAAGAGATTATGCTGAGCGAAATAAGTCAAGCAGAGAGAGTCAATTATCATATGGTTTCACTTATTTGTGAAGCATAAGAATAATATGGAGGACATGGGGAGATGGAGAGGAGAAGGGAGTTGAGGGAAATTGGAAGGGGAGATGAACCATGAGAGACTATGGATTCTGAAAAACAATCTGAGGGTTTTGAAGGGGCGGGGATGGGAGGTTGGGGGAGCCAGGTGGTTGGTATTAAGGAGGGCACGTATTGCATGGAGCACTGGGTGTGGTGCAAAAACAATGAATTCTGTTATGCTGAAAAGAAATTTAAAAAAAAAATATTATAGGGGATGGGGCTCCTGGGTGGCTCAGTGGGTTAAGTCTCTGCCTTCAGCTCAGGTCATGATCCCAGGGTCCTGGAATCGAGCCCCGCATCAGGCTCTCTGCTCAGCAGGGAGCCTGCTTCCTCCCTCTCTCTCTGCCTGCGTCTCTCTGTGATCTCCGTCTGGCAAATGAATAAATAAAATCTTAAAAAAAAAAAATTACAGTTGAGCTCTCTAAGAGTTCTGAAGACGGGGCAAATGATGAGCGCTGGCCAAGGAGGCGAAGCCTCGCTTCCCGCAGCTTGGACTGGACGTGTCCTCCGGCAGCCCCGATGTTCGGCCTCCGCACACGTCCGGCGATCAAGTCAGGCACTGGGTATTCGTTTGGAGGTTCCAAACAGCAAATACAGAATCTGCAAATAATGAGGACCAGCCACGCACCATTCGCTCAATAAATACTGCGTTTCTGTGCGCTCTGCTCCCAGAATTATCCATCACTCAGACGTTTGTCAAGGCCTGGCCATGTGCCAGGCCCTGCTCGAAACTCCAATAATCCGAAGACAAATTACCATGTTCCAGGGAGGGCTTCCTGGCAGAGTTGGGTCTTGGCTGAATGTTCAAGAGTAACGGGTGGGATTTTAGTACATGACGCTGTGGAGAGAGGTATTTTAGAAGAAAGGTCACCGGTCTTCTTAAATTTGGGTACACCTCAGACTCAACTGGCCAGTGAGTCTGGCCAGTCCAAAAATACACGTCTCTAAGTATGAGACGCTGGCATCAGTGTGTTTTCAGTCTCCCCAGATGACTTTAGTGTGCAACCAAATTGCACACATCTTGTTTGGGTAGAATATGGGTTATGTGAAGGAAAGAGCAAATAAGGGATTTTGACTGAGGTATGGGAAGGCCATCAGTTTTTTGCACGTACCTGTTAGATGCCTATTGTGTGTCAGACACTTTGCAGGGTCCTGGAGACACATCCGAAAACAAGAGCCGGGAATCCCTGCCTCGTTCGAGTTTACAGTCGGATGGGGTTGGCAGCTGTTCAGGATGATTCAGGTTCTAAATTTAACTTATTATAGTATATGATGATTTGTATTTGGGAGGAATCTTGTCCTCACTGCTCAGAAATCTAAATTTAATATCAAAATTATTACATCGCCCTCTGATAGGAATAGAAGGCTATAAAGAGAAACTCTGTTATAAACCTCTGTGCTGATTTCGCTCAGCATCGTCTAACACAACCATATGTTGTGTTAGCCTCTCAGTGGTTTTCCGTTTCTTCGGAAACCAGGACAGTCATTTAAAACCAGTCGTGTGCAGGAATTTAAAATCACTGGTGTGAGGGCCACTGGAAGTACTAACCCAAGCACTTCATTTCGCCATCTCATGAAGAATTAATAGGTAAGGCACTATTTCTGTCTTGATTATCGGGGGGACTTTCGATGGAACTCCTAATTAACACAGAACTTTCACTGGATCATAGTTGGTTTGTAGTCGCTTTTGTATCTTTTGTTGCATGCCATGCTTTTCTTTCCTGAGTTCCTGTACACGGTACACGCTTACACACTTCTAGACCATTAGTAAGAAGAGACGGACCTCATGATAGAGCTTTCTTGTAACCTGTCTGATAGTTCCTCCTTATAGCCTGGCTCTGCCAATCTCTCTTCACAGCGCTCCTGGCCAAGCAGTGTTTGAATTGGTTTGCTAAGTAGAATAATTTAACACCTAAAGAACAAGCCCTGTGCCCATCCTCAGCTGGGCTGCACAGCCCAGAAAGAGCCTGATGTATGCAAATGAGCACACGGGGCGGGGGGGGGGGGGGGGAGCGAGGGATGGCACGTAGACTGTGGGACATAAGGTCCGCGGTGTCAGGTGAGAAGTTCTAGGCTTCCAGGAGGAGGTTGCGAATGTTATCATTACTGTAAGAGGCAAAGTGTTATTAAGTTGTTAGAATGCAAAGAATGTCTCGTCTGTATTTTATATAAGATTACAAGCTTTTGGTCAGCTTTTCCTCAGTTTCAGTACACTTAATATTACTGTGTTTTATTAATATGGATGATGTGCTTTCTATCCCTCTTTTTAAAAATTATTTGTGGCCTTTTTCCCTCATGAATTTTCTCTCCCTTCCTCCCTTATACATGAGCTGCTTTAGTAACCTGTTTCATCGGCATTTCAGATGTCCTATGTATTCCCTGAGCTTTTCTAAAATTCTTTGATTATTTACAAGTTTAATGAGAGTTGAAGATCATCTTTCTAAAGACTTAGTTCAATGAATTTTTAAAAATACTGAATGAGAAGTTAATACTGGGAAATAATTGAAGTCTTATGCTGTGGCTTATCACTTAAAGTGACTGCAGAAAAGTTTTTCTTTTTGGACATCTGGGAAGAAATAACTGTTTTTGTGGATTTATTTAGTATTTGTCTCTGAACCCTAAAGAGAATTGGGGTGTATTTGCTTTTATTGATGTGGCATTGAGAGATTGTCAGACCCATAGAATTTTTATTTGGAGGAACATCATCTTCCCTCTTTGTTACAGGATTTTTAAATTTTTTTTAACCTTTCCCTTCATATGTGTTTTAAAAGGGGTCTGGTCAGAGTTAATTTATGTAAGTCTTTTTATCACTTTTTTTCCGTAATAGTCCTTTATAGCAAAACTTTTGTTCAATGTTGTTTGAGGGGGTGTTTTTCCTGCCTTAGTTCTGAGCCAATTGAGAAGTAGACAAAGGAGCCAGGCAGATGGACATCAAAATAGCTCTTTTTTGATGGAACTATTGCAGGACATGACAAGAGCCCTGCTTAAAGGGCTTAAAGACACTGAATCTTCCAAGTTAGAAAGCTTTAACCGCCCAACCTCAGGCAGTGCTGGAGAGCAAGGCTGGCTAGCAGATCCCAAGGAGAAAAGTGCCCAGGAGTGGGGCCGGGCTTTGCTTACAAAATTCCTCATCCCAGGCTCACCCATCCAGTAAGTCCTCTTCTGGGGAGGAGGGTAGGCCCGGGGTGAGTTGCCCCAACGGAGGCTGATCTGACTGGGAGGCTGAAGCCAGCGCTGGAGACCCTCAGGGAGGAGGCCTCCCATCCCCACTGTGCTGGAGCGCCCTCAGCCTGCAGCTGCCCTGAGTTGACTGCAGCCTCCACGAAGGGCGGTACAGGAACATTGCAAATAGCTGAGGGCTCTTGGAGAAGCTCACCCTGTCCTAGAAATAAAACCTGCCCAGGAGCACTTTTGTTCCCACGTTACTCCCTGATTGATTTTGCTCCATTCTCTTACACTGTATGTATAAATTGGGGGTTTTGTTGGTGTTTGTTTTGTTTTGTTTAATTCTCAAAAGTAATAGGTTTTGCTGAAATTGTAACCTTTTGACCTTCGGGGGACAGCTGGGGAAATCTGATAGAATGATTTTGCTTCCATGGGGTTACTGTTCGGATCGGGAGAGACTGTATATTAATGGGGGGAGCAAAGCCATATTAAGAGAAAGGTACAGAAATTGGGCTTGGGTCACAGTGATGAAGAGAATTGACAGCGGCAGCAAAGCCCACGTGTTCACATTCAGACTTCAGGGAACGGACAAGGTCCTCTCACGTGGTCGAAGCTCTTGACATTAGACACAGCGTTGGCACCGACAGATGTCCGCGTGCCCCTAGAACCCCACACTGCCTGGTTGCTGCTGTCCTCGGGAGCACACCGCACTCAGCCCTCTCCTGCGGCGCCCCAAACAGCCCAGGGTATTTGCTTGTATTTGCTTTGGGGTGGAAAGTGGACCAGGCTTGTGACTAAGGAAGCCAGACGGACTTTTCACCTACAGATGTTTTAATGTGCTTACCATTATCCAATACCAGCAACCAAGATAGTCTAAATACCACAGCAGGATCTGATTAGCTTTTTCAGATCACTGCCTTTATTTGTTGTTTGCAAAAAAGCTTAATCCTGTGCTAGAGATCAGGCGTCCTGCTGAGCCCTGGGGTAGTTTGCTTTGCTTTGTGTTCACCAGTGGTAGGAATTAGTGAGAAGATTCCTCCTCCTCCTCCTCCTCCTCTCAAATTAAAGCTATAAAGTAGTAACTATAGTAGCAAGGGATAAAGAGAAGAAAGAAAAGCCAGGGCAAAAGAGAAGACTTTCTATTCATACTAAAGAGTTTACTTTTTATACGCAAGCAAGTTTGAATATGAATTCATAAATATGGACCTCACTGTCTCTCTTGTCCCTGCGTAGCTTAAGCTTTATTAGGCTTTAGTTGTTGTAATCACTTTGCATTTAATGTATATTTTTTTATCTTTATCTTACAAAATCAAACTCAGTTTTACCAAAAGGAGTATATTTACTCACCAGCTGACTGGCCTGGATTTATATTTCTTACTCCTTTTACTCAGGAAATTTCAAAAAGAAATACCACCACACCACTTTAAAAAAAATTTTTTTTTAACGCTCTTCATTTCTGTGTTCACTTGCTACCCAAGACATAAATTTGAATTCTGGGTAGTTCACCTTGTAATTTGCAATGAACTGTAGTAGTCAAGATGCTTTATCTTTAATGGGCTCCTGAGATGAGACCATAGGCTTAACCAATGCAGAAACATTCCTGCAACCCTTGGCAGAATAAGAAGAGTTTTGCTTTAGAAATTAGTGTGCCATGCAGACCTAAAAATAATGACATTCACTTAAATATTTTCACAGGTTTTGAAATTTTCTAACATTTCGGGAATGATATACTTTCATAAGATATTAAGCTCTTTTGAGGAAAAATGCAGACAAATGGTGATCTAAAGCATACTTTGTATTTTCGTTTTATTTCTGGTAACGGATTTTTTTTTTTTAGGCTTTTAGTACTCATAAGGGATGTTTTCTTCCGGGAAATAACGGAAAAATTTAAACTATGTAGAGTAGGCCTTCTTCTCTTGTGTTGTAAACAGAGAAAACCTCATTTACACTTGAGCGGACACAGTTAAGTCCCCAGTGGCCCTGAGTCCCAACAACTACTCCCACTCCCCAAGTATTCACAAGTCACCCTAACCGTGGGTAGCCTCGGTGTTTGTGTATATGTAAAGAGAGATGGCTTCCGATGGTCTGGGGTGCTTTACCCCAGTCTTGTAGCTTGGAAAAGCCGCATCATTCAGCCTGTGTCAGAAAGTCGTAAAACCAACTCTTGGCCTTCGCCTTTCTCCTCTGCACGGCTGTGGAACGTGGAGGCGCGCCGGTGCGGGCCGCTTGGGGGCGCTCTGTCCCCGAAGTAGGTTCGCAGAACAGCTGTAGACGTCTTTTTCCTTTCCCTTGAGCAGGAGATACTTTGGCAACATCTAAGGGTGTTTAAATTTTGATTGAACTTTTGTAATAATCAGAGGCTGCTCGACCTGCAACTTATACCACCCTCAAAAGCAAGGAGTGCTTAGCCTCATAAATACTGCAGTCGGGAACTTTGCCCATAAGGGGTGGGGGTGGGGGTGGGTGGCGTGTGGGCACAGGGAGGGACAAGCTTCCTCCGTGAGGGGACTGCTTTTTGCTTATTAAAAAAAAAAAAAAAAAAAAACCACCTTACTTCTTCATAAAGTTAACTTGTCCCTGAGCTGAAATTTCAGTATCATCTGAACAAATTTTATGAAAAATCAAATGCTTTTAACAGGTATAATGTGTTGTATATTATTAGAACATAACATAAGCCTTTGTCTAGTGACATGAGTAACTAGAATCCATAATAAAAGAATTTTACATTGCTATTGGACATGCATAAGGTGGACTGTCCTGGTGGTTTAGGTTGAAGTTAAATGGTTTTATCTAAAGGTACGGTCAGAGGACCCACTGGGCACACAGTTGGACCACACTTACATTTTATCTTCTCATGCTATGCTCTGCTTTTCATTCTTAAACATTCTTAAATTCTTAAACATTCTTAAACATTCTTAAATTGTTTGTAAGCTCTTAAACCTTTGTCTTTTGCAATCTTTCCTTCTCTCTTTTTTTATTTTATTGCCTTGCAACATATTAACCAATCTCTAAAAATATTTTGGATTTCCTGGTGTTTTCCAGGGAAATAGTTGTACTATAACCTTCTGTCCCATTTCACTACTGTCTCATTTATTACAAGGGATTACTGCAGGAGCAAATTGCTACTCGGACACACCTCGTGTTCTTTATTTCTCAAAACCCCCAAGCTAATAGACTGGGAGGATATCCTCAACTTTTTGGAAACATGCAACTTTTACGACTTGAAAATATAATTGGTTTCTTTGTTCAACACATGAAAAACAAGGAGGAGAAGCTGAAGGCTGCCCAAGCCAGGTGTTTCTTGTTGGCAGCCTGCTGCCTAATGACCGGGCTCCCAGAGAGCAGCTGCCTGCGAGTCGGCTTTGTCTGGCCTATTGTTGGAGCACACCCCTCGTGAATACACACGCTGCCCGGGGCAGACCCCGGGAATGACATCAACTTGCTTATCTTAGAAACCTGCGAACCTGACCCAGGGTGCTGAGGTTGGCTTGCATCTGCCCGGCCAACTAATTGTGAGCTCTCTAGCCCACGATTGGCTGTTCCTCCACTCGGTAATAGGTTAAGCAAAGACACTGCCATTCCATCTGTTCAGCTATTCATTGTTCTTCCTGCCTGCCTGCAAGTCTGCAGCTAAAACTGTGTTAAGGAGCCACTTACTGCTGAAGCTGCTGCAGAAACCAATGTCTTTGTATTTTCCTGCGAACGTGAGTATCCGTGCTACTTCATGCCTCGCCCGCTAAACTTTGCTAAACCTTGAGAGTATTAATTTGGACTCTGAGGGACAGGAAGCACCTGAAATGGAGGGCAACCCGTTATTACATGGTGCCAAAATACAGGAAAATTTTCTCTGTAGACCTGAGTCTGGAGTCACATCAGTAGTTACAGCCTCGGGAACATTTGCACGGCGTTAGGCATGGCATGTGATCATCTGGTCCTGAAGGATGAGTTCTGACACGTTCTGATGTGTTGATAATGAATTTGGGTTTTATCTTGGCACGTTCTTGTGTTTCTTCACGTGTGCGCTGTGAACTGGTAGTGAGATGTGATCGATGTTTCCATTGTCTTAAAAATCTGGCTTGGGGGAGACGGACTGATGCGCAGGGAGAGGTTATGGACAGCCTGTTGTAAACAGGATGATTAAGCAGTCCCCTGCGTTGTCAGCAGTTTCGACAGTCACGTATAGTTTCTAATTTCTCCCATCTTCTCATTTTTTCCCCTGCCTTCGTTTCAAAAATCAGGCTGAAGGTGTCATTCCAAGCACTACTGCTTGCAGGAGTCCCGTGCTGGGGAAAGGAGGAGGAGACAAAGACTTTCATCTGTCAGTTGGGAGGGAAAGAGCGAGCATAAAGGGTTAAAAAGAGGTTTTCATTTCTACCACATGCCCTATTGTGTGAACATATGCATGAGTCTATTGAAAGTTTTCAGAAGATGGGCAGGCCACCAGTTGCTGGTCTCCTGCAGTTCCAGGAGGACATCTGTTGCCCCAGAGCATTAACCAATCTGTTGAAAGGGCCATCCTTCCTTTGTTAGCCAGAGCGATGCAGACAGCAGCACTCCCCGAAGTACAATGGTAATTAAATACACGGAGACTAAGCAGTAGTATTTATTACATATTCATTATTTTATTTCCATTGTTCTCCTGGTATTGCCATTTGGATAACAACCAGAACCCACTTTATGGCATTGTATCTTTACCTTACAAACAAACAAATGGATTTACCAACATTGTGTTCTCATATTCCTAATGAATGGATATGAGGCTCTTTAGAAATTTAAAAAAAAAAAAATTTCCCATTGGATTTGAGGTGAAGGATTATCCAAGTCATCTAATGAGAACTTTCAGAGATCTCACCGAATGGGGGAATTTGTGTGTCTACAACAAATTTCTAGTAAACGACCATATTGCTTTCAGCGAATACAAGTTTCTTTTGACAATTAAAATAATTGGTTACACCTCATCATCTACAAGATTAGCATGAAAATGTGGGTCTTTTTCAAGAACTGTTACTTGATTTTTAACTTTATTAGGCCTTTCGCAAGAAAAATTGTTTTCGTTTCCAGTACAGTATCTGGAGGGAATCTTTAGCTTTGTAAGTGTAGAAATCTGCGTTCAGACCATTTATATTTTTGCCAGGTGCCTCCTGTGTTCATGAATATAGTGTGTAAAGGCCAGTTGCAAT
This sequence comes from Meles meles, assembly GCF_922984935.1. Lineage (NCBI taxonomy): Eukaryota > Metazoa > Chordata > Mammalia > Carnivora > Mustelidae > Meles > Meles meles. Next base: position 112,831,623 of record NC_060073.1, on the reverse strand, counting down.
GGATTCCTGATATAAAACTTCAAAGTTAAGCCATATTTTTTTTTTTGCAGTTTTGTAAGGGTTTTTTTTATAACTATGGGACTATAAACACTGACCTGTTTTGTGTGTGGAATTTTGTCTGTGCCGCTGCTTCGTGAAATGAGAATTATCCTTATCAGTTAATAGTTGATTAATTTAAAGATGACTTGCGTACATTTGCATTTGAGTAAATGCAAAACTTAGAAGTCTAATAAATGATTTAGAAATTAAGGAGAAAAGTATTTCCTACCTTACTCGTAATAAGAAGTTTGGTGATGTTGTTGGAGTCTTTGCTATCTTTTTCAACATTATATTGATCATTTTTAAGACACTGGACAAAAATAGATCCTCTACTATTCTTTGTCCTGAGATTTCTTATAATAATACCTCATAAGTTTTACACATGACGTTACTTTGACAAGTACTGCAGCCTATGAAAATATTTTTTTCCGCTTTTAAATCCTAAGACTAGCGTTTAATTTTTCTATTGAGTGATTTCAAGATATTGTGGGAAAAAATTTAAGTCTCATGTGAAGTCAGGGCAATCTTTCACTGATCTCAAGTGGGTAAAGAAGCATTTCAGTTTAAAGTTTTAAAAACCAAATGTTTCCCATCCGGTCACAACAAGTAAGTTTATTTCAGATTTGGATTATGCAGCAGAGATGATCTAGGCCTGGTAGTTGAACTCCTTTACCGATAGTTGTACTACTTCATATTTAGTCTATTGATCGATCAGAACTAAAAATAACTATTTAACTGCTTGTTGTGGACAAGATGACATTGGGTAACTTTCTCTCACATAACCAGTGAGGTATGGGACACGAAGAGAGGCCTGTCAGTGTGGGGAAGAAGTTCAACCAGAGTATCTTGAAAGAAAAAATATGGTGCCTAACCAGATTAGATGTTGATTTTTTTTAAAGTAGGGTAGGTCAGTATTAACAATCATGTTAGCCCAGTGACTGTAAGCTTTTTACTTCCATAGTTTCTATAGTTAGATGAGTTGTAAATTACAAGTTAAAAGTGTGTGGTATTCACTAAATACATTTGTGTATACAAATGAGTTTTCTCTGGTTTAATATTATAAAAAGCAAATTGTTGGGAATCTCATAGTTTCCCTCCCTATATTATAGCCATATAATAAAATGATATAGTAGAGCAGATTTACACACTATCATGAACACTTCTTTTTATATTAGACGGAAGTGATAGAGAAAGATTTAGATCCTTAGCGTGGATAATTTTTAGTTTAAAAACTCTGTAGTATTTGGTTTTGTTTCTTTGAACGCTGTGAGAATGAAGAATAATTTCACTTATTCTCTAAACATTTCATGTCCGTGTGCCCCGGCGGCTGTGTTTTTCATGCAGTATTCATCTTGTTTGAAACTGTCCAAAAGGCAAACACTTGAGCCCAATATTAAAATAATATTTCCTAGTTCGAGTCCGGGATTTGGTCAGTGAGTCATTATCTTGAAGAATTATCTCACAGCAGCATTTCTGCAAAACCCAAGCTTTTCCGGGGAGATCAGAAATGCTGCCCATTAAATACACTTCCTGCGGTCGGAGCAGACTGTGGGGTTTACAGAACAATGATGTCGGAGCTTCCAGATTGGTTTGGCAGCTGCATTGTTCTCGGAGGGTAAACCAGACGCACTTAAGTCCCAGTCTCTTTTATAGGCTTTTGTTCATGCCAAATTCTTGTTTCACTGGGCTGGCATTCACGGTGGCGTGTTAAAGGAGTGCGGCTTAGCAACCAGCCTCTGGTTGCCAGGCAGCCCGGCTTCCAATAGGTTTTCCTTGTTCGAGATACTTTTGGTGGGGAGCTCTGTGCAGGCCACAGTGCAGATTTTCCTTTTAACTGTATCCCTTCATTAGGATTCTGTTGTGATTTGTTACTTGCATTATGGTGTCAGTATATTACAGTAGTTAATAAATCACGGAGTGTAAAGACTTGCTTTCAAAATCCCTTCCTCGAATTCTAAATTATTGGGCTCATGCATATCCATATTAATAGGAAAAAATTTTTTTGAAATGGATACAGCTCCGTCACGGAGCAGATGTATGGAGAGCTCTCCTAAGGAGTATTTCTTTTTACTGGCTGTGCTGTCTGGAGTCAGGAGAGCTCGATGTTGCTTTAAAACTCATCAGCGCTACATTACGAGGACAATGTTATCTGTCTTCTCAAGGGATACAACCCAAAGAAACTCCTGTAGAATGTGGAGTTCTACGCTGAGGAAATCTTAAATGCGGCGTTAGCAAGCCAAAGATCCCATGTTTTATTCTTGGGTGTTTATCGCACTTAATATAATTTATTTCATTATGTAGCCATATTTCCCTCCCTAATGAGTTCACCAAGGATGCATTCAGATGTGTGATTCCTTAGAAAAACACTTAGCATTTTCTCTTAACATTTATTTAATAGCTCCTTTCTAGTGTAAATAAGAGCTTTAGAATAAAATGTTTTTGTGCAATTTGCTTTTTTAGATTATTTAAATAGGTGTTGTATGACAGTCTGAAGTCCAGCCACCATCGCCGGACTGGCGTTACCCCTGGATGGAACTCCAGAGTTGCTCTCGGAAGTAAACTGCTCATGTGACTATGTCCTCACTCTGAAACACAAGAGCAGAAATAATTTTCTTTTGCTCACCTATTCCCAGTCGAGAAATAACAATGATTCCCAAGAGACTTTAAGGAAAATTGACTAAACAGCAAAAGTGTTTTAAACCATAAAAGCATTCCTGTGGGGAGGGGGGAGGGGAGGCGAAGTAAGAGAGAAGATGACTTTTTAACCAAATGCGGATAGTGGGTAATTAATTATTGATGTAGTACAGAAGTTTTTTCTTTTTTTTTTTTTTAAGATTTTATTTATTGGGGCGCCTGGGTGGCTCAGTGGGTTAAGCCACTGCCTTCGGCTCAGGTCCTGATCTCAGGGTCCTGGGATCGAGTCCCACATCGGGCTCTCTGCTCAGCAGGGAGCCTGCTTCCTTCTCTCTCTCTCTGCCTGCCTCTCTATCTCCTTGTGACCTCTCTCTGTCAAATAAATAAATAAAATCTAAAAAAAAAAAAAAGATTTTATTTATTTATTCGACAGACAGAGATCACAAGTAGGCAGAGAGGCAGGCAGAGAGAGGAGGAAGCAGGCTCCCTGCAGAGCACAGAGCCTGATGCGGGGCTGGATCCCAGGACCCTGGGATCATGACCTGAGCCGAAAGCAGAGGCTTTAACCCACTGAGCCACCCAGGTGCCCCCAGAAGTATTTTCTTACATTAGATTCAGAAATCAAGATAACATGTATTCAGTGTACTTTAACTCGTTGCTGTGAATTTCATGTGAACTGTACCATTTCTCTGCTTTCTGTAAACGTGCAGAGAATAAAGGAGTTTTCCCCCTGGAATGAAATAGATGGCGCTGTCCCTGCCCCTTGGTAAGGGTAACATACCATTAAAATTTGTATTCTGTTACTATGCTCTGTATCCACAAAATAAGGATTGTTAGGGAAAAACTATTTGTCTCCTAATTGGAGTATATTTCACTCGGTGATTATTTGGTTCTTTGTTGACTGTTTGAATTTGTTGACTGTTGTCAACTGTGCTCTTTTAGCACTCCCCCTAAATTCTATCTGGAATGTCTTCAGATTGTTGTTAAGCTTGATCCAAATTCATGTCAGTTTTTCAATTATAGGAAGTTAACGTTTTCCTTTCTTTCCATATGGCTTTCCCTTCAAATAATCTTTACAAATGTTTATGAACTCTTTTAGAGAAAATGTACACAACCTATCACAGTTCATCTAGAACCTGCTTTTCAGCAATATTGTAGGTGTCGCTCTGAAACACTGGCCTTTCTGACAGCGGAGAGATCTCTTCCACGAAAGGTCGAGAAGTGCACGCTAGAATGGGAAAAGTCACGCAAAACTGGGTTCAAAAAAAAAAAAAAAATCCAGTTCCACTAGTTATTTTCTTTGTTGCCTTAGAGGGATTGCGTGGCATTCTACTTCCTAACTTCTTTATCTGGAAAACAAGCCATGATACTATCTGGGGCAAAAGTGTTGCAAAGGCCGAGGAGATGGAGAGAAACCACCGCGCTGGACCTTCCGTAGTCTGGCCGTGTTCTTTCACGTGCTTTATTGAAACAAATGAAACAGGCCAAAATTCTAAATGTCTTACATGTTTTTTCTCTAGGAATACGGGGTGCTTTGCATTCAGGAATACAGAAAAAATAGCAAAGTGGAGTCAAGTACACGGAACAGCTTCATGGGCTTGAAGGATCATCTGGGGCATGACCTCGGCCACCTTTATGTGGAGAGCACTGACCCACACTCAAGTGCACCTGTGCCGTGGTCGATGGTAGAGAAGCCGACGATGGATCAAGTGCACTCCGGGAAGGAGGAGAAAGAGGTGTCGGGAGAGAACGCGAGCTCGGGCGACTCGGACGGAAGCGCACATTCTGATAATGAGTCGGAACGACTGAGCATTTCGGTCGAGCCGTGCTTGTTGACCAAGACTCACAGACAGCTGTGTCGGTCTCCCTGCTTGGAGCCCCGCGTGCTCACACGCAGTGACTTGCTGCAAGACTTTAAGCCCACAGAGGCGCAGGCGGCGTGCAGGGAGGTGGCGCAGCCCGCCGATGCAGTGCGCGAGTACCAGACCAAGCTGGAGTTCGCGCTGAAGCTGGGCTACTCGGAGGAGCAGGTGCAGCTCGTGCTCCACAAACTCGGGACCGATGCTTTGATCAACGACATCCTGGGAGAGCTGGTCAAGCTGGGAAACAAGAGCGACGCCGAGCCGGCCGTGAGCGCGATGCCCAGTGCGCCGCGGGACTCGTCCTCCCTGGAGTCCCAGCGCTCGGACTCGCCGATGCAGGAGCCGCTCGCGGACGACGGCGAGAACCTGAGGCCAGTGGTCATCGACGGCAGCAACGTGGCCATGAGGTGAGGGGGGCCGTCTGCGCCCCTTCTTCCCCTCCTAGGGGCGGGGGGCTTGCTCGCTTCGGGGCCGGTCCTCTCCTGGCAGTGGGTGAAGTCGAGATGGTCCCGCATCCCAGCACTGGCCTATGTGTGTCTGGTTAGTCACTTCTGGTTTTCTGCCAGTCTGCTTCAGGGGGTCAGCATTCTCACCCCACTTGTCCTTAAAGACAGACCCCTTCCCCCCTGTAAGTCTCTTTCCTTTCCCTCATCTGACTACATTACTGTGGCATTAAAATCAGCGCATGTTCCCGGCTGAGTGTTAACCGCTGGTTGTAAGGGAGGGTCTTGAGTCCAGTAATATTTGGCAGTTTTGAAATCTAGTCGGAGAAATAGTCTGTTTCTGTGCAGAGTCAAATAACCGTAGGGGAAAAATGCCCATTCTTTCAAACATTATTTTTGTTGATTTGGGAACAAATCTAAGAGTTTCAAATGTCTTTTGTTTCACTTGAGAAATGTAAATTCAGGGGTGCCTGGTGGCTCAGTCGGTGAAGCATCTGCCTTTGGCCTGGGATCGAGTCCGCATTGGGCTCCCTGGTCGGTGGGAAGCCTGCTGCTCCCTCTCCCTCTGCCTGCTACTCTCTCTGTCAAATAAATAAATTAAATCTTTTTTAAAAATGTAAATTCAAAAATAATTCCTTAGGAATGGGATTTAAGAAACAAAAACTTCTAATGAAATTCTTTTTACGAATTGTGATAACATTTTAAGTGCTTCTAAATTCAATTAGTATAAAGTTAATTACCCACAATGTTCAGACCACTGGTGGGGATCTAAAAATACGGAAAGGTGTCCACTCTTTCAGAGAGCTTAGAATTTCCTATATTGTTTCTTAGGAAGTGCTCTGATGTTCTCTACCACAGATATCATCTGGAGAAGCGTCTAGACCAATGCTGTTCCATAGAAATAATGTAGGCACATACATCAGTTTAAATTTTCTGGTACCTACATTAAAAAATGAAACAGGTAAAATTGATAGGAAAGGACATACTTTATTTAGATGCATATAGCCAAAATATCATTTCAACATGTGATCGATACTGAGATATTTTGCATTATTCTAAGGATAGTAAGACTTAAAACTGACTATGTTACATTTAGATCACTTCTCAGTTCAGACAAGCCAGACTCCAGCGCTCAGTAGCACCCCTAGCCAGTGGCCGCTGGCTACTGGTACTGGACGGTCACTTCTAGAGACCTAGGTCACTTCTAGACACCATCCCACACACAAATTCACCAAGTACAGGTCCAGGGGTAGCTCACGCATCGCCTTTTGTAGCAAGTACACCAGCTAATAGGAATGTGTACTGAAATCTGGGAGCCACTGGTTTTTAGTAGGTCAAAGTAAGGGCTTGTACCCAGGGTGTGAGAAGGATCAACTTATGATCCTCAGTATAACCTTTTCAGGTGGAGGCAGTGTTATCTTTCTTTCATTTACAAGCAGATGAGACCTGCGGAGTATTTATTGTTACCCAAGGAAAAGCATAATTCAAACCCAAATATGTCTTACTTCTAAGTCTGTGTACTTTTTATCGGATAATGAGAGATAGGAACAAGTTGAAAGGTTGAAGCCAGACCTTTTAAGGTCTTGAGTGACAAGCTGGAGAATTTAAACTTGACCCTAATCCAAAGGTACCTGAAGGTTTTTGAGGAGAGGATGTAGGAATAGAGTTGTTCCTTATACTCATAACCTGGCAGTGATGCTTAAAGTGGATGCTGGAGGTAGGAGATCAATTTGGGTCTCCCCACAACCCTTTCTGATGGACTACAGAGGGCCTTGAGTGTCCTAGAGGTATGAAGCATAGGTATGGCCTTGAGAAGACTTTCAGTAAAATAACCTCTCTGTTGTTTAATCTTGCCCAAACTTAGCCACAGAATGATTTTTATTTTCCTTGTAATCCAGAACTAGGAGATGGTACCTAAGCAGAGTGGTAACTTATAAGGCCAAAACATCATGAAATCTCCAGAAGAGGGAGTAGTGAGGGAAGGTGATAGGATCTGGAGGAACCACCTAGAACTGTAGCCAGAAGTCAGAATCCCCAGGGGAGTCCTAAAAAAAATACACCTTCTAGGACTCTACTCTTGGAGAATCTGAATCAATGGGGCTATGATAGAGCCCAAATAATAATGTATTTCTTGAGTGCGCAGCTATTTCTGGCACATAGCCAGTGTCACTGGTCATTCTGCCTGAAATGTGAGTATTTACAGGTCAGGAGGGGAGAAGAGTAGCATGAAAAATACGAGTGCTAGAAAAACCAAGGGGCCACAGATGCTATCAGGACTGGAAGGAGAGCAGGCTTTAAGGAGAGAATATCCTGTGGGTACAGCCAGGAAGCCACTGTTTTCACGAATTCCATTTGGCATTGAAGAGAGAAGCCCAGTTACAAGGAGGTCAAGAAATTAAGGATCGGGACGCCTGGCTGGCTCAGTCAGAGGAGCGTGTGACTCTTGATCTCAGGATTGGGAGTTCGAGCCCCACGCTGGGCATGGAGCCTCCTTAAAAATTAAAAAAAAAAAAGAAGAAGAAGAAATAAATAGAACTAGATCAGCGTTCTAGAAAGTTGACGCAGGAAGGGAAGAAAGAGGAGGAAGAAGTGTTGGGGGAGGATTTTGTTTAGTTTGGGGTTTAAGAATGAGCCTAGGTAAGCAGAGGAGACAGGGAAAGCATGTACACAGGAGAGGAAGGCAGTAACCACGGGACAGCTGAACTTTGGAAGCCGCATTCTGAAGGGGGAGAACAAGATGGGCACCAGGGGAGTATCTGGCAATAGAGGTAAATGCACCGTGAAACGTACAGACACAGACAGACAGGAGGGGGAGAAGGGCTGGAGATTTCTAGAACGTGGAGCCCACAGAAATGAATTCCTAAGATGGCTGTCATTTAGATAAACAACGTCACAGTCGGATCAGCCTCATGTCCACTCCCACGACTAACTCCTAGTTCCCAGTGGAAATGAAAATTTCCACCGGAAATAATTGAAAATTTACATCTGACTCTGAAGTCCACTCCCCGCACATGGTGGAAATCCTCCCCAGGAGAACTGTGGTTCAGAACTAGGCGGCATCCTGAAGGCCTGTGAACACGGTCTGTTCTTCTGTAGGTGGGAAGACAGACGTCTGCCCCCGCATTTGTGTGGCCCCGCCAGTTCCCCCTGCTGGGCGGGCGGGACGGTGCAGAGCCTGCCCTTCTCACCATCTTGTATTTTAATCTGACGCTGGGACCGAAGTGCTCCAGGCATTTCAGGACAGAACAAGTTGACGGGAAATTTTTAGTACAGCAGCATTATCCTGCCAGTCACAATACAATGTTGCAGCACGTCCGTAACTCTGGAAGTGCCAGAGCTCGTGAGAATTCGTAGTAAACTTGTATATTCGGCCATTTGTAAGATCTCCATAAAGTAAGAGGAAAAAAAATCATTTAAAAATACACCTATCTACTTCAGATTCAAACTCTTATTTTAACCAAAAATGCGGACAGACTTCACCCATTTCATGTCTCATAAACTAGAACATGCTTTTACTTTTAAAATTAATTGCCCACTCACGCTAAGTTAGGCAAACCTATTACATAATTTGTACACATGATGTTAAAATCATAAGTAAATGTGGGGATGAGTTAAGACTAGAATCCTATTTAATTTTCTTTCTGATCTCTCAGGCAGAAGTAGTGCATATATAAGATGAATATATTTTTAGTTTCATTTAAACGCCTGCTGTAAAACTGATGGAAAATGATTCTTTAGATAGAAATTAGAAGTAGGAAAGCAAGGGTATTTTTATTAAAATTACCAAAGTAGGCTTTAAAAAAAAAATGAGTTCTCTCTGTACCACTTTTGTGATTCTAAGTATGTTGTTAAAACTTTCCAGCCTTCCTTTTCAGAACTGTAAAAAGTAGAATTCTTATCTTACAGGCCTGTTATGAGAACTAAAGATAATACCAAGTGCCTGGCATGTCATAGGTGCTCAGTAAATTATAGTTACTGCATTAGAGCTAGATTTTGTATTTCAACCCGGAATATAGTTACTAATGAATACTTTGTTATCCCAGGGTTTTGTTTTTGGGTTTGTTTGTATCTAATAAGCATAGCAATTTTGTAGTCCATTTTATTTGTACGATTTATAGGAGTATTTTAATTCTTGCTTCAAGTTAATATTATCAGTGGTTTTCAGTGAAGATTTCCCCAGTTTCATAAAAAAGACTTGGGCTCAGGGCACCTGGGTGGCTCAGTGGGTTAAGCCTCTGCCTTTGGCTCAAGTCATGATCCCAGGGTCCTGGGATCGAGCCCCACACCGCATCCCGCTCTCTGCTCAGCAGGGAGCCTGCTTCCCCCTCTCTCTCTGTCTGCCTCTCTGCCTACTTGTGCTCTCTCCCTCTCTGCCAAATAAATAAATAAAATCTTAAAAAAAAAAAAAAATACGACGACGACGAAGAAGAAGACTTGGGCTCTTAGATCCAGGCGCCGTCCAAGTCACACAGGGAGAAGCCACGTAAGCGAGATAGACACCAGAGCTCCCAGGAGAGCAGGGACCCTCCTAGGGGAGCTTGGAGGGAGCGTGCTTCTACTCCCCGATGATTAATATGCTTTTTATTTTTTTTCTTAAAGATTTTATTTATTTATTTATTTGACAGACAGAGATCACAAGTAGGCAGAGAGGCAGGCAGAGAGAGGAGGAAGCAGGCTCCCCATAGTGCAGAGACCCGGATGCGGGGCTCGATCCCAGGACCCTGGGATCATGACCTGAGCCGAAGGCAGAGGCTTAACCCACTGAGCCACCCAGGCGCCCGCCGCCCCCGCTTCTTTTCCGTTTCCATTTACACAGTGCATGTTCTCCTCCTCCTTCGCTTTCAGTCTGTGTGTGCTCACAGGCAGCTAGAGACTGGTCTTGCTTTTTATCATTCACTCACCCTATGTTTTTGGATTGGAGCATTTGGTCTACTTATATTTGAAATAATTATCGACAGCTATGTACTTATTGCCATTTTCCTCATTGTTTTCTGTTTGTTTGTTTTTGGGTTTTTTTCCAGTTCTCTGTTCCTTTCTTCTTTTTCTCTTTCCTTGTGGTTTTATAACTCTTTATTTTTTTTTTTTTTAAAGATTTTATTTATTTATTTGACAGAGAGAGATCACAAGTAGACAGAAAGGCAGGGAGAGAGAGAGAGAGGGAAGCAGGCTCCCCGCTGAGCAGAGAGCCCGATGCGGGACTCGATCCCAGGACCCTGAGATCATGACCTGAGCCAAAGGCAGCGGCTTAACCCACTGAGCCACCCAGGTGCCCCGGTTTTATAACTCTTTAGTGTTGTACTTGGATTCCTTCCTCTTTATTTTTTGTGTTATCTATTACAGGTTTGGTTTGTAGTTCTCACTGGTTGCCATTTACTGTCTTGTGTGTGTTAGTGTATTAACAGACTATATTAAAGTGACAGTCACTTAAGTTCAGACATATTCTCAAAGCACTAAATCTTTATCCCCCCAACATATTTTATATAGAGATGTCATATTCTGCCTTTTATTTTGTGTGTCCCTTGACTAATTTTTGTAATATAATTGATTTTGCTACTTTTGTGTTCAAGCCTCCGGACTGGCTTCATTAGTGATTAATCTACCTGTACCACATATTTTCTTTTACCTGTGAAGTTGTTTTCTTCCATAATTTTCTCCTAATTGTGGCCTTTTCACTTAAAGGACTCCTTCTAATGTTTTTTGTAAGGCACGTTGAGTGGTGATGAACTTTAATTTTTGTTTACCTGGGAAATTCTCCTTCTGCTCTGATTGATAATCTTGCTAGGTAGAGTATTCTTGGTTGTAGAGATTTTTTCCTTCCTTTCAGCCCAGTTGCCACTCCTGCAAATGTTTATCCAAAACTTTATGTTTCCTGCAGAGTTTCTGCTAAAAAAAATCAGCTAATAGCCTCACGGGGTGTCCCTTGTATGTAACTGTTTTCTTTTCTTTTGCTGCTTTTTAAATTGCCTCTTTATCACCACTTTTTGGCATTTAATTATTATGTGTCTTAGTTTAGACCAATGTGGGTTCATCTTCTTGGGTCTCTCTGTGCTTCCTGGATCTAGATATCTTTTTCCTTCCCCAGATGAGGGAAATTTTCAGTTATTTTCTTAAAAGTTTTCTGCCCCCTGCTCTCTCTCTCTTCTCCTTCCAGGACTCCTATAATGTGAATGTTACTACACTCGGTGATGTTGCTGAATTCCCTTAAACTACTCTCATTTTTTTTTTTTTAAGATTTATTTATTTGACAGATAGAGACTACAAGTAGGCAGAGAGGCAGGCAGAGAGAGAGAGAGAGGAGGAAGCAGGCTCCCTGCGGAGCAGAGAGCCCGATGCGGGACTCGATCCCAGGACCCTGAGATCATGACCTGAGCCACCCAGGCGCCCCACTACTCTCATTTTTTAATTATTTTTTTTCTTTTCGCTCTTCAGCTTGGTTGCTTTCCATGACCTTGTCATTCAGATCACTGATCTGGTCCGCAGTGTCTTCTCATCGGCTGTTTATTCCTTCTGGTATATTGTTTATTTCCATTACTGAATTCTTCAACTCTGACAGGCTCTTTTTTATATTTTCTACCTGTTTCTATAAGTTCTGAGGTCATCCACTCTTCCCCAGCTGGTGGGTATCTTTTAGGATCATAATTTTGAATTCTTTATTAGGCATATTGCTTATCTCCGTTTCTTTTAGCTCTTTTAGTATTGTGATTTTGTCTTATTCTTTCATTTAGGACATACTCCTCTGTCTCCCCATTTTGTCTAACTCTGTCTATTTTTGTGTGTTGGGGGGGTTAGCTGTGTCTTCTGGTCTCACAGTGGTCTTGTCTAGAGGAGATGCTGTGTTCCCTGCTGTTGTGGCTGATTTGTGATTGCTTTCAGCCCGGCAAGCTACAATGACCCGCTTTGCCTGGTGTGGGCATACCAGGCAGGTGTGGTCCCCAGGCTGTTGAGAGGCCTGAGGCCACTGCCGTGGTTGGCTTATGGGTAGGCCGGCAGTCAGACTAGGGGTCTGCGGTTAGCTTCTCTGCCACAACTGCAGGCACCACCACGGCCGTGCTCCCCGTGTGTCAGAGAGGCCTTTGGTGGCGAGTGGGGCCGGCAGTCAGACTCAGTATGTGCCCTGAGTCTCTCTGCCACATCTGCAGGTGCACCGAAGGGCAGGCCTTTCTCCAGATGCAGCCAACTCAGAGGCGGGGCTGCTGGAACTATGGGCGTGCTGGTGTGTGTGTCTCTCCCTCCCCAGGCAGGAGTCACTTTGCGGGGGTGCCGGTCCCTCGGGGATTGCCTGCAGGGTGTGCTGGGGGCAAGAGCTGCTCTGGAGGTTTGCCCACCAGGATGGGTGGATTAGATGGCACAGGGCTGCAGGGGAGTGTCAGGGCAGGTTCGTGTGCTGGCGAGGTAGGTGGAGAGTTGATAGGACTCTTACAAGCATCTGGCTCCCTGGGCTGCGGAGGGCGGGGATGAGAAATGGCACCCACTAGCACTTTCATACTTAGAGAAATCTCTTGCGGTTCTCTGCCCCTCCCTCCATCACACATTCTAAGATCAGTCAATAAACCCCTCGCGTGTATACACCAGGCACTTTCCAAACCACTGTTCCTGTGCTGTGTCTCAGTGGAGTTATTACTCTGGCTCTTTGGGGGACGGGGCTCTGTTTCCTGTTGCCCTCTGGCCCTCCTGAAGTTAAGCCCTCCTGATTCTCAAAGCCAGAAGGGCTTTCCGGGTGTTCTATGCACTCACCTTCCCAGGGCAGGTCCCTGGTTGCCGCGGGTGCCTGGCGTGGGGTCTGATGGTCTTGCCGCTCCTATCACGGCAATTCCCACCCGAGCTTTGGCTCCCAAGCAGGGCCCCGCCCCTCCTCGCCTTTGCAGTAAGTCTTCTGAATTCTGATGAACCGTAGCAGGTCTGCTCTGCCAGTCTTCAGGTCATTTTCAGAATTTGTTATGTGGATGTAGCTGTTAGTGAGCCCGTGGGTCGAGGGGAGCCCAGCGTCCTGTTCTGCCATCTTCCAGACTCGAGTTCTTGATTTCTTCACTGTGTGTCGTGACCTGGTCACCTGACTTCATTAAAAGTAACTGTGTCTCTGTCTTTAGCTTCTACGCTTTCAGTGAGTAGTAAACAGAAAACACCCAGAGCCTCATCACTCCCCTGCACGCTGATGTACCACAGATTCTCCAGTGGAGCGGAGTGAAGACGAGGCGCACCATTCCTCTCTTTCTGACGCAAACGAATTACTGAAACGCGCCCCCCACCCCTTCCCCCACTCATGCCTAGTCCTCTCTCTTGGTCAGGGAACTAGGCTTTCTGGATTTAGATCAAACCTCCTGACTAGTAGGTGGGCTTTACTGTTGCATGTTTGTGCAGAGAATTAGGACAGATATTTTCTTTGCTAATAATCTCAGGTGGACCACGTTTGACCAATAGGATCCATCCTTATATTGTGTCTCTGATAATGACCAGGAGCCACTGAAAGAACTGAAGCAGGTTGGCAAGTTGGCAGGTCCAGGAGGGGCATATCAGATGAGCCTTTTAAAAAGTTCGCTGTGGGGCACCTGGGTGGCTCAGTGGGTGAAGCATCTGCCTTCCACTCGGGTCATGATTTCAGGGTCCTGGGATCGAGTCCCGCTGCAGGCTCCCTACTCAGTGGGGAGTCTGCTTCTCCCTCTGCCTCTGCCCCTTCCCCCACCTCCCCTGCTTGTCCTCGCTCGCTCTCTCTTTCAAATAATAAAATCTTTAAAAGCAAAAAAAGAGTTCACTGTGCAGATAAGTTTAGAAAAGGATTTCAGCACTAAGATTGCAGACGAGGAGATCTACTTATATTTGAAAATATATGCAAAGGTTAAGTTGTGGACAACTGGGGGAAAAAAGATGAACTAGGAATATTCACTGCTTTCGTGTACCAGTCACACAGCAGAGAATGAAGAAAGTAACCATTTCTACCTCTACCCCGAAAAAAGCTTGCGATAAGAACTGGTTATTAGTACACATCTCGGTGTTAACAGGGCTGTACACAAACACCCCAGGTGAATCGCTGAAGGTTTGAACAGAAATCAGATACAGACTTTAGAGTATGAGCAGAGAAAAATAAGTAAGTTGTGATAACTTTTCTTTATATCAAGACTAGTGGGGTAAACCCAGATAATTATGAAAAACAAGCAGAGTTTAGCAGTCTGTGTAACGGGATTTAGCTTCTGATCTTTAACACGCAGAAAGGCTTTCATGTATCTAATCTGGTTTGTGAGGTTCTGTGAACTTGAGAGCTCCTTTCAATGTAAATTTGAATATTGAAGGTCATCTTAGCCGGACTCTGAAATTTGCTGTACATTATTTCATGGATTTGCTGTCCTGTTGCCTGTGTAGCCTGTAAGTACAGGCCCAGTATCCAGTTAATAAAATCCTCCTGGAGCCTCCCCCCCTCGTGTTTGGTTTACACAAGGAGAGGTCGTTCAAATTTGATTTGGTTCTCTCAACAAAAAGTAATGAAATTCTGTGCGGCAGACCCGTGTGGTCCAGCATGGTGACCACTGGCCACACGTGGCTTTGAGCTCTTGTAATGTATCTAGACCAAACTGAGATATTCTGTAAATGTCAAATCCATACCACATTGAAAAAAAGTATGTGAAATATAGCAGTCACTGCCGTTATGTCTTGAAGTGATAATATTTGATAAATTAAGTGAACTGAAATATTACTAAAATTAATTTCAACTGCTTTTTACTTTTTCTTTGCTTTTAAACATGCACTATACTAGAGCATTTAAAATTATGTATGTTGTTGACATTTCTATTAGACAGCTTCTCAGTGGAATGCTTTTTATGCCCTAGCTTCATTGGGGCTTACCATTAACTAAAGGACAGCTTAATTTCCCCCTAGGTGAGCATTCTAGGTATTACTTACAGGTTAGTTGGCAGTGTCCCATTTCTCTTACTGTTGTAAAGAAAGTCCTTAGAGACTACAAAAAGAAACAATCATGACTAGTTTTTTCTGTTTTTAATTGTATCAGTACAGAGTATGACAAAGACAAATATTAGTAATATTCCACTGCATCTCTTTATAATCCTGAATTCACGGTTCTGG
Organism: Meles meles; assembly: GCF_922984935.1. Taxonomy (NCBI): domain Eukaryota; kingdom Metazoa; phylum Chordata; class Mammalia; order Carnivora; family Mustelidae; genus Meles; species Meles meles. The sequence continues at coordinate 112,816,574 of NC_060073.1, read as the reverse complement.
TTGTCATTAACCAGGAATTTTTTAACAGGCAGTGGTCAGAAAACTTTCATGTGATCTCAGATGTGTTTAGACCTAACCTAGGACTCAGCAACAGTAGCCATCCCATTACATACGAATGAAGTTATTAACTACAGATCCCCTAAGCAGTGTTACTAACTACAAGAAATAGGAAATGTTACCCAGTTATAAAAATAGGAAAGTGTGACTAGGGTCTCTCTCTGTTTTCTACTTTTGCTGAAATGGAAGACATTTTTATACCTACTTAACAGATATGTTCTCTGCAACATCTTTAGACTAATGACCTGTTGGGTCAGGATCAGCTAGATGTGCGTATTATTAATTTTGGCTTCAAATTATGGACCTTATAAGGTCAACACAGTCTTTCCCCTTTCCTCCTTCCTTATGTTTTTCTGTCCTCAAAGCTCTCCTGACTCCTGCTGTTACATCCATAACCAAGTGGATGGTGATAGTCAACTAGTTTACATTTCATATATTTTCATTATTGAACATCAGTGATTTTTCAGACTTTTTTTTAAGCGGTCTAATCCTGCAAATCTTGGAAGCATATTTTTAGAACAGACAAAATCAGAATTCTGTTGGAGTCCTACAGGTGGGTTTTTTTCCACTTAAAAATTCCCTTCCCTGCGACCTACAAGTGTCTCTGAGCCACAGTGTGGAAATGGTGAACACAACTTGATGAACACTGATTAAATGATTTCCAGTAAGGGAGCATAGACTTGGTTTCTGGTGGTACAGTCAGTGGTTAGCATCCTAACCAGGTTTAGCTTCAAAGTGCTCTTGGTTTATTGGAAAAAAGATCAGAGATCACAAATCTGAGGAGCTATTAGAGTGACAAAAGAGACATCAATCATTTCAGTCGTGTGAGCCTTCAGCGTAAAAGAAAATTTTGGATTTCCATAAGACAGTGCATGGAATTCATTATACATTATCATACAATATGAAATTTAGACTACAGTGACAGAAAGTAGAATTTTATCTTATTTCCGTATTCAAGATTCCATCCAGCTGACTCCTTTCTTCCTATTTAAGGAACATAGGAGAGATGTGAGAATTTCTTTTAAATCAGTGAAAACCTTAAAGCCACTTTTTAAAGAGTTCTTTGAAGTTAAAATACATTCAAATGTCCAACATGGTTTATATATGAGCAGGCCTAAAAATTGAGGGAAAAAATACCAAGCAATGACATATTTGAAGAGCACCTGGGTCTCTTAGTAGTTTAGTGTTCAGTATCTTTATTGTGCGTGTTTTCATGTTCCACTTACTCTGTGATTAGCATCTAGTGCGCCCCGACTTCCTGTAATGTAACGGAGTTCAATCTAAACTCGAAGGGCTTGGCACAGAAGATTCAAACCTGGTTCTCGAGTTTAACGGGGTACCTCTGGCTCTTCAGTTTTTCATTGTAACGACTCGACAACCTTGCGAACGTGTGTTCTTATGGGTAGCTTCGTGTGACAGTGGCCCATTAAAGCCCCTGGGTTTACAGTCATCCTTGGACCATCCAGTGCAGAACAGAGCGTACTTATAAGTCACATTCTTGATTAAATAAAAAATGACATATACAAGGTTATAAAAAAGGCTGTTCTCCTTGCAGCCCTCTGATAACCTGGATTACTTTTTTGGTTTCTTTTGAAAACCGAAACAGTGTAGTGATCTCCAGCCATCAAATCTATTGTTCTCAAAATCACAATTTACTATCAGTGGTGAGATTAAAGCTAATGAAGACTTTGTTGGGTTCGTTTTCCTTCCAAAGCAAGTTGTCTCCATCTTCCACAAATTAGGATTACAGGGTCATGAGAGTAAAGGCACTAAAAGTCGTTCCTGCCCAGTGTGTGTGCGGGACACCTTACGGACACTGCCTTGTTCGTCTCTCACCTGCAAGGTTCCTGGGTTTATCTCCATTTTAAAGGTGAGAAAACTGAGAGCAAGTAACTCCCACCGTCACACAGAAAACTGGTGAAGAAAATACCCAAAGGTGACGTCATTTTCACCACACTGGGCAACTCACTAAGCCATCCCCATGTAGTAGTCCTAGTATTGGAACTACAATAACTAGCTGTGCTAATGTGTTACAGTATGACATTCTGTTATTTTTACAATTACATTTTAGATCAGTTATGGGAAAATCTTTTTAAGAAGAGCTTCCCTTGGATCATATAAGTAGTATACTTGCTACACAAATGTCAGAACGAGAATAAAAATCACCTGTGATTTCCAAGTTTGTTTTTTTTTTTTTCATAAGTTCACCACTTTATTGAAGCATCGTTGACATACATGGTATGAGTTTCGGGTGTTCAACATAGTGACTCAGCAATTATGAGTGAGGAAATGCTCAGCACAGTAAGCCCAGTTACCATGTGTCACTATACAAAGTCATTAAATTGTTGGCCGTATTCCCTCAGGTGTACTTTGTACCGCTGTGACTTACAACAAGGTTTGTACTGCTCAGTCCACGTCATGTGTTTCACTGTTCCCCTATACCCTTCCCCTCTGGCAGCCACCAGTTTGTCCTCTGTATTTATGATTCTTATCATTTGTATGTTTGTTTGGGTATGTTGTTAGTTTTCTCTTTTAGATTCCTCATATGAAACCATGTGGTATTGGTCTTTGTCAGGCTTATTTCACTTAGCATAATACCCTCTAGGTCAATCCATGTCGTCATGAATGGCAAGGTTTTATGGCTAAGTAATACTCCACTGCACTATCTTCTGTATCCAATTCTGTTACTGGTAGATGGTTAGGTTGCTTCCCTATTGTAAATAATGCAGTAAACATAGGGGTGCATACATCTTTACAAATTCGTGTTTTCTTTTTCTTTGACTAAATACCTAGAAGTGGAATTACTGGACTGTATTTCTATTTTTAATTTTTGGGGGGACATATATACTGTTTTCCATAGTGGCTGAATCAATTTATAATCCTACCAATCGTGCTCGAACGTTCTCTTCTTTCTCTTCTTCCTCACTAACATTTGTTATTTCTTGCATCTTTGATACTAACCATTCTGACTTGCTGGAGGTGATATCTGATTGTGGTTTTGATTTGCATTTCCCTGGTGATTAGGCATGTTAGGCATCTTTTCCTGTATCTCTTGGCCATCTATTTCTTCTTTAGAAAAATGTCTGTTTAGATCCTCTGCCCGTTTTTTAATTGGATTGTTTGTGGAGTTTCGAGTTGTGTTTTTGTTTTGCTTGTGTGAGTTCCTTTCATCTTTATCGGATATATTAATTTTGCAAATATCTTCTCCCAGTTAGGTAGGTTGCTTTTTTATTTTGGTTTTGTTTCCCTTGCCTCAGAGACAGACCCAGAAAAATGGTGCTAACGTCAATGGCCAGGAGATCACGGCCTAAGTTTTCTTCTAGTAGTTTTATGATTTCAGGACTTACAGGTTTTTAATCCATGTTGAGGTTTGGGGTAAGAAAGTGACCAGTTTCCCGAGCGTCATTTCTTGAAGAGATGTCTTTTCCTCATTGTAGAGTCTTGCCTCCTTCATCACTGATTAAATGATTAAGTAGAAATGTGGGCTTGTTTCTGGACTCTCAGGTTAGTTCCGTTGATCTCCACACCTGTTTTGGGGGGCATTACCCTGCTGTTTCTGATTACTACAGCTTTGTAGTCTGTCTCGAAATCTGGCTTTGGGACACCTGCAGCTGTGTCCTTTCTCCACATTGCTTTCGTTATTCGGGTCATTTGTAGTTCCACACAAACGTAGAATTGCTTGTCCTCGTTCTGTAAAAAATACAGTGGGTGTTTTGATAGGGATTGCTTTGAATCTGAAGATTGCTTTGGACATTTGAGTAACATTTATTCAGTACCTTTATCCATGTGAGAGTACAGGTTTTCCACCTCTTTCATTGAATTTCTTCCAAGGTATTTTATTCTTTTTGATGCAGTTGTAAATGGGATTATTTTAATTTCACTTTCTGCTAGTTCATTATTAAGGTATAGGAATGCAGCAGAATTTTATTTCCTGCGTTTCTTCCAATTTTTTTCATACCCCAGTTCTCAAAAAAGATGCTTGATTTCTTTTTTTTTTTTTAAAGATTTTATTTATTTATTTGATAGAGAGAGATCACAAGTAGGCAGAGAGGCAGGCAGAGAGAGTGAGAGGGAAGCAGGCTCCCTTCAGAGCAGAGAGCCGGACATGGGACTCGATCCCAGGACCCTGAGATCATGACCTGAGCCGAAGGCAGCAGCTTAAACCACTGAGCCACCCAGGCGCCCCTGCTTGATTTCTATCTTAAATTTGTTGAGACCTGTTTTGTGGCCCATGTGTAATCTATGCTAGAGAATGTTCCATGTGTGCTCAAAAAGGATCCGTGGATTCTCCTCTTTCTGGAGAGAATGTTCCAGCTGTGGTCAGGGCTGTCTTGTCTAAGTGTCCCTCAGAGGCACTGTTTGTTGATCTTCTGTTCGGGGTCTGTACTCACCGACGCAGGCAGGCTGCCAAATCCTCCTGTTACTAGATGGCTGTCGATTATGCTTTATGTTCATATTTATATATTTAGGTGCTCCTAGATTGAGAATGTAGGTGTTCACCAGTGTTATCGCCTCTGGCTGGTTGGGTTGATTTATCATCATTTGTTTTAAAGTCGGTCGTGATAGAAATATTGTTATCCCCGCGTTTTTCACCTCCGTGTGCGTAGCGCGTGTGTCTCTGCCGCGTCGCCTCGGGTCCAGGTGCATCTTCCGGGCTGAATGAGTTGCCTGCAGGATCATAGGCAAGTTCATCATCAACTCAGTTTATCCTTCCGTGGCCCGGTGCCTTCTGATTGCAGCACGGGGTCTAAGTAGGGACTGGTGGGCGTGTACTTACTGCCACCGGCCCTTCCGCTCCTTGTGTCCGGCTCGTTTCTGTAACACTTTCTCTGTCGCATTCGTCTCTTGGTCTTTCCTCGGGAATGGTGACTTTCTTTCCGTGTGTATTTATTACAGGTTTTAGGTTTGTGATTGTCGGGACAGCCTAAGTCTACAGCAGTCTGTGTGAACTCACGGTCGCTTAAACTTGAACACATTCTAAAACCTAACATTTTTACCCCCCGCCCTTGCCCCTTTGAGCCGATTGTCTAATTTTTGTAGATATAATTAATTTTACTACTTTTGTCTTTTAACCTTTGTACTAGCTTTGTAAGTGATTGATCTGCTACCATTATGTTTGCTTTTACCCGTGAAGTTTTTTATTTTTCTTCTAGTTAGGGCCTTTTGGAAGTCCCTTTAATATTTCTTGTAAGACAGGTTTAGTGGTGGTGAACTGAACTTGCGTTTGTCTGCAAAAACGCTTTTCCCTTCCGTTCTGGAGCCCAGTCTTTCCAGCCAGCGCACTCTTGGCTGGAGGTTGTCCCCCTTTCTCCACTTTGCCTAGTCCCTGCCAGTGTCTTGCGCCTGCAAACTTCCTGCTGAGAAAATGACCGATAGCCTTAGGGGCTCTTCCTTGAATGTGACGGTTTTCCTCTTGCTTGCTGCTCTGAATAGGCTCTTTAATTTTTGCCGTTTTAATTAGTGTCTGGTGTGGACCCCCTTGGGTTCATCTTGTTTAGGGCTCTCGTTGCTTCCTGGACCTGGAGGGCTTTGTCCTTTCCCAGGTTAGCGAAGTTTTCAGCTCTTCTTTCTTGTAAGTTTTCTACCCCATCTCATCTGCTGGGATCCCTGTAATGCAAACACTAGGACACTTGATGTCCCAGAGATGCCGTAATCTACCTTTTTTTTTTAATTTTTGCTATTTAGCTTGGTGCTTTTTATTACCCGCCTTCCAGCGCACGGACCGTTCGTTCACATTTTCTAATCCACTGTCAATTCCCTCTGGTGCATTTTTCATTAAGTCGTTGTATTCCTCAGCTCTGACCGGTTCCTTTTCCATTCACTGCAGATGTCACCTTAGTTCACATGCTCTGGAGACTCACTCAGTGAGCGTCTGTGTGATCATTCCTTTGAGCCCTTTATCAGGTAGACTGGTTCTCTCCATTTTGTTTAGCTCCTCATCTGAGCTTTCTCTTTCTTTCGGATATTTCTCTCTTTCTCCATTTTGCCAACTATGCATTACTGCATCTGAGTTCAGCTACATCTCCTGGTCTGACCTAGAAGGTGCTCTGTGGTGCCCAGTAGCACTGGGCACCCTCCTATCGCGGCTGCTCTGGTGGGCAAACCTGGCCCTCAGCCCGGCCGCCTGCACAGACCCCCGGCGCTGCTACTGCTGCGGCCCGCGATTGGCAGGACTTGCCTCTGACTGAGTGGTCTGGCTGCGGCCACTGTAGGCGCGCTGGCTCGGGACACTAACTGCCCCATCCCCGGGGAAAACGTTACCACGAGGGGGTGCCAGTCCTGACCGGGGCTAGCTGCTGGCTGGGGGCAGGCCTCAGGGGAATGTCGGCATCGGTTCCCGCAAGCATTGAGGCAGCTAGGGTGAAAGGGCAAGGAGCAGCACCTTCGCATCCTGTCCGCTCTGCACACGTCCAGAATGAGTAAGTCCTCGCGTGCCCCAGATACTTTTTCCGAACTGCTGCTACACTGCTGGCTCTCGGGCTAAGACATGCAGTGTGCTGACAAGAGAAGAGAGCGTTTACTACATCCCTCAGCTCTCCCGGGGTGACTCCCACCAGTTTTCAAAGGCAGACATCATGGGGCCCTGACTTCTCAGGGCAGGGTCCCAGGGTCGGGGGCGCCCTGCTTGGTCCCTCCCTCCTCAGGCACAAACTCAGCCTGTGATGCCCCTCCCACTTGTGGGTTGCTGCCCCACGGTGGCGGTGTGGGGGGGAGACCTTCCCTCCCCCTCCTCCATGTGGTGATCCGCTCTCGGGTCTCCGTGGGAGTGGCGGTACCTGGAGGGGTTGCCGCCGCGTGCCCCGGGATGAGGTGCACCAGGATCCCCTTACCACACCAGCTTCCTCCCTGCCCCTCCCGCGTTCTTTACAAGCTGGTAGCTAGTGTGTTAATCCAAACCAAGTACTCAAACCAAAGGTAATTTAAAAGAGACTCCTTTGTTTTCCTTTTTCAGTGCCATTAAAAGAATTGAAAAGAGGCAGTCCCTTGTACTAGAAGCCTTGTTCCGTTTTTATATTTCTCCCGGTTTTGGGGTACGCCTCATGTCCACCACTGGACAAGTTCTCGTTTTAAAGTAACCCTTCCCGTCCTTTGGTTAGCCCAGTTAATGATATATATATATATAGAGAGAGATCTGTCCAGCTAGCTAGCTTAAGGGAAGTGTTATCTAGGAAATTCTCTTTCCTAGATATGGCTGACGGAATGGCTGGCCCATTGTCCCCCTCTTCTAAGTCCTGTTTTGAAGCCAACTACATGAAAACATGTGCTTACCTGAATTTTTCTCTGCAGGATATGCCTTTATACCCATTAACCATCCTAGCTGGTTCTCCATAGTTCTCCACTGGGAAGCATAGATTGTGTTGTAATTTTGAATGCTAATGGAATTGACAAAAAAGTAGGATTCGTGTACTTTTCAAATTTAGTACAGAAGTATATATGAATACATTAAAGATAGGTCTGTTAGACATGGAGACCGCGCACGTACAGAGTGAAAAGTTGGGATAGCGAAAGGCTTAACCAGGACTATGTTTGTCAAGATGCTCTGTGTTTATTTGGGTTCCCCTTGGTTTCCAGTTTCTAGTTCACAGGGAGTTGCTCCCTCCGTAGAACAGTGTCAGGGCTTCCTTGACCCCAGCCAACTTAGTAGCCCTTTCTGCAGCTCGGTCTGCAAATTAATTCCATCCCCCTGTCTGGAAGCAGCTGTGTAACGAATTACAGACGCTTCTGGGGAAGTTGCGATGACTAATAAATCCGCAATTAGTTTCCCTTGTGGTTTATTAGTTGCCACTGATGTTCTAAAGTCTCTCTTCTTCCAGCTTTGGCCCAGAGCCCGGCGGCTCCCCAGCACCCATTAACTAGCTCAGATGCCCTGTCTCCCAGAAGTTGCAGAAACGCTCTACCTGGAGCAGAGAATAGGGTAGCCTTTCACAGCAGATTAATGCTCGCTGGGAGACAAGAGGGGATCTCTGATCCGCTCGGGAGCCTCCCGGGGAAAGGCTGTCTGGACATAACCTCAACTTGAGTGTGTGTCTGGACCGGGGTGAAACCTGAGAAAACAACAGAAATTGCAGAACCCAGTTGCTGTAGGATCCACAGGCGACAGGCAAGGACTAAGGTGGGAGGGAAAAGACAGCTTCCTAAGGTTTGGTAACACTGCAGTCTTGGGTGAACTTCTTCCCAAAACGTTGGGAAAACGTCTTGCCCAAAGCCGGTCTCTGAGGACCTGTGTGCGCTTACCAGCAAGTAGCGCGCCTCTTCCTCGTGCCTGAATCCAACAGCGAGGCTGCCACAGCAGCGGGGGGCAGGGTCTCTTCTGATGTGCCCCCGCGTTGCTGGAGAAAGCGCTTCCATGAACCCTGACGGACCCCTCCGGCCGCGGCCCTGCGGCTTCGCCCACGTCCCCCTTGGCAGGAGGAGTTCAAGCAGTGCTGGCTGCCGTGCCTCGCGGAGGAGCGGCCGCTCGAGGCCGCGGCTCTCCACTGTGAGGCCTCAGCCTTGGCCCCTCATGCCTCTGCCGTGCGGGCCGCCACTCCAGGCAGGCAGTCGGTACCTGTCCTCAGGCGTAGGGCTGTACGTCTGGAAACGTGCTGCTGAGGACCGTGGCGCGTCTTTGCAGATCTCCCCAGAGTACTGGAAAGTAACTCAGGACAGCGCGCATCAGCTCAGAAAAGGGCGCCTGTAGTCTTTTCCAGAGCCGATGCACCCCGCAGGCCTGGCTCACTTCTCAGAGGCAAGGGGTCCTTGCAGCCCTAAAGGCAGCCGGATTTTGCTCACGCTCTGCTGAAAAGTCGGTCTGTACGGCTCCGTACGCTGCTTACTGGGCTGACTCCTCTTGTTCCCCTTTGTCCCAGGTTATCGGGGCAGCGGTTTGCCAGCCACATGCTTTCATCGAGGACGTCTCTTATCCATATTCTCAAGACTCCTTTTTCCTCCTCCTTCATCATTTCTGCTTCCCTGGCTGTGTTCTGCCTGTTGAATGTAGGGGATCTTGGAGGCGGAGCTCACATCACAACAGTTAAGTGAGGCTGGCAAGTCTCTCTCTTCCGCAGGGAAGTGATTCTCTGACCCCAAAGCCATTGGGAAGGATCCATTCAAAAAGTCACTGTCTCTTTCTTCTCAGTCCTAGACAAAGAAGGTGAAGGGGAGTTAGGGGAGGAAGAAGCAACAGCAAGAAGGCTTGAGAACCAGGAGGAAGGAGCCTGGTGTTTCTTAATGCGTTCTTCATGGCTGTCACAGTTCATTCTTCTTTTCCTGATACTCAAAGATACTAGTAATCCTTTTAAGTAGTTGGGGGTTTTTTGTGGGGTTTTTTTTGTTTTTTTTTTTTTTAAGATTTTATTCATTTGACAGCATAAGCAGGGGAGGGAGCCTGGTGTGGGGCTCGATCCCAGGACCCTGGGATCATGACCTGAGCTGAAAGTAGACCCTTAATGACTGAGCCACCCAGGCTCCCCCTTAAGTAGGGTTTTCCTAAAAATCCCTATTCCAGATGAGCCTTTCTCTGGTCATCCCAAAGCAGGATTTTGATAAGCATGCTTATATTCCAAACATGACAGTAAAATAAGCCTTGTAAAGAAAAGAAGTGTACCCGCAGGTACCTGTGTTCGTCTACCGGTAAAGCTAGTGGAGAATCACATGCAAACTTTGAGTTTGTATTATACAAGAACTCAGAATTTGCCATGGGAGTTTAGAAGTTTCCCGGGGAACCCAATCCCACTGAGTCAACAGGACAGGTTTTATCAAACATTCAGGGTCTCTTACTCATCAAAGGTGGGCACAAATCTTCCAGCCAGTTTGGCGTCAGAAGCACTCATGGGACGTGTGCCGTCTTTATTGCCAAATTGTTGAAATAAAAAAGAAACCACGGCCCAAAGGAGCATGCCAACTCATAAATATAGAATTAGCTATTTTTACTACTGAGAAAATGCATGCAGACAGAGCCCACAAGTGACTACAGAACTATAATGAATTTTCTTCTCTATTTATATGGAATTGAAACTTCAGTTCTTAAACATCGTCCTACTTATTTTAGTAAATACTCAACAGACCGTTCATCTGCACCAGGAGCTGCAGCGTGCCTGCGGACGGCCCATTTGTGTAAGTCTTTGTCAGAGCCTCCTACAAGTATCCTGTCCAGCACGCGTGGTGACGCATGTCCTCGAACACGCCTCGGGAAGAAGAGATGAGTTCAGTCTCCTAAGCTCTCCTAGTCTGTACAAGTCCCATCTCCAGTTTGGAACCACCTGTCAGTTATCTGCTTGGGCTTTCCGTATTTCGGGGGATGATTCTGGGCCTTGGTAGCAAGGCAACAGCAACCATTCCAAGGATTTCGTGGTTAGCACTCATTTCCTTGGTCCGATCGGGAGAAGATGGGCTGGCAAAGTGTCACAGACTCGGAGACCCGCTGTGCACATCCACACTTGCCTGCCTCTCCTCGCCCCGCGTGAGCTCCTAGTCTGGGTCGAGCATGACAGCCAGTTGCTAATTGCGTTAAATCTGGTTGCCTACTCGTGTGGGGTGTTACTATACCTGGCTATGGATTACTCTGTTTTGGAGAAAGCACGCCGTCAACTTGACAAAGCCCCGCAAACTGTTCTCCCGGGTAGTTATACCAATTTACACTCCCACCTGTAGTGTCTGAGTTCCTCCTTTCACACATCCTTGGCAACATCTGGTGTTTGCAGACTTTATTTTTTCCAATCTGATGGGTGTGAAGTGGTGTCTCATTTTTGGTTTTAATTTGCATGTCTTCACTATTGAGCATCTTTTCATATGTTCGTTGGTCATTTGGGTTTCTTCTTCTGTGAATTCACTGTTCATATCTTTTGCCTTAAAAAAAAAAAAATGGTTACCCTTCTCAGTGTATAGGAATACTTTATGTAGTCTGAGAACCAGCCTCTTTGGTCCTACACGTCGCAAATACCTTGTCCCAATCTATGACATTTTTGTTTATTCTTTTGCATAAAGCTTTATATTCTCAATTCTGTCCATCTTTTCCTTGATAGCACATGGTTGTGTGTCTTCTGTAGTATATCCCCAGCACGGCGCCTGGGTGGTTCAGTCAGTTAAACCTCTGACTCTGGGTTCCAACTCGTCCTGCTCTCAGGTTATGGGCTCTGTGCTCAGCACAGTCTGCCGAAGATCCTCTCTCCCTCTACACCTTCCTCCCCCCACTGCTTGCACATGCTCTAAAGTGAAATGTTTAAAAAAAAGTGTTTCCCCATCCTAATATGTGTGTCCTGTAATTTCTTTTTAAAGCTTTACAGTATTTTTCATGTTTAAATCTTCTAATTCATTTTTGTGTATGGTAGTAGATAAAAATAGTTGTTTTCCATGTAAATAATCAGTTGCCCTAGGACCCTGGTAAATGGTCCAGCTTCATTAATTTCTAAGGTCACTTATACACGTGTATTACCTTCAGCTCACTCTTCTGTTACATATTTTGTTTAATTTTTGCCTGTACTAATATAACCTTGATTGGATTTCTGTATTTTTACACTACGTTTTGACAGCTAATGGGACAGTTCCTCCCCTTTGGTTTAGCCATTCTTTGTCTTTTGTTTTCCCATTCTAATTTTATGATGAGCCTCTCAGGTTCCCTAAAAATCCCTTTGAGGACTTTTATTGGAATTGCAGTGGACTTACAGATTAATCTAAGAATTGCTGGCTTCATAAATAGAGTCTTGCCATCCATGAAAATAGTATATTATTGTTCCTTTCATTCGAGTCCTCACTTACGGCCTTCAATACAGGCTTTCCATTTTGGTTTGCTACATAAAGCTTTTGTCTATCTTTCCTCTTTAGATTTTAGTTTTTTTACTTCAACAAATGGGATTTTTTTTTTTTAAGATTTATTATTAGAGAGAGCATGCACAAGGAGGGGAGACAGAGTGAGAAAGTGAATCCTGATGCCGTCTCCCTGTTGAGCACAAAGCCCAACATGGGGCTTGATCCTGGGACCCTACTATCATCACCTGGACTGAAATCAAGAGTGCGGCTTAACTGAGCCACCCAGGTGCCCCGACAAATGGGATTTTTTAGTTCAAAATTTTAGTTGGTTTGCTAGTGTAGAGCAATCCAAATTTTTGAACTAGAATCTTGTATCTTCAGCGTAATAACATATTGTCCAAGAATATTGTCCGTATGGTGTCATTTCTTGCTGTCTATGGGAATCTGTTCTGGGGCCTAGTACATAGCCAATTTCCTAAATCTTCCACATGTATTTGAAATGATTGCTCGTCTTGTGCAGGGCTTTGTCTATGCCCATTAGGTCAATCTTGTAATCTGTATTCTTACTACATTTTCTGCTTCATCATTCAATGATTTCTTTCTACTCATCGAGTCATCTTTTGCATTACTCATTTGGAGACTCAGTTCTCAATTTTTTTTTAAAATATCCCTAGATCATTTTTTTTTTAATATTTTATTTATTTGACAGAGAGAAATCACAAGTAGGCAGAGAGGCAGAGAGCCCGATGCAGGCCTCGATCCCAGGACCCTGGGATCATGACCTGTGCCGAAGACAGAGGCTTTAACCCACTGAGCCACCCAGGCGCCCCTCAGTTCTCAATTATTAAAGCATCCTTGTGAATTCTTTTTACTATGACTTGATAGCTTTTTTGTCCTTCTAATGTTTTTCCATTTTAAAATATATCCATAGAGCTTTCCAAGTTTACTTTAGTGTAGCTAGAAATGATAGAAAACCTAACTACAGTTTCTTAAATCGAGGGAGGTTTTTTTTTCTCAAAGAACAAGGTCAGAGGCAGGCATGGGCCCAACCGCCCACAAACCAGGGCTCTTTGTCTGTGTATCACCCACACCGTGTCACCCTCCTCTCTTGCGGGCTTTCTCCCTCTGCGGTATTGTTGGATGAGGGAGGCTTAGGGGGCAAGGAGAGGGCAGTAACAGCCTTCACCGTCAGCATCACATGAGATAATACCTGTTTCAGCCTCCAGAAAATCTCTGTCCCATGATTGTAAACAATTTGCTGTTGCCAAACATTTTGTGAACATTCTTTGCAGAAATAGAAGATCTTATCTTGTGGTGAGTCAGATGTGACCATTTCCCTTCCCAAGTGAAGTCACGGGGAGAAAATGCTGATGCAGTCCTCTCTTTAGAGCCAGAAGCAGTTAAATGCTCAAGCCTCAGGAAACCACATGTCATTAATGACGAGCAAGGCACAATACACTTAGATTTCAGAGCATTAATACAAAATAAAAATATGGTCCGTTTCAGGGAATGTTTTCGGAAGGCTGGTTTTAGTATTTGCTATGACTGTGTGTCGTCTGCTGGGGCACTGGCAGGGCATCCAGTAGCCTGAATTGACCTGGGAGCTCAGACTTGCCCTTCCCTGGTTCCTCCCTCTGAAACTTCCCCTGCACCTGACTCCACCTGTCCCCTTGCCCTGGACCATCCTATGGAACACAGACCGTCTAGTGGTTTGCATTTGGAGGCCTCAGGATGTACAAAGCAAGTTGTTCTCTCTCTCTCCTTTTTAAAATGATTATTTAGATGGTTCTAGTACTTCCCAGGGGTCTAGTAGAATGTGTTAGTACACCGAATATTTGATTTGTGCTAAAAATTAACAACATTTACTTACCTTCCTCAGCCCTCCTTGGCCCAGAGAAGTAAAGAAGATCTGTCTCCATTATGGAACTCCAGCTGAAAAAAAATATAAAAACAGTTGTTACATGCAGAGGAGGAGACTATTTCTTTAGAAACCATGAGAATCGGTGTTCATTTTGTAATTATGAGGGTCAAGTGCACAGGTAGAGCCTGGTGCTAGGTAACTGAGTGACTGCACTTCCATCTGAGCGTTTTCTCGTAGGCACTAAGACTCTGTATCCAATTTTGAATGCCCTTTTGTCATCATTAATCCTCTTCCAACACGATACTGTTAAAACCAGGTGTCTTTTCTTTAAAGGACATGGGAAGCGTTTCTTACAGGCAATTTAAGCATCGTGAACATCATTTTCCATTCACAGGGGTTTTGCCTAGGTGACGACTTCTCATATCTGACAGAAGTTCTGGCTGTGGTGGAGACCCCTTCCTTTTCTCCCCATCCTGATCAAACAGAGCTGGTTTCTTCATACCAGTTAGCCTTTACAACTTGATGTTGAAAAACTCACTTTATTCTCCCCAAAATGATGATCCCAATTTTCCTCACAGATTCTCACCTTTCCGGGAGCTCTCAGTGTTTCTCAGAGCTGTACAATTCCATCTTAAATTTGAAGCCCATTACTTTTGCTATTAAGGGGCCATTTCTGCTTACAGATTTGAATTGAGTTAAATTTAGTTTTTGTGGTGTCTTACGTGTTCTAAAATCACCTTTCAGCCATGGAAACAAAGAAGTATTTTCCTGCCGGGGAATCAGGTTGGCGGTGGACTGGTTTTTGGAAAGAGGCCACAAAGATGTTACAGTTTTTGTTCCAGCCTGGAGAAAAGAGCAGTCCCGACCTGATGCTCTCATCACAGGTAAGCCCTGTGAGCGGTCTGGTCGCAGCTTCGGACCTTCCCCGGGCAGGTCACCGGACACGGCCAAGTGTTGCGCTGACGAAGACGTCCCTCTGTTTACTTGGTCTGTGGGACCGCCCCGTTCCCTGCGGTGAGACCTCGGCATTGCTGGTCTTTACAAACTCACTGCTGATAAGAAAGCAGTAATATCCTTGCTCCGTAAACCAGTGGTTTGGGGTTTTTGGTTTTCCTTTTGTGATTTGGAAGCTTTTGTAAAATTGTGACTTTGGGACATGCCTAGGAGTCAGGAGACCTTGATTAAAATTCTGAACCACATTTGGACCTCTGCTTCTCATCTGCATTATAAAATCAGTAACATAGTTCAAAACACACTGGCAGGCCCCTGGGGGTCCGCTCTCTGGGCTCAAGTAGAAGGAAGGGACTCCATCTCAATAAAGTGGCTCTATTTTGCGTTATTTTGTCATTTTTTAATGTATGCATTTTAGGCAGAAACTGCTCATGATTATTGCTGAACATTTTGATGAAGTCAACCGTTCCCTCCCCCTCTGTCCACCTCCAACATTAATAGAAACTGAGGAACCTGCATGAGGAAAACTATACTTTTCAAATCAGAAACAGAGAGCATAGACCACATACCTGAAGGGAAGGTTAATCATTAAGTCATTACTTGAGCTGGTATAAGGACATTCTTGAGTCAGAACTGTGCAAGCAGACTCTAGTCCGTGTTAACTGTCAAGGGAGGAAGGTGCCAGAATTCAACAGGAGCACCAAGACCCTGGGTAACGCTCGGGAAAAACAGACACATTTAGATCCTCATCTTCCTCCATGTAACGGCACATTCCGCATGGTTGAAGAATTGTCAGAAATGGTGGTCTTTGAATGGCTGGGGGAAAATTTTACTAAAGTTAATATTTTTTGGAAGAAATGACAAAGGAAAAGATAAATCTCATTGCATGAAAATGTATACTACTGTGTTTTGGAAGTTTTCTTTAAAATGAGAACTTTCATTTGCCTAAGGGAGAAAAGAAACAAAGAATCCACATCCTTAACATCTAAAGAGCTCATAGACCCTGGGAAAGTGGACTCGGGGCTCTCCCCGGAGTATAAATGGTAACATGGTAGGAACAGGCAGCACAGAATGCAGGACCCAATAAGAGAAGCAATTCACGAAATGACAAACTAAACAACTCTTACTTTTCACCCACCAAATTGCAGAGGTTGGAGAACTGGTAAGCCTCCGGGAGCTCCTCCTTCACTGCTGTGGAAACAGATTTTTACAACCTATCTAAAAAACAGTTGAGTCTTAAAATATTAATATTCTTGGATCTACTAGTTCCCCTTCTAGGCATAATTCCTCAGAAGATAAGCAGAGTTACAGGCAAAGATTTAGGACCTAAAGACATTCAGTGCATTATTACTTGAAATAGAAAAAAACAGAAATGGACCATATATTCACTATAATGGTTTGAGTATTTAGATTATGGATTAGAATATTTAGGCAGAATTTCTAATGGGCTGAGGAGGTGCTCTTTCCCATAGAAGTTTTATTGTGTGGCACGTACATGTACACACGTGCATATTTAAGCAGAGGCAAGGACCGAAATACACAGAGAATGACTAGAAGGAAATATGCCAAAGGTAGTCACAGAAATTGACTGTCATGACTTTATGAGGTTTTATTTTTGCCTCCTATTTCCCCTTACTTTCCTAATTTTGCTCAAGGAATTTAGAGTACTTTAAAGGTCAGGGGGAAAAATAAATCGAAAAGGAGAAAATACTTGAACATGTAAATGACTGGAAAGAAGGCAAAATGATCACGGGCATGGCAGGTGTGTCTCAGTTTAATTTTTAACATAGCCGCGCGCCAGGGCTGTGGACTGCACCACTTGACCAGACCCTTGAACAACAGAGAAATGGACTTTTTACCGTACAGTACTGTAAACATATTTTTGCTTACGATTTTCTTAGTAACATTCTCCCTCTAGCTGACTTTAAGATGTAAAGATATAAAATACACATAACATAGAAGATATGGCTTCTACACGTTGGTTAAGTTCTGGGGGGGCCCAAAAGTGAGGGGGTCAGCACCCTAACCCCTGCCCTGTTTAAGCGCTGCTCAAAGGTCTGGAGGTGTTTTCTCCCCCTGGGTAATACTTCCAAGTAAAACCTTCAACCAGTTAAAACCTGGTAAATAGAGTAGCCCACTATTTTTCACTGTACAAAAAAAAAGGAAACTTGACCATATCTTCAGGCTCTCCCATGGAGATTCCGAATAGCGCTTTTTTCCAGCAAGAGAACACCTATCTCACCAGCACGGAGCTCCGGATCAGGTGCTATGCTGGGAAGGAGATTCGGTTCCACTTAGTAGCCGTACTGAACCCGCATCTATTTCAGTTAGGATTACTGACCCTGGCTGGTGTCCTTTTTACCTCATTAGCTATCCTAGAAAAAGCAAATTAAGCAAGATGATGTTGACCATTTTTCTCTGATCGCTTCGTGGCCTATCACGTCCGAGCAAACACTCCCGCAGATAAAGTAGCATGGTTGCCTCCGGAACGCAGCGGCTAACCCGGAAGACCTCAGAAGGGCCGCGTCTCTAAGAACCCCACGAACGCGTTTCCCAGACAGGACTAGCTCCTGCTCTGCTCCTGGGCAGAGCGCTAGTGGAAACAAGCATTTTGAGGGCAGGTACCGCGTCCCATTGATCAGGGCAACACACAAAAATACTTACTTATGACAAATCCTGTAGCAGAGATGGGGCTTTGGGGTGTGTCCTGGTCTTAATGAAGACCTCAACAATCCCATCTGTGAAAGTGCAGCTGAACAGTGTTGAGAGCCTGGTAGACACCGCGCTCAGTGCTTGTCCCTGTGACAGCTCCCTGACTTCCAGCTTCCTGACTGCATCGGAGGCTCAATACGGTAGGACTGGCAGATAGAGAAAATGCCAGAACCCGAGGTTTACCTATGATTTGCTGCTTCTAACGACCTCATGTCCTCCAGTTCTACTCTGCTGCTTTTCTAAACCAAAGTTCTGGCCTTGATAAAATCATGTCAGGAACATCGTGAAATCTCCATGCCAGCTTGGGAACCAGCCGACCCCTAATCCCACTTCTGTTCCCTCCCCGGGACCCTGGCTCACCCCCACCACCCTGCTGGGTGATTTACGACCCTTGCTTACCTAGTCTCTGTGCCTGTCCGGTGACGGACACCTTCCTGAGAAGAGGCCATTCTTAATGTTGGTGGCCATTGATATGTGACCCACTGTAGCACAGGCCCGCCAGATCCGGTCCCTGAAGACAGAGGGTTTTAAAAGTTAGCAATTCCAGTTAACAAACATGGAGAAATAGCCTTTAACCAAAAAAAAAAAAAAAATCATGGGGCGCCTGGGTGGCTCAGTGGGTTAAAGCCTCGGCCTTCGGCTCAGGTCATGATCCCAGGCTCCTGGGATCGAGCCCCGCATCGGGCTCTCTGCTCAGCGGGGAGCCTGCTTCCTCCTCTCTTTCTCTCTGCCTGCCTCTCTGCCTACTTGTGATCTCTCTGTCAAATAAATAAATAAAATCTTTAAAAAAAAAAAATCGCGACCTCCTGATTCTGGGCCAGAATGTACGACGACAGAAAGAGGAGGTAGAAGAGCCAAAGCAGGAAGAAGGCGAGGTAGAGAGAGCATTTTATCATCAACCAAAGTAGAAACCCCAGCCCCTTGGGGGAGGCGGGGGGAACCACTAAACAAGTTGGAGTCCGTCCCCGGCGCTGTGAGCATTGCCCACAGAAGACCGCAGGCGCGTCCCTCTAGCTCTCCTCGCTCCGCCGGGCCGCCTTCCCCGCTAGCCACGTCCAAGCTCTTCCCGCAGCCCAGCTTCGGGGAGGACGCGGCACGTGTTGCCACATGTGTCCTGGGAAAGGACACAAAATGTGCACCGGTCACGTCTGTAATAACAGTTGTGACTTCTCTGCCTCTGTGACCCTTCTGCATCCTCTGACTCCTCCCTGCCACCTCAGCGACTTCTGCTCCTGCTTCTCGAACTCTCCCCTATGCCCTCCCCTCCTCAGAAAACAGGACAATCAACGGGTTTGGCGGGGGGAGGGGAGTGCACCCCTGAGCCCCACACGGCCGGGTTGTCAGAACGGCTAGAAAACGTCACTGAGCAAGCTGATGTTTATTCTGTTAAAGTTTGAAACCGTGTTTAGTCACCTTGGGGGCTATTTTTAAAGGCTTTACTACCGCAGTCCTCAAGGAAAAATCCTGGGAGTTAAAATGTGTTGTAAATCCCTGGTGAAATGACGACATCGATCTAGTCTGTCTCATGAAAGCTCACGTTGTACACGCATCGCCCTCCGTGTTGGGATGTACTTACTCCTGACAGTCGGCCCCACTTGTCCTTGCAGATCAAGAAATCCTGCGGAAATTAGAGAAGGAGAAAATCCTGGTGTTCACGCCGTCCCGACGCGTGCAGGGCAGACGCGTGGTGTGCTACGATGACCGGTTCATCGTGAAGCTGGCCTTTGAGTCGGACGGGATCATCGTGTCCAATGACAACTACAGGGACCTGGCCAACGAGAAACCCGAGTGGAAGAAGTTCATAGATGAGCGGCTGTTAATGTACTCCTTCGTCAACGACAAGTAAGTGAACCGGTTCACGGACCCCCAGGGGTCCCGCTGCCCTGCACGCCGAGCCATCCGGGCCAGCTGCGGCAGGAGGTCTCGCCCCACCGGCCACGGACCAGACCGAGGACACGTCTCTTCCCATGGCTGACTTGCCCTCGGCTCCTCCGTGGGAGGCAGGAAGCTGTGTAGGAGGGACAGGGCCTGCGTGGTAGGGCGCGCACACGGCCGATCTGTCGGAACGGAGAGGGATGGTTCTGGAACAGATCAACCCCCAAGATACTGCCTTTCCAAATCTACCCAGAGCCTTAAAGCTATTTTTAAATTATGTGATTTTTTAAATCCTATGCCAGTAGTAAGACTCCAGTCACCAGTAAGTTGGTAAATGGGCAGAGGACAATAAAAAGCAGTCTCCCGAGAAATAAGTGTATTCACAAATGAGGGGGGCAGGTTCACCTGCTGGTAATCAAAAATGCAAGCTAAATCTACAAAGAACCTCTCTTTGACCCGTTTAATTCACAGAAATATTTTTGCATGTGCTTTGTGCTATTAAAGATGGAACGGAACTGTTCACACAGTTTGCCGTGGGTAGCAGAAGCCTTGGAAAGACACGTACCCTCTCAGGTCCAGCATCTCCTTGCTGGGAGTATATCTGAGGGAAAAAGACCAGATAGGTTCATTTCTGTATTTTTTATAATTGCAACAATTCAGAGGCAGCTAAAGGTACAGCAGAGAAGTTGGTTAAGCCACTCTGCACCTAGTAGAAAATTCTCCGGCTCTTCGATTAGGAGCATGAAGGCTCTTGAGGAACATGGACACTTATGTGTTAAAAAGACAAAACACAAAATTATATTTGTGTTTGGGAAATGTGTATGCATACAGAAATGACTAAAATGCAACACATAAATGAAAAATAATTGTGTTCAGGTCATAGGATTGAGTGACTCTTCTGTTCGTAATAATGCTGCCGTGTTGACTCTCCCTTAAGAGTCGGTCTAAGGTTCACACTTTCTGGGTAACTGCTTGGCCCATTTCAGGTTCTTCCACTGACCTCACAGGTAGCACAGCTCTTCAGCTGTAGCTCCTTCCTGTCGTGCTGCGCAGGCCGGGAACTCCTGCGCCCGGGATATTTGTCCATCTCTGCCGAGGCACAAAGAGAATGGGGCTGGGGGGTTCGATGTGCCGTCTCGGCTGTGCCGTGTGAGCTCAGATCAAAGTCTGCTAATTAGGAAAGTGTATTAATCTGCAAAAATTAATACCTGAAGGGCCCACTGTCCGGAAGACAGGCGAGGGGGTACACACGGCCTCGGGCCTGAACCGGGGCTGGGCCTTTGTCTGTCCTCCCGTCCGCTGCTCCTTGCTCACCCGACCTCTGTACTGGACAGGCTCGAGGCCCACCACGTCCTCCTAAAATGGCCTGGTGCTGTTTTCTGAAGTCCTTACAGAATCCCGAGGCTGGCAAGAAGAAAAGAATTCATGAGAACATGCAAGGCTCAAAACTTACTTGAGTTAAAACCAATACAAGTTCGGCTTGACACGTTTCACTTTTATGCTCATTAAGGAAATTCTGTGTACTGAGATTCTTCACCCCATAGACACTGAATCGAAATAACTTGATGAAAAATGTTTTAGGGGCACCTGGGTGGCTCAGTGGGTTAAATCCTCTGCCTTTGGCTCAGGTCATGATCTCAGGATCCTGGGATCGAGTCCTGCCTCGGGCTCTCTCCTCACCGGGGAGAGCAGAGAGCTTCCCCCCCTCTCTCTCTGTCTGCCTCTCTGCCTACTTGTGATCTCTGTCAAGTAAATAAAATCTTTAAAAAAAAAAAAAAGTTTTAAAGTACTTAGAGTGAATCAGTCTCTACCTTCTGTCTTCAGAATTCAATTACCAACCTCCTACTCAGGGATCACTTTTCGTTCTATCCCTGACAGGTTCATGCCCCCTGATGACCCTCTTGGCAGACACGGCCCCAGCCTGGATAATTTTCTGAGGAAGAAACCTATCGTTCCTGAACACAAAAAGCAGCCTTGTCCATACGGTAACTTTCCTTACAACTATTTAATATACGCCCTCAGAGCACAGTCTGTTGTGCAGCTTTTGTTACTAGAAATAAACGTGTCGTGTTTTGGACGGCAGGGCATGTGGTTCTTTGGATCGCGATTGAATTTAAGAAAGCATCGTAGCCCGGAGCAGAAGTGGTTCTTTTTACCTAGTCGAGTTCAGTGCAGAGGCATCTCCCAGAGTTACAACGTGGTTCCCGAAACTCCGCTAGTCCAGGCAGGTCAAAATGTGGAGTTCTGACCTCGAGCCACAGCTCAGACGGGCAGGGGCGAGCGCGTCGCCGCGGGGCGCGTGGCTCTCCAGAGCAGAAGGTCCCAGTTCCGAAGCCAGACGGGAAGAGGAGGGGCAGGGAGGAGGTGAGGGCGCAGGGCACTAACCCAGCCCTCGGGAGGTGACTCGGTCACACGGCCAGTGGGTCGGTCGCCCTAGAGAGGACCGAAGCGGGGACGACGGAGAGGGGCAGGTCCCCCAAGGAAGGGACAGAGGAGCAACTTAGTGTCCCTCCCATTTCCACCTTTGTCCGTCGTGCCAGACTGAGCTGCGGGGGCCTGGCGGGGCGCTCCTTTGCCTAATCGATGTTCCTCTCCGTAGGGAAGAAGTGCACCTATGGCCACAAGTGCAAATACTACCATCCCGAGCGGGGCAGTCAGCCGCAGCGCTCGGTGGCCGACGAGCTCCGGGCCATGTCTAGAAACACGGCGGCCAAAACGGCCAACGAGGGAGGGCTGGTGAAGAGCAACAGCGTGCCCTGCAGCACGAAAGCGGACAGCACTGCCGACGTCAAGCGGGGTGCTCCGAAGAGGCAATCGGACCCCAGCATAAGGACCCAAGTCTACCAAGACCTCGAGGAAAAGCTTCCCACCAAAAACAAATTGGAAACCAGGTCTGTACCTTCTTTAGTCAGTCTCCCGGCTACTTCCACCGCAAAACCCCAAAGCGCTCCGTCTCTAAGCAATGGCCTTCCGTCTGGAGTTCACTTCCCACCTCAGGATCAAAGACCACAGGGACAATATCCCCCGCTGATGATGGCAACCAAAAATCCTGGAACGCCGATGCCTTACGAACAGTATCCCAAGTGCGACTCGCCCGTCGACTTCGGGTACTACTCCATGTTGAACGCGTACTCCAACCTGAGCATCTCAGGCCCACGCAGCCCCGAAAGGCGTTTCTCCCTGGACACGGATTACAGGGTCAGCTCCGTCGCCTCCGACTGCAGTAGCGAAGGGAGCATGAGCTGTGGGAGCAGTGACTCCTACGTGGGGTACAACGACCGGTCCTACGTCAGCTCTCCCGACCCTCAGCTGGAAGAGAGTCTCAAGTGTCAACACGTGCACCCGCACAGCCGCCTTAACTCCCAGCCCTTCCTGCAGACTTTCCACGACCCCCTAGCTAGAGTGCAAAGTTACAGTCACGAAGAACCAAAGTACCATCACAAGCCTCCTCTGCCCCACCTGGCCGTGCACCTGCAGCACCCCGCGGCGGGCGCGCGCTCCAGCTGCCCCGGCGACTACCCCTCCCCGCCCGGCTCCGCGCACTCCAAGGCGCCGCACCTGGGCCGCTCGCTGGTGGCCACGCGGCTGGACAGCATCTCGGACTCGCGGCTGTACGACAGCTCTCCCTCCCGACCGCGGAAGCCTTACTCCCACCAGGACGGGCTGGCGAGCTGGGAGCGGCAGGGCTACGGCCTGGACGCCTACGGCTACCGGCAGACCTACTCGCTGCCCGACAACCCGACGCAGCCGGGCTACGAGCACTTCCCCTTCCAGAGCCTCCCCGAGCCGCCGGAGCCCGCGTGGCGCGTCCCCTACTGCGCGGTGCCGCCGGACCCCCCGCGGTACCAGGACAACCGAGAGAAGATCTACATCAACCTGTGCAACATCTTCCCCCCGGACCTCGTGCGGACGGTGATGAAGCGGAACCCGCACGTGACCGACGCCCAGCAGCTGGCCGCCGCCATCCTCGTGGAGAAGTCGCAGCTGGGCTACTGAGAGACGATGCATCTTCGTGGTGTTTAGTAGTTTTTTGTTCAGCTCAAATGCTGAGGGAGGTTTGCTACAATAGCACACGTGATCTCCTTGGCGCAAGGAGGTTATATAGTATCCATTTATGTGAACTACTGTATCATGGAATCTGGACGTAGAGCCCCCCAGAGCGGAAGTAGCACGGGATCGCTTTACATCCAAACTTTTTTTTAAAACCTTTCCTTTTTAAAAGCTCTCTCCTCGGCTGGAAGTTGTTCCAGTTTGATTTATTAGATGTCTCTGTGATCTTTGATATTAATCTTTGGTGCATCAGGGGTTTATATGCAGCACTTTTTATCCTTGTTTCGTGTTTTATTACCTTGGTGTTTGTCTATCAATTGCAAGCAATTACAATACTTTCCGAATGTCGGACCTTTGACTAGACCCTAGCCAACTATTTTTGCAAGCCAAGCTTAATTGGAATCTTTTACAGCTTTTTAAGTTATTTTTATTTGGGGAAGGTGGGCTTCTTTGTGCTCTAATCATTATTTATAGAAACAAAGATATACTACAGCACTGACTTTATATTTTAAACAAAACGTAAGTTACCAGTTTATATGGAAATGGGTAACACTCTATATGAGAATGATTTACAGTACGGCACTTTTCATTGTTTTGTTTTTGTTTGGATTTTTTTTTCCCTCCCCGTTAGGTAATTAGTTAATTTAATATGGTTGACTTAAAGGAAAGCAGATGCAATCAATGGAAAAAATTGTTTCCATTTTTTTTTTTTTTTTTTTTTTAACTAAGAAGGCAAAAGCCGTAACTGTGCCAGTTTAGAGCTTTGTGATCCAGCGCTGATGCGCTTCTAGGCGGTAGAAAATGGAACTGAATTCCCAGATTCTCATTAACCTGTATTTTTAATGTGTTCGTCCTTTTTGTTTCGGGGCACAACAAGACTGGATAAAAGAACCCTTTCACAGTACTTGCCTGTTTTTAATGAATCTAATTATTCTCAATGCAACTTTTATATTTAATATACTCTTCGCTTTCCTGCTATTTATCAAGGCTGGCCTGCGGTGGGTGTGCGTGTTGAGGATATGCAAAATGTGTTGATACTGCACTATAGGAAGGGCGGTGGAGGGATTTTAAGTGGTAACTTAAAAATGTAAGATACTGTATATTTTCCATTTTCCTGAAGGTAGTTTTTTGGGGGGCCTGTTATATTATTAAGGCCAGATTCTTGCCACAAATAGTGTAGTCTTAGCTACAGACTAAAGTCTGTTCTAGTATTAGTAAGGGATATTTCTGGTTTCAAAGTGGGTTTTGCTAGGTGCGAATTCCTTTCTGTTCTCAGCAGACAGCCCTTTGCACTGAGGGTAGAGGGTCGTGAACCTCACATGACTTCACTGCCGCCTCCAGGCTCCGAAGTTCACTTTGCGCGACAGACTCCTCCTGGTCCGTGTCTGTCGTCTGCCTCGATGCCCTGGGTGTTCTGCCCATTCTCCATGCTACAGTTGGAAGTAAAGCCCTGAAAAAGCCAGAAAGTACCTTTTACTGTTGATACAAATTGTATCTTTTTAACTATAAGAACTATTTTGATTTGTAGATCTAGTGAAAACACAAATGTGTAACTATGATTAGACTTTTGGGCAACATTTTATCCCTTATTTAAGTACAAAACTTTAAAAGTAAAACTGAGGTCTAGGATAGGGTAGAAAAATAAAAGTAACAATTTAGGTAAATAAAAGTGTCTGTCTTAGTTTTATAGACTATATTAAAATATATCCCATACAGTTATTGGCATTTTCTTTCTCCTAAAACTTACCTAGTGAGAACTTAAAAATAAAGGTAAAATGCTGCCTGAAAATAATGTCCAAGCACCTTTGACTAGGATAACATTTTCACTACTTGTGTGACACTGTGTGTCGCACGAAGTAGGATCTGGGTATACAGTAAATGCTTCTAAAAGGCATTGTGCATATTGACATATCCAATAATCTGAACCGTGTTCAGCAAACTTAATTCAGGAAAGTGGTGTTCTACACGATTACTGGTGGTGTTGAGCTGAGTGTGGCCCTCCTCTGGACCCAGAAACGATGCAGACGTTGCCACACACGCCATTCTGAGCGAGGTCTGGGGGCGACCCCGCTCGCTTGGTCAAGCTCTTCTCCCTGATTCCGTCGGTCACTCTCCGTAGAACAGGTTTAAGCGTAGGAGTAAACGAGTGCCAAAAATAGGGTTCCCGATGTGGAGTACCTTTGATTTTCGTCCTGTTCTCAAGCCTTTTCTTTTCTTTTTTCAGTACGAAATCCTTTTTGGAGTTTTCGCTCCCATTGTCTTCATGTTAGCATTTTCACTCTGTGAAGACTCTGCCAAACTTCACTAAACCGGCTTCAGGGAGCTCGTCAGTGCCGAGTGGATCTTACTTCAGTCTGAGCCCCTCGGGGTGGCAGCTCGCTGTCTGTCGTCGCTCCGTGCGTTCCGGACCGTGGGAGAGAGTGCAGCTCGCCACTACCCGTCCTGAAGTGAATAGCTCCAACTGCTCACGCTGAGATCCTTCAGGATAGTGACCTGTGAGGGAAGAAAGAGCAGTTTGCTTAGGTCAAGCGGACAATGTGTCCCCCTCCCTTTTTTTTTTTTTTTAAACACCCGTGTTGCTTTCAGAGCTTAAGAATGAGATATTTGGCAGAGTTTTGATACAGCAGATTCTTAATTCTCTAAAGCAATAAGTAAAAGGATCCATCACTAAATTAAATCCATAGCTGACTCCGAACCTTCATTGTAGCCAAAACTTTAACCTTAATCCTATCTTCTACCAGACATGCTAGTAGGTAACTGGAGAGGGAGAGGTTAGCGGAGAAACTGCCCAGAGTGGTCAACTGATAGAAAGAATTCGGATTGGAATATTCTGCCCCTGAACGCTGGACAGTTGACTGTCCTTTCCCCAGTAATTAGCCGGTTCACTGTCTCTGTGTCTCCGTACAGAGGGAGTAGCATGCAGCTGGCCAAATCCTGGCCCTCCAGGTTTCCTCCCTATGCGCGATATGTCCGTTTTTCCGTCCGTTTATGACCTCTGTATCCTGATAGAGTTTGTCACTGACCTCAACATTTGAAAGAGACGCACGCCAGTATCCAGTGTGTGGTGATACTGGTAGAAACTTGAACTTTGTGCTTTTATGAAATTTCCTTTATGAGAACATGTAATATAACTTTAAAAAGAGCGTTTTTATATGTATATATACATACATGCCTACATACTTGTCCTGAAGTATTACAAACGGGAGAGGGTGTCACGCCGTTGGTGGCTCACCTTTGTTCCCTTCGTTGGACTCTGTCTGACTTGTGGAGGACCAAGCCTGGAGTCTGGAGGACCAACCATAAGATTCTAGAACCACTTGAATGGAAAGCAACTCTTCAGTGGTTTTATTCCTGGTATTTTTAAAGAGTTATTTTGATAATTTTAATAGAATGTGGAATTTTAAAACACACAAAAAACTTAAAGTAGTATTGATTATACAGATAATTATTTAACATGTCTTTTACGGTTGTATCTATGTATATGGACAGTAATATATTTATAAAACAAATGTACTTTACGTTGTAGCTCTTAGTTTTTGACAGGTTAGATAGGGCTCAAGATACGTCTGTGTGTGCTTTGAAAACTCTCAAGCTGCCCCCCCTCCTCCCCCCACCATTTAATACACTGGCCCTAAGGTAGATTTGTTTCTGTTCTCGTTTTTGCTCTCCGACTGACTTACTCAAGACGGGCTTCCTAGGTCTACACCCACAAATAAAATGAAGTGTCAAATCCGGGAACAACACACGTGCATTAGCGTCAGCGAAAGCAGAGCTGATCCAAGTTAGAGACGCACGCGGGGTTGCCGATGGGCCAGGGGCTGACCAGCTCTCTCAGTCACGGATCAGGCAGGAACTAATCCAGGCCTGGGGGCTCCTCTCGTTTCTCCAACCTGCTCACCTCTGCTCGCACGGCACAGAAGCCGCCACAGACCGGAGTGTCAGTGAGCAGGGTGGCTGTGTGGGGCTAAAACTTTACTTACAGAAACAGGCAGCGGGCTGGGCTGGTGAGCGGGAGTTCGCGGGTCCCTGTCCCAGGGGGAGGAAACCCAGGATTGCTCAGCCAGAGGTCCTGACCCGTGTTAATACAAGAGAAGAGAAGTGTTTCAGTTGACATTCAAAGACAGTGTTATTACTGACGGCCTTCAAAAGAGGATTTCGAGATGGCCCTATTAAAGCATCTTCATTTCCTTGTTTCTTCTGTCCTGTCCATTACTTATAAGAGATACTTCTCAGTGTTTAACCGCACACGAAAAAAGCATTCTGTCAACAGCTGTTTTAATAGGTATTGAAGTTTTTTCATGAACTTTGTATTTCTATTGATAAATGGGAATACCATACCTACCTTTCATTTTTTAAGGGCCTCACGGACCAAAACTTCGGTTGTACTTGGAAAATTAGCATGTAATTAGCCACAAAATATTTTAAAGACTGCGTTTGTCAGTTACATCTTTCTGCTGATTCTTTGACTTCTAAAAAATGACAGATGTGCCCTTCTTTAAAAATGGGTTTAAAGAAGAAAAATATATTGTAATTTCACATACTATAGCTTTATTCTGTAAGATTAAAAATTGTGACTAGTGTAATTGTAGCTAAAATGTGCATTTGCTCTATTGTGACTCTTAAGAAACCAAGCGTATCCCTGTTTTCTCTGTCCAGACCTTTAGTCTAGATCTTTTTAGACACCTTAGGACTGTCCTCGGTGAACGATATCGTTGACATGATCATGTGTGATTTTAAATTCATTGCAACCACACGCCGCTGAGCGTGTTCGTTCTCAGTGCTTTATAAATTGTGTTAATGTTATAACATTATTTCCATAAGATCATTAAATAGTTTTGAGCATTACCATCCACTTCAGTTACACCTTCTTTTAAAATTGGAATACAACGCTAGCTTTTTAAGTGTTTACGGTTTAAAGTGGTTATTTTTTTCTTTAAATGCCATCTGTTAGCCTGCTCTTTATTTTGTCACAGTAACACTGTTATGTATTAGGAGTCGCTCTTTCCCTATGGTCCCTATTCTTAAGATTTAAAAACAATTTAAGGTTTTGACCATTTGGCAGTTAAATTTTTTTGAAAAGTCGGTCCATCTTTTAATTCAGTTTGATAAAATTTGTAAAACTTCACTTTTAAAACATGTACCAAGTTGGCCAACTGTCTGTATATTTCAGATGAACAAATTGTTGTCCATTAAAGCTTTCAACCCCTCTCTTACTTAAAGCATCATATGTCTCAAGGGAAGAAAAAAAAAGAAAAAACACTGAAAAGCAATGGCTTATTTTTATACAGTGTATGTTTTAGATTTTCTTCTGTTTTTTGGAATTCTATGTTTCCTACCTAACACAGAATACCCACAAACACGCGGACCTCCTCAGAGACATAAACCATTGCTGCTAGCAAACCAGATGACTGATCTCACTGTTTCCTGTTAGACTGTCCCCCCGCCCCAACCCTAGTCCTGTGCCGATGGAATTTCTAATTCGGTCCCTCCAACTTTCCTTATAGGAAAATAAGGTAAAGAATGTTCAGAACAACCATCCAACAAACCGATGCAATTCTATTTATCCTCTGTTTGTTCTCTGTGTCTCTGTAATGGAATTTTTACAACTCCAAAAAGCAGTATTTTAGACTTACTGGAAATCCGTATCAGAACAGCGATGTGAATCTGCCACTGAGAAAAAAAAAAAATTAAAAATGTCTTTTTTTTAATGGTGGTTTGTTTTTGCGTCATGACAACACCGACCTCCTACAGCAGCGCAGATGCTAAATCATCACGAACCCCTTTCTCTAGCTCTGCCGTTTGCCTACAGGCCATGGTCAGGAACACAGAATACACACATGTTCACTACCAGTGGGTCAGAGCCATCATTAACTCATGGGAAAATCAGAATTAAAGGCCAAAGATAACGAGTCGTTCCTCACTATTCTAATCATTTCCCACCAGTCATTAACCTAACCTTCGGGCCTTCTGCATCATCTGGTGACCTGATGAGGTCTCTATTGTATGTGTCTTGTTTGCTGCTCCCTCCCCGGCATGAATCAAGCTTAGGAGCCCACTAATGCCTACTCTAAGTAGGTTCACTTCTCGAATTTGATACCCACCGGGAATTGGAAATATTCCGTCCTATGTAGTCACAAATCCAAAATGGTCTCCTGGTCTTCAGGATCTAGCATGTTCGTGTTCTGGGTCTATGTCTAAGAAACGTCCATTTCCAGATCAGGACTTTTTCCTCCATTGTTTTTCAGTTTTTCATTTTGCTTCTTCGTTTGTTTTTGTTTTTTTACTACAGTCACCATTTGTCAGGTGTTTTCTTTCCCCCTCCCGCCTCCCCGTAAGCTCTTTCCCTGGGATCCAGAGTGAGGGATTCCTCTCCTCGCCGGCAGCAGATCGAACTGTGGCGCCCAGCTGTAGCTGGCAGAGAAGGCAGCGTGTTCCAAGTCTGTGAGGCCGGAGGGGCGGGGCGGGCTCCAGGGAGGCATCCAAGGAGGCAGCCCCGTGGGCTAGTGCTCGTGGCTCAATCCTCCCCCATCTCGTTCCTCCGTCTACAGAGAAAGGATTCACACATCCTGATGAATCAAGTAATGCTGGGGAAAGGGAGAGTTGAGACAGCAACTCAAAGGTTGAGTTTATTTACAGCAAAGTACCTATCACAGGGTCTCTCACCAGCTCGACACCTACGAACATTTGTGCCTGAGCCGCAGATGCTGTTTTAAAGACTTGTTTCCGAGAAAGCAAGCAAGCAGGGGGAGAGGCAGTGGGTGAGCGAGAGAACCTTAAGCAGGCCCCTCACCCAGCTCGGAGCCCAAGGCGGGGCTCAATCCCACGACCCTGAGATCATGACCTGAGCTGAAAAGGAGAATCAGATGCTTAACTGAGCCACCCAGGCACTACTTGGCCTTCAGATTTTTGTAAAGCAACTTTTTAAACCCTGCGTCCCTCTCCGTGCGGCTCTCAGGCCTGGCACTGGCGCCCACCGCCTGCGTGCAGAGACGGGCAGATTAGTGACCAGAGAGAACCGCCACCTCATCCGCAGCCTGTTAGGCCCAAGCCAGACCCTCGGCACGCGCACACGCATGCGAGAGTTGACCTAGTCCTGGTTCTGCAAATGCGAAGCGCGTAAATGGTAGAAGGCAGTGCATTCTTTTCTCACGTTTCCAATCACGCCCAGCGCCCTTCTTCGGCATCCTTCGAGAAGCCCCCTTTGGCGCACGGGCTCTCCCAAGGCCCACCACAAACACAACACCTTCCACACGAGGGGCTGCCATTGGCAGTTCCCAGGCCTTCCCTTTGCACAAACCCAGCCAGCTTGATTAGGTGGCCCAGCAGATGCCCCTCGGTTCCCCGGGAGAGCCCAGTGAGGGGCAGAATTCTCCAAACGCAGGAAGTACGAAACTGAAATGCACTTTTCACCCACCCAGTGCCCTGCCCTTCTCGCTCTTGCCCAGAAGCCTCTGTGGGCCAGTGTCCCAGCTGGGCCACCCCCAGCACCTTGAGCCCTGCCAGCTCCCCACAGTGGGCGCCAGGACCCGGGCTTCCCCACCGCCAGGCTTCTCGACTCCTGTCTCCCCACTCCACCTTCCAAACCCGTAATTGTCATTCATTCGGGCAACGCTTGAGTGTGCACGTGGGAAGACTCACGGGGATGGCAAACACGATCGTAACCGCCCGAAGAGCTCTTCAGTCCAGCCCGGGAGGAGAACCGCGGGGTGGTTGTGTGTGGCACCGAACGAGCACGGCGAGGACCACGCTCGCTGCAAGGCGCGAATGCAAGGCGCCGTGAGAGGCCGGGAATTCTGAATCCGTCAAGGGAGATGCAGAGCACATCATGTTCTTCTAGCTGGAGCTCAACTTCATGGCCTCTGTGCACTCAGGGAGGCGGACAGCCATGGGCGGGGCCCACAGCCGTGGGTGGGACCCGAGTGGGACCCGAGGCCGCCCCTGGCCCCGGGGCAGCCCAGCGATGCACCACCAGTCCCAGGTTCCAAAAACATCAGTGCCTCCGTCCTCCCTGCCTTCACTGGCCGCCCTCCCAGCTCCCCCGGTTCCCAGTCATCCAGAAAGATCAGGATTCTGAACTCTGCTCCTTCTCTACCCCCACATCCCCACCCCTCCAGAGGCTTCCTGGTGACAGGGAGCTCACCAGGCGGCGGTGGCCATGGGGGTGGGGAAAGAGGACCCTGGCAACTGGCCTGGGAAGATCCTGGTCCCTCGAAGATGAATTTAATGTACAGACTTCCGAGGCCACCTTCCAGATGGAAGCGGGAAATGCCCCGTGGCTAAGAGGGTGATGCAGGGAACATGGGAAGCCAGCCACGAGCTCCAGCCACCGTGCAAAGATAAACGTGCATCAGGGTCTGAGCAGCCAGGCTCTCGGCGTCCCAGCCGTATCACAGCCCGCTTCCTCGGCCCTTACGGAGCCGGGGGCGGGTGTTTCTAGCTGGCCATCTCGTGGGAGGGCTGTTTGTCCCTATCGGCAGGCGGCACCGCCACCAGGGTGCCTGCCTTCCAACCCTCCTCTGCTAACCTGGAGGGGTAGGCACCCCCCCACCTGACTCAGCCTTGGGTCACTGCGCAGCACCACCCGCTAAGCTCTGCCCACACGACCCTCGGAGACACGCGTTTCTGAGGCAGGCGGGCCTCCCAGAGGAAAAGAGCACATTCGGAGACGCTGGCTCTCTCCGGTCATAAAGCAGATAATGGCAGCTCACAGCAAAACGTGGGCCTCCCTGGAGTTACGCTTCTCCCAGCGCGCTTCCTGGAAGCCCTTGACCTCTACCTCCAGTTCCTCCCCTGGATGATGAAGGCAGGATGCCTTATCATCATCGTCACGGCCCGCCCGGTCCCGGTGACCAACAGATGCACTGTCTCACCCCACAGCCATCGCAGACTCGAGCCCCCCGACCCTTCCCAACCAGCAGCCCGCAAGGCCCCGAGCCCTCCAGACGGCATCCCACAGGCCTCCGTTCTTCACCAGCCTACACAGAATGCCCGGCTCCACATAAAACCCCACCCGTCCCTACAGCTTTCCCCGGCCTAACAGAGGGGAGGCCCACGCTCCTTTAGGACAGGCCTCTGTGGGGTGGGGCTGTAGGATTTCGAGAAGCTGCCTGGTTGACCCACGACCTTTCTCCCTTGGGCCAAGTCAGTGTGCCTCAAGAACAGTGACTGTGTTGGGCTCAGTTTTGCCCTGTGACTGACTCACTCATTCATTCTTCAGTTGCTAAATTAGCTCTTGCTGAGGCAGGTGCCGAAGACGAAAATGCCCGGAGAGGACGGGCAGTTACCGCCACCTACTTCCCGCTACAAGTTCGCTACTATGCCTCTTGGCTTCTGCCCAGGGAAGTTCATAGTCCAGGGCAAAGGGAACAAGGGAAGCAGTCCAGGAGGCGTACGGCCAGTGATGCTGCCTCGGGCAGTCAGGCGATTGCTTTAGGGAGCCAGAGAACATACTGGTCAGAAGAAACATGCACAGAGGGCAGGGGTGTTTCAGAGCACCTTCCAAGGACAGAGGGTTTAGAGTGGCTGAATTGTTTGGTTTTGTTTTAAAGTGGGCTCCGTACCCAGTGGGGCATGGAGCCCAATGCAGGGCTCGAACTCACGGACACGGAGATCAAGACCTGAGCTGAGATCAAGAGTGGGATGCTGAACCAACTGAGCCACCCAGGCGCTTCTGGACTGGCTGAGTTACTGAGCTCATGGGGAGCAAGCTAGGAGATACACAGAGGCCAGACGGCAGATGCCCCTGTGTGAGCAGCTCTGGACTGAAGCCCTCACCACCAGCCCTTCCATTCTGTCATGGCTGCCTCAAGAACTGGAGGACTGCAAGACAGCATGGTACTGGCACAGAAACAGACACATAGATCAATGGAACAGAACAGAGAGCCCGGAAATGGACCCTCAACTCTACGGTCAACCAATCTTCGACAAAGCAGGAAAGAATGTCCAATGGAAAAAAGACAGTCTCTTCAACAAATGGTGTTGGGAAAATTGGACAGCCACATGCAGAAGAATGAAACTGAACCATTTCCTTACACCACACACGAAAATAGACTCAAAATGGCTGAAAGACCTCAGTGTGAGACAGGAATCCATCCAAATCCTTGAAGACAGCACAGGCAG
Source organism: Meles meles (assembly GCF_922984935.1). Taxonomy (NCBI): domain Eukaryota; kingdom Metazoa; phylum Chordata; class Mammalia; order Carnivora; family Mustelidae; genus Meles; species Meles meles. Next base: position 112,783,222 of record NC_060073.1, on the reverse strand, counting down.
CAACCTCTTCGACCTCAGCCGCAGCAACGTCTTCCTAGGAACATTGCCAAAAGCAAGGGAAGGGCAAACATGAACTATTGGTACTTCATTATGATCAAAACTTTTTGCACGGCAAAGAGAAACAGTCAACAAGACCAAAAGACAACAGACAGAATGGGAGAAGATATTCTCAAATGACATATCAGATAAAGGGCGAGTATCCAAAATCTAGAAAGAACTTATCTAACTCAACACCCAAAGAACAAATATTAATCCAATCAAGAAATGGGCAGAGGACATGAACAGACATTTCTGCAAAGAAGACATCCAGATGGCCAACAGACACATGAAAAAGTGCTCCACATCACTCGCCACCAGGGAAATAAAAATCAAAACCACAGTGAGATACCCCCCACATACCAGTCAGTATGGCTAAAATTAACAAGTCGGGAAATGACAGATGCTGGCGAGGATGCGGAGAAAGGGGAACCCTCCTCCACTGTTGGTGGGAATGCAAGCTGGTGCAACCACTCTGGAAAACAGCATGGAGGTTCCTCAAAAAGTTGAAAATAGAGCTACCCTATGACCCAGCAATCACACTACTGGGTATTTACCCTAAAGATACAAATGTAGGGACACCTGAGTGGCTCAGTTGTTAAGCATCTGTCTTCAGCTCAGGTCATGATCCTAGGGTCCTGGGATCAAGTCCCACATCAGACTCCCTGCTCAGCAGAAAACCTGCTTTCCCTCTCCCACTCCCCCTGCTTGTGTTCCTGCTCTCATTGTCTGTCAAATAAATAAAATCTTTTAAAAAACACACACACAAATATAATGATCCAAAGGGGCATGTGCACCCCAATGTTTATAGCAGCAATGTCCACAATAGCCAAACTATGGAAAGAACCTAGATGTCCAACAAAAGATGAATGGATAAAGAAGATGTGGTATATATATACAATGGAATACTATGCAGGCATAAAAAAACCAAAATCCTGCCCTTTGCCATGACATGGATGGAACTAGAGGGTATTATGCTAAGCAAAATAAGTCAATCAGAGAAAGACAATGATCATATGATCTCCCTGATATGAGGAATTTGAGAGGCAGGGCAGGGAGTTGTGGAGGGTAGAGAGGGATAAAATGAGACAAGATGGGACCAGGGAGGAAGAAAAACCATAAGAGTCTCTTAATCTCAGGAAACAAACTGAGTGTTGCTGGGGGGTGGCGGTGGGGGGGGCGGTGAGGGGGAGGGATAAGGCGGCTGGGGAACAGACATTGGGGAGGGTATGGTGACTACTGTGAATTGTGTAAGACTGATGAATCCCAGACCTGTATCCCTGAAACAAATAATGCATATGTGTTCATAAATAAATTAATAAATAAAATACCTGATGCTGTGGGGGAAAAAAAAAAGAATTGGGGTGTGCAGTCCCTGCAAACAGGTAACACGGGGGCCAGTAAAAATGCTGGAGGTTGGTAGACAGAAAGCAAATGGTGGATCACAATTTTGAGGAAGACAAATCTATAAGACGGTCGGCAACGGGGGGCCTGCTGCGATTGCCCCTCCCTTGAGAGGATCAACAAGTTGAACTCAGTGTGCGAAACAGGAGCCCGTGCGGGGACTGGCCTCTGAAGTCAACTCAAGTCAGACTTTTAATTCGGGTGGTGGTGGACGAGGGATTGGCCACATGCCCATCCAGGCCATGTAAGATCCTATGTCGGTCACAAAGAGTGCCACCTGAGGCCACTGTCCTGAGCACCGTGCGGGTCCAGGGCAGCCCACCCAATGTCAATATCTGACCTACCCGGGTCTCTAGAGAACTTCTAGAATGTGAACCCCTTCTTCCCAGTTCTTCTCTCCCCCACCCCCTCGCCACCCAGACCCACTCCACATAGCAACCAGAATATTCTCACCGCTGTGAATAAGGTCCGTCACTCTCGCACTGGGAACCCCGGGGTGGGTTTGCATCCTTGAGGCCTCACCCCACTGCTCTGGGTGAGAGCCATCCGGCTGCAAAATGTCAGGCCAGATGGCTAGATCGGGCGGCCCATCAGTGCTCAGCGAGGTGAGCACCGGCCATGGCCCGGGGTGTCCGGATCCGCTCCTGCCCCGGGCTGGTCTGGGAGCCTTCCCCACCCCAGGCGCAGAGCTGAGGCTTCCCCCATGCTGGGAGCAGCCCCCGTCGACACGTCTTCCGTTGCCTCTCTCAGGACAGGTCCCACCCCACACGGTCGCCCGGCTCCCCTGTGGCTCCACGGGCAGTGGACAGCAGGACTGTCACCCCAGGAAGCAGGGTCTCTCGGACGCCACTCCAGGGAAACCCAGCCCCTTCCCAGCCCGCCGTCCCCACGCCCCCGGGGCGTTTCTGCTGGCTGCCCTCTCCCCCCTGCGCCTGTCCCCACGTCCCTGCACATCTCCCACCCTCACTTCTGCAGTCTGTCCTCAAGCGTCCCCTTCTTAGAGAAGCCTTCCTGACCACCAGCCCTGACGTTGTTGCTGCAAAGTTGCAGGGTCCAAGATGGCGACGCAGAAGACCGTGAACTTCCCTCCTTGTGGGCTCACCACACCTTCGCAAGTCACCCCGAATCTGCATCTGCACACAGGCAGCTCCTCCTGAACCAGAACGGAGGGCTGACAGGACAGCTTCTGCTCGCCCAAGGACAAGGGGACACAGAGAACAGTGGGGGAGACATACCCACCCAGTGTCGCCAGCGGGGAGGGGCAGGACTGAGGACCCAGAGCTGATCTGTCTGCCCTGGGGCACTACAAAAAAAGTTGCAGTTGAAAAGGACAACCAGAATACAAAGCAACCAGCCCTAGCGCATCTGAAGGGCCAGTTCCAACGCTCTCCAGGGTCAAGGTGCTGGGGAGCGCAACGGCTGGCATCCCCCTGCACTCCAATGGCACGGACTGGAGCAGGGTTCCAGCGCGCCCCTCTGCCCGCCACCCCCACCAGCCCCAGACTCCCCAAGACAGACCCCAAGCCCCAGTGAACACCACTGTGTATGGCCCCCTCCACCTGGATAGTGCAGACGGGAGTGGGTCCCAGAGCCCTGCCAGCCCACCACGTCGGCAAGCCCCAGGCCCTCACCCCAGATCCCCTGAGGCACAGGAAAAAGATGAAGTTAAAAAAAAAATAGGATAGAAAGAATCCAGCTCTAGAACTCTTGAGCCTTCTGTGGTTCAGAGGCACTGGCAAGCACCACTGTTTACATTACCCCTTCGCCTCGACAGCAGGAGCTGGAGCAGGGTCTCGGCACCACAGCTGACCGCCCAGCTCGGTGAGCCCCAGGCCTCGAGGCATGCCAGCTCTAGCCATCCCACCAAGCCAGCCCCAGAGCGATCCAGTCGGACGTCCCTGACTACAGGTCCCGCCATCTCACCCAAGTGACACAGGCACAAAGCCACCCAGAATACCCAGGCCACACTAGCTCAGCTCCCGAGGACTCACAGAGCATTCCAGAGCCCCCCAAGCATGCACGCACTTCAGTTTCAGCAGTCTGGCCAGGACTGTACCAGGATCCCCTCACCCACACCTACCTTGCCTACATCACCCTGCCAGGGCACCCCCCTTTACATACATGCCATGACACCCCAGCCTGTACCCTCATCAAGTCCAGCCACCCCACAAGGGTGTCTCCTGCACAGAGTACCTCAGGATACCCAGGGCATCCTCAGCACAGAGGGCACCAGGACCTCCCTGGGCTGCACCTGCTTCAGCTTCATGTATCCTTAAGGGGTGCCTCTGGGAGATAGTCCTGGGGCTACCCAGGTTACACCTGCTCAGGCTTCAGATTCCCTGCCAGGGCACCCTGCACACAGAGTCATGGGACTGCCCCGAACATGCTCCAACTGGCTTCCACTGTTCAACCAGGAACTCTCTGTGTGGGGAGCCCAGAGACCACCCCAGCCCACTGCCAGGTCATCTCTGGCCATCACACCATGCAGACCCTAGCACAGAGTGCCCCAGGACCCCCAGCCGATGCCAGCCACAGCTCCAGCCAGCCAGTCAATATCACCAAACACACAAAATCTCCAAATGGGACACCCACACACAAATCATTCCTGCAAGTTTAGCAGTAATAGCTGTTCCACATATTTCATAGTAACAAACACAGAAAGTCAAGCAAAGTAAGGAGAACGAGGACTATGTTTCAAATAAAACATGATAAAAACCTCAGAAAGAAGTAAATGAAACAGAGAAAAGCAACCTACCCAATAAAGAGTTCAAAGACATGGACATAAAGATGCTTACCCAACTGGAGACAAGAGTGAATGAGTTCCATGACAGCTTCAACAAAGAGATAGCAAATGGGAACAAGAAACAATCAGAATCAAAGAATAACTCAAATGAAAAATACACAAGAGGGAATCAACAAACATATTAGAGACTGTGAAAGAAAGAATCCATGATCTGGAAGACAGGGTAATGGAAAGCACCCAGGCTATACAGCAAAAAGAAGAAAGGATATTTTAAAATGAGGATAATAAATACATCTCGTGGATAATATCAAGAGAATATGCATGTTTTGGGGGTCCCAGCAGGAAAGAAAAAGAGGAAGAAGTGGACAGGAAATCTATTTGAAGAAATGAGGACTGAAAGCTTCCCTAATGTGGAGAAGGAAACAGATGTCTAGGTTCAGGAAGCACATAGGGACTTGAATAATATGAATGCTAAGAGGTTTAGGCCACAGTGTATAATAATGAAAATGTAAAAGATTAAAAATGGAAAGAGAATTTTAAAAGCAGCAAGAGAAAAACAACTAGTTATGTATAAAGGAAACCCTATCAACAGCTACACTATCAACTGATTTTCCAGCAGAAAATGCAACAACCAGAAAGGAATGACATGATAAAGGAAAAAACCTACAACCAAAAACATGATCCAAGCAAAGTTATTACTCAGAATTGAAGGAGAGAGAGTTTCCCAGACAAACATAAAATTTAAAGAGTTTATCCCCTACAAAAACCAGCCTTACACAGGCAGCTCTTTCTGCCCATGTGTCTTGCCCATGCTTTAATAAAACCACTTTTTTTTTAAGATTTTATATATTTATTTGACAGACAGAGATCACAAGTAGGCAGAGAGAAAGAGGAAGAAGCAGGCTCCCTACTGAGCAGAGAGCCCAATGCGGGGCTTGATCCCAGGACCCTGGGATCATGACCTGAGCCGAAGGCAGAGGCTTTAACCCACTGAGCCACACAGGTGCCCCCAAACCATCTTTTCTTTTAAAGATTTTATTTATTTGACAGACAGAGATCACAAGCAGGCAGAGAGGGAGAGCGGGAAGGAGGCTCCCTGCTGAGCAGAGAGCCCCATGGGGGGCTTGATCCCAGGACACCAAGATCATGACCTGAGCCAAAGGCAGAGGCTTAACCCACTGAGCCACTCAGGTGCCCCATAAAACCAACTTTTTACACCAAAAAATAATTAACAAACAAACAAACCAGCGTTACAAAAACTGTTAAAGGATTTCTTTAAGTGGAAAGAAAAGGCCATAATTAGGACAAAATTACACAAGAAAAAAATTTCATGAGTAAAAACAAACATATGGTTAAGGTAGTAAGTCAGTAACTCATGAAGGTAGTATGAAGGCTGAAAAACGAAAGTGGTAAAATTATATTCAAAAAATTAGTTAAGGGACTTGTAAAATAACAAGATGTAAAATATGAAAACATACACATTAAATGTGAGGGGGCAGGGGGGATAGAGGGGGATTAAAAATGGAGTTTGGTTAGAACGTCTTTGAACTTTAGTAATTACCAGTTTCATATAGATTACTACAGACGTAGGATGTTGTATATGAGCCTCATGGTGACTTCAAACCAAGGTCTATAAAAGATATACAAAATACAAAAAGAAACTCAAGCAAACATGAGAGAAATTCATAAATCACAAGCAAGCAAGAAACAGAAACAGAACAAAAAAACCAGAAAACAATTAACAAAATAGCAATAAGTAAATACCTATCAGCAATATTTTTTAATTTTTACTTTATTTAAATTCAATTAACATATGATGTATCATTAGTTTCAGAGGTCGAGTTCAGTCAGTTGTATACAACATCCAGCGCTCATTACGTCACATGGCCTCCTTAACGCCCTTCAGTTACCCCATTCCCTCACCTACCTCCTCTCCAGCAACCCTCAGAGCAATATCTTTTAATTTATGTGGTTTAAATATTCCAATCAAAAGTATGATGGAATGGATTTTTAAAAGGCCCATCTATATACTGCCTGTGAGAGACTCACTTCAGACCTAAAGAAACATACAGATTGAAAATAAGCAGATGAAATAAGATCGTCCATGTAAAGGAAAGGAGAAAAAAAAAAAAAAGATCGGGGTAGGAATACTTACATCAGACAAAACAGACCTTAAAACAGAAAGTATAAGTATAACAAGAGACAAGGATGAGCATTACACAGTAATAAATCCAACAACAGTATGTAACAATTATAGATTCACTCAGTATTAAAGCAAATGCATGCATAAGGAAACAGTTGCAGACAAAAAGGGAGAAACAGCCAGATACAATGAAAGTAGACCTTACAGCCCACTTGCATTAATAGAAAATTCAGGAAGAAAATCAATTAGCAAATAAGATCTGTGCTGAAAGGGAAAAATCTGGAGCCAACAATTCAACCATTCAGAATAGAAGGAGAGATAAAGAGTTTCCTAGGCAAAAACTTTGACCACTAAACCACCCTGCAAGAAATATTAAAGGGAACTCTTAAAGTGGAAAGGAAAGACCATAAGTGACTGTATGAAAAACAGGAAACACAAAAGCAATAAGATTAAGAATTTTTGTAAAATATTCATCAAGGGATTCACAAAATAAAAAGATATACAATATGACACTTTATACCTAAAATGTTGGGGGAGGGGAAGAGTGGGAGTAGAGAATGGGTTTAAAGTTAAGTGACTATCAACCTCTTAGAGATTGCTCTATGCAGATGATATAGACAAACCTAATGGTAACCACATCACAAACTACTAATAGATATGCAAAGAATAAATATATGCAAAGAATATAATAGATATGCAAAGAATAGAAATTAATCGATATACAAAGAATAAAGAGAAAGAAATCATCACTAAAGTAAACATCACTAAAGAAAACTAGCAAACCATGAAAGAGAGCAAGAGAAGGTTCAGAGTAAAACTACAAAAACAGCACCAAAACAAGTAACAAGAGGACAATAAATACATATCAATAATTATTTTGAATGTAAATGGACTACATGCTCCAATCAAAAGACACAGGATGACAGAATGAATAAAAAAACAAGACCCATCTATATGCTGCCTACAAGAGACTCACCCCAGACCTAAAGACACCTGCAGATCGAAAGTGAGGAGATGGAGAACCATCTGTCATGCAAATGGATGTCAAGAGAAACCCAGAGTAGCAACACTTATACCAGACAAAACAGACTATAACCAGAGAAATGGACATGAGGTAATAATAAAGGAGATAATCCAGCAAGAAGACACAACAATTAATATAAATATATATATATATATTATAATATAAATGTTATAAACATTCATGCATGCCCCATGGGAACACCCAAATACATAAGACGATTAATAGCAAACCTAAAGGAACTAATTGATAGTCATTCAGTAGCAGTAAAGGGCTTTAACCCCCCACTTACATCCATGGGCAGATCATCCAAACAGAAAATCAACAAGGAAACAGTGGCTTTGAATGACACATTGGACCAGATGACTTCAACAGACCTATTCAGAACATTCTATCCTCAAACAGGGGAATCCACATTATTTTCAAGTGTACATGGAACATCCTCCAGAATAGATCACATATTGGGCTGTAAAACAAGTTTCACCAAATTCAAAAAGATCAAACTCATACCATACAACTTTTCTGACAGCAATGCTATGAAACTAGAAATCAACCACAAGGAAAAAATCTAGAAAGACCACACATACATGGCAGTTAAATAACATGCTACTTAATAATGAATAGGTCAACTAAGAAATCAAAGAAGAAATTCAAAAGTACATGGAAAAAAACAAAAATGAAAATATAATAGTCCAAAACCTTTGGGATAGAACAAAAAACAGTTCTAAGAGGGAAGTTTATAGCAATACAGACCTACCTCAAAAAACAGAAAAAATCTCAACTTACACCTAAAAGAGCTAGAAAAAGAATGACAAAACCTAAAACTAGCAGAAGGAAGGAGATGATAAGGACTAGAGCAGAAATAAATGACATGGAAACTAAGAAACAATAGAACAGGTCAATGAAACCAGGAGCTGGTTCTTGGAAAAGATCAGTAAAATTGATACACTACTAGCCAGACTGATCAAAAAGAGAAAAAGGACTCAAATTCACAAATGAAAGAATAACCAACACCACAGAAATACAATTTCCAGAGAATATTATGAAAAACTAGATGCCAACAAATTAGACAACCAGGAAGAGATGGATAAATTCTAGAAACATGTAACCTTCCAAAACTGAACCAGGAAGAAATAGAGAATTTGAAGAGATTATCACTAAGGAGATTGAATAAGTAGTAAAATAACTCCCAGTGAACACCAGTCCAGGATCACAAAGCTTCATAGGTGAATTCTACCAAACATTCAAAGAAGAGTTAATACCTCCTCTTCTCAAACTATTCTGAAAAATAGAAGGAAAAATTCCAAATCCATTCTAAGACTTACATCACCCTGATACCAAAACCAGATAAAAATACCACAAAAAGAGAGAAAGAGAGCGAGAGAGAGAGAGAAGACAAACTACAGGCCAATATCTTCAATGAATATAGATGCAAAAATCCTCAACAAAATACTAGCAAAAACCAGCAATGCATTTAAAGAAATCATTCACTAAGATTGAGTGGAGTTTATTCCTGGGATGCAAGGGTGGTTCAATATTCCAAAGCAATCAACGTGATATATCACACCAATAAGACAAAGGATAAAAACCGTATGATCATATTAATAAATGCAGAAAAATCATTTGACAAAGTGCAACATTGATTCATGATAAAATGCCCTCAACAAAGCAGGTTTAGAGGGAATATACTTCAACATAATAAAGTCCATGTAGGAAAAACCCACAGCTAACATACTCAATGGGGAAAAACAGAGCTTTCTCCAAAGGTCAGGAACAAGACAAGGATATCCACTCTCACCACTTTTGTTCAACCTAGTACTGGGAGTTCTAGACACAAAAATCACACAAGAAAAAGAACTTGGAAGCATCTAAATTGGTAAGGAAGAAGTAAAACTGTCACTATTTGCAGATGATATGATGCAAATACAGAAAAGCCCTAAAGACTACACCAAAAACCTACTAGAACTGATAAATGAATTCAGTGAAGTCACAGAATACAAAATCTATGTGCAAAAATCTGTTGCGGAGCTACATGCTACAAAGGAAGCAACAGAAAGAGAAATTAAGAACATAATGCCATGTCTAATTCCACCAAAGATAACAAAGTAACTGGGAATCAACTTAACCAAGGAGATGAAGACCTGTGATCTGAAAACTATAAACACTGATGAAGGAGACTGAAGATGATACCAATGGAAAGACATTCCATGCTCATGCTTCATGGAACAAATATTGTTAAATTATTTGCTCTATTTTATGTAACAAATATTCTTTAAAATGTCTATACTACCCAAAGCAAGCTACACAAAATACCAACAGCATTTTTCATAGAACTAGAACTTCTGATCCTAAAATTTATACGGAACCACAAGAGACTCCAAATGGACACTGCAAATTTGAAAAACAAGAGCAAAGCTGGAAGTATCACAATTCCAGACTTTGAGCTATATTACAAAGCTGTGATAATCAAAAGAGTATGATACTGGCATCAAAGAGACCCGTTAGGTCAATGGAACAGAGGAGAAAACCCAGAAATAAACCCACAATTATATGGTCAGTTAATCTTCAACAAAGGAGGAAAGAATATCCAATGGAAAAAAAAGACTTTTTTTTTTTTAAATAAATGGTGTTGGGAAAACTGGGTAGCCACCTACAAAAGAATGAAACTGGACCACTTTATTATGCCATACACAAAAATAAACTCAAAACTAATTAAAGTTTTAAATATGAGACCTGAGACCATAAAAACCCTAGAACAGAGCTCAGGCAGTAATGTCTCTGACACTGGCCTAGAACATTTTCCCAGCTATGGCTCCTGAAGCAAGGAAAATAAAAGCAAAAATAAACTTTTAAAAACAATGAATACTGTTACGCTGAAAAAATAAATAAAATTTAAAAAAAATAAACTTTTGAGACTACATCAAAATAAAAAGCTTCTGCACAGCAAAGGATACAGTGAACAAAACTAAAAGACAGCCGACAGGATGGGAGAAGATACTTGCAAATGACATATCTGATAAAGTATTAGTATCCAAAATACAGAAAGAGCTTACATAACTCAACACCCCAAAAAAATGTGTAAACCTGAAACTAATAAAATGCTGTATGTTAACTACCATAATTTTAAAAACACCAAAAATTCAGGACTGACATGTATGATACGAAAATTCAATCTGTATTAAGCAGGGTCACGATGGGGTTTAAACATACATGCAACCACACTGCCAACATTTCTCTCAAATTTAACACACAAGAGAAAAGATCCGAGAGTTTTGGAATTTCTTTTAACTTTGCTTTTTTCACATTAACCTTTCCTTGGAATGTTTGATAATTAAAAAGTCACTACCTCACTTCAAGATAAAGTAGTTATCTTGATACTGTTAAGAGAGTCCGCACGTAGATTCATGGAATAGGGTCAGAAAGTTCAAAAATAGACTCAAATAGAATAGGAGACATTTTTTTAATTGATACATTTGTCTTGATTGCACAATGACATGACATAATATTTGGGCCACTGAATTAAATATTAAAATTTAAAAAAGAAAACAGCATCTTTGAATGAGACGTTACAATAAGATGAATTAACAAATATGTGCAGAATATTCTATCAAAACACCAAACAGAGGGCGCCTGGGTGGCTCAGTGGGTTGTCTCTGCCTTCGGCTCAGGTCATGATCTCAGGGTCCTGGGATCGAGCCCTGCATCGGGCTCTCTGCTCAGCAGGGAGCCTGCTTCCTCCTCTCTCCCTACTTGTGATCTTTCTGTCAAATAAATAAAATCTTTAAAAAAAGAAAGAAAAACACCAAACAGAATACACATTCTTTTCAAGTACCTATGGAATATTCTCCAAGACAGATCACATGTGAGGCCATAAAACAAGCATCAATAAATGTAAGAAAGGGGAGGAGCAGGAGACCTAAATTTCGTCAGGTCCCAGGAGTTCAGCTAGATAGTGATCACACCATTCTGAACCCCTACAAACTCAACCGAAGATCAAAGAGCAGAAGAGCAGCAATTCTAGGAACAGAAAATCGACCACTTTCTGGAAGGTAGGACGAGCGGAGACGTGAATCCGAAGCCCCAGAAAGATAGACCCAGCGGGAGGGGCCGGCTCCAGGCAGGTAGTGGAGCAGCGGAGCACAAAATCGGAACTTTTAGAGTCTGCTCCACTGAGGGACGTCACTCCAGAGGCTAAGGTGGGGGGGGGACCTCGCGGGGGACAGTGTGGTCTCAGGTCCCACGGGGTCACAGAAACACCAGGGGTGTCTGAGTGTGGCAGAGCCACCAGGGATCGGAGCGGGGAAGCCGCTGCAGAGACGGAGCTGAAGGGAACTCTCAGCTCGGGGTTACCTTAAACCATGATCCGAGGCACAGTCGGGGCATTGCTCTTCGAGCAGGGACCCCACAAGTGGCAGATCTGGGGAGATCCTCCCCCGTCCTCCTCCGGGAGAACGGGCCCAAGAGCGAGCGGCAGGAACCTGCTGGGTTTGGAGACTCCACACGGGCCTGGTCGCCAGAGACAGAAATGCTCAGTCACAGGCCGGGGGAGCCGCTGGAGACCAGGGAGACGGGAGGGACTGACGGCTTTTCTCTGAGGGCCCGGAGAGGAGGAGTGGAGGCCTGAGGAGTGGAGCCCTGAGCTCTCGGCTCCTCCTGGCCAGAGACTGGGCAGCTGCTGTTTTCATTCCCTACGTCCAAAGCCCTACGGAAAGCGATCAGGGAACAAAAACTCCCAGACCAAAACCGGGCAGATTACTTAGCCCGACCCCTAGCAAGGGCAGTGCAATTCCACCTCGGGCAAAGCCATGTGAGAATCCCTGCAACAGGCCCCTCCCACAGAAGATCAGCAAGAGCATCCAACCAAGACCAAGTTCACAGATCAATGAGAAGAGCAAAACTCCAGAGATCAGGGAATACGGCACTTAGAATTCATGCCTTTTTCCCCATGATTCTTTAGTCTTTCCAAGTTAAATTTTTTCAATTTTTTTATTCTATTCTTTTTAATTTTTCCCTTTTCCTATTTTAACCTCATTAACTATTTTATCTTATCAATATCTTTTTAAAAATCTTTTAAGTTCTCATTGTTATAGTCATATTCTATTTCTTCATTGTATCTAACCTTCTCTTTTGTATACAGAAAACTTTTTCTTTCTTTAAAATTTTGGGATACAGTTTCTTCTAACAGAACAAAACATACCCTAAATCTAGCATATGGCTTTGTTCTAGTCTCCAGCCTGATCACATTCTTTTTTTTTCTTTTTTAAACCAACTTATCAATTCCTTTTTATAAAATCTTTTTAAATTTTCATCTTTACAGTCATATTCCATCCCTTCATCATGTTCACCCGTATTTTCGTATACATGTAAGTTTTTCTTTCTTTAAAGACATTTTCTTCTAACAGACTAACCTACGCCCAAA